>NC_092138.1:30662852-31912852 GCF_043159975.1 Macaca nemestrina
GTTATGAAAAAATTTAAGTGAGCAAGTGAGTTTGCAAATATGGAATCTGCCAGTGGGTATTGACTGTGCTTATACAATCTCATTTGGTTCTTATAATAGCTCTGTTATGTGAGATTAGACGCCTGTGTTCTTGACCATTCCATTATGCCATCCTACCATTGCCTTTTAATGTTTTGAATATTAAATAAGATAATGTGGGTAACAGAACACTATTTGAAAATCCCATTTTCTCTGTTGCACAGCTTTGGGTGTGACTTCCATCTATTCTGCCAGAGATATCTATTTGCTTCAGAGAGGACTGAGAAGTTACAGCAGGGTTGCTATGACAAAGAGGGGGCGAGCAATCATTGCCAGCCCTTTATAGTGCATGCTAGTGGCCAGATCCTGGTCTCTGTTCTTTGTATGTGCTAATTCAATCCTCAGCAGAGCCCCACAAAGTCCTACCTTGTAGTTATACCATAAGCCCAGGCAGTCTGGCCATGGAATCTGCTGTTTACCTTTACTCATTAGGGAACCCCTCAACAGTCAGCTTTTGACACACAAAGTAAGAGTTTATACCTAGAGCAAAACAATGTCCTTAAATAGGCATTGTTAGAGAAGGAATTTCTCAATTTCCTTGTTCACATATCAAGATCTAAGTTTGGAGACTGGAGATTTCCTTTGTATGACTGCCCCTTCACCCTTAAGGCTTAGCGTCTTCATGAAGAAATAGGAGGCATGCAGGGGGAGTCCAGTCAGATTGGAAGAAATAAAAAGCTTGTCCTTGGCTCCATGGTGGCCCGTGGGAAGGAGAAGGGAAACAGAGGGAGGTGAAAGCAGAAAAGTATTTAGTCACTTGGATTATGGTTCTACACTAACTCCCCTGTTGCCAATCAAGGTCAAAATCCTGAAGAAGGGAAATATTAGATACACAGAGAGGAAAGTGGAAGGAAGATGTTTTGCAGGAAACAGACTTTAAGGATGCCCTGTGTATCCGAGAAATTTGTCACTGTGGTGACATTAGGCAGAGGAAGCCCTGAGTAAGGGTTGCTGCATACAGCTATGCAGATTGTGCACTGCGCAACTCCACGGGTCACCCCTCACATAGACATTTCCAGGAGTGCTCTGTCCCCTTGAGTTGTGCTTTGTGGTGGCCTTGGCTTGAGTTGGCTTTCTGGAGTCTGTTTTGGCTCCTGTGTCATATGGAAGTATCCAGAAAGTCCCCTATGCTTTTGAAGGTACATGAGTGGCATGGTGTTGATATGCCTCGCAGTCAGCACTATCAGAAAAGATGTCCCATAATTGGCAAAGCTGAAATGAAGGGCTGCAGGACAGCTCCTGGAACCAGAAATCAAATGGGAGTTGTATGAAGACCTCAGATGGATATGCTGTGCTAGGGATGCTGAAAGAGGGCCAATTCAGTTAAAAGGACTTACCAGGCCTGATGGAGCCAAGAGAGGGGATCACAAGCTCTTTGGCCACAGACTTCATCAGCAGATGCCTACAGGCTAAGCAGTGACCAAGTCAATCCAGGATCTTTTTGTTGCAAAGGCTAGAAAGTACTAAAACCTGAATACCTATGATGCTTTGGGGATATAAAAATGAATATCTTATAGGCTTATGGGAAAGACAGACTGAAATAAATAAATGTAAATAAAGTTTAATAATAAGATATTTAGAAGTTTGCCAAGATAATGCATGGGATACAAGGGAGAGTGCAATCAGAGCCCAGGGAAGAGCAGGCAGGAAAGACTTTACAGGAGAGGTAATGCCTTAATGGGTTTTGAAGGATGATTAGGAGTTTGTCAGGCTGATAAGGTGGGAAGGGACATTATGGAAGGCAGAGGGACCATGTGCATGGGCATGGGCATGTGAGAGAATCTGGGCTTCAGGCTCTACATGCAGCAGCAGGATCAGTCTGTGGAGCTTATAGCAAATGAAGGACCCCATGCTTGAGGTTTGATGCTCTGTTGTCATAGTCTGGAAATTCTTAATTTTACTTTTGAATTTATGTTTGTAAGTGCAGTTGATGGGACAGTGGAGCCTGTGCTAAGGTGTTGAATCCTTGGCTCACCTATGGTCCTGTCTCCCCCAAAGTGAATCTTGGCTACCTGCTCCCTGCCTCTTGGAGGCCCAGGCACTACCCAGTCTCCCCGTGTCTTTCCCTCTTCCTTTCTCTAGCTGGTAACTGCTGCTGCCCTCTGCCCCAGTGGGATCCTGGGTATGAGTGAGTGCCAGGGAGGTTGGGGTAAGGTTCATGGGCTATATGGCATCTTGGGGCCAGGCATAGCATTGGCCATTCCTGCCTGGGGCTGGCAGCACCATAGTGCATTCCATAGGTGACTTGGCGAGGCCTAGCCTCTTGCATCCTGGTGCAGAAGTTGCAATATCCTTGGAGGTTGCTCATGTATCATGTATTGGGGTAGCAGTTCCTGGCTTGATTTTCCTGTCTTGGGCTGGAGGAAGGAGAAACTGGCAGCCAGGGGGCCATACATGTGCCAAGTCGCCCTCGAACCTGTGAGGGTTTGAACTCTCCCTGCAGGTATCCCAGTGCCTGAGGGAGCATGACTTTAAATAGCACGTAAAGAAACACCATGACAGGTCAAGAGAAAGACTGTGTAAAACAGAAAAACATTTTCTTTCAGAAATTTTAATGGCCCTTTCTCTCTTTCTTTTCTTTTTTTGAATAAGGAGTCTGGCGTTTTCATTTTGCACTGGGTTCCAAAAATTATGTAGCCAGTTCTGAGCATGGAGGAAAGAATGAATATATGAATGAATGAATTAATATTAATGGGATGGGATAGCTCTGAGTATAGATCCAAGTCACCACATATTCCTATTCCTGTTTGGGTGTTGAGTAGTTTTTCATTACTTCACAGGGGTTCCTAGTCAGTTCTTGCTTTACAAATGAATAAGGCTCAGAATTAGGATTCCAGTTCACCTGGAACTGGTGAGAGGTCCCAGCTCTAGGTTTTGCCCTGCTGTTAACCCTCGAGGCACCTGTTCTTTTGTAATCCTCCATGGCCAGAGTGATGTAAAAAACGCAAGGCTAATGCAAAGGGAAAGGAGGACTGCTGATTTATTGCATCAGGAATGTGTTAAATTGTACCCCAGCGGCCTAAGAGAGCTAATGCATCTTCCAAAGCAGGTAATACTGGCCAGAGAGAAAATAATATGGGATCTTAAGACAACAGGGCAGGGGAGGGAGAAGGTGTCCTTAATGATTGTGTAGCCCAGTTGTTAACTTAGGCTCAGGAGGTGAAGTGACTCACCCAAAGTCACGCAGCTACTTGCTTTCAGAGCTGGGCTTGACCCAGTTCTCTGACCTCAAGGCTAATGCTTGTCTAGTTCTCCTGCCTCTGAGTCCAATAACTAAGAAAATGACGTAAATCTTGTGGCAAATAATTCACTTGACATTTGCATAGCACTTTGTATGTGTAACATCACAGTGATGTTTGAAGTTTTTTTTTCCCTTTGGCAAGAAACGTCAATGGCCTAATATTGATGCCAAGCAATGGTTTTTGAGGATGAAATTTGGTATGAAGCGTAGAAAACTAGCCCCCATCAGCAGGGTTTCCTAACCTGGGTCTGAAAACAACCAATAGGAAATCCAGCCTCCTTATCTTTAAAAAAAGATTTATGTATGTGTGTGCATACATATATATATATTTGTATTTTTAGAGATAGAGTCTCTCTGTTGCCTATGTTGGAGTACAGTGGTTCAATCTAAATCACTGTAACCTGAAACTCCTGGGCTCAAGCAATATCCTGGCTCAGCCTCCCAAATAGCTAGAACTATGGGCATCTGGACCATGACTGGCTAATTTTTAAAGTTTTTGAAGAGACAGGGTCTTGTTATGTTCTGCAGGCTGGTCTCAAACTCCCAGCCTCAGCAATTCTTTAGCCTTGGCCTCCCAAAGTGCTGGGGTTATAGGTGTGAGTCACCGTGGCAGGTCAAATTTTGTATTTAATCGATGCCTAATAATTATACATATTTCTGAGGGTATACAGTGTGATGTTTTGGTACATGGATACATTGCATGATGGCCAAATCAGGGTATTTAGCATATTCATTGTTTCACACATTTATCATTTCTTTGTGAGAAATGTGAGAACATTCAAAATTCTCTCTTTTAGCTAATTTGAAATACTCAATATTGTTAATTAAAGTCATTGTACTGTGCAGGAGAACACCAGACTTATTCCTCCTACCTAACTATAATTTTGTACCCATTGACCAATCTCTTCCCATACCGTCTTGCTCCTAGCCTCTGGTAACCACCATTCTGCTCTCTACTTCTATGAGATCAACTTTTTTTGATTCCACCTATGAGTGAGGTCATGCAGTGCTTGTCTTTCTGTGCCTGGCGTTTCACTTAACATGATGTACTCCAGGTTTACCCATGTTGCTGCAAATGGCAGGATTTCATTCTTTTCTGTGGCTGAGTAGTACTCCATCATGTGTAAGAACCACGTTTTCTTTATCCATTCATCCATTGGTGGACACTTAGGTTGATTCCACATCTTGGCTACTGTGAATAGTCCAGCCTCCTCATTTTGAGGTGTGACTGTCTCACTCTTGCAGAGTTGGCAGCACATTGACACAATGAGCTTTGTTGTTTGGTTGCTTGAAGTTGGATGTAAAGGACTTGTTGGTATGGGCAATGTGAGAGCTGACAAAATCACATGACTTCCTGGAATAATAATGCAAAGAAGAAAATGTTCTGGTAAAGGATCCCCTTCCAAAATGGTAGATTTATTATAACCCAGGGTAGTTTTGCCTGATGCTTAGGAACAGTGTTTCTTCTGATTTCATCAAAGTAAATCTTTGAAACTGTAGAAACAACCTCAAAAATCCAACTAAAAGAAGTAGATGGGATGTGGGAGCTCAGCACACTTGGCTAGGTGCAGAAATGAGAAGTAGAGTGGATTTTTTTTTTTCCAAAAGAGTAATCTCCTTACAAAACTGTGTCAGCTAATAAGGACCTAGTTACTTCTGTGATCCTGCATGGCAGTAGAGATATTTGGTTAGTCTTAAGAATATTCTTCCATTATTGAATTCACTTCTGGGATGAGAGTTGGAAGGAATTATGTGTCATCCTCTGAGTGCCCAAGCTTGGAGCACCAGAGTTGGCTAGTTTTATTCTCAGCCCTACTCCACACTCCCCTTATTCCTCCTCCTTATCTGGTGCCTTGTGCTGATTGTATGTACTGCACCCGAAGCAGCATCTTAGAATGTTATATCTCAGAGGAGACTTTGGCTCCTGTTGATCAAGCTCTGCATTGTTATACCATGGGAAAACTGGGAATCAGAGAAGATTAGTCACTTATTTTAGGCAACCCAGTTTGTTAGCAGCAGATCTGGGATTAGAACCCATGTTTCTTTCCACTATGCCATGCTACCTGGAAACATGCCTGTAACATAAATTATAAAAATGTCAGGAGAAACTCTTGAAATAGTAAGCTGAGCTTTCAGGAATAGGATTTCAAATAATGTCTTTTGAAAGCTGTTTCCAATCATTTCACATGAACTCTGGTACCTGATACAATACCCTTTGGATCCATGTCATGATTGCTGTGGATGTGAAATGGACAGGTGGTTTGGCTTGTCAAGTTTTCAGTTAACAGGAAGAAGAAATATCTTCTCAAGGGCAGGGCCTTATCTTATTCATTAGTAACATCCCAGTGCTTAATATAGTACCCTGCATAAAGTAGCTACTCAGAGGTTTCATGGATTTCTGAGGTACATCAGCAGAAACTCTTGCTGGTGCCCTCCAAAGGGGTTCCAAATTATTTTATCCATCGTGTTTTCACTTTACTTGTTGATCAGAGGACTTCAGAATAAAGGGAACATCAGAGAAAAGATAGCATTGCTGCTTTTTGAGCTAAAGAAACATCTTACTCTTCATTCATCTAACTCTTTTGAGCTTGAGTTTGCTCATTTGTAAAACAAGGAAGTCAAACTAGATCACTGTTTCCTTTATGTGCTAATATTACATGATCTCCCCCAAAAGAGTGGAATTTTCAACAATAAAAATTTTGATTGAGACATTGCGTGCTTGAGTTTGGCTTGCTCTATAGTCATAATATATGGAAAGATGGTTTTATAGTTCTGGAAATCAGATGAATACGGTTTAAATGACTCTAATAGAATATGGGCTGATATTTCCTCTTGGCCAATTAGACAACAGTCTCCACAACCACCATAAAAAATCAAAAGTTTTCTTAGTGGTTTATAGAGAAAAAAAACAAAAAAACTAACCCCCAATGAAATTAAAATGAAATTTATGTATGTTATTTGGTTAGTTTGAAAGGCATGTTGCACATATTTATTTGGAGACTCCACAACTTATTCCTCTGTCTGTCATAAACCACCATACCGTGACAACAAAGACACCATATTGCTTATTTTGTTAAAGCCGAAGATACCGTAACTCACATTCAAGGTTGGCTCAGGAATTGGGCTCTGGCTCCAGGAACTGATTTATAACTTTAGGTGAAACCATGAAACCACATGGACTGTTGTCTGAGAATAAGTATGACCAATTGCACCTGTATTCCTCAAAACAAATGCTACTAAAATCTCAACTCAGCATACTTTTACTCTCAATAGTATTGAAAAGATATTAATCATACACTGCTCCATAGAAATAATTTACTTAAGGGGAATTGACATACTTTTATATATTTCTCCAAAGTTCAAGCAATAGGGGGGCTTGGAATCAGAGACTCTTGAGAGTGAAAGGAGACCATCTAATTCAACCTCCTTGTTTTATAGATAAGAACATTGAGAAACAGGGAAGGTAAGGGACTTGCTTATGGGCACATAGCTAGTTAAAAACATTCAGGCATAAAAACCTATGTCTCTTTATTTCCCAGTCCACTACTCTGTTCTGTACTTCCCTGAAATCCCTAGTGTAACTGTTACTTAAACGCTAAGTTTTGCCTATCACTTATTGTTTTCTATGTAATGAGCATTTTACATGCTTCAAGTCATTCAATCCTCAAAATAACTCATTTTACCATTAAGGAATCTGAACTTAGAGTAATTCCTAACATGTTGGGGTCACACACCTACTAAGAGGTGGGGCCAGGCCTGAAATAAAGGCAAGTTAACTTGGAGCCCAGGCTAAGGTATATGGGGCACTCAGCTAAATTTGAATTTTAGATAAGGAACATATAATTTTTTTTACAGTATAAGTATATGTCAAATTTGGCATGGGGCAATTCAAATTTAAGGGAGCATCCTTTATTTTTATTTGCTGAAGATGGCAACTTTAACCCAAGCTATCCCAGCATTGTCTATCCCATGGTGTCTCATCTCTTTGGCTTTAAGAAGAAGTGTGTGGCCAGGCATGGTGGCTCATGCCTATAATCCTAGAACTTTGGGAGATTGAGACAGGAGGACTGCTTGAGGCCGGGGGTTCAAGACCAGCCTGGGCAACAGAGTAAGACCTTGTCTCTACAAAAAAATTTTAAAAATTAGCTGAGTATGGTGGTGCATGCCTATATTTCCAGCTACTTGGGAGGCTGAGTGGGAGGCTCTCTTGGTCCTGGGAGGTCAAGGCTGCAGTGAGCTGTGATCACACCATTACACTCTAGCCTGGGCAACAGGGTGAGACCCTGTCTCAAAAAAAAAAAAAAAAAAGTATGCTAGGATTATTTTTCTGCTGACATTTCTCTGATCCCATCACATTTTGAAATTAAAAGCATCCTTGAATGAGAATTTACTTAATGGGCATAATGTATGTTATTTGGGTGATGGTTACACTAAAAACTAGACTTCACCACTACACAATATATCTACGTAACAGCTGCATTTGTACCGTTGGAATTTTTACAAAAAAGAAAAAGAAAAGCATCCTTTATTACTAGTTTACATTTTGATTTCTCACAGTTCAAATTTGATCTAAGTCCACTGGGAGTTTGGTTCTGGGAAGAGATCTGATTGGGAGTAAAATGGGGTAGAATGTTTCTGGGTATAGGATTTCACAGGTGCTAGTCACAGTACTGAAGACAACTGTGCAAGCAGTGTTGTAATTGGGTGGTTTCTTTCCTTGGATGTGATTTCTGCCGGTATAAGTTTTCCACTGGCTTTACCATTTCCCATTTTCCCTTAGATAACACTAATGGTAAACGAGGCCCATGAATTATGTTATTCAGTGTTACTGGAGGACATGGAGCTGGGAGAATCACTATAGCTTAGGTAAGCTAATTGAAGACTGTGTCCTTTATCATGTCCTGAGGAGTGTGTTTTCCTAAGCAGGGGGAGAAGAATTTTCTCCAGGTTTCCTTTCTTTTCAAGTTCACCCTGCACTGACATCTGCATTGAGTCAGAAGCCAGTGCAAACACATCCCAGGAATGTAAGAAGGTTTCACTATTAGAAAACCTCTTGATGTAATTCACTGTGTTTTCTCCCATGAGATCATCCCAATGGACATAAAATAAGCATTTGGTAAAATCCAACTCCCATTCCCATTGAAACAAACACTCAGTAATCTAAGAGTAGAAGACAGGTTTCTTAACTTGGAAAAAGGACTATATAAGAAACCTATAATCGGTTATACACTTAATAATGAAATATTAGAAGCATTCCTATTAAAGTTCAGAATGAGGCAAGAATTCAACGTTTTTCTAACCAATGCAATGAATGGAAAAATAAAGTAATAAGGAAGACAGAAAACTATAATTACTTATATATGAGCTAATTGTGTAGCTAAAAAACCCCCAGACTATCAATTGAAAATTATTAGGCTTAATAGAGGGAATTCAGGAAGGTGTCCAGATATGAGAATAATACATATAAACTGATGATACTCTTATATTTTAACAGTAATTAAATGAGTGGAGAAAAACCTACTCAAAACAACAAAAACATCCTAAAAATATCTTAAAATAATATTAAAATATAACTGGAGAAGGAATATATAAGGCTTATATGAAGAAAATGATATAACTTTCTACGAGGACAAAAATTCAGACACAAATAAAAGAAGAGACACACACTTTTAGATGAGAACACCACATAGATACTTATTCTGTACAAAGTAAGCTTTAAAATCTCAAGAAAAATTTCCAGAGGATTCTTTTTGTGATACAATGAACTGACATAATAACTCTTACAAACTAACGACTCAGGAGAGATGTAAATTAGAAGCAGCAATCGGGTGTCTATCAAATGTCTATCAGATGTTGACAGTTTGGGGGAAATAGGAATCTCGTATATAGTTTATAGAACTGTAAACTGGTACATATCCTTTTTGGAGTTCAAGTAGACCAGGCCTATTAAGATTTAAAATCCACTTAACAAACTTATCCTACAGAACAACTCATACACTGACACCCACATACATATGTGGACAAAAATAAATATAGATGAGTATTCATTTTAGATGGCTTACAGAAGATTATTTGTATGAGTAAAATATTAGAAACAGCCAAAATGGTTAAATTGTAGTACATACTTCCTTTGGATTACAATATAGAGATGAAAATAACGTGGTTCTATATGTATTAAAGTAGAAAAATCTGTAAGACATATTATTAAATGGAAAAGGCAAGTTCCAGTATGATCCAATTTATGTTGAAAATACCTAGGAATACGCAAAAAGGACTGAAGGATACCCCTCAAACTATTAACAGTAGTTACTTCTGAGGGGCATGGGAAAGACGGTTGAAGGAAAATAGTTTCTTTTTATTTCATATACTTCTTCATTAGAAATTTTCATGAGTGTTCATATATGTTTTATCTTTTGTTTTAGTTCTTCAAAACAGTATTTTACAAGGATTTTAAAAAGGAAGTCTAGGTGGTCTAAAGTCTGACTTAGTGAGTAGTTGATGTGGGAGAGGAAAAAGAATGATATGGATGTGAGTATAATAGCATTTGAAAAATGTGCATCTGATTGTACAGTATATGAAAATGTAATATACACACAAGTAAATATGTAGAAAAAATTTGGAGGGATGCATTCTAACTGTGAATAGTGATTATTCTTAGAGTGTAGGAACTGACGGTGATGGGTCCTGGGTTTTCTTCTTATATAATTCTATACTGCTTGAATTTTTTGTCATAAAAATATTAAAAAGGAGTAGAACTCAGAATGAAGTTGTTTTCTTTTAACATTCATGGTTTCAAGGGTTGGAGTGAGGATGAAGTAGGGGAACAGAGTTGACCTGGGGCTAGATTCTTTCAAAATACCTTTTAGGTCTTTGAATAATGACAGAGGTATGAAGAATGAACGTGTTTTTAAGCAATGGCTATCCATTTGTTACCAAATTTTCCTCTTTAGTGATGACTCCCTGTCAGAGCCTGGTAAACAAACATGGCTTTCATGGATTCTTCTAGAAGCAGAGAAGAGAGATCAAAGTTTCCCACAAACTCTTGGTGAACCTTGTAAAATACTTGCTGTTGTGTAGGTTGAAGAAGATGTGACTTCCATTTGTCTTTCATATTCTAAATATTTTCTGTGATTTAAAACATTCATTGCTTCCTTTTACTGTCAAGGAAATGAAGGAAACACATTTCAGTAGCACTTTCCTGAATGCACTTATCTTTAGTTACTGCTATAAATATGTAGGATCAGATTCTAGCAGTGCCCAATAAATCAAGATTTTTGGCCAGAACTTCACTTGTGTCTTGTGAAGAAATAGTCTTCTCCCAAGTTATATTGTGAATTCTACAGTAACTTCCTTCCCCAGGGATAGAAAGTAACCAAAGGTAAATGTAGGTTTAAATAACGCTAATTTCATGGTTTGATTTACAACAGACTGTGGAACATCTGTGTGAACTGGTGACTGGCGGGTGCAATTAGGTTTGAGAGTCACTTACTGAGCACTAGTTATGAGCCAGGCACTGTTTTTGGTGCAAAGGTTTAAAGAAAAACAAGTCCTGGTTGCTGTTCTCAGAAGCTCAAAGTCTTGAGAGAAAGTAGCCATATTTGGGTCAAAGTTAGAGGCATAGCAATGAATAGGCTTAAAAGGAGAAACCCCCGTGATTAAGAATACAGGAATCTGATTTTATATCATGGCTTTCCCGAATTAAGATGCGAGAATGGCATTTTTACTGTTGGTGTTTTGTTTATTTTGTGGGATTTTATTGATTTGAGCTCTAGGCACCATAGGTGGTCTTTGAATACTGACAGAGTAATGAGTTTGTTATAGACTTTCTAGAACACAAGGCATAGTAACTCTGTCTCTACCTCCATCCCTAGGATTTCCCTAGACAATCCCTTACTGTGGTCTGAATGTTTGTGTCCCCCTCCAATTCATGTGTTGAAATCCTAACTTCCAACGTCATAGAACCCTCACTAGTGGGATTAGTGCCCTTATAAAAGAGGCCCCTGAGAGCTCGTTCACTCCTTCTCCTTCTTCCATGTGAGGTGAGAGCAAAAATGAGCCAGGAAGCTGACCCTTAGCAGACGCTGAATACGCTGGAGCCTTGATCTTGGACTTTCCAGCCTCCAGAACTGTAAGAAAAAAGTTTCTGTTGTTTATAAGCCATCCAATTTATGATATTTTGTTATAGCAGCTGAACAGGCTGACTTTCCTCTTAGAGTGAATACAGGAAGTCAGTTAAAAAACAAAGTTCCCAGGTATTGTGGGATAAGAGTGCAAGTGTAAATATCCTTAGTATATGACCTAAGCACACTTTAGGCAAAGTTCTCAAACTTTAGCATGCATCAGAATCACCTGGAGTGTTGTTAAAGCACAGATGGCTGGGCCCCATTCTCAGCGTTTCTAACTCAGTAGGTCTAGGGTCGGGTGAAGAGTGTGCATTTCTAACAGGTTCTTTGACGGGATACTGATGTTGTTGGTCTGGGGATGACACATTAAGAACCACAACCTTACAGCAAACCGTCTCAAAGAGAAAGCTGGTTAGTCTCAGAGAAGCTGATAGCCTGCTGCTAATCAATCAGTTTTCAATTATGTGCTGTGTGTTTGGTGAATTTGCAAATGAAAAGCACACTTGCAGGCAAGTTGCTTGTTGTCTCTAGGAATTAGCTAACCCTGAGAGGATAGTCCCTGCCCAGGCAGCCAGGCACCAGATGCCAGAACATCAAGAATACAGAAAATAAGAAAATAGAATTAATACCAAGAGGAAATGTCAAAGGCTATTTGAGATAAGGCTGGTTGTGAGTATCCCTCCCTGGCTGGGTGACCTGCATACCTGCTCACTAATGTCTCAGGATCCACTTATTGTGTTCTCCATTGTTACAAAGTCCCATATACCCTGGAGTACTGGGAAAATTCAAATTCACTGGAAACTGATTATGTTAATTTACTAAGGTCCGTGATGAAAGAGAGAGTGTGTGTCTTTCCGTCCCTCTACTCTAGGATTACCCAATAAAATACAGGACACTCAGTTAACTTTGAATGCAGATACACAATAAAAAATTTTAGTGTATGTTCAAAATACTAAAAAAAATTCCTTCTTTATCTGAAATTCAAGTTTAATTAGGCATCCTGTATTTTTATTTGCTGTATCTGGGAACTTGACTCTATTCTGTCAGTTACTCAGAGCTTGCAATATTTGTTGAATTAATAAACGAGTCCATACATACCATTTTGGATTGAATGATTTTGTTTCAATTCCATTCTCATGGAAAATTGATCAGCAGTGATGCCAGTTTTTATGTGTGCTCTTCTAAGCCTGTTCACTTGCATAGTTCCTTGTTTTTTCTGTCTTCTCTCATATTTGAGGAGACACCCTTTGCCCTACCCCAAGATCTGGTACCAAATCTGAGCTTAGTTAGGATTGGAGCTTAGTTGGACTGCACAGAGGTCTTGGTATCAAGTCAAACTTGCAGCCCAGGTATGGTCATTAAGAAGATCTCTGGCTAACCTTCCCAGCACTCCAGATCCTTTAAAGCCAGGACTGAAACTCTGCCTGAGTTACCAACAACTACCATATTTCCAAATCCAGTAACCATTTCTCCATTCTCATCTTATTTAACTTGTTTTACTGTATTTTATTTTATTTTATTTTTACCTTTTAGAGACAAGATCTCAGCCTCTTGCCCAGATTGAAGTACAGTGGTGTGATCATAGTTCACTGCAGTCTTGACCGTTTGGGCTCAAGCAATCCTCATACTTCAGCCTCCCAAGTAGCTGGGACTATAGACATGCACCACTCCCAGCTAATTAAAAAAAATATTGAGCCTGGGCAACATGATGAAACCCTGTCTCTACAAAAAAGTACAAAAATTAGCCGGGCATGGTGGTGCATGCCTGTAGCCCCAGCCACCTGGGAGGCTGAGGCATAAGGATGGCTTGAACCTGGGGAGGTTGAGGCTGCAGTGTGCCATGATCATGTCACTGCACTCCAGCCTGGGAGACAGAGTGAGACTCTGTCTCCTTTCTCTCTCCCTCCTTCCCTCCCTCCCTCCCTCCCTCCCTCCCTCCTTCCCTTCCTTTCCCCCCCCTCCCTCCCTCCCTCCCTCCCTCCCTCCCTTCCTTCCTTCCTTCCTTCCTTCCTTCCTTCCTTCCTTCCTTCCTTCCTTCCTTCCTTCCTTCCTTCTTCTCTCTGTCTCTCTCTCTCTTTCTTTCTTTCTTTCAGATGGAGTCTTGCTATGTTCCTCAGACTAGTCTGGAATTCCTGGCCTCAAGCAATCCTCCTGCCTTGGCCTCCCAAATTGTTGGGATTATAGGTGTGAGCCACTGCACCTGGCCTCTTATTTAACTTCTGAGGAGAATTTGACACAGTGGGACCTTCTCCTTCTGGACACACTCTCTTGTTTCTGTGACCCCCTCAATGCATGCTCATTCCCCTTATAAGGTTGTTCTTTCTAGTTGTCCTTTGCTGGAATCTCCTCATTTACTAAACCTCTATGTTGTCTGCATATTACAATCACCTAGTATATTAAAAAAGCCCTACCAATAGCCCAGACCTCTCATCTGAGCTCCAGATCCACAGATGCGTCTACTTGGTATCTCTACTTGAACATCTAACAGATGTCTCAGACCTACTGCTAGAACCTACCTGCTTTCCTGCCTATTTACATAGATCTTTGCAGAGTGAGGACAGTGGTTTCTACTCTATGTTAAACCCACTCATCATCGCTCACCTGTCAGATTGACAGGTTACTATACTCCACTTACCATGCTAACTGTCTGAACTAGGTCTCCTTGCATTACCTGGATGCTTGTCCTGTAAAATTTTTTTTCTTTTTTGTCCTGGGCTGCTGCAATAACCTCCTCATGCCTAACTAAGTCATAGGAACTAACATAGATTCCTTTATTTTTCTAATGCATTTGAAATTCATCTTCAAATAGCCATGGCTGTAGGTAATTATCATCCTTGTTTTCTAGCTGGGCAACTGATCGTGATGGAGTAGAGCCTCAAGTCCCTAATTTTGGGGATGCTTAACTGTATTTCTCTTAAATAGACTTTAAAAAGTTATAAATTGACAATTTATAATTATGTACATTTATGGGATACAAAGTGATGTTATGAGATATGTACACAATGTAAAATAATTAAATCAAGCTAGTTAATATATCCATCACCTCAAATATTTAACAGTTTTTTAGGGTGAGAACAATTGAAATTTACTTTCTTAGCAATTTTAAAATGTGTGATACTCTATTATTAACTATATTCACCATGCTGCACAACAGAACTAAAAAAAATTCCTCATGTCTAACTGAGATTTTGTACTCTTTGGCCATCATCTACCCATTCCCCCATGCCCTTGCATTTGTAATCACATTCTACTCTCTGCTTCTATGAGTTCAATGTTTTGGAGTCCACATATAAGTGAGAACATGCATTATTTGTCTTTCTCTGCCCACTTATTTCACTTAGCATACTGCTCTCCATTTCAATTTATGTTGTTGTAAATGACAAAATTTCCTTTTCAAGGCTGAATAATATTCAATTGTGTAAACATGCCACATTTTCTTTATTAGTTCATCTGTTGATAGACACTTAAGTTGATTCCATAACTTACCTATTGTGAATAGTGCTGCAGTGAGAATGTGAGTGCAGACATCTCCTTTACAAACCAATTTCAAATCTTTTGGGTAAATACCTGAAAGTGGGATTGCCAGATCATATGGTAATCCTACTTTTAGTTTTCTGAGGAAACTCCATACAGTTTTCCATAATGGCTATACAGTAGTCCCCTGCCTTGTCTAAAGGAGATACAAGATACTCAATGGATGCCTGAAATCACAGGTAATACTGAATCCTATATGGGTTTTCTAGTATTTTTTCCCTCCCTAAAAATACTACGTTTTTCCCTATACATATATACTTATGATAAAGTTTAGTTTACAAGTTAAGCAAAGTAAGAAATTAACAACAAATGATAAAATAGAACAATTACGATGATGTACTATAATAAAAGTTATATGAGTGTGGTCTTTCTCAACATATCATACTGTACAGCATATAAGTTAGAGTATGGAGAGTGAAACTATGGATAAGGGAGGACTGCTGTACTAATTTACATTCCCTTTAACAGTGTACGGTATTTTCTACATCCTTGCTAGCACTTGTTATCTTTTGTCTTTTTTTGACAATAGCCATTCTAACAGGTGTGAGATGATATTTCATTACAGTTTTAATTTGCATTTCTCTAATGAATGATGATGTTGAGCATTAAAAAATATATAGCTGATGGCCATTTATATGTCTTGTTTTGAGAAATGTCTATTCAGATCTCTTGCCCATTTTTAAATTGCGTTTTTTGTTTTCTTGCTAGTGAGTTGTCCGAGTTCCTTACATATTTTGGATATTAACCCCTTATTGGATATATGACTTGCAAATATTTTTTTCCCAATCTTTAGGTTGCCTCTGTAGGAAACAATTGTTAATTGTTTCCATTGCTGTGCAGAAGCTTTTTAGCTGGATACAAACCCATTTGCCTATTTTTGTTTTTGTTATCTGTGCTTTTGAGGTTAAATTAAAAAAATCATTGCCCTGACCAATGTTGTATAGTTTCCCCATACTTCTACAGTTTCTGTTCTTGTTAAGTCTTTAGTTCATTTCAAGTTGATTTTTTGTATATGGCGTGGGATAAAGGGCTATTTTCATTCTTCTGCATGTGAATACCCAGTTTTTCCAGCATCATATGTTGAAGAGACTATCCTTTTTCCATTGTGTATTCTTGGCAGCTTTATTGAAAATCAATTAGCCACACATATGTGGTTGATATCTGGGTTCCCTATTCTGTTCTATTGGATGATGTGTCTTCCCCCCGGCCCAATATTATGCTGGTTTAGTTACTACAGCTTTGTAGCATAGTTTGAAATGAAGTGGTGTGATAGTTCAACTTTATTATTTTTGCTCATAAGTGTCTTAGATATTCAGATATTTTTGTGGTTCCATATGAATTTTAAAGTTGTTTTTCTATTTCTATGAAAAATAATAATAGAATTTCATAGGAACTGCATTGAATCTGTAGATCTTTTTGGGTAGTATGAATATTTTTAACAATATTAATTATTCTAATCTATGAACACAGGATGTCTTTCAATTTATTTGTGTTTTCTGCAATTTATTTCATCAACATTTTATAGTTTTCAGTGTATAGATCTTTCATACCCTTGGTTAAATTTACTCCTAAGTATTTTATTTGTTTATTTATTTTTGGAGCTATTGTAAATGAGATTGTCCACTTAATTTCCTTTTTATAAATTTTGTTGTTATTGTATTGAAATACTATTGATTTTTGCATGTTGATTTTGTATCCTGAAACTTTACTGTATTCATTTATTAGTTCTAACAGTTTTTTGGTGGAGTCTATAGGGTTTTCTATGTGTAAGATCATGTCATAAGCACACAGTGCTAATTTCACTTATTTCTTTCCTATTTAGATGACTTTTATTTCTTTCTCTTAACTAGTTGCTCTGGTAGGACTTTTACTACTACATTGAATGGAAGTTTTGAGAGTAGACGTCCTTGTCTTGTTTCAGATCTTAGAGGAAAGACTTTTAATTTTTTACTATTGAGTATAATGTTAGTTGTGGGCTTCTCATATATGGCCTTTATTATGTTGAGGTATTGTTCTTCTATACCTAATTTGGTGAAAGTTTTTAATCATGGAAAGATGTTGAATTTTGTCAAATACTTTTTGCTGCATCTAATGGGATGATCACATGGTTTTTGTTCATTGTTAATGTGATATATCACTTTTATTGATTTGCATATGTTAATTCTTATATCCTGGGGATAAATCCCACTTGATCATGGTGAATAATCCTTTTAATGTATTTCTGAGTTCAGTTTGGTATTATTTTATTTAGGATTTTTGCATCTATATTCATAAAGGATATTGGCCTATAATTTTCTTGTCTCCTAAAGTCTTTGCCTGGCTTTGGTAAGGTCAGGGTAATGCTGTCTTTGTAAAAAGAGTTTGGAACTATTCCCCTCTCTTCAATTTTTAAAAGAAGAGCTTGAGAAAGATTGGTATTGTTCTTCTTTAAATGTATGATAGAATTCAGCAGTGAAGGCATCAGGTCCTGGTCTTTTGTTTGGTGGGACAACTTTTATTACTGATCCAGTCTCTACTCATTATTATCCATTCAGGTTTTCTGTTTCTGGATTCAGTCTTGTGGGGGTTGTATGTGGCTAGGAATTTATCAATTTCTTCTAGGTTATCCAATTTGTTGGCCTATAATTGTTCATAGTAATCTCTTATGATCCTTTGTATTTCTGTGATATCACTTGTAATGTCTCCTTTTTCATTTCTAATTTTATGTGAGTCTTCTCTCTTTTTTCTTAGTCTAGATAAAGGCTTGTCCATTTTGTTTATCTTGTCAAAAATCCAACTCTTAGGGTTGTTGATGATGTTTATTGTTTTTATACTCTCTATTTCATTTATTTCTGCTCTGATCTTTATTTCCTCCCTTCTGCTGACTTTGGGCTTAATTTGTTCTTCTTTTTCTAGTTTCTTGAGGGGTATAATTAGGTTACTTATTTAAGATCTTTCTTATTTTTCAGTGAAGACTTTTTTTGCTAAAAATTTCCCTTTTAGAACTGCTGTTGCTGCATCCTATAAGTTTTGGTATGTTATATTTTCATTTTCATTTGTCTGAAGACTTCTTCTTTTCAGTATGCATGAGCACTGTTCTTTTCTTACTGAACCATCATGCTATCTCACTCCAAGCCCCCTCAGATAAATTAATTTCAGGTGCCGTCTTCCCAAGCTGCTCCTACTACCATTTTAACAGATGCCTATCCCATCCCTTCCCTCTTCTTCCCTGCAGTTCTGGAAAAGGATAATGTCTTTACCCCAGAAACACTGACCTCTTTATATACTTGAGTTGTGAACCTCTTCCCTTCTCCCTAAAGGGAGATTTGCTTCAGTCCTGTATCCTTTCTCTGGCAGCAACTTTTCCAGTTCTTTCTCCTTGGATCTAGAACATACACTTATGTCAAGACATTTTTAAAATTTCCCTTTTGAATTCTTCTTTGACCCTTTGATTATTCAGGGTAATGTTTAATTTTCATGTATTTGCCAATTTTCCAAAATTTCTCCTGTTCTTGATTTCTAGTTTCGTACCATTGTGAACAGAAAAGATACTTAATATGATTTCAGTCCTTTTAAATTTGTTCAGACTTGTTTTGTGACATGTAATCTGTCCTGGAAAATATTTCATGTGCATTTGAGAAAAATGTGTATTCTGTTGCTGTTAGATGGAATATTGTGTATATATGTCTGTTAGGTTCATGTGGACTAAAGTATAGTTCCAGTACAATGTTTCTTTATTGATTTTTCTGTTTGGAAGGTTTGTTCATTGTCAAAAGTAGAGTACTAAAGTTCCCTGCTTTTATTGTGTTGGAATCTATTTCTTCCTTCAGATCTTTTAAAGTTTGCTTTATATATTTAAGTGCTCCAATGTTGGGTGCAAATATATTTACAATTTTTTATATTCTTTTGGTGAATCAACCACTAAATAATTATATAATGGCCTTCTTTATCTCCTTTTACAGTTTTTGTCTTACTGTCTGTTTTGTCTGATATCTCTATAGCCAAGTTGGCTCTCTTTTGGTTTCCATTTGCACGGACTATCTTTTTCCATTTCTTCACTTTTAGTTATGTGTGTTCTAAAAACAGAGGTGAGTCTCTTTTAGAAAGCACATAATTGGGTCTTTAAGTAAATTCATTCAGGCACTCTATATCTTTTTATTGGAAAATTTGATCCACTTATATTCAGAGTAATTATTGATAGCTAAGGGCTTACTACTGCCATTTTGTAATTTGTTTTCTGGTTGTTTGTAGATAATTTGTTTCTTTCTTCCTCTCTGGCTGTCTTTTGTTGTCCTTTGGCAATTTTCTGTAGTGGTATGCTTTGAATTATTTCTATTTATGTTTTTTAACATGTACTATATATCTTTGCCTTGTGGTTACCATGAAGCTTACTGAAAACATCTTACACTTATAACAGGCTATTTCAAGCAGATAACAAATTAATTTTGAGCCTACAAAACAATGCACTTTTACTCCCTCTCCATGTTTTATATATGATATCAAAATTTACACCATTTTATAATTTTTATCCCTTAACAATTTATTTTAGCTATAGTTGTTTTTTAATAGCTTTGTTTCTTAACCCTCATACTAGAGTTAAAATTGCTATATACACCACAATTACAGCCCTAGGGTATTCTGAATATGTCTCTGTATTACTTATATCATTGAGTTTTGTGCTTTCTATGTTTTATGTTATTAATTAGTGTGGCTTCTCATTTCAGTGTAAAGAATTCCCTTAAGCATTTTCTGTAAGGTGGGTCTGGTGGTTATGAACTCCCTTAACTTTTGTTTGTTTGGGAAAGTTTTTATTTCTCCCTTATTTCTGAAGGACAGCTTTGCCTGGCAAAGAGTTCTTGGTTGGCAGTGTTATTTTTTCCTTCAGTACTTTAAACGTATTATTTCACTTCCTCCTGGCCTGCAGGATTTCTCCTGAGAAATCTGCTGATAGTTGTATTAGAATTCCCTTATATGTAAATGTGCTTATTATGTCTTGCTGTCGTCCGGATTTTTCTTTGTCTTTTAATTTTGATAGTTTGATTATTATGTATCTTTGTGAACTCCCCTTTGGGTTGAATTTTTTTTTTTTTTTTTGAGATGGAATCTTGCTTTGTTGCTTGGGCTGGAGTGAAGTGCATAAGCTTGGCTCACTGCAACCTCTACCTCCTGAGTTCAAGTGATTCCCATGCCTCAGCCGCTCAAGTAGCTGAGACCACAGGCATGCACCACCACACCTAGCTAATTTTTGTATTTTTAGTAGAGATGGGGTTTCCCCATGTTGGCCAGGATGATCTCAAACTCCTGGCCCCAAGAGATCCACCCACCTCGGCCTCCCAAAGTGCTGGGATTATAGGCATGAACCACAGTGCCCAGCCCTCTTTGGGTTGAATTTGATTGGAGAGCTCTGAACTTCCTGTACCTGAATGTTGGTATCTATCCCCAAATATGAGCTGCTTTCAGCCATTATTTTCTTAAATTTGATTTCTTCCCCCTTTCCTCTCTCTTTTTCTGCCTTAACTTTTATTATGTGATTCTTAGTTTTCCTGATGGTGTCTTATAATTCCCATAGGCTTTCTTCATTCTTTTAAATTCTTTTTTTCTTTTTGTTCCTCTGACTGGACACTTTTAGATGTTCTTTCTTTGAGCTCACTGATTCTTTCTTCTGATTAAGTCTGTGATCGAAGCCTTTTATTAAATTTTTCAGTCATTGTATTCTTCATCTTTAGAATTTCTCTTTTATAAAGCTGTTTCTATTTCTTTATAAAAGTTCTCATTTTGTTTGTATATTGTTTTAAAATTTAGTTTAATTTTCTATCCATATATTCTCATAGGTCACTGAATTTCTTTAAGAGGATTATTCTGAATTCCTTGACAGTCATTTCATAGATCTTCATTTCTTTAGGGTCCATTATTGGAGTTCTCAGTTTCTTTTGATGATGTCATAATTCCCCAGGTCTTTTTTTTTTTTTTTTTAAAGACAGAGTCTCACTCTGTTGCCCAGGCTGGAGTGCAATGGTGTGATCTCAGCTCACTGAAACTTCTGCCTCCTAGGTTCAGGTGATTCTCCTGTCTCAGCTTCCTAAGTAGCTGGAATTACAGGCATCCACGACCACGCCCAGCTATTTTTTTTGCATTTTTAGTAGAGATGAGGTTTCACTGTGTTGGACAGGCTGGTTTTGAACTCCTGACCTCAAGTGATCCACCTGCCTCGGCCTTCCAAAGTGCTAGGCGTGAGCCACTGCACCTAGGCAATTCCCTGGTTCTTTATAATTCTTGTGTCCTTGTGTTGGCATCTGCACTTTTAAGGAGACAGCTATTTATTCTGGCCTTTGTCAGTGTTCCTTGGCAAGGATAGGCCTTTACTATTTAGTCCAACTTGTGATTCTAGATAGGCCAGCTGGTAATGACCTTGGTTAGACGGAAGTTACTGTTAGGTTCTCTAGTTGGCTGGGCTGCCACTTTCACTCTGAGTTCAGGTGGGGCAGCTGACTGGGCTCCACTGTCTGACAAGACCACTAGGTAGGCTCTGCAATCAGGTGGGACTGTTGACTGAACACTGTGATTACCTCTGATCTGTCTGGGTTGCAGAGTGTGTTCTCAGGCTAGATGGTATCACTATGTGAGTCCTGCAGTTGGGCAAGGCTGTAGACTGAGCTCTGAAGTTAGGCAAGTCATTGCTTGGGACAGATGAGACCAAGCAGGATACATAGAAATGTATAGTTTAGGCTTGTCTCTATCCTGGGGATTAAGGTAGTCTCTGAGGCTAGTGCAGTCTGCTGCTTGGACTCTTGAGTCAGGCAAGTCCAGCCCTTAAGCTCTGCCAAAATGCACAAAGGTAGGTATCCCCTTGACTGGATGGGGCCTCTGAGGCTGGGCAGAGCTGCTGTTTGAACTCTTGTGTTGGCAGTTCTAACCTGTGCTCTCTGCTATAATGTGTAGTGGTGGGCAAATCCCTGCTGGGCTGGGATCTGTGGTTGGGTAGAGTCACTGTTTAAACTCCTGGGTTGAGCATGTCAGCCGCTAAATTCTGGTGAAATGTGTGGAAGCAGGTAACTTCCTGCCTGGGCCAGGCTGTGGGATGGGCTCTGAGGCTGGGCATGGAAGCTGGCTATTTAGGGACTCAAGCCAGGTTGAACTTTCCTCCATGCTTCTGAGAATGATCGACTTAGCATCGTGAGTGGACTATGCTGTTGGTTGGTATCTCTGAGTGGGAGACATCATCAGTAGAAGCACAGAGTAACCACCAAGACTGAGTGCTGGTCACTGTGAGTTCTGCCTCCTTTCTTTGTTTCTATCTGACTTCAAGTGGTCTAGCCCTGCCGTTATCTCAAGTGTTTCTGGAGAGGTGAGACTGGAATAAACTTCCTAGGAAGCATTTTGGCATACCAGGGAAGCTGGACGTCCACCTCTGGTTCTCTTTTTCTACTATGGAAACCATGAACCCAGGGGAATTCTTTTTGTGTAGTGCTGTGCCAACTTTGGGGAGGAGAAGGGGTAATATAATCTAAGTCTACTTTTCCTCCTTTTCTAATGTTTTTATTCAGTTTTTGTGGCCCTTGCAGGAGTCTCAGTCTAATTCCCAAATACTGGGGTTTTCACAAAAGTGTTCTTCTCTGTCACTAGTTGCTAGTTGTACTTTCTGTGGAGGAGGGTAGTGAAGCCCAAGGCCTCCTATTCTGCCATCTTGCTGATGTCACTCTGTTTCAGCTTCTTAACTTGACTCCTGAACTCTTTCTGGGCTATTTTCATCCATGGATAGCTGTCTAATTGTGCGTGTTCTCTCTCTCTCTCTCTCTCTCTCTCTCTCTCTCTCTCTCTCTCTGTGTGTGTGTGTGTGTGTGTGTGTGTGTGTAATGAAAAATGAGATCTCCTTCTCTGCCATCTGGCTGACATCACCTTCGCTCCTCTATTTTAAATTGTGGGTAATTATAAGTTTGATTTTGGACCTTTTGATTTTGAAGTGTCACTATGAGATTCAAAAGGAAGTTTCTTCAAGTAGCTCCTTGGATTTATGGATTGGAGCACAGAGGAGAGGTCTGAGTTGGACATAAAAACATATGAGTTATTTGCAAATAGATAAGTTATTTGCTTGGATAAATGGGATCATCTAAGAGTGTAGAGTGTTAAAAAACAGGTCTGTATTTCAACATTTATTTTCTTGGCAGACAACACTGAGACAGCAAAATGAGAAAATTATAATATGGAAACAAAGGGAAACAGAATATTTCAGGAAGTGAAAGGAAGGAGATATCAGCAGTGACAAATGTTGCTGAGAAAGGATAAGAAGGCTGAGAAAGATATTGGCTTAGCAAAACGGAGGTCACTGATGACTTCAGCTTTATCGTTTTTGGTGGATATTTGAGGCAAAAGTCAGATTAGAGTGGATTAAGTTGTGACTACATAGAGAAGAAATGGAGATCATAAATATAAAATCTTTCAAAAGATTGGTGTGACTGAGAGATTGAAGCTGAGAGAAAAGCTGAAGAAATATTTTTTAAAAATCTGTTTAAAGACTTTGTAAATCTATAAAAAAGGCACGGAGATACTGCAGGCCAGCATCTCGGAAAGAAGGCTCAGAGCAGTGAGTCCAGCATTTGGGACTGATTTTCCCCTGAAGGCATTTGCTCATTTCATTTGCTGGTAATAAACTGAACAGAGACTTTAACAGACTCATGAGTCTGTCAGGCCAAAAACTGAATTTCAGAGCCCTTCAAAGTGTAGGGGCCCAAATAAACTACAAATTTTGGGTCAAAACACAAATGGTTGTGATAGAGTCACTATATGAATAAGGGTGAATCAAAAATATAGCAGTTCTTACAGATACTGAAGCTTAGCTTTGAATAAACGGAACCCCTGATTGGACTATGATAATCTGGAATTGTTTGTGTTTTAGCCAGGTTGCCTGCCAGAAAAAAGATAAATCCTCTCTAGGAAGCCAACATATTCAATGTTTCAAATAATCTGTTGATTTTTAAAATAATGTTCAAATTTTAAGCCAAAAAAAATCCAAGTATAAAAGTAGAAAAGACTTGTCTATAAATCAGTGGAGATAATATACAATAGAAAAGACTCCTAGGGCATCCAGATGATGGAATTATCAGACACAGACTTGCAAGTAACCATTTTTTTTAAGGAATTAAAATATATGATTTAAAATTTCATCAAAAAATGGGAAACTATGATGAAGAACCAAATGGAAATTCTAGGAATACAAATACAGTGCTTAAAATTAAGAATGCAATGGATGAATTTAACAGCAGTTTAAATCAAGGTGAAGAAAAACTTCAGTGAACTGAAAGATAGGTTAAAAAGGTCAACCCAGATAAAACATGGAGAGATAAAAGGATAAAAAATAGATAAAAGAAATTAAGAATCATATAAAACATCTTGAAAAGACACCACATACCCGAAATTAGAAGTCTAGCAGTAGAAGACAGGGAATGCAATAGTAGAAACATTTGAAGAGACACATGCTGTAAACTTTCCAAGTCCAATGGAAGATATGAAACCATAGATTCAAGAAATGCTATGAACACTAACAGGATAAATAAAAAGAAAATCATATCTTGGTACATTAGAGAAAACTGCTGAAAACCAAAGAGAAAAAAAATCTTAAAGGGAGGCAAAGGAAAAAAGCTCGTTATCATCAAAGGAACAATGACCTAAAACTTTTTTCTCAACAGGAATGATGAAAATCAGAGGATAATAGAATCATATATTCAAAGTGCTAAAGGAAAATAATTGCTAGCTTAAAATTTTATATCAATTGAAAATGTCTCTCAAAATTGAAGGAAAAATAAAGACAAAATACATGAATACACTTAATTGGACTATTTTAGATGCCTCATATAAGTGAAATTATATAGCGTTTTCCTTCTGTGACTAGCTTATTTCACTTAGCATAATGCCCTTCAGGTTCATCCGTGTTGTTGCATATAGCAGGATTTTCTTTTTTTTAAAAGCTGACTAATATTCTATTGTTATGTATATACCACATTTTCTTTATCCATTCATCCATTGATGAATATTTAGGTTTTTATTATATCTTGGCGATTTTGAATTATGTTGCTGTAAACATGGAAGTGTACATATCTCTTCTAGATTCTGATTTTAATTCCTTTGAGTAAATACCCAGAAGTGGGATTGCTGGATTATATGGTAGTTCTACTTTTGTTTTTTTGAGGAGCCTGTTTTCCATAATGGTTGCAACATTTTACATCCTCAACAACAGCATTCAAGGTTTCTAGTTTCTCTATGTTGTTGCCAACAGTTATCTTTCATTTTGTCTATTGTTTTATCACATCCTAACAGGTGTGAGGTGACATCTCATTGTGCTTTTGATTTGAATTTCCCTGACAATTAGTGATGTACAGCATCTTTTATATACCTGTTGCCTACTTGTATGTCTTTTTTTTTTGGTAGAAGTGTGTATTCAAGTTATTTGCCTCCCCCCCCCCCGCTTTTTTTTTTAAATGGAGTCTCGCTCTGTCACCCAGGCTGGGGTGCAGTGGTGCGATCTTGGCTCACTGCAACCTCCGCCTCCTGGGCTCAAGCAATTCTCCTGCCTCAGCCTCCTGAGCAGCTGGGACTACAGGCGCCCGCCATCCCGCCTGGCTAATTTTTGTGTTTTTAGTGGAGATGGGGTTTCACCAGGCTGGTCTGGAACTCCTGACCTTGTGATCCACTTACCTTGGCCTCCCAAAGTGCTGGGATTACAGGTGTTAGCCACTGCACACAGCCTTATTTGCCCATTTTAATCTTATTATCATTTTTTATTCTATTGAGTTATAGGAGTTCCTGATATATTTTGGCTATTAACCTCTTATTAGATATATGATTTACAAATATTTTCTCCCATTCTATAAGTTGCCTTTTAATTTTGTTGATTATTTCTGCTGCTGTACAGAAGCTTTTTAGTTTGATAATCCCACTCATCTATTTTTAATTTTGTTGCTTGTGCTTTTGATGTCATATCCAAGAAATCATTGCCAATGCCAATGCCATGAAGCCTCTTTTGTTTTCTTCTATGAGGTTTACAATTTTAGGTCTTAAATATGTAACCCATTTTTAGTTCCTTGTATGTATGGTACAAGTTAAGTGTCCAATTTTAGTCATTTGCATGGTTTATATAATTTCCTTGGTACCAGTTCTTGAAAAGACTATCTTTTCCCCATTGTGTATTCTTAACATGCTTATGAAAGATCAGTTGACTATATATGAATGAATTTTTGAGGGGCTCTCTATTCTGTTCCATTCATCAATATATCTGTTTTTATGCCAATATCATGCTGTTTTGATTACTCTAGCTTTGTAGTGTGTTTTGAAATCAGGAAGTTTAAAGCCTCCAGTTTTATTCATTTTTCTCAAGATTTCTTTTGCTATTCAGGATTTTTTTTGGATTCCATATAAATTTTAGGATTGTTTTTTCTATTTCTATAAAAAATGCTGGTGGGATTTTGATAGGGATTGCATTGATTATTTTTGGTAGTGTGAACCATCCTTGCATCTCAGGGATAAATGCTTCTTGGTCATGATGTATCATCTTTTCAATGCATTGTTATATTGCTAGTTGTATTATAGCTTGCTAGTATTTTGTTGAAGAATCTGGACACACACATATATATACATATGCAACAAAATACATGTAAGGTGGGTAGTAAATAGAGTTAAAATGTTTTAAAGTACTTGCATTTGGGAAAGTGGTAAAATATTTTAAAAAGTAAAAGATACATTGTAATCTCTAGCTTAATCACAAAAACAATACCAAAATAATGTATAAAAAGAAAATGGAGAGAAAAAGTAGAATAACAAAATTACTTAATCTTAAAGAAGGCAAGCTAGGATAGAGACTAGAATATTAAATAGAGGGATTAATACAGTACAAATATAAAAAGTTTATTTTGAAGCTAAAAGCATTAGTATGGATACAGAGGAATATTAATAATGATAAAAGTTTTATTCATCAGGAAAATATAACAATCTTAAACTTATATGCATCTAATAACTAGATTCAAAATATATAAAGCAAAAATATAATTTAAAAAAGAAGTAGCCCAAGCCACATTATAGCAGGAAGTTTTTAATATACTTTTTCTCAGTTACTGATAGACAAAACTTCAGTACAGCTATAGAAGATTTGAGCAAAACAGTGGAAAACTTAACCTAATAGGCATATGTACTTGCAACCCAAGAGTTGCAAGATATACATGTTTTTCTCAATGCCCATGAAAAACTCATCGAAATTGAAATTTACTTGACCATAAAATAAGTGAGTCTCAACAAATCCAAAAGATTAACATTATATGAACTATGTTATTTAACCCAGGAGAAAGAAACCAGTAAACAAAAGATACATAGAAAATCCACAAATGGATAAAAGTTAAGCAGTACCCTTGCAAATAATTAATGAGTTAAAGAAGAAATCACAATGTAAGTTAAAATATTTTTGACTAAATAAAATCAAAATATAGCACATCATAACTAGTGGTTTATAGCTAAATATATGCATAGAGGAAATTTATTGCCTTAAATGCATGTATTACAGAAGTAAAATGTAAAAGTAAATAATCTCAGAATATATCTAAAGAAGTTATGAAAAGAGAACAGCAAATTAAACCCAAGGAAAGTAGAAGGAAAAAATAACATTATAGAAGAAACAATGAAATTTTCCTAATGTACAGTAGAGGTTATTCAAGTCCAATATGGTTTCTTTGAAAATAATAATTGGTAATAAATAAACCCATGGACAATACTGAGCAACAAAACAGGAGAGATATTAGGAATGCAAAATGAGACTTTGCTATGTAGCCTATAGACATTAAACAACATTATAAAATATTATGAAGACTTTATGGAAATACATTTAAAATTCAGATGAAATGGACAAATTACTAGGAAAACACAATTTACTGAATTTAGATGAAATAAAAAAACTTATAAAAATGCAACACATCAAAATAACTGGAAAGTTTGAAGACTTCTACAAGGATTAAAAACATCATATTAGTAATTTCAAACTCTCAGTCAATGAAAACTCCTGGCTTAAATGACTTCTTTAATGAGTTTTGTCAATTACCTTAGAAAGAAACAATACCATTTTACACACTCCAATGGGCAGAAAAATAAAACAAAACAGAAAAAACTCTGTCTTTTTTTTTTAATCCAGCAAATCAAATATCAGTTCACTTAAAAATTTTAATCCTATCTTATAATTTTAACCTTTTCTGAAAAATTTTAAAATGTAGTTTGGTGTATTTCAAGTATCTAATTTCCTTTTGGTTCTGCCTTCTTTGATTTGCAAAAAGAATTATTTTTCTTCAAGTTGATTAATAGTAGACTAAGAACTTGGAATTTTCCTCTGTCCAACATTAAGTTATTTTCATTGAAAACCATAAAATAATTTACTAATGTGTAAATTACTGTAACCATTTGAGGTGCAATTTCCAATTCAATTAACTGAATGAGAGATGAATGTTTCTTTGATAATAAATGTCTCTTTCTGCTTATAGGTAGGCAGTCATTTATAACAACTAATTTACTTGATTTTTAGATAAGACACCACAATGCTTAAATGCACAAGATATTAACACTAGATATATTTTTTCAGTAATAATCTATATAAAATTCTGAGGTCATCTACTTTGAACAAATTTAAAAACACCCTTGATGTATAAATTTAGTGCTGCTTCTAGAAGACACCTAAAGGAGCATTACGAATTTAGCAATTCATCTGCATGAATACCCACTTAAATTACACTGTTTGCAATTTTTAAATGATGAGCTATAACATTCTGTTGTCTACACTCTAATAAAGGGTAGTCGTGAGACATTTTTATTGAAGACTCTATTCCTATATTCTCTAGAGATTCTCATTTTGGTTATCTACTGAACGTGAGTTCAGTAGTTGATTCATTATTTTTCTCAAATGTAAAAGTTTAGGAAAAGGTCGCCAGGAACTTCAGAAGTAACTGCATAAATAAGAGGATATATAAAAGAGGGAATAACTTATCCAAGAAGAATAGGCCGAAGAAACCATAAAGAGTGTCATGAGTATTGCTGTGAGTCCGTGAGGTTAAAATTAAAGAAATACTGTCAACAAGGACACCCCTTTGTTTCCATCCTGTCTTTCACAAAATGATATTCAAAACAGAGTGGAAAGTTTTTAGGCCAACCATTGTCTTTGAACATGTGAGCTTGTTCAGTAATAAACTTTCATCTCTTAACATTGTTGACTGCTCTCAAAGGCAGGTTGCTATTTCCAACCAAGAGTGATTTTACAGTTTTCACAGCAGATCTTTGCTGCAGCAAGCTAACTACAGAGACGGCCTCCCCTCTGCTGGGCCATAGCCTACATTCTCCCAGAATTAAAGTGGCAGTCTTTGTTTTGACTAACACGAAATAACTTGGAGATTTGCTAAATGAGGTTTGCAGTGGATACAGCAGTAAATTCAGTGACAATTTGGCAGATAACCTGGGAAAGTTTTTGAGTTTGTCATTTTTATCATCTCTGCTGGAAGTTTCCTACTCCACTCAGGGCTGGAACATGAAAAATTGCAACTTTGCTGGATTCTGTGACAAAATAAACCCTGGGATACGAGGGTCAAAACTGTGATTCTGAAGGTTGTAAGGCACTTTTCGTACAGATGGGGAGAGAAAATGTCTCCGTGCATGCTCAGCAGTCTATGTACCAGCCAACTCCCTTGCCCACATCCCTAGCCCACAGCACCTATCTGGCCAGGTGCTCACTACTAACAGTTGGCTTGACAGTCGGTTTGCCAGAGGGCTGGGGTGTTGCTCACTCAGGCCCAGGTTGTCAGGCTGTCCTGGCTTGGTGACTGTTGGCTTCTGCATAAGGTATAAAGCATTCTCCTTGCTGCCAACCTAACTGATTTTATAAGGCCTTCATAATCTTGATAACATTGTCCTAATATGGGCATTATACGAAAGTAAAATTGCAGGCTAATGTCATTTATCAGTACAAATTCAAAAATCTGAAATAAGTATTAGAAAGCCTAATCCAGCAATACATAAAAAGAATACTACATCAAGAACATTTTTTTTTTTTGCCAGAAATATAAGGTTGGTTCAACATTTACAATCAACCAATCTAATTCACTGTATGAAAGAATAAAGGAGGCCAGAAGCGGTGGCTTACACCTATAATCCTAGCACTTTGGGAGGCTGAGGTGGGTGGATCACATGAGTCAGGAGTTCGAGACCAGCCTGGCCAACATGGTGAAACCCTGTCTCTACTAAAAATATAAAAAATTAGCTGGGCATGGTGGCGGGAGGCGGAGGCAGGAGAACTGCCTGAACCTGGGAGGCGGAGGTTGTAGTGAGACGAGATCTCACCATTACACTCCAGCCTGGGCAACAAGAGAGAAACTCTGTCTCCAAAAAAAAAAAAAAAAAAAAAAAAAAAAAAGGAAAAAAAAAGTCATAAGATAATTTCCATAGATGCGAGAAACACATGTAATAAAAATTAACATCTGTTTGTAATAATAAAATCTTAGCAAGTTGGAAATAGAAGGAAACTCCTTAATCTGCTAGAATATTCACAGGTAGTCTTTATACTCATGGTGAAATACTAAAAACTTCTTTTCCTTTCTGAAATCACATCAGAAACAAGGTAAGTATATCTACTATTACCATTTTCTATCTGACATTTTCACTGAAGAGCTTGGCTAGCCATTGCGATTAAGAAAAAAACAAATTGCTTATAAAAGAAGAAATAAAAATATAACTCTTACTCATAGAAAATCCAAAATAACATATAGATAAATTATTAAAATGAATAATTGAATATACTGAGATTGTCAAGTACAAGATCAATACACACAATTAATTATACATTGTACCTACCAGTAATAACTAATTAGAAAATAAAAATAAAATATTCAGTTTTCAAAAACACCAACTATCTTGAAATACAGCTAAGAAAAAATTTGTGATCTGTCTTCTCAGAAAAGTAAAAATATTAAGAGAAATTAAAGAAGGTCTAATAAATGTTTGTTGGAGATTATTTGTGGGCACTCTATCAGATTAAACAGTTTCTTTCTATTTCCTGTTTGCTAACATTTGAAAATTATAAATGGATGTTAGTTTTTATTAAATGCGTTTCCTGCATCTGTGGAGATAATCTTATGACTCTTCTCCTTTGTCAGAGGATGTTTTATATTCCTGGATTGAAAGACTCAACGTTGTACAGATGTAATCCCTAGCAATATGTCAGGTTTGTGTTGTGTTTGTGTATGTGTAGAAACTGATTTTAAAAAGTATATGGAAATCAAAGGTCTAAGAATAGGCAAGACAATCTTCAACAAGAATAAAGTAGGAGGATTAATTCTACCAGATATCAAGGTTTATTACATAGCTACAGTACTAAGGAAGTATGATATGGGTACAATGATAGATATACACCACTAAAACAGAATAGAACATCCAGAAAATACATAAACATGGTTATTTGATTTTACAATAAAGGTGGTACTACAGAGCACTAAGGAAAAGATGATCTTTTCAATGAGTGATGTTTTTCACATGAATAAAATGCTGATGCTTACTTCACCCCATATATAAGAATGATTTTTAGGTGGATTAAAAGTCCTAAATAGGAAAGATAACTACTAGAAGTCAACCTAAAGAGAATGTATTCATGACTTTGGAGTAAGCATTGTTTCATTTACCTTATAGGTAAATTGAAAAGAATAAATGGTTTGGATTCTCTATCTTCTTTATTTTTTCTATTCTTTCTTGTTTTCCATTAGATAGAAGGATTTTTTTTTTTTTGTCTGTTAGAAAGCTATATACAGTTGTCCTTGGTACACACAGATGATTGGTTCTAGGACCCTCCACGTATACCCAAATCTGAGCCTACTCAAATCCCACAAGTCAGCCCTGAAGAACCTAAATATTTGAAAAGTCAACCCTCCATGTACACAGGCTTAATATCCCATGAATGCTGTAGTTTTGATGTATGTTTGGTTGAAAAAAATCCTTGTATAATTGGACCTGCGCAGTTCAAACCTGTGTCATTTAAGGGTAAGAGGTATCCTATGTTTGTGCTTTTGGTGGTTGCCTTCTTCAGATTCATGTTTATTTTTCTCTGATTCCTTAAACATATCAATATTTATATACTACTTAAATTTTATATGTATACATATTTATATACTTATTTAACAAGAGAAGCACATTCACCTGTGCTCCTACACTTTTTGTCTTCCCAGCTCTGTCATATTGATATAGTCTAGAATTTCATTTCTAGTTTACTACAGATGTACTTTTTCTTCTCTTTAGTCCTTTAAAGTTGTTTGCACAATGACGTATCTTACCAAGAAATTTGATACTCCATTTCTCACCACATCTCTTGTACTTCTGAATGTGTTTCCTTATCATTATGTGGAATTTTGGTAGAAAAAGTTTTGAAGCCTGTGTGCCCAAAATGTTTTATTATGTTCTCAGATTTGAATGACAATTTGATTAGGAAATCTACTTTTAAATACATCATTTTTCAATACTTTAAAAATCTTTCCCTACTGATTTCTTGTACATAGTATTAGAGCTGAGATGTGTAATTACCACCCAATTCTTGTTTTCTATCAGTGATCTGCTCTGTTTCTCTGGAAGCGTTTAGAATTTTGCTTTGTCTTTGATAGTTTTCACCTCTAGACAGAAGTGTCCTTTTCTTTATATCTTCTGTTTGGCATTTTAGAGGCTTTTTAATTTTCAGGTTTTAAGAAATATTGTTTTATTTCCGGGAAATTTATCTCCATTGTTTGTCCAAATATTTTCTTGTCTTTGTTTTATATCGTCTTTTTAAATAGTAGCCCAATTATCCAATGTAGGCAGTTATTTCTCCTCCCACATCTCTAAAATGCTCTTTTATACCATCTATCTCTATGTTCTTTCCTCCTGCCTCCTGGGAGAGTTGCTCAGTTTATAAGTTACAAATTCATCCAGCATTTGTTCCTGTGTGCTCGTGTTTCCCTGGAGGCATGAGGTACTCTGTCTAATAGTGTGTTTGATAATGTCTATTGGGAAAGAGTAAAGGCAAAGGAGGAGGATGAAGTACAGGGTGGAGAGGCTGACCACAATAGAACCACTACTTTACACTCTTGTTTGCTCTTCTCTTATCTGGTACCTCTTTGTACCAAAGTTTCACTTTTAAACCCTTGCAGGGGACATAGTACTTGGAGGAAGCAGCCTCTCTTAGTGGTAATTCATAGCCCTGGGTGATTGGAAAGGCTGTATTTTTCTTCCCTCTCCCAGGTCACCATAGTTACCAAAGAGTATTTCTTTAAAAATTCTCCAATAAAATCAAAAAATTAACTACATCAAATGAAACAGAAAACAAATGGAAAGGTATTACACCACTTACAACCTTCGAGATAAAACAAAACAAAAATTTTAACACACACACACACACACACACACACACACACACACACACACACTGGAGTTTTTCAAACCAATTGCAACATGATAAATCTTTTACCATAGGCTGAATGAGCATAGGTTTGTGCCTAATGCGGGAAAGAAATTATTCAAGATCAGTATATCCTTTAGTATATATTTTCTAGTCATGTTTCCAAGGTCTGTAGCAGAACAATTTGCAGCACTGGGTATGTCTTTAAGTGACTGGGCTTGATCAAATGGGCAGGTTTTGCTATTTAGTAGAATGCAGATATATCCTGAAACTGTTTAGTGTAGTACTTTCTATCCCCACTTCTTGCTTCTCCATAAAAGAAAAACAGAACAAACCTCCCAAACACACACACACTTAGACACACACACACACCCAAACACACACACAGTCTCCAAACTTTAGGACTACTACATGTATAATAGGCATTTAGGACTTTTACAAAAGTAGTTTTCAGTTTCAGTTGGCTTTCTCCACTTTTGAAGATCATTTAGATATTAAATAAGCAACCACTAGCTTTCTATAATAGCATGATACTTACTAAATAGGCTTAAAAGTCACAAAACCCAGCCAAATCAAACCACAATAGTAGCAAGAACAGTAAAAACATCAAACAACAATGCTTAAAGTTCTAAGAACAGAATGTGTAATGGCATGTCTGAGAACACCTGGAGAGATCTCTTCTTCAAGGGTTGGACTACAAGCAGAGGTCCCTTAAGCCCATGGCCCAAGGTTGTGGGTAACAATTGGAAGAGCGTTGGAGGTGTGCGTGTTTCCTACTCCTTGCAGGAAGAGATTTGCAATCAAATGTGGTAGACACTTTCTGTTCATTGTATACTCTGCCCTGTACAGTCCTGGGTGCTTCCTCTGTGTGATGCTCTAGAATTATGATTTGACCTGTCCTCCTACTGGCCCGCCCAGGGATCCCTAGAGGGTAGACTGACTAGCACGCAGGGAGGCAGTGTGGCAGAATGGAAAGAGTCAATATTTGACTAAAGACATTATTTGACTGCCTCTCGGAGATTTTTAAGTGTCATCGCCTTTAGGAAAATTACCAAAATGTGACTTTGTGAAAGCCAGATAATCTCTCTGAGCAGGAATTGGCAAGCTTTCTCTGTAAAGAGCCAGATCACAATATATTCAGCTTTTTGGGCTATGTAGTCTCTGCACAATTACTCAAGTCTGGCATCATAGCAAAATCAGGCATAGACAAAATGTAAATAAATGGATGCAGCTGTGTTCTAGTAAAAATGTATTTACAAAACAGGTTGGCCAGGCGCGGTGGCTCAAGCCTGTAATCCCAGCACTTTGGGAGGCCGAGACGGGCGGATCACGAGGTCAGGAGATCGAGACCATCCTGGCTAACACGGTGAAACCCCGTCTCTACTAAAAAATACAAAAAAAACTAGCCGGGCGAGGTGGCAGGCGCCTGTAGTCCCAGCTACTCGGGAGGCTGAGGCAGGAGAATGGCGTGAACCCGGGAGGCGGAGCTTGCAGTGAGCTGAGATCCGGCCACTGCACTCCAGCCTGGGCGGCAGAGCGAGACTCCGTCTCAAAACAAAACAAAACAAAACAAAACAAAACAAAACAAAACAGGTGTGGGGCTGAATTTGTCCATGGACCATAGTTTGCCTACTTTCCTCTTAGAACCTTGGAGACCTTGTGGGTAAAATTGGGAGGTGGATAATAGTTTCTGCCTAATGTGTTAGAATCCAGTTAGAAAATAAAGATGAATATTTTATTTTAAAAGATACTATATGTGGAAGTGATTATATGTGGGAGTTTTTCTTCAGCTAGAACTCCAATGTCTTGGGAGATTACGTGGCTTTCAAAACCTTAGGCATCCAATTTGGATCCAATTTTCTGGTTGAAAGTAAAAATCTTCACATGGACTTTCTGGCTATCCAATAGTTTCAATGGGAAGGGGTTTGTGTGAGTCAGCTGTCATTGAGTATGAGGGTTGCAGGTTAAATTTCCTCAGAAATGCATGAGAAGTAGGAGTGGTAAGAACTGGGAAGTAGGAAGGAGGAAAGCTGTTTGGCCATAGGTACCTGGACTATGCTAAGCCGCCTCTTCTGGAATAAATAATGATTTTGTACTTGGCTTTGGAAATCTCCTTGAGTTACTCTGATCTAAGATGTACACGGTTGCCTTTGGCTAGCTCCCAGGGAGGAAAGCTTAGCTAAGAATTAGTTACTCAGGAAGGCAGAGAGCAGGGGAACCTCGCAGGAGACCTTATCTGGTAGATGATGGAACTTCCAGGAAGGGATGCTTGGGTTGCAAAAACACTGTGAATTAGGGTGTTTGGGGTGCATGTGAGTAGCACTCACACTAGCTCCTTCCCAAAGAAAAGGAACTGTCAGCCTTTATTGACTGATTGGCTGGTTTTTTGTTGATTTGTCTGATTTAAATTAGTCATCTTTTTTTTAATTGGATGACTGGTCAACTTTCTTCTTTGAAAGTAATCAATAATAGTGCACGGACAGAGGGGCACAAGCAGAGTGCCCAGTGTTTTTATACAACCCACAATCTAATTTTAGCAAGAGAGATCAGAAAGCTGCCTCTGCGTCCCTGTGCTTCACATAGGCCCAGATATTAGCCATGGCTGACATTTTTATATTCTTAAATGCCTCACTCAGAGCAAAGCAAATTGCTCCAACCCCAAAATGCAGGAACTAGGGGCCTTTGAGATTCGTTTAGGGGATGTGAGACCATTTCTTTCTCTTTTTCCATCACTTCAAAAGCCCATAACTTAAGGGATGATAGGACAGAGAAATTTATTCCATTTACAGACCAGTTAACAGATACATCTCATTGGTCCTGAGAGTGAGTGTGAAAAATCTGTGTGGCTCTGAATGAGGAGGGCATGACTGACATGTGTGTGATGTCTATAGAACCCATAAGCTCATCCAGACAGGCACAAGCACTGCTGAAGGGAATCACATTTTTTATTTGAATGTATGCCACTTAGAAATATTCTCTACAATTAATAATAGCATGGTTCAGAGAGTTCTAATTTTCTCTTGCTGTCAAAAACAAACAACTCACCAACCAAACAAAAAAGTAGTATCTCTCACATAACAGCCCAGAGTTAGGTGAGTGGATAAGGCCAGGTGGGCAGTTCTACTCCATGTGATCATTCAGGTTTCCTCTGTGCTGTTGTTCTATCTTCACCATTCTGTGGTTGTATTCCTCATCTGTTTGGTGAGTCTTCTTTTGTGTGTGTGCGCGCATGTATACAACACTGTAAGAATATACATTTATCCTATGGGACTTTATAAAGCCATGTTAATTTTATCATTTACTCATTTATTTTTTTATTTTTTTTTAGAGATGCAGTGTTACTCTGTTGCCCAGACTGGAGTGCAGTGGTGCGATCATAGTTCACTGCAGCCTTGACCTTCTGGGCTCAGGTAATCCTCCTGCCTTGGCCTTCCAAGTGGCTGGGACTAGAGGCATGCACCACCATGCCCAGTCCCATGTTAATTTTAAATGAAAAAATGTACGGGCAACAAAGATTCTTTCCTGATATATTTTTTTCTAGCAGCAAAGTTGTTCACCTCTGATTTTCATTGTCCTTGTTCAAGAAGTGAATCTTTTGCAGGCCTGTTCTTACTGAGTCCTCATTTCTTCACAGCAGGCTACAAAGCTGGTGTTATGGAAGTTCTAAAGGGCTCAGTAATAAGCCTGAAGTAAGGGGAAGGAGCTGGAAGCCACTATGAGTAATGAGAAAACCAAACAGGAGGAAGGAACAGTGACAACAGATAGCGTTGTCTTGTGTAAATTAGGTTTGTCCAGAATCAACAGAAGCTTGAATAAACTCAAAGTGAAATACCATCTTGAGGCTCATGTTACCTTCAAAAGCAACTGAAAAAGCTAAAAAGTAACCTAAACCACTTTCTAATCAGGAGTGTTCTTTCCAGGTAACGTCGCCAGCAGAAGCGAAATCCTAGGTGACTCCCTTTATATTTATTTATTTATATTGTCAAATGATAATTGTGAATATTTATGGAGTGCGATGTTTTTGATGGTATTGGTAGGCTTTGTTTCATGGGTGCACACATAAGTTTGCCCACCGCCCCCTTGTTCTTCGGTGACTTGGCTAGAGAAACGATCCATAGTATTTTGCTATTTCTCTGGCAGACCCTATGTGCTCTCTGCTTCTCACATCTTTGTATAAACATCATACTCTACAATTGACAGCCCTTGCGTTTCACTTCGCACTCAGGAGGCACGGCTCTGTCAGATTTTAAGTGAAAGGATATAGTTTGTTTAAGCCTTTTTCAGGATAAGTTGGAAGAAGAGATGGTCTCTAGGTGCTCAGAATGACTTATTTTTCTTTCGATAAACTCTGAGAAGCACTTTCATTGGTTGACATATTTCCTGCCCCCAGCCCCTTCCCACCAAATTAGGTCTAGAGGTAACTAGGCATGAGGGAAGAAGTGTGGTTTTTAGAATCAGGCAGGCTTGGGTTCTAATCTCAGCAATGCCAAACCCCAGCTATTTAATCACAGGAGATAATTGTCCCTAAGTAATCATTTTCCTCTCCTTTTGAAAATGGAGTGGGACACTTGACTGTCTAGTTTGAGACCATGTTTTCCACCCCTTGAATATAGTGTTGACAAGTCACTGAGTTCTCTTAAATGAAACGTGAATGGATGTGATATATGAAATATCAGTATCACCTCCTTAAAGAAAATTGCTAACCCTTCCCCACTGATCTTTACTTGGTCTTATGGTTGGGAACGCTGATGTGGCACTGGGGAGCTAGCTTTCACCAAGTGGATAAGGACTGAAATGTAGAGGATGGTGGAGCAGCATGGAAGGAACCTGGGTCCCTGAATGATCACATGGAACAGAGCTGCTCACTGTCCTAGCTCACCTGCTTATCTCTATACTGTTAATTAAGAGGCAATAGAATTATGTTATTTTAAAGTCACAGTATTGTTTGGTCTCGTTGTTTTAGAAGTGTAACTTATGTTCTAATTAAAAAGGTGACTTTTAGAAAGTTACTTAACCTTTTGCCCCTAAGTTTTCTCATCTGCAAAATGAGGAAAATATACTGTTCATTTTCTTGATAAGCTTATTGTGAGGATTACACCACGAAACGAATATTAATGTATTTATTGAGTGTTCTGTGTCTGCCTAGTTACTATTATTACTCATGCATGTATATAAGTTTACCAGTGAAGTTCAGATTTTCAAGATAGACAAAATGAAGGCCTATAACATATTTGTATTTTCTCTATGTGACAACTAAGGTGACCAACCATCCTGGTTTTCCATGGACTGAAGAGATTTCTGTGAAGTGGGAACTTTCAATTTTAAAATGGACACAATTCCAGGAAAATTGGGTTAAGTTTCTCACCCTAATTGGAGGCCCAGCTTGTGAGAATTTCAGTGTTAAAATCAAGACTGTTCCAGAGTGGGTCATTCTAGTAATAACACAGCAATTGGAGAAGTTCTTTGAATTAAATGATAATTCTGAATTTGATGTAACATGCATGAAAACTCTCTTTCTAAACCTGGTAGAAATTTAACCCACTGATGCCAACCCTACCTTCTATATAATTTCTTTCTCTTTGAAACATTTATTCTTATTATTGTAAGAAATACTTGTTACATACTTCTGCCATTACTAACTAGCTCATTGCCACCCTGAAAAAGTAGATGTTGTTCATTTGCAGTCAGGAAATGTAGGCTATAGACATAAGCAAATGGTGGCATAGTCATTGGATCTCTTCGTCTCTTTATGACAAAATCTTGTTGACTACTGGTTGATCCCATTGCTGTTACACACATTGGGAAGATGATTGAAATACTGGGTTGCTTTGCTGGGCAGATTTGATATGCTTATTATAAACACAGATTTGTTCAGAGAGGAGAAGCCAAAGTATACCTTACTTATCCTTAAGTACTAAGATTACTGGGGCACCACTGTGCATTGTTGATGCTATATCTGAAACTGGATTTTAAATGTATCTAGTAAAGGGACGTGATAAGTTTTGACTTGGTGAGGACTTAGAGGATAAAATTTAGATGAGTTTTTCTTGATACGACTTTCTTCATATTTTACCCATATTCTCCTGAGTATGATGGGAATTACAATTATTTTCTAGATCATGTCTGAGCTCATGCCTCCAAAGATGACTCAATGTTTCCAGCAACAACCTGAGTGTTAAGCATGTGTATCTTACATTCTGGAAGGAGAGTGCACTGGTACAGTGAGGTAGGCCAGGACCACGCATCCTCTGAAATTGCTATTCACCTTTTATTTTGGAATGTTTTTTGTTAGTCTTTCTAACTTTCATAATAACTTGATAGTGAGATTTTACAGGATTTACTGGCACTATCTCTAGAAGTACCTGGAAGAAATCTTCATCGTAAGTGAAATCATATGTTAACAATAGCCCTTTGGGCCTCTGTAACAAAAAACACTATAAAATCAACACCAAGTGCAAAGCCAGTGTTATTGTAGGCCAGTGACGGTCACTATGTTGATATAATTGAACCGGTTAATATAAGGGTGCCCTCCACCCCTCAATTTCCTCAAACTTTATGATGGGCCGAAAAGAATGGTATTTCTCAAACATAAGAAAGCTATGCTTTGCCAAGGATATATGTGTTGTAGGTAGGCAGGCAGTCCAATTCAGTTGGGGAAAGGAGTTATCTAGCTTCACAGACAAGATTGGATTTTCATGGCTAAAAGGTATCTCTTTCTTATCAGTTATCTTGGCTATCTTTGCCAAAAAATCAACCTGATGAAGTGTTGCATATTTTTCCAATGTTTCTCTCTAGTGTCATATTGTTATGGCTTCAGTTTGTGCAATATTTATGTGAGGTAAAGTACAGGTCCGTAAACTAACTGTTCTTGTCAACAATAAGAAGGATGTTATTAGCTAGAAAAATAGAATATACTTTCTTATAAACTTGTTTTCTTCCTATTCAATATCAAAGAAAGCTCTTACCATAGTAATGGAGCCTTAAACAACACATACAATATTTGTGAAGATCCTTATAGGGCTAGAGACTTATTTTTTCTTATACTTTGTGGCTTAGGAAGTTGCTATAAATTTTCCTGTTTCAGAAAATTTGACGTTTCTAGGTGAAACTAATAGCCTTATTTTTTTGTAGTCTGACAATTTTATAAACGTATTGAAAAAAGGAGCTAACAAGTTATAGAGTTCCATAGATTGTCTTTCAGAATATGAAAGAAAAAAATAGAATTGTTTCTTTTTAAATTCATTGCAAATGTTTATTAACTAGATATCTTACCGGCATTATTTTCTCTTGGGCTTTTGTTTTCTTATCTCATGTATAAAATGGAGATATAATATTGCAAAGGTTTTTTTGTGGGAATTAAATATGTAATGTTTGTAAAGTTCTTGGCATAGTGTCTGAGACATAGCAAGCACTCAATGAATGCTTTCTATTCTATTATTAATATCATTATTATCACTGTACTGTCTAAAAACTGTAGGTGACATAAAGAGCTACCAACAAATAATTTATATCTAGTTGGTGAGGTAGGGCTTATGCTTATGAAGTTTCCCATATGATTTGGTGACACCATATGAGCCATATGTGGGCTACATTTCTAGTTCTATGTAAACTGTTAATATTGGACTGGGAAAGTCAGATTTTAGCCTGGTGGGTAGATCAGAGAATGGAGATTTGGAGAATAGGGGCAGAGGTTGAGTACCCAGAAAGTATTCAGATTATTTTGTACTCCAAATAAATAAATGCAACACATAAAATTTGGGGAGCAGTCCATGGGTACAACTAATAAAAAATGGACAGTCAAGTTGGGGAGTAAGACATAAGTTTACTGAAAAATTTAACTGAGATAGGTTTTTCTTTTCTTTTTTTTTGTGCTGTTTTGTTCTTTTCATAGATCTAGAGATTCCCTTCTTGGTCTTTGCCTCAGTCTTTCTATGTCTATTGACAATAGTATACTGATGTAACTGGAAAGGCTTCATGGAGGAAGTAGGACTCTAACTGGACCTTGAAAGGTGGGAAGAATTTAGACAGTATAAAGAGGAAACAGAATTGCATATCAGATGGGAGGAAGTGAACACTAAATGCAGGAGGGAAGAACATGTGCCTGGGGCCCAATGAGAAGATTATATAAGGATGTTAGGGATTTACATAAGGAAGTAGTGTGATAGGTGAGCTGGAGCCATATTATGGTCAGTTTAAACAATCAAGTTTGTATGTTATCATTGAGGCAGAAAAAAGTATTACATGTAAAAATGGAATTCCTTCCTTCCTTCCTTCCTTCCTTCCTTCCTTCCTTCCTTCCTTCCTTCCTTCCTTCCTTTTTTCCTTCCTTCCTCCCTCCCTTCCTCCCCAGATTCCACTCTGCTCTGCAGCCATCAAGGGATGGAGCCTGTGCATGTTCCACCCTAGCTGATAGAGTGAGAGGTGTCTGAATGGGCATATTTTGGTCAGTTTAAATGATTAAGTTTGTATTTTATCATTTAGGCAGAAGAAAGTATTACATGTAAAAATTGAATTTCCTTCCTTCCTTCCTTCCTTCCTTCCTTCCTTCCTTCCTTCCTTCCTTCCTTCCTTCCTTCCTTCCTTCCTTCTTCCCTCCCTCCCTCTCTCCTTTCTCCCTCCCTTTTTTCATTCCTTTCTTCCTGCCTTCCTGCCTTTCTCTTTTCTCTTTTAGTTCATGCTTTTTACTAACCATGTACAATTACTTGCATTCTAGTTTGTTGAAATAGTAGATCAGAAAACATTTGCCACAGTAATATCTGTCAAAGTGGCTGGCCATTAAAAACTCTAGCACCACATTCATCTGAAGGGCACTTCCAATGAAGATGACTAGTTTTTGTCATTCTTATTCACCATACAGTATTTCAAGATAGCCAATGTCACTCTCTTTCTCTTATGCTTATTCTTCTTAAGACTTGTATAAAACTTCTTCTTTAGCACTACCACAAAACTTCAACATAAGATAAGAGAGTGTACCCCTTTTGAATTTTGTGGTTGGACGGAGGATGTCCATCTTCTGGTTATTTGCCACTAAAGATCATTTTTTGCTAGTCAGGAGGCATTTCTTCCTTATCCTGAATCTTGGCCTACTGTATGCAAGAGTTCAGCTTCCAAAGTGACGGTCTTCTCTGTGAGGGTTTTAACAAAAATCTGCATTTTGGTGTCCGATCTGTCACAGTAGATGGCTAGGAAAATTGAAGATTGAAGTTTCAAGAATAACTTGCCCCAAGTCATTATCATTGCTAAGTAGAAAGACAGGGATTGGGTCCCAGATGAGTGTGCCTCCAAAGCCTGTATTTTTTTCCCACCACCTGTGCTGCCAATGGGAATCTTTTGGGTTGACAAAAGTTATACATTAGATCCATTACGCTGGAGGAGAAAGAGTCAAGAAAGACATGTTAGGAAGCCAGTGTGATAAGCCAGATGGGAAATGTCACATTTATAAAAAACTTCCTCACAAATAAATATCACCATGACAGCTGTGTGAACGGAGTTACTAATCTTCATTTTAGAGTTGAAAAAGAATATATGGTTGATTCTCATTATTCTTGGTAGTTATGTTCTATAAAGTTACCACAAGTACTGAATTAGTGAATACTGAATTAATGGGAAATATGTGAGTCTCTGGACATCAACTGATTGGTATGTAATCTTGGCCTTATGTGTCTTAGAGTTCTGTTTAAAAATGTATCTACTTAATATTAATATATATTGTTGATTCATTAACATTGAACTCATAGCCATCAGCACTATATCCCAGGCCTAAATGAAGTATATATAGTACCTGTATTTTCTTCGTAATGGACGTGACAGCCTTTTTGTGCTCAGTAACACTAAATAGCACCTCAGTGCCTGTGAGAGGTGAACAGGAAGGCCATGTTTCCTTGTTTGACCTCCACTGAGAATGTGCACACTGGGTCACTCAAATTTTTTACTATTCTGGGAATGTTGACAAACAACTGGGAAAGCATCATGAATATTAATTTCGAGGTTACAAATTAATTGTATCAAGTACGTGAATTTGCAAGTACAGAATCCACTAATGATGAAGATCGACTGTGTAACATTTATCAGGCACTTACTATGAGCCAGGTACTGGGTTAAGAAATTGATCTCATATAAACCTCCTAATAAACTCATTTTACAGATAAGCTGTGGAATAATTGAACTTGTCCAGTGGCACACTGCAGGTGAGTGGCAGACCTGTGATTCTGTATCCACATCTCTGGTTCTAGAATCTGCTTGTAAGCATCATGTTGTATGGAAGAAATGGAGACTAATTCAACTAACTCATTCAAGCTTTCTCAACCAGAAAATGGCAGAGCAAGGACTTTAATTCTTCCTGTCACTCAAATTCATATCCCAGACAGACCATCTCACAGGATAGAGTGGTGTGAATGGAAAGAAAAGAGGAGTTGTGAACATCGGATCAAAGGGCTTATGTTAGCGTTTTGTCCATGGAACTATGAGACATAATTAGACAGTTTTGTGATTCTACTTCTGAGTTTTGCTTTGACAGGACTCTAATATACCAATAAAGATAAAAAAATCCATCTTGTTTTCTTTTTGGATTCAAAATACATATAATTTGAGGTGATGTCAGAAGAAATAGTAAATTAGAATTAGGGATCATCTTTTAAAAGTTTTTTGAAGGAGAAAGAGATTTTGCTCCTCTCTGCCCATTCTATTGTGTCTGTTGTTTTTGACTCCAGAAGAAAAGTTTGGAGATCCTAGGAGGATTAAATGAATTGGATGACAGAAAATTGTCTGGATTTGCTTCTTTAACTTGTGAAAAGTGCAAGGGAAATAACAATCTTTCTTGTTGGACTAGGGGAAATGCACACATTTCTTGTGGGAGAGTAAATTTTTGCAAACATTTTGGAGAGTAACTTTGCACTAGGCATCAAATGTATATACTAAGAAATATAGCCCAAAGATCATCAAGGTTATGTGCCAATACTTGGCTCTGAGAAGTTTCCTTGAAGCTAAATATATTGAAGAAATGTTGAAAACAACCACAATATCTAACAATAGGAGACTGGTTAAATACATTATAACCATACAATAAAATGCTATGCACATGGTATGATAATAAATGCAAAGTCTTTCTGAATTTACTGAACATATATATATTATCTTATTTAATCCTTACAGCAATCTTTGATAAAGTTTTAATAATATGAAAATATATTCATATTTTTAAGAGAAAAAAGCTGTAAAACATATACATAAACTACTATTTTAATATAAAAATGAATGTCTTTAGTAAAAACTAAAAGTATAAACAAAATATTTAGAAGGCAGTTTTTTTGAAAAGTATGAATATAGATGAATTTTAGTTCTTTCTTTTGCTAATATAATGGCTAAGAAATAAAATATTCTTGTTGTGCCTTTTTTTGGTCTGCAAATTTTTGTCTTTTAATTGAAACAAATAGTCTTTTACATTTATTGTTATTACTGATGCATTTGAATTTATATCTAGCATTTTATTTTGTGCTATTAATCTGAGCTTTATCTGTTTATTTTCTTCTTTTTTGAGTTTATTTTTCATTTTATCTTTTTCTTTGCTGCACTCCATTTCTAATCTCTTAGTGATTACTTCTGCAATTAGTACATGCATACCTAATTTATCAAAGTCTACAATCAGTATCTTCTTTTCAAACAAAATATTAACTCCATTTGCTCTACTCTTACATTATATGCTATAGTTGTTGTGTATCTTATTTTTGTTTATTCTTAACCTCACAATGACTTTATCATTTTTATTTAATGTGGTTTATATCTGTTTAAATTTACCTATATATTCATCATTTTTTTTGTTCTTTATTCTTCCTGTATCTCTAATCTGCCATCTGGAATCATTTTCCTTCTTCTTGAAATCCTTTAGAATTTCTTTCTTCTGGTGGCAAACTCTCTTAGTGTTTTGTTTGTCTGAAAATGTCTTTATTTCACCTTGATTCTTGAAGGATATTTTGCTGGGTATGGAATTTGAGGCTAGAAATTGTTTTTTTTTCAGTGTATTGAAGATATATTACTTTTTTTCCTGGCTTCCATTGTAGCTTTTGGTCAAACAACTACCCCTTGAATATAATCCGTTTCTTCTCTCTGATTACTTTTAAAATCTTCTCTTAGATATGGGTGTTCTTCAGTATGTAATTATGGTTTCCTTTTTAGTTTTCTTGCTTGGGATTTATTGGCCTTGAAGGATGAACCAAAAATAAACCTTTCTCGGAACCCACTCCCATTCTCATAATCAGGACTGGAAGGAAAAGGCTCAGCTGTTGAGAGGTGTAAGACAAATAGTAGTTTTTGAAATATGAAAAATATGAGGGGAGCTGTAACCACAAGCTCCTCTCCTATATTTAGCCTGAAGACAAACTACTTGAATGGCCTGATAAAAACTTAAGAATGTAGTTTAAAGTGGTCCCAGACTAGTAAATTCCTCTCCTCCACCCCCAGCTCCACAAATGCAAACCCATACTGGAGAAAAGCGCTTTCACCCCATTCAGGAAAATAAGAAATTTACTGCCATGATTCATTAAACATTTAGAGAAAAAAGATGTTATAAATGAGAATCAACAGAAACAACATATAATAGAAATCGGTCCACAAAGAATCCAGATACTGACATTTTTAGGCATAAAATATAAGAGTGTTTATAATATTTAAAGAAAAATGTAAACAATTTGTAGAGGAATATTAAATCAAGAAAACAGTTAATCAGATTGGGATTTAATCAGAAAAATGAATTATTTGACAAAAATTCTATTAATGTGTTTAACAGGAGATTTGACTACTTTCTTCAAAGTACAGCTGTGTGCAGTATATCTACTTGGATTCTTACTACATGGGGGGGGGGTGGTGGTAGTAGTCTGAGCATACTTCCGTGAATGCCACCCCAATAAAACTAAACTAGTTGAATGTTACTTGGAGGAGTAGTGCATCATCATTTTACCTGCTTTCCAATATGATTCCAGAAAAGTTTGAGAGTTCTATATGGGCACAGCACTATGCTATGCTCTTTAAGGGAATGTAAAATAAATATACATGGTTTGTGCTTTCCAGACTTCTCCAAATGATGGAGGAATAAGATAAACATACAAAAAGCTCATATACAAAATAGACTGTGTATATATTGTTACGTAAGTATCAATAGCATGCAGGTATACAACACGAGAGTTTGAGAAGGATATAAATTCTGAAGGCAACACAATTGATGAAAATTTTTTTCAAAAGAATTTTATTAAGGATAAATGCTGCAACTTTTTTCAAAAGAAATTTCCTGAAGCATCAATTTGGATGGAAACTGAGATCTCAGGTGTCCTGAATGAATTGCCCTACCTAGGACAAAGCAAGAAATTTGTCATTGTTGATGGTGGGGGAGAGAGGTAGAGGCAGAGACAGGGAAAGAGTGGTGGAGGGAGAATGAGAAAGAGCAAAGAAGGCAGGGAGAGAGAGAAAGGAAGTGGGAGCTTGACACAGTCAGGAGAGGAGGCAAGGTTGCATGCTTTTCAGTGTAATTCCTCCCTTCGAAGTGTAAATCTTCAACCGTGCCTACAAAGATTATGAAACGCTTAATATAAATTCTTTTTCCTACACTGAGTTGTGTATTCTGGCCCTAGTAAGGCAGAATGGAGATAGTTTGATGGAGGGCACTAGCGACAGAGTGAAACAGGAGGTTACGTCTCAGGAACTTGAGGATGTGAAGGGGAGAGCTTCACACTAGACCGGGTTAAGAAACTGGCCAAGTTTAACTACATTTCTGAGGAGAAAGAGATGCCAGATGACATCTAGATGACGCTAAGAAGCTTTTGTGAGAGACAGAATTTGAGCGGAGACCCTGAGATACGGGTTGCACCTTAGCTGCGGGAGAAGATACGGATATTCCAGGAGGAGGAATGAACGTGAGCACAGGCACCGAGAGAGGAGGGTGCTGGGAGCTGTTGCCAGGCACCAGCCACGGAGCAGGCCTACCGTGTCCTGCACATCAGGCTAGGGAAAAAGTCCCCACTTGAAATGGGCCAGTTAGGACAGAACCTAGGATTCTAGGTCTGAGGCCACCCACCGAATGTGTGGCTGGTTCTCATCTTTCCACGGCCTTTGGACCCTGGATTGGTATGGCCCCCCTCCCTGTTAGGCTGCCCCACTGGCTTGCTTTCTGCCTCCCGCACACGATGTGGGGGCAGACTGAGTTTTGGGAATGAGGTGCCCACAGTGGTCAACTGCACAATGCCGCGTCTCCTGGATGTAATTAAGTCGTCGTTTGGCACATTTTTGCTTGGATATAGTTTTCTGGAGCACCTCAGGAGATGTCAAACTCCATAACTAAGCCCTGGGACCAAAATATTCACGCACAAGTAAATGAAAGCAGACCCGTCACTGGGGTCTGCCCCCTGAAATATGGCTGCCCACATCTTTGAAAGTTACAAACCCCACTGTCTATCATCCCCCATCGACTCTACGTTTCTGATGCTTGTCAGCTCATATGCAACCTGAATCGCCTGCCACTGGGGAAAAGGTGAAGTCAAAGTGCAATAAAACCCACTATGGACTTGCAGTACACTTGAACGTGATACTCCAGTTCAAAGAATAACGTTTTAAACAGACTAGAGTTTCTGACAAACGTATAACTAATGACCATCGAATGCTTTTGATTAAAAAGAGCATGAATCTAAAGCCATTAAAAAGTGTTATTCCACCCCCCCCAAGGCAAAGAAGTTGCTTGCGTCTTTGAGGGCTATTTAGTGACCATAGAACTTTGGTTCAAGGAGCTGGAAATTTGTTCAATGCTATGTCACATTCTGTATTTGATTTGCAAACATAGTTTCTCCTTCACCAAGTGACCACTCAACTAAAGTCAAAAGTTATCTGATTACAGGAAAATAACTTGATCATTCTGATTACTGTAAATATTTTGTAAGGTTGTTCCAACTAAGCACCCTCAGAAAATTTCCATGTTTTCATCTTATTGTGTATATACAACTTGGGTTATATTCCTCTAGTTTTAAAAAGGGCTGCAATTTGAGAAGATGGCTTTGAGGCCCTTCAAAATTACTTGCAATTTTTTTCCACTGTATTAAAGAGTTGTAGGCCATTCCAATATGATCCCAGTCTAATATGATAAATTAGTAATGCATACTGTGTTTAGAGGTAAGATATGGAAAAATTCCTTCATGCTAATTTCCTGCCTATTTGTAACCATTAGGTCTTAAAATTCCCCATACATCTCTGTCAGGTAGATAAAAGACCCCGATTACTTAACTGCTGCTCAGACATTTCACACACCTGGTTTCAGATAAGAGTTCTAGAGTAGGAAGAGAGAAGGGTCTAAGGAAAAACACAAGGAAAATGCTTCCAGTTTGCAACATCAAATTTTATTACATTGGGTCATAAACAACCCCAATTAGCAAAGCATGTTCACAAAGTTGCCTTTCGAAAGGCAGTTGTGTGTACATTTCCCTAGGAGCAGATGGCAATCGTGTGGAATTGCTGCTCCGTCCTTGGTTTTGGAGATTTACAAGGAGGGGTAGGGCCATGTTTACCAAGCCTGCTGCTGTCCCTGCCAAATCAATTTCTTGTCAGGGTACAACCAGACCTCTGGAAAGGGTCAAGTAGGAGTCTAGGGGGACCACTTGACATCTGCTCCACTCACGACTTTTTGATCTTGTTGTTTTTGGCTTTTGAAGAGCAGGCCCACCTTGAAGAGTGTGTGTGTGTGTGTGTTTGTGTGTTAGAGAGAGGGAGAGAGAGAGGGAGATGGGTGGCATTGGCACGGGAGAGGGAGGGAAAACAAACCCACAATGACAGATCAAACGAAGGCAGCATAAAATTTTTGTTTAAGTTTGGTGGGATTACATGCTTTGACATGACAATAACAGGAACAGGAGGGAGAATGACAGGGTCTCATGTGTGAAACCCTTTGTGAAAGGAATGTAAACTGTGTGGCTGTTTTGCTGTCATTAACCAACATTTGAACATGGGTGTCAGTGAAAACCACATTTCCTACTTTACTCTGAGCCACTTCCCCTGGAGCTGACTGACACTGCCGGCATGGAGCTTTCTCTTTCTTTTGCAAAACAAAACAAATGAAATCTTGCCAAGAAGAAGGTGAGGGACACTTGGGAGGAGGTGGCAGATACTAACGCTACTGGCCCAATATTCATCAGGTTTGCCATTTCCGTTCCAAACTCTGGCCCTCATCATCCTTGAGGGGGTGTAGGAAGGAAAAATGAGGGGCAGGGACAAGGAGTGGGGACAGGGGAGGAGAAATAGCTTAGGCATCCAAAAGCCTGAAGGGTTCTGAAGCGCCTTGAATAGGCGAGTAGGCAAGAGGTGACAGGACATCATTGGATGACGTTAGTGCAGCAGCCATCTTGACCTTTGCCTCCCTGATTCTGCCATTGGCCTGTTATTCACCCTCCTCTTGGTTCTGTGTGGATGAGGAGAGGAAGGCCTGGGTGAAGGTGGCCTGGCTCAGGAGTTTTTAGTATTAATGCGCCACCTGTCTTGACTCTGGGGTTTTGTCCCTGATTATGTTTTGTCCTTGACATTTCTTAAAAAAATGACATAGCAGGACCTACAGAAAGCTATCAGAAAGGCCCTGGTGTCCCTCACAGTGTCCCCTTCTACCTTTGGTTGAAGACTGAAACTATGAATGGGCTTATTTTTTTTGGATGTCAGGCATTTTCTTGGTCTACTACACACATCCTATTCAGCTGTTCTCAGACATGTACAGAATTGGTTTATCTGAGTCTTTATAAGATAGCACCTCACCAAGTGTGGGAAGCCGAGTTTGGCCATGGGGGGCAGGGACAGCAAAGTCCAGGGTTTGGCAGCAGGAAAGCTTGGAGGGTGGGAAGGATAGGGTGACCCCACAAGGCGGTGTGCCATGTGAAGACATGCAAGACCATGTTTTGCTGGGCTCTGGTTGATGTCGGAATCTGATAACTCCACCTGTACCCTAGGACTCCATATTTATGGAATGTCTGGAGTAAGTAATGACATTTGTGTCCTGGTTTAGAGATCATGAAGTTGACTTGTCTTTGGACACAGAACTAACAAGTGGTGAAGGTAAGATTTCTGTAAACCTGGGAATAGGTATCCTAAATCCTATTCGGTGTCTGAAGGGAATTGGTGTCTAAGAAATTTATCAATGTATGCTCATGAGTTTAGGTGCTAGCAGAGAAGATGGCCTGGCTCATTAATGACACTTCCATTCTATCTATACCTAGAGGTGAAATGTTTTGTTTTCCAGTGAATTATTTTTTGGGAATAGTTGTCACATGTAACTGCTGTAGATGGAACCTGCCTAGCCTACCTCTTTGTGATCCAGCTGCCCTGGATATCCATCCCCAAACCCTGGTTTCTGAGTGCAGCCATCTGGAAAGGGGTGCAGGGCTGGGCCCCTGCTGCCTCTCATCTGCCTTTCGTATCACCTGGAGTCTGCTCAGTGAGGTCTACTGTGAGGGCTTAAAACTAATCTCCCATAGTTTATGATCCCAAATCCATTTCCAGTGAGGAAGACCCCGGCTGACCAGCGGCTTAAACAAATGTCCCCTTCTGTGGCGTTCCTATGGCGAGACTCAAGTTCCACACGCATGATGTAAGTGAGAGCAGGGCAGGCCTTTCTCCCACACGTGGCTCAGAAATCATTTACAAAGCAAACAGAAAAGACAGCCCTGGGCAGGAGACTTTTCCTTTTGCTCTGGGCCAGGCTTGCACTCCCAGGCCACTCCTAGAGGGCTCGTCTGATCTGAACGTGCAATTGAAAACAGGTGTCCACCCAGTGCCTATAAAATATATACTGGCAATGGGGGAGATCCTTGGAGATTCTTTCAACTGGTAGAAATATGGAGACAATTCCCAAATCTGACTCTGCCTAGATCCTTCCAGACCTCCAGCCCCATCTCTCTTAGAAAAAAGAAAAAAATTCAAACAAATACTTATAGGGAAACTGGGAGCATATGGTTCTACCACTATGAAGAAAGAAATGTGAAAAAGATTAGCGGGACTCTGTCAAAACATCAGAATGGGCCTTGCGCGGCTGGAAAGGGACTTTTGTCTCCTGCCTTACTCCCTCCTCCCCACCTGAGCAACCTAAGTGACCTTGGGCTGTACAAGCAAAGTGGTGACTGTGACTTGGATGCCAGATTTATCCAATTTCTGTTTAGTAAACAAATCGAATGTACTGCTGCTCGTGTTTGGGATAAATACCTGATTAGATGCTCTTAAAATATGATGACTACGGCCCATAAAGGAAAGGAGTTTCAGCTGGGCAACGTCCGGCTGGGGTGCAAGGATTGGGTTTCTTCTTTATTTGTTGTCAGCAAGTGCTCCTGATCTTTCCTACCTTGCCATCTCATTAAGCATATGCTTGAATGTGGGGATACTGACAACGCAGCTGTATTTCATTTGTAGATAATTGATGCAATAAATGTAATAACCAAACGAGATATGTTGACTCATGAGCTAATTTGGGTGTAGATGTTACAGCACTTGTGCAGCTGGAAATGTTTCCATCACACAGTCTGTTTCAGATAAATGTTCCTCGTTCCTGTCCTCACTAAGGAAAAAAAAAAAACCCACCAAATCATCCTGTATATCTAAAAGTACATGTTCGTAAGTCACAGTCAGTCTAAGCACTGCCTAAAAGAATACCAATATAAGCAATTTACTATGCAAACAGGTGACATTAACCCCCGACACTCTGGACGTGCTCAATACAGGTGTTCAACCTGGTTTCTTTAAGCACTTTTGGTCTAGAAACCTGAGGAACCTCAGTTGGAAGGGTGTGGATCCATTGTTTTTCTTCTGCCTTTTTTGTTTCTTACTGCAGTCAGAATTTCTTTCCATGACCCGTGTATTTCCAGAGGCTCCTCACCTTTTATCTCCTCTGATATTAGGTTGCTGCAAAAGTAACCATGGTTTTCGAAAGCCACGGTTACTTTTGCAGCAACCCAATATTTTAGCTCAAGCAATCTGAATAATTGTATGTAGGAGACAAAGTCCTGTGATTTTAAAACAAGGGCTCTTGGAATGGACAGCCGTAACAGAAAAGAGTTTGTAATACATGAGAGAATCACCCTTTGAAGAAGCTCTTATAAACATCTGTTGATAACCTAGGCTAGAGTTGTAAATTATGGCCCACAGACCACATCTAGCCCCCTGCATGTTTTTGTACAGTCCTTGACCAAAATATAGTTTTTACATTTTTAAATGGCTGCAAAAAATCAAAAGAAGAATAATATTTTGGGATACAGAATAGTTATGTGAAATTCAAATTTCAGTGTTCATAAAATTTTATTAGAACACAGCCACAGCCGGGCATGGTGGCTCACGTTTATAATCCCAGCACTTTGGGAGGCTGAGGCTGGCAGATTGCTTGAGTCCAGGAGTTCGAGACCAGCCTGGGTAACATGGTGAAACCCCATCTCTACAAAAATACAAAAGTTAGCTGGGCATAATGGTGTGTGACTGTAGTCTCAGCTGCTTGGGAAGTTGAGACCGGAGGAGGACTGCTTGAGCCAAGAGGTTGAGACTGCAGTGAGCTGTGATCACGCCAGTGCACTCCAGCCTGGGTGACACAGTGAGAAAAAAAGAACACAGCCACACTTTTTCACACTCAGCAACATTTACCATCTAGACCTTTACCAAGAAGTTTGCCAACCTCTGGCCTAAACTAAAATACTACTAATTTCTGCAAGTGAAGAAAAGCTAGGTTTCATTGCAGTGTATTTTGAAATGAAGTTTTCTTACCCCAATTAAGTACATAAAAAAAAGTAGGCTAACCACCCCTTGTCTGCAGAGGCTCTTGTTAAAGGACCACATAGGACACATTTATCATTAGTGTATCATTAGTTAGTAGTGGCCTCACCTTTTCTCCTTATGTTGACATATGGTAGCACTGTTTATATTCAAACACTGTTTCTAATCTGTTTGAAAAGTTTGTCTTCCTAATTGGGTAATCTATTATTTTATAATTTTATTTTTGTACTCAAACTGTTCAACAAATTGTTTTCTCAATACATAGTCTTAAATGTCAGGTTGATTGAGGCATAATTTTGATACATTATAGAGGTTTATAGTTTTAAGAGTTTTGACAAGTGTCCAGTCATGTAACCACTACCACAGTCAAGATCTAAAATAGCTCTATCACCTCCCCGGATTCCCTTGTACCTCTTTGGAATCAGTCATCCTTCCCCCTTCCATAGCTCCTGACTATGATGGATAAGTTTTCCCATAGTTTTGCATTTTCCAGAACGTAGCATACATGGGATCATATGTGAAGTAATGGATATTTTAAAGGTATGCTTCAGTTCCCTCAACTGCAATTTGGAAACCAAGGAACTCTTAATTGATGAGTTTCGACTATACTTGCAATAAACATTATATAATTAAGATTAAGTCTATTTTTCTTGGTTATCTGGAAGGGGAATTAAAAGTTTGTTGTACAGATGCTAAGTTTGTGGGACCAGATTTTGAAGTTAATATGAAATGCTTTTTCTAAAAAAAAAAAAAAAAGAAAATGTTGTTATCAATCATACTGAATCTTTCTGGATAAATTTTTTTTTGGTTATGTAGTCTTAGGCTTTTGATTTAATAGCCCCCAAATAATTTCTAAAATAGGTTTCTTTATGAGTGAAAAGGGAGAATAAATTTCATTTATATAGTCACAATCTGTCAATCTAAACCTTTCTCCTCTTAAATTTTATATATTAAATCTTAAAAGGTGAAAAATATGCAAAAGCATAAAATATCCACTGTGTTATTACTTGTTTCATCAAATATAGGATTATTGTCTCAGAATGGGGATTGGATAAGTCTTGTTCACTATGTGAATAAACAAAAGGTTTATGAAAAGATGACAGCATACATACGTGCTTGTACTAAAACAAGAAAACCTAAAATGTGTATTTCCCATGCATCTATATTGCAGTGATTTTCTAGAACATTGAATTTGTTCTCTAGAAGTAGTTGTTAATATGCTAATTTTCTTTCTAGACAACCCTACAACAGAGATGTTCTTATATGCTGGCAATGCTATGTTAGTGAGTACAAATGAAATTTAAAAAGTAATTTATATTCAAGGTCATCAGCCCTAATCTAGTTTCCCCTTTCCCCCCTTCACCCCTCTCTCCTTGCATACTTAGTGTCTACTATGGGTAGCACACTCTTTCCTCTTGGTGGCCCTTTTCTTAGTGTCTAGGATAGGGAAATTCCTAAGGACCCCTTCAGTGGAAGTCAGCATGAGCTTAAGTAACACAGTGGATATTTAAGTACACCAAAAGTCTTGCTCGATCTTAAGTTAGGTTTTCTCCAACATTTTTATGCTTTTGCATTTTTTTTCCAGCTCCCAGAAGAGTGTAAAAAATAGAATCAATGTGTCTTAAGCATCTTTGTTAGTTGTAGGTTTCAATCCAAGAGCACTAGAATTTTGCTCTCTGTCTTCACACAAGTGGGCTTTGGATTAAAACTCAAGGCAGCAAGTTCAGAAATTGGTCTGAAGTTTTTCATTTCATTTCAAACTGAACTCATGTTACCCCTGTTGAAAATTGTACTGACAGGCCTATACATATAATTTATGATATTTCCTACCAAGATGTTTAGCTGAATTAGAAACATTTGTGAACAAGTCCTTCTGCAGCCAGTTAAAAGGCATTTTTCTGCTGGGGAAGGGAGGAGGGTGTGGATTGCAGAGGCACAAAAGAGAACTCGAATACCTTTTATTTCAATGACTGTTTGATCAAGTAATTGACTGTAAACTGTTTACAGCGGTGACCCCTGTTGCAGCCATGGCAGAGGTGTTTATGGATAGACATTAAGCTCTTTCTTAAGTTGCTCACAAAGTGTGCTGTTTACAGAGCAAACTTCCCCAAACATCTTATTTTTCTCTGAAACATTACATAAAGTAGATAACAAGATTGGTTAGACAGCACCAAGAAGGGTGATTATGTTTTGGGAGAACCTGACTTTTTCAACAATAATTCCATTTTCACATTTCAGATCATGGTAAAAGGAAACCTCCAAGTAGGATCCATCAGAGGCATTTAAAAAAATCAAGGAGAAACCCAGCATTTTAGGAAGAGGCTATTGTGTCGACTTGTTGAATTGCTTAAAGAGAAAAGTGATGTTGACCACATTGGTTTTTATGCCGGATTGAGCAAACTTACTAATGAAGAGAAATACAATACTGGTATCGTGTGGGAGAAAATGTATTTGAAACTACATTTCCAGGGGATTAAGATGTGACACCACCACTTTCAGTTAGATTTGCACTGTTGGTGGGAAAGTACTTTAGTCCAAGCATTGTGGAAGACAGTATGGCAATTCCTCAAAGATCCAGAAACAGAAATACCATTTGACCCAGCAATCCCATTACTAGGTATATACCCAAAGGAATAGAAATCATTCTCTTATAAAGATACATGCATGCCTGTGTTCATTGCAGCACTATTCACAATACCAAAGACATGAAATCAACCCAAATGTCCATCATGATAGACTGCATAAGGAAAATGTGGTACATATACACAATGGAATACTATGCAGCCATAAAAAGGAACGAGATCATGTTCTTTGCAGGGACATGGATAGAGCTGGAAGCCATTATCCTCAGCAACTACTAACTAAAGTAATGCAGGAACAGAATACCAAACATCGCATGTTTTCACTTATAAGTGGGAGCTGAATGATGAGAACACATGGACACATGGGGGAGGGGAACAACACACACTGGGGTCTGTCAGGTGGCAGGGGAAGGGAGAGTATCAGGAAGAATAGCTAATGGATGCTGGGCTTAATACCTAGGTGAGGGGTTGATCTGTGCAGCAAATCACCACATGTAACTAACATGCACATCCTGCATGTGTACCCTGGAAATTAAAATGGAAGTTAATGAAAAAAAAAAAAGATTTTTGCCAAAGAAACACCAATAGATTTTTAAAATGTTTATATATTGTTTGTAAAATAAAAGAAAAGTTACACTTATTTTTAAAAGAATGCATTTTTGGAAGGTATGATTGTGGAATAATGAACAAATTTCTGGAAGAAATTGGTACGAATAACACTGCCCTATTCACATAAATGTGGCTCCCAGATGCAACGCTTGCTGACCTCACACAGTGTACGTAATAATGCCAATTGGTCAGGTATTTCACGAAGTCCCATATATGTCTGTACTCTGCTGGATACACATAAGAGGTATAAGATTCCTTCTCTCTGGTGAGGTGCAAAGGCATGAACAAGGTGAACAGATAGCTGTCTAATGCAGGCATCATCATGAGCATAATAGAAAGCTTTTGCACCACTCTGGTTGTGAGGGGAAGAAAACACACAGATGGTGGCAGAAGAAAATGAATGAAATGGGTAACCAAGAGGTTTTGGGAATGAAGAGTTGGCAGGACTAGTTTCTGGTCTGGAAGAAAACCCAAGTGACCATGTGTTTCAAGCTAGAGTGAGCAGGAGTGATAGGAGAGTTGCCTTTACCCTCCACCTGCCTTTTTTTTGTTTTTTTGGTCTGGAAGGCAGATGTGATGCCTAGCAGTGGGGTTAGTCATCTTACCATCAAGAGGGCAAAAGCCACACAGGGTGGAGCAGGAGGAAGGAAGGAGCTTGGGCCCTGGGTAATGTCTTCAAACACCTGCACCAGCCCTGGAGTTCCTGTTGGGCAAGGAAACCAATGACTCTGGGGTTAAGCCACGGGTCACTGGGTTTCTGCTCCAAGTGGCCAAGTCCTAATTGATAGGGCCTTAAGGAGAGGATCCAGAAAAGCAGAAAGGAGAGAGGAGGGCCATTCATGGGAGGCACAGGGAGACTCAGGCACAGAAGTGGAATGCATGTGTCATACCCAGGGAATAAGGAGTAGAAGAGCCTGAGGAGTCATTTATTCTGGCTGAAAATGTCTGGTGAAAAGCAGGAAGGACCAGGCAGGCATCAAACTGATTTACTATTAAAGGGCTGTCCTTTAAAAATTCTAGGAAGACTAAACAAATGTGTTTAGTGCTAATTAGGTTGATCAGGTTTTCACTGATGATAGTTTTATCATGGGAAAAATGATTTAATGATCAATTATTAGAACTTGTCAAATAAGCTTTCATAATGAAGATTCCACTGTCTTATTCAGTAACTGGCTGATGGATTTATGGGGATTGGGATAGCAGATGTTGTGTCATCAGTATATGATATACATTGTGTCTACACAATAGAAAGCAAAGTAGAAACTTTGCTTTCTGCTGGTGATAGTTCTGATTGATTGCATTTTTCTCTCTACGGAGTTAAGCTTTATCATTCAGTTAGAATCATTCAAGCAGAGGTTCGATAAATCCTCCAAGGAGCTCCAAGTAGTGTCCTTCATCTTTCCAGGGGTTCTTAGACTTTAACAGGCATGAAATTCACTGGGGGAACTTGTTCAAGACCCTCAGAGGTTCTGGTACAGCAGGTATGGGCGGGTTGTCAGGAATCTTCATTTTTAACAAGCAACCCTGGTGATTCTGTTGCAGATGGTTTCCGGGTGTCATGTGAGAAGCATTGATCTATGGTCTGTTCCCCTTCCTACTTCCTCTTCTTCTCTTTGCCCATGTTCTGGTGCTATCCAGAAGGAAAAGACTTTCTGAAGGTGAGGGTCTCTTTTTATCTCCTGTGACATTTTGCTAGTAGCTGGGAGGTTTTACTAAAGGGCATGCCAGTTTCAGACTCTTTTCGTACCTCTTAAAAATGTTTGTCTTTTGAATTCCAAAGGAGTTCTTGTTCATTAACTAGAAAACTTGTAAAAACTCAGTAAGGGATAAATAATAAAATATAAATAATCATCATTCCTCTATCTAGACAGAACCACCATTAATGTTGTGGTGTATCTCCTTCTTCTCCCACTTTACATAAAAATTAGAATCAAATATATTTAAAGGCCTATGCTGTTTTCCATACCCCTCATGTCTGATCTTCTCAGCTTTATTGGTGTTAGAGTGCTGACTTCACACTGAGGTGAAGGTATTCTATTCTATTCGTAAATCTCCTGTTTAGTATCACCTCATGAACCTCTTTAGAATATTTATGCAAATACGTTGTTTTATGAAGAAAAGATACATTTAGCAAATGAACAAGGTCTTGCTGGTTTAAAATGAACAGCATAATGTTCATTTTAGGAAACACTTGGAGTAAAGACATTTATTTTTATTATTTTTGGTGAATTTAAGTTATAAACAACTCTCCCTATGCCATTTGCAGTTAAAGCCTTATTAGAACCACATATCTGTGCAATGTCACAGTGGTCATGGTGTAGTGAGGGCTTACATGTTCATTCAGCTCCTTGAATCAGCCAGGAATCTTTGGTTACAAGCAATGGAAACTGACTTTGGCTAACATAACATGGAAACATATGGGTACTGGTCAGATATGGGTAGCTCAAAGAACAGAAAGAAAGGCAGAAGAATTGGGCCTTAGGGAAGATAGAATAGCTCAGAAGATCTAGGTGGCAGGTGCTAAAGGGTGGTCTCTTTTGGGCATTGGTCCCAGAATTAATCTGCACCAACTGTTTTCTGTTACTGGCTCCTCCTCTAAAAGAACACCAGTTCCTTCATTCATTCATTACATATTTATTTACTTTTAATAATGTCAGCTTTAATTTTAGATTCAGAGTGTACCTGTGCAAGTTTGTTACATGGGTACATGGCATGATGCTGAGTTTTGAGGTATAAAGGATCCCATCACCCAGAATGTGAGCATAGTACCCAGTAGACACTTTTTCAGCCCTTATCCCCGTCTCCTCTCTACCCGCTCTGGTAGTGCCCCGTGTTCATTGTTTCTATCTTTATGCCCACATGTACCCAGTATTTAGCTCTCACTTACATGTGAAGACAAGTAGTATTTGGTTTTCTGTTCCTGTACTTTTTAAATCCTGTTTGCTTAGGATAATGGCCTCCAGCTGCATCCATGTTGTTACACAGGATATGACTTCATTCTTTTGTATGGCTGCATAGTATTCCATAGTGTATCTATACTACATTTCTTTATCCAATCTGCTGTTGATGGGCACCTAGGTTGATTCCATGGCTTTACTATTGAATCACATATTTATTGAGTACAAAGCACCCTTTTAGGTTCTCAGTTTAAAACACTGAAAAAAACAGACAAAAATTATTGCCATGATGGAGCTTACATTCTAGTTAGAAGAGACTGGCAATATAAATTAACAAACAAAACTGAATAAAATACATAATATGTTACTTGGCAATTCATGTTATGGAGACTAAATGGAGAGGGTGATGCATTTTTTTTTTGTTTGTTTGTTTTACTTTTTCTATGGGTGATGCAATTTTAAATTGAGTGACCAGTAAAGGCCTGACTTAGAAAGTGAGGTTTGAGGCAAGACCCAGAAGGCGTCTGTGTAGATGTTAGGGATGAGCTTTCCTGGCAGAGGAGACTGTGTTGACTTGCTTTTTAAAAGGCGCACTCTGGCTGCTCTGCTGAGAATACACTGAAGGCAGCCTGAAGCTGAATCCAGATCGCCAATGAGAAAGCTCCTGTAATCACCCAGGTAGGAGATAATCTGGGCTTGGGCAAGAGTGACCTTGGTGAAGGTGATGAGAGGGATTGGCTCTGGATCTTTTTCGAAGGAATAGTCATCAGGATTTAATGGCAGCTAGAATATGAGGCATGACAGAAAGAGATGAATCAATGATGACTCCCAGGTTTCTTCACCTGAGCAACTATTAAGATGGAAAAGGCTACAGGAAAGAGCAATTTTGGGGGGATTCAGAAGCTTGGTTTCAATGTGTTAAATTGCAAGTAGGCAATCAGGGTTCAAGGGAGAGGTCTGTGCTGGAGATATTAATTTGGGAGGCATCAGTAGATGATTGGTGTTAAAACCATGAGGCTGGTTGAGATCGAGTTGGGAGTGAGTGTAGATGGAAAAGAGAAAAAGCCCGAGGCAGAGACACAAGGGGAGGAACTAGAAAAGAGGACTGAGAAGTGACCAAATCGATTAGACCATCTTGTATCTTATGGCCATGCCATAGTCTGGGAGTTGGAGCACCATGCTTGATAGTCTCACCAAGACTGCAGGCAGTGCTGGAGTTGGTACTTCAAAGTCATTATCAGAAGGTATGGACTTGTGCAGGCGTAAAAATGTGGCCTCCATATTCCTCTTTCTCAAATTTACTAGCTATGTATTTAGCTCCTTTCACAAAAGTATGTAATGGAAGTAAGTTGCATATCAAGTACTAAGGCACATAATCTGGATTATATGAAGTTACTGGGTCCTTGTGCAAACCCATGCTGTTTAATTTTTTTATTAAAAATAAGCTTAAGAATCCCCACTGTCCTTTGAATTCTTGAAACTCTTGAATGCCGATGATTTGATTGCCAAATTGGAAATTAGACTGTAAACCTTTAAACCTTTAATAGACTGTGCCGTATTTGTCTCTGTGTCCCTTACCAAACATAGAACATGGTATAGGTTAGGTGTTTAATATAGGCTTTTTTTCTTAAAAAAAAAAAAAAAAGAGAGAGAGAGAGAGGGTCTTCCTATGTTTCCCAGGCTGGACTTGAACTCCTGGGCTCAAGTGATCCTCCTGTCTCAGACTCCTGAATAGCTGGAACTACAGGTGCATTTCCACCACACCTGGCCAATATATGCTTTTAAAATAGATCAGTGCATGAATCATTTGAGACATCTGATACCTTTTATTTCCTTCCTGTTATTGGGTAGCATATTTTTCAGAACTTTTATTCTCAAAATAGAAACCTAGATAAAATCATCTTAAGCAAGAAATGAAATGTATTGGGTCTCATGATTAAAATTTGAAAATGACTTCAGGCATGTCTGTATTCAGATGTCAAGCAATATATTCATATCCGTCTCTCACTTTTGACAGTGCTTCATTCATTAAGGGCACCGTTCTCACATAGGATCTTTCCCCTGCAAGATGTCTACCAGCAGATCCAGATTTACGTTGTACCAACTTAGCAAACCTGGTAGAAAGGAAACATCTTTTCCCAATAGTTCCTGAAGAAGTTCTCAGACATGGGCCACATATCTAGCCCTGAATCAATCACTGTGGCCAGGATGATGGAGTCTTCTCTTCGTTGAGTCCTGGTTAAATGTTCTCCTTGAGTACTAGGACCATGAAGTAGGCTCTACCCAAATTGCATCAACTAAGATGTGATCCTCCAGGAAAAATAAAGGTGATAGTGGTATAAGACAAAGGAATGGATACTGAGCAGGCAGAAGCAACAGATGGCCACTATAATTATGAAGTATATCATAGGAGCACATGGGAGAAGCAATCAAATTCCCTGACCCTTCATGGTATCTTTTTACACAGAAATTGCCACATCTGGTTGTGTTTGGTTTATCCATGGTTTGGAATGAGTTAGGAAATCGCAAGCAGTTGTGCTTGAACTTTGTAAACTACAGAACCACTAGGATAGTGCTGAAAATCTGTTTCCTTTCTCTCTCTGCACCTCAGACCTGGGAGAGCAGCTTTGGCATTGCTTTGCCCCTCTGAAGGCTCACAAGCCTGAGGCAGGCTGGAGCCCTGCCCAGAAGACACCCTGTTAAACACAGAGATGAAGTTATCACTGGCTTGGCAAATTCTTCTCTGGCTGTTTTATGATAATACCATCAGCCAAGGGGATGAAGCAAGGCATGGTGCTTCAGAACAATGAAGCCCCTTGGTGGAACAGCATAGACCTTGGAAAAAAGAACTTTGAGACCCCTGGGGGGAAGTTGCTGTGATTTTGAAGGTGTTTCACTCAGGAAAGGAGCCTGTGATTTGTGAAGCAAGACTAATCTACTTGTGGGAAGCTGCAGCATGAAATGAGACAAGGTGTGATCACCTGTCAAGTTCCAAAGAGAGATGATTTAGGAGGAGATAGCGACTTGAAAACGTGAGGATGGGTGTTACTAACTTAATCCATATGATGCCTTCAAAACAAAAAGTATATTAGGGGTGAAAGGCATGGAACAGACATTATTCATTGTCTCCAGGTGAGATTTCTCTTGTGAGTTTACAAGCAAGTGTTGGCATGCTGTGTGCAGACATTTGTACAATAGATTACAGCACCCAGATCGCCTCAGATGAAAAGTAGGGGAGACACCTTTGACTTTTTCCCTTCCCTGGTCTAATTTATCTATCTCATTTATTCCAGACAAGGGCTCCTTTACTTTGTGAAAATTAGAGACATCTGTAGTTATACAACCTGAGTTGAGGACAATCAAAGCTCACTCTGCCAGGTGTGAACAGATTGCTTGTAGGGTCAGGAAGGTGACTCTCCTCCTCCTCCTCCTCCTCCTCCTCCTCCTCCTCCTCCTCCTCCTCTTTTCATGGGCACCATCCACAATCAGGAGGTGTTTTCCAGAAGTGGGTGAGGAGGGAGGGAAGAGGAATCCATGTTCTGGTGGGAGCAGCAGATGCTGGCTGGACCAGGATGACTCATACAACTGGAAATGTGCTTCCAATTCCAGAAGACAATTCCACAGACCCTCCTGCTAATCTTGGGGCTCAGGGTGATACCACAAAGGGGAGTACAGCCCCCTGAATGGCTCCATATTTGGGTAATGTTCCAACTGCAACAACTCACTTCCACTAGAATATTCATCTCCACCCCCCAGACTGGGAAAAGACCTTCTAAATTTCGGGGACAGATCCTCAGAAGGGTCTAGCTCTCCTGGGAAGATGGGAGATTTCTAATTAGAGAGAAATGAGGACGAGGTTCTATGATGATGCTCATACAATTTTCATTTTGAGTTTGAAATTTTACTTATTAATTAAATTAAAAAATTGACACACAAGTCAGTCATTGGAGAATTTTTAAGTATTTTTTGGGACAAAATGGGTATGCAAACCTACTCCTTTTAAAAAATATACTTTATTTTTTAGAGTAGTTTTATGTTCACAGTAAAACTGAAAGGAAAGTAGAGAGATTTCCCATATACCTCCTACCCCACATGTGCATATCCTCCCCCGTTATCAACATCCCCTCTAGAGTGGTACATTTGTTACAATTGATGAACCTACATTGACATGTCATTATCATCTAAAGTCAATGCTTTACATAGGGTTCACTCTTGTTATTGTAAGTGTCCATGAGTTTTGAAAGATGTATAATGACATGTATCTACCACTACAGTATCATACAGAATAGTTTCAGTGCCCTAAACATCCTGTGTCTTGCCTAGTCACCTATCTCTCCACTGTAACCCCTGACAACCACTGATCCTTTTACTGTCTTCATAGTTTTGCCTTTTCCAGAATGTCATATTTGACTAAAACAGTATGTAACCTTTTCAGATTGGTTTCTTTCACTTAGTAATATGTATCTAAGGTTTCTCTATGTCTTTTTATGGCTTGATAGCTCATTGCTTTTTTTTTTTTTGTGCTGAATATGATTCCATTGTCTGGATGTACTTATGATTCCTATATGATTTTGAAATGGAGGGTTTTCTCCTTGGGATCAAGGGACATCATGGATAGTGAGGCAGATCTGAAGGACTGCATGAACCGTGAGCGTGCTGGAGCTTTCTCCTGCTCACTGACACTGAAATGCCACTTGTTGCAGTGGTTTAGGGAGCATGGGAAACCTTTTCTGTCTTTTCCTCTGTAATTTTTGACTGGACTTATTTGCTGCCACCTGTAGGAGGAGAGACATTGAATGGTAGAAAGAGAAAAAGAACATGGAATTTGGAATCCAGGAGGATCTGTGTTTGGGTCTCGGTTCTGCAGTGCATGAATTGTAGGATCATGGTCAAAACCATTTTACCTGTGCTTCTGAGCTGTGTTGCTCTGTCTGTAAAAGGGAGACAGGGATCTCAGCTCAAAGGATACTTGTGAGATTAAATAGTGTGTGTGATACTGTTTCATAAACCATATAGAACCTTTTCTCTTTCTTTCTTTCTTTTTTTTTTTTTTTTTAGATGGAGTCTCGCTCTGTTGCCTGGGCTGGAGGGCAGCAGCACAATCTCAGCTCACTGCAACCTCCGCCTCCCCGGTTCAAGCAATTCTCCTGCCTCAGCCTCTCAAATAGCTGGGATTACAGGCAAGTGCCACCATGCCCAGCTAATTGTTGTATTTTTAGTAGAGACGGGGTTTCACCATGTTGGCCAGTCTGGTTTCAAACTCCTGACCTAAGGTGATTTGCCTGCTTTGACCTCCCAAAGTGCTGGGAGGCGTGAGGCACCGCACCCGGCCAGAACCTTTTCAGTGTTCATTTAATAATTGCTCCAAATGAAGTGACAGAGTCCCTGGTATTCTTGTCCTTGACTTCCTCCCAGGCTGTTCCCTAGCTATTCCAGGGATGGGGGACTGTAGGGCCACTTAGTGTACCTTTAAACACTGAGGTTAGTTTTTGATGAGCATGGTCAGTTTCAGGGCTGTGTTTGCTCTGCATTTTTAACTTATGAATGAATATTCCCTCACCATCATAAACCCCCACCAACCCCCAAAGTCACACACCAAACACTGGAGGTCTCATAGGTTGACGTACATAGGGACTGCCCCGAACTCAACCTGAACCACCCCAAACTCAATTCAAACTGCCTGAACACAAAATTCCCAGTTAATTAGCCCACAGTTGATTTCTAGACCATGCCACCAGTTAAGCTGTTTCCCCCAGAGTCCTTCTGGAGGCAAAGCCAGTTTTGGGTGAATTTGAGAAAAGTGTTGCTTATAGAGACTCTCAGGAATGCAAAACTTGCACGTTTCTCTAATTAGGCTGTGGGCAGTGGAGGTTTAACCATGTCATTGATGCTTGGAGGGCTGATGTGCCCATTACTCATCCCTGACAGAGGTTTTTTTTTTTTTGCCTGGGAAACATTTGATCTTTCCTTTAAGCTGTTCCGCTGAAAATGCAATGCAGAAAGTCAGTCAAAAAATGAAGGGAGACCTCTCAGATCTTGTCACAGAGTTTGCATGTTAATTGTTAGCCTCTCTGACTCTCACATAAGTGTAGACCTGGATCCTCCAATACAAGGTACACTCCATGAGGTCAGGGTCTGCATGTCTTTTACTACCTTTGTATCCCTTACAACTTATTATAGAGCAATGGTTAGAATAATTTGACCTGGAGAAGTATGAAAGTGGTCCTGGGACTTCAGGAAAGCGGGGAGGACTGTTCCATAGATAATCAGCAGTGGAGAAGGGGTGATCGTTTAGGCAGAACACGTGTAGACTTCAATACCATTGAGGCAAGATCAAGAAAGGTATGCTAATGCTGGCTTTGACGTTTTGCAGTGACTTTGGGATAGGAATAAGACTAGCAAAGACAGAAGGCTGAAGTTTTACAATTTCAGGTCTCTAGAGAAGTCAGTTTTTTTGACTCCATTAGCATTTGCTTCAAATCCTTTTTTGGAAGTAGAGGTAGTAAAAGAGCAAATATTTTGAGAAAGAAAATTAAGAGACTCTCACAAGAAGGCATTTCTACATGTGATTATGTACACGTTTAAAGGATAGAGTTTTGTGGTCAATATACCAGATCAAGCCAAGTTAACTCATTGCTGATGCCATTATTATACTAATGTATATTGTATATTTTCAAGAGGATTTCTATAGTATGTATCATTTCTCAAAATTATTTAATCATGGACCCCTCTTTGTGCAGAACATTTGTTAACTCTTCTGAGGACTATGGTTTAGGGAATGCTGCTTTATTTTGGGTAAGCTCAACTAACGTCAATAATCTTTTTATATTGCTGCTTTTTTTTTTTTTTCCTAAAAACTTCAGAGATTCCTATAATCTAAGAGGGAAATGATACACTAAGGACTAATTGCAAAGGGAGCCATATTATCTTGGTCGGGTGCGGTGGCTCATGCCTGTAATCTTAGCACTTTGGGAGGCTGAGGTAGGCAGATCACTTGAAGTCAGGAGTTCAAGACCAGCCTGGCCAAGATGGTGAAACCTCATCTCTACTAAAAATACAAAAATTAGCTGAGTGTGGTGGCGGGCATCTGTAATCTCAGCTACTGGGGAGGTTGAGGCAGAACCTGGGTTGTGGGGTCAGGGCAGTTTCAGTGAGCCAAGATCTCGCCACTGAACTCCAGCCTGGGTGACAGAGCAAGACTCTGTCTCAAAAAAAAAAAAAAAAAAAAGCAGCTGTATTATCTTAGTTAAATTAAGGTGTTTTTGAAGGTTTCAGTTTTCTCTGAATGTAAATGGAATTTGCAATAGACCAGATCATAAGAAAGCCCTTGAATACCCACATTTAGACTAAACCATTAGGACTCACTGCTTTATCAGGCACACACTAGAAATGCCTCTCAAGATTCGAATAATGGGGTTTTGCTATAAAGTTGCTGTATCCAGTGACTGTCCGTGTGACAGAGCTGTAGGGGTGATGTATGGCCCCCAGCTCAGCCCACGAGCGGGGAAGGGCCCCTCATGCTCTGTGACCCCTTTTGGATTTATGTAATCTGTAACTGCCCACACTTTATGAATCCTACCCATTCTTGGAATGAAGTACAACATATCTTACAAAAGAAAATATTTCGTCTGTTTTTTTTTTTAAATGTAATGACTGTGTCCTAATTATACTTCAAGCATGGTTTATAAAAACATCTTAGGAATTCCTAACAAATGTACGATTTAGAATATCCTTCCAATTACAATTTATTTTTGAGTGCTTACAAAGTGCTAAGCTGTGCTCTAAGCATCTAATATACATTATTTCATGTTTTCCCTCAAAACAACCCAATTAGGTAATTATACTGCTTATCCCTATTTTAAAGATGAGGAAATTAAGGTCCACAGAAATGAAATAACTAGAAACGACTGAACTGGTACTTAAACCTGGTCATTCTGACTCGCAGTTGATGCTATTAATTACAGTGATTTGCAGTCATAGCAAAAATATAACAGAACAAAATAAAGCAAAATCCTTTAATACTTGATTCTGTACTATGTGTTAGAGTTACAAACTAGTTGTTCCAGTTTTCCTGGCACAAAGTTTTGAAATAAATGGAATTTGAATAACTTCGAGCAATACCTGGATATACTAGTTCTACACTGGACTTTCTACTCTATTGTTTTATTTGCAATGTGATACAGCTAATTAGTTACCTGCTTATCCCCTGTAGGCATTTGAGTTTTCTGTTCTCTCTAGCTCTTTGTGGCTGGCTCAGAAAAGGAGAGCTTATAGTCTGTGACTGTTGGAACGTCATGATGATCACATTATTGGGAGGCAAGAAAAGTCCAGGATCTCCTCAATATAACCAGATAATGCAGCAAAGAGGTCATAGAGCCTCCAGTGGACCGTGTCACTGTAGCTTCTACTCAATGGAGGAATCCTTTCTAAAACATTCCTGACATAGACACTTAATGTCTGCTGCAACTCTTTCAACGACAGAAAAATTACTACTTACATATACTTAAGGCACATGTTAAACTAGGACAACCTGCACTCCTCACCTAAAACTTTCTTCAAATTCTTCTGCCCATGGACGAACATAGAACAGATTTTTGTTAGAATGTCCCTTTTATTGGAAAGGCCCCTGAACATTTTGACTCCATCAAAGGTTTTGCCATTTATAATCATTTCTATATCCCCTCCTTGGTTTCACCCCATTCCCATGGGTAATCAATAGTGTCACCATGTGATGCACAGAATTTGAATAGGGCCCTCAGCATGTGTCAGTGAAGGTTGCCTTGGGACCTATGTTCATCACCTTGTCACTATGTTTCTCATGATACAGGACCAAATTGCCTTAGCTTGCCTTTTCCCTCAACTGGTTCACTTAAATTTATGGCCAACCAATGGCTACGATCTGTTTTACACAAGGTCATGCCAAGCCAAGTCTCTGGATTTGAGAAACTTGTTTTAACTTTATCATAGTTAATTTAGAAATGGGTGTGTTGACTGAACCCTATACACTGAGTTTTCTGTGAAATGCAACAATATACACTTTGTATAGTCAAGTGACAACAGTGTTATTGGTTATTTTATTAGTAATTATTTAAGAAATTTAAAAAAATAGTTCTGGTTTTCAAGAAATGTAACATCCAGTTGAGAGGCAAAGAGACCAAGATTTAGGAAGCAGTTAGTGAAGACTATGAGGAACTGGGAAATTGTGTTGAGTAGACCAAAAGTGCTGATCAGAGAAAAGTGAGGACAGTTTTATTGGGAGAAATAAAAGAAGGTTTCATGGAGGCGGTGAAATCAACCTCATGGTTGAACAGTGGTTTGGATTGGAATGCTGTAGGTTGTTGGGGTGGGTTTTGTTGGTGAGAGGATTGGTGTGAGTAAAAGTACAGAGGAGAGAATGCCCTCTGCCCTGAGCATGGTGGAGTTGGTTTTATTTGGTAGGGCAGAGGGTATCTTTGAGGAATAGTGAAGGGTAGGGTGGGTCCAGTTATAGGGGGCCCTGATACTCAGTCCTAGGAATTTAGTCAGGAGATTGTAGGCCTAGGGCAAGATATGAAATGACAGATGCGTTGTTGAAGAAGTCTGGTCTGGAAGTGATATTCAGGAGAGAGCAGAGGGACTGGGGGCTGGATGCAGGGAGCCCAGTTCCAAGGCAGCTGGAATAAGGAAATCATGACTGCTAGCTTTGAAGAACCGTTTTGAAGGAGAAAAGATAGGATTTATTTGACTGCATGGAAGTGAGGAAAAGGGTTAGATAAATATGGCTATGTAGTTTCACACCTGGTTGATTTGTATAATGGCTCCATGTCAGAGATGAAGAAGGAAATGGTTTGAATGAAAGAGGCTGATTTTGCTTTGGGCCATATCAGGTGTGGGTATGGGGGTAGCATTCAAATGACATGGTCCAGTAAACCCTGTGAAGATAGGACCTGAGTCAACTGCCCATGAGAAAGAAGAGTGTCAACATGGGAATAACTTGTGAATGTGCTTATCTTCTATTCTGGCTGTGAGTGAGCAGGCAGGTGTATGCCTGGGCAGAGGTTAAGAGCAGGTGCTTCTGAGTCAGCCAGACCTGGGTTTGAATTCCAGCTCCGTCACTTACTAGCTGTGTGACCTGGATCATCAATGTAACTTCTCTGAGCCTTAGGATAGTCACCTGTAATATGAGGAATAATATACTAGTTTCACAAAGATATTGGGGGGGGGTTAAATAAAATTGCATACAATTTCGTTTACAAAGAAGTGTACAATAGTATGTAGCACTCTACACATTACAGATGCAGTAATTATTATTGTTATCATTGATGCCTGGCTGCCTGTAGTGACTGCAGTCTACAAACCCATTAGTGGGCTTGGGACTCTTAGGCGACCATCTTGGGGACTAAGGTTGTTCTGAGTGTGAGGGTCTTGCTGATCAACTTTTCATCACTCTGAAGCTGCTGAGCACAGATAAAAGCATTCACCCCTTCTTGAGAGCCTGATTGGAGAAAGATATCATTTTACTAGGGACACAGAGTGTTTTCTTTAAGCAGCTTCTGGAGTCCCCAGTCCCTGCGTACCTCCCTGACCACCATGAAAGGTCTAGCTTTGTACAGTTGCCCCTACACAGGTATAGTCCTTTCCAAGTTCTTATCAGCTCTCCCCTCCCCCAGCAACTGCCTCTGAGCTCTGACAAGGTTGAGTTCAGAATAACCATGGGCAGTGGCCAAAGTGCACAGTGCTAGGACATTCTCCAAACACTCCAGGTCCTCCACAGACACGGACTTTAAATAGCCCTCCTGTGCCAAGGGTTCAGGATGCATTTCAGGAGCTTATAGGTCACTTGGCACTGATTGCAAGACCACAATGGAAATAACAGCCCAGCGATTTCATGTGCTGCTATGTCAGCAAATGCTGCATGTGAATAAGCCAGGGTTGGAGAAGCCTGTGTGTGGTAACATAAGTGAGGGCAGCCAAGCCTGTCCCAAGGCAGCAGACTCGGGGAAACCTGAATGGGGACTCTTGGCAGCTTTTAGAGGAGTCAGACTATTAATACTTAGCCCAGGGCTTGGGAAGCTGTTTGCACTTAGAGTGATTTTTTTTTCATGGTGAAGTAAGAGGTGTCAAGTATGATAGCAGAACACCCCAGGACTATGAGAAAGTCTCCCCTCATATGTCAACTTTCATGCCAACTTATTGGGGAATGACATTGCTTGGTCCATCTCCTGCCCGGCCTTAGTCTATGTGAGATGCTCTTCATCTGAAGGGCAGAGCCACTGTGTTCTGCTCTCTGGACAAATGATCCAGGCCAGAAAAGGACTGGGCTCTGTGCTGGCACTCACCAAATCCCCACGGCTATGATCCACCTAGCATTTCCATTCGGCACTGAATAAGTGCAGTAGTTCCTTTACATATTTAGGTTTGATTGTGGGTACTGTTTTGAAAGACAGATTTGCATAGTTAAGCATTTTATAAAATATTTTCCCAAAAGCATTTATCACAGGGAAATGTGCAAGTCCAAAGGTGGAAGGAAGCTGGGGGAGGGTGTGGGAGAGGTGGGGAGAAGAGGTGAGAACGGGGGACCAGAACATATGCTTTTCAGCTGCCCTGGCCGGCCTTGGAGCAGCCCCGCTCCTGTGGGAGGGGAAGCTCTGCAGGTTGCAGTGTGGATCAGAGAGATTTATGCCCTGCACACCGAATACATATCCATGACTCTCCACGGCACAATTTTGAAAAGGTGATTATGGGTCTGACATGAAGGAATATTTTATATGAAATTGCTGAAAGATCTCTGGGCACTAAGCAATAATCACCTCAATGCTTTAGAAAGTGTTCCAATTTGTTTCCCACCGGCTTCTTGGCAGTAGGGATTTGCATGCAGTTTAGCATCCAATCCTGGGCATCCTGCATGCCACCATGCTGAGCACGGGGCTCCCCTTGAAGAAAAATGCATGGCAGTCTGGGGATAAGTCTCAGTAGCTTTAAAAACGTGTGGAGACTTGGAAGCTGTAATTTCACTTCTTGTAATATTTCAAAGGAAAAAAATCAGAAAAAGTGTGTTCCATGAAAAGACGCATGTTCAAAGATGTTTATCATAGTGTGATATTTTTGTATGTGTCTTTCCAGAATGTAATGCCATGCAAATGTGAGTGTATATACATTTGAACAAAGAAAAGTTGGAAAAAAATGTGCCAAAATGGGGGATTTGATGTTTTTAAAAGTAATATAGAATATTCCATACTACTAAGTCAGAAAAATAAGTTGCAGGATGTTATATATATATATAAAATATACTATGACTCTATTTTCAGTAAATGCATGTACACCCTTATTTATATGGAAATAAATTATCGAAGGATATATAAAAACATGCAAAGATGGTCATCTCTGGGTGGTGAAAATTTGGCGACTTTGCTTTTTAAAACGAGCCTGCCTTGATTTGCTGTGATAAACAGAGATTACTTGTGTTGCAAAGAGGCAGGGTGCTGCCTTTGTCTTCTTTGGTCCTTTGCCCATCTGGGCTTCTGCCCTGAACTCCAAGCTTTGCTCATACAACCTTCATGGAGAGTCAAGCAGAACCAGTTCTGTTGTCATCCCTTGGTGTCCAGCAGACAGACTCTTGCACTGAATGGAGCTGCTGTACGTAGACTTAGGCTGCAAAGAAGATGACAGGCAGCTCTTCTGAAATTGTGGTTGATGCCAAGGAAAGGAGCCATTGCTTAATTGATATCTTTTGTCAGTTGAGCTTATACCACCATACGAGACTTGTGGGGAGAATGCGGACCACTTCTTCATAGTGCAAATGGCTGTATGTCTGGCCTGTAGCCAAGTGTCTGTGTACTAGGAGGCTGTTGTTCTCTTGCTTTTCTCATTAAAATTGTATTACTCATTGAATAATACATGAAACTACTATCATGAGTCTTTGCCTCTAAATCTGAGTCAAAGAATGAGAAGCCTGTTGGAATCTGGCATTTGTACTTTGTAATTTGTTATCCTACTCAACAGATTGGTCTGAAATTTTTGGTGTAAAGATTCAGATATTGAACCATTTCATTATTGCAATACAGTAGCTATCAGAAAACCCTATCCTGATTTCTTCTTCCTGTGTTCTCTCTTAAGGTGAGGTGGGAAGGGCTTGGTTTTTGATATACTTGGGTTTCAAAGTGGCCTTAATTTTTAGTGGTATTTTCACATTCTACACTACTACTCTTACTACTAGAGAATGGAAGTTTGAGCAGAAGGAAATGCTCTAAAACCATTCCCAAAGCAAAAAGAAACTCCCCTCAGTTAAATTGGTTTCTTTTCTTCTTATCATTTGCTATTCTGGGAATAAATCAATTTAGCTATTTTTAAGCAAAGAACCCAGTGTTCATTTTGTACAAAGGAAAAATGGTATCTCAAGTACCAGATCTGTTTCTGTGCCACTAGGCAATGAAGTGATGAGTGTCTACAACATTTACATTAAAATTAAAATGGCAATTTCTTTTGGTTTTGCTGGCATGCATGGGTAAAATGTGTTTCTAGAAGCAGATGTTTGGGAAGTCTTTAATTTTTTGCAGTTTAAGGAATACACTGAAGATCCCAAGAAAGGTTATGTAAGGGGAATAACATTTGCTAGGGACTGATAAAGGGCTATGTGTTTGAATCCATATTTCATTGCAGAGCTAAATTTGCTCTCGGCATTCTGATGCTAATGTCCACTGTGGACTGACATAGTCATGTAAAGCAAAGTGATATTTTTATATTTTTTCCAGAGCTAATAGTTAATTTTCCTTAGTCTATTTTTTTTATAGACTTTTATAGGATGAATCTTCTTTGCCTCTTGGAGTAAATAATAAAAAAGGGCTGAATCAGAAATCAAAGTATTTTAGCTTTACTTAGTCTAAAAATATTTAAAATTACTGGATAGAGTCTTGGGCTTAGAAAGAGACCATTTAGCTGAGTCCTGTAATTCTACAGATGAGAAGACAGAGATCAGGAGAATTAAGTGACTAGTCAAGATCCCACAGAGAGTTGCAGGTCAGGGCCTGGAGGTCGAATCCCCTGCTCTTTCACTACCAGATGGTGCCATCTGAGAAGAACTTTGCATTCAGTCGGTTATCAACTCACCCTTTTTCCTCATCCGCACTCAAGTTCAGCTGTTTTCTGATGAGAAATGATTTAGGAAGTGAATGTTCCCACCTGAAACCAACAGAAAGGACAAGAAGAGCCTTGCTTTCTGCTTTGAGATGGCTCTACAACCACGAACCTATATGACCATGTCCTGCATTAGTCTCACATCCATGTTGAATCCTGAATGATGACAAAGTAGTAACTCACTACACAGGGTCCAGGAAAGCATTTGTTGCACTCCAAATCCTTTGGAAATTCCCAACTGGAAAAAGACAAGGGCTACAGAAAAGGGACTCATCTACCAATGAAGAATTAGCAGGTGAATCAGAGATACCAAAAGTTGTTGATTGACATAGAACGTCTTTGGGCAAAGAGAAGTAAACTTCACAAGAGTCTTACATTCTATGTTTTTTACTACGTCTTGGAGTAGATTTCAAGTTAAACTCCATAGGTAATCATGTGACATTATTGAAATAAAATAATGCGTATAAATAGATAAAAATAGATAGAATAAAAATGCATATAAAATGTTAATGTATAGAAAAAATAGAGACTTTTAATTTTCCCTGCCATAAATTATGCTCTTTTCCTACCACAAACTAATGTCTACATTCTATTTCTTTACTTTTTTTTTTTTTTTTTTTTGAGACAAGTTCTTGCTTTGTTGTGCAGGCTAGAGTACAGTGGTGCAATCACTGCTCACTGTAGCCTCAACCTCCTGGGCTCAAGTAATCTTCCCACCTCAGCTTCCCGAGTAGCTAGGATTACAGGTGTGTACCACCATGCCCAGCTAATTTTTAAATTTTCTGTAGAGATGGGGTCTTGCTATATTTCCTAGGCTGGTCTTGAATTTCTGGGCTCAAGTAATCCTCCTGCCTCTACCTCCCAAAATGCTGAGATTATAGGCATGTGCCACCATATGCCCAGCCAAAAAATGTTGATATATAGAAAAAAATACTTAATTTTATTTTTTTCTGCTATGAATTGTACTTCTTTTTCTATTATGAATTAACATCTACATTCTATTTCTTACCGGTCTGTTGTCAAAATTTCTACTGTTCCTCCCCACCCCCCATTCTTTCTGGGGTAGTGTTTTTGAATGGTAATAATGGCAGATATCATGCTCTTGCCTTGGACTAGTGGCCCATAGACCAAATATTTCTCAACCTGACACTTATCTCAGGGTGACTCAGCTTTTCCACACTCTATTGTTTGGAAAACCTACATAGGAAAATGAAAATACTTTACACTTAACGTACCATTTGGTTCAATTCTCAGCTTTTATTCTACTTATGTTTCAACATTTGAGAACTGAGAATCAGAGAGGTGATACAACTTTACCCAGGGCACACAGCTTGCAGTTAGAGCTGGGACTTAAAGCCAGGACTTGGGCCCCATGTTACATGGTCTTGTAACCTTGCTGAAGTTGATGTTCGGGCCTTGTGATGGAGAAAGGCACAGTTTTGCAAGAGTTTAAATTAGACATTGCTGTTCAGTTTCTAGATTGTCATAGATTTAAAAAAACTCAGCCATTTATTAGCTAAATCAGCTGTCATGATAGAGTTCAGTAGTCACCTTACCCCTTTGTGCCACATTGTATTGGGAACAGAGGATGGGCTCTGAGTCTGAAAGACTTGGTTTAAATTCCCAGCTGCGGGGACTACTAGAGGCAGTAGAGAGGGAGGAGGGCAGGAGTTGAAAAACTAACTGTTGGGTACTGTGCTCATTCCCTGGGCTATAGGATAATTCGTAATCCAAACATCAGTGTCTCAAAATATATCCAAGTAACAAACCTGCACATGTACCCCCTAAATCTAAAATAAAAGGCAAGATTACAACAACAGCAGCAGAAAATTTCCAGCTGTGCCACTGACTAGGTATGTGTGGCATTAGGCAAATTACTGAAGATCTGTGAGCCTCAGTTTCATGAAAAAGGAGGAAAACATCTACTTTAAAAGTTGTCTTGAGACAAAATGAGACAATACATATAAAACATGCATCACAGAACTTACCTAAATAGGTATTAGCTCCTGCTGTTACTGTTATTGACAATTCTAAGGGTGAGACAATTAAATACATGATGTGAAAGGCTGTCAGACAATTTTAAAACAGCAGAATTATCAGTTTTTCAACCCACTATATCACGGGGTGATTTTGTTAATTTGAGGGCTAATTCTTAGTACCTAATAGAGCAGCTTATTAAGAAACACAAAAGGCATTGGGCATGATCTAACTTCTAGCTGGAGTAGAGACAGCACTTCATTAGATTTTCTTAAGGATACTATGGGGCGGGTGCTAGGCTGCACATTTTACAGAGGAGGACACTGAAGCTTTTAAAAGTTAACTGCCACATAACATGTAAGTTAGCAAAGTAAGCATTTGAGCACATATTGATTTGAATTTGATAATATGTCGAGTATCTGTCATGCCATCTGTATGAATTTCTCTGTGGTGTGAAAAAAGTAAAGCCCCAATAACCTTCCTTGATGTTTAGATGATTTACCATGTGACTGTGAGTGTCAAACAATCATGAAGTCGATTCTTCTGTTTAATAGAGTGGATGTACCACTGAGTCATGTAAAGATAGACTTTTTTGTTTTATTACTAGGAATCCTTTAAATTGAATTGACAGTGTTGAAGATTTGGAAGTCTTTGTTTATATACCTATATAGCTTCCCCAAGTAAGATGCAAATTAAATACAGGCGATTAAGTTATAGAAAAAATTCATAATCACAATCTCATTTTTGGTTCTGATGTTTTACAATGAATGGAAGAGAATGTGGGAGAAATGATTGACACCCAGGAAACTTATTTTAAATTAAAATTTGGGCCATATTAGCATTGAAAAGACTGTTCTGAGAAGTTCTACTTCCTGGTTCAGTGGTGACCTCTCCCTAATACTCATTTCACAAATGACTTTCTCACTCTCATCCCTAAAGTTTACATATGTTTTCTCCAGCAGTAGCACTATATACAAATCCTGACTGATTTTAAAAACATTTTGAACATGAGATTCTCTCTTTTGGGAGATGAATTTTTTAAATTCATTTGCTCTGCATCCTGGCATTCTGGTTACATTGTGAGAAACTGCTGTATTCTGTGTTAGCGTGATTTAAAAATTTTCTTTGTAAAGGACCAGTCACAGAGAAAAGGACAGAAAAGAGGGAAGGACAAGAGGAGGGAGATGAAGAATGAGGCCTAGTGAAAGAGAGGCAGAGGAGAGATGGAGCAGCAGAAAGATGGGGAAGGAGAAAGAGATGGAGAGAGGTGTATAATAAGAGACACAGATGGGATGATGGAAAGAGATATAGACAGATAGGGATAATGAGAGCAAGAAAGTGGGAGAGATGGGGATCAGAGATAGAGAAGGAAAGAAACCAAGAAGGCAGAGTCCCAACTCCTCCTGGGCCCAGCAGGGAGCTGGCAAGAAAGCATTTGAAGCCAGAGGGACATATTATCCAGAACCAGGAGTTGAACCTAATTGTAAGCAGACCCTGCCCACTCCCTTCAGATGAGTGATAGACTCCTGGCATGTGACCTGGCTTGGCAATCTCCACCCGCTGTCCGGGCTGCCATAAGGAGATACGTAATGTCTGGAGTGATGGGAAAGTCATGGCTGCAGATGGTACAGATGGAGCTACCTCATAAAATGACTCACTGTGAATCCTCACTGAAATCTCCACTATAAAAATGATAATGGAAAAAGCACAAGAAAGCCTAAATGGGCTTGAAAGAAATTTGTTCCAGCTTGTGTATCTCCCTTCAAATTTTGAAAAAGACCCTATTAGAAAGTGTCAGGAAGATAATGTATCTTCTTCCCTCCTGGCTAGAGCCCTCCCCTGCCCCCACATCTTTTTGGACATCACTATGTGAGTGAAAATGGCAAGGGAAAAAGAGGAAAGGTATTGGGAGGAAGATGCACAAATTATTTATGCAGTACGAAGGCTGATGTTCTGGAGAGGGAGGGCTGGGAGGCTCTTTCAGAAGAAAGGGAGTGGTATCTTGGAGAGACAGGAGGCAGACTCTTAGGGAGTGGGAGAAGTTGTATTTTGCTTGGCGTTGGGGGTAGGATGTTGCTAGAGTGGAGGGGGCCTCTTGGAGAGTGAGGTCAGACACTGGACAAGGGAGGCATATAGCAGCATGAGTCATGCAGACCTCTGTAGCAAGATGAGGAAGCTTTTAAGTCCAAAGAGCCTAGAATTGTAAAAGTAATGATTATCAGCTCTTTCAAAGTCACCCAAGACCATGACACTTCTACATAGGATCCCAAATATGGCTGAATTTTATGGATACAGAATCTGCTGGAATTTGAGGATATAATCCAATGGAAAGTCTTATGGTTCCCATCTCCTTATTCTCTTTGACTGGGCTGGGACTGCTCCAGGTGCTGGCTGGTACAGAGTACAGGATGGAGGGGACGATACAGTAGCACCCCAGCCCCTGAACAGCACTTGAAAACTGGTGGTCAGGGTATAGCTGGTCTTCAATATGTGAACAAGAGCCAGAATGGGATACATCTACTGTATTGATGGTGAATGCAAGGTGGGTTACAACCAGACTGTGCATGAATAGTGTACATTGGAATATTTGCAGACCAGATATGGTCCAGGTAAACAGTGAAGTCATGGTCATAGTCGAGTGTCTTGCTAGTGTAGTTGAAGTGTGCAGAGATTTCAATGCAGCATCCTGGACAGAGTAGAGTCCAGTGCTTAGCGGGTATAGCATGGCTGGCACACTTGGTGGGATGCAGAAAGGCTCAAAATGTCCTGTCTATGGGGCAGAGTAGGCTTAGGTAGGGGATGAAGAATCAGGCATTTGGAATGGGGTGGTGGACATGGTGGTAGATATGAACGAGGAAGAAACTTTCAAGAAACAGAATCCATTTCAGAGCGTTCACAAGACAGTAATGAAGGGGAAGCTGAGAACGGTGTGGACAGTTAAGGGAACCAACCACTGAGATGAAGTATGCAGGGACTAGCAACAGCTGGGAGCTGTTACCACCCTAGGTCTGAAGGAGCAAAGGAGAATGATGTCTCTGCAGTCTCTTGAGAGCAGGAGCTGTTAGGGAGGAGCTTCCTCTGGCCAATGTTGTGATCACAATGGGGCAGAGCCACTGCTAGACATGGGGCCTAGACCAGGGAGGGAGTGAGGAAAAATAGCCTGACTTCTGAGAGCTCTGTTCTGTTCCATTGGTTTATATCTCTGTTTTGGTACCAGTACCATGCTGTTTTGGTTACTGTAGCCTCATAGTATAGTTTGATACTACACATCTAAAACCATCTGATCTTTGACAAACTGGACAAAAACAAGAAATGGAGAAAGGATTCCCTATTTAATAATTGGTGCTGGGAAAACTCGCTAGTCATATATAAAAAGTTGAAACTGGATCCCTTCCTTACACCTTATACAAAAATTAGTTCAAGATGGATTAAAGACTGAAATCTTAGACCTAAAACCATAAAAACATTAGAAGAAAACCTAGGCAATACCATTCAGGACACAGGCATGGGCAAGGTCTTCATGACTAAAACACCAAAAGCAATGGCAACAAAAGCCAAAATTGACAAATGGGATCTAATTAAACTAAAGAGCTTCTGCACAGCAAAAGAAACTACCATCAGAGTGAACAGGCAACCTACAGAATGGGAGATAAGTTTTGCAATCTAGCCATCTGAAAAAGGGCTAATATCCAGAATCTACAAAGATATTAAACAAATTTACAAGAAAAAAATCAAACAACCCCATCAAAAAGTGGACGAAGGATATGAACAAACACTTCTCAAAAGAAGGCATTTATGCAGCCAACAGACACATGAAAAAATGCTCATCATCACTGGCCATCAGAGAAATGCAAATCAAAACCACAGTGAGATAGCATCTCACACCAGTTAGAATGGTGGTCATTAAAAAGTCAGGAAATAACAGGTGCTGGAGAGGATGTGGAGAAATAGGAACACTTTTACACTGGTGGGACTGTAAACTAGTTCAACCATTGTATAAGACAGTGTGGTGATTCCTCAAGGATCTAGAACTAGAAATGCCATTTGACCCAGCCATCACATTACTGGGTATATACCCAAAGGATTATAAATCATGCTACTATAAAGACACATGCACACGTATGTTTATTGTGGCACTATTCACAATAGCAAACACTTGGAACCAACCCAAATGTCCATCAATGATAGACTGGATTAAGAAAATGTGGCACATATACACCATGGAATACTATGCAGCCCTAAAAAAGGATGAGTTCATGTCCTTTGTAGGGACATGGATGAAGCTGGAAACCATCATTCTGAGCAAACTATAGCAAGGACAGAAAACCAAACACCTCATGTTCTCACTCATAGGTGATAATTGAACAATGAGAACACTTGGACACAGGAAGGGGAACATCACACACCAGGGTCTGTCATGGGGTGGGGGAAGGGGGAAGGGGGAAGGGGTAGCATTAGGAGAAATACTTGATGTAAATAATGAGTTAATGGGAGCAGCACACCAACATGGCACGTGTATACATAGGTAACAAACCTGCACATTGTGCACATGTACCCTAGAATTTGAAGTATAAGAAGAAAAGAAAAGAAATAGCCTGACCTCTTGTTCTCCTTCTGTCCCATCTCCTCCTGCCAGCAATGAGAGAATCTGTGAGGTCAGCCTCCTGGGGCACAGAGCAAGATATACAATGGTGGAGGATGGTTGGGAGTGAGGGAGCACACCGAGAATAACCATCATAGATCAAACCCAGCCAGATGGCAGTTGCTTAGTGCCAGGTAATTTGTCTGTGGCTGGAATGAATCAGAGGAGAAGGCTAGTCACAACTATGCATGCTCTCAGGCCTCAGGCTATGATGGACATGGCTGTAGTGCTTAAGAGTAATGCGAGTGCTAAATGGGGAAACCAATGCACAAACCTTACCCTTTGGAGAGCTCCAATGTGATGAGAGTTGGAGGAACTAGGAGGAGTATTGTACAGACGTACTAGGTTTCTTGGCTGTATTCCATTGACTTAGTTCCTGATTCCATTAGATGCGGGTGGAGGCAAGGATGCTGATGTCCTTGTTGTCTCCATTCTCATGGGCTCAGGAATTGGGTTGGGTCTGGGACCTCCCAGAGTTTTGGTTGTTGGAGTTGCCACCAGGTGGGGGAGAAAGCTGTGACTGATGCAGGTGCATGATATGAGTAGTGGTGGACTTAACAGACAGAGTACAGAAGCTTTAGAAAAAAGGCTGAGTGACTAGGAGCCTAGATAATGAGTTTCTAGAAGCTGAGAGGGCCATCTGGGGGTGGAAAGAGGGCAATGTGGCATCCATACCTAACAGGGGCTTAAAAACGCAATGAGTCTCCCTCACAACAGGGCTTTTATTTTGTGATAAGAGCCAGTCTCCATGTCCTTAACCTGGTCCTGTGGGAGGGAGCAGGAATTGGGAAAAACTTGCTGAGGAGTATGGTAGAGTTGGGAGGAGAAGCAGTGGTTTTGGGGAGAAAGATCTTGACATTCTCTGGTTTTCACCTCAGTGTTTTCTTAGATTTCCTTAGAAAATACCTGTTAAACATATTGTCCTTTAATGAGGATTACACCTGAGGGAGGGAGCTTTCTACTTAGATTAAAAGGCCCAACCTGAGCTGATTTCTCCATTAACTGACAAAACAATTAACAGACTCTATTATCTGTACACAGGATAGATTTTTTGCATATGTTCATAAATAATACCAAAATGAACTTTTAACATGTATGGAATATACCTTAAACCCTATGGTCTTTTCTTTGGCTAGTTACAAAGAACATGATCAATTATTTTCTAGTCAGACCATGGCGCACATCTTGGCATTTTGAATCATGGTTGTCTTTGCCTCGTTATTCTTTGTTGCTATCCCCGGGTCAGGAGTGGGTCATCCCTGTGCTGCTGCCTTCCTTGGAAGTGGCAGCCACATCTCTCTGGAATTGAATGCTGATATCTTATCACCTTGGGCCACCTTTATAGGCATGGTGACTACCATTAAAAGTTAATAGATACACATCAATGACACTTCTAGCTTTACATGGATTCGAAGTCAGAAAACTTACAATTGCCAAAATGAGTAAAACAGTCTTGCATCTGTCCTTTATGTGCTTAAAGACACCACTGATGTTGTTTCCCCCACATGTGGGTGTGGCTGGAAAGAGCAGTGTGCATCCCTTCTTGGCAGAGAGTGGTTTCCAATCCCAGGGCCTGCCTCTCGGTGTGCGCCCACCTCCCAGATTCACCCATACCCTGTCTGTCAGATTTGCATTTTTGAACCATTTCATCCTCGTGTTTTCTGCCTCATGTTGATATTTTATGGCATCTTGAAAATGATTGACCCAGATGTCTCAGATGTCTTATAACTGAGGAGATAACTTAATAATAATTATGAGTGGCCGGGCTTGGTGGCTCATGTCTGTAATCCTAGCCCTTTGGAAGGCTGAAGGGGGAGGATCACTCGAGGTCAGAAGTTTGAGACCAGCCTGGGCAACATATTGAGAACCCTGTCTCTATAAAAAATAAAATAAAATAATAAATGAAAAAAAATACAAGACAGTCATAAATGGGGAATATAACTGATAATTTACTAATAGTCTTTGGAGAATTATCTGAAATTCAGGTGTCTAGTTCTTGAAATAAGTAACTTCCAGATTTAAGTGATTGGGTCAACACTATTAATTCAGATGAGAGGTAATTAGTCTATATTTTACTATACTTTTTGGATGCATTATAACCAGAATTATGTCTTATTTTTGCTTCTAAAATTGGTTTAGTTTATACTAAATTTTGGATCTTACTTTCTAGCTAATTATATTTGTGGTCGAGGCTAAACTAAGCCAGAGGCTGCACCCTACAAACATCTGAGCGGTGTAAAATATCCCAGCTTACCATAGGAGGAAAGGCCTTATTGGCATGGCGTTTTATAAATATTGAGGAGATGTCAGGATCACACAGTGACTATATGACTGGCTGTTCTGGAGTAGTCCCAGTGTTAAATGCTGGGCAGTGTGGGTTAAGCACCCATCTTAGCCAATGAGGGGAGGAAATCCTCAGAGTAATTTACAACCTTTCCTCTGTTTCCTGTACCACTCCTGGGTCACAAAGGCACGTGAGCTGTACCTTCCTATTCTGTTGCTCCCAAGAGAAAATGTGTGTGATGTGCCTGAAGGACAGAATTACTTCCGTTTCTGACTTGTAGACTAAATATATCCTTCTTTACTTTCATTTGTTAATGTATAATTTTACGTGTGTTGGGTGGGAAGTAGTAGTCTTGCTGAAAGATTTCCTTGTAGCCTCTTTTTCCATTAAACTTGTATTTAGTATCTCTGTAATGCCTTTGATTTTTTGCTTATAAAAGTAATATAGAAAACTATAAATAATTTATTCCCTTACACAGATTTCTAGAACTACTCATTTCATGTACAGCCTAAATATTTTAAAGACTCTTAATATACATATTGTGAGATTGTATCATAGAAAGTTGTACCAATCCACATTCCTGCAAATTGAGTAAATGAATATTTTTATTAGAATCAAGCATTATTATTATCAATAAAACTTTGCTAACTTGATAGGTGAAACTATCTTATTTTTATTGTATTTATGTAATTACTAGTGATCTTTATAAAAATATCTAAATAAGCCAATAAATACATATTTATTAGCTTTTGTACACTCCCCCCTTGGAGGGATAGAAGTGTGACCTTTTTTTAATTGAGTAAACCTTTCTTTATTTAGAAACAAAAGAACTCATAAAGATAAAAAGACAATGAGCAACACTTCTTTTTACAGATTCTGCATGCTAACTTTTAAAAAAAGCCTTTGTCAGTGCATTTTTATTTTTTAAAAATTTGTACAAATTTATAGGGTGCGTGTAAAATTTTTTTTTTTTTTTTTTTTTTTTTTTTTTTTTTGAGATGGAGTCTCGCTCTGTCGCCCAGGCTGGAGTGCAGTGGCGCGATCTCGGCTCACTGCAAGCTCCGCCTCCCGGGTTCACGCCATTCTCCTGCCTCAGCCTCCCCAGTAGCTGGGACTACAGGCGCCCACAACCGCACCCGGCTAATTTTTTGTATTTTTAGTAGAGACGGGGTTTCACCGTGGTCTCGATCTCCTGACCTTGTGATCCGCCCGCCTCGGCCTCCCAAAGTGCTGGGATTACAGGCGTGAGCCACCGCGCCCGGCTGGTGCGTGTAAAATTGTGTTACATGTATGTAACGTGAAGTGATCAAGTCAGGGCAGGGTATTTAGGGTGTCCATCATCTGAATACAATACATTTTTGTTAAGTATAATCACCCTGCTCTATCAAACATTGAATTTATTCCTTCTGTCTTACTGTATGTTTGTACCCTTTCACCCAAGAAGTATAACATTTTTAAGTGCTGAAATGTATTTACCTTTTTCTTGTTTTCTTTTTTTTATTTTCACCATTAGAGAGTCTTTCTCTATTCAGAGGTCATCTATATTTTTCTTTAGTTTTTAAATGATTTGATGCAAAAACATTTATCTCTTGATCTACAGAAATTCACTTTAATGTGTGTTGTGGGAGGTGTGGATTTAAATAGTTTTTTTCATTAAAAATCAGTAACCAATTTTTATTAGTTAGCATTTTAGTTGTAAAGAACAGAATCCACTATGGCTAATTTAAGCAGACATGGCACATACTGAGGATCTTATGTGGCCACAAAATCACTGAGCTAGGGGGCGATCTTCCAGCAATTAAGTCTAGAGCTGCGTCAGAGCACTGGCCAGGTGAGTGATCTGCCAGCTGCCTCCGCTGCTGCGTTTACCTGTAAAACATTTGGAGCGTTTGAGGAAAATGTAGCTGCATCTGACTGGGGAAGGAAAGTTTCTAGAAATTATTTTTGGAAGGCAGTCCTCACAATGTGAGAAATTATTGAAATATAGGGAAAATGTGCACGAGATTGGGTGACCACAAGTGATAAGCGAGTGAGTAAACCAACTACCTAGGCACATTCATCACTGACCTGTGAGGCCACCTTCCTAGATTTTTTTATATTAAAAATGCATAGATTAGTAGGATGAGTCTCTGGTTTATGTAGCCAATTTTATCTGATAATCGTTGACTCTTGAACAACACAGAGGTTAGGCATGCTGATCCCCTGCCCAGTCAAAATTCACGTAAAACTTGATTCCCCCAAAACTTAACTACTAATAACTTGCTGTTGACTGAAAACCCTATGAATTACATAAATATTCAATTATCACATATTTTTTATGTTATATGAATATTGTCCAGTTTTCTTATAACAAAGTAAGCTAGAGAAGAGAAGATGTTACTGAGAAAATCATAAGGAAGGGAAAATATATTTACTGTGCATTAAGCAGAAGTGGATCATCATAAAGGTCTCCATCCTTGCTGTATTCGTATTGAGTAGGCTGAGCAGGAAGAGAAGGAAAAGGAAGGATTGGTCTTGCTGTCTCAGGGATGGCAGAGGTAGAAGAAAATCCATCTACAAGTGGATCTGCGCAGTTCAATCCTGAGTTGTTCAGGGGTCAACTCGATTTTTATACTCCTGTGCTAATGCCATAATTATTTTTTTGTTGTGTTTTGTTTTACCGACTACTGATGTACAGTGCATTTATTTTTCAGTTCTTAGTTATTCTTGCCTATGTATTCTTCTGGATGAACTTTAAGATCATTTTATCAATTTACTGAAAAAGTTAAAATTATATTTTGATTAGAATTGCATTAAGCCTTCACATTAATTTGCCAAGTATTGACTGTGTTAAATAACCATTCTTTCCATCCAAGTATGTGATATATATTTTCATTTAGTCAAAAAATTTTTAATGTTCCTCAATAAAGTTTTATAGTTTTCTTCATGAGGGTATTTATATTTCCCATTACAGTTATTCCAAAGCATTATATATTATTGCAAATCTAAAGAGACCCAGTTTTCCTTCTATTTTCCCTGTATTTTCCTGCTGGGAAGGAAAGCTATTAAATTTTGCATATGTATTTTGTGTTAAACACTTAAAAAATCTATTTAATCCTCTTTAATTAAGATAATTTTAGTTAATTTTGGACTAAGTACATGGATACATTCAAATAGTAGTCATTTTGGAACATGACATGACAACTATAAAATACATGAAAAATGATTTATATATGATTAATTCAATAAGCTAGGTGTAAAAATACCCTGGAAGAGGAGATGGTTCTAATATTGAAATAATGCTTGCATTCCCTCTATATGGATATTCTAAGTAACATGTGTAAAGCTGGTGATTTATAGCATCCAGATATGCTCTGCAAAGTCCACCACATGCCTTGGTTTCCCTGTCAATCTGCACAGCATACCCAGACACACGTGGTGTTTTCTCCTTAAATGCAAGTTCTTAAGCTTCACAATCAGATTCTGAGTAGCAACACATTAATTCAAGCAGATTGAGCTTCAAGGAGTCTCTGTGGCCTTGCCTTTCCATTTGCTCAGTAGTGAAAGGGATTTCATAAATGAAAACAGGCCAGGGCTTAATCAGTTCAACCTTCCTGCCCACGCCACTCTCTTCCTTTCGACAACTAAGCCAGGTGTATGGAGAACAATGTCAGTGGGTTTTGTGGAATGTTATACTTGGAAGATTTTTTTTTAATCGGTAAATAAGCCCCAAAACAAGTGGAAAGAATTTGGTGAATGTTTGCTTTTAAGACTTCAGAGACTCAGAATGATCTTGTCTTTCCCAGGCCAGCTAATGACTAAGGAAAGAGGTATTAGTTACATGGAGCTTTACTAAACATCTATGGGATGATTAATGCCTTGGGTTTATAATAGTCGTCATTGGATAATAGCCTCTAATTGCCTAGGGCAGAAAACACAGAGAAATATATACATGTCTTGAATAGGACAGAATCTTGCTTGACAAATTTTCCTTGGGACTTAAAAAATTATAATGAGTATTCATTTCTATCTGTCACCTTAAAGGCACTTCATACACAGCCCCATTCCTTTGTAGCTTATTGGCCATCTAATCATACTGAATAGTACCTGTGCTTGCTGTTTAGGGCACATATAACAAAGATGAGTGGACTCGACCAAATCCACTTACCTTGCTTGGTCTGTTCCAAGATCCACAGGAGAAGATGGGGTTTGAGGATGTTTTTGCTGTAAGACAGCCGAAGATCCATTCTATTTCTTGAGGTTTTTGACCTATGGGACTCTCTTATGATTGGTCATTTTAGGGTGGTTCTTAATAGACTTAGGAATTTGGCTCTGAGCCTAATCCAGACACAGCTCAGAGTCTGCTCTTTCCGGTCAGAAATGGAGCAGTGTGACGGGATTTGCGGAGGTCTTCTGATGACATGAGGAGGTGTGTTAAGTAAAACATACTAAAAGACCAAGGTCGAAACTTTCTTAATACTTGAAGGATTGCAGGATATTTGAGGTTGAAAAGGTTGCATTTACAGCCGGAAATACGAGGAATCCTGTCACGTCTTGAAGGAGCTCTACAGGGTCTGTAACATTCTCCAGCTGGGCTTAAATATTAGAATCCTTATGCAGACCTTTTATGCTCACCTTCAAAGCCTGCTGGGTCTGACTTGAGTGTGGAGCCACAGAACACGGCTCCTCACATTTCTTGCTAGCCTGGCAGGGACCAAGAGTTCACAATTGCTGAAAAGTTGAAAAAAAATTTGATGTGTGTAGGTATCATCATGTGATGAAACCTCTTTATAAAAATCTGTATAATTAACATTTTTTTCTGTTTAAAAATGTTGCAAATTGATATGAAGAAAGCACACAATCCTCTTAAAGATTATTTTGGAGGTGAACTAGAAATCTGCTAGAGCAAGGATTAAAAGGTTAATTATTTAATAATTAGTCAGTTCTGGTAATCAACTTAATGAGGAAATTCCATTTATTTTGAGAAGGAAAAACAAGTTCTTTCTGGTTGAAAAAGGCTGTAGGAGTTTTGAGATTAATAAGTGGATCAAGATTTTATAAAAGCTGTGAACTTAAGGTTTCCTGCTTTTAAAATATTTTCTTAAATGATGTTAAAAGTATAAGTAACAGCAGATTATTTTAAAGTAATGCAATAGAAAATTATATTTTTAATAGAAAATATGACTGAGTGGAACGGTGTTGTTTAGTTCAGGTATGTGTATCTTGATAAGAGGTCATATTTGGATCATAGGATTCAGACACCACCATGATCTGAGGCGGTCAATTGTGGTTGAATAAAAACTATGCTATCTCCCAAAACTCAAATGCAGATACTGAGGGCAAAGTCAAGGATCATGTGATTGCTTTTTTTTTCCTCCTCAAATTAACTGCTTTTGGCTGTGCAGCTAGATATATTCGAAAGATTAATTTGTGTTAATTTTTTTTCCATTTCTCTCCCCTCAGCAAAGTCAATGGCAGGGTTGAAAGTCTAAAAGGAAGACCTCAATTCCTTCTAGCTTCCGTTTTCAAAGGCCAAACCCAAAGGAGTGCTCATAGTATCCAACAAGGATGAGGAAAGTTGAAAGTCCCTTGCAGAAAGAAGCAGAGTGGCTTGGCAAAAGCGGGGGTTCATAGAAGTGCCCACTGCAGACTAGAAGAACATTCTCTTGGGCTGAATGGAGGAAAGGAGAGAGGTTGTAGGCCCTAGAGAAGTGGGGATCCTGACAGCATCTCACAGAGGGAGCAAGACCCCAGAATGTGCATCTAGGTGGTTAAGGCCCGAGACATTCTCACAGAATCTAGTGTCCTGGGACCATGAGGCATCAATGAGAAACTGGGCCTCAAGGAGCCACCAGGACAAGACAGTGACCATCTCTTTGGCAAACTGTGTGGGCAAATGACTATTCCCAACAAACTCACCTCCATTCTGCCCTCTGAACTTAGATACAAGCTGAGAAAAAGGGATGACCACTGAACCCCTGGGATTGTTTCCTGCCAGTTTGATGGGGGCTTAAATTTGAAATTGACTTCCAGGATAGACAGCTACGTTATTTCCTCTAGGTTTTATTTTGTGGACTGAGATTGAGCTTCTCTAAAGCTGCTTATAAGGATCACTTATCAGTTTTTGTAGTTTTCCATGGTGAAAACTGTAAAACTCTTTTGGGTATAGACAAAGTTTAAGAATTAGTCTCTATATGATTCAGTCCCTGAGTCAAAGTTTTGGTCACTGATGGAAGCAATGGTGAGAAAAATATTCACACACTATAGGAGGAGAACAGTGACCTAAGCATTTAGAAATACAACTAAAGTTAATTTTCTACATGCAAATTAAGTTATACTTACTATTGACTTTCATTAAATGTATCTATTAGAGTCCCAGAAAAGAACAAGTGAAATGTTCAAATTGAAGAACTTGAGGAGAGACTGCTGAGAAGGGCCTATTTACAAAGGGGCAGTAAGGGAAAGCAGGAAACGATGGTGCCATAACTTTGAGGCTAGTCACAATGGGAGGTCATTCCCATCCTTGGGCAGAAGGGGAAAGGGGAGCTGTTGGTTATTGGAACCCATAGGGTCGGGGAGGGAGAAGAGAGGATTTTATGACAAGGGTAACCTTTCAGGAGTTGTGACCTTCATTAGAGAGATGTAGTAAACCTGCTATGATTGGCAGGGAGGAAGCTGGGGAAATAAATAAATAAATAAATCTCAACCTCACTCTCCTTTTTCCTTTGCAATTTCTACTAGTGCCTTTCTTTGGCCAAGCCCAACAGAAACCTACAGGGCAGGGAGCTGAATGATACAGTCCAATATGGGTCAGCCTCCCGGGGCACTGAGCAGAGAAGAGGGACACAATAAATTAAGTGGCACTGAGAATAACCACCACGTAACCATGTTGGGAGACAGTCATATCTCACCGTTGCATGATTAGATTGTAACTTTTTTTCGGGGGGGGGAGGGTTTATTTTTGCTGCTGCCAGCAACACAAAGCAGGAGTAATCAGCTTAAAATGAATTAGAACTAAGAAAAAGAAAGACTAGAGAATACATCTTCAATTCTACAAAACAAGTGACTTTGGATATTCACTTTCTATCAAGTCCTTGATTTAATTATTTTATCAGGTGACCCATTTGCTTTTTTTTCTGGCAAAGTCATCAGGATCCATTTGTCATATTAATATTATAGACAGGTTTAGACATGGAGTGACTATACGGTCAGTCTCTTTGAAGGAAACCTAGTAGCATAGCAAGGTAAAGGACTGACATATGTAAGGCTTTCTGTGCTCCACAATCCAGAGAATGTTGCAATACAGTGTTAAGTGGCAACCCACAGCATACTATTGGATCCCATGTGAATGGAGAACCCGGGAGCCTGGAGTGTGCAATACGCTGGCCCTGGGTGTTTTTTTTTGTTTTGTTTTGTTTGTTTTTGTTTTTTTTGGAGTTGAAGTCTCACTCTGTTGCCCAGGCTGGAGTTCAGTGGCACAATCATAGCTCACTGCAACCTTGAACTACTAAGAAGCTAGGGTATAGGCTATGCCACTATGCCTGGCTATTTTATTTAAATTTTTTTTTTATAGAAATGGGGTCTTGCTATGTTGCCAAGGCTGCTCTCGAACTCCTGGCCTCAAGTAATCCTCCCCCCTTGGCCTCCCAAAACGTTAGGATTATAGGTGTAAGCTACAGCACCTAGCTCCTAGGAGCTTTTGGAGAGGCTGTATTCAACCCTCTGATGTTCCACTTATATCTATAAAGTGGGATTCTGTATTACTAAATTTATCTCTAAAATTTTTTTTTTTTTTTTTTTTTTTTTTTTTTTTTTTTGAGACGGAGTCTCGCTCTGTCGCCCAGGCTAGAGTGCAGTGGCGCGATCTCGGCTCACTGCAAGCTCTGCCTCCCGGGTTCCCGCCATTCTCCTGTCTCAGCCTCCCGAGTAGCTGGGACTACAGGCGCCGCCACCACGCCCGGCTAATTTTTTTGTATTTTTAGTGGAGACGGGGTTTCATTGTGTTAGCCAGGATGGTCTCGATCTCCTGACCTCGTGATCCGCCCGTCTTGGCCTCCCAAAGTGCTGGGATTACAGGCTTGAGCCACCGCGCCCGGCCTATCTCTAAAATTTAGTAACTCTACAATTTAGTAATTTCATGTGCCTTGAAAAGTAACCATAACAACGTAAATTTGTTTAATGTTCACTGTGTGCTAGATATTATACTAAGTGAATCAATCTTTCAGAATCAAAATACTTGGTCTAATTATCATTTTTATTTTAATGGATAAGGAAAGCAATACTCAGAAAGGTTAAATAATTTGCCTCTGTTTTCTCAACCCATAAGTGGGAAGCCTGGAAGTTGAACCCAGGAGTCTTTCTCTCCAAAGCCCACACTCTTAACCGCTAGTTTCCCACTGTTTATATGAAGGAAGAAGTAACTTTCGCCTTTATGCATTCAGCTAAACTTTAAGAGTGAAGCCATACTTTGTATGCCCATTGGCAGTGTGAATTCCTTGTGATAAAATATTTTAAAAATATAAGATACCATCCACATGTGGACCAGCGATGGCCATTAGCACTTTATCACTGTCAAGACCCATGATTTCAGTTGCAAAAGAGAGGCTGGGGCAACATTTGTCCAGGCTGGTCAGGTGTTCTGAGTTTCCATTTGGTTAGCTTGTAAATGAATGGGGTGTTACTGGAATGTGAAAGAATGCGTTTTCTGCTACTTGCCTATTCTCACTGAGGGAATGATGTATGTAAATTGTAATTCACTCGTTGTTCCCTGAAATATGGCCATACCTTCTACTTTCCTGACCTTTTCTGTAGTCTGTTTTCATTGGTCATTTGTCTTTTCTACACAAGGCAGGAAGGCCACTAACAAGGGATAAATTAAGTGGTCAGCTAATCAAATGAGAGCATAATGTAAAGGTCAAGATGTAGCAGCACATCGCAATAACTCACAGAATATGGGAACAGTCGAACAATGGATTCTTCCACAAGGAAGGGATTTAATTGACCAAGAGAAGTACATCCGTTGTAATCATCCCTTTGCCAGTATTGATGATGGTGGATACTTGAAGTATTTTTAATTCGGTCAAAGTTTTCTACAGAGATGGTTACCAAAATATAAGAGAAAAAATTGAACAGAGCTGCTAAAAGGTATTGAAATATCCCAAACATACTTCTTTTTCTTTTCTGGCTCCCTGTCTTAGGTCAATTCCCTGGAAGCACAGCCGGAGTTGAATCTTGTGCAAGTGATTTATTGAGGGTTTCAGGAAAAATCAGTAAGCAAGTGAGGAAAGCAGGCTAGGGCAGAAGAGAAGCTAAGCACAGACTGGCTTCAGCTGGAGTCTAGCTTCAGCCCAATCCCAAGGGGCTCTGGAGGAGCGATCACCACAGTTACTCCAACTGGAGGCAGTGGGGCTGGGCTTTTGATCCCGTGTTGATTAGTCGTTGGCTGTGGGCTGCACCTGAGTTGGGATAGTGGGGTTTAAACTCCTGGGCATTTCCTGGCAAGACGGCTTCTGTAGGTCAAGGGCAATTAGCCAGAGACGGGTGCAGCTGTGAGCCATTAGCAGCCAACACTCATAGGTGCTGTTGCAAGTGGATGGGTGACAGGCCTGGTAAAGGGGACCATTGAGGTCAGACACCAACAACATCTACTCCACTTTCAGGCTTCCTCATCACTTCTGCTATGATTTGAATATATGTGTCTCTCCAAAATTCATGTGTTGGAACCTCCCACCCAATGTGATGGTATGAAGAAGTGGGGCCTTTTGGGAAGTGATTAAGTAATGAGCACTCCACTCTCATAAATGGGATTCATGCTCTTATGAAAGAGGTAGAAGAGAATGCCCTAGTGCTGTTTTGCCCTTCCACCTTCATCAACTGAGGATGCCATAAGAAGGTGCCATTTGGAAGCAGAGAGTGGGCTTACACCACATGCCAAATCTATCTGAGACTTGATCTTGGGTTTCCAAGCCTCCAGAACGATGGAGAATAAATTTCTGTTGTTTATAAATTACCCAAAGATATTTTGTTATAGTAGCATGAGCTGACAAAGACAGCTTCCTTCCTGACTCATAGGGTCAGAGTAAAGCTCTGAAGTGCTTTAGCTCTTTACATGAAGTAAGAGTAAGGATTATTTGTAAAACCTTTTTCAGCATGTGTAGTATGTGCATGCTGAAAAAAGTTTCTTATTGTGAACCATATTCAAGAAAGTTTGAAAGTTAATCCTCCCATGGACGACTTATTAGAAAGACAGATTTTTCTTCTTCTCTATACAGAGGGTATAGAGACTGACTCAAACTTTATTTAGGGGAGAATCTATCCTGATTGTTCCTACAGTTAAGCAGATGGCTGGAAATTCAAAGAACTGCAAGTCTTCGTTCTTTGCACATTTGCTGAGAAATTAAGTAAGACACAATGGATTTCTTCCCTAGTCCTCTCATTCCCTATCCATGCCCTGTGAACTTTCTACAAGATGGGTTCCTCTGCATGTAAAAGCCTCATCTTTAAAATGGGATGACTTAGGGACAGAGCTTCTCTACAATTCTTTCTCTCTTTTTAAAAACTCTGGTGGAGAAGAACGTTACAGTACTTTTACTCACTCTATGCTAGGGGACATGAATAACATCTGATTGGTAAATACTGGAAGAATAACCAGTCATGCTTATTTCAGCTTCATCCATTCTCCTTTCATTTAGAAATGTGCCTTTCTGCAGAGGACATGAGTTCTCTGTCCCATGCCAAATACTGTGGAGGGGCCTTCCCTACAGGGATCTGCTATTCAGATCAGTTTTGCCATGGCTGGGTGGGTATGTTTATGTCATTTTAATTCTAAGGTTCAGTATTAGCAACCCACTTGGCTAACAGAGTATTTATGATAAAATCTCTAACCAAACTAGGAATAGAGAAAGCCTTCTTTTCTTTTCTTTTCATTTCTTTTCATTTCTTTTCTTTTCTTTTCTTTTCTTTCCCTCCCTCCCTCCCTCCCTCCCTCCCTCCCTCCCTCATTTCTTTCTTTCTTTCTTTCTTTCTTTCTTTCTTTCTTTCTTTCTTTCTTTCTTTCTTTCTTTCTTTCTTTCTTTCTTTCTTTCTTTCTTTCTTTTCTTTCTTTTCTTTCTTTCTCTTTCTTTCTCTTTCTTTCTTTCTTTCTCTCTCTCTTTCTCTCTTTCTTTCTTTCTTTCTCTTTCTTTCCTTCCTTCCTTCCTTCCTTCCTTCCTTCCTTCCTTCCTTCCTTCCTTCCTTCCTTCCTTCCTTCCTTCCTTCCTTCCTTCCTTCCTTCCTTCTTCTTTCTTTCTTTCTTTCTTTCTTTCTTTCTTTCTTTCTTTCTTTCTTTCTTTCTTTCTTTCTTTCTTTCTTTCTTTCTTTCTTTCTTTCTTTCTTTCTTTCTTTCTGAGATGGAGTCTTGTTGTGTCACCCAGGTTGGAGTGCAGTGGCATAATATTGGTTTACTGTGACCTCTGTCTCCTGGGTTCAAGCGATTCTCCTGCCTCAGCCTCCAGAATAGCTGGGATTATAGGTGCCTGCCACCACACCTGGCTAATTTTTGTATTTTTAGTGAAGACAGGGTTTCACCATGCTGGCCAGGTTGGGCTTGAACTCCTGACCTCAGGTGATCCGCCTGCCTTGGCCTCCCAAAGTGCTAGGATTACAGGCGTGAGCCACCGCACCTGGCCTGAAAAAGCTTGCTAACCCAACCAAGGGCCACTGTGAAAACTTAGATCAAAAATCATAATAAATGGTAGAATGTTGAAAGCTTTCCTTTTGAGATCAGGAGAAGGACAAGGATGACTACTATAACTACTTCTGTTCAACATTTTACTGGAGGAGCTAGATAGTGCAGTGAGTCAGGAAACAAAACAAAATAAAACAAAAAAATCAAAGATTACTTATTGTAGAGGCGGAATTAAAACTATCATTCAAGATGAAATAATTGTGTAAAAATGCAAGAGTTTTTGAATAGGTTAATAAAATTAGTATATATATTTAGCAAAGTTCTTCATATTAACTCAGTAAACTGAAGTCAATAGCATTCTGTATACCATGAATGATCAGTTAGACAATGGAATTTCAAAGAATTTTATACTTTATAATAACTGCAAAGTTATCAAGTACACAGGAATCAACAAAAATGAAGTATAAGCCATTCATCAAGAAAATGATGATGCTACTAAAAGGGATTCTAACTAAAAGGAGGATGTTTCATGTAGTTACAAAGAAAGATATTGATCCCTTTCAAATGTATTCATAGATTTATAGTACATACAATTTACATTTAATTTTTTTAAGGATGACTAGTCAACAGATTCTACAATTTATTTGGATAAGCAAAGGGATCCTGAAATATAAAACCACTCTAGAAGAACAAGACTTGTCTTATTGACTTTCAATAAAGACAGTTTAATATTCATGCAGTAACAGATTAAAAGACCAGTTGAACTAAATAGGAAGCTGAGAGACAAAGCCAGGGTATGTAGAAATTCAACTTTGTAATAAAGTTTAATATGTGAACACTCCTAAGGAGAGACAGGTTTAAAAATTCTCACAAAACAATTTTCAAAAAGCAAGCAGGCAAACAGAAGCTGGGAACATTTCAATAGGACAGATAACGTAGGGTATATTCATATAATGGAATGCTATACAGCAGTAAAAATAAATTAACTACAGAAATAGATACTAAGATGAATCTTTAAAACATCATGTTACTTCTTTGGAAGTCATAAGAAATATATTTTGCATGATTTCACTTATATTAAAATTCAAAACCAGGCAGAATGAAGCAATACCTTGTTTAGGCTTATATCATCAGTAATAAAATCTTAAAGAAAAATAAAGGAATAATTGTCACAAAATTCAGAGTAGTGGTTTCCTCTGTGTGGCATGAGGCTAGTAGTAGGGTGAAAGGAGGAAGCTTCTGGTTTATGGGGAATGTTCCATTTCTTAAGCCAGGTGTTGGGTACATGGGTATTCATTTTCTTATTTTTCAAACTGTACATATGCATATTACATATTCTTTCTATGTATAATATATTTCAAAATAAGCATAACCGTGGATCATAGCAGGATTTGAAATGTGGAAAAAGACACAACAGGCAACAGATGACATTTGGGAATGTAGAGGAGCTAAGCATAGCACCCTTTTGCTGCTGGGATTGTGAACTGTAACTTGCAGTAGCTCAGCTCAGTGTCACCACTTAGCTCTTCCTAGCGGATCTAACTCTTTCATAATAGATGATGGATATATCTCTTGACAAGAATGGGGAATCCGTGGGTTTGATTCTACAGGAATATCAACCATGGAAAGAGCAATAGGAACACCATATGGGCTTTGCAAAAAACTCAAGATGAAGCCATAAAGGGTCAAACCCAACTGTAGCGCTCTCATAGCAAGAATGGAGCCAATGTATATTCTGACATCTTTAGAAGTTAAAATACATCCTGGGTTGCTTGGTGGTGAAGGCAGTAAGTCATACCTAAAGTTTAGCTCTGAATTGTGTCATAAGTCATTTTTATTATCAATAACTGCAATGCCCATTTTCTACTCATTTAAATTTTGAATAAATTTCGGTGGCTTAAAAGTTTCCTCAGTGATATGTCCCTGTGCACTGATATCCTGAAATGCTTTCTTGCATGGAAGAGGAAAGGGTAGCATTTCACTTAGAGGTATTATGAATAGTTATTAGGAATCAGCTTAGTATTCAACTTCTCTGCCAAATATTCTTGTGAAGGAGTGGGTTTCATTACATCTGACTGCCCATGGGCAAAATGTCATTGGTCTTCCTTGTCATTGTTAAGAGAGTGTTGAGACCTGCTGGGTTGGAATAATACAGAGGATAGAGGAACACCACCAGGCTGCTTGGAAAAATACCTGAGCACTTAAATAACCCTCAAGAGGTGATGTCAGCAAGTGAGACTAAATCTTACTAAGCAATTGAAAACATGCTGAAGGAATTCTGGAAAGGATTATGGCTATTACACAGCGCCCTTGTGCAAGTCATGGCTGTTAACTAAACACGAAAGACCAAACTGTCAGGCAGCCAACCTTTTCCTTATCTGCTTGTTTTCCAATTTCTCTCAAATGCACCTTGAAAACTGTGGTACTAAACTGAGAACAGCACAATGGTTGCTTGAAGTCGGTGTTTCTGAAGCCTTCCATTCTCTCTTGCATGGGAGGAATGGATACCAGCTGTGTGCCTGGAGGCGAGGCCATCATGGCAAATCCTTCCTTGCTCACCTCGAAGGATGGCGAGAGTTCTGTTTCCTGAGAATTACCAGTAACTGACAAATCCTGCTGGACTCTGGGTATGGATGGGAAAGTTCAGAAGCCATGTGTAAACAGTTGGCACATTGGAAATATTTGCTAAGGAAAGAGCATTCTGAAGAAGTAAGAAGTTTGTGTACTTTATTTTCCGGGACCCAGGCCAGGCCTGTGGAAGACTGATCATAGAAAAAGAATTATGAAATACTTAGGAACTAGGAAGTGGAATCGTGTCTATTTTCATTTCCTGAGGCCAGGAGTTCAGGCTACTCACTGCCTCTCAGAAATTAGTTTGCACAGAGAGCCAAATCATGAATGAACTCCCATTCACAATAGCTTCAAAGAGAATAAAATACCTAGGAATCCAACTTACAAGGGATTTAAAGGACCTCTTCAAGGAGAACTACAAACCACTGCTCAGTGAAATAAAAGAGGACACAAACAAATGGAAGAACATTCCATGCTCATGGATGGGAAGAATCAATATCGTGAAAATGGCCACACTGCCCAAGGTAATTTATAGATTCAATGCCATCCCCATCAAGCTACCAATGACTTTCTTCACAGAATTGGAAAAAACTGCTTTAAAGTTCATATGGAACCAAAAAAGAACCCACATTGCCAAGACAATCCTAAGTCAAAAGAACAAAGCTGGTGGCATCATGCTACCTGACTTAAAGCTATACTACAAGGCTACGGTAACCAAAACAGCATGGTACTGTTACCAAAATAGAGATATAGACCAATGGAATAGAACAGAGCCCTCAGAAATAATACCACACATCTACAGCCATCTGATCTTTGACAAACCTGACAATAACAAGAAATGGGGAAAGGATTCCCTATTTAATAAATGGTGCTGGGAAAATTGGCTAGCCATAAGCAGAAAGCTGAAACTGGATCCTTTCCTTACTCCTTATATGAAAATTAATTCAAGATGGATTAGAGACTTAAATGTTAGACCTAATACCATAAAAACCCTAGAAGAAAACCTAGATAATACCATTCAGGACATACGCATGGGCAAGGACTTCATGTCTAAAACACCAAAAGCAACGGCAACAAAAGCCAAAATTGACAAATGGGATCTAATTAAACTAAAGAGCTTCTGCACAGCAAAAGAAACTACCATCAGAGTGAACAGGCAACCTACAGAATGGGAGAAAATTTTTGCAATCTACTCATCTGACAAAGGGCTAATATCCAGAACCTACAAAGAACTCAAACAAATTTACAAGAAAAAACAAACAACCCCATCAAAAAGTGGGCAAAGGATATGAACAGACATTTCTCAAAAGAAGAAATTCATACAGCCAACAGACACATGAAAAAATGCTTGTCATCACTGGCCATCAGAGAAATGCAAATCAAAACCACCATGAGATACCATCTCACACCAGTTAGAATGGCAATCATTAAAAAGTCAGGAAACAACAGGTGCTGGAGAGGATATGGAGAAATAGGAACACTTTTACACTGTTGGTGGGATTGTAAACTAGTTCAACCATTGTGGAAAACACTATGGTGATTCCTTAAGGATCTAGAACTAGAAATACCATTTGACCCAGCCATCCCATTACTGGATATATACCCAAAGGATTATAAATCATGCTGCTATAAAGACACATGCACATGTATGTTTATTGCAGCACTATTCACAATAGCAAAGACTTGGAATCAACCCAAATGTCCATCAGTGACAGACTGGATTAAGAAAAATGTGGCACATATACACCATGGAATATTATGCAGCCATAAAAAAGGGTGAGTTCATGTCCTTTGTAGGGACATGGATGCAGCTGGAAACCATCATTCTCAGCAAACTATCGCAAGAACAGAAAACCAAACACCACATGTTCTCACTCATAGGTGGGAACTGAACAATGAGATCACTTGGACACGGGAAGGGGAACATCACACACCAGGGCCTATTGTGGGGAGGGGGGAGGGGAGAGGGATGGCATTGGGAGTTATACCTGATGTAAATGACGAGTTGATGGGTGCTGATGAGTTGATGGGTGCAGCACACCAACATGGCACATGTATACATGTGTAACTAACCTGCACGTTGTGTACATGTACCCTAGAACTTAAAGTATAATAAAAAAAAAAGAAAAAAAAAAGAAATTAGTTTGCAAAACACAAATGCATGTCTGTTTATCTCTCTTTCCTATGTTCTTGTCAAAGTCATTGTGAAACTATTTTCTATTTGTTAAGAAAAGCAAAAGCTGGTTAATGATTTGTAGTTTTGAATACAAAAAGAAGGTTGACAAATCTATATATAAGCTTCTTACCCTTTATATTCCAGACTTTTTTTGCTCAAATGGCATATGTATTGATATAGTATCATGCTGTTCTATATCTACTTTTTATTTATAAATAAGTTATCTTTACAAAATTATCCAATTTTGATGCTAGTGAGATAAAATGTACCCATACATTTATTAGCAGACAATATCCTATGGATTGTTATCCATATATACATGCAACTGGATATACATTCTTCAGATAACACTGTATTGTAATTTTCCATGTTGCTGCATAGTTTTCACAGCCATCGCTTAAAATAGATTATTAAAAATGCAAGTCGTTTAAAGAAAATATTGGCAATGGAGACAATTGGCAATTTTTTTAAAAAAGAAATGTTGCCCAGGCTTGTCTGAAACTCTTGGCCTCAGGTGATCTTCCCTAGCTGGCCTTTTGAGTAGCCAGGACTACTGGTAATTTTTAAGAATTGTTAGTTATCTGAACATATCTGTACATTTTGCTTGAGTCTATTGTCTATCCATACTCTAAAAATACCATGCAATTTAGTATCTTTCTTTTGGTACTTAACCTGAGAAATTTTCTGTTATTACATAATTATCATAGCCCTAATTTTAATGGTTGTATTATATTCCCTTTAGTAGATTTACCAACAATATATTTAAGCATTCTTTGTTGACATTTAGAATATTTCTTCTAAATTGCTGCTATAAAAAAGTGATCATAAACATCTTCCTGTATGTAGCTTTTTCTTAAATTGGATTGCATCTCTAGGATATTACCAGGTCAAAGGCTAATCAGTTTTCTGGCTGCAGATGAGTAGTATTGCCACATGGCTTTCCAAAAGTATTGCACCAATTTACACAGCTACAAACATTGCACAATAGAGTTAGCTTCATATAATTCTCAACCTAATAATTATGAATTTAATAGCCCTGTTTTAATTTTATTAAATTAATAATGAAATTAATTTCTTAATGTGTTTCTGACTGCTTTGCCCATTTTGAGAATTATCAGTATACATAGTTTACGTTTTCCTATTTCACTTTTAGAGTAGTGTTTATCTGATTATGTTATATTAGATTTTGGTATAAGATTTGTCATGGATATTACTTTTCCTCAGACTTCTTGCATTTTATTTTTTTTGACATACTATAGTTGTTATTTTTGGCAAATGATCAGTGTTTTCCTTTGTGATTTCTGTTACTTGGAAAGTCATTTCCTCTCCAAAGAATTGGTAAATATTCAATGCTATACTCCTCTAGATATTTTATGACTTAAATAAAAGCAACTTTTCAAAGTGAAAACTTTGTGGAATGCTTACAATAAACAGATATGCAAAAAGAAAATAAAAACAATAAAATAATCAGAAATGCTGCTTTCCAGAGAAAACAATATGTAACATTTTGGTATATATCCTCTTAGAGACTATTTACACGGTAAATGTATAAAGATCAATATATAATTATACACATTTTACAAAAATGGTAATGCATACACAGCATGCCCTATTTTGTAAGCTACATTTTTTTTTTCCTAAATTAAAGAAAATGTAACCTAAATATCAGTGACAATAGATGTTTCTTGGAATTTCAAATGGCTACATGGCAGTCTGTTACATAGAAGTCCAGTAACGTATTTAACCATTCCTTCAGCATTGGGCATGTAGGTTTTCTTCTATTACAAACAAATTGGAACTGAATTGTCGTGTACAAACATTTTTCACTCTGGTCCAATTCCCAGCAGGATGACACCTGGGATCAAAGCATTTTTAAAAATTGTACTACTTTCAACTTGAGTCAGTTAAGTTGGACAGTGCCCTTTTCCTTTGTTTTTTCCTTTTATGTTTTGTTTTTTTGGAGACAGGGTCTGGCTCTGTTGCGCAGGCTGGAGTGCAATGGCATCATCTCGGCTCACTGCAACCTCTGCTTCCTGGGCTTAAGCAATCCTCCCGCATCAGCCCTCCAAGCAGCTGGCACCACAGGCATGCACCACCATAACCGGCTAATTTTTAAATTTATTTTTGTGGAATTTTTATTTTTGTGGAAGATGGGGTTTCGCTATGTTGCACATGCTGGTGTTGAACGGCTGGGCTCCAGTGATCTGCTTTCCTTGGCCTCCCAAAGTGCTGGGATTACAGGCATGAACCACTGTGCCTGATCCCTTCTTCTATATTTATATAATTCTCATTAATTTTTATCAGTCAGATAGGTAAAAGACAATGATGTCTCATTACTTAAATTTTTATTCTTAGAAGTTGCATTTTTTGGAGATGTATTACCCATTTGTATTTCTACTTTTGTTCATGTCCTTAGCCCATTAAGTTTTCCCTCTAAGTTTTACATCTTTGTATAATTTGGTTTGTAATTTAAAATCTGAGACAGAATGCATCCCCCTACCCCCACCACCTTCTAGCAGAGTATATTGCCTTATAATCAGTTCTTAATCTTAGGATTAAGTGGAAAAAAAACTATTCTTCAAGCACAGAACTTGAAGCACAGAATTCCTGCCTTCTGCATATATAAGGAAACCACTCCCCTTTTATTCTGAGTATGGAATTATAATTTCTTTTAAATTGCATGAGATTATGGTAACTGTTATCAAATAAAAGTAAAGCTACATTACAGTGTAGGGAGTGGCTTTCCCCTAAAAGGGATATTATATTTTTATTTTAATCACATGAGGAGGAGAGATAGCTCAGAGTCCCAGAAACCAGAATTGAGAGAGGGGATCAAAGTGGGAAGCAGAGGAGGTAGATGGCTCTTGAGCACTAAGATGTCAAGACTATAAGTTGCATGTATAAAAATGCCCCGGGTAGGTGGAGAGAAGACAGTGATTATACCTGAACATGGAAGTTCCCAGGGCTGGTGCTAGGTCAGTGGGAAGGATGCCTGGAATGCCTGAGGCCCTTAGGCAGGTGCAAACACTCTGCCTTGGGAGGAACATTGAGGGTCAAATTGGAAGTGTGGAACTAGAGACTGCTAATTGCCTCCTAATATGCCGAATAATTGAACTACCAATTTATGACTGAGCAGATAGCCATCCATAAGAAAGACTGTATTCTCCAAGTTCCCTTGCTGCTGTTTATGCTCATGTGACTAACATCTGATTAAAAAGGATGCAATGCAGAAGGGATATGCATCCCTTCTGGGAAATGCCCAGAATGAGAGAGTGAGAATGCCCAGAATGAGAGATGGCCAGAATGAGAGAATGAGAATCAGAGAAGAATGAGAGAAGAATGAGAATATGCCCCTTTCTCCTTTTTGCTGCCCACAATGTGGATTTGGTGGTTGGACCACATAGTGGCCACGGTTAAAGTCCTGCGCGGTTTCCCTTTATTGGGCCGGAACAACCATCCTCCTGCTGTTCAAAGTGTTGACTGCTAATGGCTCACAGCTGTCCCTTTTCTAGGGAATCTATTTTTTTTGGAAGGAGAACAGGAATTGTAAGGTTTCTATCTTGGACTGTAAGCTGGAAACCATGTATTGAGGATAGTATACAATAAAGTAGGAGGAAGCTCTTTCTCTGCTGATTGTGGACTGTCTGCCTCTGGATTTTTTGTATGTAAAGTGCCTTGGAAGTAGTTGAAAACACAGGAATAATGATCACAGCTGATGGATTTCACTTGTTTCTGAGAGAAGGAAACAAAATTATTTCTTGTTCTTGCCAGGAATTGTAGGCTCTATTTAGCAGAGGATTTTCCTAAGGGTGTCACCTAATAGATGCTTTCAGCAGGCAGAAATTTGACCACCTGACCAGGCATTCAGTATAGGGATTAAGCATGGGCTTCCATGCTCACAGTTAGAATCCTGGTGATGCAAGATTTTTCTTGGCCACTTTGCCAACTGGGGACCTCCATGACTGGCCACTCTCCCTGACCTGAGCCTCGCTCGGCCATGCGCCTGCCGCTGCAGGTACCCCCGCTACTTGGCCCATTCATGCTATAGCTTGTACCCGCACTAGGGGGGTTCCCAAGTGTATTCATCCATTTTCTCACTGCTGATAAATACATACCTGAGACTAGGTAATTTATAAAGAAAAGAGGTTTAATGGACTCACAGTTCCATGTGGCTGGGGAGGCCTCACAATCATGGTGGAAGGTGAGAGGCATGTCTTACATAGCAGCAGACAAGAGAGAATGAGAGCCAAGTGAAAGGAGAAACCCCTTATAAAACAACTGAATGTTATTCACTACCATGAGAACAATATGGGCGAAACTGCCCCCGTCATTCAGTTATCTCCAACTGGGTCTCTCCCACAACATGTGGGAATTATGGGAGCTATAATTCAAGATGAGATTTCGGTAGGGACACAGCCAAACTATATCAGTGAGCTCTTGTCCTGCCTCCAAGAAGAATGAGGATACACTGACAATTTGAAGGTTGAAGATGGGCAGAGAAGAATTTTATTGAGTAACGTAACAGCTATAAGTGGAGAGGGGACTTGGGGGAGGGTGGTCCTTCACCCCCACAGTTGGGTGGTTTCTCTCTTCTAGTGTGGCTGGGTCCAGGGCTTTTTATGGACTCAGAAAGGGGAGTGTGTGCTGATTGGCTTGTGAGTATGCAAAAAAGGTTAAAGCGAAGACACCACTCAAAGGTGGGCACAACAGTGTAGAAAACCAGTTAGGAAAGGGTAGGTATATGTAAAATAGGTGAAGGGTGCGGACCAATCAGAGGAAAGTGCAGCAAATGGGAAGACGGGTTCTCAAGCTGGTCTGTGGATTTACCTGGGACTTGAAGCTAGGCTTTAAACTGCCTTTGGCTTGAAGGTCGGGGTTTCAATGGGGACCCGCTCCTAAATGCTTAGGCATTTGTCTGCCTCCTGCCACCATCACTGGCTCCATTGCTTACTCTCTTGGTGACTTTGACATTTTTTACTTGTAAAATAGTCCAAATATTACCTGCCAACACAGGGTTGTTATTATAGAATTCAATATGTAAAACATATAATGCCTGGTAGCTATAGGTGGGTATAAATAGTAAAAGTAAAGCCATTTTCCATAAGAATACATTCTTTCTCAGCTTTAAGAAAGGAAGATAATGAGATATTTGAAAACTTTTCAGAAAACCCATTCTAAACTATTTCATTTAGATCAAGAGATCCATTAGATTTTCTGACAGGTCTTCCCATGGAAGCTTTTTCATGGAAGAAAGGAAACTGGAACTTAAATCTATTATCTTCATGGTTTGCTGAACCCTGATGAGCTACTTAAAGAGCATCTGAAGTCACCAAGCATTTCTGTTGCCCTCTGAATAGCTTCATGGCCTCCATATGAAGCTACGACTCTCAGTCAAAATGAAAATCTACACCAAAAGCAAGAGCTGCTGAAATTCTCAAGCTTGACTGGACAAATTGAATTCCAAAGAAGAGTAACTATTGCTTAGGACAAGAAGATTCAAACAGTCCAATGAGGCCACAGGGAGAGGAGATAGTGCAATGCAGGGACAGGCATTAGGGCAATAGAGGTAGGTGGCATGAAGATCTGAGTCCCCTCTCTATGACATTTGCTCTGGACTTGCTGGAGTCCCATCCTGATTATATCATTTTCATTTTACATAAAGTTGTGCTGTGCCTGCTGAATCTTATGATTTGGTGGATATGACGATACCCAGCTCATGATGGGGAGCTCTAAGCACAGAGTCATTTGTGGCTGTTTTTCAACACAATGGCTATTTTTCGAATGAAGAGTTCTTTGCTAAAGGCCTTGCTCTGGAGCCCTTGAGGCATGTGCTGAACTTTCCTGCTGAGGCTTGCCAGAGACTCCCTGGCACGTCTTATCCACTAGGGATGCCTTCATCAACACTGCACATGGCCTGTGTGTGGCAGTTTGTACCAGTCTGGATTTGCTGTAGATTCTTCCCTGGTTCTGGCCACATTTGAAACTGCCAGGCTTATAAGTCACCAAATGTAACCAACACTCTGAGTGCCTGTCCCATACATACTTGGTGTGACTACCCACCACACACAAATAGCTGCTTATTGTGAGTACCTGTGGCTCTCTGCAGGAGAGCTTTTTACTGGCTGGGGGAGCATTTGTAGCCCCTGCACCATGAAGTCCAACATTAATGTCCCTAGAAGAAGCCCACAAGCAATTGCAGATGGGTTCTTTCCTGCTTCGGGGTAATTCTGAGCTGTGTTCTACACTGTCTTCCAGAGTTCTCCAGTGGGATTAAGCCTCAGCTGTCCACCATGGTAATCTGCTTAATAACACACCCCTTATTGGATTTCTTCCCTTTCCTATCTCACATCCTAGGATCCTCTTTCTTTTCTTTTTTAGTTGATTCTAGTTTTTTTTTTAAGCAAATGAGACCATGCCAGACATACTACTCTGCACATTGATTATTTCACTTAACAGTATTTCTTGGATATCTTTCAAAGTTATACTTAAGCTGTCAATTTTTTTCCTTTTTCTAGTTTTATTTTAGGTTCAGGGGATACATGTGCAGGTTTGTTACATAGGTAAATTATGTGTTGCTGAGGTTTGGTGTACAAATCAATGCTGACATTAATGCTGGTTTTCCCAGTGCAGAGGCTATGAATGCCCCCCCAGCTAGGACACCATCACCAAGCTAATAAGCACAGTTCCCGATATGTAGCCTTCCAACCCATCTGCCTCCCAACCTCCCACCTCAAGCAGTTCTTGGTGTCTACTGTTCCCATCTTTGTGTCCATGTGTATTCAATGTTTAGCTCCCACTTATAAGTTGAGAATATGTGGTATTGGTGTTCGGTTCCTGCGTATACACTATTGGTACTCATATCCTTCTCTCAGACTCTGCTGCAGGGGAACACAACCTAAGACATCCAATAAATGAATAAAAGCAGTATTCCCATGTGCAGTAAGTGCTGCTTCACAATCCACAGAGGCCCAGATAACACTATGCCTCTTTCTTACTGGTAGAAGGTGCAAACTATAGCAACTAACTCTTTACCTTAGAAGAGATATCCCAGCATAACTCAGACTACTGTATATCTTAAAATCTTCATTGATGTGGCATGTCTCCAAGACTACCCTACTCTAGCACATAGGTGATTTCTAGGGCATCTTGCTCCATGGGTCCAATGAACACATTGTCATTAATACAGTGGACCAGCATAAGGTTTGGTGGAATGTCAAGAAGATCAAGGTCCCTGCAGATTCAATTATGATGGAGAACATGAGTTCACATAGCCCCATGGCAAGATAGTAAATGTGTACTCTTCTGCCATGTAAGGCTAAGGCAGCTTGGCTGCCTTTGATTCTGCTCATTGTTGTGAATTGAAAATACTCCCCATATTGGAAGTCACATACCAAGTGTCAGAAGCCGTGTTGCCCTCTCTAGAGAAAATACCACATTTACCAGAGCAGTTGTGATGGAGACAACTACCTAGGTTCATTTCTAGTAATTCCCCATAATCTGCCACAATTCATCTTGTTTGTAGAGAGCTCAGTTGAGTTGAACAGGGATATGATGAGAGGCTGGTGGTGAGATATTACTTCTCATTTTATTATCCGAGTTGGGCAGGGCAAGTAGTTTCAGTTACTTCTAGCTGGCCTTTCCTACCGTGATGGCTCTTAATCCACAAATCACAAAACAATTGTGAGCTGCTAAATATTCCTATTCCAATTATACACTCATAACTCGGGAAAATAACCCTTTTGTAATAAATGCGAGATGAAATTAGGATATATATTCATTTAACATTATCCAGTCATTTAACACTGGACCTCCAAAACCTCCTCCTACTCTGACCAGAGCACAATGGCATTTTAGTTTTCCATTATTAGTGTTAGCTCAGACTCTGTATTTAAAGTCTCTGTACTTAAAGACTCTATCTTTAAAGTCTGGGTGCTCCCTTTCCTCAGTATACAGTTATTATGGCAAATGACTGCAAAACCTTTGGAGAAAATATTCCAGGAATATTGACCATTATATTTGTAGCTACACTGAGAGATCCTTCCTTAAGAGGGCCTGCTGTCTTCTACAGTCAGTGGGTTCTGAATCTGCAAACTGGATTAGATCTAGGGGAGGGATTCATTTTTTCCGTTCTCATGGCTGTTGTTGGTCTTCTGCTCTGCAGTCTTCTCTCTCTCTCTCTCTCTCTCTCTCTCTCTCTCTCTCGACAAAGTCTCAGTCTGTGCCCAAGCTGGAGTGCAGTGGTGGGATCTTGGCTCACCACAACCTCCAGCTCCCAGGTTCAACAAATTCTCCTGCCTCAGCCTCCCAAGTAGCTAGGACTACAGGTATGCATCATCATGCCCGGCTAATTTTTGTATTTGTAGTAGAGAGGGGGTTTCACTATGTTAGCCAGGTTGGTCTTGAACTCCCTGACCTTGTGATCTGCCTGCCTTGGCCTCCCAAAGTGATGAGATTACAGGCGTGAGCCACTGCGCCCAGCCTCTCTCTGTCTTTAATCATACAAAGTGAACAACACAATAGTCAGCCACCTATCTCAGTCCTAGGCAAACCATAATCTAGTAGCCATTGGGTCACAACCCCTGATGACCACCTGGTCCCTGCCTCTCCAGAGTCCCACCATCCCCAAGTGTCAATGGGGATGGTGCGACTCTGGACACTCGTATGAGTTCATAGAAAGAAATCCTCCTCTCTTCTGGCAAGAGAGAGAGGGCTGCTTCTGCCATCCCAGAGGGTTAAGGGTACTCTAAGAAGTCAGGATTCCAGGGCTTTCCATTTAAATGATGGGCCAATTGTGTCTTAATCAAGGTATACAATAGCCATCATAAATAATTGCATTACTCAGGACCCATAGGCTAGACATATGAGGCTACTATGAGTGTTTCAAAGTCATGGATCCAGTTGTTTGAAGAGCGGTTAAGTGCCTCAAATGAGAATTTGAGGGAAATGTTTGTAACTTCTCATTTTTCTGAGATTTAACCACTGTCTCCATCCTAGTTCTATGGGATCATCATCTCTCTCAATACACACAGCTGTTTGTGGCCACCATCACCGCTATGCCATGATGTCCTTAGATGTGAGGATATGACTAAACATGGACGAATCTCTTCCCTGTGGTTCAATAAGATAGGTGTATGGTTTTCCTAATGGAAATCAGATTTTTAGAGGACTGATATAGTTTGATTATTTGTTCCTTCCAAATCTCATGTTGGAATTTGATTCCCGATGGTGGAGGTAGGGCCTGACGGGAGGTGTTTGGGTTATAGGAGTGGATCCTTCATGAATGGCTTGGTGTGTTCCTCAAAGTCGTAAGTGAGTTCTCACTCCATTAGTTCCTGTGAGAACTGGTTGTTAAAAAGAGCCGAGCACCTCCCTCCCCTCTCTTTCCTGCTTCCTAAGATAAGGGCCTTCTACATACCAGGTACCATGCTCTGATTTTACCTATGTTATTACATTTGCTCCTTCCAAAATCTTGTTGGATGATTACTTTTGTTCTTATTTTATAGATGAGGACAGGAAAACTCAGAGAGTTTTAATTATTTGCCTAAAGTCACACAGCTAGTCATGAAGAGCCAGGATTGGATCTCTTCAGCTTTATACATTTCTTCTACTATCTCAAGACTTAAAACATAAAAATAATAGCTATTCTCATGCATGTAAGCATATGTGTCACTACACTGAAAGTCCTTTTCCAGCTCTACTATTATTTAGCTATGTGAGCTTCTGAATACCTCAACTATCTTATCTAACGAAACAAAGCAAAACAAAAAAAGCCTAGAAAGTATGGGTTCTGAGGCTTTGTAACATTCCCTCTGATCTTGAGTTGGTAGAATGCTGGACTCTATAACTTCCTAAGGGAAGCAATCACGGTGAGCAGCAAGCACAGGTGTCAGGCTGGAACATGGTCATGCAACGGTGATGGCCTTGCTTTTAATGTTTGGGATCTTGGCTTCAATCCTGAACTTTTGTTTGGGATTTGTTTTGTTGGAGCTTTATCACCGTGTATTCTGAGTATATTTTTTTCCCCTTATGAGAGGCAAGATAATACACAGTTTAAGGATATAAGTTTTATAGTCAAACAGGATGGGATTCCATTACTGGCTCTTTCATTTGTTAGTTGTCTAAATTTGGACACATTAATCTCTTGCTTTCCTCATCTATTAAAGAAGAAAGGAGATCAGTACTTCCTTTATAACCTAATATAAAAATCACATGAACTAATATCTGTGAAACACCTACCACAGTTCTGGCACATAGAATGATAAATAGTAACCATTATTGTATTTATCATTATTATTACTGACTTTGGGAATGTGGGAGTTAAGAGGCCAGCCTTTTAACAGACACCTTCCACTTCGGGTCACTCATAGAAGTCACAAAGGGACTATATAAATCAGTATCATCTACATGGGGATTGAAAATTAAGGATGATTTTGACATTACTAAAATGTGAAAGAATTTTTGCTGATACAGTAGGTGTGACATTTCTATTGCTCAGAAACAGAAGTGTTCTTGGGAAGTAAGCAAAAGGATCCTGGCAGAATTCTAACATTTCCTCATTTGGAGAGCTGAGGGCAGATCATTCAGCATACAGCAAAGACTCAATGCTTGAATTCTCTTTCCTTGGTGAAAAAAGCAGTCTTTAAAAGCAGCAGCACTGGTAGACCCCAGAAGATGTGAAACAAACCCAGCAGACAGCGGGCAGTATGAATGAGCTGGCCCTAATACGGGGGCAATAGAACTAAGGACACTGAGTTCAGCCATGACTTGGGTCTGGGGGGCAGCCAGAACAACATGAAATCTGCTTTAACACATACCAAGATGCATGGTCCAGAGATTAATATGCATTCTTGAATAAGAGAACAGAATAAATGTAGAAGCAACAAAGATATAATAGAAAAATGAAACCTTCCCTAAAATGAAGAAACACTTAAATCCAAACAAAATGTTGCCACATGCAAAGGCAAAAAAAGGTTTTCTCTGTATCAGAAGACATCTCCAGATACTATGCAAATATCATTCTTGCAGACAGAGACTCCATCTATCTGAGCTATCATAACATTTCAAGAATGGTATCGCAGTACAAAACAACAGGCTGGGCACGGTGCCTCAGGCCTGTAATCCCAGCACTTCGAAAGCCCAAGGTGGGTGGATCATCTGAGGTCAGGATTTCAAGACTAGCCTGGCCAACATGGTGAAATCTCATCTCTACTAAAAATATAAAATTAGCCGGGTGTAGTGGTACACACTTGTAGTCCCAGCTACTCGGGAGGCTGAGGCAGGAGAATCGCTCAAACCTAGGAGGTGGAGGTTGCAGTGAGCCGAGATCACACCGTTGCACTTCAGCCTGGGAGACAAGAATGAAACTGTCTCAAAAACAAAAAACAAAAAACAAACCAACACAACAACAGAAATTGAGGACTGAAACCAATTAAAAATAGAATACATATGAATAACTGAAAATATGTAAAATAATATAAAATTTTAAAAGAATGATTGAAAGAAAAGATAATATGATATAAACAATAATTCTGACAAAAATATATATTAGGTTTGAAATCACATGGTACATATAATAGCCAGGACATAAGTGAAGAGGATGAGAAAAAGTAAAAGCAGGCTAATTTCTTCATTTTGCATACATGGAAATGATAGTTCTTTTTCCTTGAATAGTTAATGGACTGTGAACAGTAGAAAAACAAAGCATTTTTATATCTTATAAACTTCTCTAGAAAAAGAAAGACAAGTAAACATAATCTGTATAGCAAAAGAAAGATAAGGCAATAGCAGGGAAGCATAAAAATAAAACATCAGTACAACTATTGTATATGTCAATTAAAAACACACAAAACCCCTCAAAACCAAAACAGTGAGCAATGTGATACAAATTTGGGTCAAAATAAAATCTACAGTAATGCTATGGTTTGAATGTCTGTCCCCTCCAAAACTCAGGTTAAATTTGATCCCCAGTGTGGCAGTATTGAGAGGTGGGATCACAAGGGCTCTGTCCTTATGAATGGATTAATCTAGTCATAGATGAATGAATTGATTGGTTATTTTGGAAGTGGAACTTCATAAGAAGAGGAAGAGAGACCTGAGCTAGCATATGAGCACACTCAGCCCCCTGGCCATGTGACCAGTAAGGAGGCCCTCACCAGAAGTGGCCCTTTGTCCTTGGACTTATCAGCCTCTGTAAGTGTAAGAAATAAATTATTATTTTTTTTTACAAATAAATTACCCAGTTTTAGGCATTCTGTTGAAAGCAACAGAAAATGGACTAAGACATACATGCTATCTATAAGTAACCTAGAATTAAGAACAAAACCAAAAAGGATAGTCAAATAATAGAAGAATGCAGCAATAGCAATGTGGCGGAATGCGATTTGCTACCTACTATCCAACCTCCATTTCACCTGTAATAAGTGAGTTCTGATTTCCTTGGGAATAGAGTGGTGAGGTGTCCAGATTAAAAGCCTTATTTCTTACCCTCCCTTGCAGATGGGGTGACCACGTGATATAGTTCTCGCCAAGGAGATAGAGTGGAAGTTGTTGGGTGGGGCTTCCTAAAAGCTGCTTGAAAGGGGAGTACACTCAGCTGTGTTTACTTTTTTGCCCTTTGAGCTTCTATCCTGGACTGTGAAAGATAAAAGGCCATAGGGAAAGATAAAAAAAGTTCCAGAGACTGAGATACTGACATTCTTAAGCCACTGAACTGAAGTCAACTACAACTTATTTCTGGACTTATTATACAGGAGAAATAAGCATCCACTTAGTTAAGTCACTATTTATTATTTGGGTTTGCAGTCAAATGAAAATTCTGAACATCAAAGTAATAAACTGGACAAAGGCTAATTTATATCTGCAAACATATAATCCACAATGTAGATTTAATAATTGTGAATCTATGTATGTAATCATGTGGGTGCTGTGGTCTGAATGTTTGTGTCTCTCCAAAATTCGTATGTTGAAATCCTAATTACCAAGTTTATAGTATTAGGAGGTGGGGCCTTTGGAAGGTGATTAGCCCTTTTCGAGGGCTCTGCCCTCATAAATGGGATTAGTACCCTATGACAAAGGCCTGAGAGAGCACTCTTGCCCCTTCTGCCGTGTGAGGTTATAGCAAAAATACTGTCTGTGAACCAGGAAGTGCGCCCTTACTAGACACCGAATCTGCCAGCACCTTGGTCTTAGACTTCTCAGCCTCCAGGACTTTGGGAAATAGATTTCTGTTGTTATCCATAGCTACCCAGTCTATGATATTCTGTTATTACAGCCTTAACGGACTAAGACAGGGGCTAAAACTGTGAAGGAAGAGAGTTGGAAACACAAGAAGAAACCGGTAGGATCATAGTAGGTTTTTAAACACCTGTTTGTCTGATAAATCAAATAGCAACAAATAAGTTTAGGAAAGATTTTAACAATAAAAAGAAATAATAGGACTATATTAAATATTAAACCCTACAAAGAGAAAATGCATTTACTTTTTAAGCAGCTATTAACCCTACTGGGCCAGTGAGGACCTTACTTAATGTCAAAAATATTTGCAAATCCTTTGATCATGAAATTCATATCAATAATCTTATGAAATCAAGTGTATGGGTGGATGTGCTTGTAAAATTGCAAAGTCAGTGTAGAGATCTAGTGTGTAAGGAAACTGGTAGATGGGTTTTTGGAAGCCTGATCGAGTTCAGGCTGGAAAATGGGAGCGTGTTTTGTTTTTCTTCTCTCTCTTCAGTCTTCCCATGCCATTTCCCAAATGGTATCTCATGAATGGGGAGATTAATAAAAAATGCTTTTCACTGGAAATCCCTTATCAGCTATCGTATAGTTATAGGTATAGTCTTTTTTTTAAATTAAAAAAGTCATGGACTTTTATTATCATATACTTCACAGAAAAAAAATATAGCAAAGGAATCAGAGTTGTATAAAAAGACATCTGGGAGCAGGACAGTCCTGACATCCAGCACAACACCTGCGCTGTCTGATGCCCCTTTGCAGGTGAGGTCCTGGGCACACTTGGCACAGCCCACAGAGCAACAGGAGCAGCAGCTCTTTTTGCAGAAGGTGCATTTGCATTTTTTTGCATTTTCAGGAGCCAGCACAGGTGCAGGAGCCACAAGTGGCCAGGACCAGTTGGGATTCATTTGGGACTGAGGTAAGGCTGGAGTTCCAAAGCAAGAGGCTAAGAGGCAGCAGGGATGTTGGAAGACGTGTTGAAGCTCCTGTACAGTCCTTTCAAGTTTCAAGCTGGTTCCTTGAACAGGTGACATTAAACACCCAGATATGGTATATTTGTGAGCAGAAGGTTTACATCTTGTTTGGTTACATTAGTTGTCAAACAGAAAGCGATTAGAAACATGCCTGACATGTAGTAACTGCCTACTAAAGGACAGTAATTACCGTTCATCAATGCTGTACCTTCCTCTGTCTCCCAAGGGCCTTTCATCCTGAGAACCTGGCTCAAGTCTCTTCCTCTATGACAGTGCTCTGGATACTCCAGCTCAGTCACACTATGGCATCTACAACACACTTAATCATTTATTTGTCTTCTAATTGTTTCCTGGTGTTCATAATATCCCTCATCTTCTACTCCAAGTGCCTGAAGGTACAGTGCCAAGTAGTATAGCACTGCCGTCATTGCACGGTGTTGATGGAGACTGCTGGGGTTCAAAACCCTCTTCTTCTACTAACTAGCTGTATGATCTAGTGCAAGTTATTTAACATCTCAAGGCCATTAGTATATTTGTGCACATAGCTTTTGTTTTATGTTGGGTTCTTTTCTTCCAAGCAATGGGATTACTGGGTCAAAAGATATTGCTTACAGCTGTGTGACTTAGGGAGTTACATACATCTTATGTCTTAGTTTCCTTGTATTTAAAATGAAGATCATAGACTTTCTCATAGTGTGACTCTGATGATTAGCAGACAATACACATAGTTTCTGGCAAATAGTAGACAGTGTGTTCATGCTAACTATTATTGTTGTTTGATTGATTGAAATTCTTGTGCTAACATTTCTTTATGCTCAGGTGCTCTGCTGATCAAAGGATCAGAAGGATGTTTGACAGAGGAAAATAAATTGAATTATTTCCTTAACTGAGGCTTTTGTATTACCTGAGTTTTATAATACTGTCTGCTTTTCTGACTCTCTATCTCCATGATTAATTAAAAGATAGCTAAATTTGATATGGTGGCAGCTTTTCACAAGATCTACTAAAAACATGAGATATACATGTTGTTTTGGCAATCTGGAAGGGGCAAAAGGAAAAAAGTGAAAGGCCTTAGAAATACAATTCTAAATCTTTCTTTGCTGCATAAGAAGACCAACTTTCTTCTTGCCTGTATAAACAATTTACTTTTAGAGCAGAACTTATGAAATGTAGAACTGGGATGGGAAGGCAAGATTCAATTTGTGGGGTCATTCTTGGTGAGAAAAGTGTTCCCAGAAATAATATTTGAAGAAGGATTACTTTCTGAACCCCGGTCAATTTCTTACCTGCTGGCAAAATAAATTATGGTGCTGGGCAGGTTTCAAACCCATTCAAATGCCAGAGTTGATATCCGATGAGGTTCTATTCAGGGCTTTTTTGCACAGATTTTCAATGGCTGCCAAGACATTTGCCTTTTCATTACATCTCTGTTAAGCACTAAAGCTCATGGCTTGATGTGCTGCACAAGCTGCAGAAGGGGCTGGATTCTGACAGTCAAGTGTGTCCAGAGATTAACAGAGGCTGAGCTCAGCTGACAAGGGAAAGAGAGACATAGTCCCGTGGCAAGGCACTTAGAAATGACTTTGATTTCCCTTGTGGAGATAAGAAATAACTCTATCCCTGTTCTAAAAAGAGTAAAGAATATGGTCTAACAGTTTTGGCTGAGGATTTGGAAAAAGGCTTTGTGTGTGTGTGTGTGTGTGTGCAATTATAAACATAATATGTAATGTATTTATGTAATTATGTGTAATTACATATTATGTAATAATAGTATGTAATTATATGTATACATATTATATACATATATTCTCTGAAAATACTTATACCCACAAACATAAACACACATTCACTCACATTTATTTTCTCCCTCTCTGTTTTTGGTCATTTAAAATAAGGGAAAAAATGATTGAGTTTAGATTAAAAAATGAGTTGGTAACATTTATTGCTAAGTAGTGAACTCTGAATCTGAATCTACCAAAGATTACAAGCCTGATTGATTCACACCATTAATTTAAGCATCTGAATGCACTGAATGCCGATGTCCACTGTGTGATCAATACAGATCCTGTCTGTTGTCAACATTCGTTACAAGAAGTTTAATTAAAGTAAATAAAATGGAATCAGGATGGAAAGACTAGATTACATTGGAAAACAATGCATATATCATAGATATCATTAGAGGACTAGGAAAGAGTTGATCAAATAGATAAGCAAAAGAAATGCTGGCAGCCTACCCAGCCACAACACAAAATCACCCAAATGATGTGGCTTCACTTGCTGCTGGATTTGGTCTTAGTAGAGAAGGCAGATTTATGGTTAGTAATTTGTGTCCTTCAAAATTTTGAGGCAGGAGGCCGATGAAAATATAGTGTGCTCAGCAAAACCTCTCTATAGCTGACTATTGGACAGAAACTCAAGTTTCTTGACAACTCATGGAAAAACCATTTAAAATCCTAACTCCTGGACCCTTATTATGATTGTGGGGAAAATAACTTTTAAAACCTGATATGTTCACTTATGCACAAAGGTATATTTTTACAGTACAGCAAAAAAGGTAAATTAGGAATATTCTTATATTCCAAATGACCTGATATTATTTTATTTTGTCATAAATTGCATATATCCCGATGTGATTGAAACCTTACCAGGGTTTGAAGTTATAACCGCAGCTAATGTATTTGAAGAAATAAAAAGCTTTTTGTCAGTATGGTTTCTGCTTCAAACTGTGCAAGATACACTTATTCTCCAAGATAGAAGGACCCCCCCAACTTTTTTTTTTTTTTTTAACAAAAACCTTAAAAGACTAAGCAGGAAATAACGCACACTCATGGAAACATTTTAGCCAAAAAAGAATAATTGAATGCAAGTGAGAAAGGGAATATATTTTAAATTAAAGAATTTTGACAGGCCAGTGAAAGAACAAAGGGCTGTATTCTATATTACTTATTTTCCCAGGGGTTCCAGACTCTCATAGACTTCGATGGGAGGGCTACTCACAGGAGGGAGGCCTGGAGCTGAAGAAATGTGGATCAAAGCAATCAGCTTAAAGCATCTCATTCTGCCTTCCATAGGCCAGCTGTTCTGAAAGTTCTACGGCCTTCCACAGTCATGCCTGCCTGTCTCGAAATGGCAGTTGCAAGACAGTTAAAATCCTTGCCTGAATCACTGGGTTTCCCTTAGAATATTTTGTCCATTTTTTCCTATATTTACATCATGGTTCAATGGGGGATCAATGGTTAAGTAGTGACAATGACCTTTTGGTTGATGGAAAAGAGGGGAGCAACATAAAAATGACTGTTTCTTGGGTGAATAGCATAAAGAAGGCATTTCTTACCTAGGACAAGCCTTGGTCTTGACCTCTTTGTGCTCACAACATAAGCCACAGAATGGGTGTGATGTTGAAGAAAGAACATAAGCTTTCATCAGTTCTGGGTTCAAATCCAGCCTTGCCAGTTCACAACAAGTGGATCTTTGACAAGCCTCCTACTCTCTCTGAGTCTTAATTTTTTTTTCACTTAAAGTGGCGCAAATAATATCTACCCCAGGAAGTTTGAGTGAGGATTAATGATAGAAAGCATATGTGAAGGAAAAACATAGTGTCTGGTCCTTAATAGTTATTAAATTAAATATACATCAGTTTTTCTCAAGAGTTTAGTCTCTAGCTTCTGAACTGGATTCACTTTCTCCTTCCACCACTTTCTTTTGGCTGTGTGACATTGGTAAAACTCTTTTATCTTTCTGAATAGAATATGGCTCATTGGTGAAATGCTAATAGGTCCTGCCTCAAAGATTTGCTGAAAACAATTAAATAGTTTCTTAAAAAAGCATTTAATACAGCTTCTATAATGCAGTAAGTTTCCCCCAAAATGTTCTCACATATTATGCCCGAGTTCTCTGTTAGTTTGCTTTGTTATTTTTCCTAACCAGTTCCCAAACTCCCAGTTCCTCTAGAACGTGAACCTTTTCTCTTTTTCCACACATCCTCTTTTCTAGCCTTGATATAGAGAGAGGCTATCAGCTGGGATATGCATTGTAGAGCAACCCCCAACCCCTCTGGCCACCTTCAGCACTTGAAAGCAACATGAGAATCTACTATGAAATTGGGTGGGTTCATGTCAATATCATGTTTTGAAATATTTTTTAGATTCCTTGATTCTAAGTACATTTCCATGAATACTTTTCCAGGAATACTATGATATACCTTAACGATGACATAATCAGCAACTCCAAAGCAAATTAATATGCAAAAGGTTCTAAATTTTATATCTTACTGTTATAGTTGGATCATGAAACTCGTGATTCAACTGACTAATTAAGAATTTAATGACCAGTGATTCTTTTCTTTGCCTTCAGGTTGCCCCACTCCCTAAATGTTGCTAAATAAAAAGATTGATCTCCAGTCATCTAAGAAAATTCTCTTATCTTCTAAGTGAGGCTCACTGTTGTGTGAAAGAGCCTTCAAGCTAGTGAAAGTTTTTTGGAAGCATAAAGGTGAATATCTCTTAAAAGAAAGAACAAAAATAAAAGAAGAAGAAGAAGAAAAAAGAAATTGCATGCAACATCACCATGCTCCTTACTCCTATATCCAACCCCTTCCCACTGGGCCATTCTGGTTTCATATCCCATGCAACAATAGAAAAGACAGTTTTGAAATTAAATTGACTGAATAATATTTTACAATTATGATGTGTTTATATGAAAAACTATATACAGATTGATTACATATTTAGTATTTTCCAGAGTGAGCACATATTGCTTTTTTACTCACAAGGAACAATAAAAATGTAACATAAGCTCAGTCAGAACAGGCCTTTCCTTATTCTCTGCTTCCTTCCCACCAAAACCCTCCAAATCAATGCACCATGTAAGCTGAAGGATTTGTGGTGTAGACTCATTAAAAAAAGATGAGCATACAGATCCTCCACACAGAATAAAGATCCTTTGCTTAGAATGAAAGTACCTTAACTGTAGTCTCTGCACCAAGCCTCAAAGTCTGGCAGAACTCCTCTCAGGAAATGATGGAGTGTAGAGAGGCCGTGATGGCAAATGACCTGAGGAGAGTTTTTCATTGTACCATTTCTCATGCTATCCCTAAGTTCCAAAGGTTCTTGGCAATGGTTTGAGGCAGAGCAGATGAAGTCAACTGCTTGTGTCCCCATGTGGTATTGCGGAATTTGTGCTAGGCTTGTTGGAAGACAAGTTGAAGTTCTATTAAGTTCTCTTACTGAATAACTATGAAAGCTTGGATAAATCCCTGAATTTCTTTATGATGCAGTTTCCTCATCTGTAAATTAGGTATAACAATATCTATCTTTCCTAACACACAGAACAGTTGTGAGATTCAAATGACAAAAGCATTTGGGGTCCATGCTATACAATGGCAGGGCATTATTTGGTTGCAGGTAGTCTGTATACTCAATACCTGTGCCTGTTTATCATAATTATGCATCATCTACAGATAACCCATGTATCTATAAAGCATATGAGCATAATGAATGGATGATTTGTAATTGTATACTTGCATAGACTTTAATGCACTTGTGGGATCTAGGAACATTAAATGGCCTACACAAATAAAAGTTATCTTATTTTTATCACTGGGAAAGTTTCCAGGACATTATCAACACATGCTAAAGTTTCCTACATAGAATGTAATACTGAAACCTCTGCTACCTTATGCTCAGGCTCACAACTTCCATATGATTTGCCTCTTAAAAAAGCCACAGAACTTGTCAGCCAAATTCCAAAGTGACATTCAGCAGTGCATATTTGGAATCAGTTTTGGTTTTGCTTTTAGGCTGTCACAAAAAACTACAAAACGGCTGGACACATGTACCTCTCTCCACTCTCCTCACTTTTTTTATCTTTCTCTAGAGCGCGACTAACATGTTGGTTTCAAAACCACGATCACACGCATTCACATACACACCTTCAGCAGGATTCTTAAGATATTGCTTCCCCCATGTAGCTCATAGATCAATTTAACTATACAGCACTGCCCTGGGTTATCTGTCTTGAAACCATGTGGAATACTCATCTTCTCTAATCCTGGTCTATAGTATTTCCAAAGTACTTTACAAGCCTGAGTAAGGCCTCTAATGCCTTGCAGCAGCTGAGCTGGTAGCACACATGATACCTTAAATGTAACAATCAAAGGAGCATGCTGGATCTTGGTATTTCCGCTGGCTTGCAGATGTGCTGTGTCCGGATCCAAAATCTGTAATGTCAATTTTAGATAAAAGGAGCTTAGACAAAATTGTCTCCCTGCCTTGTGTCAACAACTGAGCCAGGACGAGGGAATGCTCTCCGATAGCAAGGTTGCATGTATTGCATATCAGTTATCTGACCCCTACAATAATGTCTGGGGGTGTGTGTGTCCGTGAGCAACCTTGCTTAAGATCTATGTAATGGAGGGCATTGTTATATTAATCTACACCATGTGGAACTCTCCAGGTGCTAAGCTTTGATCTTCCTGCCCTCTGGTGCATTAAGTTTTCTAGTATTCATTGACAATGATATTTGTGATTTAAAGCACTCCCTTTCCTGGCTACAGAGGGGGATACAAAAAAGGGTTCAGAAAACTGTGCCTTGAACCAGAGACCCTTAACTTTCCTTGTTTGGTTTCAGTTTGGTATAAAATCCACTCTGATTCTGTTTAGGAGAATTTGATAGGCACTCCAAGGAGTAAAAGAATATCTTTCTGAAACATTTTATGGCACATTAGATTACTGCTGAAAATGCCAGACTTGGCTGACTGGGGACGCTTGGCCTTTGTCAAAGTGGAATGTGAAGATGGAAAGTAAAAGGCAATTTTCCACTTCTCACTGCTATGAGGAAAAGGGAAAGGGAGGTGGGAAGGATACAAAGAGATACAGACATTCAGAAATCCAACTCTGTTGTGAACCTAATAGCAACAAGAACAAAATGATAAAATTTTCTAATACAAAAGCATAATAAGCCCTGATTTGTCATATTTCAGGAAATACAGTATTACTTTGGAGGAAAATGTAAAGAAATATCAAACAAGTTAAAGGCAATATAGTATACACTGGTTAAGGACACAGACCCTGGTGTCAGATTGCCTGGCCCAAACCCCATTTCCGCCGCTTAACTAGTGTCAGGTTCCCCATCTGTAAAATGGGGATAATAATAGTATCTATCTTCCGGATTACTGGGAATACTAAATGAGCACTTAGGACAGGCACAGTATATCCTCAGTGCTATGTAAGTGTTTGCGAACACCTTACCCATGTCCTCTGCTGATAATACCTGTAATTTGCAACACAGATTACTTTCATTTTTACCTCTAGTATTAACTAGTATGATGCCTTTGAACTTCCTGGGCTGGCAGAGATCAAGTCTGGATTTCTATGAGGTATGTAAATGGCAACTCCTTTATTGGGGAAGAGAATATGTTCCAACTACATAGATTTGTTCAAGAACACTAATCCCAGAGGAAGAAATTAAGGAAGAGGAACAGTGATGTTCTGCGGTCATGGAATCCAGAGGGCTCTGGAAGGCCCTCCCTATCTTCTCCCTTGTAGGGAAAAGATATTCCCTCTTCCTCAGACCTTTCCATGTGCACAGAATACAAAAGTTTTCTTGTCTCTATCACCATAGATTCATTTTGCTTCTTCTTAAACTTCATATAAATGGAATCCTGTACTAAAACTTCCTCTTCTGTGTCTGGCTTTTTCACCCAGTAATAAAACTAAGATTCATGCATGTTTTTGCAAATATCAGTAGTTCATTCTCTTTCATTGCTGTGTAGAATTTCATTGTATAAGTATGTCACAGTTTATTTACTAATTCTACTCTTAAGTTTTTGCAACTTTTGGATGCTATAAGTACAATTTGAACACTAATTTTTAAAAGACACTTTAATAGTAACCTTCATTAACAGTTTTGTAGAAATGTATGCACTAACTTTTCTTTTTGCTTATACTTGAGTTGAATTCAGGAAGCTTTGATGTTCTCTAAGCATTTTGGTGGGGGTTCTTTACTGTCTAAATCAGATTGTCTTTTTAAGAAGGGTTTAATTTTTATTATGTGGGGCAATGCCAACCATCTTATTAATGATAGCTGAATAGTAACAAATGATCAGGTGAGACTCATCCTGTTACTTGGTACAACTATTGTGGGATTCCAGGACTCATTTGCTCTAGTTCAAAAAGAAAGATCTGAAACATGCTAAGATGATGAAAAATTCATGTTCCTAAACTAGTGTACATAGGATAGAAAAGGTTTTTCTAAGGAAGGCTCCTACATTCATATTCATTTTGAGGAGATGAGTGTGGGATGCTTTGAAGCCAGTGCCATTGCTAGACACAGGTGTTCCAGGACTCCATTTCTTGCTCATATGATGGGAGGCAGAAATTAAGAAGCAATTTATTCCACAAGCATAAGAGAGAGGGCATGTCTAACTCTCAAACAGCCTGAGCCTCTTCTGCATTTGTCAACAATGTCCAGTGCTAGAGACACAAGTGGGCAACGGGGTGGGAAATAAATGGAATGGTTGTGGGACAAAAGGTTTAGTCCCATTTCCCATTTCTAGCAGTCCCATTTCCCATTTCAGGATGTGCAGAAATGGAGAAACAGCCTTACAAGACTTTTCAGTACTTGGATATAGTCCAAAGAGAGGAAATGAAGGCAGAGGAGAGTGCCAGAAAGTCTCCCCCTTTTTAAAGAGAAACTTACCTGCTAAGAATGCATTAAATTAGGATGACCAGCCTTGTTTAGCTCAGGACTGAGGGTTTTCCATTGGCACGGGACTGGCAGTATTAAAATTAAGAAAGGCTTAAGCAAAGCAGGCACTTTGGAGAACAAGGCAGATTTGGCAGATCCCTCAGAGTTCTAGATTGCCTGGGCAGCAAGGGATTACCTAATCCAGGAGTTGTAAAGTTTGTTTAGCAGGAGACCAGTCTCCCTTTTTTGAATGGAGGATCTTTGGCATTAGCTTAGAAACTCAGCCTGATGAAGTGGACCTGTCCTGTTCAAAGCAGAGAAGTCTCCATTTAGCCTAACTGCTCCATTTATAGATAGAGAAACTGAGACCGAGAGACTTGACACACCACATCTAGTTTACAACAGGTCTGGGACTGAAGCTCAACTTGTCTTCTGAATTGTTCTTGGCCCACTACCACTGTTCTTAAAAGTACGGGCAGGGTATTCCCCACCACCCCCAGTCAGCAAAATCCAAAGCAATTTACAGATGCAATGTAATCTGCATCTAAATGCCAATAATGTTCTTTTTAGAAATAGAAAAAAAATCCTAAAATTTGCATGCAATCACAAAGTATCTGCCTTCTTGAGCAAAAATAATAAAGAATAAAGCTAGAGGCATCGCACTACCTGACTGTGGAGTTTACTACAGAGCTATAGTAACCAGATCATGTGATACTGGCATAAAAACAGACACGTAGACCAGTTTAACAGACTAGAGAACCCAGATATAAATCCATGTATTTACCGCGAACTCATTTTCAACAAAGCTGCCAAGAAGAAACAATGGGAAAGGACAGTCTCTTCAATAAATGGTGCTGGGGAAACTGGATATCCATATGCAGAAGAATGAAACTAGACCCTTATCTCTCACCACATACAAAAATAAAATCAGGTTCCAAGATGGTTGAATAGGAACAGCTCCAGACTATAGCTCCCAGTGTGAGCGACACTGAAGATGGGTGATTTCTTCATTTCCAACTGAGGTACTGGGTTCATCTCACTGGGGCATGTCGGACAGTGGGTGCTGGACAGTGGGTGCAGGCCACCGAGCGAGAGCCGAAGCAGGGCGAGGCATCGCCTCACCGGGGAAATGCAAGGGGGAAGGGAATTCCCTTTCCTAGCCAAGGAAAACCGTGACACACAGCACCTGGAAAATTGGGTCACTCCCACCCTAATACTGCACTTTTCCAATAGTCTTAGCAAACGGCACACCAGGATATTATATCCCACACCTGGCTCAGAAGGTCTCATGCCCATGGAGCCTCCCTCATTGCTAGCACAGCAGTCTGAGATCTAACTGCATAGGGCGCAGCGAGGCTGGGGGAGGGGCACCTGCCATTGCTGAGGCTTGAGTAGGTAAACAAAGCTGCTGGGAAGCTCGAACTGGGTGGAGCCCACTGCAGCTCAAGGAGGCCTGCCTACCTCTGTAGACTCCACCTCTGGGGACAGGGCATAGCCAAACAAAAGGCAGCAGAAACCTCTGCAGACTTAAATGTCCCTCTCTGGCAGCATTGAAGAGAGTAGTGGTTCTCCCAGCACAGAGTTTGAGATCTGAGAATGGAGAGACTGCCTCCTCAAGTGGATCCCTGACTCCCGAATAGCCTAACTGGGAGGCATCCCCGAGTAGGGGCAGACTGACACCTCACATGGCCGGGTACCCCTCTGAGACGAAGCTTCCAGAGGAAGAATATTGCTGTTCAGCAATATTCACTCTTCTGCAGCCTCCACTGCTGATACCCAGGCAAACAGGGTCTGGAGTGGACTTCCAGCAAACTCCAGCAGACCTGCAGCTGAGGGTCCTGACTGTTAGAAGGAAAACTAACAAACAGAAAGGACATCCACACCAAAACCCCATCTGTACATCACCATCATCAAAGACCAAAGGTAGATAAAACCACAAAGATGGGAAAAAAACAGCAGAAAAGCTGAAAATTCTAAAAGTCAGAGCACCTCTCTCCCTCCAAAGGAACACAGCTCCTCGCCAGCAATGGAACAAAGCTGGATGGAAAATGACTTTGACGAGTTGAGAGAAGAAGGCTTCAGATGATCAAACTTCTCCGAGCTAAAGGAGGAAGTTAGAACCCATTGCAAAGAAGCTAAAAACCTTGAAAAAAGATTAGACGAATGGCTAACTAGAATAATCAATGTAGAGAAGTCCTTAAATGACCTGATGGAGCTGAAAACCATGGCACGAGAACTACGTGATGAATGCACAAGCTTCAGTAACTGATTCGATCAACTGGAAGAAAGGGTATCACTGACTGAAGATCATATGAATGAAATGAAGTGAGAAGAGAAGTTTAGAGATAAAAGAGTAAAAAGAACAAAGCCTCCAAGAAATATGGGACTATGTGAAAAGACCAAATCTACATCTGATTGCATACCTGAAAGTGACGGGGAGAATGGAACCAAGTTGGAAAACACTCTGCAGGATATTATCCAGGAGAACTTCCCCAACCTAGCAAGGCAGGCCAACATTCAAATTCAGGAAATACAGAGAACCCAACAAAGATACTCCTCGGGAAGAACAACTCCAAGACACATAATTGTCAGATTCACCAAAGTAGAAATGAAGGAAAAAATGTTAAGGGCAGCCAGAGAGAAAGGTCGGGTTACCCACAAAGGGAAGTCTGTCAGACTGACAGCAGATCTCTCTGCAGAAACTCTCCAAGCCAGAAGAGAGTGGGGGCCAATATTCAACATTCTTAAAGAAAAGAATTTTCAACCTAGAATTTCATATCCAGCCAAACTAAGCTTCATAAGTGAAGGAGAAATAAAATCCTTTACAGAAAAGCAAATGCTGAGAGATTTTGTCACCACTAGGCCTGCCCTACAAGAGCTCCCGAAGGAAGCACTAAACATGGAAAGGAACAACTGGTACCAGCCACTGCAAAAACATGCCAAATTGTAAAGACCATCAATGCTAGGAAGAAACTGCATCAACTAATGAGCAAAATAACCAGCTAACATAATAATGACAGGGTCAAATTCACACATAACAATATTAGCCTTAAATGTAAATGGGCTAAATGCTCCAGTTAAAAGACACAGACTGGCAAACTGGATAAAGAGTCAAGACCCATCAGTTTGCTGTATTCAGGAGACCCATTTCACATGCAGAGACACACATAGGCTCAAAATAAAGGGATGGAGGAAGATCTACCAAGCAAATGGAAAACAAACAAACAAAAAAAGGCAGGGGTTGCAATCCTAGTCTCTGATAAAACAGACTTTAAACCAACGAAGATTGTCTCTTTGTCAAAAGAGACAAAGAAAGCCATTACATAATGGTAAAGGGATCAATTCAGCAAGAAGAGCTAACTATCCTAAATATATATGCACACAATATAGGAGCACCCAGATTCATAAAGCAAGTCCTTAGAGACCTACAAAGAGACTTAGACTCCCACACAATAATAATGGGAGACTTTAACACACCACTGTCAACATTAGACAGATCAATGAGACAGAAAGTTAACAAGGATATCCAGGAATTGAACGCAGCTCTGCACCAAGCAGACCTAATAGACATCTACAGAACTCTCCACCCCAAATCAGCAGAATATACATTCTTCTCAGCACCACATCACACTTATTCCAAAATGGAACACATAGTTGGAAGTAAAGCACTCCTCAGCAAATGTACAAGAACAGAAATTATAACAAACTGTCTCTCAGACCACAGTGCAATCAAACTAGAACTCAGGATTAAGAAACTCACTCAAAACCGCTCAACTACATGGAAACTGAATAACCTGCTCCTGAATGACTACTGGGTACATAACGAAATGAAGGCAGAAATAAAGATGTTATTTTGAACCAGTGAGAACAAAGATACAACATACCAGAATCTCTGGGACACATTTAAAGCAGTGTGTAGAGGGAAATTTATAGCACTAAATGCCCACAAGAGAAAGCAGGAATGATCTAAAATTGACACCCTAACATCACAATTAAAAGAACTAGAGAAGCAAGAGCAAACACATTCAAAAGCTAGCAGAAGGCAAGAAATAACTAAGATAAGAGCAGAACTGAAAGAGATAGAGACACAAAAAATCCTTAAAAAAATCAATGAATCCAGGAGCTGGTTTTTTGAAAAGATCAACACATTGATAGACCACTAGCAAGACTAATAAAGAATAAGAGAAAGAAGAATCAAATAGACACAATAAAAAATGATAAAGGGGATATCACCACCGACCCCACAGAAATACAAACTACCATCAGAGAATACTATAAACACTTCTATGCAAATAAACTAGAAAACCTAGAAGAAATGGATAAATTCCTGGACACATACACTCTCCCAAGACTAAACCAGGAAGAAGTTGAATCCCTGAATAGACCAATAACAGGCTCTGAAATGAGGCAATAATTAATAGCCTACCAACCAAAAAGAAATCCAGGACCAGATGGATTCACAGCCGAATTCTACCAGAGGTACAAGGAGGAGCTGGTACCATTCCTTCTGAAACTATTCCAATCAATAGAAAAAGAGGGAATCCTCCCTAGCTCATTTTATGAGGCCAACATCATCCTGATACCAAAGCCTGGCAGAGACACAACAAAAAAAGAGAATTTTAGACCAATATCCCTGATGAATATCGATGCAAAAATCCTCAGTAAAATACTGGCAAACTGAATCCAGCAGCGCATCAAAAAGCTTATCCACCATGATCAAGTGGGCTTCATCCCTGGGATGCAAGCCTGGTTCAACATATGCAAATCAATAAACATAATCCAGCATATAAACAGAACCAAAGACAAAAACCATGTGATTATCTCAATAGATGCAGAAAAGGCCTTTGACAAAATTCAACAGCCCTTCATGCTAAAAACTCTCAATAAATTCGGTATTGATGGAACACATTTCAAAATAATAAGAGCTATTTGTGACAAACCCACAGCCAATGTCATACTGAATGGGCAAAAATGGAAGCATTCCCTTTGAAAACTGGCACAAGACAGGGATGCTCTCTCTCACCACTCCTATTCAACATAGTGTTGGAAGTTCTGGCTAGGGCACTCAGGCAGGAGAAAGAAATAAAGTGTATTCAATTAGGAAAATAGGAGGTCAAATTGTCCCTGTTTACAGATGACATGATTGTATATTTAGAAAACCCCACTGTCTCAGCCCAAAATCTCCTTAAGCAGATAAGCAACTTCAGCAAGGTCTCAGGATACAAAATCAATGTGCAAAAATCACAAGCATTTTGATACACCAATAACAAACAAACAGAGCCAAATAATGAATGAACTCCCATTCACAATTGCTTCAAAGAGAATAAAACACCTAGGAATCCAACTTACAACGGATGTGAAGGACCTCTTCAAGGAGAACTACAAACCACTGCTAAACAAAATAAAAGAGGACACAAACAAATGGAAGAACATTCCATGCTCATGGATAGGAGGAGACAATATCATGAAAATGGGCATACTGCCCAAGGTAATTTATAGATTCAATGTCATCCCCGTTAAGCTACCAATGACTTTCTTCACAGAATTGGAAAAAGCTGCTTTAAAGTTCATATGGAACCAAAAGAGAGCCCGCATTGCCAAGACAATCCTAAGTCAAAAGAACAAAGCTGGAGGCATCATGCTACCTGACTTAAAGCTATACTACAAGGCTACAGTAACCAAAACAGCATGGTACTGGTACCAAAACAGAGATATAGACCAATGGAATAGAACAGAGGCCTCAGAAATAATACCACACATCTACAACCATCTGATCTTTGACAAATCAGACAAAAACAAGAAATGGGGAAAGGATTCTCTATTCAATAAATAGTGCTGGGAAAACTGGCTAGCCACATGTAGAAAGCTGAAACTGTATCCCTTCCTTACACCTTATACAAAAATTATTTCAAGATGGATTAGAGACTTAAATGTTAGGCCTAAAACCAGAAAAACCCTAGTAGAAAATCTAGGCAATACCATTCAGGACATAGGCGTGGGCAAGAACTTCATATCTAAGACACCAAAAGCAATGGCATCAAAAGCCAAAATTGACAAATCAGATCTAATTAAACTAAAGAGTTTCTGCACAGCAAAAGAAACTACCATCAGAGTGAACAGGCAACCTACAGAATGGGAGAAAGCTTTTGCAATGTACTCATCTGACAAAGGGCTAATATCCAGAACCTACAAAGAAGTCAAACAAATTTACAAGAAAAAAGCAACCCCATCAAAAAATGGGCAAAGGATATGAACAGACACTTCTCAAAAGAAGACATTTATGCAGCCAACAGACACATGAAAAAATGCTCATCATCACTGGCCATCAGAGAAATGCAAATCAAAACCACAATGAGATGCCATCTCACACCAGTTAGAATGGAGATCATTAAAAAGTCAGGAAGCAACAGGTGTTGGAAAGGATGTGGAGAAATAGGAACACTTTTACACTGTTGGTGGGACTGTAAACTAGTTCATCCATTATGGAAGACAGTGAGGTGATTCCTCAAGGATCTAGAACTACAAATACCATTTGACCCAACCATTCCATTTCTGGGTATATACCCAAAGGATTATAAATCATGCTGCTATAAAGACACATGCACACATGTTTATTGCAGCACTATTCACAATAGCAAAGACTTGGAACCAACCCAAATGTCCATCAATGACAGACTGGATTAAAAGAATGTGACACATATACACCATGGAATACTATGCAGCCCTAAAAAAGGATGAGTTCATGTCCTTTGTAGGGACATGGATGAAGCTGGGAACCATCATTCTCAGCAAACTATCGCAAGAACAGAAAACCAAACACTGCATGTTCTCACTCATAGGTGGGAATTGAACAATGAGAACACTTGGACACAGGAAGGGGAACATCACACACCGGGGCCTATTGTGGGGTGGGGGAAGGTGGGAGGGATAGCATTAGGAGATATACCTAATGTAAATGACGAGTTAATGGGTGCAGCACACCAACATGGCGCATGTATACACACGTAACAAACCTGCACGTTGTGCACATGTACCCTTGAACTTAAAGTATAATAAAAAATAAATAAAATCCAGATGAATTAAAGACTTTAATCTAAGACCTGAAACTATGAAGTTACTAGAAGAAAACATTGGGGAAATGCTCCAAGACTTTAGTCTGGATAAATATTTTTTTGTGTAAGACCTCAAAAGCACAAGCAACCAAAGCAAAAGTATACAAATGGGATCACATCAAGCTAAAAGGCTTCTGCACAACAAAGGATACAATCAACTAAGTGAAGAGACAACCCACAGAATGGGAGAAAGTGTTTGTAAACTACCCATTGGACAAGGAATTAATAACCAGAATACATAGAGAGCTCAAACGACTCAATAGCAAAAAACAAAACAAAATACAAAAAACAAAACAAAATACAAAAAAACCCACAAATAATCTGATTAAAAATAGGCCAAAGAGCTGAATAGATATTTCTCAAAAGAAGAGATACAGTGGCCAACAGGTATATGAAAAAATGCTCAGCATCACTAATCATCAGATAAATGCAAATCAAAACCACAATGAGATAGCATCTAGTCCCAGTTAGAATGGCTTTTATAAAAAAAAAAAATACAGGCAATAACAGATGCTGGTGGGGATGTGTAGAAAAGGGAACCCTCATACACTGTTGGTGGGAATGTAAACTAGTACAGCCACTATGGAAAACAGTACAGAGGTTCCTCAAAAGCTAAAAATAGAACTGCCATACAATCCAGCAATTCCACTTCTGGGTATATATCCAGAAGAAAGAAAATCAATATATCAAAAAGACATCTGTACTCCCATGTTTATCATAGCACTATTCACAATAGCCAAAATACAGATGGATGAATGGATTTTAAAATGTGGTATATATACACAATGGAATATTATTCAACAGTAAGTAAGAATGAAATCCTGTCATTTGCAGCAATAAGAATAGAACTGGAGGTCACTATGTTAAGCAAAATAAGTCAAGCACAGAAAGACCAATACTGCATGTTCTCGTACGTGGAAGCTAAAAAAGCGGATCTCATGTATAGATTGTGGTAGTCAGAAGCCAGGAAGAATAGTGGAGAGATGGGGATAAAGAGAAGTTGATTAGTGGGTACAAATATATGGTTTGATAGAAAAAATAAGACCTAGTGTTAGGTAGATAAATAGGGTGACTCTAGTTTACCATAATCCATTGTATATTTCTAAAGAGCTAGAGAGAAGAATTAGAAGGGTTCTAGCCTAAAGAAAAGACAAATATATAAGGTGATGGATATCCCAAGTACACTGATTTGATCTTTACAAATTATATGAATACATTAAATGATCACATGTACCCTCAAACTGTGTACAACTATTATGCATTGATGAAAAAAAATGAAAAAAAAAAAACTTACCAGGGGACTCTGTTCTAGACTCTCTTGGAGAAGTTCCCAGGTAATTCTTATGAACATGTGGCTGCTTAAGTCTTACCACTCCCACCCCTTACTCTAGGATTCTTACCTGAGAGGTATGGAAGACCATTTACTCCCATCATCTCTCAAGTTTATCATTTGTAATTTGGGCATTGGAGTTTTCTGCAGGTTACTGAACAGGATAATAAAAAGAGCCCCAAATCTTGGGGAACAGGCAGTCTATATAAACCAGCCCCTTCTGCTCATGCTTCTGCCCATGATAGCTGGGCTGGAGCTGGGCTCTTCTCTGTCAGCTCAGGGCAGTAACTCTCCCATGCTGGCCTGGCCAGCTTTGGGATTCACTCTCTGGCATCATCATGAGTTTTTTGTCACTATGGTAGAAACATTCTTTTCCTTGGACAGAGATAGATGAGTCTTCCTGAGAAGCTCTGCCTTGTTCCCTTGGGGGCTTTAATTCCTCTCCTGTTGGTCCCATTGTGTCCTATGATGATGGCAATGGCATGGCCCAGTGTAGTGTGGTTTATGTAGCTTTCCTATTTTTTTTTCTTCCACTCTTTTTCAGAAGCATCTTCTCATTCTGCATCATATGGTTGGCTTTGGCTTTGAGAAAATTGATAGGGACAGGAGATCCAAAGGAGGATGTCTCACCTTATAATGCCAGTTCATCATATTTTCCTATGAAAATATCCTACTGTTATGATTCTGGGGTGGCTAATATAAACAATAAATAGCAACCATTGTGCTGAATTCTTCTATATTATCTCCTTTTAAGTTTAAAATTCTTAACTTCTATTTTTTAACAATTAAAAATGTTACAGCTTTATGCATTGGGTTTGCTTAAGTTTCTTCCTGGGAGACCTGAATAATACTTTCTTCTACCTTCATCCCTTAACCCTTCCTCATCCCCTACCAAATAAAACCAAACAAGAGACTGTGGACTTCCAGAGCATCAGAAGCTGGCTGCTAATTGCATATCTTTGAGGGAGTATGTTTTTCTACCTTCTTTGAGGCTGGTGGACCTCCATGCTATAGTTTCTAAGCTGAGCAGGCCCCCACTGTAGTCTTCTCTATCAGGTTCTACTCTCTAAGCACTAGCCTGGCTTACTGCTCAGACTGAGCCTGAAGCAGTCAGTTGGATCTGACATGGTTTTGGGTGACTCACCAAGGGTGGGACTGGCCCTTCTTGAATGTTCTTGAAGACATTGGTGGTGTCAGATTGGGCCCCTAAGAATGTTTAGCCACATCCCACTCAACTGAATGTATCCACATGCCATCTAGCTACAGACTTCTGAAACCCCATGTTTCTAGATTCTTTAGCTTGAGTAGAATGGAGGAAAATGTCTTGGTAGCTCCACCTTTGTTAGGAATGTGCAAGCCCAGGTATGGTTCAGAGGTCCATGTGGCACAGCTGCTAGTCCTTATGGCTGCAGCATGTGGGTTTCCTATGGTGGTGGAGGAGGGAGAAGAAAGGGAAAGGAGGGAACGAGTTTCCTACTGATGAGGACCTCGTCAAGACATGGTGGCCAGAAGTTATGCTGAGGACGGAGTTCCCTCCCCACCTAAAAAAAGAACACCCACTGCTGCAGTGACCCTGGCTGTGGACACAGGCAGGGTCACCGCTTCTCCTTTCCTGAGAGAGCTCCATTCAGCGTGCTGAGCAGGCCCAGCCCTGCCTTACTGTCTATGAATCTCTCTCTACAGCTAACACCCCTGCCTAGACCAACCCACCCTCTGTGAACCTGCTCCCCAAGCTGTACCCACCTTTGACTTGTAACAAACCAGTCAGCATTTGCTGCTTACTGAATAAACCACCCCAGAGGTAGCAGCATGCAGTGATAAACATTTGTTTTCACCGCAGGTCTGTGTGGTGGCTAGTTTCTGGCTGTGCTCCCCGGGTTCCTTCTGGGGCTCCAGATGAATGGGTAGCCACCAACAGGAGTTATGGAAACACATCATGGCTCTTGGGGGACCAAGGCTCAGACCTGCTGACACTTACTGCCACCCACATTCTCTGGGCCACAGAGAGTCACAGACAAGCCCAGTGTCAGTGGAGCTGGGAAGTATCTGCCGATGGAGGTGGGTGTGGAGTGACGATTTACTAGGTAATCATCTAACCTGCCTCACCTGGTATTCCTCTTCAGCCTCTTCATGAACAGAGCCCAGATGCTGGTGCTGACCCCTCTGGGGATTCCGAATGTCTCTGCAGGTGTTTCCAGAGGGAGAATCTGCTGCTAGAATTTAGCTGTGTCTCCATGTCTGTGGTATTGTGGATTGGGCATGCCAGAAATAGACAAAATAAATGTTGCAGGAGAGACTTTAGTATCCTCTGAATTTCATCTTTAGTAAAATTAGAGGCTTGTATATGAAGCTGTAGCTCTGAGAGAAGTATTAACTAAAGCCCCAACTCAGGCTCTGATGTTTGAAGTTGATGAGAAGATGGTTCAGTACCACAGGGTGTCATTACCTATCTGGGCTCCCCAGCAGACATAGCTAATTGTAGATTTCTTTCCTGCTGACAGGGGATGGTAGCAAATAAAATTTCAAGGCAGCATGAAGCACTACTGCTAATAAATTGGATGCCAAGATGGTCCCTTGGTGCTATCCCTGACCCAAGAACTTGAATATAGGTGGATGGCTTAGGTGTGACAGTGTGACACATCCATGGCATTACATTTTAGGAATGGTGCCACTTGGCACCAAACTCAGAGAGGTGCTGGACACAGGCCTAGTGGCCTTATGGTTCTTATATCCAAACTTCTGGTGCAAGGAAGATGGGTGGGCAAAGTAGATCAGCTGTGTTTGGCAAGGAACCCGCCTTCTGGTACTGAGGAAACCAAGCTTACAATGGGCTGGATCTGGAAAAGTGACACAGGGCGATAACAGTGAGTAGAATTATGCATCTCTATCTATAAAGCACTGCTTAGGCAATGCATTGTCAGCAATCCAGAAGACATTATAAAAGGAATGCTTTCTGGGCAAAGCCCTGAGACTCAGGAAGTCAGAAATCATGTTATTAGTTTCACTGAAGATAGCCGCTTTTTGGTGGAATAAAATCCCAAAGGGATGCCACCTCTAGTGAGTCAGAAGCAATGGTATGGTTAGAAGATGCCCTTGAATGACAAGTTTACATAAATCTATAGACAGAGGTCTGGGAGGTCCTCCCGGAAAAGAGGGAGGCAGGCAGACAACTTGTTCAGCACCAAAGCCTTAGGCATACAAGAAGAAAGGAGAGATTTATGTCCAATGAGGTGGTATCTAGCCCCAGGTTCCTGCACCTCCCATCCCCACCTCTGGCTCAGTCAGCTCCAACCAAACTCATCTCTGAGTGCTAAATAGGAAACATTGTTTCACTTAACACTTTATAATTTACTGGGGCCACAAGTCTCTCTGCTTTGGGATCCACATGGAAAATGTGTCCTTAAAGGAAAAGTCAGAAGCATTCTTCCCGTTTCTTCCCAGGACACCAGGAGGCTTTGGTTACCCTGCAGACCTGAGCATGACGGTACCAGCTGGTGACTCAGGTGAGGGTGCTTTGCAGACACTGGTGGATCCTGAGGAAGAGGCGGTGGTAGCGGGCAGAGTTGGCTGACATTTGGCAGAAACCGGGTTGCGTGGCAGAAGCCACAGTATCTAGCAGGCAGCAATGATGTGCAGTGGATGGTGGGGCCCGGCAGAACAGCTAGGGCTCCCCAGGAAGTCTCTGTGGGTCTTTGTGGGCATTCCTGGCTTTCCTGGTAGACAGCACTGAAGGATGGAGGAAGAAAGAAGAAACTGGCAGAAGCCATGTGGTAGTGAACAAGGCTTATTTAGGAACAAATTGATGATATTCCCTGAGGACTCGCAGAAATTACCAGCAGTGGGCAGGGTTATCTGTGGTGAATTCAGTTATTCCACTTGCAGGAGGAAAGCCAGCCAGCAAAGTCATGACTATTCATGTAAATTTGTTTCCCATTGAAATGCTGGCTTGGTGTGGCCTGGAACATCTAGTTTGTGGAAACTTTCCTATTGGCTTCTCGCCTTGCCCCTTCACATGTCCTACAAACACTCTGCCACTGTGGCCTCTGGACTTAGAAGCTTCTTTTCTGAATTTATCTTCTCTGAAGGCCAAACAGGCCTTGGAATCTAGAGTCTGTTTCTGATAGAGAGACTGCTGATTCGATCATAGAGAGTAGAGGTTAGTGTGAAGTCTGGTGTCTAACTCCTGAAAGCCACCTCCAGCTCCCATCTGAGTAGTTTTGTGATCCTAGGCAAGCTATATTATCTCTCAGAATTTCAACTGTGATACAGCAGTAGTAGTACCACTCTAAGGGTTCATTTGTGTGTGTGTGTGTGTGTGTGCATTTTGTGAAAACGTACACAGAGCACTTAGAACAGTCCCTCAGTAACTGCACCCAGTAGCAACACCATTCATATAGCACCTTTTAAATTCATTCAACAAATACTTATTGAGCACCCACTGTATGCCAGATCTTAGTGAAATAAGCAAAGTTTTCATTAGAGAGGGAGGAGGGTATGGGGATATTAGAGGTTTGAGGAGGGAAGGTATGAAATAGTCATTACAGAGAGGGAGGGTGTGTTGATTAGAAAAACAGAGTAGGATTTCTGGACAATTTGGGGGCACTTGAGAATCCCTCCTTAAAAGGTTGAAAAATTTTTCCCTCCTTAAAAATTTAATCCCTCCTTAAAAGGTTGAAAAGGTGCAATTTCTTAACCATGATTTTTAAGCTTTGATTTTTTTTTTTTTTTTTTTTTTTAAAGCAGAGGAACCACTTCTTCAAAGAAGTCCTGTGGAGGCCATCAGTATATTGAAGGCTAAAGGGCAGCTGTTCTGGAAGAAGTGGCTGGGGGAGTGGTAGCCTCCTCCACACAGGGACCCAACCCCTGTCCTCTGTGAATGTCTTTCTGGTTCCTCAGTAACATCTCTAGAGATCTGGGAAACTCAGTTTCGAAACCACTGTTTAGCTCAGCTCAATAACAAAGCCTCAGTCATCAAAGCAGAAAAGGAACTCTAGATCAAGCATCGTATTTGACTTTCAGATTTGTGAACAGCCCAGTCTTCCATTTACTGTATCTGAGTTTTATGGAAGTTGCAAAAGACAAAGAAAATATAAGACTCATCTTGATATCAAGGGTTTTATGACAGTGCAATTTTATAAACAGTGTTACTTTAATACCTTTATCAGATATTTCTTGCCCCAATAATGCTGCATCACAAACCACCTCTAAACTCAGTGGCTTAATTCAGTGATCATTTATTGTCCTACCCCTGGTTCTGTAGGTTGGTGGGGGTGGCTGTGATGCAGGCTGTGGGTCTACAGGTGGTTTTTTCTTCTGTGTCTCATACTGGAGCCCAGGCTACCCAAGGCGGATTTGCACAGTGATAGCAGAAGCATGCTTGAAGCATCTGCTCACGTCTTATTTACTGAAAGCTCATGTTAAAGCAAGTCATGTGGTCAAGGCAAAAGCCAAAGGGCAGGGAAGTACACTCTGCTCATCATGAGGTCATAGTAAGGATGTGGATGTATGTTACTACTAGAGAGGAGCCCAAAAGCGAGACCAGTAATTCAATCCATCACAATACCCATGGAGCAGAGTGTAATCACCTATGGGAGAGTGACATTCTCTTCCCTTCTGCCTGAACTGCAGCCCAACTTGTACACATTGAGGAGAAGAGAATCCAGGCCTGCTTTGGCACCTGGAGGCTTCCATGCGTCAGAGGCAGCACCTGGTGGAAGTGGTGGCAGTGGCCAGCAAGGTTGATGGTGCTTGGTAAGGGCAGCTGGGCAGTGTGTTCTGGAAACCGTGGCAAGTATCTACAAGCAGTTTAGTGTATCAGAGGTTTCAGCAGAAAGCAATGGTAACAGGAGGTGGAGTAGGAGAGAAGGAAAGGGCCAGACATGGTTAATAGGACTTGCAAGAACATGTGAAACATCCCTAGAGACCCCTAGAAACAACTAGGAGTGACTTCGGGTGTCTGTCTATACTAGCAGTTGGAGGTGGCTTATTGCTATTAATGCAACACCATGTATTTCAATAGTTTAAAGTGGCTGGAGAAACTGGTTTTCAACAATCAGATATAGAATTTCAGAGCTGAAAATGACCTTAGATCCATCTGATTCAACCCTCTGCTCCATAATATCACAGATATATGTCATTTGACACCTGTTTGAACCCCTTCAATGATAGATAACTCACGCACAGAAGGCAGCTCATCCAGTTTTAGATACCAACATTGACAATGACCTTCTGAGCTTGCAACATGCAGGACTAGAGCATGAAACAGATAGGAGAGGCAAAAGTCTAGAATGAAAAGAGGTTTCTGAAGAATGGCTAATTTAGAGAAAAGGTTCTTTTCACTGTTTTCAGAGGGAGAAGAAGGGAAAGAGAGGCCAACTGAAGACAGAAAGAATGGGAACTATTTTTTTCTCTTTTGCTTTCATGTTCTTTGTGGATTTAAAAATTAATTACCATGGTTAACAGGGAATAAAACCTGGGAAGTGGAGGAAGTACAAGCATTGTCTACTCCCTAACAGTAGTGTCTATGATGAGTTAGAGTAGAAGGAGACCTTTGGGGTAAGATCTACATATGGTTCTCCTACAAGTAGACAAATTACATCTGACATTACCTAAAGTTTGACCCTGGTTTAAACCTTCCATTTCCCATCTCACGAATTCCTCTCACAGATAAGGGAGCAGATAGCCAGGGATATACCTACCACTGAGTAATGTCAACCAAGGAATACAAATTTTATTCTATAGTTCTACTCTAATAAGCCTATCTTGAGAGCTGATAAGAACTGGATGGTAAGTCAAGGGTATAGGTCTGAAGTTAGTTTATACAGTTATAAATTTTGCCCTCAATGTTTAATTTTTAGGGATTTGGGAGCCAGAACCACTCTTAGGTTGTTTCAACAATAATACTAAAATCGGCTGTCAAGTCAGTTGGGTTGCAGGCGGGGAGATAGGCACTGGTCAGGCTGGTTATATGACTACTTAGGTATAACCAACCAAAGAAATAACAACCGCCACCAACAGTTTAAAGACTGAATTTTAAACTTTTCAACAAGCCGTGCTGACATATAGCGACAACCTTAATGTGCAAACCACTTCAAGCAGAGCGACTTTTAAAAGCTGTAAATTAAAATCACGTTTCTTTTGCAAGCCCTTGAAACCTTTGAAAAACAAATAAATCAGTTAGTTTGTCCCCTATTGAGATTCCCAATTTTTTTCAGCAAAATTAGAGCTCAAAAAGAAATTAAAGCAGAAACTGAAAATGTAATTTTAGACTAATGATTTACTGCCTGTCGGGGGTATGACCCACATTTTAATTCAATTTCATGATATATCCTTCTCCTAAACCTTTCCTCTTAACACTTGGATTCAAATTCAGTCACAATGCTGTTCAATTGCAGCTGGACTTACCTGGCATGTCCTCTATGTGGTGATCCATGCTAGAGTCAGGCCCCGGAATAGTGGTCCGGCCTGAGTGGAGTTGAATGAATGCTTATGGGCCTGAATGGCAATGGGCTTGCTCTCAGCAGAGAAAGAACCTCATCAAAGTGGCCTGGAGCTGAGGTCTTTTTAGATCAAAACTAACATCAATGTTGATCAGAAATATTTTGCTCTGAAATGCCCATTGTAAGAAGTAGAAACGTTGAGTTTCTCAAAACCAGGACCGAGACATCACAGATCTTTGCTGAGATGATTACCACATTAAAATGGGCAGGTTTTAGTCAACAGTAAACTTGGTCCACGTAGGTATCTGTGGTTCCAGCTACCTTAGGGGAGACCTGAGGCTGTTTCTGGAATCCAGTTTGTATATATGCTTTTCTGTTCTCTATGGAAATATACGTAAAGGTTTTGGGTTTGTGGCTGCAACTTATGTCTGGGCAATGCCACCATATTCTCCATTGTACAATACCCTTATTTGAGAATAGTCAAACTCACCCCTGTGGTCAGGGGAGAGGCAGAGAGCCTACATGCTGCCTGAATGGCTAGTTAAGAATGTGCTTTTATGGAGTTTACAAATTCTTCAAGAGGGCCATTCCTTGAAATAACTTTGTAACCCTGTAGCTGCCTCCAGTGACTTAGCAGGGCCATTTGTCCTCTAGAGAAAGGGCTGTGGAATAACCATAGCTGTCAAACTTTCTGTCTACCAGAATGGCTTATGCTATACTCCACGGTTGACAGTCATTTGAGAGGACAGTGGCAAGCATAGCCATGGAGTCATCAGGAATGGCTACTGGGAACAGAAAAAAGGTAGGACCCCCCACATTGCCAGCCTGTTCCTCCATTCCAGCTGGAGTCATTAATTTTGGGAGCAAGGAAGGGTGACTGTTTTGGTGGTTTGGTTGTGCTGGTGGGGTGAAACAGGTAGTAGTCATCAGTGAAAACAGAGTAGGGATGAGTTAAAAATTACTGCAACTAGGATATCTCAGGGTTTGGGAACATGACACATACCATTTATGAGGTATCAGAAATATTTAACAATCCTGTGTTCTAGTAAACATCTCAGATTCTCAGATTCTCAGATGGAAGGATTCAGTGGTGAAGGATGAGGAGAGGGTTTTGTTTTTGTTTTATATATATATATATATGTTTTATACACACACACACACACACACAAACCCATACAGAGAGAGAGAGAGACAGACAGACAGACAGACAGAGAGAGAGAGAGAGAGAGAGAAGAATCACAGCAGAGCGACCAGCTCCTGGGGTTCTTGAGCAAGGTCATATCATCCATAGTGGACAACAATTCACTATTTGAAAAGTAATTGTTAGCAAGCTGTTGGGCTCCAATAGAGACTGAGAGTCTAATTACAGGACAGCAAGTGGCCATGTGGTCAGAAGTGTTCATTATGAGCTTGGGACGTCATGTCCCCTAAGACAATGAGTCATTGCAGGAAGGAAGTGTTACATCCAGGGTTGGCTTAAGAAAGCTCAGAGGGCACAGTAGCTGAATGAACAGGTGACAGGGATTCCATGCCATCTACCACTGTTGCATGGATGGCTCTCCCTCAGCTCTCACCTATGGTTTCATGGGAGTTTTCCCATGATCAGCTGATAGAAGAGAAAAAACCTGGGCGTGGTGGGCACAGTATATTGGTGCAAGCCAAAAATAGACAGCTGTTAGACTACCACCCCGCCTAGGAGTGCTGAGGGGAAATCCTCAGGGATGGGGAGCTTTAGGCAGAGAACTTGGCCATTCAGTTTGTGTGAAAGGAGAAGTAATCCAAGGTAAACATTTCCACAGATGTATGGGCATGAGTGATTGGCTTTGCTGGTGGTTGGGGCCTGGAGAGAGCATGGTCAGAAGATAGAAGACAAAGTAGTCTGAGGAAGAAGCACATGACTGATGATATGGGAGCAGGAATAAAGTGTGAGGAGCTTTGTATCACATAGTGATGCTCACCAGAGAACATCCACTGCAGAAGTGTCGTTAAATAACCACGTGTATAGGATGTCAGCCAGCTCTTCCCTTGGCCAACTCACTGGCAAGTTGATTACGTTGGAACCTTTCCACCTGGGAAAAATCAAGACTTCATCCTGCACAGAATTAACACGTCTCTTGGGCATGGGTTTTTCTTTCCTGCTCCTGTCCACCTGGCTATTTGAGGGCTCACAGAGTGAAAATTGGACACAGGGTCCTGCAAAATATCACTGTGAAGCAAGGGACCCACTCCATAGCAAAGGAGTCACGACGGTGAGCACAGAACCATGGGATCCACTGGTCCTGCCCCAGGCCATGCAGCCTGGTGTGATGGTGGCCTGACCCCTTCAAGGTGACAGCTGAGGCTCCAGCTTGCAGATGATATCCTGTGGGGCTGGGGTAATATATTTCAGGATGCCATATTCATCTTGACTTGTGGACACTGGGTAGAATACATGGATCTTGAAACCAGGGGATGAAAATAGGAGGGGACCTGCTCCCCAATCACTCCCAGGGACCCACTTGGGGAATTTATGTTTTCCATCTTCAATTTTAGGTTCTGTGGATATATACGTTCTGATTCTCAGATGGGAATACTTCCACAAACGTTCAGAGTAGGAATTATACTAAATTTAAAGCTGTGGCTATGACTGGTCACTTTGAACTCAACATGCCAGGAGAGCAGGCAAAAAATAAGACTTGGTCTATTGGCAGAGGTAATTGACCCCCATCATCATGAGGAAGTAGGGTTGCTGCCAAGTCATGGGGACAGAGAGGAAAATGTTCTGCAGTCCGATGATCCACCGGGGCATCCCTTCCCTGTCAATTCTAATAGTCAATGGACAATTATAGGAATGCTGATCTGTTAAAGGCATAGTAACCAGGGGCTCAAATTCTTCAGAGATGAGATGGGAACCCTCTGCCAGTGGCCTATGTGGTGTTATCTTGACCAGGAGAAAAGCCACTAAGGGTGAAGGAATCTAGGATGGTTTAGGGTGGGATGAGGGTGATGAATTGAAGTCATCAGTTCTCGCTCAGGACCAACTGAACAGCTGAGACTGTATTCTCTCAAATGAGTCTTCCTTTTATATGTTTCCCTAGACAGGCTGACCAGTCACAATCCCAGAGGAGCTGTTCCTGGAAGGACTGAACTTAATTTGAGAAATACAGGGCTCTCGGCAGCGGGTTGGTGGCCTTCCTAGGCTCTCTTTTTGGGGCCAGGGCCCCTCTATTCAGCTGCTCTAAGTGTCAGATGCAAAGGGCTCACAGCTTCACTCATATCTGGGGAAACCTGTCTTCCGGTTATGCATCTCCTGTCTTTTGTAGGGGCAACCTGCAACCAATGACTGCATGATATGGTAGTAGTGGTGGTAATTGATTCTGAGACCATAATTCTGAGTTGTAATTCATGCTCCAGAACTGCCCATAGGATAAAGCTGAAACTTGACTTCAGCTGCAACCACATCCTAGCAGAGTGTTTTCCCCTTTGTGTCCTGCTCCTCTTTCTCTCTTACAGGTTCCTCCTGAGCTTTCACAGGAATCTCTGTTTTAGTTCTTCTACGGAACCCAAGCTAACACAGCGGCCAATAGGAGAGACTTTTGCTTGGCAGGCAGCCCTTTTCTGGGAGCTCAGACCGCACCGTGCAGGCTCCCAAAATACCCCCTACATAAAAGGCGGTATGGGGGGATGCATAACCTCCCACCTGAAGAGGAGTTTCTTCAGAGATGAATGAAGCTGTGAGCTCTTAGCACCCAACACAGAGAGCAGCTGGAGAAAGGTGCCCTGGGCCTGTAAAGTGGGTCTGCTTGCAAACACACAAACTTCAAGCCAGGTGGTTCCCTCTTAACACTGACCCTGGGATACAGTCCTAGCCTCACCAAGTTGTTATCTTTTTAAAATTCAAGTCCAGTAGGGTAGGGAAACAGGGCCTCACTTCTCCCACCTGGCATCTTCTGGCTCCCTGTGGATCCCCTGCTCTTCAGGTGCCTGGGACTGCTCTTGTCAGCTTGAGAACAGGAGGGCAGTGGGTGGACAACACCTGGTGAATAAATTTACACACTAAAGTAATGGTTTCCAAGTTGGTTTTTCATAATTAACTAAACAGACTGGAGTTAAGTTTCATGTGTAAAAAACTTGTGAAGAACTCTTGACAAGAGATAAAGGTTGATGAGAGGAGTTAAAGTTTTTAAAAACTTTTATCTTCCTTGGACTTTGTTCTCTTTCTCTCTGTCTTCCTCCCTCCCCCCATTTCTTTCTCTCTGTCTCATTCCCTCTCTCCTACTGTCTCTTCTTCCCTCGGTTTTTCTCCCTCCACTTCCTCTCTCCCTCTCTGCCTCATCCGCGTCCCTCTCCCTCTTCTTCTTTTTCATTATAAAACCCTCCTTGGTCGTGTTTGGGTTTTCATGTATTCAAACTTTCACTTCCCAGCATGTGTGTGAAAAGAAAAATAGTAACATCAACAGATTATATTAGTGCTTCTGTAATTTGAAAATTCCATCTGCAGATGTGTCTCTGATCTTGAAGGAAAAAAAAAAGTGAAAGGCTTTGCTATGTCTCTGGTAAAACAGATATGGAAAACAAATGGGACAGGAAGTAGTTGGAGCTGAGATTTGAAAGCACAATGAATGGAGAATATCACATCATTACCTAGGGGCGAGAGCACTCTGCCTTCTCATAGAATCTCAGCAACTTGTCTGGGGTAGGAGGGGGCATTGCTATAAAACCATTCCTTCTTTGTGAAAATGGACCTTGAACTTACCGGTTTCTTTAAGAGCCTACTATATTTGCTGAGAGAACAAAGGGCTTTATTCCAGTGCCTAGGTCAGACTTAGATATTTGGATACTTCACAGCTCATATTGCTGACTGAGAGCATGCAGCTCTTTCATGTGATTTATATGAAATGGTGGCCTAATAAAAATTTGAGGTAGAATGGCTAACTTTTGCCCTTAGGAGATTCTGCCTTTTTGATTCTATTCTTGGTTAGTCAGAAGTACAACAAGAATTAAGATGCTTTTTTTTCTTTTTCATTGACAATGATTGGTTGTATTTTCTTACTCAACTGTTCACTCAACACCACAAGCCTTAAAAATGTAAGAACCAGCATTGCAGATGGCAGTTAGGCCTTTGAGATCCTCAGTACTCTGTGAAGGTCTTTCAGGAACTGGGCCTTTTTACCTGAGTTAAGTAGGAACTTTCTAATTATATACATTCTCCATGCTTGCTGTTTTTTTAAATTTTCCCCAGAGTGGGCTTTTGTGGGTAATATATTATAATGTGGGTTCTGTAAACTTTGCTCATGTTCCAGTCACATTTACTCTGACATGGAGGGTCTATTCTAGGGTTTTTCTTTGGGACTGAACGCAGACTGTAGATTCCACCTACAGGCTCTGGGTGGTTTGAGGTAGACTGCGGACGTGCTTGGTGCTCCTGGTCATTTGAAGTGCCCACAGTTCCCATCAAACACTGGTATATTGAGATGCTCTATAATTAGTTGCTATCTACTTATTTTTAGAACTACTGCTTACCAATAAAACAGCATTATCCATAATAATTAACATATTGTTTCAGATATCCAAGTTCCCGAAAATAATGCCGTTTTCAGTGCTTAAGAATTATAGGACAATGGAATCTCTTTACCCTCTTCCCTATAACTTTTTTTTAAAAAACAAATACTTTTATTGGAGAAATTCTAAACCTCATTCTCCAATCTTGATAGATTTGGGAAAATCATTACTTAGCAACAGACCAAACAGAAGACCCTTCTCCAGCCTGTCATTGAGAAACCAGATGAATTGCTTCCAACGTGGCACCACCTCCAACACAGCCCTTCCCTGTACCCTCCCCTCATACACATGCTCTGCCCTGTTCTACCCACCCTCTCACAGCCGCCACCCTCTGTTCTCAGCAATCTCCCTTCCTGACTTGTTGGTTCTTCCTGATCCAGCTCTCTTCCTTGCCTTTCCCACAAGGACTCAGCTGACCGCTCCAGCTCACCAACTTTATTCTTTCTCTGGACTCCTGTTATGCTCGTGTCAGTTCCACACAGCTTAGTATTTGCTTGTGTGTTGTCTAACAATATTATATCAATTTTATTTTTTCAGACCTTTGCATCTAGTAGTAGTAGTTACAATTTATTAAGTACCCATTATGTGTTAAGTTCATTAATTATGTGCATGACCTCTAAGTGTCATAAGAACGCTGCCAAGTATTGTTGTCCTATTTTTAAGGCTGAGAAGGTGGAAGTGCAAATTGGTTAACAACTTGCCCAAGTGGTAAAGCCTGAATTGAAACCCAGAACTCTCTGATTCTAATCTTCATGCTCTTAACACCTGTCTCAGCCCTGCCTCTCAAAGGCCAACATTATACTCTATACTTTTTGTATATATATACATTTTTTTGAGACAGGGCCTCGCTGTGTTGCCCAGGCTGGAGTGCAGTGGCTGATCTCGGTTCACTGCAACCTCCTTCTCCTTGGTTCAAGTGATTCTTATGCCTCAGCCTCCAGAGTAAATGGGATTATAGGCATGCGCCAGCACGCCAGGCTAATTTTTGTATTTTTAGTAGAGATGAGGTTTTGCCATGTTGACCAGACTGGTCTTGAACTCCTGACCTCAAGTGATCCACCTGCCTTGGCCTCCCTAAGTGCTGGGATTGCAGGCATGAACCACCATGCCCAGCCTATTTTTCTTTTAGTTTCACATTATTTAGCATACAGTTGGGCAGAGAAGAGGTGACATAAATTCCTGAATGGCTCTGTAGGGCTTTATATAGCATTTTGTGTTTTCTCATAATGTTTCAACAGAGATGTTTAAAAACTCTTCTTCTGTTTAACATTTATTGAGTGTAATTTTCATGCCAAACCCTGCACCTGGTGCTGTGGACACAGAGATGAGTAAAGTGGGGTCCTTATCTTCCAGGTGCTTACATACCAACCATCAAATATAATATAACTGGTCTATTATCCAGAAGGATTGCCCTTGGGCCTTATTTTGATCACTAGTGTTGGATTTGTGCAAATGCAACCATTTTCTTCCAACTTCATGACAAATGTGAATTTTTGTGATGTTTTGCTAGATCCAATCTGTAACAAATATACAAGAAGTAGAAAATCCACATGGATGGAAGAATCTATAACTTTAACCAACTAAGCGGTAATACATAATTGATCTTTTGCATTTTTGGAATATTTCTCTGTAATGGTATACATGGTATGAGTTTAAGTTGTCCAGGGAGTCAATTCTAATTATCTTTAAACAAAATGCAATGTCTGAACATGGAATCACTAACTACTTTGCAAGGCTAGTATTTTAAGACATTCTTGGTTCAGTGAAATCTTATATTGATGTTTCAAAATTCCTTAACTTTTTAAACTCTTAGAAAAATTTTAAATGCTCTTTAGAATGTCTTTGTTGCTATGCTTCTCCTAAGAATAAACTACTGATGATTTGTAACACATATATTTTTTTTCCTTTAGAACTCAAGGCCTTTAAAATTTCTAGGAATGTTCCTAGATATATTCTGTGTAGTTGAAATTTGTGACATCTAACTGGAGAAGTGGAAAGTTACATTCCAACACAAAGTGCTGGAAAGTTTATAGTGTATGAAATGTATTTTCCATGTAATATTCTCAGTGTAGAGGGGCAGTCTTTCAAGGAAATTCCCAAACTCTAAGCCATAGCAATTAAATAATATATATTTAATTTGTAAGAAAATTACTATGAAATGATTAGCTTTCCTTTAAACATTTAAATCATTACTTAATTTAAAAAGCAAAATAAACTGTAAATTTTAGGAGATTATCTATATTTTGAGTATAGCATGGTATCCCTGTGAGTTCTTCCTGGTATGTTGATATATGCAGAATATACAAACTGTGGGCTAAATTGAGAGACACATTAAGTAGAAATATTTTACTTTCTGTCATTTGCATATCATCACACAAAAAATTTTATGTTGTGATTCTGTTTACTCTTTTTAGCTTCTGACTTCCAGCCAACAAGATTTTCCTTCCAAATTTGCCCCGTTTTATTGAGTTGAGAGATTTGTCCCTCTCATGCAACCTGGTCTGGGTCTTCCTATAAGAAATTTGCAGTCGTGCCATGAAAAATGCTTGTAGCACAGACATATGCAAAGTATTACCACTTTGCTTTAATCACCAGAGCAGAGTCACTCCATGAATAATTCGAGCGCAGTCACTCCATGAATAATTCGAGCCACTAGCATCCTGTTGAAAGCCAAGACCTCTGGGTTGTGAGTCATCTGTTCTTTTCTGTGGCAGGTGTTGGGGTCAAAGCACTTTGGATCTTTACTATGGTTTGTAGAAAGGACAGTTAGCCATGTATGTTCCTAAGCTGCTGTGGTTAGTGCACTTTCATTAGATGAAAGCTCATTTGAGCTTTCATCTGGAGAAGACAGTTTGCTTTTCTTTCTGCAGACCTGAGTTTTAGGGTCTCTCTGTAGTATTTCATATGGAAGCAACTGTTGATGGATTCTAGTTCCTTAGAGTTAGACTTTTTATCTGAATCACAAAACCACCAAGTGATTTCACATGAGTATAAACCTGTCAAGGTCTGTTTTATGGAGAGCCAGGTATGGACAATGGTTGGATAGGCCACTGCTTCTGCTACCTACATCCCACATTCAATTTGGTTGAATTTTGATATTAATATTAAGTAACTGTCAGGCTGAGAGTAAGTGGGGATAAATACTCTAGTACAATATTATTATTTAAAAGAGAGTAGCATGAACACATGAAATCCCAATTAAAAATGATATTCTATGACTAACAAATATCATTCATTCAATTCCTTTGTTCACTCATTCATTCAATCCATTCTGATTAGTGGCAATCAGGAAGTTTATCATGATAAGTTATGACACTAATTTGTAAGTGGCATATTAATTGATTTTATATGTGTGGATGCCTCAAAAATTTCTGACGGCACTAAAAATTTCTCCCTGAAGACATATAATACATAAAAATATAATACAGGATAATTTCTTGAAATGCCATTTTTTCCCTTTCTTTCTGGTTAGGATCTTGAAAAAAGTTAAAAAGTAGTGAGTACATTCAACATATGGTGTTGGGAAAAACAGAATATCAACAAGCAAAAAATGGGGTTTGACCGTTATCTAACATCATATACAAGCGTTCACTGAAAATGGATCAAAGACCTAAATGAAAGATATAAAATTATAAAATTCTTAGAAGAAAACATAGGAAAAAAATTTTCATGATATTGAATTTGGCAATGGTTTCTTGGATATAACACCACAGACACAGGCAAGAAGAGAAAAAATAGACAAATGGGACTTCATGAAAATTGAAAAATTTTGTGCATCAAAAAACAGTATCAACAGAGTAAAAAGGCAACCCACAGAATGGAAGAAAATATTTGCAAATCATATATGGAATAAAGAGATTAATATCCAGAATATATAGAGAACTCCTAAAACTCAACAACAACAAAAAACAAACAACTGGATTCAGAATTCAGAATTATGGAGTTTTTAATACAGATTATATATGTGGTTAACATTTCTATTTTTATAGTAAAAAAATGTAGGAAAAGGACTTGAATAGGTACTTCTCCAAAGAAGATACACAAATGGCCAATAATCGCATGTTAAAAAGATATTCAATATCACTACCTTTAGGAAAATGCAAATCAAAACTACAATGAGATGCCACCTTACACCCATTAGGAGTGACTACTATTGCTACTATCGGAAAAAAAAATAACCCAAAAAACAAACTGAAAACAACCAGTGCTGGCAAGGATATGGAGAAAATGAAATCCTTATGCACTTTTGATGTGAAAGTAAAATGATACAACCACTGTGGAAAGCAGTATGACAGTTCCTCAAAAAACAAACAGAATTACCCTATGATTTAGCAATTTTGTTTCTGGGTGTACACCCCAAATAATTGAAAGCAGGATCTGAAAAGATATTGTATACTTATGTTTATAGCAACATTGGTTCACAATAGAGAAAATGTGGGATTGACCTAAGTGGCTGCTGATGGATGAATGGGTAAACAGAATGTGGTATATACAATACCATGAAATAGTATTCAGCCATAAAAAGGAAGGAAGTTATGACACAGGCTACAATATGAATGAATCTTGGGGACATTATGCTAAGTGAAAAAAGTCAGTCACAAAAAGACAAATACTGTATGATTCCACTTACATAAGATACTTAGAATAGTCAAGAGCATAGAAACAAATAAAATGGTAATTGCCAGGAGCTGAGGGAGAGGAGAAAGGGGAACTATTGTTTGATGGGAATAGCATCTCAGTTTATAGAGAAGAAAAGAATTCTGGAGATGGATGGGGGTGATGGTTACACAACAATATGAATATATTTAATAACACTGAATTGTACACTTAAAAATGGTTAAAGGCCAAGGCAAGAGGATGGCTTGAGGCTAGGAGTTCAAAAACAGTCTGGGAAACATAATGAGACCCTGTCTTTACAATAAATAAATAAATAAACAACAAATAAACAAACAAGCAAGCTAGGCATGGTGGCACACATCTGTAGTCCCAGCTACTCAGGAGGCTGAAGTGGGAGGATTGCTTAAGCCCAGGAGTTCGAGACTGCAGTAAGCTGTGATTGCAGTAAGCTGGGATTGCACCACTGTATTCCAGCCTGGGCTACAGAGCAAGACCCCATCTATAAAAAATAAAAAAATTTAAAAATTAGCTAAGATGTTAAATTTTATGTTATGTGTATTTTATGCCAATAAAAAATTTGTGATAAAACAAGCAGCAATTATTCCACCCTCTAGCAACCATAGGCAATGTCTGTATTTTTGCCTCCCTTGCCTCAGGAGAATTAATAGCTTCTTTGGATTTTTGTGATTCTCTAGAGAAAGCCTCCAGCAAGTATTTGAAGCCCCCGGGTTTCAAAGGGAAGATGCTGGAATTTCCTGTGGGTGGTGAACGAGAAGGGTGGTCAACTCAGGAGCTGACCTGGGTCTCCTTCTGTGCCATGTCACAGAAACAGCAGGCCCACTGAAGGGGATGGCAGTGTGAGTGTTGGGGATGGGATGCTAAGTGATGTTGCCTTGCAAGGTAGTCAAAGGACCTGGGGCAGAGCCAGAAAGAGAGGAGAGATGTTGTGAGCCGAGCAGTTGCTGCCTTCAAATGGCCCATGCTTGCTTGGACAAGGGCATCTCAGGGGTGACCAGTGAGATGCTCCTTCCAACAACAGAGAACCTTCATCCATAAAAGGGGGAAGCTATCATAAGGACCTCATAAATGGTAGAAGGCATGGTAAAATACTTGGTTTAAGTGCTTTGTATATGGTAAACAATAACTATTATCCATTTTATTATTTTATTTCCTTTTATACTCTTATTTGTCAGACTTAGGTATTCTGAAGGGTTTTTATGAAGGGTTTACCAATCAAAAGCAAACCTCAATGTGGCTTGTGTCCAAATTTTCACAAATTCGGAATTATGGAGATTTTAATATGGATTATATATGTGGTTAACGTTTCTATTTTTATGGTAATGATAATTACTACTTTATTTCTGTTACATTTGTCACTTGAAAGTAATTTATACTCACTATAGAAATGTTTGGAAAGCTTAAGAAAGCTAAGAACTTACTCATGATCTTTTTACTTGGGGTTAACTACTATTAATTTTCATATATTTCCTTCCAGTACTTTTGAATACACATATAACAAAATTTGATATATGCATATAAAATTGGAATCATTACTATATATAATTTGTACCATGTGTTTTTAACATTAGTATTTTATCATAAACATTTACCTATGTTATTAAATATTCTTCAAAAATATGACTTTTAATTCCTACCTAATATTCTATTACAGTACCACACTATAATTTACTGAATCTTTTCCCTATTGTGGGATCATAGCTGGGTGATAAATATTTTTGTACATAAATCTTTTACTACATCTCTCATTTACTTAGGATAGATTTCTAGAAGTATTATTGATTCAAAAGTATGAGCAATTTTATGACTTATAATACATATTGCCAAATAGCTTTCCAAGTTAAATTTCCAGTGGAAATATATGAGAATGCTTGCTTTTTTTTTTTTTTACCTCTATTAGCAATTACCTTTAAAAATATTTTATTTAATAGGAATTTTAATTTGTAGTTAAAAAATTAGAAGTTGGACATGTTTTCCATTTCCCGCATGTTTTGGGTTCACCTTATTTTTTTCTCTCATGAGTTTTTTGGTCATGTTCTTTTTCTATTTTTTATTGATATACTAGTATTTCTCCTATTGATTTTTGTAAGAATTTAAAAATCTGTTATAGATATTAAACCTCTATCACATTTATAAATTAGCTAATAATTTTTCCTAGTAATTTACCATTTACTGTTATTTAGTTTTTTTTAACATACAGAGTTTTAAAAATTTAATGTATTAAATATGTGAGTACAGGTTGAGCCTTCCTAATCCAAAAATCTGAAATCCAAAATGCTCCAAAATCTAAAACTTTGGGAGTACTGGCATGACACTCAAAGTTTATGCCCAAAGGAAATAATTGATTACTGGGACATTTTAGATTTTGCATTTTTGGATTGGGGTGCTTAACCAGTATGTATAACGCAAATATTTCAAAATCTGAAAAAAATCTGAAATTTAAAACACTTTTAGTTCTAAGTATTTCATTTAAGGGATACTCAACCTGAATTTACTTTGTGATTTGACTCACTGTTTTATACTTTGAATAGGCTTCTTCAAACTGATCAAAGAGCTTCCTACATATTTTTTGTGCTACATTAAAAAAGAAGTCTGACTCCTTAACTTTAAAAAAAAATTAATATCATTTTAAATTGACAAATTGTTGTACACGTTTAAGGGGTACCATGTGATATTTTGAGATACACACACACACACACACACAATGATGAATGATTAAATCAGGCTAATTAACATATCTATCACCCCACTTGCTTATTATTTTGTCTGGTAAGACATTTGAAATTTACTAAGTTATTTTGAAATTTACAATATATTATTATTATCAACTGTAGTTACCCTGCTGTACAGTAAGATCTCAAAACTTACTCCTCGTGTCTTAACTGCAACTTGTACCTTTTGACCAATAACTCCCCATTTCCTCCCCTGTGACTCCTTAACTTTTACGGAAGTTGTTTTAGCATATGCCCTAAGACAAGACTGACTTTGTGTTAACTGACAGGGAGAAAAGCTCTGGAGCTGAAGGCTTGGGTAGGTCTTACAGACTGAGCGCCCCAAAACTTTCTCTTTTCTCTGTCTTTATTGAGTTAGTCTACATGGAGCTAATTGAGATGGGATTGATTTTGTTTAAACCCATGACAGGATTTAACTCATGATATAAGATTATTTATGACTCATTCTCCTTGATCCTATCTGGTTTGTTAAGAGTTTGTATCAGGAAAGGTAGTTAACTTTTTAACATTGATTTATTAATATGTAATTTTCTATATTATGTCTAAAGAATGGGGCTTCTATTTTTAATTCATTAAGATTTCCATTGTGTCTCATCATGTAACAAAATCATGTCCTCATTGATTTATTTTTATTTTTATCATTGTTTAAGGAATGAAACACGTTTGTAGAGCTTGTTATGAAGAGCAGCAGTCATCCACCTACCCCCTAACTTCTCATCATGTCGACCTTCTCAGAGGCCACCGATCTTTCCGTAGATTGTTTTAGCATTTTCCTCCATGTATCTCTCTCTTTATTATTTTATTTATTTATTTATTTATTTATTTATTTATTTATTTATTTATTTATTTATTTTTGAGACGGAGTCTCTCTCTGTCGCCCAGGCTGGAGTGCAGTGGCGCGATCTCAGCTCACTGCAAGCTCCGCCTCCCGGGCTCACGCCATTCTCCCGCCTCAGCCTCCGGAGTAGCTGGGACTACAGGCGCCCGCCACCTCGCCCGGGTAATTTTTTTTTTTTTTTGTATTTTTGGCAGAGACGGGGTTTCACCGTGTTAGCCAGGATGGTCTCCATCTCCTGACCTCGTGATCCGCCCGCTTCGGCCTCCCAAAGTGCTGGGATTACAGGCGTGAGCCACCGCGCCCGGCCCCATGTCTCTCCTTATAACATATTTATATTGCTACTTCTCACAATGGAAGCACAAAGATTTACTCTTCTGGTTTCCCCAGACACATACAGCCACACAGAGATACTCCAAGTCCTCACAGCCCTCAATCTTTCCATTTTCCCCTGACATATTTATATATTTACTGGTAGTGTTGGTTTGCTTTCTATTGTGTTTATTTTCTCATTTACTACATCAATACAGTTCACAGCTGGGGAGCACTTGGATGGGGCTTATTGATTGTTGGTATCCTTGCGTTTTGAGTTGACTTGGCTGTTTCACCGGGAAACCAACCCTTGGAGGCATAAGACCTGGGTGACTGCATTGGAAGCTGTGCAGGGTAGAGACTGGCAAGGAGGGGCGGTGGTGGTCGGAGTGTGTGCTAAATCCCTTTATTTCTGGTATGGTCCAGCACCCTTGTCCTCACCTGTATCTGATATCCCCTTGTCCAGAGCCTTCTGCTATACAGTCTCTAAAGAATAAACTTCCAGTTTTGTGTAGAAATTGGGGGAAGGCTGGGGAAGGGATGGGCTGTTGACTGGCCACCTAAGGTAGAGGGGGGTACTTGGGGATCTAATTACTTCTTAACGGACTTGCACAAATCCTTCTTTAGTCTGACCTTCACCTCCCCCTTACAGAGGTACCTGGTGCTGCCAATTTCTGAGTCTTTTGGGTGTTCTTCAGGGTAAATTGGGTTGTTCATGGCTTTTCCCACTGTCAGCTTAGAATTTCGCTTTCTTGGGTCTGCTAAGTCAATTACCATGGGCCATCTGCTTTCCAGCTTCCAAAATTGTATTGCTGTTTTCCTTTCTCCTACTCTGTTTGTTCTTATGAGTTTATGTCTTTATAAAGCTCCCTTTACTGTCACTTTAATAAATGAAGATTGTTAAGAGCAGTTTATGCAGATACAAGCAACTCACTGTCTCTTTAGTAGCCCATTTTTTCTTTATTAAACAAATGCTATGTCCTCATTTTAGAAAAGCTGGGAAATACAAGGTAGGCAAAATATTTAAAAATCATACATAATTGCACTTTCCACACATACCCATCATTAATATAATTTTGGTGTAGAGATTTCAAGATACAAATTTTTTTATTTATTGAATATATTTTTAAAGAAATGAGAATATGATTTCCAGACCTTTGGTAACTTCATTCAAAAGCATCTTAGTCTGGTCATAAATATAAATTTACTTTATTCTTCATACTATACTTAATTGGAGCATGTAAAAAAGATTGTCTAGATACTTTTATAAATATGGTTTCAATGCTGAACATAAATGTCAAACATGATTGCTGAAAGATATATTAGTTAAAAATAATTTCAACTATATTCTTGCTTTTATCTACCAAATGGTATTAAACAAAGGCTTGGGAAATGGGAGTAGAAAGGAGGTGGAGTAAATTCTTTGTTTTAGATAATAGGATGTTAAGAGATTCCATTTTATTTCAATTTTGATTATTAGAAAAAAATGCAGCTTAAAAATGTTTGTTTAACTTATGTGGTAAAGATAAAAGTAAATACAATGTAGAAAGAAAAGAGAAATTGCAACGAAATGAAAACAATACAAAGGAAGAATAAGAGCGGAAAATGAAAGGTAAAAATAATAATTTCTCATGTAATGTTTTCTTTTTCCTTTTGCATAATTTCTTGTCAGCCTCTTTCAAGTTAGTTAAGTTGATTGTACCATGATGCCAGCAATGGTAAAAGCCAATTTTCTTGTTTTAAAAGTATTTCTTTTTTTTTTTCTTTTTTCTTTTTTTTTTATTATTATACTTTAAGTTCTAGGGTACATGTGCATAACGTGCAGGTTTGTTACATATGTATACTTGTGCCATGTTGCTGTGCTGCACCCATCAACTCGTCAGCACCCAATTACTCGTCATTTACATCAGGTATAACTCCCAATGCAATCCTTCCCCCCTCCCCCCTCCCCGTAATAGGCCCCGGTGTGTGATGTCCCCCTTCCCGAGTCTAAGTGATCTCATTGTTCAGTTCCCACCTATGAGTGAGAACATGCGGTGTTTGGTTTTCTGTTCTTGTGATAGTTTGCTAAGAATGATGGTTTCCAGCTGCATCCATGTCCCTACAAAGGACACAAACTCATCCTTTTTGATGGCTGCATAGTATTCCATGGTGTATATGTGCCACATTTTCTTAATCCAGTCTGTCACTGATGGACATTTGGGTTGATTCCAAGTCTTTGCTATTGTGAATAGTGCCGCAATGAACATACGTGTGCATGTGTCTTTATAGCAGCATGATTTATAATCCTTTGGGTATATCCCCAGTAATGGGATGGCTGGGTCATATGGTACATCTAGTTCTAGATCCTTGAGGAATCGCCATACTGTTTTCCATAATGGTTGAACTAGTTTACAATCCCACCAACAGTGTAAAAGTGTTCCTATTTCTCCACATCCTCTCCAGCACCTGTTGTTTCCTGACTTTTTAATGATTGCCATTCTAACTGGTGTGAGATGGTATCTCATGGTGGTTTTGATTTGCATTTCTCTGATGGCCAGTGATGATGAGCATTTTTTCATGTGTCTGTTGGCTATATGAATGTCTTCTTTTGAGAAATGTCTGTTCATATCCTTTGCCCACTTTTTGATGGGGTTGTTTGTTTTTTTCTTGTAAATTTGTTTGAGTTCCTTGTAGGTTCTGGATATTAGCCCTTTGTCAGATGAGTAGATTGCAAAAATTTTCTCCCATTCTGTAGGTTGCCTGTTCACTCTGATGGTAGTTTCTTTTGCTGTGCAGAAGCTTTTTAGTTTAATGAGATCCCATTTGTCAATTTTGGCTTTTGCTGCCGTTGCTTTTGGTGTTTTAGACATGAAGTCTTTGCCCATGCCTATGTCCTGAATGGTACTACCTAGATTTTCCTCTAGGGAAAGCTGGAGGCATCACACTACCTGACTTCAAACTATACTACAAGGCTACAGTGACCAAAACAGCATGGTACTGGTACCAAAACAGAGATATAGACCAATGGAACAGAACAGAGTCCTCAGAAATAATACCACACGTCTACAGCCATCTGATCTTTGACAAACCTGAGAGAAACAAGAAATGGGGAAAGGATTCCCTATTTAATAAATGGTGCTGGGAAAATTGGCTAGCCATAAGTAGAAAGCTGAAACTGGATCCTTTCCTTACTCCTTATACGAAAATTAATTCAAGATGGATTAGAGACTTAAATGTAGACCTAATACTTTAAAAGTATTTCTTGTAGGAGTGACTCTAGTCAGTCATTTATAAAAATATATGCAATTTCTCCAAGAGTCTCTAGCAAATATGTGGATGATTGGTAGCTGAAAGACATTTTTAAATCATGGAACAGTAGATTAGAATACACATCTTTTTCATTGTGAGTCAACTGTATTATGTCTTATATTTTAAAATAGGTGTTATATTGTGCACTTGTTTGCTGGGCATTGTCAGGCATTTAAAAGGTACATACATAATCTCTAATCATAAAAATAAGGTCAAGGTATGTATTATCCAGTACACTTATTATATAAGGAAGCAAAGGCTCAAAAAGGTTAAGTAGCTTGTTCAAGTTTTCTTATTTAGTACGTAGCAAATTGTGGACTTGAACTAAGGTCTTCTGTTACCAAATTCTGTGCTCTTCTGCAAGATGCTACCTCCAATGGAAGTAAAAGTTCACTTACTTTTCCCCAATCAAATGGTTAAGCTAAGCCCCAGTGCAATTTCTCCTCAAATGCCAATCTTGGAAAACTAATTATGTATTTATGTATTTATGTATTTATGTACTAATTATGTAATTATGTATTCCAATGCTTGGAAAAACTTAGGGGGATGCCACATTAAGCGATGACAAATAAGCACTTCTGGGAGTCTTGCAAATGCTGGTGTGTATTGTGAATCCTTAGAGGAAGTGCTGTATACCTGGTTTTATCAAATTCCTTGACTATGAAACCCTTTTGTTTCTGATTTTTCTGGAATTGATTCACCTAAAATAGTTCTATGGGGTTTGGGACATTATGTTTCCAGTGATCATCATACATTGATCAATATGAAGTAGGATCAATACTAAGTCTTGTAACTTCTTTCCTTCTAAAAAAAAAAGAAATGGAAAGAAGGAATGTGGAAAGGAAGGAAAGAAAAAAGGAAGGAAAGAAAAAAGGGAAGAGAGGCTGCACCAATTACGGGCAATGTCCTTTCCTTGGGGAAAGCAGTCATTAGGTTATGCCATTGGAAGAGATTTTCTGTGGTTTTGGAAATCACAATAGACAAATGATACAAACTTTTCATGAATGGGACAGTGTATATTATTTAGCTTTATATCTATAGTCCTTAATGCAGAGCCTACCACAGAGTCAGTGCTCAATAAATTAATGAACAAGTGAATAAATGAGTGAACAGAATGACAAGTCTGAGGTGTGGAGTCCTTGGGTGACTTTAAGCACCTCACTTGGTCTCTCTGGTCCTCGTGGTTAAAAATGACAAGGCATCTTCTGTTGCAGGGTGCTGTGAGGTCTACACAGATGGTAACATCCCTACCACAGTGTCCAGGAAGAGTAGAAACTGACCTCATCTCAGTTACCTTCCTTTTCTCTTCCAGGGGAAGACTTCATGCTTGACACTGGCAGATTATTTTAGGAATCCCTGTTTCTTGGGGACATTAGAGATGAAGTGAACAGATGTCCATAAATTAATATGTTCTTAGTATTCAATCATCTTTCTTTTATCTCGAGTATTTTCCTTTCAAATAAGTAGTCTCCAACCCATCCTGTTACACTTTTCTGCACAAGACTCATATGCTGAGTATTGATCAAGACTCCAAAACATACAAACGCCTCCTCAACATAAGTATGGGGATTGATTTTATAGCCATCACCCAGCTGCTAGTCAGCAAGAAAGTACTGCGTGATGCTTAGCTAGGAAAGTTAACGTATAAAAATAACGGGCTTGTCATTACACGGGCACCAAAGGCACCCTTGGGAAGAGACAGGCAGGAAACAGTAGGGGGTGGGGCAAAGTTCATTGGCTGGCTTGTAATTATCACCACTTCTTTCTAAAAACTAACAGAATCCATACAGATTCTGTGAATTTAACATTTTTATTCCACCAGGTTTCCTTTCTTTCTCACACCTCTGCTCCTAGACACGTCGTATTACCAGGGATTGAAGCTTAGCTTGCTTTACCTTCTTCTGTTTGTTTAAAATTCTCAAAGAAAAGAGAGAGTAGTGGGCAAACGAACACCTAGTAATCCTTCAATGAAAGCAGTGGTTTTTCCTTTTTCCTGGTTTTTTGGTGGAAAAATTCTGTACTCTCTCTCTCTCTGTGTGTGTACACACACATACAGAGTTACACACACACACACACACACACACAAATGCCTTTCAGAATAGGCCAGAGACAGTGTCTGATTTCACACCTGATAAGGTCTATGAATGGAAGGAGGAGAAAGAGAGTTAATTTTAGGTGCTGAATGTGAATACTTTTGTTTCTCCTGGGACCTTGTATTCTGAGATGGTGCACAATTTGACTCCTCAAATTTCCTTAGACTTCTCAGCTTGGTGTTTAAGCTGATGGTATGTTGACGTCTCTCTCACCAGCAATAGCAAAACCGTCTCCGCACATGTTTCTTTCTACCTCTCTCTGCATGGATGGATTGCTTTCTTCCAAAAGGGTTTAGTTACCACAGGTTGGTGCTCTCTTGAGTGAGTGTTTTCATTATTTTTCTCAGAAAAGTGAGGGGACAGGAGGGCTCTTGTCTGAGAGCATGTCTATCCCTTAAGACCCGATGAACCACGTAACACATAGGTTTAGTTTGTTCGGGGATCATAGTTTGTGCTCAGCCTGTCGCTTGCAGGATGTCGGCCAAGTTCTCCTCATTGTGTTCTTGAGGCCTCCCATCGGCTGGCCTCCCCTCCATCTCACCCATACCTCTTGTTCCTGCTCTGAGTCCTTCCTTCCCTCTAACTCTGCTTGCTGACTCACCTTCCTTGGGGACAAGCTTTGGAAGTCACAGAGCTCAGCTTTAAAGCACATGAGGTGCTCGGGAGATCCCAGTTCCTCCTTTAGGACTAGGTGTGGTGGAGAGACCCCTGGCTATGAGTTAGAGACCTGATTCTGCCGCTTACTGGCTCTGACGGCTGAGCAAGCCTTGCTAGTAACACTCAATTTTCAAATCTATAAAATGGGGTAATGACATATGGATGTGTGGTTTTGTGAGGCTTAAAATCATAATCACTATGAAAGCACTTGGCATTTTGAAAAGCCCTGGGCTTTCATAGGCATTGTGGCTCAGAAGGGGGGAATGTTCCTGTTTATGTTCTTTTTCCACATCTCAGCAAATCCCACCTGCACTTTCACCAGCTTAATGAAATCCTTTCCACTGTCTCAGCCCTTCTTGGTTCTCTCTCTGATGCTTTACCCTACTGCTCTAACCACACTGGTCTCTCCCTACTGGCAGAATATGTTTCATCACTGACAGATTAGTATAGTTCTGTGTTTTGATTTAACGCCTCTGCTTGTACCATACAATAAATTCTCTTCCTGACTAGTCTGAGTAGTGTCATATTCAGAAAACACCCAGGTTCAAACTCTAAAATTAATTGAACATCTATTAAGTCATTGATCTTTCTACAAATACCAAAGAGGGCCGACATTGCAGGACCCAAAAATTCCTCCTCCTCATCACAGCATTAGAGCATCTCTGCTCTTCCCTCAAAACTCCTTTTATATCCATTATGGTTTAAAAGGGGGGATGCCCTTGGTTTTTCTTGGACCCAGATCCCTTTTTTCCATCCTCCTGGGCCCATTTTCTTTTCTCTGTGAGTAGATCTCTACTCTACCAAAGATAAAGTTAACCTTTCTGACCATTTGAGGGAAAAGAATAATTTTGAACCCTTCACAGTGCCTAGTACAAGGCTGTAATAGGCATGGGGTAGGTGGGCTCTCAATAATCATATTGAATCCATCCCATAATAACCATGCAGAGAGTGCAATGAAGAAAATCAGATTGATAGTGTCACAGTTCTTGGGTCTTGGGGTGGCTACAGGAGATGAGATGGTTGTGTTCTCAGAGGCTGGAGAAATGTAAGAAACAAGAACCTTGGTGACTATTTTGTGTTTCCAGCCTGGCAGCTGGTCAAGGTCTGCTGCCAACTCTGGGGCCAGTGGCAGGCGGGGTGTAGGACTCAGGCCCAGTCCCCATGTCCTGCCCTCTCCTCCTTGGCCCTTCTCCATTGCACACTCTCTCTAGTTAGTCCTGTGACCAGGGCTTACAAGGTTACTTTTTCTGGTAAAAGGAACCTCTTGAGCACATCTCTCACAATCTCAGTTTATTACCTGGCTAGGCCCTTTTCATCCCTTACATTTGTCAATAATTCCCAGTTTTCAAGCTAATTTCATGTACATTTTTTATGATATGATATTCAAAACAACCATGGAAAACAGAAAATACAGGGCTCTGAAATGGGACATTATCTCCTGTTCACAGATGAAGGAAGGGAAGTAGAAGCATGAGGTTTCTTTTGTCCCTTTCCGGCCACACAATGTCTTCCTAAAACCCTCTCTAGTATATACGTATCCCAGTCCTTTAAGTTTTTTTTAAATTTTTATTTATTTGATCCACGAGTTATTTATTTAATTAGTTTTTATAATTGACAAGAGACAATATACAGAATGGGAGAGAATATTTGCAAATGATATATCTGATAGAGAGATTTACTTAATTTTATCTACTACTTTTCCTTTTCTTTATTAATTTAATTGGTGCCATGATCCATTTGTCCTGTACCCTTTAGGTTTGTCAGTACTGGTCTGCCTTCACTGTGTACTCTCCAGAGAACAAAATCTCATCAGTCTAAACTCATGGAAGGGGAATCAGCAGAGCATTCTGCATTTATTATGAGAAATGCTTCTGTCTTGATGGTGTTGACAACAGCACGCCTGTTGGAAGCAGGGTTTGGGGGCACAGATGGTGACCAAAGGAATGAAGATCATTTGGGAAGAGTCTCCTCTTTGACATGTAACAGAGTGGAAGGCACACCTGGACTTTTATGGGGGGAAATGAAAGGGAAATGATTTCCAGGAAAGATGGGTCTTTAACCAGCTCCGCCCAGTCCATCTGGGCTAACTCTTAAACATGAGCCCTGCACCATTCATCCGTGGTTTTGTGAACATCATCTGGTTAAGATACTCAGGTCTGTACTTTAATAAGCTCGCCAAACCTGTCACTGTTTGGGGTCCAGCTGTATTTTACTGTTTTTGCTTTTAAGATCAATGTTCCCAGATTCAAACCATGAAAAGTAAATGGTTCCTTGAAGTCACGAGTCATAACCTGGTAGAGTTTGGGCCTCATTTGACCCCACAGATGTGTTTTGTTTAACTTTCTTTTCTTTTCATTTTTTCTTTTCTTTCTTTCCTTCCCTCCTTCCTTCCTTCCTTCCTTCCTTCCTTCCTTCCTTCCTTCCTTCCTTCCTTCCTTCCTTCCTTCCTTCCTAACTTTTCTTTCTTTCTTTCTTTCTTTCTTTCTTTCTTTCTTTCTTTCTTTCTTTCTTTCTTTCCTTCCTTCCTTCCTTCCTTCCTTCCTTCCTTCCTTCCTTCCTTCCTTCCTTCCTTCCTTCCTTCCTTCCTTCCTTCCTTCCTTCCTTCCTTCCTTCCTTCCTTCTTTCTTTCTTTCTTTCTTTCTTTCTTTCTTTCTTTCTTTCTTTCTTTCTTTCTTTCTTTCTTTCTTTCTTTCTGTTTTCAACCTTTACAAAATGTGAGGTTTCAAGTAAAATTGTATTTATGGCATCTTTAGAAAAATTAACTCATCCGTGGTCAGTGGGGTTGAATAACTGCATGTGAGTGTTTGGTCAGGACTAGCTAGTGGCCTGTGGGGCTGTGGTGTGCTGCGGTCCTATAAGACTGCCTCCCTCATCTGTATTGCTTTCTGAGCTCCTGCAAGCACTTTGAGTTTCTCACCTCTTCCACCGAAATGTCATTTTCCCCCAAAACTCTCTTTTTGAGCATGGCATTGGGAAACACAAAGATGGAAGTTGAAGCTAGGGACTGAGGGGAGAAAAGAGGAATGGTTGACCAGGAAATCTTTTTAGGTGTCATTGAACTTCTTTTCTTCCTATTCCCAACCTCTTCTCTCATGGGTAACTTACTTAAGACCAGTATATTACAAATAAGAGGCTGGAGGCATGCCAGGTTTGTTCCGTGAAGGATAGGTTACAATAGTGGTTCTCGACCTTAGTGCCCATGAACTCCTATACAGCCATTTAGATGAGAACGTACCAATGCCTGGGCTCCACCCTGGATCAATTCAATTAGAGTTTTTGAGGGTGGAACCTGAGCATCAGTAATTTTTAAAGTTCCTTTAGTGGTTCTAATGTGCATCCAGGTTTAGAACAGCTGGGTTAGGCTTTTGACAAGGTTTATTGAAGATCTTTCAGGTTTTTGAGCTGAAGGATGTTCCTTACTGTTTTGCTAGGTGGACACAGAGAGGCATCTTAGATGCATCTTTCCAAGGTTAGCTGAGAAGACTTGAGGGCAGATGTCTTCTCCATCGAATTAAAGGGTCCAGTCCAACATTTAATTTCCTGCCACAGTGGGACTGGTACATTGGTCAAATGCCTCATCTAAGTTCACGAAACTTTTTCAAAACACTAAGGATTCTTTAACTCACACTCTGAACTTCCAATAGAGCAGCAAAAATAAGTTATGTCCTACCCCACCCTGAAATAAAATGTAAGAGCAAACCAAGACTTTTTTTATTAGCTTCAAAACCAATGCCAGTAATACAAACCAGGAAATTTTATAGCTATATGTAGAGAAATAGGATCAGTGGACAGGGGTTGTATCTCAGGCACTAATTCTGTCTGATTTTCAAATGCTACTTTCACCTACACAGGTCAGAGCCACACGTGTGAGTAATTCTCAGTGAGCTGACTAACTGATATGTAGCTAATGGGTACCTCCTGCGACCGTAGATGGTATACTGCAGAGGTTTCAAATTCTGACTGATCATTTTAAATCCCTTGAGCACTTTAGAAACATACAGATCCTTAAAGTTCCCACCTGCAGATATACTGCATCAGACTTTCCAAGGGCACAGGGCCTTGGGCATCTTATTAAGAAAAAATTACCCCCACTCCTCCCCAGTAAGACTTCTTATGTACTGCTGGTGGGATATGAATTGGTAGAACCTTTTAAGAGGGGCAGATTGACTATATCTATCAAAAGGTAAAATGTACTTCCCTTTGAACCAGCAATTGTACTGCATGTATTGGATAAATTTGCCCAAGTTTCAAATGTATATGCAACTTTGTAATAGCCAAAAACAAAACAAAACAAAACAAAACAAACCCAAAACAAACAAACAAAAACGAACAAAACATTTGTTATAATGGCACTGGTTGAATAAATTAAAATACATCTCAACAATGGAATACTACACAGTTGTTACAAATAATAAGTTAGATAATTTGGGAATAATCTATGTATGGTGGTACGGAAAGGTATGCATGCATATTTTAAGTGAAAAAATAAGTTGCAGAATGACTTGATTACTTTGATCCTTTGCATGTATGTGTACACACACACATGCATACATATGCATATTCCAGCCTATAAGAGTACACATGCAGCTACATATCCACATTCGCATGCACATACACATGTGTACACACTGGTTGAAATGCCAAAGTTGGATTCTTGGGCCAAACCAATAATCCTAGGAGCCTCCCAGGAGACATTCTGTGAATGTCCATTTTAACTGCAGAGAACCGCTGCTTTGGTCATGTTAAGTAGCAACTAGATTTGTTTTGAGACCACCTTGAATGTCAAGAATTCGTTGTTGTAGTTTCAAAAGTAGCACTATATTTATTTTTCCAGGCATTTTTTTCTTCTTTGCTTTCATGGATAAAGCAAATTCAGAAATATATTTTAAGAATAAAAGAGGTGATGTTGTTTTCCTAGTGGAAATAATATTTCAATGACTTTGACCCTATGCATTTTATTTCATAGGTTTTTATTTTATTAAATAAACTGCTTTTTCCATTTTATCAATGTAAAGAGGAACTTTATGATGGTGACCATTGATTTGAATCAATTGTTCAGTTTCAAGAAAGCAAGAGGCTTGAGAAGGTTCCTAGTCTTATAAATAGTACATAGGACATCAGACGGTGGAGGCACAACCAGTTTCTCAGTTAGATTAAAGGCCTACCAAGGTAGCATTGTGAGAAATCTCACTTGAATGCTATGTAAGTGGTGAGATACAACGGTCTGAATATGAGTGAGGAAAATGCCTGGGTCCTTTTATCAGTCTGGTGCATTTGCTGCCACTGTTGCTGCTGTTTGCCTCAAACACTGTTTAAACTGTTAACCTACAAGGTGGCTCTTATGTACAAAGTTGTTAATACATCCAATTAATGATGTCTGACATGCTGTTTTTGTAGGGAGAAAATATGTGCTAATAATAATTTTAGTTAAAATACCTTTTGGGGAAAATTTGCTGAAAATTTGCACTTTTGTTTCTATGCTTGGTACAAGCATATGCTGTCTTTCAAAAAATATTTATTTATTTTTTGTATTAGATGGAGTCTCACTCTGTCACCCAGGCTGGAGTGCAGTGGCACGATCTCAGCTCACTGCAACTCTGCCTCCCCGGCTCAAGTGATTCTTGTGCCTCATCCTCCTGAATAGCTGTGACTACAGGCGTGTGCCACTATGCCTGGCTAATTTTTGTATTTTCAGTAGAGATGGGGTTTTACCATGTTGGGCAGGCTGGTCTCAAACTCTTGACCTCAAGTGATCCGCCCACCTTGGCCTCTGAAAGTGGCTGTCTTAAATTTTATATATATATAAAATACTTTCTGTAAGAAACCAGCTGGTTTAGAAAAGTTTTAGTATGTGGAGATAAACTAGAAGTTACCTTTATATTCTAGTATTTTCAGCACTCCATAAATTCCATTACGCAAATATTGCCACACTATTTTGTGATTTTTAAATTCTTACTAAGGAATAAAAACTTTAATATATGATATAAATAAAGTCATTAAAGGGCTACCATTTTCTTGACCCTGCCAACCCCTTTTCCTCTCCTTCTCCATTACGAGGTGATTGCACACCAGTGCAAGGGGTATGAAAAAATAAAGAGAGCAATGGGTTTTGAGAAGTAAACCACTTACGTAAACTGTTTTATAATTTCTCTGAATAACTCTGCAAGAAGCTATTACTATTCTCATTTTACAAATGAGGAAAAATATTGACAGGGATTTTGTGAGTTTCCCAAGGTCTCATCCAGTTAGCAAATGTCAGAACTAACACTGGGTCTCAGTAAGCCCCTGTCTTTTCCACTGTCTCCACCAGACAAGCCTCAAATTAATAATTTTTAATAATAATATCTTGGGTATGAAAACAACAGAAGAGCCATTTTGTCAAGATTGGAGAATGTTGATAGCAATTTTAAGTGCTAACCTTTTCCTGACTGAATTCCAATATTTTGTATGTATGCGTGTGTGTGCAGATCTTCCTTACATCCTATGAAATGGTAGCAGGTTAACATTTTAAAAACATTTTCTCTAATTCATTTTGTCCCTTTGACCCCTTTCCAATTCATTCAGGTATTCCTTGTATTAGGGGAGGAATATCATGATAGGGCTGCAGTAACAAAGTTCCACAAACTTTGTCATTTAAGGGTGGCTTAAATGACAGCAATGTATTATCTCACAGTTCTGGAATCTGTAAGTCCAAGACTTACAGAGTTGGGTTTTTCTGAGGGCTGTGAGAGAAAATCTGTTCCATGCCTCATGCCTGGCTCCTGGTGGCTTGTTGGCAATCTTTGGTCTTCCTTGGCTTGTAGATATCATCTTCACATAGCATTCTCCATGTCTATGTTTCTCAGTGCCCAAATCCCCACCCCTTTTATAAGAACATCAGTCATACTGCATAAGAGCCCACCCTAATGACTGACCTATCTTCACTACTTCTGTCAGCAGCAACCCGATTTCCAAATAACGTCACATTCTGAGGCATTGTGAGTTAGGACTTCAATATATGGATATTTGGGGGACACAAGTCAACACCTAGCACAATCCATGACAGATTTGGAGGATTGAGTGACAAGGAGACCTGTGGCTCACTTCTCCAGCAAATGGCCATGCCCCACAGTGGAAACGACCAGGTGGTAGGTGCATACAGAGAGGCCTTAGCCCTACACAAAGGAGAGCAGCAGAATCGTCCTGTGTGGGTGAGCGAGTAGACATGTAAATTGGAGCCATGGATACCCGGGTCATAAACTGGTTTTAGAGGGCCCATGATGTTTCCGAAACCCACGACAGTGCTGGAGCAGGAGAATGTTTGCATGCACTGAGAGGGTCCTACTAAACTCAGAGCAAGATCCAAATGGGAAGGGGCTATTTGGACAGGAATGAGAAAGAACAGAGCTGCCATCAACATGGAAACTTGGAGGAAGAAACATGTTTTCAGTTGTTATCTGACTGTGGAGAGAACTCAACCCTTCTCTCCTCCCTCCACAAGAGGAGTTTTGCCTGGATGTGTGCACTCTGGTGAGCCAAGCTTGGCTTGTGCCGGCTAGACCAGAAGTGATGCCCCAAACCTGTTCCTGCCATTAGCACTAAAAGAGAAAAACCACAGGAGGGCAGGGGCTGCTGGAGCCAAGCTGGGGTTCTGGGGTATACTATTCTTAGACAGTCCCAGAAGAAAGGAAAAAGAGAAACTTGCCAGGGTGGCCATTTAGTGAAACAAATTGACTGCCCTATTAGCCAACATTTCACCACACATTGGGGAAAAACAAGTATGAACTCTTTCCCTCCCCATTGCTGATTATAGGTCGAAACTCTCTTATAATAAAATGCCGTGAGACACTAGAAGCCAGGTAGGTGAGTGAATTTTTCAAAGAAAAACAGACTTTTCTAAACATTGGCAATGATTTCCTTTGTAAATAGGTTTAACCTTAGACCTTCTGTCATCTCACATTTTTATACAGGAAATTAATTTTCTTCATCCTCTTGGTGTTTGAGGGAAGGGAAAGAGAGTTGAACAAGTCCCTGGGATTTCGAAAAGCTGCCATATAAACTTTAAAATTAAACAGATGTTATGTGAATCACATGTAAATTGGAGCCATGGGAACCCTGGTCATAAACTGAATGGGATGTTCTGAAGTGAGAGAAGTGGTGGATTGTTTGGCAATTATGAAAGGTCTCATGGATCAAAAATATCAAATGAAAATGGATCTTTGTGTTCAGCAAGAGTCAGAGAATATTCCAAAGCATAAATCCTTTCCAGCAGATTTTAAACTTCCTGAGGGCAGAGGCTATATCTTTCTCCACTTTCTATTCCCAGCACCTAGCAGAGCCTTGCACAGGGCAGATGCCCGAACCATTTACTGAATGCAACCTTTTGGGAACAAGCATGTCATTGCAAGAGGTAACTTTTAAGTGCTGGGATTCCTATAGCTGACCCCGGTTTCATTCTTTACTGTTTTAGTTTAGGTTTTCACTGAAGCAGAGCCTGAGTCAAGGACTTGGGTATAGAAAGTATATTTTAGAGGTGACCTTGGGAAGCAAGAGTAAGGGAGAGGTGATAATGAGAGGAAAGGAGGAAGAGACTACAGTGGACTATCAGGGTCTCTGCTCTAGGAAATGGCCGGGATGGATTTTGCTGGAACCCCTTTGAAGTGTACAGAATACCTCTCAGAACGGTCCATCCCAAGGACAGAGGCTGGGGCATTTATCCACTGGCTCTAGTGGCCCATGTTGAGAGAAGGCTTCGAGGCAGAAAGACAGAGAAATGGATCTACATGCACTTGAATGGGACACTTGTCATGGGTTCAGCAATGTGGGGGCTGAAATCAGAAGTGGCCCAGGAGGATGTGATATGGCACACAGGAGTGTTTCCTCCACTTACTGTCATAGCTTCCCTTCTGTCCTTCTTGGATGAAGATGCTCTTATTTGATTTATTCTAGGTGGTATTTATGGCTATCTCTGAGTATTTTTTAAACAGAAAAAAACTTACCCTTGATTTTAAGCGATTAGTTTTGCCATTTCTAGTAACAGGGTGGGGGAACCAAATCAATATCAGAAAGCCTGTGAGCACATTCTGTCTCCTTAGGTGCTTGCCACACCTTTCATGGGGAAAGATTCCTGGAGGTTAATTCATCCCATGCCTGGTCCACTCAACCTCCTTACTCTTCCTTTCTCTCTACAGTGAGTCTTGGCCCTGCCGTGCCAGTTTAACTTCTGCCCGTATCTTTGCTGATTCAAGTTAGTCATCAATCAATTCACCTAAGAACTGTCTCTACTTCCATACCACTTTCTAGGTGTCATAGGTTGAACTGTGTTCATGCTGCCCGCAACTGCCACCCTTCATATGTTGAAGTCCTAACTCCCAGTACTTCAGAATATGACCTATTTATAAACAGGGTCTTTGCAGGTGCAATTTGTTAAGGATTGTCAATACTTGCCTGTATACATAGCACAATCTCCTTTGTTCATGGCCAGTAGGAGTAGGGAGGGCTCCTAATCAAATATGACTCGTGTCCTAATAAAAGGGGGAAATTTGGACTGAGAGAAAGACAAGTATAGACAGAAGACAAAATGAAAAGACACAGGGAGAAACTGGCCATCAACAAACCAAGGAGAGAGAGAGAGAGAGAGAGTAGATCCTTCCTTCACAGCCCTCAGAAGGAGACAACCTTGTCAACACCTTGATTTTTAAATTCCAGCCTCCAGAACTGTGAGACAACAAGCTTCTGTTGTTCAGGCCAACAAAATAGTTGTGGTGTTTTGTCACCATGTTTGTGGTACTTGGTTACCATGGTTTGTGTCACTTTGTTATGGGAACCCTAGCAAACGAATAGGCTAGCCACCTGCCATGCTTGGCGCAAAGCTTTCCTCTTCCATGAATTTCAGCGGATTGTAAAGAGCCTTGGACCAGAAGTTAGAAACTTTGGGTCTAGCGCTGGTACCTATCACCACATGAAACAATAAATTGTATAAATATGGGCAAATGTCTTAACCTTTTTGGGTCTCTTTCTTCACAGGGCAAAATAAGGATAATAACCACCCTGCCCCTGTTGCCTCAGAGAAGGGTGTGGGAATCCAAGGCAAACACATATGAGAAAGTGTTTGTAAACTAGAAAGCATGACACAAATGTAAGGAGGGGGTGTAAAAAAGAGGAACATGTTGAATCTTGATCTGGGAGTCAGTGCAACCTTGGAACAGTTGTTTATTTCATTTGAGCCTCAGTTCCATCTTCTGTAAATTGAGATTATTTTGAAGGTCCCTCCCAGCTCTCAAGCTCTAGGATTACATGCTTATTATTAGTCATTTATTGATTCAATAAACATGGATTGTCTGCTCTGTGCCAGGCTTTGCACGAGGCACAAGGGATAGGAGCATGAGTAACTTTAGCTCTGGTCTTCCAGGAGTTGTGTTCCTCCAAAATTTTCCTTCTCAGTAAATCCCATAATGGCCATTTCCACCCTTTGATAACACATTTTTCTCATCCTTGGAGGAACAAAAGTTTGGAGAAATGTAAAGATGGGAGTACGAAGGGATGGTTTTGGGGAGAGACTACTTCCAAAGCCATGTTTTGTCAACAGTCAAGGAAGCTGTTGGCTATGGATTTCCCTTATATAGGCCAAGAGTGACATTTTATTAAAGTTTCATCTTCCCAAATGTCCTAGCTCAGTCTGGCTTCATTTTATTGGCATACCTCTGGGTTTACTAACAACATGCAGCTGTGTAAGGTGTGGGGAGAGCATGTCCTTTCCTTGAGTTACTTCTGACAGCCAGTATTTGCACTGTAAGTTGTGTCACCATCTCCTCTTTGGTTTTCCATTAATCTTTGTTGTATTTTGCATCATGGACACTCTGTTTACAAGAAATGTAAGCTGTCTGTCCTTATGTCACTCAGGCAAAACTCTACGTGTCTTTGTCTCTGTGTCCAAATCACAGTGGCTGGACACTGGACGGAGTCTAGACTCTGGACTTGAATAATTTTATTGATTCATCCAGCAAAAATGCTTTTTTAGGGTATCCACACCTGGCTCTCTAACAGAAGTTGGGAACACAGTAGTGACAAGGAAGCTTATTGTATGCATTGGAGGTTCTCTTCTGCTGAGAGTGTAAGAAGCATATGAAGAAACAAAATAAGTTCAGATAATAAGTGCCAGGACAATGTGATAAACAGAGAGAAGGATGGACCCCAACAACATTAGATGGGGTGGCCAAATAAGTCCTCTTTGAGAAGTAATTTTTGAGCAGACACTTCAATGAAGAAAACTGAGACATAGATTTGTGGGGAAGTGTGTTTCATGCAAAGGAAGCAGAAAATCTAAAGATCTCAATGACAGGAAGAATTTAGCATGTTGAAGAAATAAGAAGGCATGGATAAATTATAGAAGCAGCTGGAATGCTGATATTATTCCAACCCTTTCCCACCCCTCATGTCTCTGCTTCCCTTTTGTTTGAATGAGTTCTTTGCACCAATTCCTCATCCTGCCTGTCTACCTCCATTTCCTCAGTCTGCTACATTGTCTGCATGGTTCCCTGAGAACTGCATTTATTAAGCCTGAAGCTATGAGAAGCTGTTTCTTGGGATAGCTTGCTTTAGTTAGGTAAATGGGAAAAGGCAGCATAGAGTTGAGGAAGTGAACTAAAATGTATCTCAGACAGGAGTAATTTAATCATAAAAGATGAACTTATTAAATTAGCATGAGAAAAGTAGGATTGATTGTTAGGTTGGAAAGGACGCTCTTGGAACCCAAAGGTGGGGGGACAGGTAGGCTTCATCGTCTCAGGCAGATCCTCTCTTTGTTGTCCTCTTTTCAGGATGCTTGTCCCTTATATCTACTTTTCTGCATGTCTGGTTCATTTTTTTCTTTGCAGCAGCTTCCTCAGCAAGGCTTTTAGTTACCTCTTGCCCGTAACTTTGAATTGCACTTGACCTAAGCGGCAGGTATGTAGCTTGACTGTTAGTGCCCAGCCCTAAACCCTATAGTGACTATAGCCCAGTAATAATAGACTTCATTCTGAACTACAAATTCCAGAACAATGACTCTGGCTGGCCCAGCAGGGATCAGGCATCCATCTTTGGCCAATTCAGATATATCTGATATGGAGAGTGTTCTCTTGGTTCATAAGAGTGCCTCTAGGACCTGTGGGTGGGGCAACTTCTCTAATGAAATGGAATAGGTGGGAAAAAGTCAATGCCGTCTTTAGCAAAAAGGTTATAGGTAGAATGTGCTTGGAATAGGAGGATTTATACCAAGAGAGAAAATGTGATCTAGACAGAAAACCAAGGGAGAGAAGGAAAAGATTAGGTATTGTAAGAAGTATGGTGGCCATGAAGATATAGGTTTAGATTTTGTCTGATGTTTTTAATACCATGCTTTTGTATACATGCACACACATGCACTCCATCTCTTCTCACAAATGACTTGATGCAGTTTTTGTGAAATCATCTAAATTAAAATTCAGAACTGGAAGAAATAATATTGAGCTTAAGCTACTTTATTCTGCTTTATTGTCTATCTTTCCTAAATAGACTATGAATTTTTATATATGTCTTCCATAATTAAGATTTAATTATTTAAGGCTTTTATGTGTACACCAAAGTCCATGTTTTCTTACTTTTCTGGCAGATAAAAAACATACATTTCCCAGTTTCTCTGGAATAAGAGGTCCATGTAACTAGGTGGTGGCCAATGGTATGCGAGCGAACTTCCCATCCCTGGCCTCTGAAACCTTCCCAGTGAATCTCCATGCTCTAGTACTCTTCCATTGTCTGCCATCTTGATCCTGAAGATCCAGCAGAGAATTCCAAATTCACAGAAGCTGGTTTAGCCACTGGGTGGAAAAATCTTAAATTCCTGAATGACTCAATGGAGCAGAAACTGTGACATGAGTAAGAAATGGGTAAAGCCATTGAGCTGTTCTATACTGACCAATGCATTGAACGTGTAGATTCTTTTCTGGGGTTTCTGCCTTCTCACTTAATGTGCGGCAAAGATAGTGGCATATTTCAATGTAAAACTAATAAATGCGTATGATAGAGTGGAGTAAAAAATAACTGCAAAGGGGATGTATCCATTTGACCCCAAGAAAATTGTCTTGAAATTGAAATATCCAGGAATGTGCCTTAGATATTTAATCTTTAGGGATGGCATATAATTCACTTAGTGATTTGTTTTTTTGAGAACAGAAGTGGTTTGCTTTCCATAAGAATGGATTCATCAGCTTAAGTTCATTCCAAAATGTCAGCTACAGTGTGCCCTCTTATTTACTAATGTCGTGCAAAGAGACAATTTCTTAAGAAAAAAAGTTAATCATTTTCTCTGCCAAACAATGAACTTTTGGTAATGGAAATGTAAATAGAAGCACAATTCATTAATGTTTAAAATTTTCCCTGGCCACACATATAGCTGACATAGACATGTAATGTAGATGGTATATCCAAATACATAAAAACACACACGTGTGCATGCATGCACACACACACAGAACTATCCTAGCTTGCCTTACATGCTAGTAAAGGTATATAGTTTGTTTATTCTTGCTGCTTTGAAGTTTCTAACAATCCTCTACTAATTTGTTTAGTTTTGTTTTATCATGAATTCTAAGTTTGCACGTTGTGGAATTCTCTAAAAGCTGTAGAAAAAGCAGTGAGCGAGAGTCAATAATTTTAGTCTCATCTCTGCCACTACTTGGCCTGTGACCCTAGACGTTACCTCATCTCTTTGGATCTTAATTTCCTTAAGTATAAGATAAAATTGCACTTAGAGAATGGGCTTCAGAGTCTGATGGATCTGGGTGACTGGGCAAGTTCTTTAGCTTGTCAAACCCTCATTTCTCTAATTTATAACATAAGGACAATACCTTCTTCCTGTCAAGGTTGAGGCAAGCATTAGTGAGATATGTCTCAAGGCCTGATTCACGGTGAGTATTTAATTATTTGCTTCCTTTGTCTTGTCCTCTGGATATTGAGAGCTGACGCCTTCTACCCAAAGGAGCAGCAAATGTGGGAATCCACTCTTTACCTTGTTGGAGGTCACGCTGTTGTAGCTTTTACAGGGCAGACCTGGACTTCTTCTATTCTTTCCTCTTAGTGATCAAAGTAAACCTGCCTAGAAAAGGAGTGTGTTGGAGACATCATCCATTACACATCACAGTCGCTGTGAGCACCGTACCAGATGAGGACCTAGCCCTGTGCAAAAGCAGGGATGGGCGCACACCCATGACAATTTAGACTCAGTGTATGCAAGATTGAGTCAGCCATTGCATGCACTTTTTTTTGAAATAGAGTCTCCCTCTGTCACCCAGTCTGGAGTGCAGTGGTGTGATCTTGGCTCACTGCAGCCTCTGCCTCCTGGGTTCAAGCAATTCTCTTGTCTCAGAATCCTGAGTAGCTGGGATTACAGGCGCCCGCCACCACACCCAGCTAATTTGTGTATTTTTTTTTTTTTTTTTTTTGAGACGGAGTCTCGCTCTGTCGCCCAGGCTGGAGTGCAGTGGCGCGATCTCGGCTCACTGCAAGCTCCGCCTCCCGGGTTCACGCCATTCTCCTGCCTCAGCCTCCCGAGTAGCTGGGACTACAGGCGCCCACAACCGCGCCCGGATAATTTTTTGTATTTTTAGTAGAGACGGGGTTTCACCGTGGTCTCGATCTCCTGACCTTGTGATCCGCCCGCCTCGGCCTCCCAAAGTGCTGGGATTACAGGCGTGAGCCACCGCGCCCGGCTAATTTGTGTATTTTTAGTAGAGATGGGGTTTCGCCATGTTGACCAGGCTGGTCTCGAACTCCTGACCTTAGGTGATCCACCTGCCTTGGCCTCCCAAAGTGCTGGGATTATGGGCACCGCACCCAGACCATTGCATGCACTTGTATGAGATTCTTGCTTCCTCTTATATGATAACATAGACAATAGGAGAGATGAGGTAGGAACAAGTGTAGGGTTCTCATCTTGGCTACATGTTACTCTGATGGTGTCAGAGTAAATCCATAAGGGAGTCATCAAACATAAGTTATCAAGAAACATGTTTACAATCTATGATTATAACCTCTTTTTAAGATACTGTTTTCTCTCAGTAACCAATTGGTTTCTCTCAGTTAAAGCTCAAAAAAGAGAGAAAACATCACTGTTCTCTTCAGCAGAACTTTTGTCAGTGTGATCGAGAAGTGGCCCAAGTGACAAGTGAGCTGACCAGGGTAAGAAATAGTTTCCTGTGTCTGTTCTTGGCCTTGTTACTTTCCGGGAAGGGACAGATTCAAGAGGGCCCCCTCATTGTCCTTGCCCTCGCCTTCAAAATGTGGATTGGGAGGTAGAGGTTTTTTTTTTCTAGGAACAGAAAACCTCTTGTCTTTTTCTTTTTTCTTTTTTTTTTTTTTCGACACAGAGTTTTGCTCTGTCACCCAGGCTGGAGTGCAGTTTCACAATCTCAACTCACTGCAACCTCCACCTCCCAGGTTCAAGTGATTTTCCTGCCTCAGTCTCCTGACTCTCTGGGATTACAGGCACCCACCATCATGCTGGGCTACTTCGTGTATTTTTAGTAGAGACGGGGTTTTCCCATGTTGGCCAGACTTGTCTCCAACTCTTGGCCCCAACCAATCCTCCAGGCTCAGCCTCCCAAAGTGCTGGGATTACAGGAGTGAGCCACTGCGCCCAGCCAGAAAAACTCATTTCTTGTCCTGGCTTTGCTACTAACTAGCTTGTAACCTTTAGCTAATCTTTTAATTTCTGGGCCTCTGTTTCTACATTTTTAAAATGGGAGAGTTGAACATGATTGATCTCTAAGATATTTAGTAGTAGTGTTATATAATTTCAGCATAACATTTTTCTCAAGTATGTTCTAATACATGTGTCTCAAAATTCCCTAATTTGCATGTCACCTCACTCTGCAGTTTTTCTGTTTGTCTATGCATTGTATAGGCTAGACTATCATTTGCAGAATATTTTTATTTCAGTCACTTTTGAAATTTATCCTCTTCCTAAGCTGTAACATTCATGAGCTTACAGCTTGATGGTGTACACACACGCAAACACACACACACACACACAAAATCCCCAGCTATTATAACTTTTTTGTGTTCTTACATGTAATAACATATATTGGGAAATGCTACATAGTATAGTATTCTGTGAGATAGATTAATATACAATACTCAAACATTGATCTTTATCTTGAGTCCCTTATCCAGTGATGATCACAAACAACATGCCAATGTTTATGCTGGCCTATAGGCCATTTCCCACTCACCAGGAAAAATCTAAAGTACAATACTGTTATTGTTCTAACAACCTTTGAGGAATGGTACTTGCTCTTCTTGGTAACACCTGTTGGTTTAAACCTAGAATTCTGTGCAACACAGATGTAACATAGCTTGCAAGACCAGAACATCAAAGAAAGATGCAGACGGGGGGTTAGAATGTTATTTAGATCAAATTATGGTTAATAGAATGTTCCTTGTTTCACCGAGAAAGCATTGAATCATCTGACAATGCATTGTGTATGTCCTCTCTCTTCCACGTTTTTGGCATTTGAGCTAGGTTGTACGCACACCTTCTTTAAGTCTTCTTTTAGATATTTAAAATATTGAATGTGTACACATTTATTTAATTAATCTTCATTTATCTAATTAATCTTGGAAGATGAATAATTTCTTGCACATCTTGGTTTTGAAAGAGTTCCATAAGAATTAGAATTCATGAAACACACAGCAAGTTTAACCTAGCCTTCATTTTTGAAATCACCTGATATCAATTAGCATTCCTCCAGTTTGGGGTTGATTTATGATGCCCTTGTAAGGCCCTGAAAATATGAAAGCAGAGAAGCAGTATTTCAAAATGCAGCATAAAATCAACAATAAAATGTATATTTATAACCTGAAAAGTATGATTTCATCTTGGAGAATTACCAACCCAATAGCAGTAATAAGCATGATTTTCATTGTACCATATTGTACTTATTAAGCACTTCAGGGGACTTGTGAATAAATCAAATTGTGGGATCAGTTTTGGATATCTGAACATATTTTTAAATATTGTAAAAATGTGGAAAAGTATCACAACTGGTTATCATTTGTTCATGCTTTCCAAAAGGGTTTTAATCATAAGCTCATTCTTATATCCTCCTACAAGCTGGACTAAGGTTGGAATGGCCCTTAAAGTGAGGCCCTTTGAATAAATGCAGGTTTAATATGGTCAAGAGATAAGATTAGACCCTTCAAAAATCCCTTTCAAATACCACAGATTCTGATTTATGCTCACAAGAGTCAGGGAAAACTAGGTGGTTTAGAGGATGCAATGTTATCAGAGAATTTAGGGTGATGTACATGCCTGCTTTTGATTTAAATTTTAATAAAAATATTCAGGATGGGAAGTTAAGGCATTGAATTGAAATGGCCCAACTTGCTCTGTTTGCATTATATTGGCTTCCACAAGTCAAGTCAATTCAATCCAACAAGTATTTGTTGACAGTGTACAATGTGTCAGGAACTGTGACAGGTGTGGGGCTACAAAATCAAGAAATAGCAGTTTGGGGGAGCTCTTGCTGGCATACAGATCAGTGTGACAGAGCTGAAGTTCCAGGTTGACCCCAGATTTGGATAGTATTCTGAATTTAGATCAATGGTCACGGATTCCAATGGAAAAGGGACGTATAACTTGGCCTGGTCTGCAGAGATCAATATCCCCAATGAGTTATTTTAGGGTGATCCTAGGTTAAGTCCCAAGTAGCAGTGGGGTTAAGCTAGAGTGTCTGGCAAAAGTAGTCTCAGAAGAATGGCTCACTTAATGAGAACCTCCCTAATTAGGAGAAGGTTGGTAACAGGGGCATCTCTAAGAAGCTTTAGGATCAGGACAAATAAACAAGATTTTTTAAAGTCCCAACATTTTATTGACATTACCTTTTTTTTATAGGGTTATTAGATCATAGGTTCTATAGCTGAAAGCAAAACAAACCACTTTTGCTTCAGGGTTACATGCATGTCAGGGTGTAAGCCTCCCTCCAGGTTTCTCAGAGGGAATGATAGACACAAGAGAGCTCTAAAGAATTGCATCAGGATGGCATGTCTTGAATTGGAGGTCTGTTCACCAGCCCTGCCCTGGCCCATATCACCCATGCTGGAGACCCAGAGTCTCTGCCTATGAATCCTTGGGTTCTTGCCTACAAAGTAGCTGACCCACAGCTTCTGTAAGCCAAACTGACATCACATATCTGATTCTATTTTCTCTTTACAGTGTTAAAAATTCTGAGAGGTGATGAAGAGCATAGTAAACCAAGTGAAGGATATGGAGGTTATTTGAAATGTTTTCTATTTATATTCCAATACATTGCATGTTTTCGGCTCCAAATTTGCTTGGATACCAAATTCTAGTTCTTACTAAACAATGAAATATTGTGATAGTTTTGGAAATAAATATAAAATTGGATGACTGTCTCTCACACTTTACTATTCCATCCTCCCTTGATAACATGCATAGAGTAACTATCTTGCCAGAGAAATGCAGACTGTAGACAGGGGCAACATCTCAATTGCAAAGTCTAATAAATAGGACAGACACTTCCAGTGAGTAGATAATTTGAATATCACTTGCATTTGTGTGTGATCATACCAATACTAGGACTGATAATAATGGCTACCACTTGTAAAGTACTTACTTTGTAGGAATATAATTGTGCTATGTATTTTATATAATATCCTTATTTTATTTAATTTGAGTCCCACAATATTTCTATGAATTAGCTATCATTGCATCAGTATACTTGAAATATAAAAACTCTAAAGCTCAGAGAAGTTCACTAACCAGCTTGAAGCCAGAATCTAAAACCAGTCATTTTTCTTCCATAGCCCACCCATTTTTTATTCTTACCCTATGCTGCTTATGTTGAGATAATATGTCAAGGTTTTCTGATATGCTTTTCATGTTTTTACGAGACTGGGAGTGAACCCCTCTGGAAAATCCCTTGATGGTTCATTTGAACCCTGGAAAAATAGACAGTGAGCCAGTGTTTTTCAAATTGTGGATTTTAGCCAGTTAACAGGTCATGAAATCAATTATTAGTGGATTATAACCAGTAATGTTTTAGAAAGGAAATAGAGCATAGAATAGAAAATATCAGAATACATAGAACTGAAGCTAACTATTGTTTTGTAAAACTTTTGGCATATATATGATATAAAAATGTATGATTATATATTATGTATTATATAATTTTTGGCATATATTTTATATAATATTCATGTGTGTGTGCATGTGTGTACTCACAGTGTAAGATTTTTTTTTTTTCTGTGAATTTCAGTCAAAAAATTTGAAAACCACTGCCTTAGGATATAGATAGGGTGAGCAGGGAGTAAGACTTATGGTGTATAAGAAAGGAAGAAGAGTTTGGGGATATTTATGGGGGTCAAACTAGGGAGGAGGAAGGAGGAAGTCAAAGGGAAGAGCAAGGAGACCCCAGTAGCAAGAAACTGTCACCTATAAGGCTGGGAGGATATACTGGATCAAGGTTGGAACAGAAGGATCTTGACTCTTGTGCTAAGGAATGTGGACTTGATTGTCTGGGAGTGTATGGAAAGCCATCAAACAAGTTTGACTGGGAATGTGACATGACAAAACAGTGCCTTGGATGGATTAATCAGGCCACTGTACATATGATGAACGGGAGGTACAGAGACTGGAGTAAGGTGTACCTTTAGGAGGCTTTTGAAATAATCCAGGTCAGGGACACTGAGTGCCTTGAATGGGGAGAGGGGAGTGGGAAAAAAGAGGTGGGAGATATGGTAAACACGAATATGGAAGTAGAGGCAAATGACTGGGAGCTAGGCAGAGCCTTTGACTAACATAGAAACAGGGCAAAGGAGCAGGCCTCGAGGGTAAGATAATGAATTCAGTTTGGCATGTGCCCAGTTGATCCACAGGAGGGATATCTAAAGTGGATGACTACAAAGCAGGGAGCCATGGAAACATGAAGCTTGGTGCAATGTAGTTGAGTAAAAGGGCTAACACATAGTCAAGCTAGGCAACAATGCAGCATCCTCTAGATAGGTGCTGACTGACTGGTTGATCTTGGTGACAGTGGTGGGATACATGCATTTTTCATTGTGACACTCCCTCTATTAATATTGAAAGAGCAATGAGACATTTGTCCACTGGCCTGTGGGATGTTCCAGACTTTGGTATTTTACAACTGCATTAATACAGAGGAATTGGTTTTGATGCAATGATATTGGTATTTTTAAGCATGGTTATGTTTGTCAAATATCTACTTTGTTTTAGAGAAAAGTCTTCTCCAATGAAATGACTAATGGTCTTAGCATCTTTGGGATTAGCTTCCTTGGGATCCTTGGTCTTAGCATCCTTGGAATGCTTAAGGGTCTTAGCATCCTTATCAACCTTGGTCTTATCGTCCTTGGATACTCCTGATTGTTGTCCTTATCAGGAGAAGGGAGAGGCAACAGCCTACTAGCATTGAAAGTTGCCTAACAGTTGGGCATAAAGGAAATTTGCCTAGGCTCCTCCATGGAGGTCATCCCAAGAGTAGAAACATACTTGGTACCTTGTGATAGGATTATGTCTGCAGATAATGCCTCTTCTAGTTGGATGCTTTTTGTGTGTGTGGTAGAACAGCTTTTATCACTCCTAAGTGAAGTTTAACTTCGTGGCCTCCTTTACAAGCATGAAACCACATGCAATGAAAACACAATTACTTTCCTAAATTTGCCCTTGCTTTGTCTTTTCTGGACCAGGTTTCCTAACAGTATTCAGTTTCTCTCCCTGAATGGATCTTGGTGTTGATGGTAGTCCTTCAGGTAGAGATTGGGCTGATGTTTTCCACCAAAATACTGACTGGTCTCCACAACATGCACATGAACAGGTGAATTTTAGAGCTTCAGATCCTGAGATGTAGTTCTTATTCCTTGATTGGTAGCATGCAAATGACAGGGACCAGGCCCTGGAGGTGGACCCAGGTCTCTAAGCTGCAGCAGTGACATGCAAGGTGACTTGTTCTAGGAGTTCCTGCAGAAACAGAGTTTGGTGATTTGTGGGCTTTTAGCAGACTAAGTTACTTCCTCCGTCGTGTCTACCCTGGTCTCCTAGTCTGCAGACCTTACGGTAAGAAATGCCCAGTAACCAAGAAGCTGAAAGCAAAGCCATGGCAGGTTTCTCTGCCAGTCAGTGCATTCCCTAGGAAAGCCCTTGGGATAAATCCATTTCCCCATAACTGATGAGCTGATTGTCACACCATAAAACCTCATCTTATTAGCTGGAGGAAAATTTCATGAAAGTAAGGGATGTCATTTCCATTAAAAGAGAAAAACCCTGAACATAGTTATCTCTTTGAATATTCTATAACCAATTATTTATTATTTGTGCCTCTAGAAATGTTAAAAATGTATTAATTAAGCATCAATTGTGAGCTAAGGCAAATAAGATGAATGTGTTGTTTGCACACCTTATGATGGTTAAGACATTCCTAGAGTTAGTTTTGTCTGCTGTTAAAAGCCACTCATGGCCCCAGGAATTTAATATCCAGGAACCTGTAGAATGTATGGGGATAAATGATGCCATGTAATGCTTTTGGGGCCTGGAAGGTCAGCACTAGATCTAGAATGTAGGTTGACTTAAGATCGAGAACCAGAGGGCCCTCAAAAGTAAAAACAGTCCTGTTTGGGGAGTACGCGGAGCACTCTATGAACTAATAAATACCAATGAGGGTCAAAATACCTGAAGAATCCCTAGGACAAAGTATACCTCATGCCACTGGCTTTATCTCTGTCTTACAACCATTTTGTGAATTACTGTCTGTGGGAGGCTGAGAGAGAAGGAAGAAAGAGTGTCTAGAATAAATATGGATTATAGTCAGAATAAATATGGGAGTCTGAGACCTTAACCGATATTTGCACACTCTTCTGCCCTCATGCTCAATGGTCCAGGCAGTTGTGAAGTTCTTAAGGCAATGAGCATATTTCTTTTATCTTTGAGCTCCTAAGGGTTTCTAGTTTCTGGCTCACTGTGTTAAAAAAATTACTGGATAAATGGATCATATAGAATGCCTAATCTTTTACTTAAATAATTCCAGAAAAGAGGCTAAAACTTCTGCAGGAATTCACTTCAATATATCTGATCTGGGTTTTTTGTTTCATTTTTAAAAAGTGTTCTTAGAACTTATCTACTATAGCGTATAGCATCTATTAAAGGCTTACCATGTGTCATTTATTGGGGTAAGGAGTTTACATTGTATTAAAAGCCTATGTTGTAGGTACTATTTTTATTCTCATTTTTCAGATGAGAAGATAGAGCATGAGCAGGTCGTATAGCTAGAAAGTGATGGAGCCAGGAGTTTTTATTTCAGATTTTATGTCTGTAGAAAAAACATATTAGAGCTTATTCTTTTACAAATAGTCACTTAACTGGCTAGGTTCCTAAGACAAGAATCTATTCTTATCTATTCATAATTTGTCTTGTGTGGTCCTCCATGGCAATGAAGAATGAAGGTCTGCAGGGTTTAGTTACTTCATTGTCTTGAAGACCACTCTGAAGTCATGCACTAAATTTTTTAACTTAAAAAATATAATTTGAAGTTTTGGAGCTCAGAAGACTTAGACATTTTAATTTTGATGTCTCCAGCACCTGACATGCAGCCCGGCAGATCCAGTGTCAGGTTATGATCCCAGGCAGGGTCATGTGGCATATGCCTATGTGAACACCCTCTACACAGATAGTGCATCTAGAGTTGTGTGATGTCAGGCCCTAGTCCCCATTGTGTTCTAGTACCTTTCTGATGTTAAAGGTGCCACACACTGCACCATCTCTCGGTAAGCACAGATTGGTTTTTCAAGGATGAGCTCTAGATGCAAATGGACCTGAAACTACACGGTTCCTGAGGCATGGAGTGCAGAGCCCTCTGGATTTTGAGGTGGAAAACTCAGGGGCAGGTGAGGGGCCATTCAAAGGTTTGGTCTGCATCAGAGTCACAAATATGGTGTGTTCTTCCTACTAATTCCCAGAAACAGCTGCTGGTTGGAACATAGGCATGGTTTCACGAACTTTGCTTTCCATAGTCTCAGAAATTCAGACTTTTAAGAGGGAGTTGTGATGTATTAATATATCATCAGATGTTTCCATGATTGATATTTGTGGAGACCAAGGTCAGGGATAGCAATTTTTCAGGGAATGTTTTGCTTTGTAGTCCCATTACAATAAACAGAATCTCATACACTCTTTGCAATTCTTTTCCACTTCACTTACTCCCACAGTCATTTTTGCATTACCTACTGTGTGCAAAAAAATGTGCTCAGGCTCCTGCCCTCTAGGAATTTAAGGTTCACTCCTCTATCAATGAATGACATTTTTCTTCGGAGGGGTGATTTGCTGAAATTTTATGTATGTGCACTGATTATATATATGCTACTTAAAACTTTAGCTGAACTGTAAGGATAGCCAATAGGACAATACAACCAATGACGTCTTAAAAGGGAAAATTCTAAATTGTGAATATTTCAACATTTATGAAACTGATAGAATGTATTTTCATTTGGAACCCCCTTGATCTGGCTTGTTGTTTTCTTCTTCCCTGTGTCTCTTGCTGGGGACTCCCTGTGTCTCTCCTGTCTCTCCTCTTCTTCTGACTCTAGGACTTTGGGTCTTTCCCTTTCCCCGTTATCAGTCCTAGCCATATCTTTCATTTACCTGGAGAACTGTATGAACTCCACCTCCTAACCTGTCAAACTCTCAGTAGTGAGTGAGTCTGGGTCTGCACCTGTTATGCTTTTGCAAAATTCTCTGGACAAGCTGAGGCGGAGCCTGTGACTTCTTTCTCCCTTTAGGTTTGGTATTTCAATGGAAGCACTGCATGTGTGGCCAGGAGAGGGATGTGCAGGGGTGGTCATGGCAGGCTGTTGGACCTGGCACCCACAGCAGCCCTGTCAGCATTTGAGTGTCTGGATGTGGATTGTTGTCTTTGGCGAACATCAGTAGCACATTGTCAAAGCCCTGCTGGCTGCTGCTTCTCACTGAGGATGCCCGTAACCACCTCCCTCTAGACAGTTGATGTGTGTTCAAGGAATAAAAACTAGTATGAATCCAGCATATGGACTGTAGACACAATTGATCTGAAATCTTCATAATCTGAAAAATAAAAGTCAAATTTTTTTCTGCATTTTTTAAAAAAATAGACAAGATATAAAACATAGCTGAACTTGTGAGATGGCTTTGGTGCTCCCTTCCCCCCACTGTGAGTCTCTGACTTCTTTAATGAAACAGGGTCAGAGTGCTCAGAGATGTGTGGTAAGGTCACAGTTAGGCCCTCTAGTAAGTCATTGATTCAACTGACTTGGGGTATATATTCTGTTTGCTATTTGTATAGGATCTCATGTAATACCACTACAGTTTCTTTCTGGTGCCCTAACTTAACATCACGGAGCTCGGGAGCTCTCTGACTTTTACCTCTCTTCTGTGAGGCCTCCAGTTCTTTGGCTTCCTTTGTGATGATTTGTTGTTTTCCCTAGCATCTCTCTGCTTTCTCCCATTCCTCCCTTCCCTGTAGGCTTGAAACTGAGATTCTACTTCCTCGGGTGCAGTAAGCTGCAAATCTTCCGTAATTCTGGAAAACAAGCTGTTGTATTTGGGATAAAAGCATTTCAATTTTTGTTAGAAATCAGGAATGTGTGTGTCATTCATTCAGTCATGTATTTGACAATTATGAAATTATTCAGTACCTTTTATTTGCCAGAGAACATTCTAGAAGTTGGGAATACAGGGTTAAAATCTCTGCTAGACCAAATAGAAATTGGTACTATTTTCTCCTTGTTCTTCAGGCATGGGTGTGGCTTATGTCTCAATTAAAGTGAGCTGAGAGGAGAGATTGCCTTCTGTCAACCACACAGGCAGTAGAATTCACACAGGCTATGGGTTTCTCCCCATCTCCTTTAGAGTTGCTCAGGCTGATGGTAATTTTGAGGGGCCAGAAAAATTTGGGATCCTTGCCTACCCCAAGGGTAACAGTGTATTTGCAGAGTACCTGCTATCTGAAGCCACGTGGGAGGACTGGTGTCCTGAGATAGTGTATTTAAAGTGTCACCTATTTTCCAGGATGGGCCAAATGACAATTTCATGTCATTATTTGGCAGGGAGGGAAAGGATTAGCCTATAAAGCAGGTAACTAAATATGATTTCATTTTAAATCTTTTCAATCTTCTCACGAATAAAAATACATTCTTGTCAAACTAGGAATCCTAACTTTGGGTTTAGAAATATATGCAGGGACATAATGTAAATGTACGTTGATATTTTCAGTACTATCTCAGCACAATTGACATTTAGCCTGACTTGCAATTAAACTCTGACAGCAGTTTCCAACACTAAAATTTTGTGTGGCCAAGTACACCAAAAGAAAGCCCGGGAAAGTCTTAACCTTGAGTTTGCTTTCTGTTAAAGGGAGTGTTTTTATGGATTTTATTAAAGATCATGCTTGTAAAAAGAATTGGGTGCATTATTTTGCCAAAAAATAACTTGAAAAGTAGTTTTTCCTCTCGCCTCTCCCACTGTATATGAACCCGAGAAAGAACAAATGTGATACTTGAAAAGTAGTTTTTCCTCTCGCCTCTCCCACTGTATATGAACCTGAGAAAGAACAAATGTGATGCTGTGCTAGGTAAGAGACATGGGGCTGCAGATGGTCTGGAGAGCCTTGACGCTACCCAGTTCAGGTCAGATGCACCTGGATCTTTTTCAGGGGTTGAGATAGAGGGGCTTGGAGTTTTTTGGCCTGCTTGATTAACTAACGGCATCAAATGAAAGCAGGCCAGGGCTTGGCTGTGAATTTCACTACCCTCTGCAGACTCATCTATAGTCCTCCCACATTGAGTGGAAGCACAGGCTTCTGTCTTTCATGTGATTAATCTGCTTTTCTATTGCACACTCTGGTTTCTCCCATCATGATCCCTGGGAAAGAAGAAAGGTCCAGTCTCTCTTTCGGCCCCTCAGGAAAAGCCTACCTTATTCTCTTCTCAGCTTCCTACAGCAGCCAACGCTTCAGGCTTAGAAAGAAAAAGAAAACCCTAAAGGAGAGTGATGTCTACCAGAATTATTATGCCCACATTTAAGGCCTGACTTGGGTTAGCATGAATTGAAAGATCAACAGGCGTATATATATATATATATATATATATATATATTTTTTTTTTTTCCTGAGGAAAATGTGTCTTTCTTACTCTTTTTTTTTTATTATTATACTCTAAGTTCTAGGGTACATGTGTACAACGTGCAGGTTTGTTACATATATATACATGTGCCATGTTGGTGTGCTGCACCCATTAACTCATCATTTATATTAGGTATATCTCCTAATGCTATCCCTCCCCCAACCCCCTCCCCACAACAGGACCCGGTGTGTGATGCTCCCCTTCCTGTGTCCCAGTGATCACATTGTTCAATTCCCACCTATGAGTGAGAACATGCGGTATTTGGTTTTCTGTTCTTGCGATAGTTTGCTGAGAATGATGGTTTCCAGCTGCATCCATGTCCCTACAAAGGGCACGAACTCATCTTACTCTTTTTGGCTGGGTGGAGTAGTGGGATGTGTATGGGAAAATGCAATGACAGGGTGTACTGTGTGTTTCAGAGCTTTATCAATATGAGACATAATCCAGGAGTAGAACTTATGTCTACTCCCACCCCTTAGGCCTCTAGCAGAATTTGTGGAAGATGAAGATAAGGCTTGAAATATTCCAGATAGGACTCACTGAGACGACTTCTCCTTCCTCCTCCTCCTCCTCCTCCTCTTCTTCTTCTTCTTCTTTTTTTTTTTTTTTTTTTTTTAACAGAATCTTACTTTGTCGCCCAGGCGGGAGTGCAGTGGTGCCATCTTGGCTCACTGCAACCTCCACTTTTTGGGTTCAAGTGATTCTCCTGCCTCAGCCTCCCAAGTGGCTGGGACCACAGGTGTGTGCCACCACTTCTGGCTAATTTTCTTATTTTTAGTAGAGATGGGGTTTCACCATGTTGGCCAGGCTGGCCTTGAACTCCTGACCTCAAGTAATCTGCCCCTCTCAGCCTCCCAAAATGCTGGGATTACAGGCATGAGCCACCACACCCAGCCCTCACTGAGACTTCTAATGTAAGTTGCTAACCTTGACTGAGTCAGTATTAAGTACTAGGTATTGTGCAGGTACTTCATGTGCATCTTATTTAATTTTTACAAGACCCATGGGTGGCAGGTACTATTGGCACCATTTTCCAGATAAAGAAAATGAAGTTCTGAGCAGTCAAATGACATGTCAAGATCACCCAACTGGTAAGCGACTTAGGGGGGATTCCCACCTTCCTTAAAGATTTTTGGGTTCTGCCAGTGAGGATCTCATAATGTTGTTGATAGAAATGTCAAGATACCCTTGAGTATGCTAGCTGCAAATGTCCTGTTATACATCCCTGATGCCAGATGATGGTTGGCGTTGTTGAGAACAGCTCCAATACCAGAGAGGAGGACATAAGGCGTATATGTAAGGAGCGTCTATGATAGAATTCAAAACAAGCAGGACACAGGCAGAGGGTCTTACATAGTATCCTTTCATAACTGGGATACCTGTCTTTTTGTGAAGAGGGCAGCAGCTACTTTTCATTTTTCTGAAAACTTAAGGTTGTAGGGAGGCCAGGGGCTTGACAAAGCAAGCATGTGTGTGTGAAATACTGACACTCAGGTCTGTGTAGGTGTATGTGTGTGCAAGGGCACTGATGCTGGTTGGAATCCTTTTCCATCCAGAACCCAGTAAACCTCAGAGGGAGGCTTCTTGGCTAGACTCTATCTCCCAGCAGAGAGAGATACTAGTAGCCATTAGAGGTGATTCCATGATAATGATTGGAAACCCAGCTTCATAGGCTCACTCATTTCACAAACCCAGAACTATGTCATGGACCAAAGAACACGGGGACAGAGTGAACTATGAGAAAACCTGCAAATCTAGGCAAAGGCTGAGGGAATTTCAGATTTATTTCCAATAAGATGTGAAAGTCAGGCTTAAAAGATACTTGATCTAGTATGTTCATACTTCATGTAGCTTAGAATAAGCTGTTCAACAGTTTCATACTTCATGTAGCTTAGAATAAGCTGTTCAATAGTAAACTGCATGCTCAACTTGAGTAAGGATCTCTGCTCTACTGCTTTATAAATGAGACGAGAATGTGGTTTGTGGCATCAGCATCAACCGGAAGGTTGTTAGAAATGCAGAGTCTTAGGTCCCACCCAAGACCCACTGAATCAGAGTCTGCATTTAAAAAAGATCCCCAGGTAGGTTGGATGCACAGTGATGTTTGAAAACTACTCTGCTAAAACATACTAAACAATAGCACAATGCACCAAAGATATTGATTAGTGGTCTCAACCCTGGCTGAATATTCCAATCTTTGGGTGGCCCCACTCCAGACCAATTATATCAGTTTTTTTTTTTTTTGGAGTAGGGGCCAGGCACTGGCATTTAAAAAAACTCATAGGGTGCAGCTATGATTGAGAATGCCCTGATTTAGATGGTGGGTGCCCCACATGAGTGGATAAATGTTGCTTTATTGACTGGAGTTCTGAAAGAGTTGGCCCTATGACATGATACTACTTAACATGTCTGTTAGTGATTTAGGAGAGTACGTATAAGACATACTGATTCCATCTGCCAGTGATAGGGGATTGCACAATATAGTTAGCTAACATCCTGAAATTCAGCAGGACTAAAATGCTAAGTGATTGTGACAAGAGTGGAAAAAGTGTGGACAAGTGTGAAGGTCCTACTGATTCTCAGAGGACATTCATCCAATCATAACAAGAAATTGTCCAGTGAAGAATGGTTCAGCGATGGAGAGCTGTGATTAAAAAGGCAGAGAAAAATCAGAGCATGAGAAATGTAAAGGAGAAAGAAATCATTACATAGCCTTCCCCTGGTACTTGATATTGGTTAGGACTTTCTATTGGCATCACCCAAGTTAGGATGCTGGAATTGAAGTGCAATTATGATGAACTTTGGATATTTCAGGGGAGACTAATAAATATTAGGCGTAAAAAAGCAAAAAGAGGCTGCTTTTATTTAGTATGTTGAAAACAAGACTAAGGGGAGAACTTAACATTTTTCACATACAGGAAAATGTGCTTTTACATGAAAGATAGTGATTAGCTGATCTTTTACCAGAAGGAGAAGAGAATAGCGAATAGACATTACGAAGAAATTTCTAACATCAAAAGTGGGCAGTCTCTGAAAAAGGTTGGGGAAACGAAACCTGTATCTGCTAATGTTGCTTCGGGGCCCAAGAGGCAAAAGGTGGTCTTCATGAGAAATCTGGAATGTAAGGCCCCCTGCCAGTGGGGAATAAAAGCCTCCGGTAAGTTTTGCTCTACATAGAAGGAATGAGATGCTCTGGAATCCTGAAAACATTGATGAAGTTAGTGCACCATAAATCTGCTAAACACCTGAGACAACTTTGATTTCTGCATATCCATTCTTAACCAAGTAGGACTATAAGAAAACTTCTTTATCCTGATAAAGGGCATCTACAGATGCCTTTCAGCAAACATCAGACTCAATGGAAAACATTTGAAAACATTTAAAAATATTAATATGTTATTTTAATTGGATAAATCATAATTATGTACATTTATAGGGTACAGTGTGATATTTTGATATGTGTATAGAATATGGAATTATTGAACCACACTAATTAACATATCCATCACCTCACTAACATCATTTTTTGGTGTGTGGTGAGACCTTTGAAGTTTACACACTTAGCTATTGTGAAATATATACTACATTACTATTGAATATAGTCACCCTGCTTTTCAATAAACTGCAAAAATGTATCCCTACTGTCTAACTAAAACTTTATATCCTTTTTACTATACTCTCCCAGTCTCCCTGCTGCCTCTGGTAACCACCATTCTACTCTCTACTTCTATGAGTTCAAGGTTTTTAGATTCTGCAAATAAATAAGATTATACAGTCTTTGTCTTTCTGTGTCTGGCTTATTTCACTTAGCATAATGTCCTGTAGGTTAATTCATGTTGTTGCAAATGACAGGATTTCTTTCTTTCTTTCTTTTTTTTTTTTTTTGAAACTGAGTCTCGCTCTGTCGCCCAGGCTGGAGTGCAGTGGTGCGATCTGGGCTCACTGCAAGCTCCCAGGCTCACGCCATTCTCCTGCCTCAGCCTCCCGAGAGTAGCTGGGACTACAGGCACCTGCCACCACGCCTGGCTAATTTTTTTTGTATTTTTAGTAGAGACGGGGGTTTCACCGTGTTAACCAGGATGGTCTCGATCTCCTGACCTTGTGATCCACCCACCTCGGCTTCCCAAAGTGCTGGGATTACAGGCGTGAGCCACTGCGCCTGGCCGGGATTTCCTTCTTTTTGTGACTGAATAAGTATTTTATTGTGTATATATGTCACATTTTCTTTATCCACTTACCTGTTGATGGGCACTTAGGTTGATTCCATATCATGACTATTGTGAATAATGCTGCAGTGAACAGGGGAGTGCAGGTACTCTTCAACATATTGATTTCAAATCCTTTGGATATGTACCCAGACAGAGGATTGCTGGAGCATATGGTAGTTCTATTTTTAGTTTTTTGAGGAACCTCCTTACCAAAATGGCTGTACTAATTTGCATTCCCATCAATATTGTACGAGGGTTTTCTTTTCTCCATATCCTTGCCAACACTTTTGTCTTTTTAATAGTAGTTGTTCTTATAGGTGTGAGGTAATATCTTATTGTGGTTTTAATTTACATTTGCCTAATGATTAGTGATTTGAGTATTTTTTCGTGAATTGTTTTCCATTTGTATGTCTTCTTTTGAGAAATGTCATTCAGTTATTTTCCCCATTTTATAATTGGATTATTTGTTTTCTTGCTATGAGTAGTTTGAGTTTCTTACATGTTTTGGATGTTACATCCTCATTAGATGTATGGTTTGCAAATATTTTCTCCCACTCTGTGGATAGTCTCCTCACTTTGTTAATTTTTTCCCTTGCTGTACAGAAGCTTTTTGGTTTGATGTAATCTGTTTTGCCTATTTTTGCTTTTGTTGCCTGTGCTTTTGGGATCGTATTTAAAACATCAGTGCCTGGACCAGTGTTGTAGAGCTCTTTAACTTATGTTTTCTTTCAGTGGTTTTATACTTTCAGGTCTTACATTTAAGTATTTAATCCATTTGCATTTCTTTTTGTATATGGTGTGAGATAAGGATCCGGTTTCATACTTCTGCATGTGGCTAGCCAGTTTCTCAGTACCATGTATTAAAGAGACTGTCCCTCTCTCTCATTGTATGCTTTTGGCACCTTTGTTGAAATTCAACAGACAATAAACACATGGATTTATTTCTGAGCTCTCTATCCTGTTACACTGGTCTATGTATCTGTTTTTATGCCTGTACCATTCTGTCTTGAAGGTCGTGAACAAGACAAAGTTGTCTCTGTCACCACTTCTGTTCAATTGTACTGGCATTCCCAAACAATGTGTAATACAAGAAAAATAAATTATATGTATATAAGCCTTAGAAAGGAAGAAACAAAACTATAATTCACAGATGATATGAATAACTAGGGTTGATTAGAAAACCATAATGAATCTTTAAGGAAATGACTGGAATTACTAGCAGAGTTTGACAATGTTGTTGGATATAAAAATCAATTTAATAAAATCAACCACATTCCTACATACCAACTACAATTGAAAACTAATTTTAGAAAGATAGCATTTATCACAGAATAAAAAAAATTTAAAAAACTAGAGTTTTGCTTCCAGTAATGGCTGACTAGACTATTCCAGACCAATCTTTATAGAAAAGCTAGATAACATACAGAAGGTTGTTGGAAGGTGCAGAGAGAATTTTCAGGATCAAGACCTGGAGTAAGAGGGAAGCCACAAGAGAAGTGAGTTTAGCATTTGGGGGTTGCTTTTCATCTTGAGGTGAATGCAGATTCTAAAATCAAAAGCAATGGCTGAGAGATTCAGAAGCTGGCCAGAGCGTTCAGCACTCTAAACAGGGCTGGAGTGACAAAAGGAATAGGTCAAGCCCCATTGAGAAGGAGGTGCTCTGATAAACACCCCAGGCTTTCAGTTGGGACCCTAAAGGATTATATGCTAGGAGTAAGAGTGAACCTGAACAAGTCAAATCCTCACAGGACTAGAGCTCAAAACAGCCTAATTTTTATTGGATTAAGGTGATTTGCTCCTACCCTAACTGTCTGCAAAATTAACTACAAAATTAAATAATTTCTGGAGAAGAATAACATCATTCAGAGTAGTATATTACTTCTATAATTTGTCCTACAATTGGTATGCTATCAAAAATAATTGGGTATACAAAAATATAAGTGTATTAGCCCATTCTCATACTGCTAATAAAGACATACCTGAGATTGGGTAATTTATAAAGGAAAGAGATTTAATTGGCTCACAGCTCAGCATGGCTGGAAAGGCCTCAGGAAATTTACAGTCATGGCAGAAGGGGAAGCAAACACGTCCTTTCTCACATGGTGGCAGGAAGGAGAAGAATGAGAACTGAGCAAAGGGGAAAACCCCTTGTGAAACCATCAGATCTCCTGAGAACTTACCGTCATGAGAATAGCATGGGGAAAACCACCCCCATGATTTAATTACCTCCCACTAGGTCCTTCCTATAACACATGGGGATTATGGGAACTACAATTCAAAATGAGATTTGGGTGGGAGCGCAGCCAAACCATATCACTAAGACCTAATCAAAAAACAAGAGAAAAAAGATACAATACAAGCATACTGAACAGAGAGATTCAGTTATTAGAGTTAACAGATATGGAGTTTAAAATAACTGAGATCAGCATATTAAAAGAGCTAAAATAAAATATGGAAGATGTTGGCAAAGAATAGGAAACAAGGAGCCGAATGGAAATTCTAAAATGGACAAATGCAATACTAAATTTAACAACACAATGGAAGGATTTAACAAGTATACACAGCAGATGAGAGAATGAGTAAACTGGAAGATAGATCAGAATACAATATCTCTACTGAAGTATGAAATGATAAAGGATGGACATGGGCAACTATAGAAAGAGCATAAGAGGCGTATGAGACAGAGTGAAAATGACTAACAAAAGTTAGTGAGGGAGAATGTGGCAGAAGCCATATTTGGAGAAGTAACAGCTGAGAATTTTCTAAAATAGATGAAAGACTTCAAGCCACAGGTTCAAGAATTGCTGTAATCCCCAAGCAGAAAAAAAAAATAAAAAAACCGTATCTGGGTACATTTTCTTATTTCTTTGATTCCAATATTTCTTTTAGCTCAGCTCTCAGTCTTGCTATTGCTCCTATGAAGGCACACATTTTTTTTCCCTCTGAGTTGCCCTACCCAATAGGTATATTGGCATATGGGTAGGAAATAGATTACATGAATAGAATAGAGAGATCACAAATGGACCCATGAATACATGGAATTTGTTATGATTATTTGGCAAAGTGAAAGCAAAAGTATATGTTTTTAATAAATGATGTGGAGACAATTGGTTATCCATTTGGAAAATAAATGAAATTTGACTCCTGCTTCACATAATATTTAACAATTAATTTCAGGTACATCAAAGACCCTAATGTGAAAAAGGCAAGACTATAAAGTTAATATGAGAGAATTATTGTGATGTTATGGTAGAGAAGGACACAAGACACAAAATAATAACCAGTGAAGGGACATATTGCTGAAATTAGTTTACAATTTCAATTTCTATTCCTTAAAATACATCAAATTAAGAATTTACTTTCATTAAAAGACACCATACGTTGAGTGAATGTATTATCCAGAAGATACAAATTCCTACTAATCAATAAGAAAGAAAAACAACATTATAGAAAAATGGGCAAATGAAATAAAGAACAATTTTAAAGGATCAATTTCACATGAAAAACGAGTCAATGGACAATTTCATTACTAGTCAGGGAAATGCAAATTGAAACCTACTATTTTATACTCCACTCTTTAACAATACCAAGTTGTAACTAGGACCTGCAGATACAGAAATTCTCATCCACTGCTATTGGGTGTAGAAACTGGTATACCATTTTGGAAATGACTTTGGCAACATCGAATTATGAGCATACCCTATGACCCTATGACCTACCAATTCCATGACCAGATAGCTACTATAGAGGAGATCTTGCATGTGAGACACAGATGTTCATAATGACACTTTAAAATTATGAACAAAATATGTAACATATTTATATAGTTGTTCATCAATAGAAAGATGTATACTCATATGCTGGAATACTATACAGCCATAAATATGAAATAATCTTTATGTGCATCAACAGGGACCAAGTTCACAAACATAATATTGAATACAAAAAGCAAGTCACTAAAAAGAACATATTGCTATAATTTCATAATTGTAAAGTTCTAATATAGACAGTTGAATTACATATTGTTTAGGGATACCTGCACAGATGGTAAACACTATAAATTATCAGAATTCAATATAGTGGTTACCTTTAAAGAAGAGGAATGGGTTGCATTCAGTGATATGTAAGTGGCTTATGGGGTATGGTAATGTGTGGTTTCTTGGAATGGATGATGGGTGTCCATTTAAAAAAATACTGCAGCAACTTTTCTTCTCTGTGTGGAGCTGGATGGTATTGCCCAGTGAACCTGTAATCACCGACATCCTGGCAAAGGGTGTGCATCTGAGCAAGCTAAGTTAGTTGAGCCAAAGTTGGTTTTAGCTAAGTTTCCAATTGTGATTTTCCTTTGGTTGCACTTCCCTTAAAAATGACCAACTCACATTCGTTTGAAAACACACCTAACTCGTGACATTCAAGTCATTTGTGACCCAATTGCTGAAATATGACCTGGGTATAGCTACTTGTTTCATGAAATCGTTGGAGACTATTTAGGACACCATTTAAAGATGTTCTGCTTTTGCCATGCCCAATAAATTCTGAAAGATTTGGCATGATTCAGTTTTTCTAAGCCGAAGGCCCCCATCCAAGATCAAGTTATGGTTTCTGCTCCATTTGGATTCCATGAATGTCATGATTTCACCCTTCTGCACTGCATATTGTTTTATATCAGTTCTCCTGAGCTCAAGGGAACACCCTTCAGTCCAGCTGCAGGAGCCCAGGGAAGCTCCCATCCAGAGGTTTGGAAAGCTCTCTCTGAAAGAAGAGCTCGGTGTCTCACAGTGTCTGTGAAAGCACAGTGGCTTTCAGTTCAAAGGTGACCCTTCCCTACCCTCCTAAGATCATCTGCTGTTTGTACAGGCTACTGGTTCTTCATCTAATCGTTTGGAGTAAATGAGGGTGAAGACCTGGAGGGTGTGTGTGTTTGTGATAGGGTGTGGGAGACTGAGTTTTCGTGAAGACTCGGTTTTATTTATTGTTTGTTTACCCCTGCCTAATCCCCTATAATTTGTAATCCTCCCAATGAACCTTTCCCCGTCTTGGTAAAAATATAGTGAGTGATTTTAGCCTTCCTCTCCTTCCTAGTGTTTTGGTGCTAGTATATACTTTGAACAAAGTATATCCACCTAAAAAATCAGGGGAGGAGAGGAGGTTGCAGGCAGCTCCCTTGGGTAAGGGCAGGAGTGAGTAGTGGGAGGAGAGAAGGATTGTTTGCGTTTTCTTTTTTTTTTTTTTTTTTTTTTTTTGAGACGGAGTCTCGCTCTGTCGCCCAGGCTGGAGTGCAGTGGCGCGATCTCGGCTCACTGCAAGCTCCGCCTCCCGGGTTCACGCCATTCTCCTGCCTCAGCCTCCCGAGTAGCTGGGACTACAGGCGCCCACAACCGCGCCCGGCTAATTTTTTGTATTTTTAGTAGAGACGGGGTTTCACCGTGGTCTCCATCTCCTGACCTTGTGATCCGCCCACCTCAGCCTCCCAAAGCGCTGGGATTACAGGCGTGAGCCACCGCGCCCGGCCTGCGTTTTCGCTGCAAATGCTGCTTCTGAAATCCTTGGTGGATAAGCCTTGCTTATTTCCTTCTGAAAATTTTGTGAATTACTGTGTTGTCCTTTATTATGCTAGCAGCAGTAGTGGCCGCTCAGGTTTCTAATAAGGAGGAGACATTGCCTCATGGCCTTATGAATTTCTGGAGGTGAAAGAATGTAAACTAAGGCCCCATGTCCCCACCTCAGACCTTATTATGGCCTGACAGCTGGGAAAAGCATAGGAAGCAATTAAAACACCCTGTATTAGTCACAAAAGGAGATCCCAGCCCCAGCCAACAGTGAAAGGAGCAGATCTGCAAAAGAGTGTGTGTGAGAGAGAGAAGAGTGAGCCAGAACAGTTAAAAATGGAGAGATCCTACCCAAGTACTTGCCCAATTAACTTCAGCACCTGTCTGGTTGGAAATGGTTTGTAAATGCATTAATTGAAAGGGGTGTGTATGTGTTTGGTTGTGTGATTCAACCATCCAGAAACCCAGGGAAGGAGAGGGAGGAGGAGTGGAGCTGAGCAGGGACCACTGGAAAACCATCATCCCAGAGGGGGCCCTGGTACATTCAACAATCCAGAAACCCAGGGAAGGAGAGGGAGGAGGAGTGGAGCCGAGCAGGGACCACTGGAAAACCATCATCCCAGAGGGGGCCCTGGTGCCTCCTCTCTGTCCTGCTGAAGGGGCTTCTTTGCTGGGACCTCTGGAGGGCAGAGAGCCTGTGACAGCTAAATCACTGGATGCCCAGGAAAGAGGCTTGTTTTTGCTTGGCCTGCTTCTGTTTTATAGCCTGATGGATTTTGGCTCTCCCTTTTCCTCTTCAGAGGCCTACAATCCGCACCAAATGTTTCACATTACTCAGTGTGAAAAACCTCCTATTCTTTCAGATTTTTTACAAGTTCATACATCCTTGGAAACTCGATATTCCATATTTCATTCTGCTTTGTGGATGTCATTGTGAGGGATGCGGGTTCACATGCAACAGGCCTCTTCTGGCTTTGATCAGCTTGACCGCAACTAATTGTAAATGGAGAACAAATGAAAGAAATATTTACAAATTTCATGGGAATTCAGGCGGGGTCTAAGCCTTTCCTAATGCCTCCATTCACAGTAAATGTTTATTGAATACTTTGACTCTACTGTGCACTTCAATATTTATATAGTATTAGGTTCTAACTTGTTCCGAGGGGATCCAAAGAATTAGTAAAATGACCTTCCCCTTCTCTGCTCTACCCCCTTCCCCTCCTGCAAACTTCCTTTCTTTCGCATTACAAAATCTGTTGCTGCCTAAAGAAAACCAACTCAAATTCCAAAGCTACAGCTGTAAGAAGGAGAAGGAGAAAAAGGGGTGGGGAGGAGGTGTTAAAAAAGAGACCGGAAAATTTAAAACAAATTTTGAGTTGCATAGTCGAGTTGGGAAAAATCAAACGAAAATGTTAAAGATTTGTTCAAAATAAAGTCATAAATGCCTGGAGCCAAGTTCAACAGCTGCTGGGTCAGGCAGGCTAAAGCCTGAGAGGCAGCACCAACTAAGAGCTGAATATTATGCAATTAATCAGCACTTGCCTGGTTATAAAGAAACATGTATAACCCTGTCGGAAGATTTTAAATGGAGGCCTTGCCTTTCCTAAGCACACTTTTCCAGAAGAATTTCTGTTTACTCAGGAAGCAAGCTACCTTCATGGCTTCTCCCTGGAGGTTTTGGAGAGGAGATGCTCTAAGGCTGGGACAGGGTCAGCTGCCTCCCTCCAACTCCCCTACCTCGTGGCGTATGCTGGAAGCCCCATCAGACATTACCTTCTTCCCACTGCTATCATGAGCTGCCTGCACTTACAGGGCAGCTTGGACAGATGACAGGCCAGATGCTGAAGGGAGGAAAGGAGGTGACCTCTGTCCAGAGAGCCCTTTTGCTATCACCTTCTTGGATGGCCAGTGTGTCTGGGGTCTGCCAACATCATCATAATAAATGCTCTAACAACTGCTCTTTTAATGAGGAACATTTCACATCTGTGTCTGCTGTACCCTGGGTCTGTTCCACCCCAGGAGTCGTAAAAGTCAGGCTAGATTCTGTTATCTATGGAGCCTGGCTTAACCTGCCATTCTCCATCTTTCCACTCAGATATGAAAGGCAAGATTCAAGGATCACAGAAACTAGAGGGCGAGTGACCTCAAACAACCCCAAATGTCTGATGATACAGGGGCATGTGGCAGAGGGCAATTGGAAGTGGCTTAGGATAGATGGCTGGAAACAGAGTGGCAGGCAGCTGAACAGAGGAATGGGACTTTGGAGAAGGAAGTCAATGCCGAAGCTGATACAAAACGAGCATGACATCCCAAAGGAGGGTTTGGGGTATTTTATTGGTACAAATTTCTTTATAAAATCCAATTTTAACTTTTACTCTTTGAGGAGTCATTGATTTCACTGACATCAAGAAAGCCTTTTTTATGAGCACACAAATCTGAAATCAAAGTTATTGGCTTTTAAAATCAAGGCTTTCTATGTGTTTTGGTTTCATGGCATTGAGAAAATCCTTATACATAAACATCAGCAGCTTCAAAAATGAAAGACTTCAACATTTCACTTTGCGGTTTTGATTCTTTTTAAACTGATCTAGAACCTTGAAGGAGGATTATGCAATATTTTTGTTTCAGAATTCAACTGTTGACATTTCCTAACATAATTATAAAAGTCAGAGAAGCATCCCAAAATTGTAAATGGTAAAACTATCTATATAAATACAACATCATAATAAAACATGTAAAATGTTTACTGTGTATGTATAACTATGATGTATTGAAAGTGTGACTGACATTTAATTAAGCACAACATATGCATTCAATATTAAGAATGTCCTAATTTGCCTAGTTTTATATGAATGGACTTTCACAGTTCTGATTTTGTTTTTTTAAAGGAAATGTCTGGTCTGGTTATACGCAGTTTATGCAAAGACTTGTTTATAAAAATTCCCTTTTTATTTCATAAGCTATAATGTGTGATATATGTGGACATTCAGATGCTTTTGTTAGCGTATCAAACCATTGGGGATGACTTTTTTTCCAGTGATGCGTGTCTGGATAAAATGACAGATTCACGATTTTATTTATTCATTCCTGTGGTCTTTTCTGCCATAGACCCAGACTTCCAAATCCAGGGAAGGGAAGGAAAAAGATCTGGCACAGAAAGAAATTAACCCTACTTTGCTAGATCTCTTCTGTGGGGAGAATCTCCTTCTCTCTGACACTGTCAGAGAACAGCACCGCATGTAGACAACCTTGTTCTTTCACTTCCCAGCCAATACCGTTTTCTGAAGAGCATTCTTCTCCTCATCCTAGGCTCTCATTTGTGGAAATTTTAGGCTGCCCTCTTGAAGACCTTGCTTTCTCTCTCAAGATTTTAGGAGTACAGGGCATCATGTTAAGCTTCTTCCAGGCTGGATGGAGGAATGCCGTGCGCTACTCGGCCCCTGGTTTCACTGTGGTCCTCAATAGATTAGCATTGAGCAAGACTGAATGGCTGTCAATAGATCAGTAACTGGAGTTGTGCTAAACATCTAGAAACCAGTCCCTGAAAATCCCACATCTGGCTAGACTGGCCCTGAGCAATGTCCGTTTCACGCTCCTTCCAATTCTCTTCTTTTACCACCGGGGCTGCCACCTCTTGTCCCCAGGAGTCCTGTTTTTCTTAGATGCCCTCTTCCCATCAAAACATCCTCTTTGAGCCCTGTTTACCAGTAAATGTAATTGGATAAGAATAACAAACTTTTCATTTTGAAAGAAGACTTGCAGTAGGGAAAATGGACCGAACCGGAATGGTGGGATAGTGCCACAGATCACGGGCAGCTTGGAAGAGACCTGACTGACCATGTGCAAGCAGCGTGTCCTACAGGTGGTCATTTACTGGGGAACGGGGGTCTTGTGAGTAAGGAAGTGCTCTGTAGATTCAAGGGGCAGGAGGGAGTGGTGCTTAACAACTTCAATTTTGGAATCGGACAGCCAGGTCAAATCCTGTCTTTGTTACTTATTACCTGTGTGATGGGTGAGTTTCCCCAACTGCTGTCTGCTTTGGATTTCTCATCTATAAAACTGGGCTAATGATAGCGCCTACCTCATAGCTTTGAGAAGTGAATGAGTTAATACATAAAGAATATTTTGAATGACATCTAGCATATAATAAATGGTACATCATTATTAGCTGTTTTTATTGTTTCAGGAGGCAGGAGGCATTTTTCTTTACCAAAGCATTAAATTCCTACTGCCATCTTAGCAACAGGAATGTTTATTGAAGTTAGATTTCTTTACTTTGTTAAAGAGATCCTCTACTAAGGACCTTTCCTGGATTAACAATCCTATCAATTTAGCACTCGGGATTATTGGTATATAAATGTTTTAGTTATTTCTTATGAATTTTAATCCAATGCTATATTTATTTTTAACCATACATGTATTTTAACTATGAATTTTCCTCCTTAAGAACTGAGGGGGGAAAATCCACCTGCAATGCATTTGCAGAAGAATGCTCAATTAGAAAGATCTTCAAACTTGCCCTAGCAGCACAGGTATCCTTAGATCAGTTTTCTTCACTGTCCCTCAACCAAGAAAATGACCTTTTCCTTAATTATCTGTTCTAAAGGTGGTGATCAAAATTTTTCAGTGGTCAGACATCAAATGTATTGTTCCGAAACAAAATGAGAGGCCTTGTTAATCAGCGTTCATTAATGGAAGCAGAAAGAGGTGAATGCGGAGCAGTGTTATTTACCTTTCCTATTAAGAACTTGTCTGGAATTTCATAAACAAGGTACAGAAGACACTTATTCTACTTGTAATTTGAGCTATGAAAATTGTCCTATGTCTAGTGCAACCAGCATTAAATACACACACACACACACACACACACACACACACAAAAAAAAAAAAAAAATTAAAAGAAGAAAAAGAAAGCTAGCAGCTTGCAAATGGTGCCTCTTTGCACGAAAGGACCACATTCCACAATGTGGCTTATGAGACTCCACCTGTATTAAGCTGAGCAAAATGAGGGTGACCCATAGACAATAGATTTCTTTATTGTATTGTTTTGACACAGAACAAGTGACATTCCTCAGGCCCCTTTTCATGTTACAGTCTGCCACAAAATACGTCTGTACTCTTTTTACCTGCAGAACTGGGTTATATCAACTCCATCACTTTTAGGCTTATCTGATGACAAATGAAAATTGATACTGGTGGGGAGGCTAATGACAAGCTGGTTACCAGACAACCATTCACCTCTGTTTCAAAGTTCTTTGAGCCGTTTCAGTTTAAAACTGGAAAAATGTTTATGAGCAACAATATACTCACATTTCCATAAATACATTTATACAAGAAAAATGGGAAACTGTGGACATACGTGTTCTTTACATAATATATAATATGTACCAATGCAAATATTAGACATTATATTATGATTATGTGTGCATACGGATTTCTTTTGTACACCTGTTTATATGTTCTAACGTTACTTTATCTGCGTATATTTATGTGGATATAGGTATGTGTGTAGTCAAAGCATTTTTTAAGACACTCTGGAAATAATGCGTATGTTGCTATAGAATGAACACAGTGCCTAAACCATTGATTGTGTGAATACTGCTCATATAATGTGTAAGTTCTATGTGCTTCTATGTTTCACAATTGCTGGAAAAAGGAGGAGTTCTTAGAATATCTTCTATAATACTCCTAGTGATACCATGATTTCATTTTCTTCGAATACAGCACGAAATAGATTTGTACCTTATTTCCCCCTGAGCACTGAGAAAATTATACACTCTACCAAATAGCAAGGAAATAAGGATCTGTTGAAACAATCTATTTTACATATTTTATGAATGATTACACAAGCATTATATAAATATGCAGTAATTACATATGCTAATACATACTTTCGATATATCTAAGTTTTCAACTGCAGATATTTTCTAGCATGCTTTCCTATAGTTACATTTACTCTGTATGGAAATTGTATCTTAGCTTTAGCCTTGGATAAATTTCAAAGAATCACAGATCACTGGAAATGGCTTCAGATGCCACTGAATACAGAGATGGAAAACTGGCAGCTAGCGTGCCAGATTTTGCCTACAATATATATTTTTTGGGGCATTCGGTGTGTGTGTGTGTGTGTGTGCACATGTGTATGCTGAACAGTTTTATTGAGGTGTAACTGACACACAATAAACTGCACATACACCATACAGTTTGATATGTTTCAATAAAGGTACACACCTATGACATCCATCATTTGGATAAAGGTATATACAATGTTAAATTGTTTATCCTAAAGCTGCTTCCTTACTTCTTTTAACTTTGGCCTAAAGGTTTCTCTGTACATAGTGAACTGTAACCCACCTAGATACGGAAACAGACTGTAACCTACTCCTGTACCAGTCACGGAGTTTCAGCTATAGGTGGCCAACTGTTCAAACCGTGTGCAAATGAGGCAAATGCTGAGTTGTAACCAATCTGACTGTTAACATGCCTCCCTTTTAGTTTCTGTCCATAAATCCTCTCTGTCCACATTGGCAGCGCCAGAGTTAATCTGAACCTATTCTGGTTATGGGGGCTACTCAATTCTTTGCTCAGTTAAACTCTATTAAATTAAATTGTCTGAAGCTTTTCCTTTAACAGTGGGTAAAAACATCATCACAATCAAGATAATTCAGATATTCAGCACCATCAAAGTGTCCTCATGCCCCTCTGCAGTCTCCTTTCCTGTTCTAGCCCCTCCAGGCAACTGCTCATTTAATTTCTATCATTATAGATTTGTTTGCATTTTCTAGACTTTTCTATGAGTGGAATCATAAAATATGTGTCTTTTTCTTTCTGCCTTCTTTCATTTAGCATAATTATTTTGAGATTCACTCCACACTCATAGTAATTAAAAAGGTTTCTTCCTATGTTTATTTCCAGAAGTTTTATAATTTAGGTTTTATAATACATTAAGGTCTCTATTTTAAGTTAATTTTTGAACAGTTGTCTGAGGTATAGACAGAAGTTCATTTTTTTATGTGAATATCAATTTTTTTATTTTTTTGAGACAGAGTCTCACTCTGTCGCCCAGGCTGGAGTGCAGTTGTGCGATCATGGCTCACTGCAACCTCCGCCTCCTGGGTTCAAGCGATTCTCCTGCCTTGGCTTCCTGAGTAGCTGGGATTACAGGTGTACGCCACCATACCCGGCTAATTTTTGTATTTTCAGTAGAGGCAGGATTTTGCCATGTTGGCCAGGCTGGTCTCAAACTTCTGACTTCTGGTGATCTGCCCACCTTGGCCTCCCAAAGTGCTGCGATTACAGGTGTGAGCCACCACGCCCTGCCGGAAAGACTATCCTTTCACCACTGAATTGCTCAGCATTCTTTCAAGCTGGGGCAATTGTAGGGCTCACCTCGTTTTCCATTTTTCAGAGGATACTGCCCTTCATTGATTGATGTCTGGTGCCTGGAAAGCCATGGTTTCATGCAGTTTGTGGATTTTTAATTTTTTTTCTTTTTTTTCAGATGGGAAGGTAAGTCTGATCCTTGTTACTTCATTTTGGTCAGAAAGGGAGGTCCCCTACTCAGTGTTTTGTTTTTTGTTTTTTCCCCTGTTTTTGAAACAATTTAACTTGTTGCCAATGGATAAAAATGAGGAGATATCATAGTAAAATCTAGATTTCTGGCTTCTCTTGAAAAATCTGCAGTTGTGGATGCACACTCCACCCAACAATAATGGATTTCAGAGAAGCAGTGATTTCCCATGGTCCTCTCTTTCCTTCATCCCCCTGGGCCTGATTAGTCCAAACCTCTCATTTTATTTGGGAGGAAACAGCAGCAGACAGGCAAAGTGGGTTGGAATTCGAATCTGAGACTTCTGACTTCAAATCCAATAGTGTTTCCACAGAGATTGAGCAAGTACATTGTATTATTAGTATGGAGCTGAGCAAACTGGAGGTCTGAATATTTGCTGACAGATTTAGATGCTCAGTGCCTCTAATGCACACTCTTTTTTCATCTCCTGATAATAACCTGTGAAGTTTATTATAATTTATCTGTTGTCATATTTGGAAAGCAAACCATGTGGCAGGATTTAACTGTTACTTAATTCTCTTAAAGGAATTGTTCATCCAGCAAAATTACCATTTAGGAATTATGTTTATTTTTTTCTCATTAAAAAAAGTGCCTGCAGCATTTATATTGAGTGTTTCAATCTTTAATGAGTTCCCACCATAAAAGAAGACTGACATGACTACAATGTAGAGAATATGTTTGCAGTATTCCTTATCCATGCATAACTTTCTGACTTACATTATTGAAAATGTTCATGTCAGAATAAACTGAGAAATTCAATTTGTTAGCCTGGGACATTGTGTGATAAAAAGCTGTATCTACCATTTTCCTTTCCTGTCTGATTAGCCAAAATGTTACCAAACTCTTGTGCAGTATATGGAAATACGAGTCAAAAAATAAACCACAAAACCAGTAAGAATTATGTGAAGTAATACTTTGTAGATTTGGTAGACAGATGCATTTTTGGAAGTAAACCCACTGTTTAATAAACATTGATATATTTACTCTCAATTGTTACACATGATGAAAATATAGACAATGAAGAATGATCTATAACTTTTGTTTTCATATTCTGACTTTTTCTTTAACCTAGATCATATACAAGAAGAACTCAAAATAAAATATGAAATGACTTTGATATGATTTTACTGCATTACCACAGATGACTATTACTAATTTAAAAGTGAAAAGGAACTGTTGAACTATCTTATGATTTTCATGTTTAGGATCACATTACATCGAACAGAAACTGTTTTACCTTGATTGCAAGAGCTATTAACATTGCCTGTGTGACAAAGAATGCTATGGTCCCCTCCAAAAGAAAAGTGAGGCTATGCTTTTACTGGTGAAGGGGGCCATCTAACAGCAGGCTTGGGCGGCTGGGAGTATGTCCATTGTCATCCAGTGCCTGGAGAATGACATCGATTGGTGCAACACAAGAAAGATGCACAGGGCATGAGTCTCTGCTTTCTGGAGTTGGTCGTATTTGGGTGTAGGATAGTTCACATAAGTTCCCAGCTAGTAAATTCTGCTCTTTTACTAACTTTTCACAGAAAATCCCCAAGCTGCTTTTTCTATTTCTTTATATAACTTCTCTCTGTTCACCTTCATTTTCCCTCCCATCTTCTATCTTTTCCTCTTTTTCTCTGCATCTTTTTAGAATTTGCTTAATTCTAAATTCAAGCATGTCTATATTTTTTTCTCTCCTTGAGAATTCTCCTTTAACCATGTGGATCTCTCTCCAGTCCTTCTCTTCCTTCACATGTGCTTTTAAACTGCTTGAACAGGAGATTCAGATCTATTGTGTCTCCTCACATCTGACATTTGCAACCAGTTCCTGGCCCCAGCTTACCCTCAAAAGTTCTATTCAGGCTTAATGTCTCCTGTGATCTGCTTTCGTTGAGATAAAAATCTGTCAGGTTCTGAATTTTACAGCAATGTCATGTCTCTTTGGGTACAGTTAGTTTCTTTGTCCTCTAAGCATCTCTAGTTTGAATATTTGAGACATTGTTCTCATTTTATTTTTTCTCACTTTATTTTTCTTACATGCTCTCACCCTTCTCCCTTGTGTCTCCTCATTAACCTGATCGCTGACTTCTTATGGCCACTCACTCAACATCATTTTCTTCCCAGATGATGTCTTCTCTTACTGCATTTCCTACATCTTCATAGACAGTCTGTAATTTTTATTTTCATTGTGGCCCCAATGTTTGGAAATATACTGACAAGATTTCAATTGGATGGCTTTCTTATACCATTTGTCCTCCTTCCCTATCACTTGTGGGGTTTCCGTTATTAAAAAAATGTCCTCAGCACTAAGAGAAATCCTTTACCCCAAGTCAGTTTTCTCTAGCAATGACATTTTTCTTTTGACATTCAGTTTTGCACTTTTCCTGACTTGTTATTATTTTTGGTAACCATTCATTAGGAGATATTTATTTAGTGTTTATCTCTATCAATTTCCTTCCAGTCTCTTTTCCAAATCCATTCTAAGCCCAACTTTGACTTCCTTGCCTTGGGGAAGGTTGTGGACGGACCTGAAGATACAGTACTAGAAGCAGCTCCCCGACCCTCTTATGATTCCTGGTTCCTGCTCTCAGGGAGATTAAACTACTGCAGGTAATTTTGCTGCGGAGGGAGGAGGAAAAGCAAGCAGAGGAAGTTGGGGAGATGGAAAGTGGTAATGGAGAGAAATATCTCCCTAGCCCGGGAAGGAGACAGAATTTTGTGGTCTGTGGCTTCCATGAGGGGGTGACCAGTGACCCACTGTCTGATGTAGCCTAAAGGAGAGGCAGGGCCAGAACTCAGGTGAGCCAAGTGAGCCACTCAACTCGAGTACTTGAGGGGACTCCAAAAACACTCAGTAATTAAGATAAGTAATATTTTAAACGTATTATTTTAAAAAATCAAGATTAATGCAAAAAAAAATCCATAATGAACAACATATCAATACTTTAAATAAAGGAGAGATTCAGAGAGGGTTGTACCTTCAGAGGATGGTGGATGGTGTGCCCAGAGTGTTGAGTTCAGACATCTCAGCAATGATTCCTGGGCTCCCAGGGACCAACCTTTAACAGTTTCTCCATTTCTAAGGATTCTGTAGATTTGAACAGTGCCATCACAGATGAAACCAGTATGGACAGATTGATAGAGGGTCACCTCTAAAATTTTTTAGTGTAGAAAATCCCTAGAGACTTTTGTCCAGCCACAGGTAGAAGCCCCGATAATGGGAGAAATTGGGGCCTTGCATTTGGATTGATTTTTGACTTCAAATTAAGTAAAATAAGGTATTTCTTGCACTCATAGTTTTACTGTTACTTATTTATACCAAACACAGTGCCTCTCTCTGAAGCTTGGTTATTATTTCAGGAGAAGAGTAGGAAGCTGAGATGCTTTGCTTGCTCTCTCCAGCTCTGTATTGCCTTTCCTCCTATCCCAAAAATCCACTCCATATTAACCAGTGACTCGCTGACTCAGTGTCCATCGATGGAAAGATCTGGAAAGTGTGTGTGTGTGTGTGTGTGTGTGTGTGTGTATATATATATATATATATAATTAAAGGCTTTCTCTCCTTGCTTTATTCACATCCTTAAGATCTGACTTCTTTTCTCCAGCATTAGAATCAGCACTTTAATGTGGGCTCTGCAAGGTGACCTGCCTTGACATAGAGATTGTTGGCCCAAGTATTAGGAGAGGTGGATGCCAGGCCTAAGTCTGCTTCTAGCTGGCTGTGTGAATGTGGGTAAGTCTGTTTCACTCCCTGAGCCTCAACTTCCTCATCTGTGCAAATAGGGAGTTAAACTAGATGAGCTCTAGGGTGTCACTTTGACTCAACATTCCATGAGTTCCAAGGATGATTTTGATTCTCACCAAACTGCCAATTTCCAGCTGATCCATTTATAATCACTTTAAAACAACCCAGCATCAATCCCCGTTTTCACTCTGCACTTCAACATTGTAGTTTCTGTTTTCAAATTCTGCTGGCCTCCAATTGTCCTCTGTGTTGAAAGCAGATTCCTCACTCTGGCTCTCAAGGCTCTAACTTCTTAGAGGAAAAGCCCTGACAAGTTCTTTGCCCTTCTTTGATTTAAACCTTGCTTGATGTTAAAGCAGAAAAGGAAGCAATAACACTTGGGGCTAATCATAAACTAGTTTCTTTATTTGTGAAATAAAGAGATTTTATTAGATGCTCTTCTAGGTCTTTTTCGGCATTAAAATTTTGAGTCACTTCAAGTAGCATGACGATGTTCTTAGAATTTAAATAAGTTTATGATCTCTTTTTTTTGACCGCAAGCATCAGCTTTTAAAGTGCTCCAAGTTTTTTCCACCATCAGTTACTTAGAAATTTATATAGAAATATTGGGCTTCCAATCTGTTGCTTGGGCCATTTAAGTTTTGTAATTTGGTGTTTGACATGCTACTGTTTTACGAAGAAGTTGGAATATTTCTCTAATCCATGTTATTTTAAACATATTGAAAAACCTGAAGGAGTGTGTGTATGTGTGTGTGTAAAGGTATAAAGTGGTCTCTCCAGCCACTGCAGCAGCCGTGAGTGTTCTCTGCTTTGTTTGCCAAAAGGACTGGGCAGGCTTTGTACATTCTGATGCTTGGGAATTGTGAGACATGGACTCCAGACCCTTGTTTTAAAGGTGACTGGTGGAGGCCTCCTTGCCCCCAGGTGTGGTGTCAGTTCCAGTTTCCTTGAGCACTTCCAGGTTATCAGCCCAGCTCTCCTCCAGTTCCTGGGGCTGCTGAAGAAGCTGTTGGGGAAAGTAGGTACCCCTGTCGAGTCCTTGCTGTTGCACAGCCCTTCTCCACAGGACATCAGTGACTTCTTCCTCTTAAGCTGGAGCATTATCAGTTATACAGAAATACACCTTAGGAAACAATCTTTAGGAGGACCTGGATGAGTTCATTTATACAGTCTTCACAGATCACCCCTAAGCTCGACTTCAGTTAGAGAAGGCTGTAAATTCAGCATCTGCACCGATATGAACAGGAATAGGATCAGTTTCAGAGGCTTTCTAAATACATACAGATTCTGTGATCATGTCTGGACTTTTGTATTGAATGATGTTAAACTCAGAGAGGTGACAGAGGTTATCAAAATGAATAAAGTGAAAACTGTAGCCTGTGATGGTAAAAATATAGGCTCCAAATATTACAGAATGAATAGGAGAAAAAGGCTTTTTAAAATGCTATCATCTGTCATTTGGTATCACTTTTTGAAGAGCAGCACAGACAAGATTTTTAAAACATTTTATTCTAGCAATGCAGAAATGGCTACACTGTGCTACACTAATCAGAGAATGTCAGATGAGAAATGCTTACAACTGTGGCCTTTTATATTACCTTTATTATGCAACATGAAGAAACATAACTTTTTAAAATGACAAAGTAAAAGTTCTCACCTTTCTAATAAACCAATTTTTAACTCAATGTGAATAATGATGGGTGGAGCTATGAAGGTAGCAAAGGGAAGATAGTAGATAAACATTTTGAAAAAGTGCCATGTTCTTTGCAAGGGAAGTCAGAAAAATGTGTCATTTCAGTAAAGTCAAGTTAGTTTTATCAATTGTAATTTTTGCCATTGATAAAAAGCATTAGCAGGGACAATAGCAAATCCCAGATAGACTTTTACTTAGAAATCAATTATTTAAAAGTATAAAACCAGAGGTAACATTGGTATGACAAATCTCTTAAGAAATACAATTCTGTTAGGAAAGTAGATAATCTTTTGTGAGCTTCCCTTGCTCAAGCAAAACAACCAAACCAAATTGAAAAACCTGTTCCCAACAATATAAAATAGTCCCTATGTGAAATGTAAATTATTTCTTGAACTGACCATATTTGTCAAACCTTATACATTTTAAAATTATCTTAAATTCTACCAGTTATTAGACTTTCAATTAACACATTTTACTAAGTGTAAAAAATATACACCTAGTGTATGTGGAGACTCTTGAAGTCTTTAAGTTGAAACTTTCAATGCTTAGATTCATCTCGGTAAACAGGAACAGAGTGATTTGGAGTAGAACTCTGTGTTTTCTGGATTCTTCTTGTGGTTTTAGTAGCTGCCTTTTCTGTGATTCTCTTTGGCTGCCTTCCCTTTTGAAATAAAGGGAAAAAATGCTACTATTGGATGGTGCAACTCCAAGGAGAAACAAGTAACAAGCAAAGAAAATTATCCTAGAAGTAGCAGTTGCTGACCTGCCCGTTCTGGCTTCTGGACCTTCACTCTAATAGGTTGAGTCCATTGCTCCAGGTGTTCATACATAGCCCTTGGAGTGATATATTTAACATGGGTCTCTGAAAATGATGAAAAGAGGCATCATGACATGAAGCATCGAGTGAAGTGTGCTTTCAGACCATGGGCATCAGGTAGATCATGCAAGGCTGGGAGAGGTGACTCATGCCTGTAATCCCAGCACTTTGGGAGGCTGAGGCTGGCCCATCCTTTGAGCCCAGGAGTTCAAGACCAGCCTGAGCAACAGGGTGAAACCCTGTCTCTGCAGAAAATACAAAAAGTAGCCCAGCATGGTTGTGCATGCCTGTAGTCCCAGCTACTTGAAAGGCTGAGATGCGAGGATCACTTGAGCTCAGGAGATCAAAGCCTGCAGTGAGCTGTGAGCATGCCACTGCCCTCCAGCCAGGATGACAGAGTGAGACCCTGCCTAAAAAAAAAAAAAAAAAAAAAAAGAATCGCACATCTCAGAGTCATCCTGAGGTCCAGGACTCTACCACATTTCCATTCAAACTGTAACTATGTGTGTGGTCTGAGAGCCCACAATTCGAACAAGACCCTCAGATAACCCTCACTGAAGTGTGGAAGACTCTGCTCTTACAGTCAGTTTCACTGTCCCTAGATTGAGTACATCTGGGTTCAAATCCTCATTCTGCACCCTTTTAACTGTGAGGGCTAGAAAAGCTCTTGAAGCTCTCTGGGTTCCACTTTCTTCATCTGTAAAAATAGGAATCATGATAGTGTCTACATCCTAGGGTCTTGCTGAGAATTGAGATAATGCGATACACTTATCACTGTAGCTGGTTTCTATGAACCACTTATAAATTAGAGAGGCTACTGTTATTACCATTATTATAAAACGTTTTGTGAAGGATATCCAAACCTCCACTCTGGTTTGAGGGCAATAAATAATGTATGGTTAAAGGAAGGAGTATTAACTATACACTTCTTCACTAAGGGGAGCCAGTAACATGCTAAAATCCATGGTTACCTCCCGAGTGCTATGGCTTGAATGTGTCCCCTCCCAAATTCAGGTGTTGCCAATGTGATAATATTAAGAGGTGAGGTTTTAAGAGGTGATTAGCCCATGAGGGCTCCTCCCTCATTAATGGGATTAGGTGCCCTATTAAAAGGGAGAAGTTTGGCTAGCTTGTCTTTCCATCATCTGCCCTGTGAGGATACAGCATTCTTCCCCTCTATAGGATTCATCAATGAGGCACCATTATGAAAGCGGAGAGCAGCCCTCAGCAGACACCAAACCTATTGACAGCTTAATCTTGGACTTCCCAGCCTCCAGAACTGTGAGAAAATAAGCTTCTGTTCTTTATAAATTACCCAGTTTCAGGTATTTGGTTATAGCATCACAAAATGGATGAAGACACCTAGGCTTGCCAGCATTTTTCTTGTCCCAGATTCTGCTGATGCTCTTTTAGATGCTCTGTGTAGTTCTTGTCCCAAAGAGTAAAAGATATAGCCCTCTGTTATTGGTTTTAAGGCCATTATTCCTGAGTTTCTGCTTTTGAAGCAGCTCCAAGGGGAGTCTTTAGCAGATGATTTACAAAGAAGTCTTTGATGTTCTCCAGTGTGTCCTGCAAAATGCTGTCAGTTTGCCTTACTTGTTAACCTTGGTGGCCTTTGAGAACAAGGGCCTGCAGCTGTCTCCCTCCAACCACTCTCCTGTCCCAGGCTGCATCCTTTTTCTGCTGGGCTGTCTTTTCTGTTGACCACAGCCTCTCCTCTATAATTGTAGAATCCCATTTTCTGAGACTTGGCAATCACTTCCTTGTGGCCATCTGAGCAGCAGAGAGATTCCTCATGCAAATAGGATAACATTTCCTGGATAACATTACTAAATATTAAATATACTTAATTATTTTTGCAAATTTTTTTTGTAACTTTAGTCACTTTAAGTTTCTTGGAGCTTAGGGGCCATATTAATGACAAAGAATCATTAATTATCATTAATTCTGAGGGCGGAAAAGCTCTTGAGCTATAATTTATTTGACTCTGTTCTAGAAAATGTTCTAGGACAAATCCAACTCTTCTAAGTACAAGAAGCATAATAGATAATAATTCTTTTTCTTTTAAGTAACATTGGCCAACACTATACATGTGATGTAAACTTGAAACTGTCAAGGTTAGTTGGAATATCCTACATTCAACATTCCTTTTTCATGACCACAGCACTAAGCCAAGGCATTAAGAAAGACACCCTGCCTTCTACAAGAGTGCATCCTAGTTGGGGAGATAAGACTCGTGGGTGGAAATAGCTTTACATCAAGGCTGGATAAGGATGTGAATAAGTGCTGAAGAATAGAGGACTTGGGGAAGAAAGAGGCATGTATGGGACAAAATGATTTCTTGGTCATTTCCTACTTGCATTTCTTGCTCTTACCTCCAGGTGACCCACCACTGACATTGCATTGACCTTTTTAAGGTATCTGTGGGTAACATACCCACAGTAGGAATCTGGCAGTCTCAGAAAGTTGGCTCTCATTGGCTGCTGCATCTTGTTGGCAGAGGAAAGGGGAAAGAGGTTGGCACAGAGTGACCATGCAGCTGACTCTGTGTGCAGGTGCTTTGCCTGCAATACCTTATCCAAACCTCCAGCAACCTTGAAGGAAAAGAGGTACCATTTCTGTTTAACATGCAATAAAATGAAGGCTGGGAGTGTTAGTAACTTCCCCAAGCTGTTATGCAATTAGTAAGTGGGTTAAAATTCACATCTTTTTGATGCCATGACAAACCATCCCGTGGACTATTAATATTGAAAGCCCAGAATTTTAATGGCCATGAATTACTCTCTAAGAAAATTGACTCAAGTTTAGCAGTGGCCTTATATGCCAGGGAGCTACGTAGGAGGTGAACTGTGAGAAGGCCCAGAAAAATCAGCTATAGACTAAACCATTCATTATGGATCCCTTAGGGCTAATGGTTTCTTTCCACCTTCTCCCTTTCCTTCTTTCTGAAATTGAATGCTGTTTTAATCAGTTCTACCTGTTATAACAGAATACCATGGGTAGCTTAAACAATACAATTTTTTTTTTTTAAATCACAGTTCTGGAGGTTGGGAAGTTCAAGATCAAAATGCTAGCATATCAGTACTGGTGAGTGTTCTTTTCCTGGTTTTCAGACCACTGTTTTCCATTGTATCCTTATGCGGTCGACAGAGAAATAGATAATCTCTTTTTTTGTCTCTTTTCATAAATGGGCGCTAGTTCCATTCATGCCTCCAGCCTTATAACCTAATTACCTCCCAAAAGCTCCACCTCCAATACAATCACACTGGAGATTTAGGCTTCAACACACGAGTTCTGGGGAGATGCAGATATTCAGTCCAGAGGACATGCTATAGCTACAATGAGAATGTATCAGAGACTCTCATTGTACAACTTGCAAATCCAGGGCACTTCAAGTCTTACAGTTTGGTTTATGATAAAAAGGTAGACTTGAAATTTCTGGTCTTGACTGGAGTAAAAGATAGAGTCCTCCTAGAGCCTGGGACTCACTGGGCTGAAGAATCCAGTTTCTTATGATGTCACAGAGGGCAGCATGGAGACCACACATGTCCTTGGTCAGAGAAGCCAGGAGATGGAACAGGCTCTGAAAGGGCAAGGGATAATGCCTGGATTTTATAATTTTTGCTGCACCTCCATCTCACATGGGTAGCTATGTGCAAAGGGTGAGAATGTGTACATAGGCAGACTGGGCAGATTCTGACCCATTAGAAACTGGTTGAGTCTATGGCCTTACCAACCTGAACATGCCCAATCTTATCTGATCTCAGAAGCTAAGCAGGGTTGGGCCTGGTTAGTACTTAGATGGGAGAAACTGGGAGAGCACCAGCTCCAAGCCAGGTACTAAACTTGCCACTTTTTTTTTCTATGACCTTAAGCTTTCCTGGGTGGTACCAGACAATCAACTCCCTCTTATCCATAAATGAGGGTCCTAGGAACCAGAATAAATAATCTCCAGGTTCCTTTGGGGAACATGAAATTAGAGCTGGGAGAGCTGGAAGATCTGAGGCAGATTCCATGAGGTGTAGTTCCTAGAGTCCCCTCTTTCTTGGGATGTCTGTGCCACTTGGAACAGGGTGCCAGTATGGTAGAATGATAAGAACGCATGTGAGTTTTGGCATTAGAACAATCCTGAATCAAATCCCAGCTCCTCCATTTATCAGCAGCATACATTTAGGCAGTAGATAACACCTACAACTAACATTTATTGAATTTCTACCATATATCAGACACTGATCAGGTTTAGACACCTTGCAAAGTATTAACTTACACGTATTTTTCAGTATGCACAAGTAGGCTGTAGGGTACATGCTATTATTAACGTCATTTCACAGATGAGGAAACTTAGGCATAGAAGGTTAAGTAACTTGCCTGAGGTCAGACAGCCAAGATTGGAACCCAGGAAATGTGCCTTCAGTGCCCATGCACTTAACCACTCTCTCCCATTTCTGTGTCTTTATCTGCAAAACAAGGATAAAAGTAGCTGCCTCAATATTGTGAAGATGAAACTACATAGGATATCAATATATGAAGTTGGGACATACCAGGTACCCAGCTACTAGCAGCTGCATTCCTGCCTTCCTTCCTCATGATATACAGGAACACCTCCTTTTTGGGATGAAGCTGAAATGCCTCTTGTATGTCCAGCTCTCCTTTCCTTTGTCTCCCGTGCCAGCCACCCTTTTGTTTATACTCGTACCTGCAGCTCCACCTTCCTCATTTCTACCGTTGTTCGTAACTCATTATGATTTCTGAGGGTGAGGCTTATTTTACACAAAATCATTTCTAGTGAGCTGCTTGCTGGCCATGTCTCTAAGGCACTTTAATCTCTTCAGTTATTCCCTACATCCCACTGAGGGGAGTAGATTACTTCTGGGAAGGACCATCTCTCTGTGTGTAGCTTTCTGCTAATTTCTGTTTCAGTGAAAATCTCTTTCCTGAGCTTTCTCTGTTGACTCTTTTTCACTTCTAATATTCAATCTGAGGTCTGCCTAACTAAAGCAAAAACACTGCTCTAGCTCTGCACCCAGCAGCCCCTGCAGAATCTGAGAATCCGCTAGAGAAGGGTCCTTCCCAAGTCCCATGCCTGGGATCTCTCTGGGTTTGACTACATTGGGGAGGGTCCGTCCTGGTTAATTTTCACGGACAACTGAGCCTGCACCCTGCACGATCCTCTCTCCTCTATTCTCTTCCAGGCTGTGTGTTTTCGGAGGCTGACACCCTGTGGACTGCATTACCTGGGATCTTGTGCCTTCTGGCTTCCGAGTGGGTTTGGCCAATGGGAGGCACCAGCAGCAGATAGAGAGGAAGCAGTAGCTATGGCCCCCCATGACAGGGCCCATCTCTCAACGGGCTCCAGTCATTCTGCCTCCTCCCCTGGCCCCTTTAGTCCCTGGGGGTGCACATGGCTGCTAGGCTCTAGGTATTTTTCTATCCCTTTTATATTCCCATAACCCTGCCCACACCTTTATGTGTGGACCCTTCATTAACGCCTCTTCAATTGAATAACATGGGATGAATTCTGTGCATTTTGGGTCCCTACAGATTTGACATGGGATGAATTCCGTGCCTTTTTGGACCTTACAGATTTTGGGTTCTTCGCTAGAACCAAAAGGTAACTGAGGAGGAATATCGTTTATAATTCTCACCTTTGTAAGTACAATTCTTATTCTAATGAGTGAAATCACAAAATTCAAAAGAAAAACACAGTATCTCCAAGTACTTGGCTATCTCCTTACTCTTCAATGCAGGGGGGACGATTGCTCTTTTATCAGGACTCTTTGAAGAGCACGGCTTAGTAGAGAAAGTTGTAGTTCAGTGGAAGAGCTCTGTTTTGGAATCCAAGTTTTTAAGATAGATTTCTAACCGTGTGACTTTGGGCAAATCATAAATTTCTGGATGTCAGTTTTCTTATTGAAAATGATGAAGCCACTGAGGTTATGAAGTCTAACCTTGTTCTAAAAAGATAAATATCAGCAAAGGTGCCACTACCTGGAACATTTAGAGTTGGCCGAGGATCTTGCTTTGGGCCAAAGGTTAAGGCTGCCCCAAGATTTTCCTAGGGGACAAGGTTGCCCCTGATTTGGACGTCTGAGGTTTCTGGTGCACTCTTGGCCACCCTCTGCCTGACATGATTTCATTTCTACACTTGTTTCTCCCAAGCTGACGAGCCCCATTTTGACACTGGGCTGTGTGCTGGCTGCCTGTACTGGAACAGGAAGGACCCATACCCTTTAAGGAGACACAAATGTAGCAGCAGTTGAGGGCTTCCACTGACCTCACTAGGGTCTAATTTCAGGCCTACATCCTTTGTGTCCTTAGAATAGAATAAAGAAAAAGTCTATAGATTTAAAAACAAACAAACCAAACCAACATCCACATCTCTCTTGGTGTTCATTATGGGTCTGGAGAAGGAAGGAAGAATGATTACAGAATGATTTCTACCTGTGAGGCAGTGTGCTAGGCAATTTACATCCATGATCTTATTTAATCTTTATAAGGAGCTGTATTATCCCCAACGTACAGATGGAAAAACTGATGCTCAGAGAAATGCAGCACATGGCAGGATTACTGTGCCAAGGGATTAGGTGTAAGTTTTGGCTCAGTCATGGCTGTACCAAGGGATTAGGTGTAATTTTTTCAGTTTGGTTGAATCACAGAAATAATTTCTGACCTTCCCAGGCTTTGCATGCAAATTTGTCTTTACTTTCCCACAAAGCTTGAGAGGTGAGATATTTCATTTGCCCTTCTCTTTGGGCCTACTTATGTCAAAGGTTGGCTACTCTTTTCTATTTTAATTGTAATTTTTTATTTTTGTCTTTTGCCTGCTGGAAGTACACTCAGAAGCCTGCAGAGTCACTGCCTTGCTTATTGAGCGTCTTTTTTTGCTTTTTCAGAAATTGCTGTACCAAGGCGTAGATGAGAAATGTGAGAAACAAGATAGGAAATGTTTCTTAACAATACAAAGCTGTGACCCGTATGGAAATGTCTCCTTCTGGAGGGAACCCACAGGAAAAATATCTCCCTATTCCAAGGGTCACATCCAAAGCCACTCTGCAAGTGACCCGAACCCTCTTCCATCTCTAGTGGGCAGACTGTATTAGCTTTTACTTGAGATAACATCATTCACCTTGACAAAGTCAGGTCTCTTATTTCTACTTTCCCTCAGCCTTAACATTCTTATCCTCATTGTTACTAGTTCCTTAATTTACTGGATGTTAGTTTCCAACTACTTTAATTTGAATAGTTGAGCTAAATATTTGTAATCACTTCTCAGGGAAATTATGGGCCATTTATATTAGAAAGAACTTTCATAACTCCAGTGCTCAAATTGAATTATTTCTCGCTGGCATTGTGGCAAAAATAACTCAAGTATGTGTACAAAATATCTTGTGGGTTATTTACCTTCAAATAGCCTCATCTAAAAATAATTACAATAAACTCACACTTTCTGTATCTTGTGATGAAAAATATTGATATTTCACATACAGCATGTTTGAAACAGTTGGCCTCAACAGGCTTTTCAAGTTATCGTTTACATTTTTTTTTTTCTTCCGAGTAAGGGATAAGAATGACATGAAACAACTTCACTCAGCAGATGAGAATATGGAAAAATCACGACTAATGGTTAGGCTATGTATATGTTTGGGGTTGCTTGTTTGTTTTTGTCCTACTTATCACCTCCCCAATTCTGCTAATTGTTAGCTTGTGTGTCCTTGGGCAAGTTCACCTCTCTGAACTTGGTTTTGTGCCAGTTGTGCTAACATTGAGAGCCATGGCTCTTAAGTAGGAATCAATTTTGCCCCTCAGGGGATGTTTGACAATGTCTGGAGATACTTTTGGCTATCACAACTGTGTAGAGGTGTGCTACTGGCATCTAGTGGGTGGAGGTCCCAGATGCTGCTAAACATCCTACAAATGGACAAAGACTCTCCCACAACAAAGGAATATCTAGCACCGCATGTCAATAGTGCCAAGGTTGACAAATCCTGCTTTACAGGTCGTGGTTATGGAGAAATGTTAGCATCAGGTGCTTTGTGAATTGTTCAGAGATGTATAAATATCAAGTGTTACTATAGCATCTCTCAGGCATGGGTGCTAAATATGACTGTAACTCCTTACTACCCAACTGCCCAAAGCACTGTTTGAACTCTGGGACTCCATTTCTTTATTGTGAAAACTTATTAGGCTTCAATGATCTCCAAGAACATTTCTGGCTCTGATAACGTACATGGGAAAAGCATTATGGGGTACTTTGGCCCCAAGTTGACAAAACCAATAGTTGCTAATTTCAGTGTTTTGTTTTTTGGCCCTCATGTAGATCACTGATCTGAATCTTTGCTCTCCAGATAATCTGAGATTTCCTAAAACGGAGGAGGCAAAGAAATTTTAACCTTGTTCCTTTAATGAGCAGATAAGATTTATCTGTGGCAGTGTTTTGTTTTGTACGACATAGAATAATAACAATGTTAACAGCAATAAATAAACAATGGAGAGTGCCTACTGGGTGCCAGACTTTTGAACACCTACTGTGTGCCAGCCCCTGCCATAGTGCTATAACTGTAAGATCTCATTTTATCATCACAGCATGGCTGGTTAGTATGATTGCTTCAATTTTACAAAAATGAGGAAAATGAAGTTCAGAGAGGATGGGGACCTTGCCTGAAGTTGCACAGTTGTTGAGGCATCCAGTTGCTTTAAAATACAAACCATGAGCGCTTTCTACTTCTCTAGATTCTTACTCAGTACGGTCATTATTAGAAATTTACAATGGAGAGTTAAGTAAGAGTGAAATGAATGCCAAGAAGGCAGGAGACAGCCCTGCTATTTTGTAAAAAGCTTTGTGCTCTGTGGGTAGTTGTTTGGTATCTGGTAAATTGGAGAAAAGACTGGGGGTAAATCTTGCCATCAGCTTGAGTTGTCAGAGAGCAGTAAAGGACAGTTCAAACAAGTGGCCTTTTTCTATCCTTTTCAAGTAATTCATAAAATAGCTCCTATGGATAGGGTCAGGGCAGAGCTCCAGGTACCAGTGAAAACATTATTGATGATAATCAAGAAAACTATGGTAATATCAAGTGTCAATAGAGAATAACATATAATCTGAATAAGGATTTCAGATTACAATTGAGTGGAGTTTTGAATATATAGGAATCAGTTATTCTCCTTTGATGAGGGCAACCATTCTTCTCAATCTGTGGTTTCAATGTTGGCTTCCTTTGGGATCTTTAACAAATCCTAACGCCCAAGCTACATCTAGGCCAATTAAATCAGAAGCCCTGGGTGGGATCCCAGCATCAGTAATTCTCAAAGCTCCCCAAATGATTTCAATAGGTAGACAAATTTGAGAACCAGAGTGCTATATCAGCAGTCCTTAGACATCTGTGTATATCAAAATCACCTGGAGAACTTGGTAAAAACACAGGGGTTCAGGCCCAGCCCTTCTTCAGTGAGCCGGGGGTTCTAGGAGCTTTATTAACTCTCCAGGTGATTCTGGTAAACATCATAGTTGAGAACTGCTTCTCTATTTCACTCTTTAGGGTCTATTCTATTTTTAAATAGAAAAAGAATAACACTCTTCCTAGCTGAGGAATTGCCTAGAATAAACACTGCATGCAGGTGGGCACATTTGGATCCTCACAACTCATTTCTGGGCCTTGTGCCAGGCACTGGCAAGCTCCCATGTCCTGTAGATGCCAACCTTGTCCTCTGCAGCCCTTCTAACTCCTTTCTGACAATGGCCCCTAGTCCAATTTTGAAGTATCTCTCAGTCCTATTTGAAAGTATGGTGAATCTGTTGTTCATATGACACATTTTGAGACTTGGTCCATAAGAGATATGGTGGTTGCTCAGTCAGGAACTCAAGGTAAGGCCACTTCCTGTAGACATCTTATGCCTTATTTTACCTCTGGTTGCTTTTCACAGATTTTCATGCTATCTGAATTGCTGATTTTTTGAAACAGTTTTCTTGGTTGTTTCATGGAAAAATTCCCATGCTCCAAAAATGCAGTCCCAAGCCTTCCAGGACTTATACTGTCAGGCACTTCAGTGAGTACTCTGAGTTTAAACATCTGAATCTTTGAAGCTCAAACTATTTACATTACGCTGTAGTTTGCTTTATGTTCCTCTTGTTATATTCAGTTTTAGGGAGCTGGGGGAGGTAGAAACTAGGGAATGAGGTAGTTCAAGTTTATGTGTAGTTTTAATTTAATTCTTTTGAGAAAAGAGGTCTTTGTTATCTGTGATGAGAAGTTGAGCAAGTAGAAATTCATGAGGGAGATATAGGATTTGGAGGACACTGCAATTCATACTATTGCTTGTCTTTGGACGTAGCCAAGAGTCCATAGGAGTCCTGAGTGTGCGCTTCCAGCTAGTCTTTCTTGTTGGGCAGGGCTAAAAGCTTCTAGGAAAGCAATTTCATTGGCCTAATTGTATCAGAAAACAATATTCATGTTATAGCAATTGGTGGGTGCAATATTTAGGGCTATGTTTCTTGCTAGAAGAGCCACATCTTAGGCCACTATATATGATGATGTGAATTAAAGGATTGACAATAGCCTCTCCAACCAAAAATATCTCTTTGGTGGTAGATGTTACAGTGTTTCAATGGACACAATCAGAGAGCTTTCCTTTGAGTTCATTTATCCAACAAACATTTACCAAATAACCCTACTATGTACCAGATTTTGTGCCAGGCACCTGGGACATAAAGATGAATAAGACCTGATCACTCCTGCTGGGAGATTCACAGTATAGTGATGGAGAGAGATAAACAAGTACATTCTGGAGCAAAATGGGGTGAGCACTTTCAAGTATGCATGTATGGAGCGCTGTAAGAGTCAGGTTAGAAAGAGCTTTTTTGTGGGAAAGGGCATTTTGAATTGGGTTTTAAGAGATGAGAAATTATTTTGTAAGTGAAGAAGGCCTAGGATGTTTATTGTTAAATGAAACTGCACTGAGCGAAGGATGTGCATGAAAGCCTAGGGTCCCAAATGTTGATTAGAGAAAGTAAAAATATATGTGTGCCTGGACCATATATGGATGGCAGTGAGTGTGGAGAATGAAGCTGATCAAATTCAGGAGCATCTTATATACTACACAGGGAGGGTGGGACTCTATCCTGAAGGTAATAGAAAACAAATTGAAATGTTTAAGCTGGGGATGGAACTAAATGTTTATGAATTTTGTGAAAGAATATAACTCTCACAGTATAAGAGATAGTTTGATAGTATAAGAGATAGTTTAAACTAGAAAGAGGCTGTGAAGTGAAGCTTTTTACAATATTTCAGGTAAGAGATGATGAGGCCATAGGCTAAGGATTTCATATATCTACCATGTGTCCTACTACTCCTTTCTGCACCATAACAGACATTACTAGTTAATCTGTTCTGTTCCCATGGTTATCCTCGAATTTTTCTCCATACAGCACATCAGGAAGCCACTGTTTATTAACATACAACATGTAAACATAATAGTAATGTTTATAATGATGAAACTTGTTTATCATCTTTGTCAGAGAAGAGGAAAAGAAATAGAATGAACATGATGACTGGCAGCTTAAACGTTTAGGCTTAAAGAGAAATTTAGAAAGAAATAACTCTTTCTCTATTGGAAGGCTTAGGGGCATGGTGATACAATTAAATGAAACTAAGCTCAAAGGACACAGAACATCCTTGGGGTGGAAGATGATAATTTCAGTTTGGGTTGTGTTTTGAGATGCAGGTGCAATATTCAAGTGGAAGTACACAGGAAGTTAATAACTACAAGGTGAATATAAGACTTTCAACCAGTGTTATTCAACACCTTACCCCAGACCAGCTATGGTTCTTAGCCAGGAATGTATGTCTGGAGCTTGCAAGATATTTTAGAGCTGGAAATATAGGCTTGGTATATTTTACTCTAGAATATAGATTTTGCCATTTAAGCCATGGACATCATTCAAGGAGAGGGCTATTAACTCAGAAGTCTTTTTTTTTTAAAGTGTCGATACACATGAGAATAATATTAAATTAACTCACAGAAAAGTATTAGCATGATTTCAGATATCTTTCTCAAGGATTATGACCTTAGGCAGTATCCTAAAATCAAGGGGATATGGAAAGTGAAAAGTGGTAGAGGGTTAAAAAGGGACACAGAATGTAGATGAGTAAGCAAAAGACAGATTTTGCTCGCTTGGCAATTTTATTTGGGGTCGAGTCAATTCTTAAGGGAGGCAAGGCTTAAGAATAGTTTTGATTTATGGCACTGTTGAATGAAGTACTTTTACTTGGTTTTATCCATAGAGTTATGTGCATCCTAGCCTCATCTTAATATTTTCTTCCTCAATGAATAATTATATGGAAGCAACTTGGAGAGAAGACTACATAATAATATATTAAACTGGTTTGTTTTCCTTCTGATTAAGGTACACCAGAAGTTTCTCCTCTTTGTTCTTGTTAAATCAATTAACTTGGTATCTGAAATAAACCAAGTGGTTATGTTGCCCAGAGGAGAAATAGAAATGTCTAATATTCTATCATTTCATATGAAAACTATAATACTTCTTGGTAGTTGTTTGTTTACCTAGGGCTGACTATAGGAAAACAAACCATCAGCCTTCAAAACTGAGATTTACCTTCTCCCTGACCATGACTGGTAGTGAAGTCTTGAGAGCTGTGAGGAAATGTTTTGGCTACTTGTTCCCCTCTCAGTGGCCTATAGTGTCTTGGAAGCATGTGGCAGTCATTCAAGGAACGTTTCAGCTTATTTTAAATCCCTGGTTGAAAGGAGTTGAGATACAGACATGGCAGGGTGAACTACTTGCTCTGGCAGCACAGGCCAAGCTCACTCTTTCCATCTGTGCTCAGAAAAACTGCAGCTCCGGGCTTTCTTGGGCTTGGAGTATTCTGTCTCTGTCCACTGGTCTTTTCACTCTTGGGCCAGGAAGGGCATGCAACTGGAAGGGCTGTGTCTTAGTCATCTTTGGCTGCTATAACAAAATACAATAGACTGGGCAGGTTAAATGCAGGTACTTTTTTCTCACCGTTCTGGAGGTTGGAAATCTGAGATAGGGTGCTACCATGTCTGAGTTTTGGTAAGGTTCCTCTTTCTGATTTGCACACAGTCATCTTCTAGCTGTGTCCTTACATAATGAAGAGAGAACTGTCTCCCTTCCTGTTCTTCTAAGGACCCTAATCCTATTATGAGTGCCCCAGCCTCATGGCCTCATCTCCCCCTAATCACCTCCCAAAAGCCCCATCTCCAAACACCTTCACTTTCGGGTTAGGGCTTCAACATATTAATTTGGGGGGACACAATTCAGTCCATAGCAGGTTGGCTGCACATTCATAAACTTCTGGGTTTCCTGGATAGCTGGATTTACTAAGCTCTTTTCATACCATGTTTTTTCCAATGTATTTACTTCTTTATTTTTTAATTGGCAAAAATTGTTTATATTTATCTTGTATAACATGTTTTGAAGTATGTGTACACTGTGGAATGCCTAAATCAAGCTAATTAACATACTTATTATCTCACATACTTATCTTTTGTGATGAGAGCACTTAAAATCTACTTTCTTAGCAATTTTCAATAATACAATACAGTGTTATTAACTATAGTCACCACGTTGTGCAATAGGTCTCTTGAACTTATTCCTCCTGTCTAACTGAAATTTTGTATCCTTTGACCAACATCTTTGTCCCTTTCCCACCCAGCCTCTGATGCCCACCATTCTACTCTCTACATCTATGAGTTCAATTTTTAGATTCCACATGTAAGTGAGATCATGCAATATTTATCTTTCTGTGCCTGGCTTATTTTAATTAACATAATGTCCTCCAGTTTCATCCATGTTGTTGCAAATGATAGTATTTCCTTCTTTTTTATGGCTGAATAGTACTCCATTGTGTATATATGCCACATTTTCTTTATTCATCCTTTAATGGACACTTAAGTTAATTCCATATCTTGGCTATTGTGAATAGTGCTGAAATAAACATGGGAGTCCAGATAACTCTTTGACATACTCATTCATTTCCTTTGGGTTTATACTCAGCAGTGGGATTGCTGGATCATATGGTGGTTCTGTTTTTAATTTTTTAATGAAAATCCATACTGTTTTTATAGTGGCTATGCTATTACATTTCTACCAATAGTGTGCAAGCGTTTTCTTTTCTCTACATCCTTGCCAGCAGTTGTTATCTTTCATATTTTTGAAAATATACATTCTAACTGGGGTGAGATGACATCTCATTGTGGTTTTAATTTGCATTTTCTTGATGATTAGTGATCTCAAATATGTTTTTTCATATAGCTGGTGGCAATTTTTTATGTCTTCTTTTGAGAAATGTCAATTCAGTTCCTTTTCCAATTTTATAATTGACTTATTTATTTTTTTGCTATTGAGATGTTTGAGTTCCTTATATATTTTGGACATTAACGTTTTATCAGATATGTGGTTTGCAAGTGTGTTATCCCACTTCTCAGTTTATCTCTTTCTCTGTTCATTGATTGTTTCCTGTGCTGTGCTGAAGCTTTTTAGTTTGATATAATCCGTTTTGTTTATTCTTGCTTTTACTACATGCGCTTTTGGAATCATATCTAAATAATCATTGCCTAGACCAACATCATGGAGCTTTCCTGTATGCTTTTCTCTAGTTCCTTGACAGTTTCAGGTTTTAAGTCATTAGTTCATTTTGAACTGACTTTTTTATCTGGTATTAATTAAAGGTATAATTTTATTCTTCTTCATGTGGATATCCAATTTCCTCAACACCATTTATTGAAAAGACTGTCATTTTCCTATTGTGTGTTCTTGACACCTTTGTTAAAAATCAATTGACTGTAATTGTGTGGGCTTATTTCTGGGCTCTCTGTCTTGTTCCACTGGTCTGTGTATCTGATTTTATACCAGTGCCTTGCTGTTTTGATTATTATACCTTTGTAGTATATTTTGAAGTCAAGTAGTGTGATGCTTCCACTTTTCTTGTTTTTGCTCAAGATGGTTTGACTATCTAGGGTCTTTTGTGGTTCCATGAAAATTTTAGGATTTTTTTTCTCTTTCTGCTAAAAATATCATTGGAATTTTGGTAGGGTTGCATTGAATCTGCAGCTCACTTTCGGTAGTATGGACATTTTAGCAATATTTATTCTACCAATCCATGAACATGGGATATCTTTCCATTTATTTGTGTCTTCTTCAATTTCTTCAATCAATGTTTTATAATTTTCAATGTACAGGTCTTTCACCTCCTTGGTTAAATATATTCTTAAGTATTTTGTTTTTTCTGGTAGCTATCATAAATTAAATTTTTTATTGGTTTCTTTTTTGAATAGTTGTTAGTGCATAGAAACACTATTGATTCTTATATGATGATTTTGTATCCTGCAACTTTACTGAGTTTTTCAGTTCTAGAAGTTTTTTGGTAGATTCCTTAGGGTTTTCTAAATATAAGGTCATGTCATCATAACATTACCTTATATTTAGAAATAAACATGAAAGATAACAAATGTTTGTCTTAAAAGACAATTCTCTTATCTTTTAAAAACCTAAGTCAAATCTCCTTTCATCTCTACTCAGACCCCTAAAGTGTCTTCCCATCTCGCTGAGGGTAAAAGCCAATGCTCTTACATAGCTTGCAAGGCCTTTTGTGATCTGGCTCCTGAAATGCTCCCTGTGGTTCATTATTCTGCAGCCATCCTTTCCTCTCTCCTGTCCTTTAAACAATCAGGCACATAAGGCACCTCCCTAGCACCTCAGGGCCTTTGTACTGGTTGCTTGTTCTGCCTGGAGCACTCAGATGTACATAAGTCTTGCTCTCTTTCCCCTTCAAGTATTTGATCAAATATCACTTTCACACCTAGGCTAGGTGTGAAATACCCTACTTAAAATAAAATTGTTGCCTGCCCGCTTACTGGTCTGCTCAAACTAGACACCCTGCTTTATTTTTCTCCATATGACTTACCAGAGTCTTACAAATAAATCTTTATTTATTTTCTTTATCATCTGCCTAGCCCCTTCAGAACAAAAGCTCTATCAGGGAAGAAATTTTAGTCTGTTTGGCTCAATGTGGTTTCCATGTCTAGACTCTAGGTAGGGCCTGGCACAGGTATTCAATAAACATCTGTTGAATAAATAAATTTTCTTTCTGTGGCAAAGAGGGGAGTCCCTGGGGATATGGTAGAGCTGGAATTGCCCCGTTAAATCCTTTTCATTTCATGCTTTTCTGTTCTGCGTTATGCTCCACTTTGGAATAACTCAACTTAAATAACCATTAGGTAGAAGACCAACCTTACATAGTGTTTTAGAAATATCTATCCCCCAAATGAATTACATACTCCCAAACATCTCCCTGTGGGCCTGCCAAATGCCCCAAATAGTCGTTCCAGCATATTTATCCAACTGAAACTGCCTTGTTGAGAACACCAGTGGTAAAAATAATGAGGAACATTTGTTCAGTGTTCACCACGTGCCAAACACTGGAGTAAGCACTAATGTGCATTATTAGCTCATTTCCGATAATACTCATTTTACAGTTGAGAGACTGAGAGTTAGAATTGGAAGGGAAGGGGATTTGTTTGGGAGAAGAATGTCCCAGGGCAAGGTACAGCAAATCTGAAAGTTGAGAGGAAAGTGAGAGTACTGAAAGACATCTAGAAAGGTGGAAGTGGAGAGTGCATGAGAAATGAGTCAGGTTGAGGACGGAAGAATCATAGTTATACAGGCTTGTGGTTCATCAGCTTAGAAGTTTCTGTGTAAATATCTTGGTCAATATTTCACCAATTTTTAGACTCTTAAGTCCAAGAAATTCTAATCTATCATTTTAGTCCTTCCTCCACTTTACTGGGAGTTTGTCAATTGTCTTCACGTAAAGAATTTATTTCTTCCTGGCATCTCTAAAACTAAGGAAAAGCAGGTTCTCTTTTTAAAAAACAATATGTTTTCCCACCCAGTATGCTCATATTTTTGTTTTTGTTGATTGTCAGATACTTTTGCTTTATAAACAAAAGCTACTGAATTCATAGTTATTATTCTGCTTGGTTCTGCTCCAAAGTAATTAAATGGAACCTGGTGTCAGAAAAGTTTACATGACAATGTATTTACTAGGAATATTCCTTCACTCTAAGATCAAACAGGAAAACTAAAGGCAGTAATTTTTATCAGATTGCAAATATCTGAAGCAGTGGTTCAGGGAAGAATTGGAGAAAACCATAACTTAAGTCATAAAAAAACTATACTATTTATATAAATAAAATCATTCTAGAGTATTGCCTATCTATAGCAAAGGTTTTATTTTTTTGCCATATGAGATGAGTTGATAATTAATCTGTATATATTTTTGTTGGCAGTTTCTTTAGAAAAATATGACAAAATATAAAGTATTACAAAATAAATACAAAAAGGTCTACAAAATTGCAACCATATTTATTATAAGCTGAAAATATAATTCTTTTTAATACTCCAGAAGACATTATCAGGCATTTACCAAATTAACATGATAGTGAAGTTTTAATGTAAACTATTAAAAAGTAGACAGCAGGTAGATAAAGCTATATCATTTCCCTGATGATAAGTTATATCATGAAGAAAATGCAAGGCTGGGTGTGGTGCCTCATGCCTGTAATCCCAGCACTTTGTGAGGCCAAGGCGGGCAGATCACTTGAGGTCAGGAGTTCGGGACCAGCCTGGCCAACATGGTGAAACCCCATCTCTACTAAAAATACAAAAATTAGCTGGGCCTGGTGGCATGCGCCTGAATAATCCCAGCTACTCGGGGGCCTGAGGCAGGAGAATCACTTGAACCTGGGAGGTGGAGGTTGCAGTGAGCTGAGATTACACCACTCTACTCCAGCCTGGGTGATAGAGCAAGACCTCATCTCAAAAACAAACAAACGAACAAACAAACAAACAGACAAACCGAAAAACAAAAAGTAAAAAAGAAAATGCAAATTAAAAGAATGAGATACCTTGAAAAGAATAAAATCATATTTTTGCAGCAACATGGATGAACCTGGAGGCCATTACCTTAAGTGAAATAACTCAGAAACAGAAGGTCAAATACTACATGTTCTCATTTGTAAATGGAAGCTAAATAATGAGTACATATGAACATAGGTGTGGAATAATAGACATTGGAGACACAGAAGCTGAGAGGGTGGGATGTGGGGAGGTGGATGAGGGAAGATAAATACTTAATGGATGCAATGTACATTATTTGTGTGATGGTTACACTGAAAGCCCAGACTTCACCACTATGCAATATATCCACATAACAAAACTGCACTTGTACCTTTTAACCTTAAACAAACAAAAATCCGAAGGAGATAACACCTCACATCTGTTAGAATGGCTATTTTGAAAAAGAGATGAAAGATAATAAGTGTTGGTAAGGAGTCAGAGAAAAGGGTCAGTTCTCAAGATTCATTTATTCATTCATTTAACAAGTATTGAATGCCAGTTATATGCCAGGCACTAGTATAGCCACTACAGTGAGTAAAGTAAAATTTAGTGGTCATTGACTCTAAATTCTGGTAGAGAAAAACAGACAATAAACAAACCAATAAATATATATCAAATATCAGATGATAATTTCTAAAGATTAGGGGACAGAATATATGGGATGAAGATGTTGCTGCAGAAGTTATTTATCAGAGGACAAAAATCAGATTACCAACCAAATGGCTAACTAGGCAGCTAACAAAGAATGTCATGTAGTATTTATGGCTCTATTACAAGTCTGGTGACCTCTGTTCTATTTTCATCTCATACTCAATGTCTGACCCTGGGTACATAATATTTTCTGAGACCCAAATTATTCAATTGTCAAAGAGAGGGTTGTGTAAGTCAGTCCTTGAGGCCTTCTCTGGCTGTGCATTTTCAGCTCTGTCTGAAATTGAATGAATGCTTAGCTGTAGACAGACAAAGTACTCAGAACCCTGTGCACTTAGTTAAGAAATCAGGTGAGAGGGGAGACTAAAATAGAATACAGTAGTTGTTATGCTTGTAGTTAAATACAGGATCCCAGTTCTCCTTCCTTAGGCTGAATAATGGTCCCCAGTGATATCAAGTCCTAGTCCCTAGAACCTGCAAATGCTGCTTTATTTGGATAAAAGTGTCTTTGTAGATGTAATTACATTAAGGATATTGAGTTAGGGGGATTATCCTGGATTATCCACAAGGGCCTTAATGCGGAGAGAGACTGGACACACACAGATGAGAAGACCATGTGAAGAAAGGTCTGAAGATGCTGGTCTTGATTCGAGTGAGGAGGGAACAATCCAAGAAATGCCCACAGTGACCAGGAGCTGGAAGAGGCAAAGAAGTAATTCTCCCCTAAAGCCTTCAAAGAGAGCATGGTACTGCTAACACCTTGGTTTCAGCCTAGTGATACTGATTTGGGGTTTTTGGCCTCCAGAGCTGAAAGTAAATAGATCTGTGTTGTTTCAAGCCATCACATTTGTGGTAATTTGTTATAGCAGGTTCGAGAAACTAACACAGTAGGACTAGCGCTTCCCTGTGCAAGTTAGATGTAGCCATGTGGTTGCTTTGACTGATGCCATGTGAGTGGAAGTGATGTGTGTCTTTAGGGCAAATGCCTGCTTTTCCATGCTCTCTTTTCCATTTGGTGATGGAAAGTTTGGAGATGATGGCTGCCTTGTTGTCCTGCTAGATTAGAGTTCTCCAGAGAGAACCAATAGGAGACATATGTATATATGTATAATTTGGAGAAAAGGGTCTTTTATATAAAATTATAAATAATACATATTTTATGTATTACATATGTTAATTTATAGGAATTGGCCTTTGTGTTTGTGGAGGCTCAGAAGTCCTATGCTCTGCCGTCTGCAAGCTGGAGGGCCAGAAACCTGATAGAGTAATTCAGTCTGAATCTGAGGCCTGAGAACTGTGGGGTGCAGTGTGGGGAGGCTGATGGTTTAATTTCCTGGTCCAAATCAGAAGACCTGAGGATGAGGCATATTAATTCTCAGGGCAGGAGAAGAAGAATATCCCAGTTCAAAGAGAGGAGAGTGAATTCATCCTTTCTCCATATTTTCATTTTATTTTTGCTCTCAACAAATTGGATGATGACTGCCCACATTAGTGAGGGTGATCTTTACTCAGTCTACCAATTCAAATGCAAATCTCTTCCCAAAACACCCACACAGACACACCCAGAATAACGCTTTACCAGCTATCTGGGTGTCCCTTAGTCCTGCCAAGTGGACTTACAAAATTAACCATCATGCTTGGATCTCTGAGTGACCATGTTGAAAAGAACTCCCTTGTTGATTTATAAAGAACATAAGTGTGACTGCAAAATTAATCTTTGTGGTTTCAAGCTCCTGAGACTTGGGAATTGTTTTGCAAGCCTCTCCTAGCTGGAGGCAAGGAGGCTGATTGGCTGCTGTTGAAACATTTCCAGTAACACTTTGTTGTACCTCTTGCTCTTTGATGGTCCTGTGGTCCCTGGAACCTCTCCTCTGGCATCCCGGTGAAGCCAGGACAGTCACAAATCATTACCTCCATATCTAGTATCCCATGTGATGATAATGCGTAATTCAAGGTTCTGTAGTCAAATACGTGGAGAAATGCTGGGCTATTCAAGGTGAAATGGTTTAATCTTCTTATAAGACTTCTCAGAGGCTTCCGCATACAGTGCGGCTCTATAGGATGAGGATATAGTGTGTGATGTTTCAAATCTCTTTTTGTCTGAGTGAAGCAGATCCCAGGTGAAACTAGCTCCTTATTGAATTGGGCCATGACACTTCCCGTGTGTATCATTAACATACCACATTCCCTCAACTGACCCAGGGGCAGCATAGGTGTAGGATAGCTTTAATGTGTCTTCCTGTTCAGTATGAGATGGACTGTATTAGATTGTTAGGATAGCAGGTTAATGCATAACTTGTAGACTATTACCTGACAGATGAGGAGGGCAGGCTTTGGGTGCAATGGTGGAGTGATTTGCCTGAGTTTTCCTTATTCCCTGCATTTTCCCCTTTAAGCCTGCCCCAAAGCCTGATTGTTGGAAGGATGCATCCAAGGGCTTGAACTTGTAAGACCTCCTTTCAGCTGTTATTTTGATTTTGGATGGATTCCACCTCTCAATTGTCTCAGATATTTTTCCATCTCTGCAATGGTTGAGATCCCAACCCTAGAGTTCTTGGAGCTCACAGGCACTAAGAAACAGGTCCCTGCTTTTTATTACCCATAGTCCTTGGAAAGACTTAAAGTGTTCTTTTAACATTCAAAACCACGTGAATCTTTATGAGAAAAAAGAATGTTTGCCAAAATGAAGAATCAGCATAAAATTTCAAGTGACCTGACTAATAAAAAAAATAAATGAGTAAAAAAGGGACTCGACTGGTCCCACACTTTGTGGAGCCTGGCAAAGAAGTCCATTCTTATTGTTGAGTACCTGTTGTAAATTTCAAAAATGGGCTCCAATTCTTCACCACTCCCCAGATCCTCTCCCTTTATGGAGCCCTTCTCCTTGGTGTGTTGTTCTGATTCCTCCTTCACTCTGACCTCAGCCATGTGGTTTGCTGTGGGCCAGTGGCACACCAGCTCTGTAGTTTCCATTGTTATAAATGTTGTTGCTAATATTCAGAATCACTAGATAAGAAAAATCCTTAAATGATGTACTTTTAAATCAAATGGGAAAGGGAAGAATTCCTGCTCTAAATTTTGAGAGTATATAAACTTTTAAAAAGGATGCAGATTCTACCAAAAACCTAAGCCCATGTAAGAGGAACTGGAGGAAGAAAAGGAAGTTGAAAAGTGCTGCTCATGAAGACAAAGGAGAGGGGAGTAGACTGGGCAGGTAGACCACAGGCTCCCCCAAGGCTCATGTTTACCTGCCAACCTGCACAAATGGTAACCAAAGATACAATGTTGGATTCCATATATTATATTGTCATGCATGGAATTATCTTGCCTTATTTCATCTGGTAGGGAAAGAGCATGTCTCTATGTTCCTTGAAAGACAGAAGAGTTTTTGTTGGGGGAAGGTTCTAAAAGGCATTTTTTGAGGACACTTTTAAGTAAAACCACGGGTCAGGATTTTGTTTTTCAAATAACACTGACTGAGGGAGTTCCATTTCTCCATCCTTTCTTGAATTATGTCCCCTCCTCACCACCACTGTTGCAAAATAAGGTGTGAGAAATGAGGTTGTAGATGTTCCCTTGAAAAATATCTGTCTGTTTCTTAAGAAACCATCACATTCCTTTTTCACTTCAACCTGAGATTATACCAAAAGTATGCCCATCTTTAAAATGTACATAATGGCCCAGATGTTCATTTACTGTTTTCCCCTTTTATCTTTCATTATGTTGTTGTTTTGGGGTCATAAAACCTTAATGCTTTGGTTTAAGTGGTGGCTAAATTTAAAAGTACCTTCTGCTGGATTTGATTCCAAGTTCACAAAATTAACTTTTCATTATATTTATGCCTAGACACTGATTTTATTCTCCATTTGTCAGTTATTTTTAAGGACTGAATACTAAGTATGTGAAGTGTGACATGAAATTATGAGATTACTGTTTCAAGAGGTAAACTGAATTTGAACATGAGAATGTCATTCTCTGGAAGTCGGGTGCCATTTCAGTAATACCATAATTGTTCAAAAGACTTTCAGATTCCTTTCTTACATTGCCTTCTGGTCTGACTTACTAACTTTAAAAATAAGGGATAAATTTTTGTAGACACTTGCTTGATAGCCCCTTGTAGCTTTCCCTACTAGAGTGTCATATGTGTGAGTGAAGCAGATTGATTTCCAGACCAGCCCATTTTGATTGTGAATATGACTAAGCAACTTCAATTGACACCATGTGGAACAGAAGAATCACCAAGCAGAAACTTGCCAGAATTCTTGACCCACAAAAGTAAGAATTACAATAAAATGGTTGTTGGTATAAGCCAGTAAGCTTTAGGGAAATTTATTATGCAGGAGTGAGTAACTGGAAAAGACTCCTGAAAACAAACAATTGCTAGATGTTCATTTTCTGGGTTATCTGACTTAAAATGGTTTATTCCTCAGTCAAGACCTATGTGTCATTGGTTCATTTTTCATATCTACTGGCAAGATCATTGTGAGACTCAGACACTTGTCTCTGTAGAGTGCCTGACACATAGGTGGTCAATTGTGTCCATCCACATAGGCACGGCTCATGCCAGATATAGTAGTACCTGGCATGCAGTTCACTGCCATATCCCTAGAACCTAGTACCCTACATCTTTCCGTGGGATGCAGACAAGATATGAACAAAGGACTATATGTTATTTCAGTTGGAAATAAGTGGAGAATACTGAAGCTGGACAAGGGGACTAGAATCTTGGGGAAGGTTTGAAAGGGGCAGGTAGAGGGCTCTTGTCATTTTAGAACAAGCAAATTTTTCTCTGATAAGATGACATGTGAGCAAGGATCTGAAGAAATTATGAGGGTCTGGAGAAAAGCATTCCTGACTGAGGGGACAGCTAGTGCAAAGGCCCTAGGGCAGGAGTGGGCTTTGCATGTGCCAGGACAATATGGAGACTGTCATGGTTAGAGTGGAGTGCAAACAGGGGAGAGTCACAGTAGTTTGTTTGGAGAGAGACCAGGGACTAAGTCATCCAGGGTCTTGTGGTCACTGCAGTGGCTCTCACTCTGGGTGAAATTGGTACCAATGGAGGCATGGAGTACATGAGTCATACATGTGGTGGTTGTTATTTTTCATTATTAGAATTACCTGTTAGCAGATGATAGGTCTAGAATTAGGCCATGAGTCCATTTAGCTTCCCAGTCCATGCTTTGACATTCAACAGTGCTGTCTTGTTACTTGTGATGTCTGTGGTCTCAGAGTCTTTGTAGTATAAAAGTATTTCCACTCTACAAGAGTTTACCATGGAAGATAAAGAAAGAACCTGAGATTCTAAAGACCCTTTTACCCCTCAGGACTGTGGTATTTGCCAACCTGTGAGTTTTCTCAGCCTCTGTTTATCCCTACTGTTCTTCACTTTCGCCCAGTTTGCAGGAAGAATTGAGAAATAGATAGACTTCTCCCAAAGGCAAAGAATTGTTCTTGTAGAAAGTTTGAGGTTTGTTTTTTTTTGTTTTTTTTTTTTTCCCTGCCCTCCTTCCTCTTCCTGGGACTAGAAGAATATCTAGATGAAGAATATCTTATTTCTCAAAGGGGAAACGGTAATGATATTTGGCCCAAATAACCTTTCTTGGCCTTGCTACCTCCACTGAGCTCATCATAGGAGGACACAATTTACATAAGAAATGGATCTGTAATAAATTCCCCCATGAATTCCTTCCAGCAGCATGCAAACCTTTTTAGTTCCACGGTGTATGCTCATATAATGATCCTCCACCTGGCTCGGGACCTTTTTATGTGGGAACATTAAACTAATTTTGCTTGGAATGTGGGATGGTTTCTCAAGATGGCGCACCTGATTCTAAATCGCAGTTCACAAGGCTCTTTGGGAAGATGGATGGATCCCTGGAGGCTCTTTAGGCTTTTCGTTGCCCTCAGAACTTCTCTCAGAGCCCAGCTCATCTCTGAAAAACTTCTGCTTCACATTTGGTATCCCTGTGACAGCCACCAAATGATTGGGTAGGGTCAAGAAGTCAACTGACTTCCTCATATGCTTCTGCCATCACTCCATGCCTGGGTGGGGGTGGGAGCCAGCTGAGGTGCCTTGGGCTTCTGTAAGGGTGTGAGAGTGACTGGGATACTGATGGGATTAAAATATCAGTTAGAATTCTTTGCTGGGAATGGGTTAAATGGCACATTCCACGAGTTGCTTTTGTCTGGTAGCAGTGAAACTGAGTGATATGATCTCTCCTCCATTGTTTATGACATGAGGATATGCCCTCCTTCTGGAAATAAGCTGATTCTTAGAGGTACATAGAATGGTGCTACTGGGAGACCTAACAGGGGGTTAATTACTGGGGTGCTGTGAATACAGATGACGTACATTAAAGTATTTCATCTGTCAGCCACCAAATGCTACTCTGTTCAGAAGCTAGGGGTGAATCTGAGGGAAGCTTGGCATGAAAGGTCTAACTTAATGAAAAGAATCTAAGAAAACATGAAAGTATTATGTTTGCAACTAGAGAAAAAGCTAAACTAGGGCCTTGTGGTGTTTGTTGCCTAAATGGTAACTCCTGCTGCGTTCTTAACTTTCAGAAAACCTCAGCTGAATCTAAATCTCCTGCTTATGCTTTGTGGAGTATCTCAGCTTAAAGCAAAGCCACATTATCCTGCTTGATATAGCTGGGATGATTGCGGGGTTATGAGTGTAGTCAGAAAACCCTGGCATAAAAGAGATTTTAAATGAACAGATGAATAGAGCAATCAAAGGGCCATCCAATCAGATCTAAGCAGATTAGAACTTCATGCAGCCTCAGACAGAAATAGAGAGTGCTCTGTGACATATCAAAGTCACTCATCTGAGATGCTCATGTTGCCCTGACCGTCAAAAGCTGCTCTCAAGGCTGACTTCAGCTCCATTTTCACAGGCATCAGTCAAATAGTCTCCATGGAATGGGATCCTGACTTTTAGTATTGCTGCAATTTGTCTCTTACTGTTTTTCATTTAAAAGTATTTCTATGTTTAGGTTTGGATCAAGCAGTTTACAATTATTATTAGGATCATTTTCCATGTCTTTTACTTACCGTTTTTTATTTAAAAGTATTTCTATGTTTAGGTTTTAATCAAGCATTTTATTTTTCAAAATGCTTTGATAAAATTTCATTTCAAAAATTTAGCAATTTTTATCACAAACATTTTCCTTACTATTTGTCCCATTAAGTGTGTATGCCTTCATACTCACTATAACTATTTTTTGAAGTTTTGTTTTATATTGTCAATATTATTAGATTTTATAGGTTTTTCAAGGCATTAGCTATGTCTTATGGTATTTTTTCTTTCATAAATAAGCCATTAATTGATTCATGTGAATTCCTGAAATAAGTATAACAAAAAACTTTTATATTATAGTTTAATATTAGAGTTTTATATTATAGTTTAAAATATGTGGATAGGTGGAGCTTAGAGTTCATAAATCCAGACAACCCTGGCCTCAGTTATGAACCTTAATGTCTACCTATTCTGATATTTTTAACAGTATGGAATTCTTAACTCTGCCCAATGGATGAACCACTAAAAACCACAGATAGTTGTTATGCACAAATGCAAGCCAGGGTTGCTGGACATTTTCATTATTTAAGAAAAGGTAGAAATCAAGAATTTTGACTCAAAGTACCTGGAATTAAAATTTGATGTTTACTTCAATTATTTTTTAAAACACCATATGGACCAAACAAGATTTGTCTGTGGGGTACTGTGGGCCTCTATATTGTGACCTTTGGTGGGGTATGTTGGAACAAACATCAACTTAATTTTCAATTTAGGAAGTGATATGGTTTGGCTGTGTTCCTACCCAAATCTCATCTTGTGTTGTAGCTCCCATAATTCCCATGTGTTGTGGGAGAGGTCCAGTGGGAGATAACTGAATCATGGGGGCAGTTTCCCCCATACTGTTGTCGTGGTAGTGAATAGGTCTCACGAGATCTGATGGTTTTATAAGGGGAAACCCCTTTTGCTTGCTTCTCATTCTCTCTCTCCCCTGCCACCATGTAAGATGTGACTTGCTCCTTCTTGCCTTCTGCCATGATTAAGAGGCCTCCCCGGCCGTGTGGAACGGTGAGTCAATGAAAGCTCTTTGTAATTACCCAGTCTTGGGTATGTCTTCATCAGCAGCCTGAAAGCAGACTAATACAGTAGGCAAATTAAAAAATTGCAGCAGAGCAAGGGAGAGACCCTTTCTAATGAAAAGCAAACTTAAGAGTATCTAAATGATATTCATGAACCATAGGAACTAAGTAAATACCTAGGAAAGGTGATTACTGTATTATCAGGGTGTCTCTGTTAATTTCTCAATTACCCTAATATGTGTAATTACGACTGGGAAGGGGGAGAGAAGGAATAAGCCAAGTAATAACCCTGATCATGGCATTTTCTTTAAAAGCTCCATTTTGACCCATATAGCTTATGAGCTGTCTTCTCTAAATAGTTCAACACTTAATCAGGTAAATAGATGGTGGATCCATCTAGTGAACTAACAGTATAATAAAACATTTGCTCGTGATCATTTATAGTTAAGGTTACTAGCTGAGGCACAGGGTTGTTTTTCTCAAGCCACTAATCATTAGTAAATAGAGATAACTCTGTTGCCTGAGGCTGGATTGGAGATTTACTCCGATGTAGACCCTGCTAGTCGCTTACCCAATATGCATCTTTCCATTCTTCATTAGTACCAGAATGGGGATTTTTGGGTAGAAGGATAGTAATGTGTCCAGAAAATGAACAAAAACCAAACAAAAGAAACACTATACTTCTACTTCTTGCCTCTCGAGTGGTCATGTGACTTGCTCTGGGCAACAAGGAGTCAGGAGAAATTGCTGGATGAGGCTTGTAGAAAATGTTTTTAAAAGGAGACAGATTCACCTGACATGTGCCCTTTGCCTCTCGTCTGTCTTCTACTTTCTATTTGGAACCCGGACATGATAGTGATATAATATTTGTATCAATTTATTTCCTGGTACACCTCTCTGATATTTTTTCCTCCTACATTGGTTGTCTGCATCTTTTGGTTTTCCTCTTCCTGTGGCCCTGCTTTTGTAAGACTACTTTCCTCAGGGAGAAGCGAATGTTTTCGGTCTTACTTATAGAATGGTTGATCGCAAATTGATTATTATAGGTAAATCGTGACCATAAACACAGACTTCTGTGACTGCATACAGAGATAGGCTCCTTCTTTGCAGTACTGATCAAGACTGTATCCCACACAGCCAGGAATTCTGTTGGATTCAACTCCATGGGACTACCATTAAAAAAGAAAAAAAATCATGTTGTGTTTATGATAGCATCAATATATTATGAAGTTCATTTCTGAAAGCTCATTCCTCAAAACCTCCATTTTGATTGTGCCAATAAGTACCTAATCTTCTAAACCTCTGCTTATAATTTTACACATTGATGACCAGTGGAATATTGCATGAACCAAGTTCTGGCAATCGATATTTGCAAACAGTGTCTCTCTTCACTTTCCTGTTCGTCGGTTCTGGACACGGCGGGGCATGTTTGTATTGACAGCCTTGGGCCCTCATCTCTGTGTTCCTGTGTTGGGTCAGGTGGTAGTGTGGACTGTGGGAGAATTCCCGACAGTTGCACCTATACCAGGATGGCTAAAATATCTAGACACGGAAATGACTGTAAATCACAAATATGTCTATGTGACCCAAAGAACATCCATGCATATGTTAACTTCCCTTTCATCAGATCCCTAAAATGTCAGTGATCACACAGACTCACCTGACAGGAGGGGAAATGTGACAGAGGCATAGCTAGAGAGGAAACAGATAGGACCCTTGCCCTACTACAGTGAACATAGGATGCAAATTTTAATTGTGACTTATGACATGTCGACACAAAGGCCGGACCCCTCCTGGGGCCTTGGAAGACAACTGTGCAACTGGGTGTAAGCTTTGTTAGCTTCCGGGTAAATTTGCCTTTGCTAAAAACTTGCAGTGACTTTAGACATGTCTGCTTTTAGGGGTAGTGTCCTAATTAGTATCAGTGGGAAAATAAATTTCTGTCCTGCTATCTTCTCACAGATACACCTGTGGGTAGACAGCCAGAACAAATTATACATTTTAAAAGCATTTTGTTTTTTAGTTCTATGCCACTAAAAGGTAGGCTTGAAGGTAAGAAACTATGTTTTAGCTAAGAATACATACCCATATTTAGACAATAAACAGAATGGACTGAGTATAGAAGCAAAGAAACAAGCTATCCTGCATAATAAAGAGGGAAGCATTTACATTATCACTGTGGAACAAACCATCCCAGACATGGTGGCTTAGAATACAAAGTTATTTATTCTCTTTTGTGATTCTGTGGGTTGACTGAACTCATCTCGGAAGTTCTGCTCTGTGTGAGGTCAGCAGGGGCTGTGTCATCTGGAGGCACAACGGTGCCAGCACATCCAGCTTGGTTTACTCACACGGTGGCCAGTTGATGCTCCCAGATGGGAACTCAGCTGGGGCTGTTGGCCATAATGTCTTGGCCTTCTTCCATGTAGCTTGTCTGCATTGGATAAGGTTCTTACACCATGGTTTTCAGAGGTTCTAAGAGAGAGTGTTGGAACAAAAATGGGAAGTGTAGTTCTTTTAGGGCCCAGTTTTAGAAAATTATATAGCGTATTTCCAAAACATCATATGGATCAAAGGTAGTCACAGTCCAACCTAGATTAAAGGAGGGGAGGAACAGACTCCTCTTCTTGGTGGGATGAGTGGTAACAAATTTGTGGCCACCACAGGAGATAGAGGGATCCAAAGGTTTGCATTCATATAGCGTCATCACTTATATCTGGATTATAAAAATAGAAATAAACGAAGATAAGACAATGCCTAACACATAGTAAAGGCCTAAAAATTGTTCATTGATTTAGAATTTATGGGCCTACAACTTTTAATGTACGTGATCTTACATTTTAGCTTCTTGAAAATGTTTATATTTTCAAATATTCTGTTCTAGGCTGAGCAAAGTGGCTTATGCCTATAATCCCAGCACTTTTGGGAGACTGAGGTGGAAGGATCGCTTGAGTCCAGGAGTTCAGGACCAGCCTTACAATATAGCCAGACTCCATTTCTACAAATAATAATAATAATAATAGTAATAAAATTAGCTGGGTGTGGTGGCACATGCCTGTAGTCCCAGCTACTCAGGAGGCTGAGGTAGTGGTAGGATCGCTTGAGCCCAGGAGTTTGAGGTTGCAGTGAGCTATGACTGTGCCAGTGCACTCCAGCCTGGGTGATACAGAGAGATCCTACCTCTACAAAAACAAAAACAAAAACAAAAACAAAAACAGAACAAATATTCTGTTCTAGTCTCACAGCATCCATCAAATAAAATCCTTCATTTTGCTCAGAATATCTGATAACTGTAGTTATAGATCATTTTTCTATGGTCTTGATTCTATAGATATAAGGGATTTGGGTTTTGTGGGATAATTTAGAGGCCCCTTTGCTTTCTTTTACTTTTCTTTGCTCCATTAGCTTTTGTGGATGGTGGTGGGAGAGATGGTCTCTATGGCGAGGTCTCCTCTAGCCCATAGGCTCAAAGGCAGTTTTCCAGTGTGAGATAATCTGCCACAAGAGGTGAACAATATCACCATGAGAGTGTTATCCCCAACCATAGCACGTGTTTGCCTCACACCACAGATTCTGACAATTAAGAGGGTGGAAAACTAGTTTTCCAAAAACAAAAAAGTTTGAACAGTAGAAGAGGGAAATAAGGGGCTTGCTCGTCCACATGAAATATTAGCTTGAACACAAGAGGAAGCCACGAGAACCATAAAGATGAGGTGGGAATAAAAACCCCTGATGCATGCACAACTCACCTGGGATTAAAACCCAAGGCCATCCTGGAACCTGATATAACCATTCCTGTTGTAATCTAAAGCCTTGTCAACATATTGCAGGTGCACACCACATGACCAGGTGGGGAAAAAAGAGGCGAAGCCAACTGGGAAGAGATGTGTCAGTTTCATCTTCATAATACATATATCCCAAGGTGCATGTGTGCATCTGGTTTCTATTTCAGAACTTTTTACTAGTAGCTTTACAAAAACCGGGGCAGACAATTCTGTGAGTTAAGGAGACCATATGTTAACGAGGGGTTGGGAGGGACGTGGCAGTGTTGCTGAGGGACCTAGTGGGGCTGCTGGGGACCAAGAGAAAGAACCCAAGGGACCTAGGAGGGGGTACTCAGACTTGAGGTTGGGCCACCTAAATGGTCATATGTTGCTTGGCAATGCTAAATCTTCAGAGTCCAAATAATTTTGAAGACACAAATTTTAAAAAAATTGTTTTGAGGCTGATTGCATTTTGGACACAGTGAAAATCCTTTTCTGATGTGGAACAGATTGAATTCTAGAGCTGGAAGGGACTTTAGGGTCATTCCAGTCCCAATCTTCATTGACAGGCGAATCCCTCTTGAAGGCCTTATGTGACAAATGGGATATTGGACCTGCCCAAGGTTACAGGATTTGTGTTAGAGGCATCGCAGAGACTCATATTCATGAGCCAATCCAGGAGTCTTTTCTTAAATATATTCTGCCCTTATGGAGCACTAATCTCATGAAAGTGTGAAGACCCCTCAAGTCCCAGGTTCCTGGGCCACTGCTCTCCCTCTGATGATCAACTAGAGGGAGTTTGTCCAGTGGTCTTTGCTGAAGATCACAGTTGGAACATTTTTCTTACTGTTAGGTAAAGAGATGCCATAATGATACTGTTGCTGTAAGTCCTTCTCAATGGTTTGGCCACACAGGAATTTATTAATTTTCTTCTGGAAAGCTATTGTCTCCACTTTTATAAAGTGGTACCTGGGTCCCCCCTACTGCCATCAATACGCCAGTGCATCCATAGAGTTACTTATGATCTCTTAATCCGTTCTCATTTATTCATTAATTTGTTGGAGAAAGCTTTATTAAGGACTTATTTTAGGTAAGGCACCATGATGGATCCTATAGGGGCAAAATATAAAAGGGATATAAACCCCCAACTCAAGAAATAGACTGCTTAGTAGGGTTGAAAATGTAATACTTTTTTTTTTTTTTTTTTTTTTTAGGAAATATGTTTAGTCAAAAATGATGATAGGAGTTTGGTTTTACAGCTGAAGTTTTTGATCTGGGCCTTAGTTGGGTCAGATTTGGTTGTGGAAGAGGGAGAAGAGGCATCTAGATGGTGGAGGCTAGGTGAGTAAGGGCACTTCTTTGTCTATTTCGTTCTCATCTTTAGAAGCTGGGGTCTTGAAGAAGAGAATGACTGGGGTGCTCCTCTGCTATTGCTACCCCTGTCAACAGTTCTCCCAACTCTTTCACTAACAAGATGATAATTTTTTTTGAATTTCTCTTTCCTCTCCTTTCATCCTATCTCTGACATTTTGATTGGGTATCAGAAGAAACTGGGAAACAAATTAACTGTTTCTTAATACTTACCATCACATTATCATCAGAATCTCTAAGTGTCCCATTAAAAAAGAAAAGGGACCACTCATGCCTTGTAAATGTCAGACTAGACTCTTTCCCCTAAAAGCATCTACTCTTGTAGTCTCTGAGGCTTTTCCCATTTTCTGCTTTGTTTCATTTTTCTTGAAACTTCCATGATATGCTTTTGAACATCTAGCAAACTCAGAAACATAGGACTGCTTCTCTGAGTGGGGAAAGTCCAGGGAACTCCTTTATGTTGTCCCAGTGAGTTCAAAAGGGCCCATTTCACTTTTTCTGGAGGGACACCCAGGTGAAACCTTCAAGTGATGTGCCAGGGAGCAGCAGGCCCTGACGTGTGCTTATTCTTTTGGCAGTGTTGAGCTGACGTGAGCATCTGTCAGGGCTGCTTTTTTATGACTCCCGCTAGACAACTTGAAAAGAGATGAAAAGGTTTATTGGATCTGAGGAAGAAAGTGGTCAGGAAAGAGCATAAGGTGGGTGGGGCTCCTTGCAGATCTGAAGTTCCCTTCTGATTTCTCAGAATGCATGGTTGTTTTTGCTAGCCAAGTAAGGTATGTGGTTTGTATTCTCTCTTTCTCTTTCTCTCTCTGGGCCATCTTTGTGAAATACCTTAAAAATCTCTTGCCTTATATCTGTCTGTTTTTCAGGACCTGGAGTCAGCCTGTGAGCCACCTTTTTTGGTATTTCCAATGGCAGCAATCTCCTTAGCCCTGTGTTTTTGGAATCCTTTCTGGAAAATGCAAGAGGAAGAGGAGATGATGATTTAAGTGTTACTTCAGTCTTTGTGCAAGCCCCCTACCCATCTCTTAGAACTTCTTGAAGCTGTTTGCTTTTTGTCTTCTGTAGCTAACAGTACTTCTTTGGACTCTGTGGCCTAAGGCCTGTTTTTGATGCTTGTTTTAACCAAATTTTACCTATCTAATGACTTGGTCTCTACCTAAAGTCTTAGTCTTTTTCTAGGCTCTAAAGCCAATCCAGTCTTTGACTGGTTTAACTTGTTTCTCAAAATAAGGTATTTTTGTTGCCATTTGAGATCTGACTCTGTGACTCAATTTTGTTCATTCATTTGTTAATTTAGCAGATATATACTGACTACCTACTAGTCTCAGACATTGTCCTAGTGTCTGGGAATATGGTAGGGAAAAAAGCAGACAAAATGCATATCTTCAAGGGAGGCCATATGGCAGCTCAGTAAGCAAGTGAATTATGCATAGAGTGACGACTTAGATGGTGTATTAGGCCATTCTTGCATTGCTGTAAAGAAGCACCCAGGACTGGGTAAATTATAAAGAAAAGAGGTTTAATTGGTTTATGATTCTGCAGGTTGTATAGGAAACATGGTCCTGGCAACTGGCTGGCTTCTAGTAAAGCCTCAGGAAGTTTTCATTTATGACAGAAGGTGAAGTGGGAGCAGGCACATCACATGGAGAAAGCAGGAGCAAGCAGGGGGTGGGAGTGGGGATGTGGGTGGGGGTGGTGCCACACACTTAAATGACCAGATCTCATGAGAATTCACTATCATGAAGACAGCACCAAGCTATGAGGGATCTATCCCCATAATCCAAACCCCTCCTAAGTGGCCCCACCTCTAGCATTGGGGATTACAATTCAACGTGAGATTTGGGTAGGGACAAACATCCAAACTATATCACATGGTAATAAGTTTTACAGAGAAAAATGAAAGTGTAAAGGGATAAGACGTGGCAGTAGGGGAGAACATTACGGTTTGTAAAGAGTAGCCAGGGAATTCACTGATAAGGTAACATGTGATCAGTTGCCACATAGAGACCTTAGAGAAGAACATTCCAGGTAGAAGGAACAGCAAGGACAAGTTGCCCGAGTAGAGAGTCTATTTAGACTGTTTGAGGTTTAGCAAGAAGGTCTGCATGGCTGGAGTGGAATAAGCAAAAGGAAGATAATAGTTGGAGATGATGGCAGCACGGGGAATGGAGGCTGTCAGATCTTGTGGGCAAGTTTAAGACTTTTTAGCTTTTGCTCTGAGTACGATGGAAAGGTACTGAAGGGTTTGGTTCAGTGATAAGAAATGATACCATTTATATTTTTAAGGTATTACTTTGACTATTGTGTTGAGAAAAAATGATTGGAAAGCAAGAAAGAAAGCAGATTGGAGGCTCTTTCTAGGAGCAAGTTGATGGTGTCTTAGACAAGGGTGGTAGTGGCAGAGGTAGGAAGAAATGGGGGTTGGATTCTGGATATACCTTGAAGGTTGAGACAACAGTAGTTGCTGATGGTTTTGATGGGATAAGTGAATAGGAGGAAGATGTCAAGGACAATAACATGGTTTTTAACCTGAGGAGCTAGAAGAGTAAATGTACTGTTTGCTGAGATATCACAGAAGGAATAGGCTTCAGAGTGTGGGGAAATATCGGAAATTGGTTTTAATCATGTTGTTGGAGATGCCTATTAGACATCCAAGATGTCAACTAGGAATTTGATATAAAAATATAAAGTTTATGGAAGAAGTCAAAATGAGGATATAATTTTGGAGTATATCATTTTATATATGCTATTTAAAGCCACAAGACTGGCTAAAATCACCAAGGAAGTATGTGCAGAAAGAGGAGAGAAGTCTGAGGACCAAGTCATGGGGTATCTCAACATTTAGAGCATGTGAGAGAAGGAGGAACCTACAAAGGCAGGTGAGAAGTAGTAGCCAGTGATGTAGTGAAATAACCAAGAGAGAAAGGTGCCCAAAGCCAAGTGAAAAGGTATGATCAACTGTTTCAAATGTTGCTGATGTTTCAAGTAAGATGGAGACAAAGAAACTGGCTATTGCATTTATAAACGTAGTCATTATTAGTGACCATGACTGTGCAAAATCCTGACTGGAGAAAATGGAAGGAGACATATCGGTGATGGAAAACTTTTTGCAGGATCTCAATGAAAATCGAAAATGATAATTTAGACCTTAATTGGAGAGAGATTTTGGGGTCAAATGAGGTTTTATATGTTTGTTTTTTATTTATTTTTGAATTTATTTGTTAAGATGGGAGATACTACACCATATTTGATGACAATGATAATGATGAAGTAGAGAGGGAAGGATTCGTATGGACTGAAGGGGGAAAATGTTGGTGTGAGCAGGGGAAAGGGGCTGAGACTTGCAGAACAATTGGAGGGGTTTGCCTTTGATATGCGTATGCAGAGGAAGACAGGAAGGCACTAGAAAGTAACCACCCTGAGGGCAGAGGTTTTGTGTATGTGTGTGCGTGTGTGTTTTACTGGAAACTAGTTTTATTTTAAAATTAAGTGCATAGCACTCATCTAATTCCATTGGTGTAGACTTTAGCACCATACTTATTTGCAATTAATGTCATAACACAGATACATTTTGGTTTGCAGTCTGTACTTGAGTAGTGTTTATTTGGTGGACTTTAGTGAAGCCCTTCATACATATTAATCTCTTCACAGTTGTGTGTAACTGCTCTCTCTCGGCACATGGAAAATAATCAGTTGCTGACTGAATGAATAGAACAGATGCAGGATTTGGCTTAATATCCCTCCATGTTTCTCATTGCACCTAGAATAGTATACAAATATCTTAACTCCACATAAGATTTCACTTGTGATCTGTCTCCAACCTTACTCATTAACTGCTCCATTCTCCCTCTCACTAACTGCAGTTCACTTACACTGTCTTCTTCCATTTCCATGAACTCTTAATTATCTTCCTTATTTCAAGTTCCTGTCCTAAAATGCTCCCCTTTTTCATTCCCTACTCTCTCCCCTTAAAACATGGCCAACATCTACTTATCCTTCAGCTCTCACCTTAAATTCCACTTCTGCAAGAAGGCCCTCCCTGCCTGCCCAAGGGTTTCTCCTGTCAATCTCTCTCATCTACCTTCTTCTTCTTTTATAATGTATATGTGTATTATCTGTATCTTTTCCATGACTTTAAGTTTTGTCTTGTTAACTGTTATATAGCTCAAGCTAGCACAGAACCAGGATCATAGCAGGTACTCAAAAATATCTATGTTATAAAAAATGGGGGCTTCCATGTCAAGAGGGCAGATTAAATACATATTTTCCCACCGTTTTCTAAAACCCCACTAAAATGAAAATAAAAGAATAAAAATATAAAAGCATAAGAACAAAGAACAAGGGAAGTGAAAACAGTAAATAACAGGTAAATTTTTGGAAGATGAGAAACAGATGGAGGATAGATAACTGATTTAGTGGAAGAGAGAAAGTTGAAAATACCTCTTTATAGAGGAGAGTATTGACAAGAAGTTAGCCATTCCTCCCTAACAAATCATGAACAGTTTCTAGAATGTTAGATGCCAGGCTTATGCCCTTCTGGGTAGGGGGTTAGAAGATTCTTCTCAGGAGAAACAGGTCTAGAAGAAAAATATATACAGATATTGTTATAGGGGAGGAGGCCCAAACAAACATCCCATCATCCTAAAATAGAGTCCAGCAGCTTACAAGCCTAGCTCAAGCAAACAGAGCTTTAAATGTTTTAAAAAAGGCATTTAAATGACTATTTTTTGTTATTTTATTTTGAATTCAGGGAGTACAAGTGCAGGTTTGTTACATGGATATATTGCATAATGGTGAGGTTTGGGCTTCTAGTGAACTCGTCACCCAGATAATGAACATTGAACCCAGTAGGTAATTTTTCAATCATCACTCCCTTCCCACTCTCCCTTCTTTTGGAGTCCCCAATGTCCATTATTTTCATCTTTATGTCTATGTGTATGTATTGTTTAGCTCTCACTTATAAGTGAGAACATGTGAGTATCTGATTTTCTCAAACAGCGCTTTTATTCTTTACTTTTCATTATAAATGGATGGTCAAAGAGCAATGGATAGCATGAAATACTGAGACTACAAAAATATACTATATGCTGAGGATACAAAAAGAAGAAATGTGGAAGAAAGAGATGGTTCAGATACTAGAAGAGGGAAGGGAAGATACTGCATTTATGAATTGAGAAAATAGTACTCCAAAAAAGAACCAGAGAAAAAGATTAGAAAGTAATCCCCTGACAGGCAACATTAAAACTCATAGAAGGGATAGGCATGGGAGATGAAGTCAAATTGCTCCTAGAAAGTAGAGAGAATGATTAAAATATACTCATAGGAGAGAATACTTAAGCAAATTACAGAATTGGTACAGAAATCAAAATGACCTAAGATAGTAGGATTTCCAGAAAGAGAAATGGGGGAGATTTTTCTTTCAAAGAAATAATACAAGAAAAAAAATTTCATAATGAAAGGAACAGGAATCTCCATACTGCAAAAGCTCGCTGAGTTCCTAAAATCATGACCACAGCCAGGATACATAATCATGACAAGAAAGAAGGGGAAATCCTAAAACCTTGCAGAGAGCAAAACACAGCTCACTTACACAGATGAGAAACTGAGATAGCATTGTTCAATAGCAACGACGGAATAAATACAGACCATCAAAGAGCAAAGCCTTCTAAATGTGGAGAGAAAGTGATTTCCAACACAGAATTATATACCTGGGGAGACTCATAATGAAGTATGAAAATAAAATAAAGACAGAAAATTTTGGATATTCAAGTTTTCAAGAAATCTACTTTCCGTGCTTCTTAGAAGCTACTGGAGGAAGTTGTGGGGTCTGGGAAATAGAAATTGCAATACAGTGAAGTGGTGAGGGGAATTTCCAGGATGGCAGGAAGGAAAACCTTGGGAAATCAGCTCTGTGGCAGGACTGGAGAACAATAGTCCGGTCTGGAGCAAGAGAAGACAAGAAAAAAATATGTAATGAACAGATTTACCTAATATTTGAAGATATAAAAAATTATACTGAGGGCCTCTAAGAGAAGGTAGGAATATCTGGTCATAAGTGCCTAGACATCTAAACAAATCCCACAAAAAGCAAAAGTTTCTATGCTAAAGGTAATCATGCTTAATACTTGTCACACAGGTGAGCAACATTCAACAGTCACAATCATGTATATGGTGAAATGATGATGAGCCTGAACAGTGCATTGTATCAGGAACCCGTGGAAAAGGTTAGTGAAAGTATGAGGAAAAGTGCTGTAAAAGAGCTAAAGTCTCCTCTACCACAATGAGAAGTCAACATATAGTGGTTAAAATTGAAATTGGGAAAGAATGACATAAACACAATATTTTAAAAAATTTAGAAAAACTGAAAAATTGCTAATCATGTTGAAAGTAGGTGTTTCTGGGAAAGAGGATGGTGGCAAGGAAGGGAGGGGTGAGTCAAGGAGCTATTTTTTTGTTATACACCTTATTGCATGTTTACTTTTTAAAACTACATATATTTATGACAAATAAGTAAGCATCGACTTCGGGAAAATTAAAAATGACTGAGAGAGTGAGTGAGATACAGAGCAGAGGCTCATGGCATCTCTACCCTGGGATGTGAGTCGGGGGAAAGAAGGGGAATCGGCAGCTAGTTTCCCCTGGGTCAGTGCATCTGATTACAGGAGTTGACTCCTGACTGAGCCCACCAGGTTAGGTTAAATAATGACGTGTGTCCTCCTCTCTTGGGAGTAATGTACATCCCCACACTCACCAGAAGGTCTGCAGGATGTTTTCACTTGAGTAGCATGATACCAAATATGATTTTTTATTCTTTGTAATTCAAACCTTCGGCCTGGATTTAAACACATACAAAAGTCCCTCTCAAACCATGCCCTTAGCATTTACAAATGTTATAATCTGGATGGGAAAACCAGAGCTGTTGGCAGGGAGGTCAAGGGGAATTTATTTACAGTCTTGTCTCTACTCCGACTTGACCCATATACTTGGGCCTCAATCCCCTGTATACTCTTATTGACTTCAAACAAAAAGGGTGTACCTCATCATCAGGGGTCCGTGAGGTAAACAGAGATTGGCTTATTGGAAAAGCAATTCATCTCTTAACTAGGAGAGAAGAAAACTGCTCTAATGATGTAGGATATAAATGGAAACCAGAGCCCTGTTAAACTCATAACCTGAGTGAGCATTCTTATCTTTCATGTTCCTTTTAAATCAACATGCCCATTAAAAATGTATATATATTACATGTGATATCATTTGAGGAGAAGAAATTTGATTCTTTTAACAGGTCTGTTCTTTGCTAGGTGTTATACTCAGTTTTTACAAGGGGGCTCCACAGTGTATTTCTGGACACCTTGTATATGTCCGATAAAGAGTGAAAAGCTAACATCATTTGTAGACTGAGGACCTGAACTGTGATGCCGAGTATGGATATAATCAATGGGACAGTGGTGAGTCTGATTAGATATTCCATGTATACTGATGACCCCTATTTCACCATAAATTGTAATTCAAAAATGTGGTAAATGGGGCAATGTGGTGATCTCCATGTGTGAGTATATAGAAGTATGTGCATACTCATACACACATATGTTTAGAGTAAATATGTGCACATTTATGGCAAATATAAAGCCATAATTAAGAAGCAAAGGGCGTAAGATCAGTGGAGTAAACCAAGGACAGGAACTTGGGATTGTGGCAAGGGAAGGAGATTAGAAGTTAGAGGATTCATACTGAAAGGTGAAAGTAAAGCCATTTTGTAGGGCTGGAAGAGTTTTTTTGCAACTGCCTTCTGCTTATAAACAAGGAAGTGTTGCCCTGGGAGAAGGAACTGACATACTGGGAGAAGGAACTGACATATTCAGGTCACACGGTTAGCCAGTAACAGAGTTAAAACTAGACCATGACACTGGTCCAGTGTGCTTTGCGATTTATTCTGTTCCTTGAGTGGTCAAGTAGTGACAGGAGTCAGAGGTCATGGTCAGGCTTTCTTGTGACCATAGGATGGTCAGAGTTCACGTGGGAAAAGGGTGAAAAGGTTAAGCATTGACTGCAGCAGCAATGACCTGTCATCTGCCAGAATTTAGGCTAGGAGACTAAACAGGTTAGAGATGACTGAAGATGAAAAGAACTTCATCTTGAATGCGTGTTTTATGTGTGAATCCATACCAAGTGGGGGCTTGAGACAAAATGGATTGTAGAAAGTTTTCTAATTGCTTTTTATGTCTCAGAAATAACCACAGTATAGTAAATAAGAGGTGGCTTTCAAGAATTGACTGAGAATGTTAAGACTGGCTGATGGCAAAGCATGTAGAAAGGGATTGGGAGAAGGTATTGGGCTTAGGGCACAGTGTCAGGGTCCAGTCATGGAGAGGAGTCAGGCACTCTTTGAATGAAAAGAACCAACATCTGTTTAGTTGTTGTATGAGAGTCCCAGCTTGAAATAGATGGCACACTCAAACTGTGTAAAAGAGAAGTCAATAAAGGAATGATTTTCAAAAGTGTGGTCAAGATTTAGGGAAAGCAACACTGATACTTCCACTCTTGAGGGCTGGCAGCAGTGGAGCCCTTAATACTCAAGGCCAGAAGAGACAAGTGGGTCAAACAGGCTCTGGGGCCTGGAGACAGCAACTGCAGCTCTAGGAAAGTGTTACTGGCAGATTTTGATGTAAGGATATAGCCAAATTATGGTGATCCGATGGGAAAGGAGTCAGAGGGAAATGACAACCACCACCCTCATTTCACTTTTCTCCAGTGCTCTGATCTCATACCACTATCTCTCTTTATCAAACCCTACAAGAAACTGGAAGGTATTGGGGTTCACTGATGGAGTCTCCATGGCTCAGCCTCCTAGGGAAGAGCAGGGAAGAAAGTGAATCCCAAGTGGCAAGTACAGGATATCCAACACAGGGGGCTTGAATAATTATGACACATTTCCCATAAACTGGATATTGATTTATTATCTGGATAGACCTGTTTCTTGAGTGCTATGGTCTGAATGCTTACATCTGCCCAAAATTCATAAACTGACTTCCAAGTTGATAGTATTAATAGGTGAGGCTTTCAGAGATGAGTAAGTCATGAGGCCAGTACCCTAAAGAGGCCCTGAGGGCTTATTTGCCTCTTCTACCAGATGAGAATGAAGCAAGCAGTCACCATCTACGAAGTAAGGAATAGGTCCTCACCAGGCATCAAATCTGTCTTGATCTTGGACTTCCCAGCCTCCAGACTGAGAGAAATAAATTTCTGTCATTTCCAAGCTGCCCAGTCTATGGTAATTTGCAATAGCAGCCCAGAAGAACTAAGATATTGAAAAACAATTTTTTAGGAGAGTAACTTATGCTAACATTACACAAAATTACCAGGCTTTGGAAATGATGGGGAAAAGTCAATTCTGGGAGTGCTCCTTATCATGTTTCCATGATTATTTTTACTATGTGCCACTGTCCTTTAATTTAACATGGTAAGATGGCTTTCTCAGGTGGGTTGATAAATGGAAAAGCCTCACTTCACCTTCTATGCTTTAAAAAAAATCAGCTGTCTTGACTGAATGGAATATATTAGTCACATGACAAAGTCTACTATGATGACCCAGTCTCCTTTCCTTTAGTCCTGACCCATGAAAACCATAGTGGTTTCCAGGTGTAGAGGAATATGAGACTATTTAATTTGGAAAGTGCATGGATTTTAGTGGAAGCAGGAGCACTTGTTCCTCTAGAGCCATTTTCTGCAATATAAGGCTAAAATCTTTCCTCACTGTTTGTGAGTTTAGTAAAACATTTTATGAGCTCACCGTGGGGTATTGATACCTATTAACAAGTAATTGGCCTTATAAGACCCTAATGAATAAAGTAGAATAACAAATAACTCATATACACTAACAAACACAATGGTCAAATGAACAGGAATTCTTAGTTGAACATTTGATGGATTCTCATTGTTACCGGAAAGGCGTCCCTATTCAGACCCCAAGAGGGGGTTCTTGGACTTCACGCAAGAAAGAATTTGGGGCAAGTCCGTAGAGTAAAGTGAAAAGAAGTTTACTAAGAAAGTTAAGGAATAGAGAATGACTATTCTATAGGCAGAGCAGCGGCACGGGCTGCTCAGCTGCTTATACTTGTTACTTCTTGATTATATGCCAAACAAAGGGTAGATTATTCATGAGTTTCCCAGAAAAAAGGTGGGCAATTTCCAGAACTGAGGGTTCCTCCCCCTTTTTAGACCATATATGGTAAATTCCTGATGTTGCCCTGGCATTTGTTAACTGTCATGGCACTGGTGGGAGGGTCTTTTAGCATGCTAATGCATTATAATTAGTGTATAATGAGCAGTGAGGATGACCAGAGGTCACTTTCATCATCATCTTGGTTTTGATAGGATTTTGTCAGCTTCTTTACTGCATGCAGTTTTATCAGCAAGGTCTTTGTAACCTGTATCTTGTGCTGACATCCTATCTCATCCCGTGACTAAGAATGCCTTAACCTCCTGGGAATGCAGCCTAGTAGGTCTCATACTTATTTTACCAAGCCCCTATTCAAGATGGAGTTGCTCTGGTTTGAATGTCTCTAACATCATCACAGTAAAGAAGTGATGATGATATAGTGATGTTGATGCTGATGAAGGTCAACAGTTCTGGAGTCCTTACTATGGATAGAGGAGAGTTTTACATATCAACAACCAATGGGTAAGTCTGTATTTTACATAGAGGAAACAGGCATGGAGAGGTTAAATAACTTTTCTAAGGTCACACAGCTAGTAAGTGATAGAGGCAGAATTCTTAGTTCTAAATGTGATTATTTCATAAATTAAGTGATGAACAAGAGGTATCTTACTGAACAAAATATCAATAAACGTTTGGCCTTAGTTTCTTTCTCTGTAAAGTGGGGTTCATAATAGAACCAGCTGCATAATGGATAAATGATTCATGTAGGAAAAGTACTTAAAACAAGATCTGATACATTAAGGGAGGCAGCTTCATATAGTGGTTAAGAACACAGATTACTGGGATTCAAATACCAGCTCTGCTACTTACTGGGTAGTGTAGCTTGGCGAATAATTTAATCTCTGCAGATCTTGGTTTTATCATGTAAAAATAAGGACAATAGTAAAGAACTCATAAGGTTATATATAAATTAAATGAGTTAGTATTTGTAAAGCTCTAGAAGAGTGCTTGTTGAATAAAAGTTAGCTTTTGTGGTTCAAGGCACCCATTTACTGCTACAGTGCTTGAAGCACATTGAAAAATTCCTACTTCCTTCTTCTTTTTCCTTTCATTATTTATTACTTCATTAAATCTTCTGCAAGTCCTTTAACTCTTGAATAACATTTTATAATTCCTCAGATTATAGTTTGTGTTAAATTCTAGGAACTGTAATTTCTTGGCTAAGGTAGTGTATGCTGTGGTAGAAGTCCAGATTCCTTTTCAAAATGGAGACACTCCTTTTCCCAACTCCCAGGAATTTAGGCTGCCAAAGACTCATGTCCAACTTCCTCTCTGGGAATTGCCCTTGGCCAAAGGGAGCTGTCTCGCACAAGGTTACATACTTTCCTGAGGGAAGCCCGCATCTAATAGCTGGTCCAAATGGGTTTAGGAGGGCATAGCCCCATGCTTCAATTAGGGACATCTTTGAAGAACCATTTCAGCTTTAGATCTTCCAAAAAGACCAGCTGAGGCAGCAGCTGCAAATGTATCACAGTTCAACTTTTTTCTGTGCTGAATCCTATTGTCCTTGCTCCCACACAGGTGTGGTGCCCAAAACAACTCCCCAGATTGCATGCAGAAGATTTACTGCATGCAAATCTTCATATTAGAGTTGTTTCTGACCTGTGACAGTTTGTACCAGGAACTATCCTCGGAAGCAGATTTCAAAATGGAATTTTGGAGCTGGATTCTGTCAGCTGGCTGTGAACGAATCTCCATTTAGTGGTGGTAGATGGAGCATTGCCAACTCCTGGCATGTGGTTGCAGAGCAACTGTTAAAATTTCATTGGTGTTGAACTTGGATGAGACACAGGTGGAAGGGACTACACTGCTGATTGCAGTATTTCAAGCTTTTGAGAGGGTCATGTAGTATTTATAAGAACTATAAAATTGGATAGTTCTTGTCAGGGCCTATGGAGATACTGGAAAAAGACAATGATAGGCTGAGGGTGATTAATTACCAATTTAAGCCTAAGTGTAAAAGCCAGAGAGCCCATGGTAGCATATAAAGAGACTCATCTCTTGCAGTTAGAGAACAAAAAGAATGGATGACCTAGGGCTTTGTTCTAGATTGTTAAGGGTAGCAGAGCACCAGGGAAGGCCAAAGTCTCCATGCTAGCAAGTCTGTTCTGCCAAGGTTAGGACTCTCATTGGAAAAAGTGAGACCTTGAGATTCAGCATGGTGACAATACACTACAAAATTCTGTGTGCTTTGCTTTCTCCCTGAGCCCTCTGAACCTGCAGAGGGCCTGCTCCTCTCTGTTATAGGCTAGCACTCCCTCCTTTTTACGGAAGATGCAGAAGTATTTGTCTTGGATGACAACTTGTAGCTCTTTTAGGATCTACCTCACCACCTTCCTGGCTATCAGACTAATGATTAGGGTCATATTACAACCTAACCCAGGGGAAGTGCTTTTATGCTAAGAGAGGAAAGAAATTATACCTCTAAGAAGCTGCAAGACTAACCTAACTTATACCAGCAGGAGCTGGGAAAGTATGGCTCCTGTGAGTGCTGAATCAAGTGTGTATGTGTTGGACAGGGGGAATATAGGAGAATATAAAGAAGTTTATTAACATGGGAGCATTCTCCTATAATAGAGGATTTAGCACCTGGAAAGGACGTAAGAATATGATGTTAACATGCAGCTAGAATTGCTCTTAAAGATTGGAGGAGGTGATGGTCCACATTAAGTAAAGCAGAGATGCCAGAACTGCCATAGCAGATGGTGGACAGAGAAATTAAAATGCTCACAGAAGAGACCATGCTACAGTGGGAATACTATATAAGTCTGAAGAATCCATCAGTCAACTATATTCTGTGTGAGAGTTTAAAGGACACTCCACTTACCAAAGTGATAATGCACTGGTGAGAGGGATGCTGGAATTGTTGAGAGGCTCAGTGGTAGCCATCCTCTGGGGCCAGGGCTGATAGAAGGGATGCTGTTATAGAATGGGCCTCTAAATAAATAGGGTTGAAAAGAGCCTGATATATAGGCCAAGTGGTGGCACTTGCCAATCAGAGAAAGGTTGGAGCACTTCTTGTAATTTACAGCAAGATTGGAATGACAGCAGGTATGCCTGATTCACAGAAAGTTAGGGAGATGGTTAATAGAATACAGAGTCCTTGAGGTAAGACAGGTGGGAGGCCAAGGATAGTATTACTTAAAGAAATCAAGAATAGATTATTAGAAATCTGAGGGCAGCTTCCTCAGTAGAAAGTTGCAGTTCCTAGCCCTGCTTCAAGACCTGAGCTAGGTCGGCGCAGTAGCTCACACCTCTATTCCAACTACTTAGGAGGCTGAGGCAGGAGGATTGCTTAAAGCCCTGGAGTTTGGGACCAGTCTGGGAAATACAGTGAGATCTCATCTTTTACAAAACCAAAACTGTGGCTTATGCCTGTAATCCCAGCACTTTGGGAGGCCAAGGCGGGCGGATCACGAGGTCAGGAGATCGAGACCATCCTGGCCAACATGGTGAAACCCCGTCTCTACTAAAAATACAAAAAAAAATTAGCCAGGCGTGGTGGCAGGCGCCTGTAGTCCCAGCTACTCGGGAGGCTGAGGCTGGAGAATGGCGTGAACCCGGGAAGCGGAGCTTGCAGTGAGCCGAGATCCCGCCATTGCACTCCAGCCTGGGCGACAGAGCATGACTCCGTCTCAAAAACAACAACAACAACAACAAAAAAACTCAAAAATGAAAAACCTGAGTTACTCTTCACACCTGACATCTAAATATTCAAGATGGGACTAAGTATTCAGGAAGAAAGACTTACGAAGACAAGTATATACATTAATTATGCTCCCACTCATTTGGCAAAGAGTCCTGTGGTCATTTACTTGGGAAACCATACACTGTGAACAGGGTGTGAATCAAGTATTTTGAGGACTGTTGGACACACATTCTAACTTGACATTGATTTCCAGGGCCCCAAAGCATTATTACTGCCCTGCTATTAAAGTAGTACATATGGGGGCCAGGTTATAAATGAGATACTGGCCAGGTTTTGCTCATGTTCGGTCCACTGGACCCAGGGACCCATCCAGTGGTCATTTCCTTCATCCCTGATTGTATAATTGGAATGGATACCTTTGGTAATTGAAAGAACCCCCATATTAGTTCCATGGGCTATGTGGTAAGAGATTTTATAACGAGGAAGACTAACTGGAGGCCTCTAAATCTGCCCTATGCTTGCTGTCTAGGATAGCAAATAAAAATAATAGCATGTTGCAGCAGAATTAGATTAGAGCCACCCTTCAAGCCCTAACTAATGTAGGGCTGGTGGTCTCCATAAATATTCCCAATTAATTAACTACTCTGGCACTTAATAAAAACAAGTGACCCTTGAGTATGGTAGTGGATTTCCACAAACTCAACCAAGTGGTAGGCCTGATTGCATATGTTTTGTCAAATGAGGTAACCTTTAAAATTAATATGACCTCATGTACATTGTATGTGTCCACTGATTTGGCAAATAGTTCTTTTTATATACCTATGAAGAAGTAAGGCCAGATGCAGTTTGCATTCACGTGGAATAGTCAACAATATACATCTATCATCTTGTCCCAAGGCTATCTTCACTCTCCAACCCTCTGTCATAATATGGTCTAAAGGAACTACACCATTTGCTTATTCCATAGACCCTCACATGGGTCCACAGTATCGATGACATCCTGTTAATTGGACCGATGAGAAAAATGTGGAAAATATATTGGAAGTGAAAGAATCAGAGAAACGATTCAAGGTCCTGCAATATTAGTGAAATTTCAGGGGTCTCATGATCTGGTACATGCCAGGGCATCCACTTTAATAAAAGAAAAAAATATTGCATCTTTCTCTTTGCATCATGAAGAAGGAAGCATAACGTCTGGTAAGTCTGGTTGGGTTTTGGGGGTAGTATATGTCACATTTGAGAATACTACTCTGACCAGTTCACCAACTGACAAAAGAGACTGCCAGCCTTAAGTGGGGCCAAGACCAGAAAGGGTTATTCAGTAAGCTGAGAGTGCCTTTAGGTCATACAACCTGCTACATCCTGTGATATTAAAGGTAATTGTGTAGGAAAAGAGAGGCCATGTGGAGTTTATAGAAAGCTGCAGGAGCTCATTCAATTGCATCTGTAGCAGAATATAATAAACTTTTGAAAAACAGCTCCTGTATACTACTGGACACTCTATCAGTGTCCATAGAGATGGACCACCTGAACATGAGTCACGATGTGGCCACCATGAGTTCGGTTCTCAGACCCACCATATCTTAGGGTCAGGCAGGCCCAACAGTAATCTATTATAAGATAGAAGTTGTACATCCAAGATTGATCATGAACATGGTCGGGAGTGAAGTTGCTGAATCACATACCCAGAGTGCCATGTCATCTACCACCACCCCCGCTTCTCTATCTCAGATCCTATCTGTGTGGGGAGGGTCCTAATATCTAGCTGACAGGAGAGACAAAATCCTGAGTTTGGTTCGTGCATGGGGTGGCTCAATATGTAGGAGCTGAGAATGGTTTGTGGTTGGACGGCAGCCCTATTTATTTGTGTCCTTGAGAGAAAGCAGTAAGATAAATCCTCCCAGTGGGCAGAGGATTGGCAGGTACATCTGGCATCCACATAGCGTGGAAAAAGATGTGACCTGATGTAAGAATATATATGGATTTATGGATAGTGGTAGATGGTTGGTGGTTTCCAAAGAGCTTGGATGAATATTAGAGTCAAGGAGGTTTGGGAAGTAACAGGCATGTGAATGACCTATGAGAGTGGGCATGAAATTTGAAGGTCTTTGCATCACTTGTTATTTACCACCAAGAGTATCCTTTGAGGAAGAGGCACTACGCAGAATGAGTCAAATAGCTGATATCAACCAGACTGTCACTGGCCACTCCATCACTGGCACAATGGACTCAAATAGAGTATCCATGATGACAGGGATGGGAAGTCCTGAAGGGTCCAAGAGCATAGGCTCCCACTCACCAATGTTGTTCTAGTTCTTACTGTTGCTGAATGTCCAAACTACCAACCTGTCCAACCTAAGCCCCTGATACAGCACTACTCTTTGAAACCAAACAGCCACCACTGTGGACCTCTTTCACTCAGAGGGGGAAGGAAGTGACATAATTTTAGGTTTGGGGACTGCCTTTCTTAATGGAAGGACCATGAACACCATCACTACCTGATGCCTCATAGAGTGTTTTATTCACCGAAACAAGATACCACATAATATTGCCTCAGACATGAGGCTCACTCATATCAAAAGAGGCAGTGGCACATGACTATAGGGTCCGCTGGTCCTATCATATGCCACATCACTCAGAAGCCATCAACCTGCTATGAAGGTATAGCTGAGGTGCCAGTTTGGAGGTGATGCCCTGCAGGAAAGGAGTACCATCCTGCAAGTTGGAATATGCCCCAAATTAATTTACAAAGGCTCTAGGGTCTAGGAACCAGGCAAGGATTGGATGTTAAAGGTAGCCTATCTTATTTGTGATTCACCTGGGGGAATTTATGCTTCATGTTTTTGCAACTCTAATCTCTTCAATTTGGTCTTAGAGGCTCTCAAAAGCAGAATATGTGCACTGAAGACACGACAACGATCCTACTACATTTTAAACTAGGCTGCCACCCAGTCACTTTGGGCTCCTTGTGCTAAGAGATCAGCATGTGAGAAAATGAGTCATCGTCCCAGCAAGAGTAATTGATCCTGGAGCCTTAGGAGAAGATAGGGCTGCTCTTATACAATGGAAGCATATCAGAGTGCCTTTGGCATCCAGGTGCTCCAATGGGATGTTTCTTGGTTCTCTCCCACACAATTTTAACAGTAAGTGGACAAGTGCAAGCAGCTACAGCCTGAAAAGGACATGTGGACCAAGGGTTCAGACCCCTTCGGGATGAGGGCCTGTGTCTCCAATTGGTAAACCAACAAACCCTGCAGAGGTGCTAGCAGAAGGTAAGGGGAATCTAGAATGGAGGGAGCAGAAAGGATACAGTGAGTACCAGGTGTACACCCCATGACCATCTGCAATTGCAGAAGTTCTAATTTGTCTCTATAACTGCCCACCTGAAAGTGTCCACAGGAATAGATGGAAACCAGAAAGATCCCATGGGAGTTGTTTTCTGATGGAGTAGACTCACTATAGGAAGCTATTGGTTTTGAGTGACAAAGTGTGGTCCCTAGTAAATCTGTGATGTACCCAGGTTTAACTTGAGGAATGAGGTACTTATTTCCCCAGCTGCCACAAGTGATGGCTGCTGAACATTTGTGGCTGAGCTCCTTCTGGAGAAATGCCCTCAGCTGAATAAAGCTGCCTCTCCCAGGTTTACACCTCTCTCTGGATGAAGGTTGCATTCTATGACTGGCCGAGGGATGGGGACAACTGTCTGGCCTCCTTTGCTTCAATTTGGAACATCATTGATGGGCCGTTACAGCTTTAGAGCCTTCTGTGGAATTGGCTGAGGCTGTTACTACTACTCTACAGTTTAACTCTTCCTTTATCCAATTCTGATTTCCCTGCTTCCTCAGTTATTCTCCAATTAATTCCCTTCATGCAAATCTTCATCCCAAAGTCTGTTTCCTGAGGAACCCAAACTACACCAGGTAAGCAATCTTTAAACTGGAAAATATAAGAGATGCCTACACTTCTAGTCCTGCAGAGAGTTTAATTAATTTCAACGTTTTCACAGCAGGGACTTTTCCTAACATTGCTGTTGTCTTTTAATGTACCCTACATGCATTCTAGGAGTCCTCGATCCCCTTATTGCATTAATTAGAGACAGATAAATTCTATAAATTCTCAGCTACAGGAAAAGTGTCCACTCTGGAAAACATGTGAATTTGCATTTTTCTATGAGCTTAGTTAATCGGTGGCCCTGCCAGCTGTTATTTTGCCTTCTGGATGCTGTTAAAGAAAAATTTGATTCATTGTTGTGTGCTTGTTGTACTGGCTCGCCATTTCCACACAGATTGTTTTACTTAGCTCTTAAAGTAAGATTGTGAACTAGATACGATGCTCAATTAACAGATAAGGAAAATTGACCCTCACTGAGGTCGAATATCTTATCAATACAACTAGCTAGCAAGTCTTTTTAGTCCAGATTCAAAGTCAGATGGTGACTCCAAGTCCAGTATTGCCTTCTCCTTTCTCACCTTAATAACGTAGTCTCTCCATGTGTGTGGATTTATATCTGGTTGTGGACCATGCCTGAGTGACTCTCTATATTAAGTAATCACCTGCAATGAAGTGGGGTATCTTGAAAGCCTTTGGAACACTCCATGTCCCTTTCTAACTGGCATAAATTCACTCTAAGTCGTGGATGTTTCCCCCACTTTTGACGAGCCCCTAAGTCCTGGCTGGGAGTTGCATCACCACTCTTGGCTAAACTTCTCTCTCTTAGATGAGAATGTCCAGTGAAATACTTACTTATGAGGAGCAATAAATATGCTGTGGAAAAGCTAACCAAAGAGTTCGTTTGTTTGTTTGTTTTCTTCTATAGTCAGTATTACCTGGAAGGTCACCTGGTTTAGCTATGATGTAAATTTGCGGTCCTTGGCTGGGAAAAGGCTTGTTGGCGAAGTCTGATACTGAAAAGTAATCTTCTTCAGGAAATGAGCACCAAAGAGCTGTTATTCTGTGTAATAAGAAAGAAACAAAAAGGATCCCAAGAGAAGTAGTTTGGCAACTGATGTTCAATGGTCATTACAGACTGAGTGCTCAAATAAAAATACCTTCAAACCCTGAAGAGTGGATTTCTGTGTTTTAAATATAGATTCTTACTTTTCAAATGGGACTGTTTCCAAATGACCTCCTGACTTGAAGCGGGTAGAGTTAAAGAACAATTGAAGGCACTTGTGTGGTGGGAGGAAATGAAAGAAGACTAGCTGTGCAAATGGCAGAATACATCTTCTGGTGTTTTGTACTTGAAACAAAAAACCCGCAAGCATACATGTAGGAATATGGAATAGTAAATGTGTTGTATCCAACTAATGTTTGATGGCAAATTATCATCAATTTCATTGGTTCAATCTAGAGGACTCGATAGGACTCATAACGAAGCTGGCCTCTTTGGGAGGTGATATACGGCAAAACTCCAAAAAGTCCGTGTGATTTTTCACTTAGAAAATCTCCACACCTCTGAATTGTTTAAAAAAAGAAATCACTTTGCCATACAGCATCTCATCTATGTAAGTCAATTCACTTGGCTGGTGGAGCTAAACTCACGAAAGCAGCTGGTGAGACTGATCTCACCAGGATGGCCAATTCCTTGGCTTTTCTTCAAAACACATATAAAAAAAGAGACATTTTTGCCATTTGCCCTGAAAGTGTGACGATTTTATATGGCTTCCAGGAGAAGAGAGGATGAAGAAATAGCTCCCATTAATTCCACACACGAATGTTTCCAAAGCATTTGAAAATTCTATATGTATTGTTGCAACTGAATTTACTTTAAATAGCACCAAAAACATAAAAACCAAAGCCCTTTTCGTTGGTTGCCTCATTCATTACATTTTCACTTAAGCACAGCATCGTAAAAAGATTTGCTTCAGCCTGATTTCCCCCTTTTCCTTACTTCTACCTAGGATTTTATTTTCTGTTTGGAAAGTTTTAAGTTTAAACAAATCAGTTTGTAATGACTAGTTACCTAAACTAAAAATCCCTTTCAAATAAACAGGCATCTTTTGAGTGTGGTTAAACATTTAAAAATCATTAAAATATACATGTATTGATTCTTTTAACTTGTTAAAGTAAATTAAAATGGAGACCAGGCCTGAAGAATCCCAGAGTAAGCTTAACCTTGTTTGATTTGCAAACAGAAACAAAAAGACTTATTTCTCATAAGTGCCTATACTAAAGAAACTTAAGCTCAACCAATGAGAAGCTGCCACCTAACTTGTAATTATATCACTAGGAACTTTCCAGTGGGAGAGACCAAATAAGACAACTCTATAACTCTAACCAATCAAATACATTCTTTGCTTTACCTCTGTGTTCACTCGGTGAAAGCCTCCCACTGTGTTCTCTTGGTGGACCTCCCAAACCACTTCTGGTTTGAAGCTGCCTGATTAATAAATTGTTATTTGCTCAAATAACTCTTAAAAATTTTTTTTATTGTGCCTCAGTTTACCTTTTTAAAAAACTCAGTATGTGTTGTTACTGCTCTGGCCCAGGCACTGCTCCAGGTAATGGGTGTCAGCCTAAGGTAAGAAAAGTGTTGAAAACATGGTAGGAATTTTAGCATTTGTTGAACTTCCCTGTACATCAAGTTCTGGTCTTTGAGTGACTGCCACTGCTGTGGGAAGTGATGGGAAAGATGAGGGATGTTGAACTACAACATTTTGTTAAAGTGTTTAGTTTCATTGGTGCCTTACTTTAAAGAGGTATCTCAAATGTTTAAATGGAGCTGCATGAACTAAAAACATCTTGAGTAATCTTAAAGCATGTACCTCCTTAAACTCTTATTGAGCCAATTCCCTTAGAACAAATTTCCCTGTCTAAAATATGTTAGCTAATTAAATATGGTAAGAATGTGTAAAAAGTATTAGTTTTGGTTGTAATCAACAGACTAATGCCAGATAGCTGGGAAGAAAAGGGAAATTTATTAGCAGGAAATATGAGTTTTCTCAGGAAATCCAAAAATGAGCATGCACAGGACTCACTGTCAGGCTTCTTTCTCCGTCTGTCATCTCTGCTCTTCCCTCTCTGCATTTGGTCTCTTTGCACACTGGCTTTCTCTGTTTCTGCAGTTTCTGTGGTGGAAACCATGGCAATTGAGAAGCCTCCGGTTTCATTCAACACAAGAACCTCCACCAGTATAGATGGAAAACATCCCTCAACATAAGAATTCCCAATTCTCTGACACGGGTTGGGCCACATGATCTCCCTGGACCAATCAGCTGAGGCTGGATGGGCGGGGTCACATTAGAAGAACTGGACTGTTAGGAGCCCAACCATGTGGGTAGTTAAAGGATGGGGAAGTCAGTTCCCCAGGGTTTAATCCCAAGAAAAGGTGGCTGGAGGGTCTTTGGAAGAAACTATGCTGTCAACAGAATAATGCCACTTTGTCTACATGTATTACATATACATTTAAAAAATTGTTTTGTGAGATATTTTGGCAATCAACTGAGGTTGGCAAACTATCATCTACGGGCCAAATCTGTTCCGTGGCCTGTTTTTGTAATAGTCCATGAGTGACATTTTAAAATGTAAAAAAAAAAAAAAAAAAAAAAAAGACAACTATGCAACAGAAATTATCTGTTGCCCACAAAGCCTAAAGTGTGTATTATCTGGGCCTTTACAGAACATCTTTGCTAACCTTGCTCTGCAGCAGGCGGATGAGCATGCAATCTCTCTGTGTGGTTCCCTGGGTGTTAATCCTGGCTCAGCCATCTAGAGGGAGAACTAAGGCAAGTTGTAAAACCTATCTGTGCCTCTATTTTATCATTTGTAAAATAAGAATAATAAAATACTGCTTATTTTATGAAAGTCATGCAGCATAAATAAATACATGTAAGTAATCTATAATGATGGCTGATAGTAGTTATGAATGTTAAATATTATGTCCAATCATATATAATCCCTGATGTGTATATATACAGAACATGTTCATATATATGATATCCCATACATATTTATGTATAAGTGAGTATGTATCACAAATTAATAAATATATATTCATATACACACATATATACAAGTATATGCATATTACATTTTTGTAAATATAATTGCCCATGAAATGTACTCCTGGAGAATACTATTAGAAGGAATACTGTAATGTAATGATTTGAGAAGGAAACAGGTTTTTTTTTAAATGAAAATTCTCAGCTCTCTTTCTCTTTCTCTCTCTCTCTCTATAATATTATATATATTATGTTATATATTATTATATATTATATATATTACATTATATATGTAATATATTATATATCTTAAATATATATATCTCTCTCTCTTTAACAGTCTTAAAGCAAAACAGAACTATATTTGGACATGGTCAGATTCAAAACCATATCTAACCAAATGATGTAAATTTGACGTTGTGCTAAATGTTATTCCCTCCTTTAAAGGCAAAATTTACTTTCCAACACTAAATGGGAACATTCCTATTATGGCAATACTAATGTTTCAAAATTAAATTTAAAACATTTACAAAACTCCACAGATGCCACTTCAAATGTTTTTCATAGTTCTCATTCAATGTAATAGTACAATATAAATATCTAAGTATGGATTAAAATCTCCATGAATATAATTATCTACTCTATATGAGTGCATTTTTATCCAGAAACAATCCCAATCTCAATCTCTCCCCCCTGGTTCTCTCTGTTCCCCCACCCCTGATATTTACATAAGTCTGTATACACACTGTATATAACATATTAGGGAGCATGTAAAGCAAAAAAAAAAAAAAAAAAATAGAGGCACAATGTGTATTTATCTGTGACCATATTTTATATCACATACTATCTGCAAAAAAATCACCCTTGTAATATTTTTATCAGGAATAAAACCTAGGGGTGAAAAAGTATATCTTCCTGACTTTATGGTACTTCATTTAACACATGTAGCATAAAGGCCCATTTGGAAAAGATCTTTCTGAAAAAGAGGTTATCTCATCAATCAAGCGCTTCCTGTGTATGTATTGTAAATAATAAATGTATGCCACATGTGTGGCTGGAAGAATGCTGGAAAAAACTCTACTGGCATGGCGAGAAAATGCAGCTAAAATAACCTCTCCTACCAATGCAGTTCATTCCACTCAGCAAAAATTGGGGAAGCCAAATTCATCAATATTGATTTCAGGTTTCATCAGCAGGGATTTTTTGAGTAAGACTCTTTTAGTTACATTTTCCATTTGACATTTCTCATTAGACTCAAAGCTTTCTCTGTGCATGTCTTTTCATGTAATTCAAAACCTAGCTCATCAAGCAACCTTTCCAACAGAAAGAAACAGGAGACTCGTTTGCTTCTTGAAAAAGTAAATTTCTATATTTAGACAGTCTTCATATGTCAATCCAGAGTCCCTGCTTCCTCCTTATCCCGTTTTTTGAAATAAAGATTTTATTTGTTTGTTTTGGTTTTTAATCAGTCACAAAGAAAAGTACCATCTTCTCGTCAGACAATACTGGAAATAGCATAAGGCATGGATTCTGAGGGATCACTCTGCTGGGAATTTAATGGAACAGAATGCTCTTGTTAGGGCTTTTGGAGCAAAATCATTCTGTCCTGTTGACTCTGGAATTCCATCTGTTTATCACTCTGAGTGACTTTTACTTTTCAGTCTCTGTGTCCATAGGCTGGAGAATAAATCACAAAGTATCTCAGTGTTTGGATGAGTGTAGACTGTTATGTTGTTGACTATGCTCATCTTTTTTGACACCTTTGCACCTCTCATCTTCCTCCCAAGCAGTCCCCATAGTTGTGGGTTTAAAAAAAAAAATTTCTGGCCTGGCATGGTGGCTCACACCTGTAATCCCAGCATTTTGGGAGTCCAAGGTGGGTGGATCACAAGGTCAGGAGATAAAGACCATCCTGGCCAACATGATGAAACCCCATTTCTACTAAAAATACAAAAATTAGTTGGATGTGGTGGTGGGTACCTGTAGTCCCAGCTACTCAGAAAGCCTCCTGTGTTCAAGCAATTCTCCTGCCTCAGCCTCCCAAGTAGCTGGGATTACAAGCATGTGCCACCATGCCTGGCTAATTTTGTATTTTTGGTAGAGATGGGGTTTTACCATGTTATTTAGGCTGGTCTTGAACTCCTAACCTCAGGTGATCCACCCACCTCAGCCTCCCAAAGTGCTGGGATTATAGGCATGAGCCACCATGCCCAGCCTATTTGTCTGTTTGACATAGCCCTTCTGACAGCTGTGAGATGAAAAACCTCATTGTGGTTTTAAGTTGTGTTTTTTTAATATCCTGAATAAGTCTCAGAAAAGAATCAATGTGGTAAACTAAGAAACTTAACTCCTTAAAGAGAGTTAAACAGCTTGGGTAACATAGTAAGACCCAGTCTCTACAAAAACATTTTAAAAAATAGCCAGGCATGGTGATGTGTGCCTGTAATCCCAGCTGCTTGGGAGGCTGAGTTGGGAGGATTGCGTGTGCCTGGGAGGTCAAGGCTGTAGTGAGCTGTGATGATGTCACTGCACTCCAGCGTGGGTGACAGAGTGAGACCCTGTCTCAAAGAAAAAAAGATAGTTAATGTTTAATATTTTAAAAACTTACTTTAATGCCAAAGACAACTTCTAGGTTCACAAGCATTCACTCCTCTCTGTGAATAGGCACGATGAACACTGATCCTGCTCTTGTTCTAGGGGTAGGCACTTGATCCAAATTGGGCCAACTGGGTTCTTGCTCCTGGAAATCTGAGACAGGGACTGGAGTGTTCAGGTACCCAAAGCTCCTTGAAGCCAAGTTAAGAGTAAATTAGCTCTTTAGAGAGAGCACAGTCATGGAGACTTTAGGGATGTCTTGGTGTCTATTTTCTCAAGACTTCCCTGTTCGACAATTCCTTTAGTTCCAGCAAATTACTGCTCTTTACTTCAACTAATCAGAATTAATTTCTGATGCCTGCAGCCAACACAACAATAACAAACATATCTTTTATTAATTGATAATGCATACAAGATAATCAATTTAATATTAATTTTAATGTGGATACATTAGGAATATGAAGGATGGAGTAATTGAATGGGAAATACTGATGACCTGAAAATGTTTGCCTGATTAAAGTAACACATAGAAGTGGATCTGGTCCAGCTATAGAATTGTACAAATGAAAATATGCTGATTTATAGTTACCTTCACCGAAACTGGAGAGTCTTCAGCTTTGTAGCTCCTTGACATTCCTGGATCATTCAGAATCAATAATCCCAAATCCTGTTACTGAGATGGCTCTCTGTTCTGTATGCAGATGGACAGTGACTCAGAATCTTTTGGTGCAGTAAAGCAGGAGAGTGGGAAAGAAAGACAAAAACCAGGCGAATTCATGCAGCCATCAGCAAAATCTAGGGATTTTTGTCAAGGTATTTTCTTTCCAGAAACAAGTGTTCATTTCCCTCACTACTGTTGTACTTATTTATGAAATGTGATTGTATGAAGTATTCTTATGCTAAGGCCTGCATCTTATTCACCTGTGTCCCTAGTGCCAAACAGTTCTTGGCACACTATGGGCTCTCAATGAGTGTTAGTTGAACAAATTAGTATATATGATAATACAAACCATGTCACTTCGCTTGATATATTACTTGAGGTCCTAAAAGTTTTATGAAAACAGAATTCTTGTTCATTTAATTAAATTTTACATATATAATGTCAGATGTTGTTTAAGAGAGTCTTATTATGAATCACTGTGGGATGAAAATCATCATCTCCAATTTATACTGCTGATAGTTTGTGTTGCCATGTCACAGATTTGCTTATGTCACGGTGCAAGTGTAAACACTTCTCACTTGAAACAATGGAACTTATCTCTTGAAACAATGGAATGTGATTGTAACTCCCTGAACTTCAGGTTTGTATCTGTCAAAAATTAAAGTAGGAAATTCAGAAAAGCAAGCGGTTGGTGGAAGAGAGGAGAGACTCATCCAGTAAGGGACTGTCTCATAGGGGATTTACTGATCAGTTAACAAGCCAGATAGGAGGAAGGCCAGTTCCTTTTCTTTTCATCTTATAGATTTGTAGATAGACATGACATGATTCATAAAAAGGAGGTGAAAAAAAGCAAAATGAGAAGTTTTACTCTTTTCTAATGATCTTTGGCATGTTGGCATGCAAAATCTAACTGCTAGGTTTAATTATATTTATGAGATCTGACTACACCTTTTTATAAAACTGATTTTCTATTTATTTGCTTTTCTTTCAGAATAAAAACGAATGTTCTAATTGTGAAATTTGGTTTCACCTTTGAATCCCTCATAAAAATTAGGATACCATTAAAATGTACTGTACTTTAAAAATATTTTAAAATTTAATTTTAGGCTCCTTAATAATAGTAGGAGGCAAAAGTGCTTTGCAGTGAATCCGGCAAGATGGCTGAATAGGAAGAGCTCCAGTCTGCAGCTCCTAGAAAGACCAATGCAGAAGGTGGGAAGATTTCTGCATTTCCAACTGAGGTACTGTTTCATCTCTTTGGGACTGGTTAGACAGTGGGTGCAGCCCATGAAGGGCTAGCAGAAGCAGGGTGGGGCATCGCCTGACCCGGGAAGTGCAAGGGGCCAGGGACCTCCCTCCCTTGGCCAGGGGAAGCTGTGAGGGACTGTGCTATCTGGCCCAGATACTATGCTTTTCCCATGGTTTTTGCAACCTGCAGATTGTGTGCCTACACAACCAGGGCCCTGGGTTTCAGGCACAAAACTGGGTGGATGTTTGGGCAGACACCAAGCTAGTTGCAGGAGTTTTTTTTCATACTGCAGTGTCTCCTGGAACCCCAGCGAGACAGAACCGTTCACTACCCTGGAAAGGGGCTGAAGCCAGGGAGCCAAGTGGTCTTGCTTATCGGATCCCACCCCCACTAAGCCCAGCAAGCTAAGATACACTGGCTTGAAATTCTCTTTGCCAGCACAGCAGTCTGAAGTCGACCTGGGATGCTGGAGCTTGGTAAGGAGGGGAGCATCCACCATTACTGAGGCTTGAGAAGGCGATTTTCCCCTCACGGTGTAAAGGAAGCTATTGGGAAGTTTGGACTTGGTGGAACCCACCGCAGCATGGCAAAGCAGCTGTGGTCAGACGGCCTCTCTAGAGTCCTCCTCAGTGGGCAGGTCATCTCTGAAAGAAAGGCAGCAGCCCCAGTCAGGGGCTTATAGATAAAACTCCCATCTTCCTGTGACAGAACACCTGGGGGATGGAGCAGCTGTGGGTGCAACTTCAGTAGACTTAAACGTTCCTGCCTGCTGGCTCTGAAGAGAGCAATGGATCCCCCAGCACAGCACTTGAGCTCTGCTAAGGGACAGACCGCCTCCTCAAGTAGGTTGCTGACCCTTGTGCCTCCTGACTGGGAGACAACTCCCAGCAGGGCTTGACAGACACCTCATACAGGAGAGCTCTGGCTGGCATCTGGCGGGTGCCCCTCTGGGACAAAGCTTCTAGAGGAAGGAGCAGGCAGCAATCTTTGCTGTTCTGCAGCCTCTGCTGGTGATACCCAGACAAACAGAGTCTGGAGTGGACCTCCAGAAAACTCCAGCAAACTCCAGCAGACCTGCAGAAGAGGGGCCTGACTGTCAGAAGGAAAACTAACAAACAGAAAGTAGTAACATCAACATTAACAAAAAGGACACCCATGTAAAAACCCCATCCAAAGGTCATTAACATCAAAGATCAAAGGTAGGTAAATCCATAAAGATGAGAAAAAACCAGCACAAAAGTGCTGAAAATTCCAAAAACCAGAATTCCTCTTCTCCAAATGATTGCAACTCCTCGCCAGCAAAGGCACAAAACTGGACAAGGAATGAGTTTGATGAACTGACAGAAATAGAATTCAGAAGGTGCGTAATAACAAACCCCTCTGAGCTAAAGGAGCATGTTCTAACTGAATGCAAGGAAGTTAAGAACATTGATAAAAGGTTACAGGAATTGCTAACTAGAATATCCAGTTTAGAGAAGAACATAAATGACTTGATAGTGCTGAAAAACACAGCACAAGAACTTCCTGAAACATACGCAAGTACCAATAGCCAAATTGATCAAGTGGAAGAAAAGATATCAGATATTGAAGATCAACTTAATGAAATAAAGCATGAAGACAAGATTAGAGAAAAGAGAACAAAAAGGAACGAACAAAGCCTCCAAGAAATATTGGACTATGTGAAAAGACCAAACCTATGATTGATTGGTGTACCTGAAGGTGATGGGGAGAATGGAACCAAGCTGGCAAACACACTTCAGGATATTATCCAGGAGAACTTCCCCAACCTAACAAGATAGACCAACACTCAAATTCAAGAAATACAGAGAACACCACTAAGATATTCCTTGAGAAGAGCAACCCCAAGACACATAATCGTCAGATTCACCAAGATTGAAATGAAGGAAAAAATATTAAGGACAGCCAGAAAGAAAGGTCAGGTTGCCTACAAAGGGAAGCTCATTAGACTAACAGTGGATCTCTCTGCAGAAACCCTGCAAGCCAGAAGAGAGTGGGGCCAATATTCAACATTCTTAAAGAAAAGAATTTTCAACCCAGAATTTCATAAATGAAGAGAAATAAAATCCTCTACAGACAAGCAAATGCTGAGGAATTCGTTAGCACCAGGCCTGCCTTACAAGAGCTCCTGAAAGAAGTACTAAATATGGAAAGGAAAAACCAGTAACAGCTACTGCAAAAACATACCGAATATAATGACCAATGACACTATGAAGAAACTACACCAACTAAAGTGCAAAATAACCAGCTAGCATCATGATGATAGGATCAAATTCACACATAACAATATTAACCTTAAATGTAAATAGGCTAAGTGACCCAACTAAAAGACACAGTCTGGCAAATTGGATAAAGAGTCCAGACCCATTGGTGTGCTGTATTCAGGAGACCCATCTCATGTGCAAAGACATACATAGGCTTGGAATAAAGAGACAGAGGAATATTTACCAAGCAAATGGAAAACAAAACAAAGTGGAGGTTGCAATCCTAGTCTCTGATAAAACAGACTTTAAATCAACAAAGATCAAAAAAGACAAAGAAGGGCATTACATAATGGTAAAGGAATCAATGCAACAAGAAGAGTTAATTATCCTAAATATACATGCACCCAAACAGGAGCACCCAGATTCATAAAGCAAGTTCTCAAGACTTACAAAGAGACTTAGGCTCCCATGCAATAATAGTGGGAGACTTTAATATCCCACTGTCAATGTTAGACAGATCAATGAGACAGAAAATTAGCAAGGATATTAAGGACATGAACTCAGCTCTGAACCAAGCTGAATTAATAGACATCTACAGAACTCTCTATCCCAAATCAACAGAATATACATTCTTCTCAGCACCACATAGCACTTATTCTAAAATCAACCACATAGTTGGAAGTAAAACACTCCTTAGCAAATGCAAAAGAATGGAAATCATAACAGTCACTCTTTCAGACCACAGTGCAATCAAATTAGAACTCAGGATTAAGAAACTCACTCAAAACCACACAACTACATGGAAAATGAATGGCCTGCTCCTGAATGACTATTGGGTAAATAATGAAATTAAGGCAGAAATAAATAAGTTCTTTGAAACCAATGAGAAATAAGTAAGTTCTTTGAAACCAATGAGAACAAAGAGACAATGTACCAGAATCTCTGGGACACAGCAGAAGCAGTGTTTAGAGGGAAATTTATAGCACTACATGCCCACAGGAGAGAGCAGGAAAGATCTAAATTCAATATTCTAACATCACAATTAAAAGAACTAGGGAAGCAAGAGCAAACAAATCAAAAGCTAGCTTGAGACAAATAACTAAGATCAGAGCAGAACTGAAGGAGATAGAGAAAGGAAAATCCCTTCAAAAAAGTCAGTGAATTCAGGAGCTGATTTTTTGAAAAGATTAACAAAATAGATAGACTGCTAGCCAGATTAATAAAGAAGAAAAGATAGAAGACTCAAATAGACACAATAAAAAATGATAAAGGGGATATCACCCCTGATCCCACAGAAATACAAACTACCATCAGAGAATACTATTAATATCTCTATGCAAATAAAATAGAGAATGTGGACACATACACCCTCCAAGACTAAACCAGGAAGTAGTCAAATCCCTGAATAGACCAATAACAAGTCCTGAAATTAAGGCAGTAATTAATAGCCTGTCAACCAAAGAAAGCCCAGGACCAGATGGATTCACAGCTGCATTCTACAGAGGTACAAAGAAGAGCTGGTACCATTCCTTCTGAAACTATTCCAAACAATAGAAAAAAAGGGAATCCTCCCTAACTCATTTTAGGAGGCCAGCATCATCCAGATACCAAAACCTGGCAGAGACACAACAAAAAAAGAAAATTTCAGGCCTATATCCCTGATGAGCATCGATGCAAAAATCCTCAGAAAAATACTGGCAAACCAAATAAGACAGCACATCGAAAAGCTTATCCACCACGATCAAGTCAGCTTCATCCCTGGGATGCAAGGGTGGTTCAACATATGCAAATCAATAAACGTAATCCATCACATAAACAGAACTAATGGCAAAAACCACATGATTATCTCAATAGATGCAGAAAAGGCCTTCAATAAAATTAAACACTCCTTCATGCTAAAAAAAAAAAAAAACACTAAAAAAAGTCAGTATTGATGGAACATATCTCAAAATAAGAAGAGCTGTTTATGTCAAATACATAGCCAATATCATACTGAATGGGCAAAAGCTGGAGGTATTCCCTTTGAAAACCAGCAGAAGACAAGGATGCCCTTTCTTGCCACTCTTACTCAACATAGTATTGAACGTCCTGGCCAGGGCAATCAGGCAAGAGAAAGAAATAAAGGGTATTCAAATAGGAAGTCAAATTGTCTCTGTTTGTAGATGACATGATTGTATATTTAGAAAAGCCCATCATCTCAGCCCCCAAACTCCTTAAGCTGATAAGCAACTTCAGCAAAATCTCAGAATATAAAATCAGTGTGCAAAAATCACAAGCATTTCTATACACCAGTAATAGACAGCCAAATCATGAGTGAATCCCATTCACAAATGCTACAAAAGAATAAAATACCTAGGAATACAACTTACAAGGGACATGAGAGACCTCTTCAAGGAGAACTACAAACCACTGCTCAAGGAAGTAAGAGAGGACACAAACACATGGAAAAAATATTTCATGCTTATGGATAGAAAGAATCAATATTGTGAAAATGGCCTTATTACCCAAAGTAATTTATAGACTCAATGCTATTCCCATCAAGTTACCACTGACTGTCTTCACAGAATTAGAAAAAACTACTTTAAATTTCATATGGAACCAAAAAACAGCCCGTATAGCCAAGACATTCCTAAGCTAAAAGAACAAAGCTGAAGACATCACACTACCTGACTTCAAACTATACTACAAGGCTACAGTAACTGAAACAGCATGGTACTGGTACCAAAACAGATGTATAGAGCAATGGAACAGAACAGAGGCCTCAGAAATAACAGCACACAGCTACAACCATCTGATCTTTGACAAACCACCTGACACAAACAAACAATGGAGAAAGGATTCCCTATTTAATAAATAGTGTTGGGAAAACTGGCTAGCCATATGCAGAAAACTGAAACTGAACCCCTTCCTTATACCTTATACAAAAATTAACTCAAGATGGATTAAAACTTTAAGACCCCAAACCGTAAAAACTCTAGAAGAAAACCTAGGGAATACCATTCAGGACATAGGCATGGGCAAAGACTTCATGACTAAAACACCAAAAGCAATGGCAACAAAAGCCAAAATTGACAAATGGGATCTAATTAAACTAAAGACCTTCTGCACAACAAAAGAAACTATCATCAGAGTGAACAGGCAACCTACAGAATGGGAGAAAATTTTTGCAATCTATCCATCTGACAAAGGGCTAATATCCAGAATCTGCTAGGAACTTAAACAAATGTACAAGAAAAAAACAACCCCATGACAAAGTGGGCAAAGGATATGAACAGACACTTCTCAAAAGAAGACATTTATGTGGCCAAAAACATATGAAAAAAAGCTCATCATCACTGGTCATCAGAGTAATGCAAATCAAAACCACAGTGAGATACCATCTCACACCAGTTAGAATGGTGATCATTAAAAAGTGAGGAAACAACAGATGCTAGAGAGGAAGTGGAAAAATAGGAATGCTTTTACACTGTTGGTGGGAGTGTAAATTAATTCAACCATTGTGGAAGACAGTGTGGCGATTCCTCAAGGATATAAAATTAGAAATGCCATTTGACCCAGCAATCCCATTACTGGGTATATACCCAAAGGATTATAAATCATTCTACTATTAAGACACATGCACACATATGTTTATTGCAGCACTGTTTACAATAGCAAAGACTTGGAACCAACCCAAATGTCCATCAATGATAGACTGAATAAAGAAAATGTGGCACATATACACCATGGAATACTACGCAGCTATAAAAAAAGAATGAGTTCATGTCCTTTGCAGGGACATGAATAAAGCTGTAAACCATCATTCTCAGCAAACTAACACAGGAACAGAAAACCAACACCGCATGTTCTCATTCATAAGTGGGAATGAGAACACATGGACACAGGGAAGGGAACATCACACACCAGGGCCTGTTGGGGTTGGGGGGCAAGGGAGAGAGAGCATTAGGACAAATACTTAATGCACGCGGGGCTTAAAACCTAGATGATGGGTTGATGGGTACCGCAAACCACCATGGCACATGTATGCCTTTGTAACAAACCTGCATGTTCTGTGCATGTATCCCAGAACTTAAAGTGTAATAAAAAAGTAGTATGAGGCTAATTTAACTTAATGGCTTATATGTGCCAATGGGTTGGTATTTTGACAGTCATTGTAATTACTACAATATCCAATTAGATTAAAAATGGCAAGTTCTTTTTTATTCTCTAAATGTAAATATGACCTATTTCCACAGAACCTTTAGAATGTACAAAGTTTTCCTTCCCCCCTGTAGCAACACAGACTTTTGGAATCTTTTTATATGGAGATCATGTATTCCTCTTAAACATTTTTAAAAAAACTTTGACTTCATGGCCAACACCAATTAATGACCTCTTTTTGTGAAAGGATGATACATGCTGAGTATACAGGGCCTGCTGTAACCTAGAGATTGTTTTGATATCATATTGAGCCTCAGTGCAGAGATGGACCTTTTTGCGTTTGAAAGATGGTGGATAGATGGTGGTTCACAACTACCTGGGCAGAGTTGGGATAACCTTTCACACTCCTACCCTGAAAATTAAATTAAGATAAAAGAGCAACCTTTGCAAGAATAATTTTTGTCATTTGCAAATTCAGTAATTGTGTTAGTTTCCTAGTGATGCCATAACAAAGTGCTGCAAACTGGATGGCTTAAACAAGAGCAATAAATTCTCTCACAGTTCTGGAGGCTAGAAGTTGAAATCAAGATGTCAGCAGGAGAATCTGTTTCTTGTGCTTCTGTTTGTTTGTGGTGTCACGATCAGTCTTTGGTTTGCAGCTATATAACTGCAATCTCTGTCTCCCTCGTCACAGGGCTTCCCCCTGCCACCGTCGCCGCCCTGTGTCTTCACATGGTGTTGGTACAAAAAAAACCAGTCACATTAGATTAAGAGTTTACTCCAGTATGAGTAACTATTGGAACCAGACAATAGGCAAATTTTAAAATACAAACATAATTCCAGGAAAATGTTGTATAAAAGAAAAGCAGGGTAATGAAATAGATCAGTGGTTCTCAGAGTGGTCCCTAAATTAGCGGTATCAGCATCATCGGGGAACATGTTAGGAAAGCAGATTCTCAGCCCTCACTGAAGACTGTCTGAATCAGATGCTCTGGGGGTGGGACCATAAGCCCTATTTCCAAATAAAGTCTCATTTTGAGGTACTTGGGGTTAGGACTTCAGTGTATCTTTTTGAGGGACACCACTCAACTCATAAGCCATTATTGAATTTTTTTAAAGGAAGTGAAGTGCCTCTGTTTTATTTTTTTAGTTATGGGAGAAGTATTTGATGAATGCCCTGGAGTCTAGGGAGAAGTGTCTCTTCTCTGGAAACACTTGAAGGTTTCCAGCTGAAAGAGTACAAGCTATTAATGTATTGCATGTATCTACCCCAAGTTAAAACCCATTCCACCGTGGGCTTCCTGGAATCCTAGACAATGGTACTGCAAACAGCAAAGAGGACTTTTAGTCCTGGGCTCATCAACCCTTATTGCTGGGTTTTGAGGTTTTTTTTTTTTTCCTTTTTAATCAAGTTTGATCTTGTGAGGAGCTTAATCTTTACATAGAGGAAGGCTGAGCTGCTTTCTTCAATGCAGTGGTGGAGGGGGTAAGGCCCTTTTCACATCCACCCTCTTCCTCTCCAAAACTTCAGAGGCATCTCCACAATCCCAGAGTCAGAATCAGCCAAAGAACTTATTAATAATTTAGATGGCTGGGTCCTCCTTCCTCCCTGACCTATGGAATGTGACGGTCAGAGGTAAGAATTTGAATTGTGAACACACTTCCCAAGTGATCCTTTATATTCACTAAGGTTTAATAACCTCTTTCTTAAGAACTTCACGGAGCACAGTCGGAAAACCTCTGATCTAGTCCAACCTTGAAGATGAAGAAATAGCCTGCAGAGGAAGCTGTCAGGCAGATGAGGATGGTTAGAAACAGAGCCGGGGCTCCCCCATTTGACTGGCCTCCAGCATCTCTGCAACGGCAGTACATGAGGCAGCTCTTTGTTTTCTAGCGAAGTGGGAGAGAAAGTCCACCTCTGAACTCTTTCAGAATGTTTCCCATACATTAATTATCAGTAAAAGGTATTTATTTCTTTATTTTGATGGTGAAAAATAAATCCATTACTCGTGTTTTCACCTAATAGAACACCGTATTCCCCAGGGTCGGCATTTAAAAAACTTGTAAAAATCGATCTCCAAGAGCTAATGGCTTTGACGGAGAGGTAAGGATTTTGGTTCTAAGCCCTTTCTGTTAACTAATGGCTCAATAACAGGACTGAAATCATTTGGGACTGAAAGGAATTCCTAATGATGAAGGAACATCCTAATAAGAAATGAATGGGATAGTGCCATAACCCCGAAATCTTGGCGCTTTCAGCCTCGTAAACCTGCCGTAGTCCATGAAAACAGCCTTTGTGCCTCTTCTGGCACCACGTGTGAGAGAGATCCCAGATTTCTCATGAAGCGAACTAGCTGGAGCAATGTATCTGACCGTGTGAGGTGACACACACCAGGTCTTGGAGCTGCCTGTAAATGAAGGTCCCTCTTACTGTTTGGCATTGAACTCTGGGCAGGCGAAGTCAAGGGGACTTTCCCTTTTTTTTCATATTGGTTTGTTGTTAAAGGTATGCAATGTAACTTGGAAGTGGATTAGAGAAAGGGGAACCCATGTCCATTACATGCAAATGTAACTTGAGTTTTTAGTAGAATGTAAAAGTGAGACAGGGCCCTAAAACCTCTTAATTTTAAACAATGTGAATCTCCACTGAAGTCTCACCAGGCTGTGTGTACAATGTTTTAGCACAAGTCAATAAACTAATGTTTTTGTGCTGTTTGTTCTTTGGGGAACTGTCTGGGTAGCTAGCCCCATTTCCATCTTTTGCTTGTTGGGAAGTGGCCGGGTGGTCTCACAAACGATAGACCGGGTTTTTCAAGACTCAACATTGTGCCCAATCTTGAAAGCTACACTCATGACTGTTCATAAGGAAGCTGTTACCATTGTGGCATGTGGGTATGAGCCAAAGAGAAAGGTTTCCTTTTTAATTTATGGAGGCTGTTGGCTTCCTCACTGACACGAATGTAACTGCACCTTTCTGATAACAGTGCCACCTGGCACCTTCCTAAAGATGGATGCTCCACTTGATGACCCATTTGTGACAAAGAGAAATATAGCAGCTGCATGTCTTGGAATGCTCGTGCCGGCATGGTGAGTGTGCCTTCTCTCTCTGTGGGCAGCTTTCTAATTGCAAGCAGTGCCAGCTACATAATTTATGAGGCCCAGTGCAAAATGAAAATGTGAGTCTTCTTGTTCAAAAAGCAGGAAAAAAACTTCATTAAAGGAACTAAACTGTAAGGCTTCTCCCTGTCTTCCTTCGTATTTCTCTCAATTTGGTATTTTAAATTTATAGTTTAATGTCATTTTAAGTGAAGAACAATTAAAAATTATTAACATGAATTTTGCTGTTTATATTGTACAATGCCAGTTTTATAGGCAAATTTAAGATCATTTAACTCATATAGGAATCATGAAAATTACGCAATGGGTATTTCATTGCTCACGCATGCATATGTCTTTTGTTCTCACAAGAACAATGGAATGGCTGCATAAAACTAACCCAATTGTTTTCCTTTCACTTCTTGATTCACCAGTTTGTACTAACACTCCTCACTTTGGGCTTACTGAGGAATAAGGAAGAACCGAAAGGAAAAAGGAATTATGGGTTTCCCTATATGTTCCTGTCTATGCCATATTTTCAGCATAAGTAGTTGGGCAATACAGAGAAATAACATGGATAAGAATGTATACAATAGGGTTCCTTGGTAGTTCTTGTTACTTAGAACATCATTGCATTCTTTCTGCATCTGAAGCAAGTTCTAGTTAGAATGGAGAGCATGGCCACTCTGGGCTGTCAGTGTCCCTGCTTATTCAGTTGTAGACATAACATGCTTACATTAAACTCCCTTTGGATTATGCTGAACGCCCATGAATTACAAGTCCACCAGACTTCTGGGCTCACAGGGCATTGCAAATGCCATTTGTGAATGGAAGAGCATGCACATTACCTGTATCTCCTTTGTTCATGTGCCTGCTCCATTGTCCTATTGGATTTCAGTTACAAAACACAGGTTCGAAGATAAAATTACTAAGAATTTCAAGATGGCAACAGCAGAGCATTAAACCACATGAGGGACCCTTCTGAGCACAGAGACTTGTGTGGCTGCCCAGGTCTCATAGCCAGGAAGCCATCCCTGATGGGAAGTTGTAATCAGAAAGTGTTTGGTAAGCAAGAAATAAAGATCAAGGACTTCAGGAGACCTTAAGTGACCATTGCGGGGCATTGAGACCAGGGCATGTTCTAGTTCAAGTGACCATTTGGGTCATGGCTCAGATGTCATCTTCTTAAAGGCTACTCCTAATCATCCATTCCAAAGTAACTCTCCCTTCATCATTCACTATTACAGCAATGGGTCTCAAATTTCAATGTGTATGGCTGATGGTCCCACCCCCAGAGCATCTGATTCAGAAAGTCTTCAGTGAGGGCTGAGAATCTGCTTTCCTAACATGTTCCCCGATGATGCTGATACTGCTAATTTAGGGACCAAACTCTGAGAACCACTGATCTGTTTCATCACCCTGCTTTTCTTTTATACAACATTTTCCTGGAATTATGTTTGTATTTTAAAATTTGCCTATTGTCTGGTTCCATCGTAAGAAATTAAGCTTGCCGCGAACAGGAATTTAGTCAACTAAGTTTAACTGCTATGTCTCTAGGATTCGGAAAATGCCTAATTTGTTATAGGTACTCAAAAAATATTTATTGAATTAACAAATGGACACATCACCAGGAAGTTCAGTGGGTGAAAGGTTTTTTTAGATGGTGGTGATTGGAGTGACTCTGGGCCACAGAAATACTTGTATCTATGCCCAGATAGGAGGTGCTGCTCATCAAATTTGCTTCTAGGCAAATAAAATACAAAGTTGCAAATCTAGGGGCAGGGAGCAGTAATCATGAAACATGATGCTAGTGAACCAACAGGATAATTTCAATAGTAGGGATAGGAGGGCTGCATAATTTCCTCTAAGGCTTGAGTATATTTGGCCATTGCTACAACAGAATAACATGCAAAGCTCCCTCCTGTGCCTAGGTGAATTCTATAGCCTCAGCAACTCTGTGCGTGAGGGGTGTCTGCATGGCTTCTGGTTGACCAAAAGCAGTTATTTAAGCTAGACTGTGTATTGCAGACTGCAAGCCCTGCTACCTGTGTGTTTATGAATTGTAAAGTGCAGGGATAAGCATAGCAGTTTACCCTCCATGATGAAAGCTTGGGAAATGACCATGGCTTTCCCAGTTGTCCATTCTGGGGGCTGGCACACTCCAACTCTGCAGCCCTCGGCAGGCTGGAGACTTTCAGGGCTAGTAACTTGGTCACCTCATGAGCTGCTCTTTCGCTTAAACATATACTCCTGAACCACTGAGCCTCTTTGACCCTCTATAGCTTAGAAATTATTCAGCATTTTGGTCAGCCTGACTTGATCCACTTTTCTCTCTACATTTTTCTTTATGATATAGATTTTCACGTCATCTGGAAATACCCCTATGAGCTGCCTTTCAAATGGCTTTGGCAGAAGCAGTTCTGAGGACAGGAGTTTCTTTGAAACTCCCAGAACCAAAAAGTGAACAATTATTTTATAAGAAGTCAGGGTTAAACGGGAGAAGGGAGAACCAAGACTCCACAGTGGGCAACTAAGAATGCTTCTGTTGCAAGCATGTGCCTAACACCACTTGGCTACAGTCAGAGTAAGTCAAGGTGATGGGCAACCTGGCGAAGCCCTGTAGCCTCTTGGGAAGAAGTCCTTGCTGTTGGTTCTTAACCCCTGATATATTAAACTCACTCCTCCCTCTAACCTCTGGAGAATCTGATTTGCTGTTCCTAGGGGAGTGTATTTGGTCTGCATAAATAAGTACCACAGACTTTTTGGGGGGTGGCTTAGACAGCAGATATTTATTCCCTTACAGATCTGGAGGCTAAAAGTCAGAGACCAAAAATTCATCAGGGTTGGTTTCTTGGAAGGCCTCTCTTCTTGGCTTGTAGCTGGCCATTTTCTCCTCTTTGTCTCCACGTGGTCTTCTCTCTGTGCTTGTCTGTGTCCTAATCGTTCATTATAAAGACACCAGTCAGATTAGAGCCCACCCCAAGGACTTCATTTAACCTTAAGTACCTCGTTAAAGACCTTGTCTCCATATACAGTCATATTCTGGAATCCCAGGTGTTAGGACTTCAACGTGTGAATTTTGAGGGGATGCAATTCAGCCTTATCAGGTGGGACCCCGGGAAGTTGTATTTCTAGCATTTTCTCCAGGTAATTTCGATGAAGCCAGGCTTAGACCCCGTGTTTGGTAGCTCCTACAAACACCTGCTAGTTCTGCAGCCTCCTCCACTGGCATGACCCTCTCTTTTCTCCTTTGCAAATGAGAGCTTCTCTGCCAGGCCAGCTGACTTTCAACCAGATTGTAACAGATATGCTCCGGAAGGAATCAGTAACCCAATACCTTGCTGCCTGCAAACATAATCTGGGTTTGTTTGTGGCTGGGCTTCTGGGTATCAACCCAGAGACATTTCATTTCCAATGAACTATGTTCTTAAAAGCAAAGTTGGTTTGCTCTTTGTAGAAAAACCTGAATCTGAAGACAGGTTGTAAGTGAAGCTTAGTATGCTGGAAAATGGATCAGATGTAGACCTAATTGCCTGTAATTTATCATCTGTGGTCACAATTTAGTCTGCTTTCCAAGAATCCTCATTAAATCTTCAACCTCAGGATACCCAAAGGAGCGGTGCAACACTAACAAGCATTTGCCTGAAAAGTCAATCTTCAGTATATATTTCCCTCATATAAATCCTTCCTTTCTTTCACTCTCAAAACTGTCCAAATGAATGCAATTAACTCATCTATAGTAGGAGCCACTCTCTCTGCATGTGTGTTTTGGATGTAGGGAGTATGGGGGTGAGGTAGGTTGGGATTAGCCTCCCATCGTCTGTGTGAAAAAGTTTAATTTTAAAAGCACACTCTATTTGCCATTTTTTCTTTTTAGTTTATGAAGCGGTAAATCTGCTCCTAGGTAGAGATAATATTTTCCTTTGAATTTTGTGGAGGAAGAGCAGTTTTTGAGTTGTGCCTGGCATGTCTCAGGGATAGTTAAAGTGATACATTTTTAACCAATCCTGCTATATTAACAGCAGTGGCACCAATATCACAAGTTAAATATAGAATTTACTATTGGTGTGGGATGTCAAGGTTCAGCTGTCCTCAGCTTTGATTTTGGACCAAAAGGAGGTCTAGATACAGGGGCTCTATCATTCTTCTAGAGAGTTTGAAAATATGTGGAAATGTGTTTTAGGGGGTCACGTGTGTGGGGGCATTCCTGAAATGCAATGGAGGGAGGCAGAGAAATGAGACATCTCATTCTGTTCAGAACAGGTTGGCACAATGAAGACTGATGCACCCAAAATGCTTTTAACAGGCCTCCTGGGAGCCTCATGATGGATATCAAAGCGTGAATTTTAGTAACAGCAAAGATGGAATGAATTGCTGTGATGCTTCCCTTCAACCCCTCAAGCACTGAAGACAGGCTGAGGGAAGAGGCTGGCCTGGCTTGTCCTACCTAACTTGTTCAGGAGGAAAGTGGGAGCAGAATAAGCCGGTAGATCTTGCCTGTGCCTTGATCTCCAGGCCCTGCCTGGTTTGCACTTGGCACAGAACCTGCAAACTCGAGACAGTGCCCCTGAGCCTTAATGCTGCTGGCTTAGGAGAGAGGTGAGGCCACCCAAGAAAGCATTATCCCCACCCAAAGAGAAACGTAGTCCCATGAAGGCAAGTCAGCCAGGCAGGGAGGAGAGTGTTGGGTAGAGTAAAAAACTGAAGTCCCAAACTTCTCAGAAAGGACAGAAGAGCATGTGGTTCTGTTTACTACGGGGCCTGAATGGAATATGGGAGAACTATTCTTCCTTATTTTTTGCACTTCATCTGTATAAATTAATACAAGTATTTTCCTCATGACTTCTTCTATTCCTTGGCGTCATCCTCAAGGGATAGGTCTTCCTCTTTGATTCCATTTTATTTTTAAACTTGTTTCTCCTGGAGTGGGTACTTTTTTACCCTTAAAATAAACACTATAAACTTTCAGTTCAATTCCACATACTGTTACATTTCACCAAAGGGTTAATAAGTAAAAAATGCTTTCTAAAATTTATTTTTATTTCCTTTAAAGTTTTCAAAATGATTATTTAAAGAAGCAACAATTGCTTTTGCAACCACCCCCTCTATTTGTGGGTTGTAATAAGATACCTCAAATAAATTTGGGAATAATTTTGAAAATAATCCTTTCCAAAAATGACTTAAGGTTGAAAATAAGATTACTTCTCAAGTAATAGAAAACATATATTATTTTTACATCTTGAAGTTCCAGAATATCTTATTTTTATAGTAATGGTTGGCAGTGTGAGAACAACATGCATCACTTCCTATGGATATAGTTATTACTGAAGTGTTATAATCAAGAAATGTGAAAAATCTAAATTTGATTTCATGATTTTTCCGAGATTTTCATTCTGTATGTGTCGCTGAGACTCTCCAAATGCATTTTTTCCTAGGTGAAGAATAAACTAGATCTTATTACATTCAAAACCTTCTTTTGACTGCCAATGGGGTAATAAATTCAACTGTTCAATTTTACAAACATGTATCATGTGTTTAAAGTAATCTTGTAGGTACCTGGATGGGAGATGCCAAAATTAATAAGATATATTCTTATTTACTATCTGTTAGGAAGTAGAGATGAGAATTGACATAGCTGGAATCTAACTAAGGCAGGCTTCTATCAGTACTGCAGTAAATCTGTGAAGAAGAAATGATGTGCTATGGAGTGCACAGTTATTCAAGCAATATGTATTTAACACTTGCCAAGCCAAGATCTCACCTGTGTACTGGGAATACAGTGGAAAAAAAAATGTACTGTCTCTGCCCTCTTGGAGCTTATAGGATAGGGAAAGCATATGTGTCCAGAAGGGACAAATTCTGGCTGGAGTAACGAGGAGTAATTTCATTGCAAAGACCACACTGGGATTTTTGTGAGAAGGAAGGTAGTATCTCAACATAGAAACATCAAGGGGAAAAGCATTCCTGAAACAGAACAGAAGCTCAAGGTAGAGACTTTGGAGAATGTATTTGGAAGTGGAGAGTAAGTCTCAGATGCTGGATCTCATATACTGGAGCACAGGATGAATCTAGAAAGATTCGGAGATTGATTCCATGCTGTGAAAAACTCTCAGTGAACACACTTTACTTGATATTTCATGAATCATGAAGTGACAAATATCTCTCTTAATGGTGGAAGTATTTCCCATTAAAGTTTGTAAGGTAAGCACTTTTTCCCTTCTTGTTGTGAGTAGTCAAAAACAAACAAACAAACCGTGGAGAAAGCATTTTTTTCCCTTCTTCTTGTGGGCAGTAAAAAAAAAAAAAAAACCTTGGGAAATTTTGATTAGGAGGATGTTGTGATCATATGAGAATGGCAGTGGCAACAGGGCTGTTTCACAGATCTCTATTATGGCTACACTCCCCTCCTGATTCCCAATGAACAGGCCATGATAGACATATCCCCCATGGGTAGGTAATGTCTAGAACATCAGATTACCTGTGGTGCAGCAATAGGGCCAAAGTCTTTCTTTTTGAACCTGATCTGTAAGAAATTTGCTATTTAGCCATGTGACTGAAAGCGAAAGGAGGCCAAGAAGTGGAGTATGGCCACTGCAATTCAAAGGCTTGTATGAGCCAAAAAATGAGTAACTGATGATGAAGAAGCCATAAGAAGGATATGAATAGTGTAATTAAACAGAGAGGAGCAGGGAACATGAATAAGAAGACGATACAGGGACACCATGAGCGATTTATATTCATGACCATGAGAGTTAGAGGGGTAGCTATGAAATCCATCAAGGCAGAACATCTGTGTTTTGGTAACTTGAGGGATGTGGGGAGGGGAAGTTTGTGATGGGAGAAAGAATTTAGGAGAACTCATTAGCCAGGCATGGTGGCAGGCACCTGTAATCCCAGCTACTCTAGAGGCTAAGGCAGGAGAATTGCTCAAACCCAGGAGACAGAGGTTGCAGTAAGCTGAGATCGCACCACTGCATTCCAGCCTGGGTGACAGAGCAAGACTCCGTCTTAAAAAAAAAAAAAAAAAAAAAAACTCTAAGATTTCAACACTGAGTGACTAGATTGGTAGTGATTCTCTTGCCTGTGCTAGAATGCAGGTGTAAGGGAATTTTGTAGAGGCAGAAGGTGCTGAGTTCTTCCTTGGGCAAATTAGATGGATACTTGTGGAATATCTATGCAGAGATGCACAGATGAATGGTCCTGTGAATTTATGACTTTGAAGAGAAATCAGTGAAGGGGAAGGGAGGCAGCATTTATGGTATCTTAACTATGCAGCAGGTACAGTGCTAAGTGCTTTACAAATGGATCTTCATTTAGTTAATGTTCTCTGGAAAGACCATATAATTTGCCTGTTTGTTCTCAAATCCAACCCCTGTTTGCTAACTCTGTGTTGCATTGAGAAAGGCTGTCCTTGAAAATGACTTCTGGCTTGATTTGACCAGTGGAAGGGATGGTGGGAGATTGGAGGGCTGGAGAAAGATATTCCTCTCCTCTCTGCTTCCAGTTGCATCTCCAGTAGCAGTAGCTGCCTTTTCTTTTCTTTGGTACTCTCTCTAACTGGACAGAAAAAGAAAAGGGGGAAAAAACCCCACAGTCAGTATGCTAAATTTGACTGCATCTGCATATAAGAGAAAAAACTTGCCAAGAAGTGGCTTAAATATATATATATATGTGTGTGTGTGTGTGTGTGTGTGTGTGTGTATGTCTGTTATATAAAAGATAGGCAGTTTAGACCTATTATGGTAGCTTTGCAGTTTCTTTAGGGACCTAGTCATGTATCTCTGCTCAGCCATCTCTTACATGTGGTTTCTACTTCCAGGGTATCCTCATGGTCCAAAATAGCTGATGAAGCTCAGCCATCTTATCTGTGCTCTAGGCAATAGGAGAAAGAAAAGGTGGAGAAAAGGATTATCCCTTTGATGCTGCCACTTGTATCTCATTGGCTGAAACAGAATCACATGGCCACAGGAAGCTGAAAGGGAGGCTGGGTAATGGTGTTTTAAGTTGGTCATAACTACTCAGCTATAAATCCAGGCTCTTTTGGATTTGAAATTGGACCTTGGATTTGGATAAAAAAGAGTGGGGATAATGGACAGTACACAGCATTTAGAAGTCTGTATTTCAGCTATAAGGTCACTAGTATCCTCATTTTAAAGGTAAGAAGTGGTTCTAGAGAGCCTAATGAGGTCTCACAGGTGGTACATGGCAGTGCTAATATTTCACCTCAAGCCTCTCTGACTCCAAAGTTCATGAGTTTTTCTCTATAGTAAGTGTAGGGCTGGAGAGGGAACGGAGAGTCCACCACATAGAGCTGATGACTGAAACATGAGAGAGGATGGAGCAAATTCCCAGGAAGAACATGGAAATAAAACAGAGGGGCTCAGGAGAGAAATAAAGAACCAGAGGGGCTGGGGAGACCTAGAGTTAAAGGTGGAAGATGAATAGCCATTTGGGGAAAATAAGAGGAAAGGTTGAAGAGGAAGGAAGAAAGCCAGAGAACCAAGGCCCTGAGCAACCAAGGAAGCAGAAGGCTGAGGCGACAGTTTCACAGTGGAGGAACACTAGCCTTGGATCAGGGAAGTTGGGTTTGGTTCTGAGCTCTGTCATTCTTTGATGACATGACCTTGATAGTTCTTCCACAGCTTGAACCTCATTACACTCATTTCCTGGTAAACAGAAAACATGCCCAGGTCATTGGTGAAGAACATCAGAACCATTTATTTTCAAATACGGATACAGGTCATATTGAGGAGGGTGTTCTGCAGGCTATGTACTCTAAGTTTAGAAACACTACTTGATAAAGTCTTGCTCTTTTAATAGTTTCCACTGCCTTGGATGTGGCCTGGGTATAGGAGTTGTAGTTTATGGTGCATGTCTTAATTCCAGATCACTGTTTCTACCTCTGTTTACAAAATAATTGTGAAATAGTCAAAGGCATGGAGAGGTCAAGCTATTTCCTCCTTTAATTCACTGCAGAATAGAGGGGCTCTGATCTATCAGAATGTACCCACACGTAGAATGGGTCTCTGACACTGGACAACTTCAGCCGTCCACCTGTCTCCCTGCACTCCTCTCTCTTTGGAAGCCTCTGCCCATGGACTTGGCTAGTGAGTTCCTCTCCATTCCTTAGGAGAAGGTGCTGTTATTGCATTGGCCCTCTCTGTGATATTGTGCAGTACTCTGCACGTTTATAGCTTGCATAAATATTGAATAATAATAAATAACTACAAGAGAGGAAGAATATTATAGGCTGGGGAGAGTGAAAGATGCTGAATTCATTATTTGAAGGCCAATCTCAGGCCTCTTGGCTATCTCCTTCAAAGAGATTTGTTTGCCAGCTGTGTTGAGAAATATACTTTCCATATGATGAGCCCAGAGAAGCAGCCAGTTTCCCTACAGAATGCTTTTGGAGTATCCTCAGGAGGGCCTACAGAATCCTTAATGGCGTTTCAGAGAGGATAACCCCTCACGCCTCCTTGGCAACTGCGTTAGTGGAAAGCCCTGGGGAGAATGGCTGTAGCAAGATGATGAAATTAGAGGAGTGGGCTAGATTCTTTTTACTTCATTTTACTTTCTGATTCCATGTGCAAACAGGGCAGCTTTCCAACCATTTTATGGATGCATTGTTGGCTGAGAAGGTCACTTGCTTTTCACTCACAATGATCTTGGCTCAAGGAGGGCATTTCTTGTTTAATACGTAATCCAAGTTCAGTGTGTCAATCAGATGCTATCTCCTCCATCTCAAAGACATTTTTTAAAAATTTGATGTTTATGAATGAGTTAAGACAGACAACTTACTTCTTAAATTTGAGGTATGGTAAAATATTGAGTAAATATTTACAGAGCTGGGAGACTGGAAAAACTATAATTTAAAGAGAGCAATATGCAAACCAGTTGGGCTACATCCTTTGTAGTTCTGACTGGCTGCAGCCTAGCCCAGCAATGTGGGTCTTTAGTAAATAAAACTAATGCCTCCTTGATAGCATGATCAATGTCTGCATGTTGTACTGAAAATGCTTCCATTGAACAGATTGGTTTCATTCACTCGGAATTTCACATTGTATTCATCTTGTGATGGGAGAGAGGAATTCCCAAAATCTTGAATAAACAAGAACTAGTACTGGCCTTGCCCATGTGTTCCTTGCCTTATATGTCAGTGCACCCTTGCGATTGCCCACCTAGCTGGTGAAACCTAGTAGGGGCAGGAGGAGGTGGAAGGTGAGCTAGGCCGAAGTCAAAAGCAGGGGATAAAAGTGGGTAGAAGTTACAGTTTTAAGAACAGCAGCTCGATGATGGTCTTTTCAAGATGTCAGGGCTTTGGAAACCTCAGTGTGGATTTGGCTTCCTAGTGGTAGCTGGTAGCAGCTGGCAGCACAACTGTATGAAGCGGGAGACTTTTTCCAGAGACAGAGAACTGTTTGCAACCCAAGACTTGGAGATCAGATTTTAGGATTGCAGCTTTTTTTCTAACAAACAGTAAATGACACAGGATAAAAACTTTTCTAACTTGTTTTTCAACTACCCTGCTCCCCTTAAAGAAAGACTCTTAAGCAGAGACTGTGGGACCCTTTTCTTATCCTTGAAGACTCAGGCCTATAAGTGAACTAGGGAGACGTGGAAGGGGCCCTCTCTAATCACTCTGTGTAGGAGGACTGACCAAAGAAACTGTGACTGTTTCCCGCAGAGAAGAAAATGATTGTCACTAGCTAGGCCTTAGTTGCCTTCAAATGTTTGAAGAAATATTACAGGGGAGAGAAATCTCTCTCTCAGAAAGGCCTTTCCTGACTTTCTTAACTTATGATAGGCCTCTCCTGTATATCGATCTGCCTTTGGTTGGTTTCCTTCATGGCACTTCTTATGACTTGCAATTATTTTATTTCTTAGTTTGTTTACTTTTTACATTGACTTCCCTTTCAGGAGAACAGGGATCATATTTATATAATTTATATGAATATGTTTTATTATGTCACAATTCACTTCTTTCTCTTTAGCCCTGGGTGTGGTACTGCACATAGTTAACATTCAGTAAATATTTGAGCAGAGGATGGGTAAAAAGGACAGCTCAGGAGATCCAGGGTGATGCTGTTGTTCCTGAAGGGACAGACTCTTCTGAGGGTGTCTGCTTTCTGTCCCAGAGTTACAAGTTGCTCCTAATTCCACTACTAATCCTGCCAGTTGAAGTATAATTCCCCACTATGGGTCACCTGGGGGATCAGTAAGAAAAAAATCAGTGAGTTGATACAAAGTTTCATTATGTATTATGTACATAAAAAGTAACATACACTTAAGAGTGTATCTTAAGAATAATTTTCTTTTTTAAAAAAATAGAAGCCAGAATGTAAAAAAGTCTCTCCCTCGCCCACCTCTGCTCCTCTCTAAATACACACAAAGAAAGAGTGGGCAGTTCCTCTTCACTTTTAGGTATTACTGGTAGACAGCATCGGATTGTAACTCCAGCCTGCAATCAAGCAGACTTTGCACCTGAAATGGTGAGCTACTTGATGAGATGCTGAGGAGTTGGTTATCTGTCAGTTAGCTTCCTTGGGTTAATATGACAAGGGGCTTCCACTATGTTTTGAAGCAAAACAATGACAATGACAACCCTATTCCCCCCCCACAAAATAACAAAGACAGTCTTGAGTAAAACAAAGCTGTGCTCCTGTTTGTTAACTTCAAATGTATGACATGGTCTCTTCCAAACCAGACGTTTGAAGAAATTGAGCCTTTGTTGAACCAGAACTGTGCTATCTTTCTCAAAGCGGCAATTTTGTGAGATTTCTTGAATTGAATGGCATATCATGGAAGCATTCTCTATATGGATTCAAAACTCAGGTCCCCAACCCTGTCTTTGACAGATGCATTTTAAGTAATCCAAGAAATGACTCCACTTCATCACATACCACAGAATTGAAGGGCAGCTTCTAATAGTTACTTTGCCCCCATATGCATGTCAAGGGAGTTTCTCAACGGTGAGTAGAACACAGGAAACAGAAGTTGTATAGTACTTGAAGATCTGACTAAGCCCATCAATGTCTATTCTGGATGCAGAAGCTACATCAGTTTTCTTCCTGAAAATGCAAGAAAACAACACGCACGTTCTTCAAAAGAAAGAGCCACTGAACAGTCAGTGGAATAAAGTCTAGGGCCTGCGGCAAAAGTTTTCACCACTGGTATAAAGGGCTCTCATTATTTTCCTGGCTACGGATCCAGGAATTTAGCCACATTTAAAGACAACATGCCCAGAGTAGTCCAGATTGACATTTCTTCCTAAGTGACCCAATGGGGGTCATGTTCTCAAGTGTTTGGTGAATATTCAAGAAAGATGCCATCCTACTATTACAGGAAAATGGCAGCTCTCTCTTCTCTTCCCTGTGCACTAAAGGGAATTTTGTATTGTCTGCTGGGTCCCTCATGCCTTCTTCATTGGGCAGATTCTGGATAATGGATGAAGGAAGGAATTGAAGAGAATCAAGACAGGCTTCATTTGATTTTCATTAGAAAGCATCAGAGAGAGAAGGATACAAAAAGGGTGAAAAGGTGAAGAATCATTGAAGTCGATGTGACCAGATTTGGGGGAGAGTTAGAGTGAAGAAACAGTGAGTTTTGGGGAACAAGTCCTCTTACTGTGAGAGGTAAGGAGGCATAGAAAGAGGATTGTAAGAATTTGGTCATACCTATGAATGAATCTTTCTTTGACATTTTTTCAAGGTATTGCACTACAGTACCACATAGCTCTACAATAACTTTTGGATCTCAAGTTGATTGATATTTGAATGCAAATCTGTGTCCAAACTGGGTCACATGGTAGCTAGGCTTTGTAAGGGTTGCACGGTTATAAACATACATGTGAATGTGCACAGTCATTCTATTCTGTGGACAAGATCTCATGAATCACTGCAGGGAGGAGGTACAAAAATCCTCTTAATTAGGAAATAGATGTTACTACTGAAGTCAGGATTCAAGACATTGCTGTCACCATGACAGCCTAATTTGATATTTTCATTTTCTCGGAGTCAGTGAGGGACCTGAACTTTCAGTGAGGCAGTCAGTGCTATTCTGTTTGGTTCTCTGTATTATCCCAGTTGTTTTGAAAGTTGGAAATATACTTTATACTGTAAAGGAAAAAATACTAATATTTTTAAAGGAGACTCCACCATCCAATTAAACCAAATGACTTTAAAGTAATCATTCTTTAATTGGTGGGCTAAACAAATTCTGCTGTAAGATGATGTTAAAAGTGGATGATGAAGAAGTCAAATAGCCACAATATTAAGATTGCTAGGACTTAGCAATCTATCAATTCCTTATGGCTTTCTTGCAGCAGGCAGGGGACAAGTTTTGGTGAAGACCTTTTGGGAAGTGTTTTGTTTTTTATACCATTAAAATTTGTTTCACCTATGACATTTTTTAAAGGCTTTATGGAAGTTCCATTTTCTAGGATTTCAGAGTAGTGCCATTTTTTTAGTGCTTTACTGACATGATATTAGGAGAGGATACAATTCTCAAAAGAGCAGTAAATCTTACCTTAGATATTTTAGTTGGGGTTACAAAATCCCCATAAATCTAGAACTTCCAGTGCTAAGTTCTTGGCCTACTTCTAAAATGCTTTGGAATTAATTGCCACCCAATGTGAGGTAGATTCAACCTCGGGATGTATTCCAAAATCAGTGCAAGCCCTTCTGGCTTCCCATGGCTCCTCAATATCTATTCTATATTCCTTCCATTCACTTCCATCACTGATGAATCCTTTAATGTCTACCATCCATCAAAATGAGCATCACTTACCACTTCATAACTTTTATGTTCTGACTTAGCATGTAGGTTCTTTGCCTAGCCTCAAAATACCAGATCCTACAATGTATTTGTCATCTTTACTGTATGTTTAGTATTTAAAAAGCACTGGGGTAAAATGCATGGCAAATTTCCAAGACCAGTAAAAGGGAAGATCATCTCAGAATGATTCCAAGTACTCTACTGCCATTTATGTCTCAGCTCTCTGTTTTGTTGGTCACTGCTTTATATTAATTATTTATAAAACTAGGGTTTTCTAGGCACGATGTTTCCTAGTAAAGTTTCCTCATTTAGCTCAACCAAACCTAATGCATTTGTGTTTAGGAACCCAAAGTAAGAACCACTGTGTCTTACCACTTTGAGCAAAGGAACAAACTTAGAAGAATGATACAATCTACTGAGTATGCCTAGAGAAGTGGATGAATAGAGGGGATTTATCAGTAAGACTTTACAGGTTTGTTATTTGTCAACCTATCATTCCATTTGCAACAACAGTCTTCTCTGGTTTATGTAAATCACAAATGTCATGACATCTCCACCCTTACTAAGACTTCATTGTGACTTTGATTACGATTTTTGAATCGAACAAGAATAGATTAGAGATACTGCTCTGTTAACATTTGTGCTTAGCTCATTTTAATCACAAGAGCAAGTCTTTTCTGGTTAGTCTAGGTTAGGTTACAAATCTAGAAAAATTTCTGGAATTGTATATTCAGATATGCTTTTTTATTTTCTTCTGGAGCCCTCTTAGACTTATGTTTGAGCTTCTTGGTGTATATTTTATACTTTAGCTTCCCTTCCATAATTCTCACCTCTTTGTCTTTCTGTGTTGTGTTCTGTGCGATTGAATCAATTGTATCTTCCAACTTACTAAATATTTATTTTATTTTCTTACTTTTTTTTCTTTTTTTTTTTTTTTTGTGTTAGAGGTAGGGTTTCACTGTCACCCAGGCTAGAGTGCAGTGGTAGTATCATAGCTCACTGCAGCTTGAAACTCCTGGGCTCAAGTGATCCTCCCACTTTGGCCTCCTAAACTATGTAGTGACATTTTCCTCCTTTCTGAAATTTTTAGCCATTAAAGGTAATAAGGTAATAGTGTTCTGGTTGCTTGGCCAGAAATCTGAACCTCAATTCAGGGATAGGGTAAGAAACTTATGACAGAGCGTATGACTTCTTCAAAACTGTGTATTGAGTAGGCGTAAAGGTAATAATTTTATTTACACTAGGTCTTCTGGCTTCTTTGAATACAGTCATTCATAATCCTGCAAAGTTGATTAAAAGTTTTCCTATCTCACATAATAAATGTTCAAATGAGTCGCCTCTGGTTCCATTATTTCTTGGGTTAGATTCTTACCTTGTGAGACTGTGAGGATTCTTCCTATAATTTCCACTAAATAGTGATGTATGTAAACAAGAGTGTGTTAAAGGATTGTGGCCAAATGGGTGTGTGAAGCCACATGTGGCCCTTTGTTATACATCACCGCTGCTCTTTCTCCCTTGTTTGTTCTCTAAATCATCAGTAGCAGCTTGATTCCATTCAAAACTTCAATTAGGTGAAACAAATAGACTGTACCCATCCAGCTCAAAGCCCTGAAAGAGCAGAGAGTCGAATATGCAAAATGCATGAGAGAGAGAGTGAGATCCTTCATCCCTTTGAGGGAGATCAGGGAGCCTTAACAAAAAAGCTATTTTGTTTATCATTAGATTAGATGTTGCATTAAATACATTAAATTGAGGGTGGAAAAGTAGGCACATGTATTTCATGTATTGTTGCACAATACATTAAGTTGTGGCAGGCACACTTTGTTGTTGGAACCTCCAGGCTCTTTCCTACCCCAACCCCTAGTGAGAAGGGCAATCTTCCTAGGATGGGAGCCAGGGCTGTGCTGTCTAGCCTGTGTGCTGGGGTGGGGGGTGCCCCATCCCCTGCTTTGGAAAAAGGACTCCAGAAGCATGAATGCACCTTTACAATCCAAGTGGCCCTCTGCACAGAGACTCTCTCAATTTGGCATTGCTGGTGTTAGAGGGTAAATGTGATCAAACCTGCAGCTCACTTGTGACATTTGCTGGCAGAAATAAGGGGATGCTGGCTTGCTTCCACAGTTGTTCATTTTTAGGAAAGCTCTCAGAATGTGGAAAATAATTCTGCCTTCATTTTCTCTCACTTGTATCTTCACTTTGCTTTACTTATAATTTAGGTATGATATTTATAAAAAAAAAGTTCTAGTTTTAAAAAATGTGTTAAAATTTGCCTCTATTGTTATACATATTTTTAAAATGTGCCTAGCATATTAGAATAAAAATGTTAAAGCTTGAAGACCCCCAGTGATCATCCAGTTTTTCAGCCTCTTTATAGATAGGGAAACTGTGGGCTGGAGGTTCTGTGACTCCTGGGATATCATTCGATAGCATTGTGATTCTAAAAGTGCGATGATCTTGGTCTCTGTTGTCAGACTGCAGAGCTCTTTTTAGTGTACCAGGTCACCTGATATGTTTGTGGTCATAGAAATTCTTAGGTCACAGTCTCTGTGAAACAGAGTTCTTCAAAAATATTTAATTAAATCAGTTTGTACTATAAACAAATGAGTGTTCTTTCAGAGTGTAACTTACCTTTAGTTTTCATTTATGGTCTTTGCAGCAATAAATATATCTGTACAATAGCTAGGCAGCCTCAAAGAAAATATTTTTAGTGGAAATAAATTATTTTTCTTCCATCAGTTTCCCTAGGTGAGACTGAATTGAGAATAAGGAAAATAGAGAAGATGACTGCAAGCCTGTGAATATTCCATATTGGAATATGGAGAGCGATTTTGCGGTTGATAATTTTGCTGCCTTATTTTCTGACAGACCGAGTTTCAGGTCCTAAAAATGTAATATAATCATCAATCTGAAACCTTTTTATAGCATTTGTCAAATTCATCTCTTTTTTAAATTCAGAAAAATCAATTTTTGATGGATAGAAATCTCAAGGCCCCAGAAAGCAGGCATCCCTGGGGTTAACTTCCTCTGTAGTAGGCACAGGGCTGTACATGAGTGTTTGAATTAATATTTTGATGTTTCCCAAGCTTCATTCTTACTTGAGTAAAGGGGAGAAGGGGAGGACTGGGGAGGTCTTTAGCAGTGGGAAACCCTTTTCAAACAGAATAAGGAAGACATCACTTTTGATACCTAACCCCAAGCCAAACACAGAATGTTCTAGCAGCCTTAAGATTTCTAGTTTAATTGCTCTATCTAAGACACTAACTTATATGCCCATCCCCTTGAAAGCTATCAATCTGAAATTCTCTTTGAAAGTCAGGTGGCTTGCTTTATACTCAGTAGGCATGTTCCATGGTAGCTCTGTTGTCCAGAGCTCTCAGCAGAAAAGTTTATGCTCTTTGTAATTCTACATCTCTTCTTCAAATCTCTTTGTAATTCTACATTGATCAGTTGGGACATGGAAGCTGAAAGAGTTTCAGGCCATGCTGCAATGCTGTACATTCTGAAAGTTCTCTGGAGGAAATTCTTACTCTTACCCTATTTGTTTACTATAGATAAAATATACATATAATAACATTTATTATTATAAATATAAATATTTATTTATTATATAATAAATAATTTCAGATAAAATAATCTCAGAAATACTCTGGTGGCAAGTGTAGACTGGCTTTTAAATATCTCTAATTATCTGAGCATCTAGGGACTCAATCTATATAACTTGTATCATTGGTGCTGAAGTCAATCATTATAATGTGGAAAGAAACCCCTTTTCCATCAGAGTCAAAGATGCCTATCCTTGCACTCTGGGAAAATAATATTTATTATAAAGGCAATTGTGACATCCAAAACCACAGTTGTTATCAAGTTCTTCATACTCCAAGATCCTTTACGTAAGAATGGAGGGAATAAATTTCATAGTTTCATTCTTTCGTAGGTACTGGAATTACCATTTCCAATACACGTGTTATTAAAAATTATCTTGAAATAATCAAGCAGTCAAAGGGGACATTGGAAATGAGGTAGTAAAAAGACTATGGGACTCACAAGTAGATAGACCTGGGTTAACACACTGCGGGTAGTAAGGTGGTTGACTTGGCAAGTGAATTGGCTAACCTTTGTAATCTCAGTGGTTTTACCTGTGAAGTGGGACTAATAAAATTATCACAGTGTTGTTCTAAGAATTCATTGAGAAAATGCATGTAAAGTATCTGGCTTATTAGGAACTTAATAAATACTGATGTTTCTCCCTGTTGAAGACTTTAATACTGCTTTTGATTTATGTGCTGATTTTGTCCTGAAATTGTTTTTAGGTCCAGTAGTTTTTGTTGGCTCAGTTGGGAGTTCTGAATGAATGAAAATCCCAGGCAACTCTGACACTGGGCTGGATGAAAGATCCATTCCCAAGAAGTTCAAGGAAATCAATACCTTCCTAATTTCTTCACTCGGTATAGAGTTATATGTGTTGCCCCAAATTCTGATACTTAAGTCTGATAACAGTGTGGTGATTTCCAGTGTTAGAAAACCTACTCAATGTTATATTACTCCTTGTGTCCAACATCTTAAAACAGCTGTGGATAAACTGATTTTTCGAGAGGCTATGGAAGTTTAACAAACTGTTACTCTATTGCCTTGGGTAGAGATGGTTAAGTGTGGGAGTCAAAATGAGGAAACACCACCACCAGGGAGGACACTAGAGACAGGGGTTCATACACACAGAGCTTGCAGCTTGTGCAATGATATTGCGAAGTCATGTTTAAGTGGAGACTCAGACACCAGATGTGTACAGCTGCAGTAGAGGAGCCAACCCAGCCAAAGAGAGAAAAGCCCCATGCTGGTTGTTTTGCTTTTGAGTGAGAAGGAAAGGGAAATAAATCTCTCACAATAGAGAAAAAGAAGATAGTTAATGTTTATTTTTTATCACCTTTTTCTTTTCCTTTATTTTAAAGTCTAAATGGGGCCATTTGTCTTTAACGTGCTTTACCTGATCAAGAAATACATGAGCAATTCTATATCAATAAAAAAAATGTGAAAGGTTCTGCAGAAAAATGTTCGGTTCAAGTGGCTTAAGACAGGTTCCATTTATTCAACAACTATACTTTTTAAAAGGCTATACTTTTCTTGAGGGTTCCTTCAGTTCATAGCATGAAGAGGGATGAGTTGCTGATCCTATATACACAAGTATTGCTTTTATAACCATATTTTTTTTCTCTTTGAGAAAAGATTTCATTTAAATCATCATCAACAAATGTCTTTGCTAATGGTCATATATACAGTGGGACTAACTTTTCTCTGGGGAAGTTAGTCAATTGAAAATTATTTGCTGTAACTTATTCCTTACCGCAGGCAATATCATGGTCTAACAGAAAAGCATTTAAAACTTTGTCATGTGTTATTAAGGAATATTTACACTTGTGGGGCTATTCTTAAGATAGCCAGAGCACTTTTGTAGCTGAGTTACAAATAGAACACATCCAGACTAGGTTTGTTTATTTATTTATTAGGCTACTCCTTGCAGAGCAGGGCTAACTCCTAAGCAGTGTCCCCAGCCTTGTCTAGGCTTAAATACAGAAAATATAAAGCCCAGAATCCTAGTTTCCAGAGTTTATATCTACAAGGCTAACTTACCTGTGAAATTGGTTAGAGCTAGAATATACTTGATTACAACCCCTTTTAAACTGAGCTTCCCATTGCGTCTATACACATATTGAAGACTGTAAAGAAGGAAAACACATAGGAAAACACATGTTTTCTTAAAAATGTCTTAACTTTGGAGATTCATTATTTGTTATCCTAAGATACTAGTATATCTGAAACTTGACAATGCAAGTTTCAGATATACTAGTATCTTAGGATAACAGTAAAAGACAAAGATTAGACTAGCAGGGGAATAAAATGCACAACAAAATCACCGCTCCCTTCCTGCACTCTTATTTGAAGGAAAAGACTGGAAAAGATGCTTGGTTTAAACCACATGGGAAAAACATCTTTTCAGCTGCAAACTGCCTTTTATATTTTAGCAATGTAAACACATTGTATGGGAATACCAGGGGCTGTGCTGCCTCCCTGTCCAAATACTGCACGCAGGTAACACTGAACAAGAAGTGGCATGATAACATGGACAGACTGCCCGGAACATGGATACCATCTCCCAGGGCCCAGGATTCAGAGGCCTAGAGGTAACACTGGTGTTTCTAGGCTTCTGCAACAGTGAAGGACCACTGCCACCTGTGGACAGCAGCAAGCATTAGCGACATGCTGCAGGCCGAGTGAAGTGTCAGTGTCATGTTATTATGGTGACAACAAGCAACCTGGCGAATCAGATATTCCAAAATTTTCCCAGTAAGTGTTTTATACCTCCATGACCTGGGATGGGGCTTTTCACTGCAAATCAATAAGCATCCTTCAGACCGTATGTATGTAGGACATGGTCATCATGTGTTAATATAAAACCACAGAGAAGGCATCTTAAATCCTAATGCCTTTGAGGGGCAGTTAGATCATGTAGATGTAAAATAATAAGAGTGATCAGGACAGCAAGTTGGAGACTGCATGCCCTACCTAGAGGCATTCAGTTTTGTTTATTTATTTACTTTTTAAAGAATGTACTCTATCAAGCAACACACGTTTGAAGCTCAGATTCAGCCTGCAACCATCTAGTGCCAGAGGTCTTATGAGATCCCAGGTGACATTTGTGCACCCAGGAGCAAAAGTCTAAGCACGCTTCATTTACTCATTCATTAATGTGGTAATTCAACTCATTCACCAAAAAATACTTATTGCATCTTTGTCTTATTCTAGACGTCACTCTATCTTGATAGACAAGTTGAGAAAACAGATATTAAACAAATAATTACACAAATAGAATTACATTTGTAATAAATGAAATGAATGAAAATCCCAGGCAACTCTAAAAATGTATATCATATTTCATAACATGAGCTTGCTTATAAATTACATCACTACACTATTTACCTCTAAAAAAAGAGAAAACCCTGCCAATTAAGTTATAGCTCTGTGCTTTTTTATACATTTCATTTCATACTTATGGAAAGAATTCATTTTTTACTTAGTGCAACATAGAATTTTTATCACACATTCTTGTGTGTATATATAAATTGAATAAAGCATTTCTAAAACCTTTTCACATTGAGAATTGAACTCATCTGAAGCAGTTTTTGACACAGAGTCATCAGCATCCATGCTTTTGTATACACTGTCATTTTCTGGTCAGCAAGAGAGATGGACATCAGCATTTTTGAGAGTGCTCTACTGTTGTCTGTGAGGTGTCTTCCCAGCAGCTGACACTAACTCTCGAAGTTTAGATACTCGTGTTTTGTTATTTTATTTTATTTTTTTTAATAGAAATAAGCTCGTTCTCTGTTGCCCAGACTGGAGTACAGTGGTGCAATCATGGATCACTGCAGTTTCAGCCTCCTGGGCTGAAGAGATCTCCCCACCTCAGCCTCCCCAGTAGCTGGAACTACAGACATGTGCCAACATGCCCAGCTAATTTTTAAAATTGTGTGTAGATATGAAGTCTCACTATGTTGCCAGGGCTGCTCTTGAACTCCTGGCTTCAGGCCATCCTCACACCAAAGTGCTGGCATTACAGGCCTGCATCACTGCACCCAGCCACTGGTGCTTTCTTGATTTTACCAACAGGTGCCAACAGAAGCTTTTCAGGCATTAATTAGGATGTCTATACTTTCCTGCAACAGTCCTTTCATAGTTTATTGATTAAAGAGGGAAGGGGCAGTATTTGTGGAATCACGTTGCTGGAGCTAACACTCACATTCACGCACGTGCCAGCAATGAAGATCATGTCAGGATGCCCACTGATGCTGAGTGGAGGAAATTGGAAGACCCCATTGTTGGAAAGTCACGTCTTGATTTCAGAATGTAAAATTATGAAAATAATGATCAATGAAAAAGAGTCACTCTATGATCCGACTTGGTCTTCAGGATCAGTGGTTTTCTCTTGGAGGAGGTGACATTTAGGCTTAGATTTGAAAACTAAGAAGTTGTTCAGAAGACCAAGTGGAAAGTGTGATCCTGGTAGAGACGGGACTGGATTACAGGCTCATCTGGACACGAAACTGCAGCAATGCTACAATATTTCCAGAGTAAATGTGAAATGTGGTAACTGCCATCCAGGTTTTTGTACATGAAGGCTCACCGTCCCGAAGAAATGAAAGTAGGTCTCACCCTCACTGAGACTGAGAGGATTTGGGAGTGCACAATAAAATAAAACTATCACCGGTCTGTTTCTTGAGTACTTTTAATATGTGGTTACACAAGTTGCTTGGCACAGCTAATATCTGAAACTGGCAGTCACGATCATCTGAAATTCCAAAACCACATCATGGCTAGGGTGGTGATAGTGTGCTGGTATAGTGTTGTGCATAGTGTATGACAAATGATAGCCTTTGTGATCTAAATGCAAAGCTCTTCAATACATCTTCTCACCCCCTAAGAAGTTGTCTTGCTTAATAATTGACAAAAGAAACATATGAAGGTTGTGCACATTTTTCAGAATATTAGTTTTGCTTTAACCAAGTGAATTGACGTGTTTATAAATTTGTTTCTGTAGACAATTTTTATTAATAGAAAACTAGGTTTACCCCACTCTCAGGAGAGAAACATCAAACAAATATTTAAAGACTATCTGTTTGAAGGAGCCCCAGACACTCAGTCCTCCAGGTCACAGCCATGTCTTTAGCTGTTGCTGGCCTGCAAGGAGGTTGGCAAGTTCAAGGAACCAAAGGAAGGGCAGGGCATCTGGGACATGGAGTAGATGATGAGAGGGGAGGGAGGAAGGAGCAGACGCTCATCCAGGATCATGCCATGGAAACTCCCTGTTAAAGATTTTGGTCTTCATGTTATGGGAACTTTGGAGTTGTCAAAGGGTTTTAAGCAGTGAACTAACATGATCATATTAGCACGTTTACTGTGTGGCTCCTGCAAAGCTAACTGTCTGTTGGGAACAAGTTATTTTCTCTCCAGGAAAAGCAGAGTTCTTTCATGTGGCAATCTGGATTTCAAACATGGGTGAATCTTCTTTCAGGTGTTGCCTAAAAGGGGTATGTGAAGATTATTGATCATTCACAGCAGACATTTGGAAATTTTGCGGAGCTGAAATGAACAAACTACACCAACAATAATAAATCTATAAGTAATCAGATTCCAGTGAAGTAGAGCCTTCAATGGTTTTATTTCTTTTTTTCCTAATTTCATTTTGGATAAATGAATGAAATAATACATGAACAAAATCAGAATTGGGGATCAAAATAAAATTTCCTGTGTTCCTAGGGAGAGAAGAGATTCCAATCGGTCTATACCGTACGAATAAACCTCTCAGGTAACACACAATAAGTTGAGTCTCAATATATATTTAAAAAGCAGCTGGTCGCAGTGGCTCATGCCTATAATCCAAAAACTTTGGGAGGCTGAGGTGGGTGGATCACCTGAGGTCGGGAGTTTGAGACCAGCCTGGCCAACACGGTGAAACCCTGTGTCTGCTAAAAATACAAAAATTAGCTTGGCATGGTGGCTTGTGCCTGTAATCCCAGCTACTTGGGAGGCTGAGGCAGGAGAATCACTTCAACCCAGGAGGTAGAGGTTGCAGTGAGGTGAGACCAGGCCACTGCACTCCTGCCTGGGTGACACAGTAAGACTCAGTCTTAAAAAAAAAAAAAAAAAGTAATGACAATAAGGCATTAAACTGTTAACGACAGTTTTGATTTGTTTGGTGGTAAATGCTTTTTTTGTTTTGTTAGAGAATAGTGAAATTCATTTCAAGAACACTCAATGACGAGAACTTATGACACAGGTGAGTTTTGGCTAATCAGTAATTCCTCTTAAATACTTCTGCACATAGCATTTGAACTAGGTACTGTGTTCATTTGTTCATTATCCTTTTTTTTTTTTTAAGACAGTCTCACTCCGTCGTCAGGCTGAAGTGCAGTGGTGTGATCTTGGCTCACTGCAACCTCCGCCTCCTGGGTTCAAGCGATCCTCCTGCCTCAGCTTTCCAAGTAGCTGGGACTACAGGCACGTGCCACCACACCCTGCTATTTGTTTGTATTTTCAGTAGATACAGGATTTCACTATGTTGGCTGGGATGGTCTCGATCTCTTGACCTCGTGATCTACCCGCCTTGTCTTCCCAAAGTGCTGGGATTACAGGCGTGACGCACCACACCTGGCTTCATTATCTCTTTTAATTCTTTTAAAAACATTTTGGGGCAAGCATATGATTCTCATTTTATACCCTTTACCTGAGCATTGCATTTAAATGAGAATAATTTTCATAGTAAGGATGAAAGCTAACATTAACACAGCACCTATTATGGGCTAGGAACTCATTTAATCTTCATAACAGCCACCGGAGCGGGCACTATTATGACCTCATTTTTAGAGATCGGAAAATGAAGTCACAGAGAAGTTAAGTAACTTGTCCAAGGCCATACAGCCTGCAGGGAGTGGTGGATCTGGAATTTGGGCTCAGAGTGTCTGGTTCCAGAGTCTGTGCACTTTACCACTACACATATCAACTCTTCAAAATTAATGCTTTTTGAAAAGTCAGTTCATGATATATAGATATGTACGTACACAATCTTTTTCTTTTGAACACTTTCACAAACCCCTTTAACTGGTTCACCCCAACATAAAAAATATGGGAGATTTTTGAAACCTAATCCAACTTTATGGTATAAGATGAGTAGAGTTTAAAAGCAAGCAGATGTTTGCAAAGCATATAAAATTCAAAATTGCTCTATACTTGATGTTATTTGGAACACAGGCATAATTCCTTTCAAATATGATTTTTATCTAAATGGTGTCCCTTAAAACTTCATTTTAACACTCAAACGATCCCCAGCTGTTCGGGTAGATTGGCCCCTGCTGGGTCTGTTTCCCAACACTTCCCATATTCCACCATAAATATTCATGATGCAGTACTCCTGCCACCCAAAGGGGGGGCCAGGATTCATTTTTATGAACTCCTCTCAACTGGGATTAGCATCTTTCACCTATTACCAACTCCTGAGTTATGGTTTTGTTCTGCCATGGTCTCCGTTTTCTTTATTTTTACTGATATCTGAGAAGCCTGAAGAGAATGTGAAGTGTTAAAGAAACTTCTAATCCCAGGAAGTTGGCCTAAGGAGTATACAAAATCAATTTTTAAAATTCAATATCTTATTCAAACTGTACACCCAGACCAGTGTGAAACCACTGTTTTCTTACTCTGCCAGATTTCCTAGGCAACAGCACTGCCTCTGTAAGAGGTTTGTAAACTTAATTTGGGGGCTGGGAGTGGGGAGGATAGAGAAGCGAAATGGAGGGGATGCCATTTCCACAGACAACACATGCTTGGGCTACAAAAATGATAGATTTTTTTCCATATGATTTATGTTTGAATGTATTTAGACCTCAGAAAATACTAGGAATAAATTTTCTCCTTTTTTCTTTTTAGTTAAGAAAACAACATTTGGGATCGTGAGGTGGCAGGAGAAGTGTGAATTTTCCCATCTCTGCAGTTCTTTCTCTCTTCCTCTCATCTTTAGTGGGCTTTGTAAATCAGACTTACTGTTTACATATGCCATGTTTATAATGTATTCTGATGCAACCCAGAAGTGCTCTTGACCTCATCCAGACCAAAATCTGGAAACTGTGACAACTTGCCTCGTCAGGAAATAAACACTTGGTCTTTGATGTTAGACTTGAGTTCTTATACCTGCTTGGCACTAATCAGTCAGATAAACTTGGACACAATATTTAACTTCTTGAAGTCTCTACTTTTCCATTCTTAAATAGATGGGAATATCAGTCACAAAGGCTTCTTGTGAAGCAAAGTAAAGTATGTAGATAGAATACTCAGCGCAGGCCTACATAAGAAATGTGGGTTCCATCCCCTCTTCCTTTAAGAGACAGAAGCTACTTTGATGTTGGAGGAAGAAGTGAGTAGTGAAAGATGAATAGTTGGACCTTACCATATTGGGGCACAGTAGTCACAGTCCACTTTTCATGGCTTTGCTGCATTGCAAAATGGCAAGAGGTTGGCTTCTGAACGTCTTGGAAATACCATCCAATTCTGTAAATGTTTCTACCATAATATGAGTGAGTTGTGAGGAGGGACAGACTGAATGGACTACACTTCCAGGGTTGATTGACTACATAGCAGACTGGGCAGTATTTTCAACCAATCTTTCTGCAAAGGCTATTCTATTCACTTGAAAACCCAATGGAGCCAACTGATTACCACCAACTACTCCTCAATTCCGCCAAGACTACTTCAAGAAGGAGGTGCTGAAAGAACCATTACTTATCAACAAGGATGGATTATTGTCTACCTCGACATAGATCTCACTAAAAAAAAACAAAACAAAGAAAAAGCAAAAAAACACCTACTGATACTGATACTGTTCCAGTCAGAAGAACTGGCTAGAACAGAGTCAATGATTCAAAAAACTGGAGGCAGTACACTGGACTATTTAAAGGATAGAAGGTTAGTACGCACTTGTAGTCATATTGATGGTGTTTGACTCCTGTCTTATTGCACCTAACACTGTGACATTAGGCAAATCACCTAACTTTTCTGAACTCAGGTTTCTAATAGCAGTAGGACCTGCCTTATATGATTGTGATAGGGATTAAATGAGATAGTCCAGGCAAAATATTTAGCACACTAAAAATAGTGTTGGCACAATACTCAATTTATATTAGCTTAGAATTTTTTCTGAAGCACATAGCTGAGAGCAAACATTAGATTCCCATCCCGTATTTCATTCATGGGGCAAAGGAGCTAACCATGGATACTTAATTGATCGTGCTGGCAGAGACTTGGGTGGAAATGCAACAAAAGTATTGAATGTCCATTGAATATAGAAAGTAGTTGGACCTTACCATACTAGGGCACAGTAGTCACAGTTCACAGTTGTCAAAGTCCTTGACAACACTGAAGGTTTTTAAAATATGTACTAGTACCTACATTTTGGAGAGTGAAACTTGGTGGATTGTTCTACTGTGTGTTGCTAGGTGACTCTCTGTTTGCATTTGGAAGGTGCAAGCATGCTTTCCAATGTGTGTGCATGGAGTGGTCCTTTTTTTGATATGAAATGGCAGTTACTATACACAGAGCCTGGTGTCACCTGTGATTGCATTTGTTAAGTATGATTGTCACTCACCAGGCAGAGCTATTGGCTATTTCAATCTCAGGCAGCTTCAGGCTTGCCCTATTCTTTTCAGCTGTGCTTCAGCATGTATTTGGAGCATTTCTCTAGCTTTCATTGTTTCCAGTTACATCATTTGGTCCCTCTTGGACTGTCTCATGGTCTGCTATGCCACTGAGAAGTCTAGCCCTGTGAGGTAGTGAGTATTGTTTAGATGCATTCCAGTACCATACTGGATGGTCATTTTGCATCAGTTAAAATTCACTTAGCTGACTAGTACCAATAATAACATTGTTCAAAATACTGTACATAACATTGTAGTGCACTGTTTTTTTCCTTTGTTTTTGAGACAGAGTCTCACTCTCCCGGCCACCCAGGCTGGAGTGCAGTGTTGTGTTCTCGGCTCACTGCAACCTCTGCCTCCTGGGCTGAAGTGATTCTCCTGCCTCAGCCCCCCAAGTAGCTGGGATTACAGGCATGAGCCATCACCCCTGGCTAATTTTCATATATATATTTTTAGAAACAGGGTTTCACTGTATTGCCCAGGCTAGTCTCGGATTCCTGATTTCCAGTGATCCACCTGCCTTGGCCTTCCAAAGTGCTAGGATTACAGATGTGAGCCACTGCTCCTGGGCAACATGGTAGTGCTTCTGATGTGACAAACATGGCAGAGTGGGGTCAAAAACTGATAGGGAGAAACATCATCATGACCCTTGTCCACTCAGTCACCCTTATCTGTTTCCTCAAAAAATATACATTAAAAGAACATTATTTGGCTGGGCATGGTGGCTCACACCTGTAATCCCAGCATTTTGGGAGGCTGAGGCGGGCGGATCACGAGGTCAAGAGATCGAGACCATCCTGGCCAACATGGTGAAACCCCATCTCTCCTAAAAATACAAAAATTAGCTGGGTGTGGTGGCACATGCCTGTAGTCCCAGCTACTCTGGAGGCTGAGGCAGGAGAATCGCTTGACCGGGAGGTGGAGGTTGCAATGAGCCGAGATCGTGCCACTGCACTCCAGCCTGGTGACAGAGTGAGATTCTGTCTAAAAAAATAACAAAAGCAAAAGAAACAAACAAACAAAAAAAACAACAAAAAAACCCCACATTATTTGAAAAAGAAGTGGAAGTGTTGGCAAGGAGCCTAGTACAGTGTCTGTTACCCATCTGACATGTGACCCCTTGGACTGCGGTTGAGCCTCTTTTGATAGAGCACGAGAGGCAGAAATTGACTGAGTTCATGGAAAACTGTGGGTGTAGGTTGGGCTATTTTGTGCTCAGGTCAGCAGGTGAAGCACCACAGGTGAACACGGTCTTGCCAACTCTGCTCGGAATTGAACGCTATTCTGGCTTGTGAGGAGCTGGCAGTTCCTTGTCTGCTCCAGGCAGCATTGCTCAACATGGCACTATCAACATGATCTAGGGGAAGCTCCTGCAAGCAGCTTCAGTTGACATTAGTTCCGTTGGAATAGGAGGGGAAAAATTGGAGGCCAAGAGTAACTGTGGCTAAGAAAGTGGTTCACTTTGGGGACCCCAGAACATTCTGAGAGAAAGTTCAAGGAAGTTTCTCAGTTCCTACATGGTCGATCTAATAGGTGATAAATGGAAACTGCTAAAACTATTGTAAATTGGGTATTTAAATTCAATGTTGTGACCTTAATTTTTATTATAAAACTTTTTTTGTAGAGGAATGTATAGGTGGAACACTTTTGGAGTAGCCCCTTAGATTGAAATGGAAAAGGATTCTAGGGTAAGGTTGCAGAGTTAGTAGCCCACAAATAATTTCTTTACTACATCATCCATAAGTGAGTTTTGCATCCAAGTAATTGAAGTCAAACACGTACAACTTTCCTTATAACATTATTTGTGTGTTTGATTTTATTTTTTTAAAAAATTTCAAATAATGATGGATCTTTACAATAATCTGTAATGAGATGGTTAGTGATCTGAAATAATATCACTCCAAGCTTAAATGTGTTGGCTGTTAAAAGAACTGCTCATTTTTAAGACCTTTCCTGATCTGTTTTCACTTCTAAAAACATATATTTGTGAAGATAAAAGGAAAAATTGCCATAAAGTGCCTAGCATGATAGGTCCTAAATAACTGCTAGTCTATTATTTCTATAAATTATAAAGGGCCTTACTTCATACATTCTGTCAAGGCAGGATTTTGGGTGTGGGCATTCTGTTCTGAATATAGAGGCATCTTCATAAGAATAGGATTTTGGTAACAGTGTCTAGGTGCAAAGGGGACTCTGAATGCATGTTAGAAATGCACTGTGGTGAATTAGGAGGCCATATTATACCTTTCTGCCCATAGATCTTTCTCTGGGAGCTACTCTCCCTATGACGCTTGATGATAGGAAGGCCCGAGGAGCCATGCAATTCCATTACCCAGTCCCCTAATTCCAGAAGATTGAATGATGAATGGTAACATGAACCAGATCAGGCCAATCATACTACTTCTTCTAGAGTTTTAAATTGGGCCACTGAGGGAGATGGAGCATCTTAGTTTGATTTTCTCCAAAACTCCAAGGCCAAGATTTAATTGCAGCAGTTTATTTGAGAGAGGATCTCAGGAAACATCTGTAGGGAAGTGGAGAAGTGAGATGGGAAAGCAAAGATGGCAATAAAAGGTGAGTCATCGGTCAGGCGTGGTGGGTCATCCCTGTAATCCCAGCACTTTGGGAGGCTGAGGCGGGTGGATCACCTGAGATCAGGAGTTCGAGACCAGCCTGGCCAACATGGTGAAACCCTGTCTCTACTAAAAATAAAAAGTTAGCCAGGTGTGGTGGCAGGTGACTGTAATCCCTGATACTTGGGAAGCTGAGGGAGGAGAATTGCTTGACCCCGGGAAGCCGAGGTTGCAGTGAGCTGAGATAGCGCCACTGAACTCCAGACTGGACAACAGAGTGAGACTCCATCTCAAAAAAAAAAAAAAAGACTAATCAAACAAGTGACAAGTTTGGAATTAGAGTTTAATCCAGTTAGGAGACTCTGGTAGCCCATGTGGAATATGTGTCTCAATAATTCCATCCTAGGGTTAAAGGAGCTAAGGTATTTATCCATCATTTAGTATGAGTTATTGGTTAAAGGAGTTAAGGCATTTATCCATCACTTGGTGTGAGTTATTGGTCAAAGGCTGCCCCCAGGAGGTGTTAAATCACATGCATTTCCTGTGGGCAGAGGAGACCCAAGTCCAGAGATAACACTGGGGTTAGGAGTTGCCAGTGCTGGCATGGCAAATTGAGCCAGTGGTATGGAAGTCTTCAGGGCCAAGGGGATATGAGGAGGGTCATGACAGAGCATGATATAGAGTCAGTTTGTTGCCAGGAGATGAGCCGTTTAAACAGAGTGTCTGAAGGCAAAGTTGCAGGCATGTGTAGGCTAAGGAACACAAGAAAACTGGTCTTCAAACTGAAAGCATGTAGTAGGTACACAGACAAATAAAGAAGAGGGGGCATGTGGTCTCTGAAACATGGCAAAAGCAAATTCGGCCAGTGAAGATGCTCCAGCTCACAAAAGATTCAGCTGTGTTTGATTTTTCTGTTTCTAGATTGTATATGAATACCTGGCCCCAGCCCTTCTTAATTTTGCTAACCCAAGTGTTAATTATTCATAAGATGTGGCAGAATATATTTTCCAGAAATGGCTAGCAGTATTTTCAGTCTCATATTCTCTTTCGTAACTGTAACACTCCCCCATCAGAAGGCGGAGTCTAATTTCCTTCCCCCCTACCCACCCTGAGATTATGTGAGTCTTTGTGGCTGCCTTGGTGCATAGCATCTGGTGAAGAGCTGCTGTGTGAGTTGTGATGCTCAGCCATAGAAGGTGGATCTTCTACTGGGCTCTCTTTCTTGGCATGCTCAACCTCAGAATCCAGCCCCCATGTTGTGAGAGAGCCCTGAACATATGGGGATGCCACTTGTAAGCATTCTAGCTGAGTGTCTCTGCTGAGGTCTCAGTCAGCAGCCCGCATTAGTCCCTAGCTATGTGGATGACTGAGCCTGGAGATAATCCCAGATTTTGAGCTGCTCTTGTTAACACCGTGTGAAGTAGAGATGAGCCATCCTCATTGCACTTCACTCTAACTGCAGAATTGAAAGCAAGTTAAATTTTTTAAAAAGTCACTAAGGATAACTGGAACACAAAATAAAATAACCTATGTGGATTCATATGAGTTCTTTCAAGTGGTTCAGGGTAGTATGAATCCATGCTTAGGTGGTCACCCATTTGTTTACAGTTAAGAGTCCTTTTCTCCTCCCAGCCCATCAGCACTACTGGCGTCGTATATGGGGGATTTGTCATAACTCTTACTAGTTCATCGTACCAAACCCAGATCAGCAAACTCTTACCCAAACTAGTGTGTGTTATTACTCCTTACAATCATACTCTGGACCCTGAAGGAAGACTTAGACCCTGAAGCTCAAGAAGACTTGGGGCTTTTTGTACATGCCATATTTTGTGCCTATATTTTGTCAGCAATTGTGCTTTCCATGCATTGTCTCACTTAATTTTTTTCAAAATTCTGAGATATAGATATCACCTGTCTTTTATAGTTGAAGACTCAAAGATTCAAGAAGATTAAATGACTTGCTTAAGACAACACAATACATATCAGAATTGGGACTGGACGCAGCTCTGGCTGCTCTCACAGCCTGCATTCTTCCCTCTGTGCTGCTCTGCCTTCGTCTTGGGGCTTCGAAGGACTTGGGATTCACAGTTAGTGAAATGTGAAAAGCTATGTTTTGCACTAGACAGACTTTGAGAGTTGGCATGGTAACATAACCAATAGTTACACCTTTGGTTTATGAGAAATTACTTTCTGAAGTTAAAAAAATTATCACATCATAAATAGAGGTGCTCTGCTTGTATATGTGCATGTATATATATATACATATATAATAATGTATACATAATACATTACATAAAACCATATATCATTACATATATAATATATATTACACATTACATATACAATTTTACATATTACTAGATATGATATATCTTTACTAGGTCAAATGCTGTTATATATAGAGAATCCATGTTTGTGGTAAGAATTAATAATTTACTTGTGCTGCTCTATGAAAAATGAAGCACTGCTTTACATATGGCTTATAAATTACTGTCATTCACCTAATTTATTCAACATTTATTGATTGATTGATTTTAAAACATTTTATTTTGAAATAATATTCAGATTTACAGAAGAGTTACAAAGATGGTACAGAGCTCACAATATCCCTTTACTCAGCCTCCCAAAATTAACATCTTATACATGAAATTAACATGGGTACAATACCACTGTCTAAACTATACACTGTGTTAAACTTTCACCAAATATTCCACTAATGTTCTTTTTTCTGCTTTAGGATCGAATCAAAATTACCACATTGCATTCAGTCATCTTCTCCATTGCATGCCCCTTTCTCAGCCTTTCCTTGTTTTTCATGACCTTGATACTTTTGAAGAGTGCCTACCGGGCATTCTGTAGAATGTATTTCAACTGGGTTTGTGTATGTTTTCTCATGAACAGACTGGTGTAGTGGGTTTTCTGGAAAAATGTCACAGAGGTGAGTGCCTCACTGACCTTCTCATTGCATCGCAGCCTGAGCATCTGGCATCAACATGACTTACTTCTGATGATGCCAACCTTGGTCACTGGGTTTAGGTAGTGTCTACCAGGTTTCTTCACTCTAGAGTTACTATTTTTTGCTTTCCACATTCTAGAAGTGAGTCACTAAGCCTAGTCCACACTCAAAGGGAAAGGAATTAAGCTCCACCTTGCAGAGGAGAAATATGATTGATTGGTTTTTTAATGTGGCAATGAGAAAGAGTGTTTTCACTCCTGGGTAGCCTATGGATCCACAATATTAGTGGACCTCTGGCTTATGGAAACACTTCTGGGGACTTAAACCTTGAGTCATCCACATTTGTAGTTTCTTCATCATGGAAAATATACCTGATAGAGCAATGCCTGTTCTTATTTGCTGTGTGATTGAGAACCAAGTTGTAGGTCTTCTAAACATTCCCTTTTCACCCCTGAAAGAAAGGGCTCACGCTCAGGTTTGCCTCTTAAATCTTGAAATCTGTAATGTTTGATATAAGGCATATGAAACATTTTTTTTTTATGTGTATAGAACTTCTTTTCCCTGAAAGGAAGAGAATATATTTTTTAATTTTTTTGAGACAGGGTCTCATTCTGTTGCCCCAGCAGGAGTGCAGTGGCACAATCACTGCTCACTGCAGCCTCAACCTCCCTGGGCTCAGGTAATCCTCCTGCCTCAACCTCCTAAGTAGTGGGGACTACAGGCACATGCCACCACACATGGCTTATTTTTGAAATTTTTGTAGAGATAGGGTTTCACCAAGTTGCCCAGGCTGATCTTGAATTCCTGGGCTTAAGTGATCCACCTGCCTCGGCCTCCCAAAGTGCTGGGATTACAGGTGTGAGCCACTGTGCCTGCCAAATATGTCTTTTTTATCTATTAAGTTTCCCTGACATCTAGAAAATAATAATAATAATTATTATTATAAATCATAAAATGTATAAATATATAAACATATGTATACACATATTTATATATTCTATATTATTTGCATTATTATTTTATAAATACATATAAATTTTTAAATATAAAGTTGTAAAAATTATAAACATTATTAGATAATAACAATGATTCCCATTAAGTACCTCCTATGTGTTTAGCATTATGGTTGATGTCATAAAATCTTTATTTTTAATCCTTGCAAAAATATCTCTGAAGGAAGTATTACAATTTTCATTTTACAGTAAAAAGAAGATGATGTTCAGGTGGAGAAATGATCATTCCCAAGATGACATAGTAAGCAGCAGGGCTGGGATTTGAATTTAGGGCTCTTTTATCATGGACTGCGAACCCAGTAAATGTTTGCAGATTGACTGATTAAAATTGGTTAGAGGAAAAACAGTATTTGAAGATTGGGCTAGCAAGAAGTATTTCAAAAATTACACACCATCACACATGACTGAAGAAGACAGATGTCAGGCTGTGCTGGCATAAAGAGGAAGTGCCACTTCAAGTCTGTCGAAAGAATCACAATGACACTCAGGTGGATGTGTGAAAACAGCAGCTATGTTCCGACTTCTGCTAGGCCAGAATCCCAGCTTCCACTGCTCCTTGCAATCATGGATAGTGTATTAGTCTGTTCTCATGCTGCTAATAAAGACATAACTGAGGCTAGGTAATTTATAAAGGAAAGAGGTTTAATTGACTCACAGTTTAGCATGGCTGGATAGGCCTCAGGAAACTTACAATCATGGTGGAAGGGGACGCAACCACATCTTTCTTCATATGGCAGAAGGAAGAAGTGCAGAGCGAAGGTGAGGAAAAGCCTCTTATAAAACCCTCAGATCTCATGAGTACTCACTATCATGAGAATAGCATGAGGGTAACCTCCTCCATGATTCAATTACCTCCCACCGGGTCCCTCCCACGATACGTGGGGATAATGGGAATTCCAGTTCAAAATGAGATTTGGGTGGGGACACAGCCAAATCATATCAGATGGGTTATATTATTTAATCTCATATCCTTTACATGTCCCATAAAAAAGTGATTCCTCTATCTCATGTAGAAGCAGAAAGTAAGAAAGATAGTTTTCTTAAAATATCTTCAGAGATCATAGAATGAGAAAAGAAAAAAGTTGTGATAGAATTGAAGCTCTCATAAAATAATCAAAGAACAATACTAGATGAGATATAATGGAAAGAGGTAAAACCAATCTCTCTCTCTCTCTCTCTGTTTCTCTGTCTCTGTGTGTGTGTGAGAGAAAGAAAGAGAGAGAGAGAGAGACAAAGGGAGAGAGAGAAAATGAGAATATATGAATACGAATCTCCCAAAACTTTAGCACAAGCAATATTCCATATCTATATTTCTGGAAATAAGTTTAATTTTTATTTTGTGCCCCTTCACTACTATCCTGTGGGATACTTCACTTTGCTTATTATTTGGCATTTTCCCCAAACTGCCTCGTGTTGAAATGCCTAGAGATCTCAATACTGACCTCTCCACTTAGGACCCCATGAAAATATCCAACGTCTGGCCATAGCGTCCCTTTGGGTTAGGACATATCTTCTGTACTCTGTGTGGAATAAAGATACCATCACGAGCCCAACTGTTTTAAACTCAAATGACCAGGGACGTCCAACCATAAGGGTTAGAAAACCCTAGCAATCTTGTTTCACAGAAATGGAAACCTCAGCTCTGGGAGGAATGTGTGGGCACTGGTGGCTCAAGGCTTCATGGCCTAAACTGTCACCACTGCAGTTTCAATGGGACAGAACGTTGAGGGCACCAGAGCACAATTCTAGCACATGCATGTCCCATGAGAGAAATCCAAGTTACCACTCTGAAACGGACTTGGAGATTCCCAGGCGTTTCTTTCGGTTTCTCTTTCTTGGTTACTTGGTTTAATATTTCAACATCCATCCACTGGGAGACACCAAGAACATCCTGTTGTCCTAGGCTACCTGGGTCTGCTCTGTTGCTGTAGAAGAAGAGTTGAATGGGCCATGCGTATTGACAGTCACCTTTCCGAGAAGGCCCTCATGGTCTGCAAGTTGCTGTTGTTCCACAAAGATTGGTGCTGCCAATATGTAGGCTGAACACAGGCCTTTTAGTTTAGCCATGGTGAGGTGTATGTAACTGAGCCCAGAGGACAAACACATGAATCTATGCATGGCTGCTCCCTCTTGACACCCAGCAACCACCATCCCCCTTTCCTTTCTTCTGTGTCTTCATTCTGTAATTTTAAAGTGAAAACAGAACTTCTACTCTGTTTTCTTCTTTCCAGTATCCTTTCTCAAGGATTACTGTCTGTCACTCTTTCTTCCTCAGTGCTAACAGCACCAGCCTTTTTAAGTGTTAATTTGGGAAATAAACCAGTTCTCATCTGTACTTCCAGGCTGATCTAGAAAGTGTGATGAGACTTCAGGTTACACTCAGCAAGCCTGTGCCCGGTGGGTCGAAAGGGTACGCAGAGCTCTACCCTGTTTCTCAGCTCTGCATTCATTGATTTGATACAGTTTCTTCTGTTACTGCTGAAATGGGGGCAGGGAAGATGTGGATTAATAAAAGCATGAAATAGAGTACATGTGTAAAATGCGGTAAATAACAAGGAAGGGTGGGAGTGAGGAACAGAGGGCAGAAGAAGCTTGTTGTGTAAAAACAGAGATTTCTGTGGTCGATCCTGTGGTTTATTTGGGAAATCATAGCATGGGCACCTTAAGAAGTTCACTGAGGACATTTGACTGATGGATTTCCAAATGAAAATCATGCCTGAGAAATGAACTTCCAGGTGTGCATGACCACTTAATTTAGATTTCTTTCCCTTGTTAATGTTGCCACAGGCACAACTTTTATAAGGTAATGAATATATCGTTTGTGTCACTCAGGTTAGGTGCTCTGCATTCAGTGGGGTGTGAAAGAAAATGCTCAGTTGGTGCAAGCAAAGGCCTTCCTCAAGGATCATTTTGTCTTTATGGCAAGACGTGCCTAAACTGTTTGGAAAATACTAAAGAACTTGATAATGGTTCATGGAGGTAATGTATTATATAAAAAATAACAATTCACTAAAAATATCTATATAGTTGTATTATTTTATCTATGTTTCTAGGGAAAAAAACACTTCCGTGTTTGATGAAAACAGATGCTGCATTCTAGTTGCCATGGTTTTGATGACTGCTGTCATTATAAAGCAGCTATGACATATCTGAGCTCCATCAGAAATTGTATAAAGAGACACAGGACCAAATTCCTGACTTTGATGCTAAATAGATGCATCACCTTTTACAAATCTATCAGTCAACGCCTCATATCTGTGAAGAGAGTAAGTTGGTCTAGATAATTTTTATTTCCTTTTTATTTGTAAAGATTCTGTGATTCTAAGTCACAAAGATTTAATAAGCATTGATCTGAAGCAACGCTGTAAAGTAAATTATTTATATTTTGTCTGACTGGCCATTCATGCCTTCATGAGTGGCAAAGGAGCAAACTTATAACGTAAGTTGTGATGGGGAGGAAAAAATCCATTTGCTGCCTCTTTAGCCTTTTCTTACTAAAAGAAGGATCAGACTTTTCTCGTCCTAAAAAAGTCATTTGGAGAATATTCACTTTAATTACATGCAATTTAGTTATTTTAAGTGGCATCCTTAGACAAGGAAAAGGTGAACTGAAATTCCTTCAGCATAGACTAGCACATGCCAGTGCATAAAATCTTGCTCAACTGTAGGACAGGACTTCCAAAGCTCCCTTATCAGATACTCTTAACTGCTGAAGCAGGTCATCCATTGCTTCACGTTTTCTCACTCCCCAAAGGGCTTATTCAGTTGGTCTTTTACAAATTATCAGAAAGCATCACAGTTATTCAAGATTCACGATGTAGTTCACTTGTTTACAAATGACTTTTCCTTATAATGTATTTTTATGCCATCTTATATTTTTATTTGCTGCTTCTTATAAAAATAGTGTAACATTACAGGGAATTTAAAAGCAATATCAAACTCCCATTATGTTTTAATCTTCAATAACTTTCATTTTGCATATTTATTTTCAGTCATCTCAGTGGAAAATCTGTGTTTACACAGTTATCATCATTCTGTTCAGGCAGTGTAAGTCTCTTTTCATCACTGCCAGTGTTGGTAATTTTGATGCTTACTGGGCTGAAGGGTATTTATACAGTTTTATGTGTGTGCTCTAACTTTCTTCTTCCTCTTCATTTTTTGATATTTCGCTTTTGAAGGGATAGATTCAGAACAAAATAAAAAGAAAGACTAAATGGTAAAACTGAATAACTCTGTATCCAAGTGAATAAATTGGGATGCATCCTCTCTCCAGAGCTGGAAGTCAGATGGGGAAGGAAGCATGTATTGCCTAATCATTGTTAAAAGAGGAAGGAAGGAGAGGACTTGTTGCATGTGGAAACAAGCAATTTTTTTAGCTTGCTCTGTAGCCATCATCTGCCCTGTGCCTAAATTGTTGCTTTTGGCTTTCTTCCATTAAATAAAGATTATCTAATCTCTTTCACTTTGAGTTCTGTTCATGAAGATGGTACCTGTGTCTATATTTATGAAATGAATGGCCTCCTGTTTGGCCGATTGATCATTTGTCAAATGCTGAAAATGACTTCATTAATTATTGGGCTGCCCTGCTATGGTTGAAATCCAAGGACTTCCAAGATTCTAGAATCACAGGCATTAGAGATCATCAAACACAACCTCAAGCCCAAAGTAGTATCCACAACACGAAATTTCCTTCCAATTGAGTCATTCACCAACTTTCAGTCTTCTAGGGGTAGGGGGCTCACTACCTATGTATTGTTCTATTCTTTTAGAGATACAAATTAAAATACCTATGGGAGTTGATCAGGTAACATAGATGAATAAAATAGTCCTGGAATAAGAAAATCAAATGCAGAAATGGATTCAAACCATTTTTATTATTACTGAACTATGACATAAGGATGTAACATGATATAAATATGTAAATGTGTAAATATTTTAAATCCAAGGTAGAAAAAAAATACAAATTGAAAATAGAAACCTTGATTCTTTCAACACAGCATCCTTTGTATGCATATTAAACCCATATGCCTTCTCTCCTTTTTCTTGAAATGTGGCTTTTTCAATCTGTCTTTTATTTTCCTACACTTGATATAGATGCAGATTCAGAGAAATAATTCTCTACTGTAAGGAAAAAAAATGGGTGAGCGTGATGCTAAGTGGCAACTGATATTAAACCCCCAAAATCAGGAAGGCAACAGGCCTCAAGTCGGGTCTGTGGTGACCTGACGAGCTCATGCTCCCTCCAAAATGGGCAGCCACTACTGAAGTCCAGATAATTGGTGACATGTGCTGACACACAGGAATGTGGGCTGTGGTTACCAATCTTCCCCTTTCTCAAGAAAAGCCAGGAATCTGGATTTTTAGTAGAGTCCTCTAACTTCTAAATGTTTTCTATTTTAAAACTCTAATTGGGCCAAATAAAACATGTGTGGGGCCTATGTGATATTTGCGAGCTGCCATTTTGCCTCTTCTAGCTTATTCTAGGGATTGGCAAACTATGGCCTGTAGGTCAAATCCAGCTCACAGCATGCCTATTTTTGTAAATAAAGTTCTACTGGAACACAGACATGCTTATTTGTTCATGTATTGTCTATGGGTGCTTCTGTACTACAGTGGCAGAGTTCATTAGTTGTCACAGAGATCATATTGACTGTAAAGACTAAGATACCTTACTATCTGGAACTTTACAAAACAAGTTTGTTAACCCCTTGTCTAAAAAAAAAAAAAAAAAACTGTTACAAATCCCTTCATTGTTTTTGAATTAAAATCTGCCTTTCTATAACTTCATTCATTGATCCTGTGTTTGTTCCTGATCACCTTTGGACATTTGCAGAAGATATTTGAATCCTACTGAGGATATTTAGTCATGAGATCATCCAGGATGCACTGAACATCTTCCTGGCCCAAAAGCTGTTACCCAAATTAGACCTGACCTCTTGGACAAGTGATGTATTTTGGAATAATTCAAGACATGACACATTCAGCCAAAAGGTGGGTGAAGCTTGTTGGAAAATTGCAGAACTAGAAAGAGCCCAAGAGGTGGTTAATAGGAAGACTGGGTCAATCACTACATACTATGTGAATTCAACCTGTGATAGGTTGACTGATGGCATGTCCCCTATGCAGTCTAAATTCCTCATTGCTCCTAGAATAATAACTGCATTTTGTTGTATGGCCACCATGTTCTGCGCTATTCAATCTGGCCTCTCCATTCTCTCTGCCATACTCATATTGCTTTAGTCACATGGCTTCTTTTCTAATTGTTCAGACTTTCTAGCTGTTTCCTATCTTAGGCTCTTAGCATTTGCTATTTTCCTGCCTGACACACTCCCATCTCTTCAAGGTGGAAATTCCTTTCTTTTGGATTTAGTTTAATGTCACCCCTTAAAGACACATTCCCTGACCACCACCTCTAAGATGACACATCTATTTCTAGAAATTACCTTTTAGCATACTTACTCACTAATCAAGTTCCTAAAACTTATTTGTAATAATCTTATTCATCTGTACACTAGTTTACTGACAGTCTCCTCTATTGGAATTTAAGTATCTTAAGCAAGACCCTTATAGTCTTATTCGATGTTTTTTCTTAGGACCTAGCAAATTGTAGGCACCCCAAAATATTTGAGGAATAAATAAATTATACATCAGCAATAGTTTGGCATTATATAAATTATACTTGTGTTTATTTTGTTTGACAAATGATTTTGCAAAGTCCATCTACAGCATCTTAAAAAATAACCTTCTTAACTTTGAAAGAATGCTTTGAATTAAATTATGTCTGCTCAGTAATAACTCAACATTTCTATTTTGGGTGAGCATTTTTTAGGCGTACCCGTAAGCGGAAACCAGTAGGCATTCACTAACATGTTGATTATTTATACATTATTAAAAGACTATTTTCTATCTGATGCTTTGTCATACACAAAAACATATTGCCAAAACTCTTGTTTGTGCTTCTCCTGCAAAATGAAAATCAGAAGGACTTAGTGGTTTTTCACTTTATTTTACAGACAAGAAACTGAAGCCCAAAGATTTCTTAAGGTTACATAGCCAGTTAGCTGCAGAGCCAGGAGGACACAGCCAAATTGCTACATTCCCACCTTCCGTACATTTAATATACTGTATTTTTTCCCCTTTGATGGTTATTAGTTTTTTTAATACATGCTAGTGGCAGTGAGAACACCCTATGTCTGAATAATAGTACATTTTTCTTGTTTTTAAATTTTTAGTTCTGGGGTACGTGTGCAGGATGTGCAGGTTTGTTACATAGGCAAACATGTGCCATAGTGACTTACTGCACCTATCCACATATCACCTAGGTATTAAGCCCAGCATGCATTAGCCATCCTTTCTAATACGCTCCCTCCCCAACCCCAACACCCAACAGGCCCCAGTTTGTGTTGTTCCCCTCCCCATGTCCATGTGGCCCCATCATTCAGCTCCCACTTATAAGTGAGAACATGCAGTGCTTGGTTTTCTGTTCCTGTGTTAGTTTGCTGAGGATAGTGACTTCCAGCTTCATCCATGTCCCTGCAAAGGACGTGATCTCATTCTTTTTATGGCTGCATAATATTCCATGGTGTATATGTTCCACATTTTCTCTATCCAGTCTATCATTGATGGGCATTTGGGTTGATTCCATGTCCTGGCTATTGTGAATAGTGGTGCAATGAACATACTTATTCCTGTATCTTTGTAATACAATCATTTATATTCCTTTGGGTATATACCCAGTAATGGGATTGCTGGGTCAAATGGCATTTCTGGTTCTAGCTCTTTGAGAAATAGTCACACTGTCTTCCACAATGGTTGAACTAATTTACATTCTCACCAACACTCTAAAAGAGTTCCTATTTCTCTGCAACCTCACCAGCATCTGTTGTTTCTTGACTTTTTAATAATGGCCATTCTGACTGGTGTGAGATGGTATCTCATTGCAGTTTTGATTTGTATTTCTCTAATGATCAGTGATGTTGAGCTTTTTTTCATATGTTTGTTCACTACATGAATGTCTTCTTTTTTTTTGAGACAGAGTCTCCCTCTGTCACCCAGGATGGAGTGCAGTGGTGGGATCTTGGCTCACTGCAAGCTCCGCCTCCCAGGTTCATGCCATTCTCCTGCCTCAGCCTCCTGAGTAGCCCCAGCTACAGGTGTCTGCCACCACGCCTGGCTAATTTTTTTGTATTTTTAGTAGAGACGGGGTTTCACCATGTTAGCCAGGATGGTCTCAATCTCTTGACCTCATTATCCGCCCACCTCTGCCTCCCAAAGTGCTGGGTTTACAGGCGTGAGCCACTGTGCCTGGCCATGAATATCTTTTTTTGAGAAGTGTCTGTTCATGTCATTTGCCCACTTTTTAATGGGTTTGTTTGTTTTTTTCTTGTAAATTTATTTCAGTTCTTTGTAGACTCCAGATATGAGACCTCTATTGGATTGATAGATTGCAAAGATTTTCCCCCATTCTGTAGGTTGCCTGTTCACTCTGACGATAGTTTCTTTTGCTGTTCAGAAGCTGTTTAGTTTAATTAGATCCCATTTGTAAAGCAGAAAAAACCAAAATTGTTGCTTTTGTTGCAATTGCATTTGGCGTTTTCTTCATGAAATCTTTGCCTGTGCCTATGTCCTGAATGGTATTTCCTAGATTTTCTTCTAGGGCTTTTATAGTTTTGGGTTTTACATTTAAGTCTTTAATCTGTCTTGTGTTAATTTTTGTGTAAGGTGTGAGGAAGGGGTTCAGTTTCAATTTTCTGCAAATGGATAGCCAGTTATCACAGCATCATTTGTTGAATAGGGGATCCTTTCCCCATGGCTTGTTTTTGTCAGGTTTGTCAAAGATCAGATGGCTGTGGATGTGCAACCTTATTTCTGAGTTCTCTATTCTGTTCCATTGGTCTATGTGACTGTTTCTGTACTAATACTAGTGTCCATTTTAGTACTGGTTATTGTAACCTTATTGTATAGTTTGAAGTCTGGTAGGGTGATGCCTCTACCTTTGTTCTTTTTGCTTAGCATTGTCTTGGCTCTATGGGCTCTTTTTTGGTTCCATATGAGTTTTAAAATAGTTTTTTCTAATTCTGTGAAGAACGTCAATTGTAGTTTAATGGGAATAGCATTGAATCTATAAATTACTTTGGGCAATATGGACATTTCTTGATACTGATTCTTCCTATCCATGAGCATGGAATATTTTTCCGTTTGTTTGTGTCTTCTCTGGTTTCCTTGAGCAGAGGTTTGTAGTTTTCCTTGAAGAGGTTCTTCACTTCCCTTGTTAACTGTATTCCTTGGTATTTTATTTTCTTTGTAGCAATTGTGAATGAGCGTTCATTCATGATTTGGCTCTCTGCTTACCTGTTGTTGGTGTATAGGAATACTTGTGACTTCTGCACATTGATTTTGTATCCTGAGACTTTGTTGAAAAAATAAAAATAGCTGAGTGTGGCATGCACCTGTAATCCCAGCTACTCTGGAGGCTGAGGCAGGAGAATTGTTTGCACCCAGGAGGCAGAGGTTTTGCAGTGAGCCAAGATCATGCCGCTTCACTCCAGCTTGGGTGACAGAATAAGACTCCATCTCTAAAATAAAAATTTAAAAAAATTTAAAAGGCTATGTACAGTGTGATTCCATTTGTGTCATATTCTGGAAAAGACAAAACTATAGGGACAGACAAGAGATCAGTGATTGTCAGGGGTTTGGGGTGAAGGAAGGGGTTACTCTGAAGGCGCAGCAGGAGGAAATGTTTTGAGGTGATGGAACTGTTCTGTGTCCTGATTATGATGGTGGCTACATGACTCTGCATTTGTCAAGCTTGTAGAACTGTATAACTAAAAATCAATAAGTAAGTTTTACTGTAAAAAGAATTGTACTTTTTTCGTTTAAAGTATGCATGTCCTGCTGGATCACATGCACGATCCTACTAGATCCACAATAATCCCATGAGAAAATTCAAACAATCTCTATTCTATTTTGTAAAATTTGAGAAATGACTAAGTATAATTTTGGATAGCAGTAATGACATGACCAAGGTCTCACATGTAGAATATGGCAGAAATGGAATTTGAATCTATATATTTTACTAGATGTTCTTTTTTATCCTTTGATATAGTACTTGCCTATCCTTGTTTTTCTTTTAATGTGGGGTCTGGAATACTTTTCATGTGAGCTCAGTATTTACTAAAATATTAGTTGTTTGCAGATTCATAATGATGGCAAAAACTTTATGTAGTGATTAATATATATAGTCATGATTCTAAGTAATTTACATTTATTAACTCACAATCTTTGCAAAAATCTTATGAGGTAGATGCTAGGCCTATACCCATTTTAAGGTAGGGGAGTCATGGAATGATCATCAACCGTGCCTAAAGTAACACAGATAGTGAGTGGTAAAGCTGTGATTTGAAGTCAGTGAGCCTGGCTTCAGACATTGCCTTAACAACTATGCCAGGGTGCTTACTTTCTGGCCTAAAAATGTATAAAGCTGAAGTTATGGGCATGTTATGAGGCTGAGCTTAATCCCTGGAGAACTTGGATCAACAAGGCACAGCAGAGTTCTAGGCTGCTGGGGTTATCCATCCCCTCTCCTGCAATGCTGTCCTGGCCCATGGAGAGGCAACTTCTGCTCCCTTGTAGGGGAAAAGCTGAGGAAGGTGCTTTCCTCTTCACATAACCTGCTAATTGGCTTCTCTCCAGGGAGTAGGAGGGATGTGTTTGGCTGCTGAGATATTCAAAACCTGCCCAGCACTGGGCCATGCTAATTGTACATAACCAACCTGGCTCACCAGGGTGAGGTGCCTCCTCCCATTATTATTGGCAAGGTCTCTGTAAGGACTCACACTGTAAGGACAGAGACCTTGCCAGTAATAATCAGCCTGCCATTTGCTGTTCCCCACACCTCTTATCCGCCTCATGAACTAGTGGTTGTCCTTAGTGTTGGAAGAGGGCTCAGGTCTTTGGGAATTTGACCAAATATCTTTCCTTCACATCAAACAGAATGGCAGGGGCAGTGAGGAGAGGGGATTCAGTGCAGAGATGCTGAGGAAAGGGAGTTCACTTTGGAGCTTTGGCACTCACAGATGAGGGAAGAGCAAGGACAGGTCCTCGAAATAGGCAGTTTTGTGACTATTATCAGGGAATGGAATGCAGAGTAAGAGCAGATTTCATTTACTGAACAAATATTTGTTGAATCTTACTGTGCACCCAGGCCTTGGGCATTTAGCATTAAACAAAACAGACATTGTCCCTGCTTGTGCAGGCCTCACATTCTAGTGAAAAGAGACAACAAACAAGTGAATAGATGAATAGGATAATTTCAGAAAGGGAGAAGTGCTCTGAAGGAAAAACAAATTGTCACAGTGATCAGAGAGGGGTAGGAGAGGGATGACTTCAATGTAGGTGGCCAGGGGAGCCCTTCCTAAAGAGGTGATATTTGAGTGATGAAGAGACCTGTGAGCTGCTCGAGAAGAGTATTCTTGCAGAGAAAATTACACCATGACCTGCCTTTCCCTTCCCCTCCCTCTTCAGCCATGTGATCAATTTCCCAAGTGCCTCTTCCATCTTGGAGGGTGTGTCTGCTCTTGTCTCTCCTAGTTGGCCTGATTCCACCAGTGAAGAAAGCTCTGGCATTAGCAGATGTCAGTAAAGACTATCGGGTACCTAGTTGAAGCAACAGCCCCTCTCTCCTGTGAATTTCTTAGTCCAATCAAAAAAGAAATGAGGTTAGCTTGGCATGGTGTGTTTTTAGTGAGCCCACGATTTCCTTTGCTAAGAGCTCAGAGCCATCTGTTTAATAATCTATTTTTGAAATCACACAGGGATTGATGTTATGCGCCTTGGGATTGAATCTTTGAAATTCGCCAGTCCCTTTCTTTTGAAAATCTGGACAACATTTGTAAGTTTGCAATCTTCTGGAACCACGCCTGCTTTCTATGATTCCTCCAGGATCACTGACACTGGTTCTGTGACCACATCTGCAAGTTCTTTTAATACCCTGGGATCTTGATGTGCAGCACAGGAAACTTCAACTCATTCACTGCAGCCATTTCCTCTGTCTATCCTCATCTTTCTTTGGCAACAACCCTTTCCTATGAATATGTTTGTTATATGTGGTTTTCTGATTAGGAAAGTAATGCATATTATAGAACATTGTGAAAGATAAAAGCAGGAAAAAAAATGACTCATGTTTCCAGTACTTAGTGATGATGACTTATGACATTTTGGGATATGTCTCTTTAACTTTCCTTCCATCACTGTCCGCATACACATATATACATGCTCACACACAAATATTCACATACATGCACATACATGTTCAAGTGTGTATATTTTAAAAATTGGGATAGTAATGCACAATCTGCATTGTAACATGATTTTTTTCACTGAAAATATATTGTCAATATTAATCTTTACAGGTTGAAAATTGCTTTTTATGACAGAAATGATGCAAGGAAAATAGGATTGAAGAGCTCCTTTACCTCTTGGCCATAGAGCATTATATCACTTGTCTCAAGTAGAAGTAATTCACCAATTCTGCACTTTCTCACTTTCTGTGCTGACCGTAACTAAGGAAGTCCTGTGGGTAGCCCCTTGTAGTAGTAGTGCCTTTTCTGGAGATTGAGTGAAGAAGAAAGAGCCCATTTTCCTGTCTCTTCTGGGACTTTAAAAACTCATGTTATCCTTGCAGTGGGGCTGTGACACCGTCTTGCCTTTGGAATTGTGTAACACTTGAGGCAGTACATTTGTTTAAGTAATTTACCTCAGGTAATTAGTTTCATGCCAGTTGGTGGAGCCTTCTTTCATGGGTCTCCTGGGAATATCTGAGAGAAGAGATCAGCATCCCTTCCAAAAACTTATGTTAAGAATTGCAGTTTACAGAAATCGGTACACAATGTACACATCCAACAATAAACAAGGAGGTGTCTTACAGGTATTGGAGATTTGTGGGCCCCCTCAGGCTGCGAAACCCAACCAAACGCTGATTCTGCTCCTGAACTGATGGGCAAGATTATGGGCTGCGTTGGCTTTGATGTTGAGCCTTCCAGCTTCCTGGGTCTTCCTGCAACCTCTGTCCTCTGAAACCTTTACAGTTCAAGACGGCATGGTTCTCACTGAGCTCTTCAGTGCATTCCTGTACTGAACACTCCTTGCTTCCAAAACACACACCCCAAACTGGAAACATGAATAGAAAACCCTCTGTGCTTCATTTAAGCTAAATTTTCTTCTTTTTGACAGGAATCCAAGAGCTCCTGACTCTGTGCACAACCTGCACTTTGCAGAACCCCTGTCAGTATTATGGAGTGAGTAAAAAGGATAATTTAATTTTTTTGAGGGGAGGGGACATTTGTTTCTGTCCTCTCCACAGCTCTTTGAGGAATTGTTTCAGATCTTCCTTGAGCTATTCTGAAAGGCTGACCCTCTAATAACCTTTCTCTGTATTATGTTCCTATGTTGCATCTCACTATACCCTTTTCCCAGTTTCTGAAAACACCAGACATCAATCTGAGTTCATCAGAGTGGCCCTTTTGTAGCTTACAACTTGTAGGCTCCAAGAGGGTAGGGGCCATGTGTGCTGGTCATGCTAATTCTCAGGGCCTACCAGAATGCCTGGCATTATAATATTAAACCTGCTTCATGCCAGGCATTCTGTTAATATTATTCACTAGCTTGACAAGTGCAACTTGATTACTTACAACATGCCAGGATATGTTTCAAAACCTGGGAGTGTCCTAGTCAACAAAATAGACAAAAATCCTTTTATGGAGCTTAAATTCTCATTAAGGAAGACAGATAATGAAAACTGATTATAATAGTTACATATTATGATAGTACATAGTAAGTGCTATTCAAAAAATAGAGCAAGGTAACCAGATTGAGATGATGGAAGTTGGTAATTATTAATTGGGTCATCATGGGATGCCTAATTTCAAAAGCTGATATGCGAACCAAGACTGAAAGGAAATGAAGGATTAGCTATGTGGCATCTGGGAGATACATGCAAGCAGAGAGCATCTAGGCCAGAGGCCCTGGGAAGGATGGGAGCTTTTTTGGCAAGTTCAAGGAACAGTAAAAAGACCAGCAAACATGCATAATTTAAAGGGAACATACTAGGAGATGAAATCATAGTGGTAACAATTGAAAGTATGAAATTGCCATCAGTTGAGATGGGGAGGACCACAAGTGCAGTAAGTTAGTGTGTATGTGTTGGGAGGAGGGGAGATAAAAAATACATGTGGGGCATTTAATTTTGAGATGACAATTAAATATCCAAGTACAGAGGGTGAGTAGGCAGTTGGATATGTCAGTCTGCAATTTGGAAGAATAGGGAGATTTCAGTAGCTAGCTGGTTTTAAAGCCAGGAGACATGATTTCAAGTGATTATTCAACAATAGAGAAGGGGAGGGACCAAGAGTGGGGTCATGTCATGGGATCCTCTACTGGTAGGAAATCTAGGAGAAGAGAAGAAACCAGCAAAGAGCCTGAGAAGGAGCAACCAGTAAGGATGGAGGAAAACCAGGACATTGTAGTACATGGAAGCCAAGGGGAAAAAAAGATTGAACAAAGGCCTTTGGTGTATTCCTTTTGATAGATTTTTAAAAACTCATTTACCTGTCTTGTAGGTTATACCTTTCTCACTTCAGCTACTCCTTAATAATGGCTTTAACGTTCCTCTATTTCTGATTATTTTTCTGTCTGACATCCTGTATTACCATCATGGATCGTTTGCAATACAGGTACTATCTATTTCAGCAGCTACTCCTGCACCTCATTCTATTTGTGCTAACATTATCTGGCTTATAGGGAAGTGAAACAAAGTATGAGCATAAAAACCAGACTAACCAAGGCACCGACACAGGGCACACTGATAACTATGAACATTAAAAGAAACCTGGAAGCATTATATCTGGTATCATTTTATCCAAGTCTCTTAATGTGATGTTAATCTTCATGTATCAGATCAATTGCTCACTCTCAGGAACTGAAGGGTGTACATCAGAACAAAACCATCAATCAATTTAAGATGTTTATGTTGATGAATATCCGTCAAAATAAGAAATAGCACTTTCTATATAATCCACTATAGTAAGCATAATTAGATTTAATAAAAATTCTAGAGCAGTAATTCAACTCAAAAGATTCATTTGAGCAAGTTTATTATATAGATTGTTATGGCCAATGGGATAACTCACAGAAATAAAAGATGTGATCTCTACCTGTGTTATTGGTAATGGCTTAGCTGCCAATAACTTGAGACTGTCAAGATAACAACATGAAAATAACAATTACTTAAGTAATATATTAGTGATAGTTTAAAATCCTTTTGTCTTATTTGAAATTTACAACGACCCTGTGAGGTACAACCGAGTCATTTGACAAAGGAGGAAATGGGTCCAAATAGATTAAGGGATTGATGAAGCTCATATAACTTGTTATTAGCTATTAGGACCAGAACTCAGATCTCCAGATGAGCATTTTAATTTCTTCCCCATAAACTATATAAACTCGGTAAATACTTGTTAAATGTACAGTGAAAGAATGCAATAGGAGTAAATTCTAACAAAACTTAGCCGTACTTTTTAGTTGGAAGCTGAGGGATTGGGCTCAATGGAATCATTGTAGCTGATTTTATAATACCATGATCCTATGTGGTAACTGCTTACAGATATTGGGGTAGATCAACTCTTTGATAACATGGGAAAGTGCTTCACATCAGAGATTATGATTGCTCTGAGTTTCAGATTAAAATGTGTGGTATTTACACAAGACAACTTCGTGCAACCATATTTGAGTGGTTCTTAATGACACATTTACGACCACTTGGTGGCTGAGTCATGAGGAAAGATTACTCAGGGTTGCGGCAGATGTCATTGTTCATTTTCCCACTTGAGGTGATGAGTCATAAATTGGGTTGGAATTTAAGATTAAGGCAGAGCATATGGGTGAGACCTCACACAGCTCATAAATTCAGTGTCCAGAGAGGCAAAAGTATGCCAAAGGGAATACTTAATGAACCTGTTATATAATTGAACTTAGTGGGTTCAACACATATAGCATAAGCAATGACCTTCCAATCCTCTTCCTTAAAACTATACAGGGTTTTACTTGGTTTTTGAGATAGGGAGAATATTTTATATGTGTATATATATATATATATATATATATATATATATATATATATATATATATATTCCTTGGCATTTTGATGTGGAAATTTAGAACAAAAAAAATCAGCTGTAACATACTTAATAGTATTGCTTTTAGAGATGTAGCCTACACATTTTTTGGACCATTTTGGGGTATAAATTTTGTCAAAAACAGAGTAGTTGTGGTATATAGAGTTTGCATAAATAAGTTGAGGAATTCCTCGGATGACATTGTGCAGCATAACACAATTATACACCTGTTGGAAGGCCTAGAAGCATGAGTGTGCTCAAGCTATAATTGAAGGTTCATGCATATATAGGGATGTGGTAAGCATTTCATGGGCTGCTTACAATGGGGCTGGGGTAGGGTGGGGAGAAGAAATAAAATTTCATGGTGGGGCTCAGCTGTTGGAAAAATCCCATTAACATGTGTGAAGCATTTATTGAATTCAAACAAACAATTATCCAAGCTTATATAGATATTGTGAAGTGCTATGGAAGAAACAGGTTGAAACTATGGGTGATGGGGGAGGAAGAATACCTTCAATCCCATCACATCATCTATAAATTTCCCTCTTAAAGAGCCTGGTGAAGAAACAGCAAACCTCTGGGAGGCCTGAAATTAGCACAACAAAAAGAAATTTTATACAATATCATGGTTGGCCACGCTTTGCATAACGATCAACTCCAAAGAGTATATCATACGCTAGCCCAATCCCTCCCCTCCAGGCCTTTTAAAACAGCATAACACAAGCACATACATTCAATAAGATAATGTATTTCAATTTATAATGCATTTAATTTAATTGAATAATAATATCCTGCCATAGTACCTTACTAGAACCCAGAAAACATAACATGCTAGTGTTACTCTTCACTCCTAACATAGATTTAAAGAAGGTGGTAATAGTGACCATTTGTGGTCACTCTGACACATGTTCCTTGGAGGGTCTTACTCTTTCTCTCCAAAGAGGTTATAAAAGCGCCTAATCACATACAGTACTTTTCCTGAGAGGTGCTCTGATAAATCTACATTTTTCTATCTAGTGCACTATTTAGCCAGTGATGATTTAGTGCCCCTTATAGTAACAAGGCAATTTCCCAGTTGACCTGCTTCTTAAAAGTGCTTTTTCTACAAGTTCTCTTATATGCATACTTAAAAATTGCAGTTTTCAAATTCACTTTACACTTTCTCATTTACACCACAGATAGTTGAGGATTGTCTGCAATTTACACACGCACAGAATGAGACTCAGAGAGGTGGAGATTCCCAGGTATGATGAGAAGAGAAATGAAAGTCAGCTGTGATCCTCTTAACCACTAGGGGGTCCTCTTGCACATCCGGTGAAATGCTTTGTTTAATTTGCAAACGTCCTACTGGTTCAGAGACCAGTAGGAATGGACGAGTGAGGCTTTAAGGCAGAAAGGAGTGAGGCATGGGTGTATTTTGGGGCCCCTTGAGTGCTGCAAACAGCAGAAACAAACAAACAAAAAACCTAATAAGAAGATAAAGCTTTTAAGGGTATTTTCCCTATCAGGGCATGCTCTTGGATAACATGCCTTAAAGGCAGCAGCAGGAGCCTATGCTTTGTGCTTCCGCTTGATGTGGACACAGAGCATGGGGAAACACTGGAAGGAACACAGGAAGAAAAGCAGGTGGGGGGTGGGGGTCATATTTAGCTTTGGGCACTCTAGGCATGAGGAGCATCTAGGACACCAGGTAGAGATGTCCCTTCCGTAGGGATCTGAGGCTCGAGGGAGCTGGCCTGCAGTAGATGTATTCATTCAGGGTCATTGGCCTTGGGGTAGAAGTCGAAGTGGTGAGAGTGGAAGAACTTTCCAGGGAAACATGGGTAGAAGGAAAAAGGTAACAGAACTAGAACAGATCTCATGGGAACCTTGTACAATCCAGGCTAGGCAGAGGAAGGGGAGGAAGCAGAAAAGACTGAGAGGGAGAGGCGAGTGACTCAGGAGGCCACCTGACACTCGGTAGACCAGTGTCAGAGGTCAGAATTCCACAAAGTAGGTTGCTTAGGGATGTTAAAGTGCTTTATAGAAGTCAAGGGCAAAGGGATTTAAGTAGTAGCTATTGGATCTGTCAATCAGGAAGTTACAGAAAACCAACTGATACCTTACAGTCTTCTCCTTGTGTCCAGAAATGGCACAAAAATATATCAGACCGTGTGTCTCAGTTTTCTAACACAAAGCCCCCAGCACACACGTACAAGATAGAATTGTTGCTCTTCTGTGCCCCTCTCCCTGCCCCCTGCCATGCCTGAGATGCCCTTTCTCTTCTCTCTAACCATTTTCTTTCTGCTCCTTTCTCAAGGTGTGACTCCCTCCTCCCTCATTCTCCGACTAGCCTCCTGGCACTTGCTGCTAACACTCGTTGTCTGTAAGCCTTTGTGGGTTCATTACCTCAATCAAAGGCCCATGCTGATGGTCATCTATTTGAGGACAGGAGCAAGGTTTTCTTTCTCATTCTGTTTGCCCCAGCTTTCAGCATGGGGCCTGAAATACAGGGAAGACTCAGAAACTATTTGAACGATTGTTAAATATTTGCTGCTTAAATTACCACAATTAATATAATCTTGGATTATTAGAATTTGAGGGGCCCTTGACAATCATAAGAGACAACACATTCATTTTATTTCAGTTTCCAAGAGAAAAATAGAAACTCTGAGTTTAGTAACAAGACTTCACAGCTTGAAAATGAAGTAGTGCGAATTTGAATCCAGGCCTGTTTAATTTCAGAACTCATGTTCTTGCTGCTACTCAATGCTGTTGTCTCACTAAATTATTTGTGCATTTACCAACTAAAATAAAACATGCATTTAATGAAGTTCAAAGTTCAGTTTGGTGGGGTGCACGTCTTTCTATCCAGATCACATCAGGCATCCTCATGCATTCTTTGTCTTGGTTGCATTTCTGCCATTTCCTTTGCAAATTACAGAAGCACCAGGGAAATAAATGTCAGGCTTCTGTGGCAGGCTGGGAGGTCAGCAACCTGGTGTCTGCAATTCACACAAACCACAACAATGGGAATACAAAGCGCAAATGTTTGTCTAACAGTGATTATACTGAGTGGAAGCACAAGCAGCCTCATCTTTGCAAGAACAGTGTGTGTTTGTAGAGCTTTCCAAAGGGGGAGTAGATTTTTACCCTGAAGTTTTTCAGATCAGGAAATAAAAGCGGGCTTCCCAGAATCAGCGGGGGAAAATCTCATGTCTTCAATTAGTAGGCACTTTGGTGTGAAGAGACAGTCTTCTTGAACTGGAGTGGGAGTGGATGGAAAATAATTTCTGGACAATATAAATGTTAAGAAATGAGGTGTTTGGACACTACCTAGAATCATGTTGTCCTCAGATGACCCACCTAAATCATGGGAAACCCTGGAGCTGGTGCTCAGTGGGGACTAACAGCTGACAGCTGGGCAGTAACTCAGGTCAACTGACAGAGGAGAAGAAGGTGCAAACTCCTACTCATCCCTCAGAACCCCATGTAAGCCTTTTTTTCCTCTGTGAAGCCTCCCTGATACCCCCAGGGGCAGAGTGAATTACTCTAAAGAGCACAGGTGGCCTTCCACTGTGTTATGCCTTGTACCATATTGTATTTATCCATGATTGTCTCTCCTCCATAAGACCGTGAACTTTCCAAGGCAGGGCTGACTCTTATTCACCTATGCCTACCCAGTGCCAGCTACTGTCCTTGGAACACCAGAGGAGTTCAGTAAATGTGTCAAATAAATGAATGACAAATCTTGAGGTGCTGAGAGCTGACGTTTGACGGAACTGTGGCACGTGTTTTTATGAACTGTAAAAAATGGGAAACATTTGTGATACTAAGCTTCCCTTTATTTATCCAACTCAGCATTGCTCACAAAGCATGTTTACCTACATTAGTTCATTTAATCCTCCCATAAATCTTGTGTGGTTGGGAGGGACAACACTTTCCTTATTATATTGATCATAGAACTGAAGCTCAGAGAGTTCACACAATTCATCCAAGGTCGCACAGCTAGCAAATTACACAGGAAAAAGGAGGCCCAGGGGTGTAATATGAAAAACAGTAATTTATTCCCTCCTTTCATCCTTCTTCCCTTCATGCCTCTTCTCCTTCCCTCCTTATCTCCCTCCCTTTCCCCCTCCTACCTTCCTCCTTTCCTTCTTATCTCCCTCCCTTTGTTCTTTTCTTCCTTTGATCAATCCTGTAATTGAATCTTGGCCCAGTTTTCCCTATCTGCATAAAACTGAGAGTAAACTTTTCCTCTCTGACCTCACTTTCCTTATCTGTGAGGTGGGGATAACTATAAGCAGCCTTTCATTTGAGGCAATATAATTATAATAGATAATAAGTAACATGTATGGGTTACCATTTGCTTTGCAGTCTTTTTTTTTTTTTTTTTTTTTAACTTTCAGAAAAGTTTTAGATTTACAGTAAAAACTGTGAAGATAGTACAGGGAATTCTCATATACCCCATACCCTTCTGGCACTATTTTTAAGTGTTTCACATATATTTTATTTATTAAAACCCACAATAACCCTGTGAAGTATCAGTCTCATAGACAAAGACATTCAACTGAGAGGTAAGGTAATGTTGCATCGACTGCTGAATGGCATTGGAGAGGCCAAGTCACAAACAGCCTTGGCAGTCTGACTCCAGGTCCATGCTCTTAACTGCTGTGTTCTCCTGCTCCCTGGGAGGTGAGAGCTTAGGCCTGGGCCTAGCCACAGTGGGTGTGTCATTAGACTTAGGACCCCAGTCTTTTAAAATATAGTCTAATCTTGTCCTATCACACCCATGGTGGTGTTGACAAAACTGATAGAATTACCTTTTGTCTATCCTACCTACCGTTTAGTTTTCAACATTTAAAGTTGCCTTTGTATTTATTTAAAATTGACTCTTCTCAAATGAGAATTTTGGAACAGTAGAACTCATTGTAGATTTTGTTGGCATCTCCCTAGGGATGTATAACCCATAAATCACCCAGTTTTCTAGTTTTCCTTAAGAATCTGTAATGTACATTGAACCCAGAGTGCAGCATGCTGAAAGGGAGTCTTTGTGGAATGTAGTGAAATCAGGGCTATTGAGACATGTGTTCACGTATATGTACCTTCTCTCTTCCAGTAAAGGATGACAGAGGGCAGAGAAGCCACCAGCAGATTCTTAGGAAGGAAGTAACAGGAGTGGAACTTCATTTTCCCATGGATTGTAAAGGGTGGGAGAAAAGCCATATAAACCTCTAGCCTTCCTAAAATGCCCTTTAAGCTTGTAGTGAATGGTAGTCATTCCTGGCAGCAAAAACTTATTTTCAAGAGGGTCTTTCAGGTTTGAGAAATGAGGTAGTGGCTATGATATTTCAGGAAAAGGGAAAGGAACATTTTTTGATATTTGGGGAAATATTTTGATGTCAATCATTTTTAACTGACATAAGAAATTCCAAGGGGAAAGCTGAACTATTTTCAAATGACTGTTGTCTTTTGAACTGTGTTTTTTGAACAGCCTGCTACTCAGAAACACAATGTGTGAGATATCCTTATATTTCCATTATACAGAACTTTTATTGCAATGGTCAGATTAAATAGACACATCCTACACAGTTTTATTATAGTAACTGGAAAGATTGTTTAACTGGGACTTTGGAATAGCAACAAAAATTGTGTAGAGAAAAACTTACCTCACTTTGCAATAAAAACTATATACACTTTGGAGTTGATTTAGTACAAGCATGTAATTCTGTCTTGAAGAATATACAGGGTGGTCCTGCTATTGATTTCCAGATTCTTCGCACCCAATGATAGATGAGAATCTGTTTTCCTCTGGTTTAGTCCAAAGTCTTCTGCTGGCTTCATGTTAGTTCTCATGACTTGTTGTCTTGTGTTCTATCTTGTCCCTACTTGCTGTGGTTAAATTTTGTGTTCTCCTAAAATATATATGTTGAAGTCCTAAACCTCAATATGATGGCACTTGGAGGTGGGGTCTTTGGGAAGTAACTAGGTTTACATGAGGTCATGGGGATGGGTGCCCTGTGTTGGGATTACTGTCCTCATGAGAAGAGGAAGAGAACAGAGATGGTTTTCTCTACCCTATGTGAGAATACAGTGAGAAAGCAGCCATCTTCAATCCAGGAAGAGGCCTTTACCAGAAACCAAACTTGCTAGTACCTTGATCTTGAACTTCCTGGCCTCCAGAACTGTGAGAAATAAGTGACTGTTGTTTAAGCCACCCAAGATATGGTATTTTGTTACAGCAGCTTGAGCATGCTAAGACACCAGTTAAAGTGGTCTATGCCAGGAATGACAGCTTCTTGAATCAGGCATCTTACTTTCAGTCTCTCCTTTTGATATCCCAAAGTTCGTCTTCAGTAAAGTATTTAATAAGATCTCATGAAAAATTGTCCCTGCAAATTTTGATTTTGCTTTCTTCCAGTATGACTGCAAACTAACAACTTTACCTGCAGCAGCTTTATTCCACACAGTTTCCTTCTCTGCCTTTTGCTCTAGCTGCTCTAAAGGGAGGGTGTGATGTTGTTTAATAAGGAGCAGTTACTTCTGCAATGGACTCGGCAGTAAAACTGGCTTTGACTGCTGGACAGAAGTATGTAAGCCATGAAGTTTCCTATGTAACACCATTAAGTACTTCTGAAACAGCATGAGTTGGTGGAGTGCTGCAAATTAACCACTTCATATCCAATAACCTATGGTCTATAAGCATTATTACTTAAACAATTAGAAATATTAGGGAAGAAAGATTTTTCACCACTTCTGTCCTAAGTATTGAATTGAGCCTTTTTCCTGATACCTTGAGAAAATGTGCCACATCATAGAGCAGAGGGAAGTATGTGATAAGTACCTTTATTCTTAAAGAGAATGCCGGGATCTTCTACACGTTTGCTCAAGGCTCCCTTACCACCCGTAATGCCCCACCTCTAAGACTATTTCAAGGGAGGAATAAAATGGGAAGAGGGCTCATGGAAGTAGAGAGCTTTAACTAGTCCAGTAGAAACAAGTAATTACTTTTTTTTTCTTGTTGGAGGTGGTAAAGGAATGCTGTGCCCTAGGCCCAAACCAGGCCCAAGTGTGGGTAGTTCAAGAGAATCACTCATCATTAACATTGTAGATGACAATGCAAAAAGCCTACAGGAAGGGGAGAGAGCATCTCAATTTCAGGCTGTTTGCTGAGGCAAAAGTTGTAGGCCCACTCACGGCACCAGAGCAAAGCACGGTGAGAGAGATATTAGGAGAACTTAGCGTGATCTCTTGTGTTACCTGCATGTACACAAAACATGCCTCTTCCCACGGAATTGTAAAGGCAGCAGTTTGGCTAGAACAGCCAGTGATGGGAGGGCAAGGGAGAGTCAAAGTAGAGCATTGCATCCTCTTATTGGTTGATATGGCCAAGATGTGGAGCTTCCTAGGGCCCAAGTGGCTGCTGCAGAAGGTGACCAGCTCTAGCTGTCTTGTTGAAATCCAAACCAAGAGCACAACTTCCAAAGCAAGGGGACTTCAGTAAAAGAGACTGTGGAGTGACCCTCTGGGGCAGGAGCTGGGGGTGAGGGATATCTTGAGGTCAGCAGAAGAGCACCTCATCCATGTCAGGGAACAGTAGTACAGGTACCTAATGGGACCTCTGAAGGACCCAGAGCTTTGTGTCATGACAAGGTCAATGTTTAAACAAGCACTACACATTTGCTCTTTTCTATTTCCTCTTACTTCATCCCTAGGAGCCCATTACAGAATGGGAAGAATCAAGGACAGAAGGAAGATGTGCGCCTCATCTCCTTTCAGCGTAGGCACCTGAGCATAGGTCAAGCCTGCGTTGGAGGAAGGAGGGAGGGTAAATTTTGTGTGAAATCAGAAGTTCACTTTTTAATATCTGGGAGTCAATTTTAATGAAACAGGATATAACAAATGTAAGACTGGTGAAGAACCTGAAACCCAGTCTAGATGGAAACACTATTGAAGAATGCTTCCTGCTATTAAAAGAAAAAAATCACAAATGCTGAAATGTCTGAAAACAATTGGCTGGATGTGATGAACAGCTAACAACAAATTCAGAACCAAAATCTATACCATATTTTATATAATAAATCTGTGTATAAATTTAATGCATAGAGTAGTCACAGAATAAAAATAAATCATGATGTAAAGGAATAACCTGCAATAATTATAGCGAATGCAGCATAAAAGTAAAAAGAGAAAAAAAATTAAAGAGAAGTGGATAGATATGGAGAAGTCAAGTATAGTCCAATAAGTATCAATTGACATTCCTAAAAAATATAATCTGAAAAATTGAACCATTCAAAGATATAATGCTGGAAAAATCATCTGACATGAAAGAAGAATTTCATAGGCAAAGCAAAAAGCAGTGCCAGGAACATTTGATTCAGAACAATAAATATCTAGACATATTCTGGCTGAAAGAATTAATGTAAACAATAACAATATTTTAAGAAAATGGGTAGGAAAAACAGGTCATCTACAATGAGAACAAAAATCAGGCTTAAGTCTTCTTTGTAGCACTATTTAATGGCAGAACACAAAGGAGAAATGTCTACAAAGTTCTGAGGGAAAGAAAATAAAAGCAGACCCAGGAATCTTGCATCCATCTACTTGTTCAAATATAAACAGAACTGTCAATCTCAAGTATACATGAAATCAAGGAATATAGCACTCGTTAGCACTTCTTAAAAATCAACTCTGCAATAACATCTTGCCCCAAAAAAAGATGAACCAAAAGAAAGAGCTCAGGAACAGAAAATACTTGGTAAATCTAAATATAAAATTAATTTAAATTTGAATATAGTATAAATTTAGTAAATTGAGCAAAGATAGCTAGAGAACAAAATGAAAAAGAGTTAAACCATGGCAAAGTAAGTGTGCTATATCATCCTATATGGAGAGAGAAGAGAGGGTGACAGGAAATGGAAATATTTTAATCTGGTGGTAGTGGGAGAGACAGTACTTCCTAAAATATTTCTCCAAAGTTCAAACAGAAATTATGAAACAATTAAGAGATTGGAAATTTTCTTTTTAAACTTCCTTAAGTCTCTATTTCAGACAATATAGGTGGCTACTTTCTCATAATGCGTCTGAATGCGTAAGACATATTTATAAAGAAAATATTAATAATTATATTGAAACATGGTTATCACGTTATTAAAAAGAATTGTTTGATATCGAAATAATTGTGCTTCTTTATTAATGCACTAAATAACCATATTCAATAGTGGGTTTAATAAATATAATCTAAAGTAGTGACAAGTGTTAATGGTATTTTGAAATGTCTGAAACACATGTAACATGACATGAAAATGTCTGTCACAGGTACTGTCAAAGCTACTATGATTTGCAGTCTTCCTTCATAGTTGAGTGAAATGCTAAATTTCAATTAGAGGTTAGCAAAAATGAAGATGTGATTCTTTTTTTCTCTTTCAGGTTCACAGACCGTCTGAATTCTTTCTTTCCACAGGTTTCCAGGCATCCTTAGACTTCCATATTAAGAAATTCTTTTCTAATGCTAACATAATTTAGAATCTCATATTTTTTCATACTTGAAAAATAGTCTTAAATATACAAATAGATGAAATTATTTTTTCCTCTGTCCTTAAACAGTGATGAAATGAATCAGTTTTCCTCTCATTATATTTAACTTCCAGTGATTGATTTGTAGATAACAGTATCAGTTTTAAGTGTCCTTATCTTGAGATATTTAGATTACAAAAAGAAGAAGAAAAGGCTAGGAGAAAATTTTGTTTTCAGTCTAAATTGCCTTAGGTAGGTATGAACATGGGAAATAAGAGATGTGGCATTTGCTTGCACACAATGCCTTCTTTCTGGTTCCTTGGTGCTCACTAGGACTATATTGGGTAAATGAGAAATATCCCAAAGAGTTATAGTTATGGCCTCTATAATGCCTAGTGTAATTAAACATTTCAACACAATAGAATTTGAAAATAATACATCAATTATAATTTTCCTACTGAAACCATTGAACTTTGTCAAGTAGAAAAAGTACCGCAATAAACATACGTGTGCATGTGTCTTTATAGCAGCATAATTTATAATCCTTTGGGTATATTCCCAGTAATGGGATGGCTGGGTCATATGGTACATCTAGTTCTAGATCCTTGAGGAATCGCCATACTGTTTTCCATAATGGTTGAACTAGATTACAATCCCACCAACAGTGTAAAAGTGTTCCTATTTCTCCACATCCTCTCCAGCACCTGTTGTTTCCTGACTTTTTAATGATCGCCATTCTAACTGGTGTGAGATGGTATCTCATTGTGGTTTTGATTTGCATTTCTCTGATGGCCAGTGATGATGAGCATTTTTTCATGTGTCTGTTGGCTGTATGAATGTCTTCTTTTGAGAAATGTCTGTTCATATCCTTTGCCCACTTTTTGATGGGGTTGTTTGTTTTTTTCTTGTAAATTTGTTTGAGTTCTTTGTAGGTTCTGGATATTAGCCCTTTGTCAGATGAGTAGATTGCAAAAATGTTCTCCCATTCTGTAGGTTGCCTGTTCACTCTGATGGTAGTTTCTTTTGCTGTGCAGAAGCTCTTTAGTTTAATGAGATCCCATTTGTCAATTTTGGCTTTTGCTGCCGTTGCTTTTGGTGTTTTAGACATGAAGTCTTTGCCCATGCCTATGTCCTGAATGGTACTACCTAGGTTTTCCTCTAGGATTTTTATGGTATTAGGTCTAACATTTAAGTCTCTAATCCATCTTGAATTAATTTTCGCAGCACTACACAATAGCAAAGACTTGGAATCAACCCAAATGTCCATCAGTGACAGACTGGATTAAGAAAATGTGGCACATATACACCATGGAATACTATGCAGCCATCAAAAAGGATGAGTTTGTGTCCTTTGTAGGGACATGGATGCAGCTGGAAACCATCATTCTTAGCAAACTATCACAAGAACAGAAAACCAAACACTGCATGTTCTCACTCATAGGTGGGAACTGAACAATGAGATCACTTGGACTCAGGAAGGGGAACATCACACACCGGGGCCTATCATGGGGAGGGGGGAGGGGGGAGGGATTGCATTGGGAGTTATACCTGATGTAAATGACGAGTTGATGGGTGCAGCACACCAACATGGCACAAGTATACATATGTAACAAACCTGCACGTTATGCACATGTACCCTACAACTTAAAGTATAATAATAATAAATAAATTAAAAAAAAAAAAGAAAAAGTACCACATGTTCTTTTTTTTAAAGAGGATCTTTATTTTGCACAGCAAAATAGAGAGGAATGTACAGAGATTTCTCATATAGCACATGTCCCCACATATGCATAGCCTTCCTGATTGCCTGGTGTTATGATGTACATTTTCTTTTTATTTATTTATTTTATTATACTTTAAATTCTAGAGTACATGTGCACAACATGCAGGTTTGTTACGTATGTATACATGTGCCATGTTGGTGTGCTGCACCCATTAACTCGTCATTTACATTAGGTATATCTCCTAATGCTCTCTCTCCCCTCTTCCCCCAACCCCCGACAGGCCCTGGTGTGTGATGTTCCCCTTCCTGTGTCAAGTGTTCTCATTGTTCAATTCCCACCTATGAGTGAGAACATGAGGTGTTTGGTTTTCTGTCCTTGCGATAGTTTGCTGAGAATGATGGTTTCCAGCTTCATCCATATTACTACAAAGGACATGAACTCAACTTTTTTGGGCTGCATGGTATTCCATGGTGTATATGAGTCACATTTTCTTAATCCAGTCTATCATTGATGGACATCTGGGTTGGTTCCAAGTCTTTGCTATTGTGAATAGTGCCGCAATAAACATACATGTATATGTGTCTTTATAGCAGCATGATTTCTAATCCTTTGGGTATATACCCAGTAATGGGATTGCTGGGTCAATTGGTATTTCTAGTTCTAGATCCTTGAGGAATCGCCACACTGTCTCCCACAATGGTTGAACTAGTTTACAGTCCCACCAACAGTGTAAAAGTGCCATATGTTCAAATAACTGACTCTACTGAAGCTGCAACTTTAGAGACAAACAGAAGGAAACGCAAGTCTGAGGGGCATAAGGTAAACCTTGGCAAAGTGACTTTCTTCTAGGATGAGAGCCTGGTAGACATTTAGATTGTTTTAAAGCTAGGATTCTCTGCAGGGTGTGGGATAAAAAGAATTTTACTGCCTGTCCAATGCATCGAACCGGTTTTTTATTCATACATTTTTGAGGTTCACTTGAACTTGACTTTGTCCTCACACTTCCATGGCCATTCTGACTTCCTGTCAGCCAATGAGTCCAAAATGTATCATTTTCTTCCTTATTCTAGATGGTCTGTATATGCTGTTCACTCTTATACTGCATGTTGGGCTTGCTCTGTCAATCAAAGATAGACTATTTCTTCCTAAAGCAGCCTGCTTGGGTGGTCAGTTGGCCTCTGGGTTTCTATACAATAATGTAAGATGAGAAATTACTCAACACATGCTGAGTTATATGAGGAACATTAATGGGACACTTCCTGGGATAGAAAAGGATGGCCCCATTTTTCCCTTTGAGTTTTTTAAAGGTTCCACTGAAAACACTAATAAATATAGGAGTCAGGCAATCAATACCTCATTGTTAAATAAAAAAACTCCATTGTGATTTAGACAGCAGACATATCACAGTTCTTAGACAAAAGTATCACCATCCAGGAATTTGTTTTCAACTATTCATTTATAATAGCAAGAATAAAATATGCTACTAGATGCCAGGCACTGTGTATTGCAGTGGGTTTCTGCCAAAGCAATAATCATAACTTATTGCCAACAAGGTTCCAAAATATATAATAGATTTCTAGGTAGTTTGGTGTGCAGTGAATATATATAATTGGCAATGCCTATGTCTATGGTGCAGAAGTCTGTGTAGTGTAGATAATAAAGTTAGTTACCAATGAATAAAGTAGCGCTCAACTCTAGGAGTGGCAGGTATCTTCTGCATTCGTGAGAGATTTACAGTGTAGATTAACAGACTTTCTGAAAACAAAGACAGGTATGAGAGACTTTGAATTCACAAGTATAGCACTAGACTCTTCTATAGCAATATGTAAATTACCTGCTTGTGTCTCCTGTTGAGTAAACATTTCTAAGAAGGCAGAAGTAGGCTCATTTTTCATGAGATAAATCTAGAAAAGAAATCAAGTAATGAGAAAGTAGAACTCCCTTGAGAATAAAATAGGGGAAGGTGCGGAAATGGTGACTTCATAAGAAGATGAGACTAGCAAGCACTACGGAATGTCCCTTTATATCCGCATGCAAGAGTTTGGCCAATGTTGCAAGAGATGGTATCTTCTGAGTTAGCAGACATAGTTTGTTGGAAGCATTCACATTTTAATTAAAATCTTGCATAACTTATATCAATTTCCTACTCTCAGTCTTCCATGTTGTCGTGAAGGTATTTTTTTAGATGAGATTAACATTTAAATCATTAGACTTTGAATAAAGCAGATTACCCTCCAATCAGTCGAAGATCTTAAGAAAAAAAAACTAATTGAGATCTCCCTGAGGAAGAAGAAATTCCAGTCTGGCAGCAGACTGTCTTCAGACTCTTCCTCGGGTTCATCAGCTCTTCCTTGGGTTTCCAACCTACCTCACTACTCTGCAGATTTTGAACTTGCCAGCCTCCACAATCATGTGAGCCAATTACTTGAAATAAATTGTTCTCTCTTTCTTTTTTTTGTCTCTGTCTCTCTTCCTCTCTTCACACACACACATGCACACACACACACACAATTAGTTATATATCTTCGGTGAACCATCACTACTACAGGTCCTTACCAGAGTCTCTTTCAAAAGGATAGAGGATAGAGGCCTCCAACTCCAGAATACTCTCATGATATGTTTGGGGGACTAGGCAAAAATTGGAAGTGCTGGTGAGTCCTTTTGTATTTGAGGCCTGAAATGGGAAATGGCCCTAGCCCAGGACAAGCAGGTTAAGGCAGGGTCTATTCATTGGCAGATGTCTCAGCACAAAAGGAGCTTCCGACATCAGCTTTTGCCCAGGAAGTAGATGTGTATATAAATGGAGCTGGGAGCAGTTAGCGTGATGCCATCTCTCTATGCCACCTCCTATCTCTTACTATTGCTGTCATCTATTTACCAGTGGGTTATGCCACTGCAGCCCACCCTCAGCTCCCTGACAACTTTGGCTCCTGACCCTAAATCTACTGCCATTTTTTGTGACTTCAACATCTACAACAGATGACCCATCCAACACCAGGTTCTCATTCCCTCACTTCCTTATATCCAACAACATACTATTTATTTTCCACCCCACCACAGTCAAGTTTCATCTTGGACCCTGTCATCACTGGTGACTGCTCCAATTCCAATGTCTCAATTTCAAATTTCACTCACTACATATACTTCTTTCAGCTGACTTGCTCTAATATCCCTCTTCTACAATTCTTTGACCAAGAAGACACAACTCCCTTGATCTATTGCTATCTCACTCTCTGTCCATGTCTTCTCATTTTGCCTGCCCCCATTCTTGTTCAGTTTATCATCATCTGGTTCCCACTGTGGTAACACCATGGCAAATGCCTTCAACTAGGTGGAGGAAAAATGCATGCATCTCACTGAGCACTTGAACCTAGAGATTCCTAAAACATTAGGCCCTCATAATTTTGAAGGGTAGTATATTCTTAGGAAAGGTGATGAGGTAGCAGGGGCACTTAAAGGCCTTCAGGGAATTGGAAACAGATTTCTCAGCAAGTAAATTAAAAGTAAAAAGCATTTTTTGTTTGTTTGTTTATCAGGTTGGGGGCTCCTTGAAGATGGTAAGAATTAACCTTGACTTTCTGAATTCCCTCAACTGCAGTAACTTTATGCAGCCACCAGATCTGAAAATCCTTCCTTGTTCTAAATGCACACAAATAGAAAGGCTTTTAAAAAATAACATTCAGGCATTTTGTGGGACTTATTGTTTCATATTGAGTAAAGAAGCATATCATCAGTTACATTTGCTGGTGGCTGACTGCTCACTTCCAAAATCACCTACTCACATTTATTCCAGGGGGTTGGTAGTTCAAATAATCTCTAAATTATCTGCTCATGTAGGTGAGCTAATAGCCATATATAACTATTTAAATTAAAATTAATTGAAATGAAAGAACATTAAGAATATAATATTTTGGTCACATGAGCCATATTTCATGTGCTCAGTAGCCATATATGTCTAGTGGCCAGCGTATTGGACACTGTAGAGAAACTTTCCATCATCACAGGAAGTTTTATTGCACAGGAGCAGAGACTATGGCCCCAGGCCAAATCTGGCTCCTGGCTTATTTTTGTATAACCTGCAAGCTAGGAATGGTTTGCAAACTATCTCAAGAACAGAAAACAAAATACTGCATGTTCTCACTCAGGTGGGAATTGAACAATGAGATCACTTGGACACAGGAAGGGGATCATCACACACTGGGTCCTATTGTGGGGGGTGGGGGAGGGATAGCATTAGGAGATATACCTAATGTAAATGACAAGTTAATGGGTGCAGCACACCAACATGGCACATGTATACATATGTAACAAACCTGCACATTGTGCCCATGTACCCTAGAACTTGAAGTATAATAATAAAAAAAAAAAGATTTTAAAGAAAAATATGTGACAGAGACTGTATGTGGCCTGCAAAGGCCTAAAATATTTCCTATTTGGATTTTTACGGAAAAAAGATTGTCAACCTTGTGTTAGATAACAAAGCACTTAAGTGTGGATGTTTGTATAATGTAGTTTGGAATGTTACTGCTCATGGTCAAGAATTTTATTTGTCACTATATTATGGTATGCAATTTAGTATAATACATGGTTTATGCTATTGGGCACTAATTCAATTAAATACTTACTGAAAAAATTTAAAATGTTAGTAGCTAGAAATGCTTACATGAATAATACATTCAAGGAATTCATATTTTATTGGAGTAGGTTGATGTACAAAGTTCTAACTATAGCACTAATTAGACTGTAAGTACTACTAATAATGGTATTAGACACAATGGTATTTGAGAGGAGAGCAGGGAGTGAAGAATTCTGACTAGGGCTGTCTTGTTTGGATGTAAAGAATGCAGCATGTAAGTGGAACTTAAGGATGAGTACGAATTAAATAGAGAGGCAGGGAGAAAGGAGTCCCAGGCTATGGAAGTGGCAGAAGCAAATGTGTGCAGTGGTGAAAACACACGAGGCATCTGAATAATTGCCAAATAGCTGAATGTGATTAATCATAGGATGAAGAGTAAGTGATGTACCAGGGAAACAAATAGGAGTCAGAGTTGGCATTTGATGAGAGATGCTGGTTTTCTATTACTAGGCAGTGAGTGGGCAGACTCACAGGTCCTCAGAAAAAAGCCCTAATCTGTTGGGTACCTGAAGTATTACAGAAAATGATATACCCATTTTTTAATCCCTCTAGGTTTGAGATCTGTATTTACCAGATGTGATCAAGGGCTCTGAAGCTGCAGGAATGGTAGATTCAGGGACATTGTAGCAATGGGAAATTGACACAGCCACCTCTAATGATTTAGCTTGACAGTACTTTCCAGTTTCCATGTTGCGTTGGGCACAGCAAGTCATGTTTGGTGGGAAGAATAGATTATAATGGTGGTCACAACCAAACAATTCTTAAGGTACAACCATAAAAATGTATATTTTGCCTGAGACTGCAGAACAAAACTGAAAAAATGTCCCCCTCTGCACAGCTATTGCACTGTTGAATTCCCAGGAAACCAAGCAGAGTGATAGAGTCAATGTAAGAATCATAATACTATCTAATAGAAGGGCATTGGATCTGATGAACTTGCACCTCTCCCACCTCCATTTTCTGGAGTTTTATGATCATGAATACTTGACAAAGGGCTTAACTGAGCCCTCTGAAATTCTAGTATTTGGTTTCTGGGAACAAAGCAAGTAGCCTGTGGGCTTCTTAAATAACATGCATGGTTGATCCAAAACTCATGAGAGTTTGGATCTTTCCCTTTGCCACATGATGACATCTGATGTCTTATTATTAGCTGCATTTGTTTAACTTTTTGATTTTATTTAAAACACAAGAGACTATCTTCTTTAGCCAATGGCCACAAGGACCAACTATAGGACTGGTTATGCCAAGTTTAGAAACTATTCAAAATTCATGGATAGAAAGTTTCAACCTAAACTCAAACCTTTCGATGTCTGTGTTAATTTATATTTGGCAAACAATAATTTCCAGGTTTTAAAAAGGAAAAACACAACAAGAGAAACCTTCCTTCAAAGCATATATTAAGGCCTCTTGGATACTGTATACTTCTGAGGAAAAAAAAAAACACTGATGTTTTAAGAGAAAGCCATTAAGAAACATATGGATTAAATTGCCCTCAAAGGACAGAAAACTTTAAAAGTTAGGAGGGAATAGGACTTTCCAAAAACCTGCTGATGTTTTAAAGACCCCAAAGTTTGGAAGAAAAAGGAATAAGCTCAACATATACCCATAAAATGAATGTCTTTATTTCTAGCCAAAATTAATAATCACCAATTTGTCTCCCACTATCTCTGCTTCATGGATGATGAAATTGAGACAGTAGGTTGCTAAATCATGCCACAGGGAGATATAGGATTAGATATCAGATGATGATGTCATTTGCCCATGTTTTTGAGTATGATAAAAGGAAACTGGTGGAATGGTTTGCCTGGAAGTCCTAGACATAGTGACCTGGCATCCTGGTGAACTTCTGCAATCCTTTTGTCAATTGTCCCACAGAAAAGGGCAAAAGAAACACTGCTTATCCATAAAGTCTAGATTTTGGGCCACACACAAAGGATTATAAGGTATACGCTTTATATCTTGATGTAGTAGTGCTGCATCACCTATACATTTAATGTGTGTAAACTCAACTCTGAATGCTGTCCAAAATTTAAAAAGAGAAGGGGGGAGAGAAAGAACAAGAAAATGCAGGTAATTCCAGTGCCATTCTACTCAGTGAGCTTGAGACAGGAGACCAATCTCTTCAACCTCAGGTGATCTCAATTCCTATGTAACTTTCTTAGTAAGATCATCTTGCTTCACTGAAAGTAATTCTAGTGATTAAATAAACAGACATATGTATTTATAGACAATGACCCCAGCATGTAAGCTACCTACTATGACTGCAGCTTAACTAAAGAAATGGTGATTTATTTTCCAAAGATAACTGTAATGGACTCTCTGAGAAACTACATTGACTTGCCATGTGGCCCCTTTCTAAAGACATTTTTAATAACAATTTTGATATCCTTCATGTTCCTTTTCATTTGCTTTGACTTTAAAATGTAGCCCCTGCATAAGATGGTGTCACACATTATTTTTTTTCTATAGTTGCTGCATTGGCATTCATTTCTAGGCCTAACATGAGTTTTTTGAAACCCAGTAGTACCTTTGGGCTAGTTAAAATTTCCCCTCTCTGTGTATTTGTGAGCTAGCCCACTTGTTCCTCATCCCACTGACAAAAACACCAAGACACCTCACAGCTGCTGACCACAAAAATCCCTAATGATCAACACCAGAGTCACGTAAATAAATTCTCCCCTTCCCACGTGTTTCTGTAAACTAGCCAATCCACAACCCCTGGGGGAAAGCCTACGGGTTATCACACATGGACCTTAATAAGGGCATAGTTCCAAATGCCGTTATTAAGAGGTCCACGGGTCCTCTTTTCCTCGCCCCTTAGTTACCTGCAGGCTGGGCTCCTTTCCACCTCTTCTCACTGGCCTCCTGTTTGTACCCCTGACCTCTCCGGGATCTGTAAGTAATATGTTTATTCTGTTTCACGCGTTTTGGTCTTACCTCATTGTGTGTCACCTAACTGACACACTCCAATCCAACTTTTCCCCATCAGGGCTCTCCTAGAAAGTGGTTATCTTGGCTTATGGCCCCTTGAGGTCTAGAAAAGACTAGAAGGCCAAATTAGAAATAAACCATAACAATAAAAATCACAACAGAAGGAATTTTTCCACTATTACCAAACCTGCAGAAGCCCAGTAACTGGATGAAGATGAAGGAAATTCAGAGAGTTGGGAAATTATACCCACGTTATAGCATCGTCAGTTAATGTTAGATAGAAAACATTAAAGGAAAGAAGATAGAGCTGGTTACAATAAAACAAGGGCAGGCTTTGCCATAGGGGTTTCTTGTACATATTATTTTGTCTCTCAGATATTAAGCCTAGTACCCATTAGTTATTTTTCCTGGCTCTCTCCCTCTTCCCACTCTCCACCCTCCAATAGGCCCCAGTGTGTGGTGTTCCCCTCTATGTGTCCATGTGTTCTAATCGTTTAGCTCCCACTTTAAGTGAGAACATTCAGTATTTGGTTTTCTGTTCCTGTGTTAGTTTGCTGAGGATAATGACCACCTGCTCCACCCATGTCCCTGCAAAGGGCAAGATCTCATTTTTTTATTACTACGTAGTATTCCATGGTGTATATATACCACATTATCCAGTCTATCATTGGCGGGCATTTAGGTTGATTCCATGTCTTTGCTACTCTGAATAGTGCTGCAATGAACAAAACACGTGCATGTGTATTTATGATAGAATGACATATTCCTTTAGGCATATACTCAGTAATGGGATTGCTGAGTTGAAAATGGTATTTCTGTTTTTAGGTCTGTGGGGAATGACCACACTGTCTTCTACAATGAGAACCCTGATTTTCTATATCTGGACAAAAGACTAGGACATAAGAAAGAGAATTTTAGTGTAAGGAACTAACTGAGGGAGAGACATTGCACAGCAGACAAGGACAAATAACAGAAGGGTGGAAACAAGGGTAAGTGAACTTGCCAAAGAAATAGGCTCAATAGGAAAGAATTGTTATGTGGGTATGCTTATGACTTTTAAGCATTTGACTTGCAATAAGTGTGGTTACTGTTTCTAATGGAAAATGGCAGACACTAAAAACACTGAAGATCAGCTATGAAGGTGAGCAGTGATATTAAAACAACACAGGGTTTGGTGTCAGATAAAGAAAGTGACATTTATAATGATTTTTATCTGCAAAATGGCTCTAACAATGGTGCCCAGCTCAATGGATTGTTAAAAGGATTAAATGAGATATGACAAGGTGCCCAGCATAATGCTTGGCAAATAGGATGCAGAAAAACCTAATCTTTACTTGGGGGTATTCAGAAATTCTCTACATTTAGATGTCTTCCCAGATCTCATATGACCTTGAAATAAAACTCCATCTTCCTGGATATAGAAAGTAAGGCTGGATGTAAGGCTTTGGGGTTAAAATAGGCTTGAACTTGAATCACTTTTACACCTCTAGCTGCTTGATACACCTCAGGCAATACCTCGATCTAACTCACAGGATCAAATGAGGTAATACACACATTAAAAGACTTAACACATGGTTTTCACTTAGAGAATCTTTGTTCCTTTCTCCTTGACTCTTTGTATTTTTGAAGCGTCTTAAATAGCTTTAATAGGATTTTTTAAAAGTTAGAATTACTTTTGCTCATGATAAAGATCTGACATATTTTTAAGTGGAAGATTACTTCAAGTATTTTTAATTAGCTTTTTTTAAAAACCACAGATTTTGAATTTATAACAACCTTTATCTCTGTTTTCAAATATATTCCATCTTTTCACCTCAGATTTGTTTGACAACCTAATATTTGTGTGTATGTGTGTATACATACATGCACACAAATACATAAATTCAGGGGCAAAGAAAGTACTTTTGTTAGCTTATTGAGGTATAATTTATATATAAAATCCATCAATTTTCAGTACCTATACAATTCAATAAATTTTGACAATTGTATAAAGTCATACAACCACGGGCACTATGGTGTTATAAAATATTTTCGGCACTCCAGTATGCCTTCTGGCATCCCCTTTGGAGTCTATGTCTTTCTGCTACTACTGGGTTTCTGGTAAGCACTGATTTATTCTTTTCCTTAAAATATTTTCCCTTTTCTAAATGTTTATATTACTGAAATCATAATGCATATAATCTTTTTTTTTCACTTAGCATGAAAATGATAGGATTTCATTCTTTTTATGGCTGAATAGTATTCCACTGACTTTATATACCACATTTTGTTTATTTATGCATTGATGGACACTTAAGTTGATTCTTATCTTTGCTATCATGAATAATGTTTCAATAAACATGTGATTGCAGTTGTCCCTTTGATATATTGATTTATTTTCCTTTGGGTAGATATCCAGCAATGGGATTGATGGATTGAATGATAATTCTATCTTTAGTTTTTTTGAGAAATCTTCATACTGTTTTCCATAGTAGCTAAACTAGTTTACATTCCCACCAACAGTGTATAAGTTCCCCTTTCTTCACATCCTTGCCAACATTTGCTACTTTTTGTCTTTTTATTCATAGCCATTCTCACTTGGGTGAGGTAATATCTCATTGTGATTTTGATTTGTATTTATCTGATTAGTGATGTTGAGCATTTCTTCATACACCTATTATCCATTTGTATGTCTTCTTTTGAGAAATATCTATTCATGTTCTTTTCCTACTTTTAAATTATTTGGGTTTTTTTTGTACTGTTGAGTTTCTTGTATATTCTGGATATTAATCCCCTGTTGGATGAATAGTTTGTAAATATTCCCTCCCATTCAACAGGTTGCCTCATCAGTCTGTTGATTATTTCTTTTGCTTGCAGAAACTTTTTAGTTTATGTCCCGTTTGTCTATTTTTGTTTTTGTTTCATATGCTTTTGAGGTCTTAGTTAATAAATTCTTCGCCTAGACCAATGTTCTGAAGAGTTTTCCCTATGTTTTCTTCTAGTACTTTTATAGTTTTAGGTCTTAATTTAAGTATTGAATTCATTTTGAGTTGATTTTTGTATATGGTGAGAGACAGGGATCAGTTTCATTCTTCTGCACATGGCTATCCAATTTTCACAGTAACATTTATTGAAGAGGGTGTCCTTTCCCCAACTTATGTTTTTGTATGCTTTGTCAAAGATCAGTTGGTTGATAAGTATTTTGCTTTATTTCTGGATTTTCTATTGTTTTTCTGTTGGTCTATTTGCCTACTTTTATACCAGTACCACGCTGTTTTGGTAATTAGCCTTGTAGACTTGACATCTGGTAATATGATACCTCCAGCTTTGTTCTTTTTGCTTAGGATTGTTTTGGCTATTTGGGCCCTTATTTGTTTCCTTATGTATTTTAGGATTGTTTTTTCAAATTCTGTGAAAAATGGTGTTGGTACTTTTATAGGGATTGCATCGACTCTAGATTGCTTTGGGCAGTATTGTCATTTTAACTATATTCTTCTGATCCATGAGCAAGGGAGGTTTTTCCTTTTGTTTGTGTCATCCTCCATTTCTTTCATCGGTGTTTGGTAGTTTTTCTTCTAGAGATCTTTCACCTCCTTGGTTAAATTTATTCCTAGGTTTTTTTTTTGTGTGTGGGGCTGTTGTAAATGAGATTGCCTTCTTGATTTCTTTCTCACCTAGATTCTTATTGGTGTATAGAAATGCTATTGATTTTTATATGTTAATTTTGTATCCTGCAATTTTACTAAATTCATTTATCAAGTCTAAATATTTAGAGAAATATTTAGATTTTTCTAGATATGAGATTATATTATTAACATAGAGGAACAGTATGACTTCCTCTTTTCCAATTTGGGCGCCTTTTGTCTCTTGCCTGATTGCTTTGGCTAGGACTTCCAGTACTATGTTAAATAGGAGTGGCAAAAGTGGGCATCCTTTTCTAGTTCTACTTCTTAGTGGACAGCTTTCAACTTTTCCCCATTCTGTATGATGTTAGCAATGGGTTTTTCATATATGGCCTTTATTATTTTTGAGGTACATTGCTTCTATGCCTAGTTTGAGAGTATTTTAAATCATGAAAGGGTGTTAAATTTTTTCACATCCTTTTTCTGCTTCTATTGGGATGATCCTATGGTTTTTGTCCTTCATTCTGTTAATGTGATGTATCGTTTTTATTGATTACTGTGTGTTGAACCATCCTTGCATCCGTGATATAAATTTCACTTGATCATGGTATATTTTCTTTTTGATGTGCTGTTGGATTGTATTTGCTAGTATTTTTCTGAGGAGATTTTCATTTATGTTCATTCAGGATATTAGTTTATAGTTTTCTTTTTTGTTGTATCCTTTGGTTTTGATATTAGGGGATACTGGCTTTGTATAATGAGTTAGGGAGAATTTTCTTTTTCTTTTTTTCGTTTTTTTTGGAATAGTTTCAGGAAAATTGTTATTACTTCTGCTTTTTATGTTTAATAGAATTTGGCTGTGAATGCATCCATTCTCAGGCTTATCTTTGTTGGGAGATTTTTATTACTGATTCAACCTTACTACTCATTATTGGTCTGTTTGGGTTTTCTTTTTTCCTGGTTAAATGTTGGTAGGCTCTATGTATCCAGGAATTTAATTTTCTCTAGGTTTTCCACTTAGTCAGAATATAGCAGTTCATAATAGACTCCAATAATCTTATTTATTGCTGTGATATCAGTTGTAATGTCTTTTTAATTTTTCTTTTTTTCTTTTTTTTTTTTTTTGAGGCAGTCTCACACTGTTGCCCAGGCTGGAGTGCAGTGGTGCGATCTCAGCTCACTGCAACCTCCGCCTCCCGTGTTCAAGCGATTCTCCTGCCTCAGCCTACCATGTAGCTGGGATTACAGGTGTGTGCACACAGGTAATTTTTGTATTGGTAGAGATGGGGTTTCACCATGTTGGCCAGGCTGGTCTTGAACTCCTAACCTCAGGTGATCCACCCGTCTTGGCCTCCCAAAGTGCTGAGATTGCAGGAGTGAGCCACCATGCCTGGCCTCCTTTTTAATTTCTGATTTCGTTTATTTGGGTCTTCTCTCTTCTTGGTTATCCTAGTTAGAAGCTTATCAATTTTGCCTATTTTTTCTAAAAAACAACTTTTTGTTTCATTGTTCTTTTGCCATTTTTAGACTCTATTTCATTTAGTCCTGCTCTGATCTTTGTTATCTGTTTTCTTCTGTTAGTTTTGGATTTGCTTTGTTTTTCCTTCTTTAGTTCTTGAAGCGCATTGTTAGGTTGTTAAATTGTAATCTTTTTACTTTTAAATGTAGGTATTTGTTGTTAACATCTTTCCACTTAGCACTGATTTGCTGTATCCCACAGGTGTTGTGTTTCCATTTCGATTTGTTTTAAGAATTTTTTGTGGGTTTTCGTAGTTTCTTCATTCACCCAATGGTCATTCAGGAGCATGCTGTTTAATTTCCATCTATTTGTATAGCCATTTTAAAATTGATTAGATAATTCCATTGTATTGTCAGCTCACAATTTGTTTAGACATTAACAAGTTGATAGGCATTTGCATTTATTTCATTTTGAGGATATTGGGAATAAAACTGCCATGCACATAAATGTATAAGTCATTGTGTAAATATATATTTACATTTCTCTTGAGTAAATATCCAGATGTGGAATTACTAAATATTATAGTAAAAGTTTGCTAAAATCGATAAGAAACTCTTAAACTGCCCAAAAATGATTGTCGCGTTATGCTTTCTCACCAACAACATAGAATAAACTTTAATTCCTCCATCTCTCTCACAATACTTGGTATTGTCAATTTTTTAAATGTTTAAGTGGATGTGTATTACAACACAGTGTGGCTTTTATTTGTATTTTCCTAGTGGTTAATTATGTTGAACACATTTTTATGTGCTTATTTACCATTCACATATTTATTTAGTAGAGTGACCGTTCAAATCTCTTACCCAAATTTTTACTAGTTGTCTTACTATTGAGTTATGAGTTTTTTATAGATTATAAATACAAGTATTTTGTAGGATATATATATTTTACAAACATATCTGTGTGTATATATATAGTTTGCAATTTTATTTTCTTGATACTATCAAAGAGCAAAATTTATTAATTTTGGCAAGATATAATTTACTTTTTATGTGTCATACTGTTTATGTCCTATTTTAAGAAATATTTGCCAAACCCTAAGTTTTACTGTTTATCTTCTACCTACTTTTTCTTCTAGAAGTTTTACTGTTTTAGCTCTTTTATTTAGGTCTCTGATCAATTTTGACATATTATATGAGGTGAAGGTCAATGTTATTAGTTCTTAAAATATGGAGGTACTATCATTCTAATACAATTTGTTGAAAAGAATTCCCTTTGCAATAGCACTATTTTGGCACATTTGTCAAACATCAATAGCCAGTATATGTGTAGCTCTGTTTTTGGACTTTCTGTTTCGTCGATCTATGTATCATTCCAATACCAGTCTGTCTCTTACTGTAGCTTTAGAGTAGACATTGAAATTAGATAGTGTGAATCTTCAACTTTGTTGTTCATTTTCTTAGTTTGTATATTCTGGATCATTTGGGTTTCCAATGGATTGTGGCATCAGCTTGCCAATTTTTACAAATAAATCAGTTGGACTCTGGTTTCTCCTCAGATCATATAAATCTTTCACCTTTATGAATAAATCAGTTGGAATTTTGCTTAGCAATGCATTTAATTTATAGGTCAGTTGGGAGAAAATAGACATTTAGCAATATCAAAACTTATGTTCAGGTGAATGATATAGCTTTCCACTTTTAGGTCTTCTTTGTCACTGCAATCTTCTACAGTTTTCAGTAAATAGAACCTGCACATATTTTGTTAAATATATTCCTATATTTTGTGTTTAATGCCAGGGTAAATGGTATTTTAAAAATTTCACATTCTATTCTTATTATTGGCCTGTTCAGATTTTTTAATTTCATGATTTATTCATGGTAGGTTATATTTTTCCAAGATTTTATCCATTTTTTTTCTAGGTTATCCAATTTGTTGATATATAATTGTTTATAACAGTCTTTTACGATCCTTTGTACTTCTGTGGTATCAGTTGTAATGCCTCCTTTCATTTCTTATTTCATATCTTTGTGTCTTCTCTCTTTTTTCATAGTCTGGCTAAGCACTTGTCAATTGTGCTTAGCTTTTCGAAAAACCACCTTTAGGTTTGCTGATATTCTTAAATGACTTTTTCTTCTCTATTGATACCTGTTCAAATATTTATTTCCTTCCTTCGGTTAATTTTAAGCTTTTTCTTTTTTTAGTTCCTTGAGGTTTAACAATAGGCAGGTTTCTTGATCTTTTTGATGTAGGCATGTAATGCTATAAACTTTCCTCTTGAGCTGCTTTTGCTGTTTCCCATAACTCTTTTGTGATGTTTCAATTTTCATTTCTCTGAAGGCATTTTTAAATTTCCCTTTTAATTTCTTATTTGACACAATAGTTGTTCAGAAGTATATTGTTTAATTTCCATGTACTTGTGAATTTTCCATGATTCTTCCTATTATTGATTTCTAGTTTCATACTATTCTGGTCAAAAAAGATACTTGATATGAATTCCAATCCTAAATTTAAGGCTGGTTTTATGGCCTCACATATGAGCTATCCTGGAGAAGGTTCCATGTGTGCTTGAGAAGAATGTATTCTGTTGTTGTTGGATGGAATATTCTATACATTACTAGATTCATTTGGTCTAAAGTGTAGTTTAAGTCCTATATTTCTTTACTGATTTTCTGTCTGAATGATCTGTTGAAAGTAGAGTATCGAAATCTCCTACTAGTATTGTGTTGCAATCCATGTCTCCCTTCAGATCTCTTAATGCTGGCTTTATATGTTTAGGTACTCTAACGTTAGGTATAATGTGTATTTATAATTGTTATATCTTCTTAATGAAATTTTATATATATATTTACAGTTGTCATATCTTCATAATGAATTGACACCTTTATCACTATATGGCATTTGTCTCTTTCTACAGTTTTTGACTTAGTCTATCTTATCTGATATAAATATAGTTACCCCTGTTTTCTTTTGGGTTCCTTTCCAATGGAATAACTTTTTTGGTCCCTTTATTTTCAGTGTATAAGTGTCCTTTAAAGTGAGGTGAGTCTTTTCAGGTAACATAGAGTTGGGTCTTATTTTTATTTACTCAGCCAATCTATACCTTTGGTTTGAAAAATGTAATCCATTTACATTCAACATAATTATTGATCAGTAAAAACTCACTAGTAAAATTTTTTTTTTTTTCTGGTTCTTTTGTAAATCCTTTGTTCCTTCTTCCTCTATTGCTTTTTTCCTTTATGGTTTTATGGTTTTTTATAGTGGTATACTTTGATATCTTAAGTCTTTTGTGAGTCTACCTTAGGTTTTTGCTTTGTGGTTATCCTGAGGCTTACATAAAATATTATACTTAAACGGACTATGTTCAGCTGATAACAACTTAATTTTGATTACATATACAATTTCTACACTTTTACTTCCTCTTCTGCCATGTTTCATGTTTTTATGTCACAATTTACATCTTTTTATTTGCATCTGTGAAAAATTGTAGCTATACTTGTTTTTAATATTTTTGTCTTGTAAACTATATACTAAGGATGAAATTAATTTACATATTGCCATTACTGCATAAGATATTTGAGGCTAATCTATGGAAATATAATTGAGTTTTATGTATTGGCCTAGTATCCTACAATCTTAATAACCTCACGTATCATTTCTAGGAGCCTTTTCGTAGACTCCTTAAGATTTTCTACATAGACGACAATATCCTCTGTAAATGAAGACAGTTGTAATTCTTCTTTTCTAGTCTGTCTGTTTATTCTTCTTGTGTTGTGCTGGCCATAATTTACAGTATAATGTGGAATGGAAATCATTAGAGCAGACGTTCTTGAATTGCTGTTTGTAAGAGGGACAGCATTCTCCCATCAAGTGTAATGTTAACTGTAGGTTATTTTTAGATGTCCTTTTTCATATTGACAAAGCTCCCTTTTATTCCTAATTTGTTAAATTTTAAAAATCAGGAATAAATATTAAATTTTGTCAAATTCATTTTATGGCTATTGGGGTGTTCATATGTGTTTTCTTTTAAAGACACTTAAAATGAAGAATTATATTTATAGATTTGCAAATGTTAGCTTGCTTTGAATTACTTGGATTAACCTTAATTAGTCATAATGTAGTATCCATTTTGTATATTACTAGGTTTAATTTGCTAAATTTTTGTTAAACATTATTTGCGTCTCTGTCCATAATAGATATTGTTTGGTACTTGTAATTTCTTTTTTTGGCTTTAGTGTCAAGACAATGCTGGTCTCATCAATGAGTTGGGATGGGCTCCCCACTGTTGTACTTTCTGGAAGAGTTTATATAGAGTTGTCATTATTTTTATATCTTAACAAAATTTCCCAGTGAAGTCATCTGTGCTTGGAGTTTTCTTATGGAAAGTTTAAAAATGATGGATTCAGTTTTTGAATAGACACAAGGCTTTTCAGATTACGTATTTAGAGTTGAAATTTGGTAGTTCGTGCCTTTCAAAGAATTCATCAATTTCATCAGGCCAAGTTATGGACTTACTTTCATAAAATTGTTCATAGCATCCCCTTTTTGATGTATGTAGGATTTGTAGTGATGTCGTTGTTCTTCCTACTGATACTGGTAATTTGTATCTTCTTTCTTTAGGGTGAGGGTGGTCCTTAATTTTTATGTTTTCACAAAATAATATGTAAGCATTAAAACTTTTTATTTTTACTTTATATGGTCCTATGGAACTGAATATAATTATTTTTGTAACCATAAACATTTTTAAAATCTATCTTTTGAAATAAAATTAATAGAGATTTTACTATATATGTAAGTTTCTTTAAGATGATTAACAGTTATTGATTTCCAATCCCTATTTAATTGTCATTTCCATTTTACAAATGAAGAATTGGTGGTCAGTGTATGAGACTTGAACTGTTTTGTCCAAAGTTCATGATTTCTCCAATCAAGAAGCAACAAAACTTCAATGAGACTTTTTTTTTGACACTTACAGAATACATAAAACTAACTTTGATTACACTCATTTTAGACTAAGGAACATAAGAAATGTGTCCTAGAACATGAAATAAATCAATGACCGGATCAGAAATAGAGCCTATGCTTCATGACCATATTTCTTTTTCATTTTTTAAGACAATGAAAAAAAAATCCCCAAGCACTGAAAATGTATTCACAGCTAATTTTTCTTTTTTGTGTTAGCATACTGGTTTTGTCTTAAAACATTTATAGTTCAAATGATTTACATCATGTATTTTATGTAACAGTCCCTCTTTAAGTCTCCAGTTGTATTTTTTTAAAACCACTTTGAGGTATAACTGACATACAAAAAGCTGTACCTAATTAATGTATACAGTATTGTTTAATTTGAAGATAAGTATATACTTATTATCTCTTCATTAGTCTTTCTAGAGGTTTATCTAGTTTATTGATTTTTTAGAATAGCTTTTTGATTCATTTTGTGTTGTCTGTTATGTTGCGAAGCACTGTTTCAGCTGCATCTGACAAATTTTGATATGTTGTGTGTTCCTTTCATGCAGTTCAACTGTTATTCCCTTTGGTTTCTTTGAGCAAGGGTTATTTAGATACATGTCATTTATTTTTAAATATATTAGGATTTTCATGTTCTTTTCTATTAATGACTTCACATTTAAATATGTTTTGATCAGATAATGTACTTGTATTAAGTTCTTTCAGTTTACTGATACTTGTGTTATGGCCCAGAATATGATCTATTTTTGTAAATGCTCTGTGTGTTCTTGAAATGATGTCTTGACAATTATGTATATTGCAAAGTGTTCAATAAACGATGATTGTGTTGTTCAAGTCTGCTATATTTATACTGATTGTATGCCTACTTATTCTATCAATTATTGAGTCAAAGTGTTTAATTCTCCAGCTATATACTTTTAGATTTATCTCTTCTTTCAATTTTATCAATTATGCCTTACTATATTTTAAAATTCTGTTTTAAAGCGAATATACTTTTCAGATTGTTATGTCTTGTACATGATTTCTTCATTATTATAAAGTAATCTCTAACACTGGTAGCTCTATTTTATTTAAATTTCAGTTTATCTGATAATATAACTACTTCCTCTTTCCTTTGTGTTTATATGGTATTCTTCTTTCCATTCTTTTACTGTTAACATTTGCCTCTCTATATTTAAATGGGCTTAATGTAGATAGAATATGAGGTCTTCTTTAAAAAAAAAAAAAAATCTGGAGCCTGGACCAGTGTCTCGTGCCTGCAATTCTCAGCACTTTGGGAGTCTGAGAAGGATCACTTGAGTTTGAGGCCAGCCTGAGCAACATAGTGAGATCAGGTCTCTATTTAAAAAAACAAAAACAAATAAAAAAAAAAAACAGGCTGGGCACAGTGGCTCATGACTAATCCCAGCACTTCAGCAGGCCGAGGCAGGCAGATCACCTGAGGTCAGGAGTTCAAGATCAGCCTGATCAACATGGAGAAACCCGGTCTCTATTAAAAATACAAACATTAGCTGTGCATGGTGGTGCATACCTGTAATCCCAGCTACTCGGGAGGCTGAGGCAGGAGAAGCGCTTGAACCTAGGAGACAGAGGTTGCAGTGAGCCAAGATCACACCATTGCCCTCCAGCCTGTGCAACAAGAACGAAACTGTCTCAAAGTCACCTTTGCTCCAGTTCCCAACAAGTTCCTCATTTCCATCTTAAGACCACCTCAGTCTGGACTTTATTGTCTATGTCACTATCAGCATTTTGGGTAAAGCCATTCAACAAGTCTCTAGGAAGCTCCAAACATTCCCACGTTTTCCTGTCTTCTGAGCCCTCCAAACTGTTCCAACCCTTGCCTGTTACTCAGATCCTAAGTCGCTTACACATTTTGGGGTATCTTTTGAGCAGTGCCCCACTCTACTGGTACCAATTTATTGTATTAATCAGTTTTCATGCAGCTGATAAAGACATACCTGAGACTGGGCAATTTACAAGAGAGAGGTTTAATGGACTTACAGTTCCACGTGGCTGGGGAGGCCTCACAATCATGGCAGAAAGTGAAAGGCACATCTCACATGATGGCAGACAAGAGAAGAGAGCTTGTGCAGGGAAACTCCTTTTTAAAAAACCATCAGCTCTCATGAGGCTTATTCACTATTGTGAGAACAGCACAGAAAACCAGCCCCATGATTGAATTACTTCCTATCGGGTCTCTCCACAACATGTGGGAATTCAAGATGAGATTTGGGTGGGGACACAGCCAAACTGTATCATAGATTTTTAGGTTAACAGTTATTTTAAAAGAGGTAATTGTATTCTCTTATGACTTGAGTTGCTTTTAATGTGAAATCTCCTTTCAGTCTTGTCATTGTTTCTTTAGCTGCATTTCTTTATCATTTGTTTTTAAAAACTTGCTTATGATATGACTTGCTGAGGATTTCTTTGTTTTCTTCTGCTTGGGGTTTGTTGACTATTTTGAATCTGTATGTTTATGGTTTTCAAGTTTGGAAAAAATTCTGTCATTTTTTTCAAATAGTTTTGCTTTCCCATCCCAAACTCCTTCAAGGGCTCTAATTGCACGTTTTTAGAATGTGTGATATTTTCCATAGGGCTATCACTTAGCCTATTGAATCTCTATTTCACTGTGGATAGTTTCTATTGCTATGTCTTCTGGTTCCCTAACTTTTTCTTCTACAGTGTCTTCGGATTTTAATTTTTCACTTCATACATCGCATTACCTATAAAAATTAGTTTGACTTTTCACTATGTTTCATTTCTGTTTTAACACTCTTGTCTGCTACATTCTGTCATGTCATTTCTGAGTTTTGTTATTTTTTTCTTGTTGAAGGTCACATTAGTAAATTTTTTTTTGTGACAGTCTTGCTATGTCACTCAGGCTGGAGTGCAGTGGTGTAATCTCGGATCACCACAACCTCCACCTCCCGAGTTCAAGCGATTCTCCTGCCTCAGCCTCCCAAGTAGCTGAGATTACAGGTGCATACCACCACACCCAGCTAATTTTTTGTATTTTTAGTAGACATGGAGTTTCACCATGGTTCCCAGGAAGGATTGGAACTCCTGACCTCAGGTGATCCACCTGCCTTGGCTTCCCAAAATGTTGGGATTATAGGCATGAGCCACTGCACCTGGCCAGTAACTTTTGATTGGATGAAAAATGTCTGAATTTCACATTCTTGGATGCTAGTGGTTTTTTAAAAAATTTCTTTAAATATTGTTGGAGTTTGTTTTATAATCCACTTAAAATGTAATCAGTTTGATGTTTTTGAAGCTTGCTTTTAGTTTTATCAGAGCAGGTCCAGGAAATATGTTAGTTTAGTATATATTTGGCTACACTATCAAGGATTCACCTGATACATTTTTACTACTCAGGTCTCACTCCTCTGTTCCTTAGCTGCTATGTGTTAGACGGTGTTTCCATTCAGACTGTTAGGAATCAGAACTAGCTCACTGGTTCATTGAGTGCCAGAGATTTCTGCCTCCTCTTTTCCAGCAGAATTTCTGTGGTATTCTGGCTGGGAAAAAGGCATAATGTAATCTTGGATAAACAGCAGACAAACTGAAATTGAGGAAGACTCTATAAAAATAATTGGCCTGTATTCTTTGAAATGTCAAAGTTATGAAATCCAGAGGAAAAACTGAGGAATTTTTTAGATTAAAAAAATGAAGATACAGGACAACTAAATGCAATGAATAATCCTGGATTAGATTTTGGACTGGGGTTTAAAAAAGCATTTAAAGGACATTATTGGAACAATTGTAGAATTTTGAATATAAACTGTGGATTAGGCAATAGTAATGTAACAATGATAAATTTCCTGATTTTGATGGTTGAACTGTGGTTGTTCTTGTCCTTAGGAAATACATGCTGGAGTATTTAGGTAAAGGGGCATGATGTATGAAACTTACTTCAAAGGGTTTAGGAAATCACACACATACTCCACAAGCAAGCAAACAATAAGGCAAATTGAGCAAAATGCAAATAAGTGTTGAATCTGGGATAAGGGTACATATAATTTTTTTTATCTTTCTTGTAACTTTTCCTAAAGACTTAAAATTATGTGAAGAAAATATTACCAAAAATGAGTTGGCTCAAACACACAGGATTGAGTTTCTTTTCATTGCTAGGTACACCTTGCTCAGCTTCCTGGAAGAGTTGATGGTTTCAATCTAAACATAGAGAAAGTAGAATGATTTATCATTATCTCCTCATACCTCTTTCCAAATCAAATTGACCCACAGTTCAGCTCAGCAGCCCTCTGTTGCCAGAACTGACGTGATGGTAGCTTAGCTTTGTCAGTCAAAAGAAAGTTTGCTGCATGCCTTCATGCCACTCCCCATTATCTAGGGAATGGAACTGACACTGAAAGAGAAGAAGCATAAGAAATAGCAACCCTTTCTTCCTAGAGTCATTCATCATGAGCTTTAGTAGCAAAATGTTCCCAAACTCTTAGTACAGCCTCATGAAACTAGAGCTGACTTCTTGCTAAATTCCATTATTAGTCACAGTTCTGTGGTCACAGTGCTTTCTGGTTGGTTTTTCTGTTTGTTTTTGTTTGTTTAATAATATTTTTCAAGACTGTAACAAGTTGTTATGGGTGGAGACAGTAAAGTTTGGGGCCAGGGGAGAAGAGGGAAGCAATTGTTTATCATCTCCATCACAGATGATCAGACAGCACTAGAGGGGCAGAAAATCTCCCGGAAAGTGGCGAGAGTTGTCAAATTTGGTCAAGCAGGAACAATGTGGGCAGTGTTACATGTGAATGAAGACTTTTCAGCGAGAGTGGAAGTGGGTGAGATGTTTAACAACCCACCCAGAGCTGCTTTCAGCTTCACTCACCTAGTGAGGTTGTGGATGGCCCCATAACCCGTTTTGTGTTTGCTTGTTAACAGGGAAGAATGCGTCTGATCTCAGTGTCTTGTCCAGGTGATTAATGGGGATGCTGTTGCAGAGATGCATGCTGCTTCCTTCCATGTAGCTTTGGTATCAAGTAGCACCAGCTCAGTTACCAGGTTGCATTATCTTACAATCAGTAAATGAAATCAGGGAGAATCCGAGTGAGTGTCCTAGACTAATGGTGACGTTTAATAGGGCAGGAAGCTGAGCTATAAGAGTGACGCTGGAGGGTCATATGTTTGGATTCTTCAATCAGTTTAAATAAGGTTTGGGTCAGAATCATGGACTGTTACTATGCAGATATTGTTCCATTATCTTCCCTAACATATCAGCTTTTATCCCAGGAATATGCTTAACAGTTCCAGATAAGTTGAAGGATAAATATTCACAGGGTTGTCCCTAAATGAAATGACTATTTCATGTTCTGCCCCCATGCTCCCATTTTTTGAGGGACTCTTTCCTCTCATGTCTTCCCACTAGAGTCAATCTTGTATGAGCCTTAAGATTTAGGATTGCACTCTGGAAGGGTGAGGGTTTAAAGGGAAGTGGTCAAGTACTGACCTACATGACTTAAATAGTCTCTTGTCAATCTACAAACCTTCTATATGTGTTATTACTTCTATTTTAGAGATGAGGAATCTGAGGCAGCTTCCAAAAAGATAAGCAATTTCCCCCAAAGCAAACAGGTAATATATGAAGGAAGTAGGGTTCAAGCCCAATTCTGCAAGACTCAAAAGTTGCCTTCAGCACCAGGCTGTGGAGATGCAAACCTCTCATTCCACTTCTATTCTACTCACAAAAACTGTCACCTAAATCCTACCTCTCCTTCACTCTAAAATATATATATTGAATACTTTATATGCTAACTGGTCCAGGTGTTGGGAATACAGTGCCAGTAAGACTAATACGATTGCTGCTTTCATGAAACTCACTAGGCAGTGGGAGACATGAAAATATATAACTAAGCCCAAAACTATAATTACAGAGTTAGATAAGTTTTATAAAAGGAAAAATATATGATAGAAGATACATGTGTAGGGAGGTGATCTTTTTATTTGGTTAGGGACAGGCTTTCTGAACTAGTCATATTGAGGCCTGAGTCCTTAAGGGTGAGAAGCAGAAAGCCATGCAAAGCACTGAACATTATAGCAAAAGGATCAGCAAAGGTAAAAACCCTGAAGCAAGGAAGAAATGGTCTGTTCATGGGGCCGTAAGTAGACCATGTTGGGAAAGCATGGAGGGGAAGGTATGAGATTCAATCAGAGATTGAAGCTAAAGCAAGATCGTTAGATCATGTAGGTCCTCACAGGATTTGATTGCATGCTAAGTGCATGAAACAGGTGCCAGTGATCATGTCACTCTCCTGCTTAAAAAGTGAGTTCCAAGGTCCAACTCTTTTTGCTTGTGTACCTTCTACATTGCCTTGTATTGGTTTTGACTTCTCATTACAGGCCCTCTTGATGATTTTAGGATAAATGACGGTACTGTTAAGCAGGGAGATCCTAGATAACTGTCCCTACTATTTCACAAACAATGTCTTTTACCAGTAACAGTTGTCTCCTCCAACTTCCCCAGGAACTTTTGATTTGGTTTCAGTTCTCATAGAGTCTGTCTTGGAGACACAGGAGGGAGGAGGATGAGTTAGGGAGCATTTCAGCAGGTCTCTGCCTCCATTCCCACCCTTTTATTTGTGCTTCAGCAAATCTAATCAATTAAAGTTTTTTTCTAAGGACCATGCAGTTTCAGACTTCTATTGATTTTTCACATCTTTTGCAAATCCTTTGTATGTGTTCTTCGTTCTTCCTAGAGTACCATTTTCTATACTTTGCCTGGTTGGCATCCTTTAAACCAACTTTTCTTTGAAGACTCTCTGAGAATTATTCTAACTAGTCATGTTTCTTTTATGCACTTCTATTAGTTCCCTTAACACATTTTAATTGTTCATACACATGGTTCACATACTCAAATGTATGAGCTTACTTGGGTTATTGACCTTTTTCATTCGTCTTTGCATCCCTGGCACTCAGCTTAGTGCCTAGCTCAAAGCAGATTTTCAAGAAATTCTAAATGAATGCGTAGTGGAAGTTCATGCTCTGTAATTAACTCAGAATTGATATGCATGGTCTTAGGCAAGTCATTTAGCCTCTGAGACCTTAGTAAGTTACATAATTTATACTACTATGTTTTCATGGTTTATTTTATAATACTAATATTTATTGAGTACTTGATTGACTGATTACTTACTCTGTACAGGCGCTATACTAGGGGCTTTTTAGATGGATTATCTCAATTTACCCTTATGTCAACCCCATGAAGTAGCTTTTAGATATTATCCTCAGTTGACAGGCAAGGAAACTGAGTCCCAGGGGTGAAAAACGACTTGTGCAAAGTCACACAAGCTGCTAGAGTATAAGAGATTCAAACTAACTATGTTGCACTCCAAGGCCCAGGCTGTCAAGTGTTCTTCTGCTGAATTGTTTTCAACTCTCTAAATTAGTGGATAAAGTTAATATTTTCTTTTCTTTTCTTTTCTTTTTGAGATGGAGTCTTGCTCTGTCCTCCAGACTGGAGTGCAGTGGCACAATCTCAGCTCGCTGCAAACTCTGCCTCCCAGGTTCATGCCATTGTTCTGCCTCAGCCTCCCGAGCAGCTGGGACTACAGGTGCCTGCCACCACGCTTGGCTAATTTTTGGTATTTTTAGTAGAGATGGGGTTTCACCCTGTTAGCCAGGATGATCTTGATCTACTGACCTCATGGTCTGCCTGCCTTAGCCTCCTAAAGTGCTGGGATTACAGGTGTGAGTCACCACGCCTGGCCTAAAGTTGATCTTAATGAGGTTAGCCTTTTCTCCTTTTCTTTCTGATTTAGGTAATTGTCAAACCAATATAGATGGTGATTTTAAAAATATTAATCTATTTTTAAATTGACATAAAATTATATGTATTTAGTTTGTACAACAGGATGCTTTGAAGCATGTATACATAGTGAAATTGTTAAATCTAGTTAATAAATTAATGTTATACGGTAATTTTGTGGTGAGAAAACCTAAGGCATTTTTCAAGAATACATTGTCATTAACTATAGTCATCATGCTATACAAGAGATCATTTGAACATAATCTCTCTGGCTGTAGACATGTATCTCTGAGCCAACAATAGCCCAAGCCTCTCTACCACCTAACCACCCCAGCCTCTGATAACTACCACTCGACTCTCTACTTCTATGAAATCAACTTTTTAAGATGCCACATATGGGTGACATCTTGCAGAATTTGTCTTTCTATAACTGGCTCATTTCACTTAATGTTTTCCAGATTCATCCATGTTGTGACAAGTGGCAGGAGTTCATTCTTTTCATGGATGAATAGTATTCCATCATGTATATACACCACATTTTTTTGCCTATTAATCTATCGATAAACACTTAGGTTGTTTCTATACCTTGGCTACTGTGAATAGTACTGCAGTCACCATAGGATTGCAGGTCTCTTCCACATACTGACTTCATTTCCTTTGGATCTATATCTGGTGTTGGGTTTGGTGAGTCCTGTAGTAGTTTAAAATTATAACTTTTGAGGAGCCTACCTGCTGTTTTCCATAATAGCTCTTCATTATGGTTTACATTCCCATCAACAGTGTACAAGGGTTCCCTTTCCTTCACATCCACACCAAGATTTATCTTTTGTCTTCTTGATAATTGCTCTTCTATGAGGTGATATCTTGTGGTTTTGATTTGCATTTTTCTGATTATTGATAAGCATTTAAAAAATTATACCTGTTAGCCATTTGTAGATCTTTTAAGAAATGTCTGTTCAGATCATTTGGCTATTTTTAGTTGGGCTATTTGTTTCCTTGCTATTGAGTTGGGCACCTTATGTATTTTTATATTTATCCCTCATCAGATACATGGTGTACAAATATTTTCTCTTCACTCTGTTGTTTCCTTTGTTTCACAGAAGTGTTTTAATTTGATAAAATCCCATTTGTCTATTTTTGCTTTTGTTGCCTATGCTTTTGGGGACATATTCAGAAAACCATTGCCCAGATCAATTTCATGAAGCTTTTGCCACATGTTTTCTTCTAATATATTCATAATTTGGAGTTTTACATTTAAGGCTTCAATCCATTCTGAATTGATTTTTGTATATGGTAAAATATAAGAATTTAATTTCATTCTTTTGCATGTTGTAATATGGTATTTTGTTTGTGTCTGTTTGCTAAATGTGATGGTTGGGGAAGTGGGGTCTCTTCCAGGCTGAGGTGAGACTCAACTTTGAGTCTTTAACAGGATGTTCTAAAAATTAGGTCTAAAGTGAACTTTTAGGAAGGGTACATTCCACCACCAGGAGTGCTCCATCTGCTAAGATAATCAGGAAAGACTGGCACAGCACAGGAAAGGGAAGCTGGTTGCGAGAGAACAGTGGGGAGCTAGTATAGGAGGTAGCTGGATTGAAGAGAAGGGGTAGAGGCCTCACAGTAAAATGTAACCAATTTTAAATCCAAAGCCTTTGAAGCAAAAATACTTCAACCTTGAAACATGACTATATTTAATTAGTGGAGGTTTAACATCATGATTCTACAACTTAACACTGGGGAGCAAACAAAGCTCAAATTACAAATCTCACAGAAATGACTATGGCAGCCTGAAAGACAAGTCACTCAGGATCTTATAACCAGAATACTGCCAAGCACCTGGCCTGCATTATAGCTGTAGGTCTGTCTTGGTTTCTGCCTACATCAGCTACCTTAGGAAGGATGGACGTCATGGAGTAGGGAGGAGGAAATCAGGTGTCACTCAGATGCATTTTAGTAACACATAGGTGGCATTGAGTTCTATAGTTCAGAGTAGGGCTGAATGGCAGCTGAGCTGCATACAGTGGAGAGGCAGACCATGGAGAACCGAAAAAACATGTGTGAACAAATGTACAAGTTAATGTCTTCTAACTCCTGGCTTATCACAAAATGACCAGTGCTGCCCTAAAGGTCAGGCCCCAAACCAGAGGTCTAGTTAGGAAGGTTGTCTGAATCCTGTACCATCTTCCTGTTTACACTCTCTAATCTTCTCCCCAGACAAACCAAGGCCATTCCAAGTACTTTTCCCTGTTTGACTCTTGAAGGGCTGCTGCTGATGATAATCAGAAGAGTCATCAGTTCTGTTTACCAAATACTCTCATTGCTATAATTTAGATGTTTGTTCCATCAGTTTACCAAATACTCTTATTGCTATAATTTGGATGTTTGTCCCATCAAACCTCATGTTGAAATTTGATCCCCAATGTTGGAGGCAGGGGGTGGGGGACTAATGGGAAGTGTTTGGGTCATGGGGGTGAACTGCTCATGAATGGATTGGTGTCATCCTATGGTAATGAGTACGTTCTCACTCTTATTCCCAAGAAAGCTGGTTGTTAAAAACAGCCTGGCACCTCCCCCTACTCTCTCTCTCTCTTGCTTCCTTTCTCACCACGTGATCTCTACACACGTCAGCTCCATTTCACCTTCTGCCATGAGTGGACGTGGCCTGAGGCCTTCACCAGAAGGAGATGCTGGTCCCATGCTTCTTGTATGGCCTGCAGAACCAAGAACCAAATAAACTTTATAAATTACCCAGCCTCAAGTTTCTTTTATAGCAACACAAGTGGGCTAAGACACTCTCACACATGCTCTATCCTGGAAATCCTGAGGAATAAGTATTGTTACTATCCTCATTTTATACCTTAAGAAATGGAAGCTGAGTAAAACAAAATTATTTGCCAAAGTCCGCAGGCTAAAAATCGTCATAAAACCATCATTGTTAGGAAAGAATCAAATAATTTAAGTGCAATATTTGTCTTTGCTGTCCTCCTTCCCTCCTTTCTTCCTTTCCTTCAAGTGTCTGTTGGTTCTTTGCCTCCTTCCCTCCCATACCTTCTACCTTCCCCCTCTTTCTCCCCTTCCTCTCCCTCTCTACATGTCTTTCTCTTGCAATGTATCTATCTCCTGCACTCTTTCTCTCTCTCTCAGATGCTCTATCTCTTTCTGTCACCCTCGCTCCCTCCCCTTCTTTCTTTGCCAATATTGATGTTTAGAGTCATCCAAGAAGTCTGTCATATTCCTATGAATTGAGCCAGCTCCCCTCTATTAGAGAATATTAGCTATATATCTGAGCTTCAACAAATTTTGCATTAAATGTGATACATGGGAGCTCCAAGTTTGTAACTGCTGTCAATTTCTTCTAAGAGAACACTTTTGTTAGGGTGACCATGAAATTAGTTGTCCAAATTGGTATATACTCAGATTATAATGAACCATAAAAATAATGAAAATTATATAATTATATAATTCTGAAATATTTACTTATTGAGTAGGTATACAGTTATATTAAAACAATTTTAATGTGCACAATTCTTTAAAAATAAGAATAAAAAATTAAAAATATGGATTATAGAAACACTAATAGTAACATATGCAAAATAATTATTATTCAGGTTTTTAAGGCCAAGTGTGTTTCTTATATCAAGTCATTGATATTTTCCCTAAAGAATATATGTCTTACTATCACCATATTTTCTTTTTAAAAAACACTTTCAGGTTCATGTAATTCACATGTACCCCTGAACCTAAAAGTGTTTTCAAAAAGTTGTAAACCTGTGTCATGGGGGTTTATTTTACAGATTATTTTGCCACCCAGGTATTAAGTCTGGTACCCAATAGTTATTTTTCCTGACTCTCTACCTTCTCTTCACCCTCCTCCCTCAAGTAGGCCCCAGTGTCTGTTGTTCCAGTGTCTGTGTGTTATCATCTTTAAGCTCCCTCTTATAAGTGAGAACATATTAAATAACTTACAGTTGTCTTCAAAATAACATCTTATAGTCAGTAATATAAATTTTTGGTACTTTCATTGATTCTCTTTTGCAGACCACAATATTGTTAATAGAAAGATTTTTCTCTACAGGAAAGCGCAGAGCAATTTTACTAAACAAAAATATTTTCAGTTTTAGTTTTTTATATTGAAATGCACACATATTTCAGTCCAAATATTTTCATAGGTACTATGGTACTGCTTTCATTTACTGCATCTTTAACAAGTAGTTTTACTGAAAATCAAGAAACTGCATTAATTAATGAGCAAAATAACCAGCTAACATCATAATGACAGGATCAAATTCACACATAACAATATTAACCTTAAATGTAAATGGACTAAATGCTCCAATTAAAAGGCACAGACTGGCAAATTGGATAGTCAAGACCCATCAGTGTGCTGTATTCAGGAGACCCATCTCACATGCAGAGACACACATAGGCTCAAAATAAAGGGATGGAGGAAGATCTACCAAGCAAATGGAAACAAAAAAAAGCAGAGGTTGCAACCGTATTCTCTGATAAAACAGACTTTAAACCAACAAAGATCAAAAGAGACAAAGAAGGGCATTACACAATGGTAAAGGGATCAATTCAGCAAGAAGAGCTAACTCTCCAGCACCCAGATTCATAAAGCAAGTCCTTAGAGACTTACAAAGAGACTTAGACTCCCATACATTAATAATGGGAGACTTTAACACCCCACTGTCAACATTAGATCAACAAGACAGAAAAGTTAACAAGGATATCCAGGAATTGAACTCAGCTCCGTACCAAGCAGACCTAATAGACATCTACAGAACTCTCCACCCCAAATCAACAGAATATACATTCTTCTCAGCAACACATCACACTTATTCCAAAATTGACCACATAGTTGGAAGGAAAGCACTCCTCAGCAAATGTAAAAGAACCGAAATTATAACAAACTGTCTCTCAAACCACAGTGCAATCAAACTAGAACTCAGGATTAAGAAATTCACTCAAAACCACTCAGCTACATGGAAACTGAACAACCTGCTCCTGAATGACTACTGGGTACATAATGAAATGAAGGCAGAAATAAATATGTTCTTTGAAACCCATGAGAACAAAGATACAACATACCAGAATCTCTGGGACACATTTAAAGCAGTGTGTAGAGGGAAATTTGTAGCACTAAATGCCCACAAGAGAAGGCAGGAAAGATCTAAAATTGACACCCTAGCATCACAATTAAAAGAACTAGAGAAGCAAGTGCAGGCACATTCAAAAGCGAGCAGAAGGCAAGAAATAACTAAGATCAGAGCAGAACTGAAGGAGATAGAGGCACAAAAATTCCCTTCAAAAAATCAGTGAATCCAGGAGTTGGTTTTCTGAAAGATCAACAAAATTGATAGACTGCTAGCAAGACTAATAAAGAAGAAAAGAGAAGAATCAAATAGATGCAATAAAAAACGATAAAGGGGATATCACCACTGATCCGACAGAAATACAAACTACCATCAAAGAATACTATAAATACCTCTGAAAATAAAGGAGAAAATCTAGAAGAAATGGATAAATTCCTGGACACATACACCCACCCAAGACTAAACCAGGAAGAAGCTGAATCCCTGAATAGACCAATAACAGGCTCAGAAATTGAAGCAATAATTAATAGCCTACCAACCAAAAAAAGCCCGGGACCAGATGGATTCACAGCCATATTCTACCAGAGGTACAAGGAGGAGCTGGTACCATTCCTTCTGAAACTATTCCAATCAATAGAAAAAGAGGGAATCCTCCCTAACTCATTTTATGAGACCAACATCATCCTGATACCAAAGCCTGGCAGAGACACAACAAAAAAAGAATTTTAGACCAATATCTCTGATGAACATCGATGCAAAAATCCTCCATAAAATACTGGCAAACTGAATCCAGCAGCACATCAAAAAGCTTATCCACCATGAGCAAGTGGGCTTCATCCCTAGGATATGGGGCTGGTTCAACATATGTAAATCAGTAAACATAATCCAGCATATAAACAGAACCAAAGATAAAAACCACATGATTATCTCAATAGATGCAGAAAAGGCCTTTGACAAAATTCAACAGTCCTTCATGCTAAAAACTCTCAATAAATTTGGTATTGATGGAACGTATTTCAAAATAATAGCTATTTATGAGAAACCCATAGCCAATATCATACTGAATGGGCAAAAACTGGAAGCATTCCTTTTGAAAACTGGCACAAGACAGGGATGCCCTCTCTCACCACTCCTATTCAACATAGTGTTGGAAGTTCTGGGCAGGGCAATCAGGCAGGAGAAAGAAATAAAGTGTATTCAATTAGGAAAATAGGAGGTCAAATTGTCCCTGTTTACAGATGACATGAGGAGAACTACAAATCACTGCTCAAAGAAATAAAAGAGGATACAAATAAATGGAAGAACATTCCATGCTCATGGATAGGAAGAATCAATATCGTGAAAATGGCCATGCTGCCCAAGGTAATTTATAGATTCGATGCTATCCCCATTAAGCTGCCAATGACTTTCTTCACAGAATTGGAAAAAACTATTTTAAAGTTCATATGGAACCAAAAAAGAGCCCACATTGCCAAGACAATCCTAAGCCAGAAGAATAAAGCTGGAGGCATCACGCTACCTGACTTCAAACTATACTACAAGGCTACAGTAACCAAAATAGCATGGTACTGCTACCAAAACAGAGATATAGACCAATGGAACAGAACAAAGCCCTTAGAAATAATACCACACATCTACAACCATCTGATCTTTGACAAACCTGACAAAAACAAGAAATGGGGAAAAGGTTCCCTATTTAATAAATGGTTCTGGGAAAACTGGCTAGCCTTATGTAGATAGCTGAAACTGGATCCCTTCCTTACACCTTATAGAAAAATTAATTCAAGATGGATTAAAGACTTAAACGTTAGACCTAAAACCATAAAAACCCTAGAAGAAAACCTAGGCAATACCATTCAGGACATAGGCATGGGCAAGGACTTCATGTCTAAAACACCAAAAGCAATGGCAACAAAATCCAAAATAGACAAATGGGATCTAATTAAACTAAAGAACTTCTGCACAGCAAAAGAAACTACCATCAGAGTGAACAGGCAACCTACAGGATGGGAGAAAATTTTTGCAATCTACTCATCTGACAAAGGGCTAATATCCAGAATCTACAAAGAGCTCAAACAAATTTATAAGAAAAAAGCAACCCCATTAAAAAGTGGGCAAATGATATAAACAGACACTTCTCAAAAGAAGACATTTATGCAGCCAACAGATACATGAAAAAATGCTCATCACTGGCCATCAGAGAAATGCAAATCAAAACCACAATGAGATACCATCTCACATCAGTTAGAATGGCGATCATTAAAAAGTCAGGAAACAACAGGTGCTGGAGAGGATGTGGAGAAATAAGAACACTTTTACACTGTTGGTGGGACTGTAAACTAGTTCAACCATTGTGGGAGACAGTGTGGCGATTCCTCAAAGATCTAGAACTAGAAATACCATTTGACCCAGCCATTCCATTACTGGGTATATACCGAAAGGATTAGAAATCATGCTGCTATAAAGACACATGCACACGTATGATTATTGTGGCACTATTCACAATAGCAAAGACTTGGAACCAACCCAAATGTCCATCAATGATAGACTGGATTAAGAAAATGTGGCACATATACACCATGGAATACTATGCAGCCCTAAAAAAGGACGAGTTCATGTCCTTTGTAGGGACATGGATGAAGCTGGAAACAATCATTCTTGGCAAACTATAGCAAGGACAGAAAACCAAACACCGTATGTTCTCACTCATAGGTGGGAATTGAACCATGAGAACACTTGGACACAGGAAGGGGAACATCACACACCGTGGCCTGTCGTGGGGTAGGGTGGGGGAGGGATAGCATTAGGAGATATACCTAATGTAAATGACAAGTTAATGGGTGCAGCACAGCAACAAGGCACATGTCTACATATGTAACAAACCTGCACGTTGTGCACATGTACCCTAGAACTTAAAGTATAATTTAAAAAAATCACATTATCTACAGTTCTTTTAATTTCGCCAATAATACGTGTTGCAAAATTCACGTTTTCTTCATTTCATTCCATTCTGATGTAGAATACAACTTGTGCAATTAAAATGAGAGCGTCATCAGAGATTTGCCACAAGTCATCTTAAAATTTAATTATGAAATTTCAAAATTAAATCTCATATACCACTAGCAGTCTCGTTGTTTAGTTTGTTCAGTTATCTCTAGTTTACGGAGATAAATTTCAATGTCTTCCAGTTTTTTAGCTTTGTTTTTAATAAATGCAATTTAATAAAAGCAAAAATAAAAAGCAAAAATAAGTTTTAGTGCTCTATTCATTGAATTATTTGACTAAAGCTTTCCTGATGATTTTGAACAAATTGCATACAAAAAGTTTATCGTTGTAGTACACTTAGGTTGAATTATATGGTAGTTTTTGAAAATCTCAAACTCTTCCAAGATTTTTGTTTTCAAAGGGAAAAGAGAAATTTACTGAGACATAAGGTTGATATGTAGAAGGCAGCAAAAAAAAACCCCAAAAAACAAAAAAACCTCCATGCTATAACATTTTATTCAACATTAGCTTCATTAGCTTCGTTGCAAAAAATTTTGTTCATTTGCTCTCCACATAAAATATTTGTAGATTTTGATATTATGACTTTTATATTTTAGACTTTTAATTTATGGACTTTCAGGAAGTTGCAAATGTAGTAGAGTCATGTGTGCCATTCATCTAACTTCCCCAAATGGCAACATCTTAGATAGCTGTATTATGTCAATATTAGGAAATTGACATTGATATACTATTATTAACTGACTACAGACCTTGAGTTTTCCCCAATTTAAAAATTTCACATTTGTATGTGTATATAGTTATATATATTTTTATCCCATATTAAGATTCATGTGCAGCAGTCCCCCCTTTTCCATCAGGGATATGTTCCAAGACCCCCAGTGGATCTCTAAAACCATGGATAGTATGGAACCCTGTGTATGCTATGCTTCATCCTGTAACATAATGGGTGGGTAATGTTTATAGCATGGATATACTGGACAAAGGGATGCTTCACATCCCAGACAAAGCGTGACAACATGAGATTTTGTCATACTACTCAGAACAGCATAAAGTGTAAAGCTTATGAATTATTTCTGCCATTTTTCATGCAATATTTTCAGACAACAGTTGACCACAGGTAATCGAAATCATGGAAAGTGGAACCACAGGTATGAAGGGACTACCATAACTACCACCATAATCAACAACAGAACTTGTCCAACACTGTAAAAGAAAACACTTGTGCTACTTTTTTGAATATGCGCCTCTTCCATCCTCCCACCCCTGAAATCCAGTCTCTATCCCCTGGCATCCATTAATTTGTTCATCTCTATAGCTTTATAATTTCAAGAATATTATATAAACAAAATCAACAGTGTGTATCCTTTGGAGATTAACTTTTTTCTTTTTTTCACCAAGCACAATGCCCTTGAGGCGCATCTAGGTTGTTGTATGCATCAGTAGTTCATTTCTTTTTATTGCTGAGTACTGTTACACTGCATGGATATGCCAGGGTTTATACTATCATTTGCACATTAAATTATATGTGAGTTGTTCCAGTATGTTGCTATTATAAATACAGTTGATATAAACATTTTTGTACAGGTTTCTGTGTGAACCTGAGTTTTTGTTGATTGCTGGGTCATATGACAAGTACATGTTTACCTCTGTAAGAAACTGCCAAACTTGTCATTTACATTAAGTAAAATACCACCTTGGTTTCCAAGAAATACAAATCTAAAGAAAACCTGATGGACACAGTAAATCATACATTTTTAGTTGTTTATTTATTATTTACATATCATATTCTTATTAGTGAGAGTTACACATTTTTCATTGAAGAAAGGAAGACTGGATCTCCCTAACTCTCCCAGACTCCCCCACCAAAAAACAAAAAACAAAAAACAAAAAAACAAACAAAAAAAAACTGCCAAACTATTTATAAGAGTGGCTGTTCTCTTTTATGTTCCCATCAATGGTATATGAGGCACTCACTTTCTCTACATCCTTACCTTTGATAGTGTCACTTAAGAAAAAATTTAAAACTGTTTCAATGCATATGTAGTGGTATCTCAATATGGTTTCAATTTGCATTTCCCTAATGGCTAATGACATTGAACTTCTTTTCATATGATTATTTACCATGTATATCTTCCCTTTGATGAAGTACCTGTTCATATATTATGTAGATTTTTAATTTTTCTGTATTTTTAATAAGTTCTTGAGTTTAGAGAATTCTCTATCCTTGGTATATGGTTTTTTGTTGGAAGTGTGATTTCAAAATATTTTGTATCCATCTGTAACTTGCAGTTTTATTCTCTTAACATGGCTTTCATAGCGCAAAAGATTTCAGTTTGAAGTCCCATTAACATTTTTTTTTGTGGATTGTCTTATTGGTGTCATGTGTAAGAACTCTTCACCTAACCGCAGGTCCTGGATGTTTGCCTGTGTATCTTCTGAAAGTTTTATAAATTTACAAATTATTTTAAATTAATTTGGGGATACAGTAAGAAGTTTGATGTTCTTTTTGTCTTTTCCAATGGGTGTCTAGTTGTTCCAGCATCGTTTGTTGAAAAGAGTATGCTTTCTCCATTGAATTGCTTCTGCACCTTTGTCAAAAATCTTTTGAGCATATTTGTGTTGGTCTATTTATGGATTCTTTCTTGTGTTCCATTGATCGACATGTCTACTCTTCTGCCAGTACCTTACTATATTGATTATTATACTTATAAATTCAGTCTTAACATCAGGTAGAGTGATTCCTACCACCTTAAACTTCTTCAGAATTGTTTTAGCTATTATAGCTTCTTTGCCTTTATATATAAATATTAAGCTAAGCCTGTTCTGTATTTATAAAAAGTTTACTTGGAACTACAACTTCTATTCATTTTTAAATAACTTTATTGAGATATAATGCACATAGCATAAAGGTCACTCATTAAAAGTATACAATTCAATGGCTTTTGCTATTTTCACAGAACTGTACATTTATCACCATAAGCAATTTTAGAAGATTTTTACTAATGCGTAAAGAAACTGTTCTTGTTTACCGTCACCCCCCAATCTCCTCATCCCCTGGCTTTAGGCAATCAATTATCTATCTAGTGTCTCTATTGATTTGACTTTTCTGGAAATTTCACATGAAAGAGAGCATACACTTTTTGGTCCTTTGTGACTTTTTCATTTAGCATAGGCTTTCAAAGTTCATACATGTTATAGCATGTATTAATGCTTCATTTCTTTTTGTTGTCAAATAATTCATTGTGTGGAAATGCTATCTATTTTTTATCTATTCATCCGTTGATGGACATTTGGGTTGACAACATCTTTTGGCTACTATGAAAACTGCTGCTATGAACATTCATGATGAGTTGTGTGGGCATATATTTTTATTTGTCTCAGGTAGATTCCTAGGAATAAATTTGCTGGATTACATAACTCAATCTTATTTGAGGAATTGTCAGTCTATTTCCCACAACAGCTGTACCATTTTACGTTCCTACTGGCAGTGTACAAGTGTTCCACTTTCTCCTTATCCTTGCTAACACTTATTATCTGTCCTTTTCAGTATAGCCATCTTAGTGGGTTTGAAGCTGTAAATCCTTGTGGCTTTGATATGTATTTTCTTGAAGGCTAATTATGTTGAGCATCTTTTCCTGGTGCTTACTGACCATTTGTGTATCTTCTTTGGAAAAATATCCATTTAGATCCTTTGGCTCATCTTCCCATCTTAAAAATTAGATTGTGTATCTTTTTAATTCTTGAGTTGTAATTATATATATATATAAATATATATATAATTACACACACACATACACACGTATATACACACTGTATGTAGCAACCAGATATATGATTTACAAAACTTTTCTCCCATTCTGGGCACTGTATTTTCACTTTCTTGATAGTGTCCCTTGAAGCCCAAAAGTTTTTAGTTTGATGTTCAGTATATGTTTTTGTTGTTGTTGTTGCATTTGCTTTTGATGTCATATCTAAGAAAATATTTTCTAATTCAAGGTCATTAAGAACAAAGTTGAAGGACATACACTTGCTGATTTCAAAACTTACTATAAAGCATCCCTAATCACAACTTTGTAGTCCTAGAATAAAGATAGATTCATAGACCAATGGAATAGAATTGACAGTTCAGAAATAAATGCATATAACAACCAATTGATTTTTGGGAAGGATGTAAATAATATTCATTGGGATAAAAAATGGTCTTTCAACAAATGGTTCTGGGAATTCTGGAAATCTATACTCAAAGAATTCGGACCCTTACCTAACACCATATACAAAATCAACTCAGAATAGACCCAAAACCCTGAATGTAAGAACTAAAACTCTAAAACTTAGAAGAAAAATAAGAGTAAATCTTTATGACTTTGGATTTGGCAATAGATTCTTACATATGAAAGAAAGCATAAAGAAAAAGTAAATAATTTGGACTTCATAAAAATTAAACTTTTGTTCATCAAAGGACACTACCAAGAAGGTGAAATAAGTTACAAAATTGGAGAAACTGCTTGCAAATTATATACTTGATAAGAGACTACTACTCAAAATACATAAAGGAATCTTATAATTCAACAATGAAAAGACAAGCCAATTAAAATATAGACTGAGGACCTGAATGAATGCTTCTCCAAAGAAGGTATACAAATGGCTAATAAGCACATGAAAACATGCTAAACATTATTAGTCATTAAGGAGATGCAAATCAAAAGCACAAGGAGATATTACTTTACATACACTAGGAGGTCTAGAATTTTTAAGAAAGGAAAATAAGTGTTAGAATATGGAGAAATTTCAACCCTCATATATCACTGGTGTTGATGTAAGATGGTTAAGTCACTTTGAAAACGGTTTGTCTGTTCCTTCAAAAGTTAAACAGAATTAACCTAAGGGCTATCAATTCCTCTGCTAGGTATATATTACCAAAACTTAACACAAGTATTCAAACAATAACCTGTTTACAAATGTTCATGCTAACACTATCCAGAATAGCTAAAATATGGAAACAACTAAAATGTTGATTAACTGAAGAATAGAAAAGCAGAATATAGTGTATTTGCACAATGGAATATTATTCAGCCCTAAAAAAGAATTCTGTTTTTATACACACTACAACTTGAATGAACATGGAAAACATTGGGCTAGGCAAAGAAGGCAGACACAAAATGTCTAATTTTGTGTGATTCTGATACAGACAGCAGACAAGGAAACACTGGGTAGAAGAGAGTGGTTCCCCACCCTCAAGCCTAGAAATTCATGGCCCTAAATGGGAACAGGCATTCCCTTTTTCATGCCCAAAAGTTGCCTTTTGACCACCATTCCCCCTTATGCTGTACCCGTATAAACCACAGACCCCAGGCTCCAGAAGCAGACAAGGAAGAGATGAACAAAAGAGTAGAAGAACAGCAGAACGGCTTGGCAGAGGGAAGAGGAGGTATGTCTGAACATGGAGGGGAGTTTGGCTGGGGACGGCCAGAGAGGAGATTGGCTGCTGAATGGCTACACTCCAGGGGAAGATCATCTTCCCACTGCATTCCCTTTCCAGCTCCTCATCTACCCCACTGAGAGCCACCTCCATCACTCAAAAACTCCACATTCATCCTTCAGGTCCGTGTGTGGCTTGATTTTTCCTGGATGCTGGACAAGAGTTTGGGATACAGAAAGCTGTCACACTGGTGCTCTGCCCTTGCAAAAAGGCAGAGGGTCCACTGAGCTGTCTAACACTTAAGCCACCTGCAGATAGCAAAGGTAAAAGAGCACACTGTAACATGTGCCCACTTGGGCTTTGGGAGTCACAGACACCCACAGCTGGACCCTGCCATGGGGCCAGAGGCCAGGGGCACTTGCCCAGGCTCCCACATCTGCCCATCTGTGTGCTCCCTCTCCCTTAGGGGGTTTGAGCGAATAAGACAAGCCATAACACTGTCATATGTCCTGTGAGATGGGTCAGGGAACTCTCCCATTTCAGTTTCATTTATATGAAGTATTCAGATTAGGTAAATCCATAAAGACAGAAAGCAGATTAGTGGTTGCCAGTGCCTGATGAAGGGAAAATATGGAGAAATATGAAAATGTTTTGGAACCAAATGGAGTAACAGTTGTACAACACTGTGAATGTATTAAATGGCATCGAAGTGTATATTAACAGTTAATGTTATGCTATATGAATTCTACCTGTGGAAAAAGAAAAATTAAAGATCCTGAACAAATACTAAGTCAAACGGGACACTAAAACAATAGGCATAAACCAGTGCAACAGTTCGGAGGGTAACCCTAACTTCTGCATGTTAGGGCTTAAGAGTATTGAAGCTTTTAAAAAATGTGTAAACATACGTTTGCTATATACTTTATTAATTTCTCATTACCCTCTCAGTTCTTGTCTAAATCCAGCCTACACTGGCAATGTTCTTCTCCTGGTCTTTCTTCCACTCAGGAATTTGCTATGGATTACCAGTGATTTCCTTTTATAGAAGTTCCCAAGAACAAATCTAAATGTACGAGTCTTAATTTCAGTCAATTGAGAAGCCAACTGTCACACTGAAATTTCCACGAGACAACTGCCTCTTTTACCAAAGTTAATATATGGTTCACACTTAGATTCTTCATCTTTTTCCCAACATCTCACTGAAAATCAGGATTACAGACTCAAATGCTGTCACTGATGAGGAAGGAAAAATTAAAGAGTGTACAGATGAAGTATGATAGGAAGATGAGGGTTTCTAGCAAAACGAGATGCTCTACCTAAGGAAAGTCAACCTTTAAGACACTGTGCCAGCTAAACCAGACTGATCTACAAGCCAGAATTCAACCCATCGTCTGAATTTACAACTTCTGGAAGTAAATGCACTGTCATAGAAAACTCTTTTCTGTGCTCTTGCTCAGAAAGGTTTGATGGAGATAATACAGAGAAGAAAGATTGTTTTTGTTAAAAGCTTTGTAAGTGAAAATAGTTCAAATTCCTTTGTTCCCTTTATTTTATGGGATCATAGAACCTTAGACCTGGATGGGAACTTTGAGTCTCATTTTCCACTTAAGTGCAGGACTCTTCTCGGTAATACCTCTGACAGAGAGCCCCAGGTGTCATTTAACACTTCTTGAATGAGGACTTCACAATACATAAAGGCAGTCATTTTGTTACTGGCCTGCTGAAGTTGTTAGAGGGTGATTTTTGAGATGAGCTGTGTTCTTACTTGCCTGTTTCTCCTGTCCATCTTGATTCTCCCTGTTGTCTGGAGACAAAATGAATCCATTCCTGCTTCTACAGGTTTTTCCTTCAAATATTTGAAGATTGCTCTCAAATCTCTTTGGTTTTATCTTTTCCAGGCTAAACAGTCCCAGTATTCAGTCATACCTCATTTTGACATGATTTGCAATTCCTTGTCTTATAGAATGTCTTATAGACATCTTCCCTGTCTTATAGAATTTCTTTTTAAAATGTAAAGACGAATATCCTGCAATGGCCCTCTCCTTCATCACTACCCTTTTGATTTTTGGTATTTTTAGAAAAAGACATGCAGTCCAAAGAAAATGTGAGAACAAAACACGGTAAGACTAGTGCTTCTAGTGTTCTGAACTTCAGCTCTTGTTCTATGTTCTTTACCCCCTTTAGATTGTGTGCTGCATGAAGGCAAGGACTGTGTTTTTCTGATTCATCATACTGTTCCCAGCACCTTATACAGTACCTGTAATATAAAAATTCCCAATACATAATTGTTCAATCATTTAATAGTTAACTTATGTCACTGTCTCTTCATTGGCTAGATGCAGAGACTGGAAATAAAATTTTGTAATACCTGGTCTTGTTGGGATATCCAGTTTTCTTTTCTCTTTTCCTCCCTCCCTCTCCTTTTAAAAATTTCTCCAAGTTTTTAGAAATCTTTAGAGACATAAATATTATAAACTAGTGAACTCATGAGAGCATGTGAGCTAAATGCCATCTGTTTCAGGGAAATACTGTCCTGTGCCAGTCAGTGTTTTTCACCCAAAGTGAAGTCCAACATGTGCAAAAACTGGAACTAGAACAGAAGTACTTTATCCCTTAATGCCTAGATTGCTGCAGAGCTCTTTTCCTTGGTGAATGTGTGTGCATGTGTGTGTGTGGTGTGGTGTGTATGTATTGCATGTATGAGTTTATGGGATAGAGAGTAAACCTCGTGGCCTGGGAGTGGGGCTGATCAACTCTACAGATCTGTGGTTACCAGCTCGCTCATGTGTGAAATAACTGGAATTAACTTAGCTATTGCCATACAGTGAGTGATGGGTGGAATTGGGAATCAAATGCAGATCTTGTGAGTATAAATGCAGTGCTCTATTTCATGGGTGTTTCTTTTTAAAATGTAAAGACAAATATCCTCCAAATTAATTTGCCTTCTACTTTCATGAATGATTTTATTTTTCTGGATCAATGGCCCTTGGTGGAATGAAATTTCACCAGCTCTGGACTACAGGGCCCAATTGTCATCCTTTATTTCTACTTCTTAGAAGTATGGACAGCTGCTTAATTTGTAGCAACCTGGTGTGTTTGCAGATCCTGGGACCCTATTTCTTGCACCCAGAATCCAAAACTTTATGGGGTTTAGAAATTTACATTTTTAACTATAAACTCAATTCTTCTCGATAGGCTAGAAAGAGAACATGGTTTTTGTGTGATTGTTATTTTGTCCGGGGTATTAATGAGGAAAAATAAGCCCTAGGGAAAAGGTTTTTGATGCAGGAAGAGGTGCTGGAAGTGAGCAGAAGCTTTGTAAAAATATCAGGTGGCAGGATTTCTACAAAGAAGGGGAACAAAGGAACAAATCAAGAGTAATTCAAAGGTCTAAGGCCAGCTAATTTGGGGCAAATGGCTATGCTTATCTAAATGACTGGCATCACAGGGACTTGCACAGTAAAATGATTCACATGAATATGGATGATGAATAGACATTTAACATTTGAGCAGCTACATATATTCAGGTACCTTTATTTTAAAAATAGAATCATTAAAAGGAGCGATGAATTTATTAGCATGGAAAAATGCCCACAACACATTAAGTAGGAAAGGCCTGCTTACATTGTGAAAGTATAAAGAGAAGGGCAGAAGTGGTTACTATGACAGTTTTCTTAGTGGCTACCTTTTTGAGAAGAAGAAAGGGGCACAGGATTGTGAGGGTAGCAGGAAAGACTTTCTGGGATGTTGGTGCTGTACCATTTCTTGGCCCCTGTGCTGGATACACAAGACACTTGCTTCATGATAACCCATCAAGATGTATGTTAAAAAAAAATGTGTGTACTTTCCTGACTTGCATGTTATCTTTCTCAGAAAAATAGCTAAATTTTGAAGTTTTAACACCAGCACCTTACTATTTCAATTGTTTCAAATTCATTCAGGAAAAATGCCCCAATTTAGCTTCTTATTCCGGAAATGGAAACTTTAAATGTTCACATTTATCTATGATGCATATGACTTGATTTTAAATGGATGGCATGACAACTCTCTTGAAAATAATTTGCTGGTTTAATAAAACATGCTATACTCTAGAACTGAATCAGGATTTCTCAGCTTAAAACCAGTCTTGAGTCTTTGGTCTTTATCTTTCTCTTATTTTCTCATTAAAAATTGTTACCGCTGTATTATTTGACGTTTTTTTTTTCTTAATTCTAAAAAGCTGATATTTTACAGGTCCACTGTGTGGTTTACAAGCAGCTTTGCCTGGACTGTTTGATTTGATTCAGAATATTTCTCTAAGGCAATAGAGAGGTTCCTACTAACCTCACTCTATCCTAGGCTCCTCACATATGAAATCAGGGAAATTAACTTAGCTATTGCTATACAACAAGTGATGGGTGGAATTGTGAATCAAACTCAGATCTTGTGAGTATAAATGTAGTGCTCTATCTATTACATGGGTGTTTCTTTTTAAAAGGTAAATGCAAGTGGCATCTAAATTAATTTGCCTTCTACTTATCAGGCTCATGAATGATTTTAGTTTTTAGATTACTGGCCCTTGGTGGAAAGAAAATTTTAACAGCTCTGGACTTCAGGGCCCAATTGCCATCTTTTATTTCTACCTTGTAGAGAAATGAAGAGTTACTTAAATGAAAAACTACATTTTACATTCAATGAAATATACATACAGAAAAGTGTAAATTGGTGTGTGTAGCTCACTTGATTTTCCCCAAGCAAATATAACCTTGCAACCGGCACCTACATCAAGAAAGACAGTTTTTTAACATCTCAGATGTTTCCCTCATATTAATGTTCAATCAGTATCCACATCCAACGCCAGGCACTGTCATGACTTTGGCACCATAGATCAGTTTTGCCTGTTTTTATGCCTTCTGTAAATTGAATCGTATAAGATGCTTTTATGTCTGGCTTCCTTGGCTCCATGTTACATTTGTGAGATTTACCCACATTGTTATCTGTACTTACAGAATATTCGTCCTCTTTATGGCATAGTATTTCATTGTATGACTATATCACAATTTTTCTATCAACTATTGATGGGCATTAGGTTAGTTTTTGGTCTGGGGTTATGAAAATCAGAATACTATCATGCTAGTCTAAGTGTTTTGGTGAACAGTTACACATATTCCTGTTACATATATGGCTAGGAGTAGGATTGCTGGGTCCTAGCTTATGAAGTGTTCAGACTTAATAGATATTGTACAACATTTTTCAAACAGGTTTATACTCCCACTGCTCCATGACAGCCAGCTTGGAAGAGAGTTGGGGTTATAAATGCCCTACTCTCTCTCTCTTCTGATATCTTGCATGTGCTTTCCACTGTCTGAGCCCAACCTGAAGCTGCAATAATACATTACTTGAGGTCAGCCTCCACGATGCTGAGCAAGGTGAAGGGGGCTGATTCTGGAGACTGAAGGGGAAGACATCCAGCTCTTCCTCTCATTCCATGCTCCTGGGAAAATTGCCGTTTTTCTTCTCTGCATGAAGAAAAATTTTTTTGACGTCTTCTCTTATTTTAACTATTTTGTAAAAGCACTTAAAAGAAGTAAATGGAGTTATTTGGGCGGGCATGGTGGCTCACGCCTGTAATCCCAGCACTTTGAGTGGCTGAGGTCAGTGGATCACTTGAGGTTAGCAGTTGGAGACAAGCCTGGCCAACATGACGAAACCCAGTCTCTAGTAAAAATACAAAAATTAGTCAGGTGTGGTGGTGTGTTCCTGTAATCCCAGCTACTCAGGAGGCTAAGGTATGAGAATCACTTGAACCTGGGAGGTCGAGGTTGCAGTGAGCCAAGATCGCACCACTGAACTCTAGCCTGGGCAAAAAAGCAAGACTGTTTCAAAAAAAAAAAGTAGATGGTGTTATTGAATATGGATATGTGAACTTTTTTATGTTCCTGAATTGTCATCCTATCTAGAAATGGCATGTCTGGACATCTTACACTTAGATCTGTAATGTGAACATGCTTCTCCTTATGTCCATATTTTAAGTGCTATCATACTCGATGCATGCATTGTTTTGGACAGGAAAGTTTTGGGGAATATGAAATAGTAAATGGTAAAGTAGAACCAAAATAGCGCATGTCTAACCATTCTAATTTAGAAAAAGGGAAAAGACATAGGGAAGGGAATATGAAGGCGTAAACATGTGTTGTATGTTTACTATGCGACAGGTACTGTGCAAGCATACATGTTCCACAAAGTAAGAATGGTGCTCAGAATTCTGATTCTTCAGCACATACATGATCCATTGTAGTTGCTGCCACAGCTACTCCATTCTATCAGCTGCAATGTATCAAGAAAAGGGTAGTATTAGGTATAGAAGTGAGTTCTGGGATGCATGAGCAAGTTGCAAGTGTAGGTTGCTCAAGTTCTTAGTGTGCCCACACCTGTCCAGCTGTCCGCCCCCCACCTCCACCCGCAGCCTGACCTCCCTCAGTCAGCCCCTTTGGCTTTTTGGGGCTTCCCATGACCAGGAGTCAAAAGATGAAAACACTTCGGCCTAGATAACAGATGGACCTCTCCAATAAGACAGCACAGGTGGATTGCTGCAATATTACAGCCTCTCACAGGAGGGGCCCTGTAGAATGGTGGGCGAGTAAACACTCCCAGTAGGCAGAATTGAGGCAGTATATCTTGTTCGATGAAGATGTGGCTAAGGGCAAGATTTACTGTGATTCCTGAACAGAAGGTAATGGTCTGGCCAGATAGTCAGGATACTGTTATGAGCAAAATTGGGGAATTGATGCTAACTGTATCATGCCAGGCAGAGAAACGCTTGATTTATGGGAAACAGAATGTGTGTGGCCCAGAGCAACAATCACAGATTATTCCGTGGTACCTTACTGCCCACTGGGAACAAATGCCTGTGTTCACAGCCCTTGCTGGGAGGGCGTGTTTAACCGGGCATTCTTATATCTGGCGACTCACCTAGCCCAGCAGATAGGACTGGCATACGTTATGAGGGTAGAGGGAGAATGACAATTGTCTGGGCTGAAAAAATTACATTCTCTTGGAGAATTTGAACTTAGACACTATGGAAAGTCACAGGTGGGTTTCAGAGATTCTAAAAGCAGACATAGGGAGACAACAGGCCAGGTTACTGGTAGGACATCAGCTTCCAAACTCTAGATGTCAGGCTGCCCAGACTTCAGAACATCCCTCCAGCCTCCAGTTCCCTTTTCTAATAACTATAGTGATTCCTCATTTCTCATTCTGGCATCCAGGAAGTCTATATCCTTACAACACCTAGAAGTTTGCTTTAACTCGATTGACTGCAGTTTTATGCTTTCAGCTGATAAATCCTTGGTATTAACACAATTAAAACCATGTATTGGGTCTTAGGCATCTAGGGATTGACAATATGTGGTTCCTGCTCACATTTTACCACTGAAGAAATTTAAAAAGTAATTTATGCTATTTAATTTGATACATGTTAAAAATTGAAATAAATATAGAAAAAAACAATAAAAGCCAAACAAGGAAATGGCTAAATCTGTCAGTGAGTTTCCTGTGACGTTAATGATCAGGGTCAGGGTCTGTCACAGGCTCAGAACCCTTCCTAAGCACTGAAGGGAACCAGGTGGTCATGTTTGTATAAATTTTGCAAAAGTAGGGTATTTTTACTGCAATGACTATCCATAGTCTTTTTTTTTTTTTTTTTTTTTTTTGAGACGGAGTCTCACTCTGTCGCCCAGGCTGGAGTGCAGTGGCCGGATCTCTGCTCACTGCAAGCTCCGCCTCCCGGGTTCACGCCATTCTCCTGTCTCAGCCTCCCGAGCAGCTGGGACTACAGGCGCCCGCCGCCTCGCCCGGCTAATTTTTTGTATTTTTTAGTAGAGACGGGGTTTCACCATGTTAGCCAGGATGGTCTCGATCTCCTGACCTCGTGATCCGCCTGTCTCGGCCTCCCAAAGTGCTGGGATTACAGGCTTGAGCCACCGCGCCCGGCCTATCCATAGTCTTTTTAAATTTTTATTTTTTTGAGACAGAGCGTCTCTCTCTGTTCAGGCTGGAGTGCAGTGGCGTGATCTCAACTCACTGCAACCTTCGCCTACTGGGTTCAAGCCATTCTCCTGTCTCAGTCTCTGAGTAGCTGGGACTACAGGTGCATGCCACCATGCCCAGCTAATTTTTTGTATTTTTAGTAGAGATGGGGTTATTTGTCCTTTGGGTTCTGCAAAACCAGGATCTGCCCCTTCTGGGGAGTTTAGTGACGACTTCAGAGAGGAGGTAGCTTTGAGCCAAATCTTGAAGGATGAGGATTTTTCTCAGGTGGACAGGGCAGATGAGCTAGGATAGGCAGCAAGAACTCTGTGTCAAGGCATGGCACACATGTGAATCAATCTTGATTGTTTGGGGAGCAGACAATAGTTTGAAGCTAGAGCTGAGTGGGTGGTGGCAGGCAGTGGGTAGCACTGGAGTTGAAGGAATCTGGGAAAGGGGGTGGAGGCCAGTCATGCATGCAGACTCATGTAGGCCGTGCTTAAGATCTTGGATTTATCATGTGGGTGATGGGAGATGGGAGAAAGGGATGATAGCATGAAGGAATCCTAAGTAGCTTTCTTAGATGGAGTCTTCCTATGCACCCCAAATATTTCTAGTTCTAGAATGTTCAACAAGATCAGGAAGCTTGCAAGCTTTTACAGATGCAGTAACTTTGAGAAGGTGAGAACGTGGTAATAGAGAAGAAAGCAATAACATACATTTGGAGAGAAAGGTAATACAATGGGTGAGAATAAAAAGTAAATTGAATTATTGTAAAAACACACAAAATGTTGAAGGCCATTTCCAAAATGTCAGGGAGGAAGACTAGAAGGGAGGTGGAGAATGAGAAAAATATTTTCATCAGCCTCTACTTAAAGCATTCATTCCCATAGTGTCTCCACTGAGAAAAAGATGAGACACAGTCCAGAAGAAACAGAATTTGGTTGGAATTTTCCCAGCACCCTCCACATGTGCTTATGTAAAACTGCATGCCTTAAGTGCTGCTTAGTGTAGGTCGGGGGCATAAGGTCCAAAGTGGCAGGGAGGGGCCCTTTCTAAATGCCCGCCTCTTCATGAGCTATGACTCTCCAGCCACTAATTCCACACTTTTTCAAGAAATGCAACATAACTCATAGCCAGTCAGCTCTGGGATTCCAGCCTGTGGCTTTGCACGCCCATAATCCTAGTATCTTGATGACAGTTGCCCTATCACTTCTGCTCCATAATTCTTATCTGGGCATGAGAAGTTTTTACATTGCATTTGAGGCTAAGACTTCAGCAGCAGTAAGTTAAATCCAAAAAATAAGCATGCAACATTGTACGTGTGTTTCTATAAAGCTGTTGTGTCAAACAGACATCCATTAGGTGGTTGCCCCAGATGTGGCCACTGGTAGATTTCATGCATTAGGGAGCTGCTTTTACCTATGTTTGCCAAATCCATGGCCCTGGTGTGACATACATGGAGCCATGACAGAGGCTCATGACTTCAAACCCCTACATCAAGAAGAGTTTTCCTTATGGGTGCTCTGTGGTCTGCATGCAGAAGCATGCATTCAACTTCATTGTTAATGAAGCTCCTTCCAAATTGGCATCAGTCACCTTCTGGTTCCTGTATCTGATATCATCTGAAAATGGCAAGTCTGGGCAGAGGGCAGCCACCAAACAGGTAAGAATTAGAGCATATTGTCTTTGCCTCCACCTCTACCTCCATAGTCTCACAGTATCAACTCCATGTATTTTAGCAGCAAGAAAAGACACTGAGTCAGGAATAAGGTGTGATTCAACTGACATTTGTATTAGCTTAATGAATCTAACATTTCTTGGGCTCTTATAAGGCTATGATAAAGCCATTAAAGCCCAAATTTCCTATCCCACTTTTCAGAGTAAGGAGGCCAACTTAATGCCTTGTGAGCCAGAGAATATAGGCTAAAGTTTTCTCTTCTACATCTTTGGTCCTTCCACAGAGTGCCAGTAATGGCTCCCCAAGCCCATGTCCACGCAAACTTCCATCAGGACCCGAAAACCAGGGATGAAGCCAGGGTATTTAACCTATTTATGCCAAAGGTTTCAGTATGCTGAATTGTAGACATGTGAAAAATCAGACCTTGGTGATGACCTTGAGCAGTAAGATATAAATAACTCCCACATGCTTAGCGTTCCAATAATGGAACACCAGGCATAAATGGATGTGATTAAGATTTTTATGCATGGATGCACTACCACTCTCACGAGCTTCCTGTCCAGGAGGGCCTTCAGTGTCTCAAGCCTACTTGGTATGAACTCTGAAGTCCTTCCCACCCCTACAAGACACCCCTCAGGGTGAGCTGAGATCAGCCGGTGGGATACAGTGGCCAAAAGGAATTGTCCTGGGGGTTGGTTAGCAAGCAGAAGAGCAAAAGGTGAGAAGAAAACCATGTACAGGGTTTTTACACCTCCAGCTGAAGAAGGTGAGGCATAGAGGTGTCATACCATTAGGGGATGTATCTGAGTCACAGCACCAAAGTATGTTAGTTAGCAGTGGCGAATCTGTACAGGTCTGCAGAAAACTTGATTCTTGCCTCCTCAGAAGAAAGACTTTGGCCCAGGGACATAAAGCAGAGTGGGAGACTGAGGCAAGTTTTAGAGCAAGAGTGAAAGTTTATTAAAAAGTTTTAGAGCAGGAGTGAGAGGAAGTATACCTGGAAGAGAGCCAAGCAGGCGACTTGGGAGGTCCAAGTGCTATATCTGATCCTGGATTTGGAGATTTAGACATCGGCATGGTTCTGGGGTTTGCATCTCTTCTCCCTTAATTTTTCCTTGGACTGGGCTGTCTGCATGCACAGTGGCCTGCCAGCCCTTGGGAGGGGCCACATGTGCAGTGTATTCACTGACGTTGTGCACATGCTTATTTGAGGTGTTTTTCTTTACAGTCAGGTGTTCTCAGAGGAAGGTCATATACCAGTTAAACACCACCATCTTGCCTCTTAGTGTGCATGCTTGAGACCGCTACCTTGCTCTTGAGATCTTATGGGGAAGCTGATGATCACGTTTTCTATCTATTGGGAAACTGCTTTTCCCTGGCACTGGCTGCAAGCAATTATTATTTTAAAGAGACAGTTTAACACCTACCTGACCATCACCTGATGGTCACCTGACATTCCTGGGCAGGGTGGTGGGTGTAGAATCGGGGTGGTGGCGGGGAGTGGAGTCAGTGGTGTAAGGGATGGCAGGGGGGTCTCTCCTGCCCTGCTCATGTCTGCCTACCTACTCTAACACTGACATCATGATAGGACTCCGATGTACCAGTACAATATACACAGCCGATGCCAATTATGACTGAACTTTACAGGCAACAAGTTAAATCTCACTGTGTGTGTCTCTTTAAAATTATTCCCTTTTTAGTAGAACACTGTCACTTTTACTCATCACTTTCCCCATTACCCCAATATTAAGTAGAGCCTGATGTTGAGCACATGGACCCTAGAACCAGACTAGCTGCATTCTAATTCTGACTACTCTTATTTCCTGTGTGACCCTAGGCAGGTGAGTTACCTGACCTCTGTTTTCCTTCACCTATAAAGAGAGTATGATGAATAGTAGAGAGCACTATAGCCTGCTTACTTCCTCATTCCCATCATACAGATGAAAAACAGGTTAGGGAGAATTGTTTTTAAAATTGAGTTAATTTATATAAAGAAACCACTCCATACCTGGTACATAAGTACTCAAAATGTTGTTATTGAAACTGTTAGCAGGAAATGAAGTCCCCAGTATCTAACTTTGGAAAAGATTTCGGCCAAGAGATGGTTCAAAGATAGCAGAGACCTTTATAATGGGAAATAGGGACCAAAGAGCTTGTTGTAGGGGAGAAAAATAAGTACACTTCAAGAGAAGTGTGGGCTGATCCTGTGGGAAAACAGCTCTGAGGATCTTGCACTGTGCGTTTTATCGTCAGGCTCCTCCTTCAGGTTCCCACTTCTGTCTCATCTGCCTTTTTTTCTTTGTCTAGTTTTCATTTCTGCCTTAGGTCCCCACCTTTGTCCTCACCTAGTTTCCTCCCAGGCTTTTGGGACCCTTCCTTACTGTTGACTAATGTGCATACATGCGCCAGGAATCACTACAAATCTTGCCTAATGGTGGCATTGCTCGTTACTGCCACTCCAGGAAGGCTGTATAGCAGTCAAATCTGTATTTATTGCAACTGTGTATCTCTTAGGAATTCCCCCTTTGTACTAATCTATACTTACGGTGCTGGTGTATCTCTTAGGAATTTCCCTTTTTACCCTTTTTCCTTCCTTATCAGTCTGTACCTTGTGAATTCCTGACATTTTAACTGCAGAGTATTGGGGAACTTAAGAGGCATTCTAGGGCCTTCCTTTCTGCCTAGGCAACTCTTCTTCCTACTCACACTTGACTAACTGCTCACCCACTCCAGCAGTAGCGATGCTGTTAATATGCAAATTTTGGATGGTCCCTCAGGCTTGAGACTTCCCAGACTTCCCTTCTGCTCATATCTGGCTTTCTGCCTACTCTGACATATCCACTGGCTTTTTCAGAATCTGAATTTACCTTCCCATTTCTTTGGAGGCAGTTGTGGAAGGAGTGGGGGCAATGGAGTCACAGATTTATTTTGCCACTTGCTAGATCATGACCTTGGTTAAGTTCCTCCCACCAGTGGATTACTTTTCTTTCCATAAGACGTTCATATTAACAACACTATGTGCCACACAGTAAATATTCAACACGTATTTCTTTTTTTCTTTCTTCCTGTTTGATTCACAGACCTCTTAAGACAAAGAGATTATCCAAATGAACTTCTTATTGAAGAGGGAATCTCTTTTCCATGTTTTCTAAGAAAAAAATGGGTAATGGTGAAAGCTTTTAGCTAAGAAAAAGTATTGAATGAGGATAAAGGCCCCAAAGCTCTGCTTTGCTCCTGATAGCAAGATAAATATGGGGGACGGGTTGATGAGCAGTTAACTAAGGGTAACATAGCGCTGGAATTTTTCCTTTTGGGCCTAGAATTTAGAAGTATGCCACTTTATTCGGCTGTCTTCTTTGTAAAACACTGTATGGTACCAGGAGGAGATGGGACTAAACAAGAGATCAGAGACATAGTCCCTTTTTACAGAGTCAACAAACATGTGGTATACTGTCACATAAACTCCCAATAAGATGAAGATGCATAGTGGCCAAGTGATATGGTTTTGCTCTGTCCCCACCCAAATCTCACCTTAAACTGTAGTCCCCATAATCCCCACGTGTTATGGGAAGGGCCCAGAGGGAATTAATTGAATCATGGGGGTAGTTACCCTCTGCCATGATTATAAGTTTCCTGAGACCTCTCCAGCCATGCTGAATGGGAGTCAATTAAACCTCTTTCCTTTATAAATTACCCCGTCTCAGGAATGTCTTATTAGCAGAGTGAGAACAGACTAATACACCAAAATAAGAAGGAAAAGCGATAAATATATGACCATATACGGAGAACTCATGAAGTCTAATCAGAGGCCACATGAGCCTATTCATTTGATTGGGGTATAAAATATATAAAAGGGACTATGCCTATTTAACTCCAGGGAAAGAATCAACAGAGGCTTAATTAGAAGACATATTCCCCAAAGCAAGGAATAGTTAGACAATTATAATACTTGTTTATTTATGTGATAAAAGTTATATATGAAGCCAAGAACCATAGCATTCAGCATAATTTCATAAAATTCAAACTGTATTGCTAATTAAAAAGATGAACAACCATGAGCATAAATGACCAATTAATTTATAGGGTCTGTTTTTGTTTTTGTTTTTGTTTTTGCTGGAGGATAACTCAAAATCCAGAAACCTAATTATTGGTAGCAAACCTTGCAAAAGAGACATAAGCAAAGTTCTGGGGCATTGATAAAGGATGCTTAGGGTAGACCTGTAGCCTGAAGCTCCTTCCTCCCTCATTAAGTTGAGGGCTCACTCCTCTGAATGTCACTTTGCAGTATCTGTGCTAGAGGGTGTGTCTATGAATAAATAACATAATTAATAACTTCTAAGAAGACAGGGAGATATTAATTTTGCTGCTAACAGTATAAGACTTCTCTGGGTCAGTGTTTATTATTGATATCCATTTGGTTTGGCTTTACTAAGCTGCATGCTAAAAGTGCAAAAACCAAATCTTTCCTAAATTCTATTCCCTTATCATAAAATGCCTAGAACTGCACAGCCCACTTTGGGCACTTTGTAAATGATTATTGGAGATAGAGGGATTAAATTACACATAAGCATTCTGCTTATCTTATAGGAAATTATACTGATCTCGTAACAGCTCTTAGCCCAAGGTATAACTTAAATTTTCTAGCACAGTGTGGACTCCAGAAACTGGCAACCCAAAGGATTAGCTGTAAATGAGACCAACGTAACATCTGGGAATGGTGGCCATCTGGTTCAGAGAAAGTGAGACCAGTTACTGGACTATGGAAAGTTGATTGGTTCCAGACCCTCTGTTCTTTCTGTGCATCTCTGAGCTATTGGAATCCCAAGGCAACTTCCACAAAGCAAGCATGCAAACAACTGCATGGAGACCTGTAAGATGCTTGACAGCTTTTGACCATTAAGCCAAAAGGGCAGTGTATGCAACCCAATGTCCCAGTTGTCTCATGGCCCATCAGCCATTGGTTTCTAAATCTCAAGTTCTATAATGGAAGAATAGGGAAGCTCATCAGTGATCCTGCAGACAAGGATACATTCATCAAGGTAAGGCTATAAGACAAGGATGGTTGAAAACTTTATGGTCATGAGAAAACCATATCTACCCCTGCCAAGATATCTTTATGACCCTCCTTCTAAAACCCACTTTGTTCTTTTACTCTGAGAACTTTTACACTCCATCAGACTAAACACCTCTCCTTTTTTTGTTTGTCATGGATATTATACTTCCCCCTGTTCTATTCAGAAATGGAATTATGTTAGGTAATATAACTCCACCTACATTCATAGAAGTCAGTGCAATACCCTAAATGAAAAATAAGACAAAAATATAAAGAAATTAAGAAAATATTATGTGTTTGAACATGTAAATTTTTGGGTGCAAGTAAACTCTCTGACATAATTGTAACTATACAAAGAACATTCATCTACAAGTGCAGATTGTTGCCCTCAAGTATCACAAGTGGAGTTGCTACTGGTGATGCAACTTTTCTGAAATGATGAGCCATTCTTGGTAAATAATAACATAAAGATAATCTTCCCTTGATTTGAAGGTAGCTGCATTCCAAGAAAATTCAGCATATATTAAAAATAAGAAAAAATACATGATGTTTATATTTTAAATGGAGTTAGGTTCTAGGCTTATTTAATTTTAAACAGATGTTTCATCTATATGGATGCCTGGCAAGACATTCAGAAATTATGGAAGATGTGAAACAATTCTTCATTGGGAGGGATTATTCCATATATTACACAAGAATTTGCATCTTTGACCACATCCAGTAAATACCAGCAGCAGTTTCCACCCTACAATTCCAAAATCATGGTGACAACCAAAAATTCTTTCCGAAATTTCCAAAACAACCTAGAATGTAGTTGCATTAGCTCAAGTGCTCAGAAAGCAAATGCTATGATGGGATTAGACATGTAAGAGATTAAATCATGAGGGAAAATTGAAAGGGAGCAGGAGGATCTGAGAATACTGTCTGACCTTGATGTAGGTTTGCCTCTTAAGAGGAAAGAGAAGGAAGGAAGGAAAGAAGCTCTTAGACTGTAGTGAAGGTCTATGAAAGTTTTCACAGGGTCAACAGGAGACAAAGTTGCCTATCAGAAGAGTCTGAGTCCCACCTCTTTTAAGAGTGTGCCTGCCTTAGTTTTCCTGCCAAACTCAGTCATTGGCTGGAAACAGCCTGTAGAGAGCATGATCTTGGCACAAATACAATGGTGGATTTCAGAGGACAGACTCCTCTAGCAGGAGATCTGAGAGGTGCATTTTCATGGCCACCACCAGCGTTCCTCTTTTCTACCTATATAACTTTACCTGAATTTCAGCTCAAATTCCAGGTCTCATCTAAAATTTCCCTAAACACTTCACATTCATAGGTTTAACGTGTAGTTTCAACCAATTCTGAAAACCTAGGAGGCTCATGGTGGGTAATAATTGGAAATTTGACTGAGAGTTTTTTTTGAACTCCAAGAACTAGGATGCTGGCTTGCATAAGTGAGGCATACGGCTAGTGACTGACTTTAGCTGACTATTCATTCTCCATATCTCATGTTTCTTTGTGAACATAACAACTATAGTATAAAAGGTTTTTTTTTAGTGTAATTTTTCCCATAAACATGTTGCTGGTGCTGGTAATGGAAGTAAAAAGCAACTGAAGAGTTACAAAGAGGTGATTGTTCCTAGCCAGAAATAGGGTACATTGCATAAGATTTTCATCCTGTACCGAGAAAATCATCGGAGTCTGGCAGTGCCATTTAAATTTTTGAGTACATTTTATGAAAGTTTTATGTGATATATTTATTTGGGAATTCAAGAAAAGTCTTGGGACATAATTCTTAGGATATGGGGAGTCTTTAATACTGCTCAAGCTATATCGTATGCATCTTGTCTTTGTGCTGTAGATAGTGTGACTTCCCAAGAGGAGGAAGTATTTTATTACTCCATAGCTCCTAGCATGGATCCTTTTCCAAATATACATTGCTCAATAACACCCCAAATTTTCAGATGCAAATGTAGCCCACACAATTAATGGGAAATAAATGGCAAAATGGCAAAATGAACTGTAGCAGCCAGGGCTGATACTGATTTCTACTCCAGTTTCAACCTAAATGCCAACATAGAAGTCACTCATTCCACCAAAAGTAAGTAGATTACAATCCTTCCCTCATCACTACAGTAATCTTCTTAAATCATCATAGCCACACTTATAGGCAATTGACAAGAGAGTGCTCAAAGAAGGAAAGAAAGTTTTCAGCTATGTGGTTGAAAGGAAAAACCACTTCCTGGATACAAATTAGTTGTCACAAGGCATTTAGTCAATAGTGTTGGAGGAAAGTGGCCACTTTTGCATAGAGTAGCTAGGATATGGGAGGGGGGCAAGGAAGTACTGGGTAGAAAAAGGCAGCTCCCTGACTCTAGGGCTCCACCCTTGGACCTGTGCCCACAGACCTAGGTGTGGTCGGGCACTCCTGCCTTCATGCCCAAATGTTGCATTTTCCAAGACCACACTGGCCCACCATGTCCCATCCCGTGCCCGTAAAAACCCCAAGACACTAGCAGGCAGCGACCACAAGCAGCCGGATGTCGAAAGGAGCACATCAGTGGAAGAACACAGAAGTGGCTGGACATTGAGAGGAGCATATTGGTTGGAGCATGCTGACCGGCACTGGTGGACTGGCAGGCCATCAACTGGTGGAACAATGTGGAGTTTGACTGGGGCGGTCGGAGGGGAGCCTAGGCCACCAAGAGACCTGACTCCAGGGGAAAACCATCTCCCTTCTGGATCCCCTATCTGCCGAGAGCTATTTCCACTCAATAAAACCTTGTACTCATTCTCTGAGGTCATGCGTAATCCAATTCTTCTGGTACAACAAGGCATACAGAAAGCCCTCTATCCTTGTGATAAGGCATGGGTTTAATTGAGCTAATACAAGCCACCTATGGACGACTAACCCAAAAGAGAACCCTGTAACACACACCCACTGGGACCTCAGGAACTATGAACATTCACCCCTGGATGCTGCCGTGGGGTCAGAGCCCCACAGCCTGCCCATCTGCATGCTTCCCCTTAGAGGTCTGAGCAGTGGGGCACTGAAGAAGTGAGCCACACCCCCATCATATGCCCTGTGCGAGGGGTAAGGGAACCGTTCATGTTTCAGCTTGATCTTTCCTTTTTAAAGAGAACTTAGAGTTTTTGAAAATGCCGATTGGTAATCTGGGGCCTTCATATGGGTAAGTGACCACCACCATGCAGGCTACTGTGGGGCACAGCAGCATAATGAATACACAAAAATGGAGAAACAGGATCAGGATGCAAGAGAAGTCCAATAGGGCCATTCTCTGAACTGTACCCTCTGGGGAGTTCACCTGGAGTTATAGGGATGAGGAACTGGAAATACACAATCAGAATTCCATTGTGCAATGCAGGTTGTAGGGCAGAGTTATGTTGAGGTCAATGTGTGCTATTTTCATTTCATATAAAAAGTTGAATACTTCTTCAGTTAAAGCATTCCTCCAGGTATTGCTGTATAAAGGAGCAAACCTGGTACTCCATTCTGATCATTGTGGTCAAGATATTGTTTCTCAGATTCGGCTGATCCAAGCAAGGTGGGTTCCTTTAGCTAATGCTAAAACTTTAAAACCTTAATAAATTTCATTTCTCTCTGGGTGGGCTATTTGTTACACCAATTTCAAAAGAAGGAGAAAAATCATCTTTTTTCCAAAATGATTCAGTAGGTCAGTACTAAGTGGTAAGGTTCTCTCTAAACTGTAATGTTTGCAATAAAAGGGGCTGTTTAAGTAAATTTTATAATTCTCACAGTACTTAATAATCTGCCCAATGCACCATTCAATTAAATATTTGATTATAATAAACGATAAGAAAAATAAATGAATCTTTTGGACACCATCATTGTAAAAATGATCGGGCATTCTAGATTTCAAATTGTTTGACTCTGGGGTCCTCTTAAGCATGTTTTTGGCTCTGAGTTTTCAGTCGTCAGCTGACATAATGAGGACATCATTTCAAAACTGGAAGAAGGGAAGCCAAAGTCTCTTCATTTTAGAACCACATAATCATATTAACTCAGAGGAAAAACACATTATTGAAGAAAAAAAATTCCTAAAAAATCTTTTTAGATGCTCTTAATTCCATGATTTTCTGAATTGTTTTAGTTGTACTGTATGGTTATTATGGTTATAGCCTCGTTCTTTTCCTTCGGTAAAGGGGGCAGAGTGATATTAGATTATCACATGGTTCTATGTTTGTCCATACCTTTTTTCATTGTAAAGTGTGGTGAAAACATTTTAAAGTCAGTAGTGGTCAAATGCCAAAGACTGTGTACTTGTACTATTTCAGAGTTCAATAGGTACTGATTAATGATCTAGTTTCCCCTTCCAAAGATGGTAGCAACCACAAATCTGAGGCAGCATGCTCCTTTTAGCCTCTCTGGACAAAGATATCTATTTGCAAGTTATGAAAGATCCCATTTCTGGTTGTTTCTTCTTGTGTTTTGTTAGCTGTTTTAAGATCTTCCTTACTGTGGTCAATGTGAGCGTCCCCAGGGCAGGGACTATGTCCTAGTCATTCATCTTTAGATCCCCTATGGCACATGGTAGAGTGCCTGGCACAGTAAACGTGTTGAATTCAATGAAATTGAAGGAGGACAACAAAGTCCTTGCCCTTTCAAAATAACTGACTGAAGGAAATGTCCAGTCTTCAGTGTCTTTAGGAAGTTTAACTAGAATGGGTGATATTTCTGGAACCCAGGCTTTCCTTTGGAGTTTAGAACAGAGTCAGTGGCTGGACTTCACATTAGAGCAGCTTTTCACACACTGGATTTAGGGCATGTTGTGGGAAATATATGGAAGGATAGGTAAATGACTACGTTCTGATAGTAGGGACACAATTGTGTTTAGGCCAAAGTTGTGCTCAGCTTGCAGCTCTCTAGAGGAAGCAGTAAACTTGGTGTCGTAGCAAATGCCAGGGCTTTGGCATCTGCCAGAAATAGACACAAATGTTAACACTTAGCTGTGTGACTGAAAAATAAAGATACAATATTATATCCGCTAGGAATTTTGATGTTGGGCATAGCAGAAGTCCACCTCAGACTGATGTAAAGCCAAAGGCATTTTATTGGCTCAAGTATTATAAGTCCAGGGGTAGAGTCCAGAGGTTCAAACCTTGTACTCGGGTATAGTTTCCTTGAATCTTTTATTCTGCCTTCCTCTATGTAATGGTTTCATGTTGAGTTGGCTTTCCTCATGGCATAAGAATGGCTGCAGGAACTACAAGTTTCATATCTGAACACTACCAAGTCCAGTGGAGGAAAGGAAACTCCTCTTTCCCAGAAGTCTGAATATACATTTCCTTGCATCTCATGAACTCTGACTGGAATGCTTGCCATCCTGGAACCAGTCACCATGCCAAAGGGAGTGTTGTGGACTGGATTCTGTCCCCTCCTGAGCTCACATGTTAAAGTACTAGCTCCCCAGTGACTATTTGGAGCTAAGGCTTTTGAGGATGTAATTAAGTAAAATGAGGTCATAAGTGGGCCCTAATTCAATACGACTGGTGTCCTTATAAGAAGGAGAGATTAGAACAAGCACAGAGGAAAGACTTTGGAGACAAAGAAGAGAAGATGGTCATCTGCAAGCCAAAGAGCAGGGCCTCACCAGAAAGCAGGCCGGCCAATGCTTTGATCTTGGGTTTGTAGCCTGCAGAAATTTATTTTACAAGAAAATAAATTTCTGTTGTTTGAGACATCCAGTCTCTGGTATTTATTGTGGCAGCCATAGCAAAGTAATACAGGGAGACAGGACACATTGATTAGTATGCACCAATCAGGATCTAATCCTAGTAATGGGAGTATGGCCAGCTTCTTTCTTTCAACTTCATGGTTAAGAATAAAGACAGACAAATTTCCCAAAGGATATTCTAGTTTCTGTTTCTAGACAGAGGAGAAATAAATCCTGAGTAGCCAAATTGACATGCCCATTATGTACACTTACTCTATGGTTTCCTGAGGAGAATTAAATAAGACAATATATGTAGTACAAAGCCTGGTTGATTATAGATACTCAATAAACATCTATGTCACCCTTTCCTGCTTTCTTTGTCTTCTATTAAGACCAATTCTATTTTATCTCTATAATTTTACTGAACTGGTTTCCTAAGAGGCCAGAACTTTGTAATTTCTTGCACAAAGCCCATGATTTTCCTTTATTTCTATACATTCTTTTGGCCCCTCAAAGAAAATAAGTCTTTCTAAATTTTAGCAGTATTTGCTTCATATTTTCCTGGTGTGTTAGAAGTTTCTAGAAAATGAAGATGCATTAGTTAAGGAGGTACATGGAGTTTCTTTCCATCGCAGGGGTGGAGTATCATCTTATTAGAAGTCAGGTCAGTGGGAACCCACAGGGATGATTGTCAACTGGAGGCAAGTGAAATAACAGGCATGTGAGTCAGTTTATCAGGAGCCCACATAGCCTGCATGATGTTCTGTAATTAATTAAGTGTCGATGTGGTGAGAAAATTACCCTTCTATCATTCCATGAAACAGTGGGGTTGAAAAACATGCAGTGATGGGGTCTAAAAACCAGAAGTAAAATTTGAAGATCCCTCACCTCAACTATCTGAATGGACTTCCTCCTTTAGGCCAAGGCCCTCTAAATTTAACCTGAAAGACTGGTTCAGGGCATGACAGGAAGGGGCTGGTGTTCGAACATGTCTCATTATGCCCTCCTCCCTTTTTGAATTCAGGAAAAGCCAACCAGCATGTAACATCAACACAGACCTTAAGTCTGATAAGAAACACTTACAAGTATGTCACATCTTTTGGCTTCCCTGGGCCACATCAGAGGAAGAATTGTCTTGGGTCACACATAAAACACACTCACACTAATGACAGCTGATGGACTTAAAAACTATCACCAAAAAAAATCACAAAAGTTTACGAATTTGTGTTCCATTCAAAGTCATGCTGGGCCGCATGTGGCCTATGGGCTGGACAAGCTTCATTTACAATCTGTTCTCTCTGAAACTTGCTACCTGGAGGCTTCATTTGCATGATAAAACTTTGGTCTACATAACCTCTTATAACCTAGACATTCCTTTCTGGTGATAATAACTGTTTCAACCAATTGCTAATAAGAACATTAAAAAATCCTACCTATAATCTAGAAGCCCTTTGCACTTGCCACTTTGATGGACCAAACCAATGTATATTTGAAATGTATTTGATTGATGTCTTATGTCTACCTAACATGTATAAAACCAAGCTGTGCCCTGACCACCTTGGGGACATGTTCTCAGGGTCTCCTGAGGGCTGTGTCATGGGCCATGTGGTTACTCATATTTGGCTCAGAACAAATCTCTTCAAATATTTTACAGAGTTGGACTCTTCTCATGGACAGGTGGGAAGATTCAAGTCCAGATTCTGCCTATGAATCTGAGAGGTCTCACTTCAGAATTTGCTTTGATCCTTGGTTTCTTCACCTGCTACTGACTTCACTGTGTGTTCTAGATGGTTGCTGTTTGCCCCTCTAATCGTCCCCTCACTCTCTGCGCTCTGAAGTCCTGTGTGGACTTCTGACTTCTGTCAGTCTCAGCCAATGAGGAGTGCTAGCAGAAGAACCACGGAAGGGAGGAGGGATAAGGCCAGCTATTGAATTCTCTGCCCCTTCCCTTCCTCATCAATCTAAGGTCACAGGCCCTGTCAGATCCTGCAGAGCTCTCTCTGACTCTGGGTTCCTGTGACCGTTTTCTCCCCTCCTTCCTTCAGCCCTGGGGATAGGAACAACACCCCAGTATAACTGGCCCTGCCTGGGGCACTGTACTGTCTTACTGTTTCCCCATACCCAGCCTACAGCCTTGCACATACTTTATTAATAATCTGTCCTTAAAGTACTCATTTTGAGTGTCATCACCTTACTGCAGGGATCCTGACACATGGTCATGTACTACTATTCACGTAATGTGTCACAGCTTACAAAACTCTTCAAGATAATCTTAAGTTATTTTACTTTTTAATGTATGTAGTGATTAAGTGCATGGGCTCTGGAGTTCCTAGAAATATGACCTTAGGCAAATTGCATAAGTTCTCTGTGCCTTATGTTCCTTTCTGTGCAAAGTGGTGATGATAATAATAGTATCTATCCCACAAGTTTATTATTTTCCTTAGGCTAAAACAAAACATGTACTGAATATAAAGCACTCAGCAAAAAATCTCTGGGTCCTATTAGTGCTCAGTGAATCTTACCCATTGCTGGTAGGAATATTTGATTATTCTTACTGCTTGTCTGCTGCTTCAAGTTGGATTCTCCAGAAGCGGACACTGAGATGGAGTTTGGGGTGCAAAAGGTTTATTAGTGATCAACACCTGTGAAAGGTAATGAGGAGAAAATAGGGCTGAACAGAGGAAGAAACTGACCTGTGAGGCAGGCCCGATGAAGCTTCAGTCCTCCCAGCAGTGAACTCTGGAGTGACTATTGCCCATCAGCGTTCCATATTGAACCAAAATGGACCAGCCTTTTTATCCCCGCCTCCTTCAGTTGCCAGGAGTTGGCTGTACAGAGAAGGGCATGACCTTCGCTACCTCTGTGCAGCTGAAGTCAGAGAAGGAGCTGATAATTGGAAGCTGTCTGCTTATGGTCCCCAGACAGGCAGCAAGTTCATCCTTGAAGGGGAATCTGGGTTGGACAATTCTGTTGACTATACTGCTTTTCACTCTTCCATATACATTCTGGAAGCAACTTCTCCAGGATCTGATGGACTTCACTTACTGAGGGGAAATAAGAAGAGGGAGGTTAGAGGGATAAACTGCAGTCCATGCTGTTGTAGTTGGCTTCAGAGCTACTAGTTGGTGCTCATTTCCCTCCTTCACTATTCAGCCTAGGTTACCTTCCCCTCTGCCTCAATGGCTTACCTGTTAATTAATGAAACCCAACCATCATGTTGAAGGGGAGCACCTAAGCACCTGGTCATTATGCCCTTCACAGACTAGGGTTACTGTACTTGTCTATTTACAGTCAAATTGGGCAAGGGAGTACCAAGTGAATCACCTGGGTTCCATGTGTATTCCTCCCTGCCTCTGTGCACAGCAGCCCTACCTTCTTCTGATGATCAGGGTCAATTGCCCCTGCCAGTGTTGTGACTCCTCTTCTTGCCTATCGGTCTCTGTCCACAAGTCACAAATTCAGAGTGCCCAGGTGGCAACTGTAGCTGACAATTTAATGGGACTCTTGCGTTATCTCCTAGCAGTGAAAGTGTATCTCATTTGGCAACCAGAACTTCTAACTGTCCAGAGCCTAGAGTTGTGGGAATAGAAAGCACAAAGTCCCCCTGTGGGTGATAGAGAGTGATAGTAGGTGGGGCCACTACTGCCTCTTCCCTTTGGTTTCCACACACACATATTCTTCCTATTGGAGACATAATGCCATGTAGCATTTGATTCAATTCATATTGAAGGATGGCAACCCATCATTATAAATTATTATATATGGGGCTGGCACTTATGCCTTTCGCAGGCCATTCTAGCACTCTATCAGGCTGGTAGTTCTTGGGTACCATGTTATATAAGTCCAGAAGGATCCCAGCAGTGGGTCCTGGGCCCACTCCCATACCTCTTTTGCTGTAATGTGATTTTGCTGGTCTGATTTGAAATTTGTGGAATCCCATGCCCTTGGAGCAAGCAATCTTTACCTAGATAGTCATGTGGATTAGACCTTATAGGCAAGAAAGTAAAACCTATATATGAGTAAATTGTCTATTCCAATGGGAAAGAACCATTGGCCCTCTCAGGATGAAAGGATCCAATGTATGCAGCTTTCCACCAAATGGCCAGTTTGTGTCTTTGAGGAATGGCACCATATTGGGAGCTCAGTGATGGTCTCTGTTGCTGGTGCATTGAGTAATTGATTGCAATGATTGCTGAATCAAACTTCACAAGTGGAGTGTATGCTGTTGGGCCCCCATTTCTGCCACTGTGGTCACTAAGTTCATGTCCCATTGTGTCAGCACTGAGGTGGCCAATGACAGAAACTAGCTGGTATTAACTGGATAAATAATTTTGTCTCGTTGGTGTCAACAAACACATTTAAAAAATCTTCAGATTTCATGTTCAATCCCATATGTTCATCCAGATGACTGAATCCCAAATTCCTTGCTTTTGATCTTCCAATTTTTTCCCTTCCAGACCCCCAGCCAGCTGTCCAGGCTATTCAGTGCTACACAGCAGTCCATATATATCCTAAATTTGGGTCTCTTCTCTTTCCGACTAAGTGAATGACTCATGCACTGCCCAAAGCTCTTCCCATTGGAAGGATTTTTTGTCTTTACTGTCATTTAAGGCTATCCCTGAAGGTAGTACAGCTGATTCCACATACAGAGCCAATTCATCTGTTAGCCAAACAATTTTTTTCTTCCTCTTTTAGCTGGCCATGAGGGATTTCTCATACAGATATAGATAGGAGCTGAAAGAGTCATGCTTTTGTAACAGTGTTGGACACCATGGGAGTCTGAGCTACCTCCACGTTCACATTGATGCAAAATATAATGCTTCCGTCTTACGATCAATTGTTGCTGAGCCCATTTGACTTTATGATTTGGTGTATCTGGTAAGACTTAACTAATGATGGGCAGTTTTAGTATAGTCATTTGTTGTCTCATGCTCAGGAATTCTGTCCCTCCCGTAGCCTAGTAGCATGTCAGGGGTTATTTTCAGAAGGCGTATGCTCCTCTGCTGTGAATGACATAACCTTGCTCCAGAATTCCAGGTGCCTGTGTTGAGATGGGGCTTGTTGCAAAATCCACAGGACACCTCTTCCCACAACTGAAATCTGCAATATTTAATCTCCACCAATATGTATGATCTCTTCCATGTGTCAGGATTCTAGTCTTGTTTTGTTTTTTCCAAAGAAGGCCTTGACATTGGTTTAACCTATGTCCCTTGGCTGAGCATTTATCCACATTTAAATTCAGCTTATCTGATTGGGCTTGGTCCTTGGCTTTCTTGGTCATTCCTCTGTATCCAAAGTGGCCCTTTGTCTTTCATATCTGGCTTTCAATTCCTTGAAATTAAAATTTCTCATTCAATTTCATACTCATTCTTAAATGTTCATTTTCTTTCTGTAGCACATCAGTGGTCCTTTGCAAAAGGTATTAATACCTTAGCCTGATAGCTCTGTTTTCCTTCACATGTATCAAATGCCTGACACGTTGCACCCATTAGCCTCCCTTCCACTGGCTCTCGATTCCAATTCCTTCCAATAAAACTTTAACAGTTGAACTGCCAAGATCCCATCTTGTCATTTTTCCTCAGCCCATTTCTAGAACAACTCTCACATGTTGGGTTCTTTGGAGTATAGGACATGATGTTTATGGTTGACCACCTGCAATAGGAAAGGCAGGTGGGGAAGCAGGATTGGACAAGGAAGAAGTTGCACTGCTAATGCTTGCCTGACAAAGTCTCAGCCTGGTAGGATGTGAAAACTGCATATCTGAGTATCCCACACTAAGCCAAAATGGCTTGGCCTTTAGACCCTGCCATTCTCAGCCACCTCATAGAGCCTGCTGCAGGAAGTGTGTGGCCTCGGGCAAAGTGGTTCTCTGCTGCTGAGGCAAACCCTGAAGAGGCTGATCACTGGAGGCTGTTTGCTCATTGCATGTGAAGTGGTATCAAATGTAATTGCAAGGCCACTTCTTCATAAGTAGAATGTCATAAAATTCTCTTTTGATGGAGAGAATTATCAGCTTGATACAGAACAGCTTGGATCACCATTTCCCCAGAAGTGTATCATTAGTTCCATGAGAAATGCTAAGCCAAAAAACAAACAAACAAACAAAATAACCTCAAGTCAATTTCATTTGAAAAACTTGATGCATTACATCCTTCTCTTGGAGATTCATGGTAACAATGACATATTTCAAGCTTTGAAAGTCCTGCATGAAAAATACATATTAAATTAGTTTAATTCAGTGTTTCTAACATTTATTTGATTATGGGAACCACCCCCACCTCTTCGTAGGTAACATCTGTCAAGAACTTGTGGAAATAGGATTCACAGAAACATACTTAGGACAATGCTGGACTAGAGCACTTTCAGTGGTGGACCCCAAGGAATCAGATCACCTCTGTGTTACACAACCCACATATCTATTGACAGATAAGTGGATAAAGAAAATGTGTACATACATACAATGGAATATTATTCAGCCTTAAGAAAATCCTGCCATTTGGGACAACATGGCTGAAACTAGAGGATACTATGCTAATAATCCAGTCACAGAAGAAAAAGTACTGCGTGATTCCACTTAAATGGTGAATCTAAAATAGTCAAACTCATAGAAGCAGAGAATAGAACAGTGGTTACCAGGGTCTGGGGAGTTGTTGTTCAATCGGTATAAAGTTTCAGTTATGCAAGATGAATTAGTTCCAGAGATCTGCTGGACAGCATGGTGCCTGTAGTCCACAATACTGTATTATGCATTCAAAAATTTGTTGGGAGGGTAGATCTTGCACGTTGTGTTCTTAACTAACACACAGACACACACACACACACATACACACACAGAGACAGACAGACAGACGTAGGAAACATTGAAGGTGATAGATATGTCTATTGCCTTAATCTTGTGTTAATAGTTTCACAGGAATATGCTTATATCCCAACTCATCAAATTGTATACATTAAATTTGTGTAGTTTATTATATATCAACTGCACTTCAATAAAACCTTTTTAAAAATCATCCTGTATTATAGTGGTACTAGCTTTATCCATCAAGCCTAACCCTGGAACTCATGGAGGGTCCCTGGAAATGAAAGAGGTTTGAAACAGGAGAAAGTGTTTATTGAGGAACTGGCACTGCCCCTTTAAGGGAAGAAATGAAGTGCTCATGTAGACAGGACAGTCCCCAAGCACAGGAGGAAGGTGGTAAATGATTGCAGTCAGAGCCTGTGGAATAAGACTGCTGCTTTCAGGCAATGGTTGCAGAGGCTGGGATCCATTCTGCAAAGAGTAGGCAGGAGGCTGCCCTTCAACAGGCAGATGACAGGAGGGTTCCGTAGTCAACAGCAGGACACATGGGCCAACTTCCAGGCCAAATGGATGCCTTGGATTCTGGCTGTTCCAGCTGTTGCTTTTGGTCTTTTCATATAAACAAATCTAATACCAGTTTAGAGAAATATTTATACCAGTAAGCACCATGAATAAAACATGTACTTGGAATTGTTTGCATATTACATCACTTTGGAAAAATCATGACACCTGTTTGCACAGTATTTACTGATTAACCAATTTAAACAAATCATGTGTAGAGAATTCGAGGAACAATTTAAGATTGTATTATTTTCCCCATAAATGGTCTCTTTTATACCCATGGAACTTGGAGTCCATAAACATTAGATTATAAATATCTAAATACAGTTAGGTGCCTTTCAAAAGCAGCAGGAAAGAAAACAATATGGAATGTTTGGGGAGAGTAAATGGTCAAAAGGTCACGGAGAAAAATCAGTGGCATCTCCAAACTGGGAAAAGCAAAACATATCTATGTTTTTCTCCTTTCTGCAACAACACTTTTCCCCCTACAGGATTCATGCATGTGGCTGTAAAGGCTTTATAAAACATTCATTTACATGATATTCTGAATAGATATGAATTTTTATTACATAAAATTATGTAAGTGGAAACACATGCATTCTCCTTGTTTCTTCTTATTTCTATAGTTACATTTATAAAGAGTAGCTTCTTCTCTAGGAAGATGTGTTTATCTGGTAACTCTCAATGTCAGACAAGTAGTGCACCACTGCAGATTGACACATCCACATCTCTCCTTCCATCCTGTGCCTTCTGTAGGTTCTGTATTTCCTGGTTCCTCTGGGATTTACATCTCTCTAGAACCGTGCAGCTGAGTTTTGACAACAGAACACGGTCAGAAACCGTGTGTCCTCTTGTTGACCTCCAAGCTTAATGCATTAAAACCTCCTCCATAATCCTTCATCTTGTCTTCTGCTGTCCACCGACAAGATGCAAAGGACCTGGCAGAAGGTTCTGAGGCTGCAGGGCAGGGTGATGCTACATGGAAGGGCATCCACTGACCTGGAGCATGCACATTGCATTTTGCTTGAGTAAGAAATGAATTTATATTTGGTTAAGCTTCTGAGGTTTCAGAGTTTGTTATAGGAACCAGCATTTCTTATGTTAAGTAACATAACAAGTGACTTATCATTGTGTTGATTGTCCTTGAAGAGACAGTTTCACAAACAAGGGAGGGGAAAAGTAGAGACAGACTAAAAGTTTATATGTATATACACATAAATTTTTTCTTCCTCCTCATTAAACAGAAATAAGGATCTCAGAGCTTTATTTACACATTCATTTCCCCGCTGTAATATCACATCAATTCTTACTTTTTACAAATGACAACACTAAGGCTCAGAGAAGGGCATTGATTTCCAGTGTCAAATTAGAGAATGGTGGAGCTGGGACGTGAACTCAGTTCTATTTCTACTACGCTGTGAGTCAGTACGTATTTTATCTATTTCGTTTTACCAAGAGCTTTGGAAAACCAAAATGTAATGAATGTTAGGGAAGCAATGATCAAGACAGAGAGCTAGGCCCCTCATCCAAGCACAAAATAACTTTGTAAACTTAGACAAATCATTTAACCTTTCTGTGCCCTATTTTCTCATCTGGAAAAATTTAGATGTTGGCCCTACAACAATTTGCAAAATATACACCACAAACCTGCAGGACTTCAAAGAATTCCTGGACAGGAATGGTGGGGGAGAGAAAAGTGTCCTGGACTGTAGCCTACACATCCATATCAACCAGGACAGCTCCTCATGACCTTTTTGTGTATATAAGTGTTCCTTTGGATACAGGTTTATATATAAGGTTTTGTTTTATCAATGTTTAACTGCTAATACAATTTCAAAAATTGGAAATTGGACTTCTAGGTCCATACTTGCAGTATTCTAAAGAGGGGCTCATAGCAGAGAGATGTTGCTGAAAGGATTGCCTGGATTAAGTCTTTGGTTATTAGGTTTTGTCCAAAGCATTCTCAATTCTGATAACTCCAGTTCATTTGATGGACTTCTGTTTTAGCTGTGCTCTTTTGAAATGTCACTCTCCATAGTGCCCTACAGAAGAGAAAATTCGATTATTCAAAAAACCTCCACTCCAAATGACATACCAATTTTCTTTACCTTTCCTGTCCTCTTATATTCCACCCCCAGCCTTTTACAAACATAATTCAAAATGAATATTGCCTCTTTCATCAAGACTGGAATTTGAGGCTTTGCTTGAAATCACCTTGGCATATTCCTTAGGCCAGGGGTGATGACAAAGTGAGACCTGAACATGCTGAAATGATGGGCCTCTTTATTGCGTCTCAGGTACTGCCAGCTCTCCTTTCCCAGGTTTCTAAATTGCTGAACACTCAAACTCCTGTTGTACTTCCTTCTTTGGGACTTAAACTTATCTTGTCAGATGTTAAAAGGCCAAATGGTGTCATGAACAAAGTGGCCATGGGTGGCAAGGATGGAGGGCATGCAGGGGCTCAGCCAAATGTATTTCTACTTACCAAGGTGGACCTGGTTACGGCCACCACTGGATACCCAAACAGTTAGCAGTGGAGGCCAACACTAGCCCCAATATGGTACTATTCCCTGGGGTGATCAACTAGCTACCTGGTGGCAGGAGATTCAGTATGGTTTAGGGAGATGTGTTTTGGTGCCAACTTGACAAGTGGTGGACTTAATTTTATGTGTCAACTTGACTGGGTTACGAGATGTCTAGGTAGCTAGTAAAACATTATTTCCGGATGTGTCTGTGAAGGTATTCCAGAAGACATTAGGATTTGAATCAGTAGATTGAGCAAGGAAGATTTGCCCTGAGTAAAGAAAACTTGAGGGCATCGTACTATCCTTTGAGGACCCTGATAGAGCAAAGAGGGGAAGGAAGAGCAAATCCTGTATTTCTCTTCTTGAACTGGGACATCTGTCTTCTTCTGCTCTCAGACATTGGAACTCTTAGTTCTCAGACCTTTGACCTTGGGCTGTGAGTTATATCATTTGCTCACTGGGTTCTCAGGCTTTTGAACTTGGATTGAATTAAACCACTGACTTTCCTGGTTCTTCAGCTTACACATAGGCATATCACGGGACTTCTTAGTCTCCATAATCGTATGAGCTAATTCCTCATAATAAACCTCATCTCCTCTATCTATCTATCTATCTATCTATCTATCTATCTATCTATCTATCTATCTATCTATCTATCTATCTATCTATCCATCCATCCATCCATCCATCCATCCATCCATCCATCCATCCATCCATCCATCTACCTACCTATCTATCTACCTACCTACCTACTTACTTACCAACCAACTATTATCTGTCTACTATCTATCTGCTTACTATTAGTTTTTTTTTCTCTGCAGAACCCTGACTAACACATAGGGGATGGATGGTGTTATCTGAACAAATAAAATGTAAACAATCTACTTCAGTGAGGACATCAAAATTCTGTTTGCAAGAGGGAAAATTCTATCCAGGGTATAGCTCTTCATTGATTGTATCTTCTGAGTTATGTTTGGTACTCTTAATATCTGAGAAGAGCAAGGCAAATTATACCCCAAAACCAAAAGGCAAACAGAATGAAAGGAGAAAGTACAAAATATTAATTTAAGTGGAAGTTAAAATTCATAATAGATCCTTGACGCTTAAGAGAAATTCCAAGGATTTTCTGACTGATATCCACATAAATACTTTTTATTGTGGTTAAATTTACAAACATAAAATTAGCCATTTTAAAGTGAACAGTTCAGTGGCATTTAGTACATTTCCAATGTTGTGCAACCATCACCTATATCTAGTTTTGAAAACATTTTTGTCATCCCGAAGTAAAGTTCCATACTTGCTAAGCAGTTACTTTCTATTACTCTCTCTCTTCAGCCTGTGGCAACCACCAATCTTCTTTCTGTTGCTGTGTATTTACCTATTCTGAATCTTTTATATAAATAGAGTCTAACAAAATGTGACTTTTTGTGTTTTGACTTCTTTCATTTAGCACAACATTTTCATGGTTAAATCATGTTGTAGTCTATATCAGTACCTCCTTCCTTTTTTTGCTAAATATTCCAATGTATAGAGGTACCACAAGTTAAAAGTCTATTCATCTGTTGCTGGAGATTTGGGTTTAGACTATTGTGAACAGTGCTTCTATAAACATTTGTGTACAAATACTTGTTTGAGCACCTGTTTGCAATCCTTTTAGGTATATACCTAGGAATGAAATTACAATGTCATGGAATAATTTCATGCTTAACTTTTTAAGCAATTGAGAAAACTATTTTTTCACAATGGCTGCACCATTTTACATTCCCACTGGTAATGCACAAGGGTTCCAATTTCTCCATATTCTAACCAACACTTGTTATTTTCCATTTGTTAAATGCTAACCATCCCAGTGAGTGTGAAGTGTTATTGTGGTTTTGATTTGCATTTCCTGAATGACTAATGATGCTGAACATCTTTTTAAATGCTTCTTGGCGATTTGTATATTTTTGGAGAAATGTCCATTTAAATTCTTTGCTCAATTTTTGATTGGGTTGTTTTTTTATTAAGTTGTAAGAGTTATTTATGTATTCTGGATACTAGCCCCTTACCGGAGATGTGATTTGCAGAGATATCCTCCCCTTCTGTAGATTTCCTTTTAACTTGCTTGATAGTGTTATTTCATGCACAAAACTTGAAAAAAATTTGATGATATCCAATTTATACATTTTTCTTTTGTTGTTTATGTTTTGAGTGTCGTATCTAGGAAGCCATTGCCAAATCCAAGGTCATGAAAATTTACTTTCTTTCTTCTAAGAGTTTTATAGCTTTAGCTTTTGTATTTAGGTCGTTGATCCATTTTGAGTTAATTTTTGTATATTGTGTGAGGTACAATTCCAATTTTATTCTATTATGTCGAGATCCAGTTTTCCTAGCACCATTTGCTGAAGAGACTATGTTTTCTCCATTAGTCTTGGCCCCCATGTTGAAAATCAATTGACCATAGATGTATGGGTTTATCTTTGAACTCTCAATTCTATTCCAGATGTTATCATATGTTTGAAAATTGACCTTGAGCATAATAAAACTGTATTCATCATGCAACCAAGGTAATTCCAAATTAATTAGGCTAAAGTTTTTGGGAAGTTTTTCCAGTCAAGTTGTAAGAGCACTTTGCATCAGCCATCAATGGATGCTCACCATGGATATTCTTTCAGGGTTAGATTGCTCTGTAGCGGCATCTGCTTTCCTTCAGTATTATACCTTCAAACAAAATTCCAGTACACGTTTTCTGTCTGAGTCCACATATGTCAAGTCTACATGACTCATTTTAGATTCCCTGACCGAGGCAGTCTCAATATGAATCACCTCTTCCCATTTTGCTTTTCTGCTACCAACTTTCCTTCTCCCACCTTCTATGGTTTATAAATACTTTCTTTACTTCTTTTCAATGGGAACTAAGTACTTAGAATGAATTTTATTCTTCTTACCTTATCTTTAAGGAGCACTCATTTAGGTATAAATTAACATGCTTCTGGAAGATTTAGGGGAGTTCTTGTAGAAGGGAAGAAAATTATAAAGTAACTCTGTACTTTACACTTTTGAAAAAATGCAACTGAAGCAAAACATTGGAAAGTCAATCACAGTGGTTAGCAAACTCTTCAGATCCTTTCAGAAAAGGTCATATGCCTGATTAGGTTTGTGATTGAGGATGACACTGGAGAACAAGGGCTTCATTTGATGTCAAGTGTGCACTGCCTTTGTTATGCTACATGCTAGATATTTTTGATAATGGTGAAAGAGTTTGCTTCTTGGATTTGCCATAAAACCCTAATTTTAAAAAATGTAGTCCTTGGCATGGCATCAAAGCACCTGCCTTCTCCTTAAATGGAGCTGCTTTTGGGAGTTCCTACTTAGCCACTCAACATGGACAAGGTGTGAAACCATATTGCATTTATCTACATGACAACCACAATCCATTTTATTACTAATAGGAGCCATTGTGTTTCCTTTTGAAAGGACAGAGTTGGTGGGAATGTAGTAAAATATGACCATCTCACATCCGGCTCCTAATTTATGTCTCTCAAATCATTGTGGGTTGGAGGAAGGCAGTGACAGAGAAATTTCAAATATGAATCTGAACTGTTGGTGTTAAGACTTTCATGACATTGTTGAACAAAATAAGTGCCTAAATATTCCTCTTTGTGAGTATCATGACTATTCATTTGCCTCCTAATATAAGGATGTTAGAAGGGGGTAGGCAGGTACAGGTAAATCTAGAAAAACCATTGGAAAAAAAAATCTCCTTTCCCAACATAGCTAAGTTATGATTTTAGAAATTAAGCCATTCACGTAAATGGAGCTAGCTAGCTCCGTGGTGATTCTAGCCTTGCAGCTGTATACTTAATGCCTGCTGCTTGCTCACATGTTCTTCTGTCAGCTACCCAATGCATGAGATTCCATTCCCTTGAGTTTTCTTCCTCCCAGTTACAGCTCTGATTACCTCCAAAATGAACGTATAAGTAGACTAATACTAAAGTTATTAAACAGATTTATGCTTTAGTGTAAATGAGAGTTTGAGCTTCAGGGTTCTGACATTTTGATAACTGGGTCTGATTTGGGGAATACCGTGCACAGATTGGAAAGGGGGCAGTAGCTCAGTCTAACGAAGCCTGTGTTGTGGGAGTAACTACTCTCCAAATTTTCCTCAATTTACCTGGATTGATGACTGACTTGCACTTGTTGCCATAGGCAGAATTTCATTTCGGCTCATCAACTGTTGGGAAAGGTGGAGGAGAGAGCGCTGAGTTTGAGCTGGAAGATCTCTCGGTCACCAGCTGTGTGATTTTAGACAAGTCATTTGATCTCTCCAAGCGTCTGTTTCCACAGCTGTAAAACATGGCTAACAATTCTTTCTCATTGATGTGAGGATTAAATGAGCCAACACATAGAAAGGACTATATACTTGTATATCTATTATTATCTGAGGTATTTAAAACATCAGAAGTGAGGTGCAAAATCTTGCAATCCACTCATTAGCTCTGTCAGTGGAGAGAAGAAGAACGGATTAAATCTGGCAGGTACTAAGCTTCAAGTTTGATTTAAGTTTCTTTCCTTCCACTCTCCTATTTGCAAAAAGTTTTCTTCCATTGTTGAGAGTCACTGGAGCTTGGGCCAATTACTTGTGTTGACAAGTCATTAAAGAAAGTCATATAAGCATCTGGCTCTGTAGTCTAGGAAATCAACGGCAGCTCCAGGGCCTACCAGGTAGTGTGTAGTTGGAAAAATCTGTCCCCATACTGGGAACACATGGGCCTGATAGTAGACGCCTGGGCGCCATTAACTCTGCTTTCAAGACTGAAGGAGATTGAAAGATTAGCAAGCTGAACTTTTAAATGGGAATCTTGTTTTTCTTTTAAATATTTCATTATTATTATTTACAGAGATATGGGCTTCTTTACAGTATGTACTCACTCAGAGCACATGACTTATTTATAATGGTCACCTGAGATTTACTTAATCCAAATATATATTTATAGCCATTATTGTATTTTGTTCACTACATAATTATTTTAAAAAATTTGGAAAATCTGTTTGTGTTTTCACATTATGCAAAGAGGTCCTTTAAAGTCAAAACATTTAAATAGCAATACAAAATAGTTAATTGAGAAGTAAACTCACACCATAGAATTAAGTTGGAAGACCATTCACTTAAGGCAGAATATATATACCACCAACACGTATACACATGCATACAACACCTATACATAAACACATACACACATAGACATGCACATACATATTTATGTTTGGAAGATATTTATACATATAAAAATACATATACATATATACACACAGATATATAATGGTATGCTGATAGTGTTTAACTCGATCTTCAAACATAACAACTCTACAAAATTCATTGTTTTGCAGTTTATCAATTTCCATTGTGTAAATATTCCCATTGTGGCTGATTTTAAGTTACCATGGTGATGTCACTGAATGTGGAATTGGAAGACATGTGCACCATCAGTTCTCACCAACCAGTATGGGCTGGCTTCAGCACACTGCTGGATAGATGCACTCAGAGTATAGCCACTGGGTGGATACATACAGATGTCAATGAAGAGAGTCAAAGTCTGTAAAATATTTAAAGAGATTTATTCTGAGCCAAATATGAGTGACCATGGCCCGTGACACAGCCCTGAGGAGGTTCTGAGAACAAATTATGGCAAAGAAACATGTTTTGGGGTAAAACATTTTGATTTTCTTCTTTATCACATAGTGTTATGCCAGAGTCAGATTGGAAAGTGTGGGTGAAGGATTACCCAGGTGCCAAGGCAAGAGACTGAAGGTACAAACTGTAGCAGTATAATAAAGAAAATAGTTAGAATAAATAATATTTATAATACAAATTAGATATAGAGATGATTATGGAATTTATCAATCATTAGTATAAACATTATTAATCATTAGTTTTTAATGTTACTCTTTGTTACATTACTAATATAACCTAGGAATAACCGGTGGGTATAGGGTCAGGTGCTGAAGGGACATTGTGAGAAGTGACCTAGAAGGCAAGAGGTGAGCCCTTTGTCATGCCTGCGTAAGGGTCGCTTGAAGGCTCCTTGGTCAAGTGGTAACACCAGTACCTGGGAAGGCACCCATTTCTTAGCAGACTGCGAAGTCTCCTTTCCTTAGAGGAGTCAGGAAACATTCTGCTCCACCAGCTTCTTCTGGGAGGCTGGATATTATGAAGGCCTGCCCGCAGTCATCCGGAGGCCTAAACCCCTCCCTGTGGTGCTGCGCTTCAATGGTCACACTCCTTGTCCACTTTCATGTTCCTCCGGTACTCTTGGTTCCTCTTTGAAGTTCGTAGAAGATAGCAGTAGAAGAAATAGTGAAAGTCTTAAAGTCTTTGATCTTTCTTATAAGTACATAGAAGAAAATGCTGAGGTATGCTGCCTTCTCTCTCTGCTTCGGCTACCTAAAAGGAAGGGCCGCCTCTCCCATGATCACATGACTTGCTTGACCTTATCAATCACTTGGACAACTCATCCTCCTTACCCTGCCTCCCTTGTCTTTTATGCAACAAATAGCAGCGCGCCCAGCCATTCGGGGCCACTACCAGTCTCCGCGTCTCGGTGGTAGTGGTCCCCGGGGCCCAGCTGTTCTCTTTATTTCTTTGTTTTGTGTCTTTATTTTTATTTATTTATTTTGAGACGGAGTCTGGCTCTATCGCCCAGGCTGGAGTGCGGTGGCGCGATCTTGGCTTACTGCCAACTCCACCTCCCGGGTTCAAGCCATTCTCCTGAGTAGCTGGGACTACAGGCGCCCGCCACCATGCCCTGCTAATTTTTTTGTATTTTTAGTAGAGATGGGGTTTCACCGTGTTTGCCAGGATGGTCTCGATCTCCTGACCTCGTGATCCACCCGCCTTGGCCTCCCAAAGTGCCAGAATTACATTGTGTCTTTATTTCTCACAATCTCTCATCTCCACACACAGGGAGAACAACCACTAAGCCGCGTAGGACTGGACCCTACAGGAAAGTAAATCATGATATATAAGGTTAAATAAAACCCATCTGATGAGAATTTATGGTTCGTAGGGCATGACTCTCCAGACCCCTTAGATAGGAATTTGGGCAAGATAAGAAAAAATTAGAGCTTAGTCCTCACAGATGTAAATGAAGTCTAAAAATCACACACCATGTAAGTCTACTATTAGTTCTGGAATTGATGCCCAGCCTGCTCTTACTAGGGAATTGCAGAGCCCTTTAGGTACAGCCCGAGAGAATTATGTTTGGCTTATCCTCTGCTTTTTCATCTTCATGATTCTTCACTAATCTTCTTCAGTATGATGCCTTCTAAAGGGTTTTGTATAGATCAATCATGGAAGGGATTCAGCTGGGCAAAGTACCATTATTCCAGATTATCCAAGAGAGTTTATAGTGCAGATGATTCACCAATAGCCATGGGGGAACTCCTGTGGTTAAGGATAGTACTCTGCAGTGATGGCAAATAGGATATTAGTCATTAGTGAGCACACATACGCACATACTCACATACCATTCTGCCTTTTCTGGGGGAAGCCTGTGCTTGTTCTCTTTCTGCAGAGCAGGCCTACAGCCAGGAAAAGAGGTTGCCCATGCACTGTGATTTAAGGTTGGTAGGAAGCCTTCTTCCTCTTTCGTCCCTTCTAAAGAATCTTCCCATCAGCCTGGACCACTACTTCATTTTGTATTTTCTCCTCTGCCATTAGGGATTCTTTTGTTCCCATTAATAATGTTTTCCTTTTAAAGAGCTCAGCTTACCTGAGAAGAGGGAACAATAAGATGGGAGCTCAGAAATGAAACAGAGGCAAAAACTCAAAGATAAGAATGATTCTTGCACAATTTGGCCTGAAACAGCCTGCAGATGATGGCTTATTTCCCTCATTTTCCTGGCTCCCTGCAGCTTGTCTGCCCACTTGTAGATCCACCCCCAACTCATTGCCCAGTTAATGCTAACTTGTAGACCCAGTTCCTACACCCTGAATCATTTTGAGGGCTTCACTAACAAGTCGTTATTAATTTATTAAATCAACATTGAACATTGACCCTGTCCTTGAAGAGCTCACAATTTCTTGGAAGAAACATTAAGAAAACAGGATAATTACCTTGAAACTGTATACTTTATCCTACTGGAGAGTTATTTCCCAAGGGCTTGTGAAGCCCAGAGAAAATATCCAGCAATAATTAGTGGGCATCCTGGAATTAGAGGAGCCTGGCTTCAAATACTGACTCTGATGTTTACTAGTGGTGATTGTTTGGGCAAGTTGTTTAACTTTTCTGATGGTAAATTTTCCTAATAGTGGTTATTATATAGGCCAATAATGTCAATTCCACTGGAATGTAACTTTGATGTAGACAGGCACTTTATTTTATTCACTGTTATGTCTCTACCAAGTAGAACAATGTCTGGCACATAGTAGGTGGTCAAAATACACTGATAAAATAAGCCAGTTAAAGTGCCTAGTACAGTGTATATAGGTACTTGATAATAGTAGCTTTATGTTATTATTTTCATTATATTCTCAGAGGAAATAAGCAGTAATTCTCCCTGTGGGATTAGGAAACGGTTTATAGAATTATCATCTTAAATGAGATATAAGAATTATCAGCAAGAGGAAGTCCAGTGGGAACACCAGGGAGAGAAAACAGCATAAGCCATTGCAGTGATGAATGGTCTAACAATTCAAGAAAGAATGAAATACTAGACGAAATAGAGACATGGTGGCCCCAAAGTGGCCACAGCCATCCGCTAACTCCACTGATAATCTGACTCTTTTTGGGCTAACCACTGGGTCTTCGTTTTTGTTCCCTAATAATGATTGCCACTTACGTAGTGTTTACTACATACCAAGTACAAAATATATATCAATTTATCAAATCCTTGTAACAATTCATTGAGATAGATACTATTATCCATTTTAAGACAAGGAAAGTAAGACAAAAAGGAATTTACTAATTCACGTGAATTAGTGCATGTTCACAGCTAGTCAGTAGAAGAACTGGGCTTCAAACTTAGACATTTTAGCTCCAGCATCTTGTTCACCTCACCTACACTAGGCAACTTCTTAGTCATAGTCGGATTTTGTGGTCAACTAGTAATTCTCACCAATTATCTCCAGGCTCACAGGGAGATGGGATGTCCTTGAAGTTGTAGAGAGCTATATTTTTCTTGAGGCAACATAATGTGATCAGAAATGATCTTCCAAGGTTCTCATGCTCTTTCCCATCTGTAAGAAGGTTTAACTACAGGATAATGGATCCTCTGTCAGCCTAAATTGCTGAGTGGCTGCATGGAGCACAGTTGCCTTGAAAAGATTGCTAGGATCACAGTAGTGTTTAAGAAAGAAATTTTGCTAAAGTAGGTTTGGGGATGGTTTGTTACCTAACCTCTCCTGACTGATAAAGCTGCCTTTGCCCAGACCTTCATGCTGATTAAGTGGGTCCAGGGCTCAAATTCTGAGCTAACATTTCATTTCCAGACCTTGCCTCATCCCATTCACCTAGGGTCCCCTTGCTCTCATTTTTGGGGGTAATTTGAATAATATTCCAGTCATTTCCTCCTAGATTATATGCTTATTTGCCCTTGCTAATTCCACCTCCCCAGGAGTTGAAGTTCTGGCTCACAGCCCTACCTCTACGTTACCCAGTCAGATATCTATCTGGCTATGTTGTCTGACATTCCCCACATGGTTCTGTGATATACCTAGATAAAGCACTCTTCCCAATTTCTTGTCTTCTGAAAATGGCACTATAGAGTGTTTCTAAGTATTGTAACATTTTCTTGGTAAGCCTTTCTGTTAGGTAGAATCATTATTTCTCAGCCAAACTCACTTTGTTTCCTTATGGGATCTGTGCTAGTGTCTGATTCCAGCTTTCTCTAGCACTGTCTCTTATTTATAGCCAAGAATCTTGGTTTATCTTCTTAGTTAAAGCCACTACGCTTGTGCCCAGAATGTCCATGCTAGCAATCCAGAAACTTCATGGGTATCGATATAATAGGCTTAGCTTCCAATTACCCACTTCAGCATACCTTATTCCTTGGGTCCTTTAAGTGTTCTTCCCCTTCTGCTACTACCAAAGATGAAAAAAAATAAAATAAAATTGACACAGGTATTTGATACCTAAAACTTAGACAAGGAACCAAAAGAGAAAGTTTCTAAAAACAAGAGTAAAATCTTGCTTTAGTTATAAATAATCATGGCAGGTAAAATTCTGAGATGGCCTCCAAGAATCCGACCCCTTGGAGTACATGCTCTATATACGCCCTGCCCCTTATGACAAGGACTTGTAAATACAATGGGAGATCGTTCCCATGGTTATGTTACATTTTATAGCAAAGGGGATTTGTAGATGTAATTAAGGTTTCTAATCAGTTGACTTTCAATTTGTCACAAGGGAGATTTTCATGGGCAGGCCTTATAAAATCAGGTATGCCTTAAAAATAATAAGCAACAGCAGCTGCTAGAAGTGAGAAAAATGCCACATTGTGAACTATTCAACTGAGGGTGCCACATAGCTAGAATCTGAGAGTGATTTCCAGCTGACAACTAGCAAGAAAATGGGACCTTCATCCTACAACCACAAAGAACTAAATTCTACCTTCAGATAGGACCACAGCCCTGGCCAGTCTCTTTATTTCAGCTCTGCATGATCCTGACCAAACAACCCAGTTAGGTTGTACCTGGAATTCTGACCTACAGAAACATTAAGATAATACATATGTGTTGTTTTAAGCTGCTAAATATGTGGTGATTTGTTATGCAGCAATATAAAACCTTATAAAATAATTGCTTAAGTGGGGGGACAAGAGATAAATAATTGGATACTAGTATATAAAGACAAATGAGGTTTAGTAAACAAAAGATCCATAGAAATGCCTTTAAGCTGCTAAAAAGAAAAAGAAAACTTAAAATTTTGCTGAGTGAGAAAACAAATAGTTTCACTGACCTCTTCTAAGAATAATTCAATTAAGTTACATAAATATATTTTATTTTAAATTATTACTTTTAACAGCTTTATTGACAAATGACATACAATAAACTGCACATATTTAAAGTGTATAGTTTGGTAAGTTGTGACATAAATGTGTACCTGTGAAATGATCACAACAATGAAGATTGTGGTCATATCCATCACCCCCAAAAGTGAAGTCCAGCTTCCTTTGTGATCCCTTTGTAATCTTGCTGTCCGCAACAAGAAACATGCCAAATTGGCCACTTAAATCAAGACTGTGAAACAATGTTCAGCTCTTTCTTATTTTCTCCACACAGCATACATGTTAAAGCCAGTGTCCTTTATAGTTGGCCATCTAAAGTCTGACCCAATGTAGAACCTGTGGGGTAACTAGGGGATAATAGGAAGGGGCACAAAAAGACCCCCACACCCCTATTTTTAAACAAAAGATTATTACTGTAATAACTTAGTTATGAGTTTCAATATCTGGATATGACAAAGTTTACCAATCATGTTCAGATAGTAATGCAACTTTTACAATGCATTATTTAGGAAAATGAGGTATTCTTTTCACTTTGTCCAAGTTCAATAACCTATCCATCCAGATCTCTTACCTTCTAGCATGGTTTACATAGATCCATTAGCCTTTCTTCCTCTGGTTCTCCTCCAAGATTTTTGGATCTACCTGCTGGACAGAAAATCAGCAATGAAGAATGACAACAGCAACCTCTTTTTCCCTTGGTTATCTGTTAAATCATTCAGTTAGGAAATAATAACTTTTCAGAATTTAGTTGAACATATTTTTACTTCAAAAATATAAAGGATAGTTAAAATAAGCTTTTTTCAGTGATGTATATAACAAGGATTATCTTAATTTTTTAGAGTTCCTGGAACTCAAAAGTTCAAAAAGAGAATAGTGAAAAAATTAAGAATAATTATTTTTGATGGTTCATATTTCACCTATGTGAAGGTCAAGGTCTTTAAAAATACCTTCAAGTCATTTTACTTTGCGAGTCTCAAAGTTTGTTCCTCAATATACAGTATGAAGTTGTACAATTGAGTATGAGACAAACCTTTAAAAAATCCACTCATTATAGTATAAATTCTTTCTCACCCTAGATGAGACAATGTTCCAGAAACAGTGCTACTGACGTTTCCTGCTTTATAGCATTTTATAATTCTTCAAAGCACTTCACTTATGCTACTTCTTCTGATACTTTCTGTATTGCTATGAAGCAGGGAAAGTAGTTCTATTTCCACTTAAAGATGATGGAAGAAAACTGAGGTCTGAGGGATGAACTGACTTGATTAGAGTTGGTTGATGGTGTTGCTGGGATTAAAATCCAAATTTTCTAGGCTTTTCCCTCATCCAGGACTATTTGTGTTCATTTTCCTGATAAGCATAATTTTAGAAAATTGTACCAAAGAGTAGGTAGGAGAATATATGTATTTTACTATCTTACATTACATTCTAAATGAAGGAATTCCTTATAAGCCATTTCTCTGTCTCAGACAAATGAAACTAGCAAAGTTACATGAAAATAACAGTTTTTGCTAAAATACTGTTCAACAACAGTCCGGAAATAGTTAAGGGACAAAAATCAAATACCTGTGTGTAGTTCCCTCTTGTGCAGAAAAAAGACAAAAGAATGACAGTTGTACAAGTTCCTACAGGCAAAGCAAAGGCTGGAACTTCTCCTCCCCATCTGTGTTTATTATGACAAATACTGTTTAATCTTCTACCTTCACTTCCAATTGCTAGAATTTTTTTGTAAAAATAAAAAAATGATGACAACATAAAAATAGAAGGCAAGGCCCACTTAAGAGTCCTCATTGTCTATAGAATAATTCTGAACAAATCTCTGCTCTGGGCACCACCTGTCCTGTCAGCTCCTTAGTGAAGGAGAAAGACAGAAGAAGGCCCTGAAATTTCCATGTGAATAGAGAAAACCATTTCTCAGGTCCACAGCTCAGAGTAACATAAATGAAACTGTTAAAAGACATTCACCAAAGGTGGAGAAAACCAACCAAACAAAAGGCAAAAAAAAAAAAAAATTGTTTTCTTGGCCAGACAGTGCCAAGAGTAGAAAATTAAGATTGTTTAAGGTCAAGAAAGAAAACTACTACCACACTGAAGTGGGTGATATGACACTAAGGCAGCCCCTTGCCAATGTCACAAGCTCTCATGGCTATGGGAACCCCATCAGTTGGTAGTATGAGCAGGACAGGTGGAGAAAGAAGATGGAAAACAAGAAGCCACATACCAGCAGTTATGTGGGTAAGACGAAAGGTGAAGTCATTTGAGCTCTCACTTTAACCTACTGGGCTATTGGGCCTTGGAACTGTAAGGAAATGAAATGGCTTATTTTGAGTAACCCGTGGCTTTTGTGTTATTAACATATGGATATACCTTTGTTATTTTTTATTTCAATAGCTGTAGGGGTACAAGTGGTTTTTGGGTACATGGGTAAATTGTATAGTGGTAAAGTCTAGGATTTTAGTGCACCTGTCACCTGAGTAGTGTATATTATACTCAATGGGTAACTGTTCATCTCTCACCCTCCTCCTATTTCTCTGCTTCTGAGTCTCTACTGTCTGTTATACCACTCCATATGCCTTTGCATACTCATAGTTTAGCTCCCACTTATAAGTGAGAACCTTCAGTATTTGGTTTTCCATTCCTGAGTTACTTCACTTTGGATATTGGCCTCTAGTTTCATCCAAGTTACTGTAAGAGACATTATTTTATTTTTTATGGCTGAATGGTAGTCTATGACATATTTGTACCATATTTTCTTTATGCACTCATTGGTTGACTGATGGGCACTTAGGTTGATTCTATATCTTTGCAATTGTGAATTCTGCTGTGATAAACATACACGTGCAGGTGTCTTTGGATAGAGTGACTTCTTTTCCTTTGGGTAGATACCCAATAGTGGAATTGCTGAATCAAGTGATATGTCTACTTTTAGTTCTTTGAGAACTATCCATACTCTTTACAATAGGGGTTTACTAATTTACATTCCCACCAGCAGTATCTAGTGTTCCTCTTTCACCACATCCTTGCCAACAATTATTGTCTTTTGGACTGTTTCATAATGGTCATTCTGGCCAGGATGAGGTGGGGTAAGTGGTTTTGCTTTGCATTTTCCTCATAATTAGTGATGCTGAGCATTTTTTTCAGATGTTTGTTGGCCATTTATATACCTTCTTTTGAGAGATGTCTGTTCATGTTATTTGCCTTCTTTTTCATGGGATTATTTCTTTTTCTTTATGACTTGTTTGAGTTCCTTGTAGGTTATGGATATTAGTCCTTTATCGGATGCATAACTTGCAAACATTTTTTTCCATCCTGTAGGTTGTCTGTTTACTCTGATGATTCTTTTGTTGTACAAAAGCTTTTTAGGTTAATTAGGTCCCATTTGTTTTTGTTTTTGCTTCATTTGCTTTTGGAGTCTTAGCCATAAATTCTTTGCCTAGGCCTATGTCCAGAAAAATATTCCTCTAGAATTTTGATGGCATCAGGTCTTAGATTTAAGTCTTTAGTCCATTTTGAGTTCATTTTTGTATATGATGAGACATAGGGATCCAGTTCCATTCTTCTACATGTGGCTATCCAATTTTCCCAGCACCATTTATTGAGTAGAGTGTCCCTTCCTCAATTTATGTGTTTGCATACCTTGTCAATGGTCAGTTGATTATAAGTGTTTGGTGTTATTTCTGGGTTCTCTATTCTGTTCCATTTGTTTATGTATCTATTTTTACACACCAGTAGCATTCTGTTTTGTATCATTGAAAGTCAGGTAATGTGATGCCTACAGATTTATTCTTTTTGCTTAGGATTACTTTAGCTATTCAGGAGTTTTTTGGTTCCATATGAATTTTACATTTTTTTCTAGTTCTGTGAAAAATAATGTTAGCATTTTGATAGGAATTGCAGTACATTTGTATATTGCTTTGGGCAGTGTGGTGATTTTCATGATATTCTTCCAATGCATGAGCATGGGATGTATTTCCATTTGTTTGTGTCATCTATTATTTCTTTCAGCAGTCTTTTTCCATTCTTCTCATAGAGATTTTTCACCTCCTTGGTTAAGTATATTCCTAGATATTTTGGGTTTTTTTTGGTAGCTATTGTAAAGCTTTTTGTAGCTATGAGTTCTTGATTTCATTCTCAGTTGGTCGCTCTTGGTATGCAGTGGTGCTACTGACTTACGTTCATTGATCTTGTAACCTGAGACCTTTACTAAATTTATTTATCAAATCTAGGAGTCTTTTGGAGGAGTATTTAGGGCTCTCTAGCGATAAGATGATATCATTGGTAAACAGAGATAGTTTGACTTGTCTTTTCCAATTTGGATGCCCTTTGTTTTTTTCTCTTGCCTGATTGCTCTGACTTGGACTTCCAATACTGTGTTAAATAGAAGTGGTGAAAGTGGGCAACCTTGTCTTGTTTCAGGTCTTGGGGGAAATGCTTTCACCTTTTCCCCAATTAGTATGATGTTGATTGAGGCTTTTCGTATTTTGAGGTATATTCCTTCTATGCTTATTTGTTCAGGGTTTTTATCATAAGGGAATGCTGGATTTTATAAACTGCTTTTTCTGTGAGACATACCTTTTCCCTTCACCTTCTTCCTTCTAGCTTGCAATTTATCTTCCAACCTTCACACATTTTTTTCCATGGCTCCAGTTTCACCAATGTGTCCTCATTTAGGTCCATCAATTTTCTCAGATTAAATCAGTCATATGCCTGCAGAAAATCTGGAACTGCTAAGAAAGCTCTCCTTCCTCTTCCTCGCCTGTGCTTATGCTAAGCTGGGACCATTCAGTCATCTTGCCTACTATGACCAGCCCAGTTCCACTCCAGTGAGCTCTCCATGGGTTTCCTCTTCTCTCTCCCTCTGATGTCAGCCCCTCTCTAATGTTCTTCTAATGACTCTGACTTTCATCTTTTCTACTCCATTCTTTCCTAAATGTTTCCATCAGATTAGTCTTTCCTGGATGCGCCTTCACTCAGATCACTCTTCCACTCGAAACTTCTCAATAACTCTTACATATGTGAGAAAACCTAATTTGGCCTTCAGGTATGTTGAGGGAGATAATCTGTTGCCTTGGGTCAGGAGAATCTCTCTCTGCCTGTCCTTTCTGAGGACACCAAATGAAAGTCCTAACTGTCCTCTGGCCCTGAGGTGTTTTTCTAGCTAGTCACTTGTCATGGCAACAGCAGCCTGACTACCAAGACTGCTTGCTCCTTGAGGAGAAGGGGACCACCGTACTTATTGCTTGCTACAAAGAGTGCTGAGCCTTTGGCTGTGGATTCCTCAGTGGCACCATAACCCACTGCATGCGTAGCTGTATTTGTGTCCATTGCATCACCCCTTTGGGAAAACGGGACTTTGGATAGAGGAGTGTATTAGTCCCAACTAATAGGATAGATGTATATGCGAACGGGAGTTTATTAAGGAGAATTGACTCATATGATCACAAGGTGAGGTCCCACGATAGACCATCTACAAGCTGAGGAGCGAGGAAGCCAGTCTGAGTGGTTTGCCAGGGGCTCTCAGGCCTTTGACCACTTCCCTCAGGAGAAGCCAACAGTGCAGCCTTCAGTCTGTGGCTGAAGGCCTGACAGCCACTGGCAAACTACTGGTGTAAGTCAAGAGTCCAAAAGCTGAAGAACTTGGAGTCTGATGTTCAAAGGCAGGAAGCATCCATCACTGGAGAAGGATGAAGGCTGGAAGACTTAGCAAGTCAGCTTCTTCCACCTTCTTCTGCCTGCTTTTTCTAGCAGTAATGGCAGCCAGTTGTTTGGTGCCCACCCACACTGTGAGTGGGTCTTCCTGAGTGTGGATCTTCCTTCTCTCAGTCCACTGATTCAAATGTTCATCTCTTCTGGCAACACCTAGAAAAACCCAGATACGCCCAGAAATAATACTTTGTATCCTTCAATCCAATCAAGTTGATACTTAATAGTAACCATCACAGGGAGCCACTGAGACTGTGCTGATACTCCTGCTGTTCATTATGCTGTGAAGAATGAACCATCCTGCATGATCCATTGAGTCTTGTTGTCTACTTCTGCCAACTGTGAAGTTTGGCACGCTGACCTGCTTACTTGCTTAGTCTAAGGGAGTTGGTTCTTTCTAAGTGCTTTTATTTATTTTTGTTTGTTTTATAATCTATCTTCCACAATTCTTTTTAGTGCTGGATATTTACTGTTTAATGGATCAACCAATCAATCAAACTCAATAAACCAATTTGTTTAATGAATCCTCAGCACCAGCCAAATTAAGCTGGGCTCTTTTCACTTTGAAGCCCAATACCCAATACTTATTCACATCTGCTTATGCCTTTTCCTTCACCTGGGGTTCTCATTTCTCACATCATACCTTGTCCAAATTCTTCTCTTCCACTAACAGCCATCTCTACTGCTACCGGCCATCATAGTCTGAGGTAATTAATCTCTTCTTCCTTTGTTCCTTTGACCTCCCATAGGACATTAAATGCACCTCTCATACAACAGTGATTACTTTCAGTATTTGTACTTATACATTTAGGCATTTTCGATTATCTTCCAAAACAATAGGAATTTGTTAGATACTTGACATATGTCAGAAAGGGAACTATTTGTAGAAAATGTTGGAAATGCAAAATGAATACGATATGGTCCCTACCCACATTAACTCTCATTCTGTAGCAAAATAATCTTGAATAAAGTGAATAAGGGTATAAATTATATCACAAGAGTGTTTTACTAAATTCTTATGATAGTACAGCAGGGGCTACAATTCTCCATGAATGGAAGGTCTGAGAAAGCTTTAAGGAAACAGGTACATTTTTTTTCCTGTGTTTGTCGCTTATGCCCATGGGCATGGGGCTTGTCTACCTTCCTTACTAGTTTAGTTTTTAAAAGTCTATATTGTGTCATCTTGAATCCCTCACAGTAAACCAAAGTATTCATTTATTTAATTTAGTTAAATAGTTATTTAATATTGAATATAGGTACATTTATTGATCACTACTAGGTACAAGGCAATAAACTAAGAACTAGGTAACATATATCTTTTTATAAAGGTACTCCTGCTTTAGGGAAATGTAACCTCTTAGCAACTGATGTCCGTAGGGCTATACAGAGAGGATCTCAATCTCCTATGGTGATGTGTACCATCTTTATTTAAGATGTTCAGATTTAACTTAAAAATAAATCATTGCCTTAATATAATTTATTTCAATAGGATTGTCACCTTATTTGTACAGTTTTGTATGAGGCATACTTCTATTCATTTTTAAAGGCTCAGCTCAAATGTTATCTCAAAGTCTTTTTTGATCTCCACACTTAGAATAACTTAACTGTTCCCTGCTGTCTGCTCCTATGTCATTTGTTTGTATCTTTATTATGTCTCTGTGTGTTTAATGCTTTGATTTCCTCTTTAACAGTGAGTTCCTTGAAGGGAAGTGGTTTTTTTCCATTTTACTAGGGCCCCTCAAAGTGATTGGCACTTAGGAAGTACTCATTAAATATTTAATGAATTCATCCAAAACTGTTCCCCATCTAAACTTCTGAGAGCTTGATCAAGCAACTGTGGTCAAACATAATTTAGAAGTGAACTTTAAATGCTATTGTGACTAAGGACCTGCATTTAGAATATGACCTGTCACAAGTCAATAATATGAAGACAGCCCAATAAAAAATAGGCAAAGGTTTAATTAGACGCTTTATAATAGAAAATTTACAAGTGATCAGTAAGTCATGAAAAAGGTGGTCAATATCACTACTCACCAAAAAAAAAAAAAAAAAAAAAAAAAAATGGAAATAAAGCCATAATAAGATACCATTTCATGACCTTGAGAATGGCTAAAATGAAAACTGGCTGACAAAATCCAGTGTTGGTCAGATGTGGAGCAACTGGAACATGAAAACATTGTTGGTGGGAGTGTAAAATGTTACAACTACTTTTAAAACCAGTTTGTTACTTTCTAAAGCCAAACATATACCACACTTACAATATAGCCCAGCAATTCCACTCTTAGGTATTTACTTACCCATGAGAAATGAAAAGCTATGTCCACACAAAGACTTCATAAATATTCATAGTAGCTTTAATCTTGAAACAATCTAAGTGCCTATCAACAGATAATTGAATAAACAAAATGGGGTATATCCATGCAATGCAATTCTACTCAACCTTTAAAAGAAAAGGATACAGATACATGCAATAACATGAATAAAATTCAAGATTGTTTTGCTGAGTAAAAGAAGCCAGACTAAAGATATGACACCCATGTCTAATTCTATTCATATAAAAATCCCAGAAAATGCAAACTCATCTATATTGACACAAAGCAAATGAATGGTTGCCTGGGATGAGATGGAGGTAGAGATAGATAGAAAAAAGGCCCAAGGAAACTTTCGGGGGTGATGTTTGTTATCTTGATTATGGTGATGGTTTTGCTGGTGTGAGTGGGTATGTGTGTGTGTGAATGCGTTTGTGTGTGTGTGGGTATGTCAAACCAATTAAAGTGTACATTTTAAATATCTATAGCTTATTTTCTGTAAATTATGTGGAATTAGTTATATTTCCAGAAAGCAAGAAAAGTAGTATTAATTTTAAAAAATAAATGCCACCGTGTCTCATAAAAACAATGAAAAATGAAGTGACAAAACACAACCCGGAAAGCATCATTTGAAACTGTCCCTGATAGTTGTCACAATGTTGCCACCCTGAGTACAATTCAAGCACAATTGAAGGATGCCTGCCTCCACAAATAGCATTTGGAACTCATTGAGATTGGCTGCATGGCACAGACTATGGGACTAACACAGGAAACACTGGGGAATGTTTAGGGGACTTTTATGTTCAATTCAGATATTAGGTTGAAGTAAAGCTCATCTGAGAAATCTCTACAGCACATTTTCCCTAGCCTGAAATTCCTTAATAATGTTGCTGTTAGAGGACAAAGCAAATACTAGTATCATCCTTGTTGGCTAGCAATATTACAATAGGCTTTTACATATAGGAATGATGTTTTGACTGTGAAGCTATGTAAGGGTGAGGAGTGATACAGTGGGATTCTGTCCTCCAGAAGTGTAGGGCCTAATGGGAAAACGTGACATAAATACCACCAAGAAAGATGTGGTTTATAAATTATGCACAAGAATCAAGAAAAGATTCACAGACAGATGAGTGAACAGTCTTCTGCCTTTGTGAGCAGGCTGAACAAAAGCTTCAGAGTTCAGAATTTGGCATTTGGACTTGGGATGGCCAGAAAATTTTACACAATTTAAAATTTTTTTAAATTTAGTTTATATAAATTTGATTTATATAAATGTAAATAAATATGGCTATGATTTTGGATACAGATACACTCAGATCTTCTCCTCTGAGGCTGTCCATGGTATGAAACTCACCCTCTATAGTGAAGAAACCTTTGGCTTAAAGACATTTTAAAGAAAGGAAAAGATTGAAGGTGGGATTGTAGGTGTCTTGAATAAATAGTGTTTATAAAGCACATTTTGGAAACTTTTATCATAGTAGATGACTTTAAGATGCTCTGTGTGTGTGTGTGTGTATGTGTGTGAAAGACAGAGAATGGGAAGTAGGGAGAGGGAGATAAAGGCAGAGACAGAGAAAGATAGATACACAAAGCCTGACATAGAGAGATTGAGCTAGCGAGAGCAAGTGTTCTCATGTATTTAGAAAACTTCCATGTGTGTCTTTGGAAAAATGACTCTTTTTCTTCCTCTATCTTTTTGTGTTTTCTTTTTTTACCAAGAACTTTTCCTATATTTGTCATCTTAGTCATCAAAGATGACATGAAAAAGCCATGCATTAAGTGGCAAGGAGAGTTGGCTTACCTGCTGTATTTCTGTGACACCTGTGGAAGAGATCTGTTAGTCTTAACTTGCAGCTGGAGCCCTAACAGTAGCGTCAGTCATCAGGTAGAAGTCAATAATGAAAGAATTTTAAAAGCCTGTCCATATTGCCATGCCACCCAGATTCCTTAAGTGCCATGAGAAGCGAAATTCTGACAGGGATTTTTTTGTTTTTGTTTTTTACTTTAATCAACTTGGGAATGGTGTGGCTTCACTGAATCTATGAAAAGAAAGAGAAAGGAAATAGAGACAATGAAATCCTTGTCCTTTTTGTATGTTTGGAGGGCTCTTTGTGGCTACTAATATGGGATTTGTTTCAACATAAAAACTGGTTAAGGAAGTGGGAAGAAGAGGGAGGAGTTCTTGGGAACAGAGGATAGAAATAGATTTCATAAAATGTCTTGTGTCTTGGGACCCCTAGCCCGTCCTGAGTGACAGGGCATGGCCATCCTGGAGACAAAAATATTAATATTTGTGCTCCTAGGAATGGATACAAATATATGACCTTTTTTCTTTTCTGTGGCTTTTATTTGTTCAGAATCAGTTCCTTATGTGTTTTTTCTTATGTAACTTGGTGTTTTCATCTCCCCAGGTTTCTTTACCTCTTGGGTAGCATACACCTGAGGGCTGAATTTAGACCACTGGGTTCAGGTTCTAGGTTCACCACTTACTACATGTGGGAGTGTAAACAAGTTATTTAACTTCTCTGCATCCCAATTTTCTCATTCATAAAAGTGAGAAAAGGAATAATAATAATAATTGCATAGGAATTTGGAAGGAATCTGGCATGATAGTACCTGTGCATTGGAAATGCTTGATAGCTGTTAGTCTTTTATGGTTTTTATTTCTCAGCCTCAGCTGCCTGCCTTTTCCTCTGCTTCCTGCACCAGATGGACATCCTCAGAATAGTATTCACGAACCCACAGCTTGGTTAAGTAAGGACTCAGGGAAAGCTGGGTCCTGCTAATTGTCTTGGGTCTGGTTACTCAAATGTAGATTCTCAACATAGCAGTCTGGTAAGAACAAACATTTCCAGACCACCTGTTTGTCTAAGTATATGCCACAGCCCTGGGAGCAGAAAATGAGGAGGAAGAAAAGAAATAGGAAAAGGCAGAAACAACATATTCTCTTTTGAGGCTGCAATAAATGAAAGCATTCAGAAATTATTAATTGAGAAGCCAGAGTAGAGTCCCTGTGAATTACAGATATTGGTATTAGAAGCAAAACGATATGAACACAATAATGTAAAATTCAGCAAGCAAATATAAGTTATGAGAAAGGGAAAATTTAAATGGGGAAGGAAAATACATCAAAACATCAACAGCTGTTATCTTTAGGTAAAGAGATTGTGATGTATCTGTTTATATCTATGTCTGCATCATGGTACTTTAAGGCCAGAGGCGTCTTAGCAAGTAACATTGACTATTCATCTGTGGACGGACATTTGGGTTGTTTCTAGATCTTGCCTATTGCAAATAATGCTACAATACACATGAAAGTATAGATGTCTCTTCAAGATCCTGATCTCAATTCTTTTGAAGATATACCCAGGGGTGAGAATGCTGGATCATATGGTAGTTCAATTTTTAATTTTTTAAGGAACCTCACCAACACTGTGCATCCTTTTGTTTATGATAGCCATCCTAACAGGTGTGAGGTGATGTCTCACTTTTTATATGCAAATGGATAAACAAAATGTCATACATACATACACAGTAATAATATTCACTCTCATAAAGGAAGAAAATCCTGTCTTTTATACCCTTCAACATGGATAGATCTGGATGATTTATTAAGTGAAATAAGTCTGTCACAGAAGGATAAATATTGCATGATTCCTCTTACATGAGGTATCTAAAATATTCAAAGGTATAGAAGTAGACAACAGGATGGTGGTTAACAGGGTATGGTAGAGGGGAGTATGGGGAGTCGTAGTTCCATGGGTATGAAGTTATGGTTGTGCAGGAAGAGTATGCTCCAGAGATTGGCTGTACAACATAGTGCCTGTGGTTAACAATAAGGTGTTGTGTATTTAACATTTTGTTAAGAAGGTAGATCTCATGTTGTGTTCTTATCACAAAAAAAGCAGAACAGAGGGACACAAGGAAACTTTTGGAGGTGATAGATATGTTTATTACTTGGACTGTGGTGATAGCAACACAAGTATATACATATGTCCAAACTTGCCAAATTGTATACATCAGTTATCTGCAGTTTTTCTATACTGATTATCCTTCAGTAAAACTGGGGTGCGGGAAGAAAAAGCAACACTTTGAAAGCCTTGGTTTTAAAACGAACTAGAATGTATAATGTTTTCATGATGTTTTGACCTCCAAGAGATGCCACATTTCTTTCAGGGAAAAAAGATGAGTGCTTTGGGGCTCCAGAAATCTTGGTATTAAAGGAGCAGACTGCAGAAAATCACAGATATAAAACAATGACACAAATATTTGTCTAACACTTTGAGCTCTTCCTTGTAATTTATCTCATTTGATCCTGGGAATAACCCTCTGAGGTAGGCAATATGGCAAGATAATTTACTGACATTTATTTCAATGAATGGGTTTATTGATCCCTTCACTTATTCATTCAGTGAATTAATATTTATGAAGTCTTGCTATGTGCTGGGAATTTTGACTAGCACTAAGGATAATAATAGGATAAATGGGGCAGAATTGTAGTTGGGGGAGACAAACAGTAAACCAATAAATAGGTCCACAAGATAGTTGCCGATGCTAGAGGAAATACACAGGATCTAGAAAGACCTTTAAAAATAGGATTGCCTGAAAAGACCTTTCTGAGGAAGAGATGGTTGAGCTGGGACTCAAGTTATCAAAAAGAGCCAAGCTGTTCACGGAGTTGGAGAAGGAATGTTTGAGAAAAAACAACCACAAGCATAAAGTCCCTGAGGCAGGAAGGAGTTGGAGCGGCATCAGGAGCAGGAAAGATGGTACTGTGGCTTGATAAGTGTGAGGCAGGGGCAGGAGAAACAGAAAATGCTTCTCCGCCAGGCTTACCGAACAAACATTAGTGAGGTCCTCGGTACCTCCTTGCCTAGGGAAATCTTGTAAAAACTGATGGAAATATAAGACTCTCATGGTCTTTTAGAAAAGCTTTAGCTTACTGCAGAATATGATAAAGCTGGAAGGCTGGGTGGTAAGAGAGGGAAAAGTGCCTCTCCTTGGTTGTTGATTGACTGATAGACAGATTGAGTTTCCAGAGACTGGGAAGTAAACAAAGGTTAACAGTTCCAGAGGTTGGCAGGACACTCATTCATTGGATGTATCCTGGGGAGGTGGGATGAATTCCAGTGGGAATAGTTATATGGCCACCTGTGGAGGCCAAATGCAGGCCACAGGGAATTGCAGTCAACTCAAAGGTTCTGAGTCATGCCATCGAGAAGTCACTTGGACCACCAGACCCAAAGGGACCATTCAAGGTGAGTTAAGAGGCACTCAGAAGCTACTCAGGTATACCAATGACCAGCGAGCCTCCCCTGTTCCTCAATCTTTTGGCATGGAGGAAGATGCCAGGAACTCGGCCCAGCTCCTGAGGGTTAAGGAAGGAAAGGTAGGAAATAATGACAAAAACTGACAATGTGTGAAACAGGGTGTGGGGGCAGAAATAAGTTAGTTGCTGGTTATTTTCTGCTTGTCCCACCCCTAGATCCTCTATGCTCTTATCTTTTCTGCTCTATACCTGGAAGGCCAACCCCTATGGTATTTATCCCCATTTTCTCTTGACCTCTGACTTATACTTGGATTCAGCCAATAGAAGACACTGGCAGATGCAGGAGGCTAAGAGAATGGATTCAGCTAATGGGAGACACTGGCAGATAAATATGGGAGGGTGGGAGGAGCAGGAGTTCAGGTATTTACTGTCCTAGCTCCCTTTCTATTGGTCGTTGTTTCTGGTAGTGCCTATGTTCCTGGGGTCACAGCTCCTGGTTATCAGCCCTGCTTTTAGGGCTCTAGCTCTCCCACTGACGCTGGTAACATTTCTTCTGCCCTCTGTCCAGAGAGGCTTAGGAGAGGTCATAGATTGTTGCTCTTACTAAGCCTTGTGTAGCTCTCCTTTATTTGTTTCTTTAACTCTGCCCACATCTGTAAATAGCCCTTTCATCAAATCTCTTCAAATAAATAAATACATTAGAGTGGGCCATCTAGTTCTTGCAGAGACTCTCATGGACTGAAAGAAAATTAAGTGATAGCTCTTACAAACTCAAGTCTGTAGAATGAAATCCATGCCTTACGTGTTAAGATGGGAATTATTCTTCCTTATTTTACAGATGGAGAAAGGTTTAGTGAGTTGTCCAAGGCACACAGCTGGTAAGTGTCACAGCCAGGACTTGAACTCAGTAGCTCTGACTTGTTGTTTTTTTCTATATACCAAACATATTAGAGCTAAGAAAAACATAATGTTTCTCACCACATACAAATTAGGATAGAGTAAAGTACTTGCTAATCATCAAGGTACAGACCCTTAAGAGGCAAGATTGACATCCAAAGAGAAAACGCATTTGTTCACACAGGAAGAGTTTCCACTGTTAGGAGGTTTCCAAATCCTGCAATGTTAAGTAGCTCCCTGGTTGTCAGCAGAGTGGACATCCATGGTCAATGCCACCCTGGCTTATAGGCAGGAGCAGGAGAAATGGGCTCTAGCCCTACCAAGTTCAACGTGGCTTCTCCAGTTCAAGTTTTAATAGCCGTCAATTAAGTGTTGCAGACAAGCCTACCCTTTCCTTTACTAGTTGACCTATTAAAGAAATGTGCAAAGACTTTTAAAATATTTTGTTTTTGTTTTTCCTTGCAGACAGAATAGCCCCAGTGATACTAAACTCTGTACCCACAGTTTTGTTTTTTTTTTAAATTTATTTATTATTATTATACTTTAAGTTGTAGGGTACATGTACATAACATGCAGGTTTGTTACATATGTATAATTGTGCCATGTTGGTGTGCTGCACCCATCACCTCGTCATTTACATCAGGTATAAATCCCAATGCAATCCCTCCCCCCTCCCCCCTCCCCATGATAGGCCCCGGTGTGTGATGTTCCCCTTCCTGAGTCCAAGTGATCTCATTGTTCAGTTCCCACCTATGAGTGAGAACATGCGGTGTTTGGTTTTCTGTTCTTGTGATAGTTTGCTAAGAATGATGGTTTCCAGCTGCATCCATGTCACTACAAAGGACACAAACTTATCCTTTTTTATGGCTGCATAGTATTCCATGGTGTATGTGCACAGTATTTTTAAAGGTGAAGTTACTGGGTTTTGCATTTAGTTTGAAACCATGCCACCCATTTAATCCCTACTGCCTCACATTTGGTGCTGTCACTCCTGTATTTGAAGGCCATGCTCTTTGCAGTCATTTCAATTTGGGGGTCTTGATCTAAACCCATACCAGAGAAGAGAATAGTTTTCTCCATTAGCAAATGGTCATCATTATGCTGAGAGTCATTAGATTTTGCTTTTTCCTGCTATGCTTGGAGTTTGTCTGCAAAAGGCCTAGAATTAGGCTTTTTCGTTATCATTTAAAAAGTTTTTATTCAAATATAATTTATAGGCAGAAAAGTGAAAAATGCTGTGTGCAGCCAAAGTTTCACCAAGTGAACACATCCGTTTAAACACTACAATATCAAAAAGTTGGGCCTACTTGCACCTTAGTGGTCTCCTTTTTAACCCTTCCCAGTCATTCCATTGTTCCTCAAAAGTAACCACACTTCCTGGGGTCTATGACTATTGTGAATTTGCCTGTTTGGGGACATTATATAAATGGAATCACATAATATGATTTTGTATCTGGTTTCTTTTGCCCAGTATTATGTTTGTGAGTTTTATTCATATTTTTAGTGTAGCTAATCCATTCTCATTACAGTATAGTATTAGTTGCATGATTTTTATCAAAAGATAAAAAGATTTTATCAAAAGTATTGATGGACCATTTGTGTTTGTTTTTCTGCTATTACAAATAATGCTGCAAGGGGCTGGGCGCGGTGGCTCAAGCCTGTAATCCCAGCACTTTGGGAGGCCGAGGTGGGTGGATCACGAGGTCAGGAGATCGAGACCATCCTGGCTAACACGTGAAACCCCGTCTCTACTAAAAAAAATACAAAAATTAGCCGGGAGCGGTGGCGGGCGCCTATAGTCCCAGCTACTCGGGAGGCTGAGGCAGGAGAATGGCGTGAACCCGGGAGGTAGAGCTTGCAGTGAGCTGAGATCCGGCCACTGCACTCCAGCCTGGGGGACAGAGCGAGACTCCGTCTCAAAAACAAACAAACAAAAAAAAAAAACAAAAAAAAACAAATAATGCTGCAAGGAAGATTCAACAAATTTTGGTGCACATGCAAACATATTTTTGTTGTATATCTACCCAGAACTGGAATGGCTAAGCCAAATAATATACATATGTTCAACTTTAGTAGATAAAACTAGCTGCCAAAAAATGTATTTAAATCTCCTTAAATAGCATATGAAAGTTGTAATTTTTCAAAACCTTTGCCAACACTTGGTTTTGTTAGTCTTTTTAGGTTTAACCATTCAGATGTACATTTAATTTTTATCTCCCTGATGACTAATGAAGCTCAACATCTTTCTCTGTTTTTTGGCTATTTGGTATCTTCTTTGGCAAAGAGCCTGTTCAATTCTTTTCCTATGTTTTTCTACTGTGTTATCCATATTTTTCGTACGGATTTGTAAAAATTATTTATTCTGAATGAATGTTTTATTAGTTATAGATAAAGTACATATCTCCACAATGGAGGCTTGCCTTTTCCTCTCTCCATGATTTGTTTTGTGGATACTTTCAATGATTTTAATTATCTCTATTTTTGTGTGCATTTTCAACCTTTTAGACATTACACTTTTCATTTTCTGCACATCTAAGACACAACGGGGCTAATTATATTTGTAAAACCCCTCAAAGTTTAGCACAAATAACCTGGGGGTCTTCACTAAATCCAGGTAGATCAGAATTGAATTAAATTGTAGGGCATTAAGCTGGTAAATTGGTTGGCATGGAAAAAATACCTCACATATTTGGTGTCAGAAGTGGTATTGAGAATATAAATAGATCATAGTAATGTTGTAATTGAGTTTTCTTTTTAGAGGAGAACCCCTGACTTTAGAAATACTTGCTGAAATGTATATAGATAAAATTGTATGATGTTGAGGATTTGCTTCAAAATAACCCAGAGTACAATAATATTGGACATAGTAGATAATTGTTGAAGTTGGTGATAGCTACAGAGATTTTTTATACTATTATCTTTACTTTTCTAGATGAAAAGTTAAGGGAAATTACAGGTATTTGGTCTAGCTAGCTCTTTCAAGGAATTTTTCTATGAAGGGAAGAGGAATATAAGATATTATCTGGAGAGAACTATAGGATCAAAGAAAATCGTTTGGTCTTGTGTTGAACATATTACCTCTCATGCTAAACCATCTTTGTAAGGTATTTGGGAATACTCCAGCAGAGAGGGAAAATTTGATATGCTAGAGAGAAAAAGATAATCTTTTTGTGGCAGCAAAAATAGGAAGAATATTCCAAAAGACAGCATTACATGGGCAAAGGTTTTAGGACAGCAATGAGCTTAGAATATTCTAAGAGCAAGCAGAAGACTAGAGGGCTTGTAGTGAAGTGACTAAGAGGAGGCTGGGCAGCAGGGCCAGATGTTTCAGGGCCTCCAAGGCCATTGTAAGAAGTTTGGGTATTGTTTTACTGCTAATGGAAAGCCAGTGGATGAATTTAAATAGTTAAACTTTAAATTGGTCTGGCATGCTATGTGGAATAGACTTGCATGTAGGCAAGGTAAGTGAGTGTGTGTGTGTGTGTGTGTGTGTGTATGTTTTGAGGAATGAGGCAAGTGTGGAGGCAGGAAGAGAAGTTTGGAGACTATTTCAGTATTCCAGATGAGAGATAATCATGGCTTAGACTGAGATTGTTGAAGTGAAATATTATGAGTTAAAGTATATTCCTCCAAAAAAAAAAAAAAGTATGTTGAGATCCTAATCCTTGGTACAGACTGTGGCTTTGTTTGGAAACAGGATCATTGAAGAAATGATTAGTTAAGATGAGGCTATACTGGAGTAGGTAGAGACCTTAATTCAATATGACTAGTGTCTTTGTCAGAAGACAGCCATGTGAAGACAGAAACACACAGGAAGAATACCGTGTAAAGACAGAGAGTTGGAGCAATGCATCCACAAGCCACAAAACTCCAAGGAGTGCAGGCAACTCACCAGAAGATGAGGAGATGACAGGAAAAATTTCTCTATAGATTTTAGAGGCAGCATGATCTTGCCAGTGTTTTATTTTGAACTTCTAGCCTTCAAAATTGACAGACAATAAATTTTAGTTGCTTAAGTCATCCAGTTTGTGGTGTTTTGTTATGGCAGCCTTAGCAAACCAATATGGAGATGGTGAAAAGTGGCCACACATTTTGAAGAAAAATACAGAGTAAATATAGTATATTACTAACGTAGATTATAACATAATTATTAATATTAATTTATTATAATATATTAAATATATATTGATTAATGTAGTTTTAATTTATCATTCTATATGACACATATTTTATATATAGATTAATGTAGTTTTAATTTGTCCTACATTACAAATATCTTTTATATATTGATTTAATGTACTTATTTAGGAATTATGAATATTTATTGAAAAACAGAAAAAATGCAGAAAAAATGAATAAATGTTCACGTTTGAAAAGTTGGCATCTTAAAGGTGCCAGTGGCCCCCCAACTTAATCTATGCAATTTCAAAATAAGTCACAGAAAGATACTTCAATGAGGAATAATAAAAATGGGATTGTTCAGATAACAGCAGGTATCACAATTGTTTATAAAGCTATAGTAATAAGACTGTTGTGGTATTGGTACAATGTCAGAAAAAAATAGATAAAAATGCCAAGAAATAAGCCTACATAAATATGAAAAATTGGTATATTTTAGTAATACAATGAATGGTAATACAAAACAATAAGGAAAAAAATGGATCATTCAATAAAATGCCAGGAAACTATAAAGAATATCAATATATGTAACCCTTACCTGAAATCACAACAACAAAAATATATTTCTGAAGGCTAAAAACATAAGATAAAATATCTAAGAAAATATAAAATAATGTATTTGTTGTTTAGTGACAAAGAAGTATTTTTAATGAAAATACCAAAAGTAAAATCCAAGATAAAAAGTTTATAGATTTCAACTACATTAACATAAAAATTTTCCATTAAAAGACTACTTAGGGTTAGAAATAAATAGATCAGATAGAAAGATGATTAGGCCACACAAATATAGTCAAATTGTGGTATCCAGTTTATTTAATAAAATCCAATAAATCAATAAGAAAAAGAAAAACAAGCAGTAGAAAATTGAGCAATGGATATGCATGGGAAATTCATAGATGAGGAAACCCAAGGGGGCAGAAAACATGTTTAAAATATATTCAATATAATGAGTAATTAGGGAAATTCAAACTGTAACATTGATATCATTTTATCCACAAATGGACAAAGAAATGCAAATCATACAAGATAAATTGAAGAAAATTTTAATTGAAGGGCAATCTGGCAATGTGGATCAACATTGGATTTGTCCTTCAGAATCTATCCACGGAAAATAATTGGGCAATTAACCAAAGATGTACATATGGTGATGTTCCTTGTAGAATATTTTTCATAATAGTGAAGATTAGAAACAATGTAAATATCCGTCAATAGGCGATTGATTAAATAATTTTAGATGCATTTAATCAATGAAAAACTATGTGACCATAAAAAAATCTAGATCTTTTTTGGTCGTGTAAGAATATTTGTGACATATTGTAAAGTGAAAGTAAAAAGATTACCAAAGGGTATTTAAATGTGTGATTTATTTTTATTAAAAAAAAAACCTGTTGGGATTATGTGTGTAAAAGCCTAGCTCTATTTTAAAGTGTGCAATAAGATCGTAAGTAATGAGTTCACATTGTAATGAATATGTATAATTTTTATAATAAAATATAAAATATTTTGATTTGAAGATAAGGCACTAACAACTGAAAAAAAGAATTATTTTAAGCCAAAGTCAGAAATTTGAACAGTTTATAAATACAGTGAGGTCATATCATCTGTTCCTAGAACATGACATACTATCACTTTCTGACTTTATCTGTACCTCTCTCCAGAGAAAAAGAAAAAGCTGTAAAGAATTAACATCTCAAATTGGTAGTCAATAGATAAAATACAGAAAAGTAGATCATATTTTCCCACTAGGGACCATAATGTCACCAATGGGACAAAAATTGGTTCTTGAGGGGTGAAAAACTGTTAGCTATTATAATGGTTTGTGGCCCTCCAAAGCTTAACCCTACCCCCCAAAAATTCCTTAGTTTTTAATTTCCCTATTAAGAAAAATTAACCTAATTAAAATATAAATTATTTTCCCACCTTTATTGAGATATAATTGGCAAATAAAAGTTGTATATATTGATGTTTCTTTACATGTGTACATTGTGTAATGGTTACCACAATCAAACTAATTAACACATGTCACATAGTTACCCTCTTATTAGTATGCTAAGAACATTTCAGATCTCCTTTTTTTTTTTTTTTCTTGAGACGGAGTCTCACGCTGTTGTCAGGCTGGTGTGCAGTAGCACGATCTCGGCTCACTGCAACCTCCGCCTCCCAGATTCAAGGGATTCTCCTGCCTTAGCCTCCTGAGTACCTAGGATTACAGGCACCTGCCACCACGCCCGGCTAATTTTTTTTTTTTTTTTTTTTGTATTTTTAGTAGAGACGGGGCTTCACTCTGTTGGTCAGGCTGGTCTCGGCCTCCCAAAGTGCTGGGATTACAGGCGTGAGCCACTGCACCTGGCCCAGATCTACTTTCTTAGCAGATTTTGAACATACCAAATGGAATTTTAACTATAGTCACCTTGCTGTGCATTAGATCTTCAGAATTTGTTTACTTGCGTAACTCAAACTTTACAGGTCGTGGCGGTCATCTCCCTACTTGCCCCAGCCCCATTCCCTGGCAAATACCATACTACTAATTCTGTGAGTTTGACTTTTTTAGATTTCACAAAAAAAGTGAGCCATTCAGTATTTATTTTTCTGTGTTTCTAAGGCTTGTTTCACTTAGCATAATGACCTTCAGGCTCATCCACGTAGCTGCAAATGACTGGATTTCCTTTTTGTTGTTGTTAAGGCTGAATAAGATTGCATTGTGTATGTGAATGTGTATATGTATATATCACATCAGATTTTCTTTATCCATTCATCCATTCATGAACATGTAGGTTGATTCTATATCTTGGCCAATGTAAATAATTCTGCAATGAATATGGAGGTACAGATATCTATTCAACGTATTTATTTTATTTCCTTTGGATATATACCCAGAAGTAGTATTGCTGGATCATATGGTAGTCTACTTTTAATATTTTTTAGGAAATTCCACACTGTTTTCCATAATGGCTGTACCAATTTATACTCCCACCAACAGTGTACAAAGGTTCCTTTATTTTCACGTCCTCATGAACACTTGCTATCTTTTTCCTTTTGATAATAGCCATAGTAATAGGTCTGAGGTGATATTGTCATTTTGATTTGCATTCCCTGATAATTGGTGATGTTGAACATTTTTTCACATATCTTTAGGGCATTTGTGTGTCGTCTTTTGAGAAATGTCTACATAGGTATTTTGCTCATATTTTAATCAGATTGTTTGTTTTCTTGCTATTGAGTTGTTTGAGTGACTTATGTATCTTAGATATTAACCCTTTATCTCATACACGGCTGATGAACGTTTTCTTTTATTCCACCAATTGCCTCTTCATTTTATTGACTGTTTTCTTTGCATACAGAAGGTTTGTATTTTGATGCAATACCATTTGTATAGTTTCACTTCTGTTACTTATAATTTTTGGATCATATCCAAAAAGGCATTGCCCAGGGCAATGTCTAAAACATTTTTTCCTATACTATATTTTCTTCTAGTAGTTTTACAGTTTCAGATCTTACATTTAAGTATTTAATTCATTTTGAGTTTATTTTTATTTATGGTGTGAAGTAAGGGTCTAATTTCATTCTTCTGCATGTGGATATCCAGGTTTCACAACACTGTTTTTTGAAGAGACTATCCTTTCCTCATTACGTGTTCCTGCAAGTGTGTAAAAGATCAGTTGTCTATAAATATATAAATTTACTTCTGGCCTCTCTATTTTGTTCTATTGGTCTATATGTCTCTTTCTATTCTAGTACCATAATGTTTAACTTACTATAGCTTTGTAGTATAGTTTGAAATCAAATCGTGTGATGAGTCAAAATTTGTTCTTTTTTCTCAAGATCATTTTGGCTATTTAGGGTCTTTTTGTTTCCATATGAATTTTAGAATTGCTTTTTCTATTTCTGTGAAAAATATCATTGGAAAAATAGCGTTGGAATTTCTGTGAAAAATAGTATTGGAATTTTGATAGGCATGGCATTGAATCTATATATTTCTTTGGGAGTAAATTGCTTTGTATGGACATTTTAACAATATTAATTATTTCAATCTACGAGCATAGAAAACTTTCCATTTATTTGTGTCTTCTTCAATTTCTTCCATCAGGGTTTTATGGTTTTCAGTGTAATGATTTTTCACCTTCCTGGTTAAATTTATTTCTAAGTATTTTTTGGTGTTATAGTATATGAGATTGTTTTCTTAATTTCATTTTTGGGTAGCTTGTTATTGATGTCTAGACATGCAACTGATTTTTGTACGTTGATCTGGTATGCTGAAAATTTACAGAATTAGTTTATTAGTTCTAATGGTATTTTTTTGGAGACTTTAGAACTTTATATATATTAGATCAAGTCATGTGAAAAATACAGACACTCTATACTTTAACCGTTCCTCCTCCCACATTTTGTGTTATTGATTCAATTGGCCTCTTTTATTTTATATATTAATTAACAAATTATTATATAGTTATTACTTATTTATTTTGACTTTTATATGAGTTGAAAGTGATTTATGTATCACCATTGCAGTATTTGAGTAATCTAATTTGAAATACATTCTTTTATTTACAGTCAATTTTATATTTTCATGTGTTCTTATGTTGTGTCTGTTCATTTCAACTTGAAGAAGTTCCTTTAGTATTTCTTATAAGGCAGGTCTAGCTGTGATGAACTCCTTCAGCTTTTGTTGCTCTTGGAGTCTTCATTTCTGAAGGGTAGCTTTCCTGTGTATACTATTCATTGGTAGGCAAGTTTTTCTTTTGTCTTCCAGCACTTTGAATATACCATTTTTCTCTTTCCCAGCTTGACTTTTAAGGATTTCATTATAATGTGTCTCATTAAAGATATCTTTATGTTTAATATTTGGAGATCTTTTGACTTCATGGTCTGGGTATTTATTTCTCTTTCTAGATTAGGGAAACTTTCTGTTATTTCTTTAAATAAGCATCTTGCCCTTTTTCTTTCTCTGCTCCTTATAGGACTCCCATAATGCACAAATTAGTTTACTTGATGGTGTTCAATAAGTCCTATAGGCTTTCTTCACTTTTTAAAGTTCTTTTTTCTTTTCATTCTTCTCACTGGATAATTTCAAATGACCTGTCCTTAAGCTCACTATTTTTTTCTTCTACTTGATTGAGTCTGCTGTGTTGAAGCTCTCTGAGAAATTTCTCGGCTTCATCCTTTTGTTCTTCAGATCCAAAGTTTGGCTTTTTTTATGGTTTCTACATCTTTGCTGACTTCTGATTTTGTTCATGTGTTGTTTTTCTGTTTTTTAAGTTGTCCTTCTGTGTTATTTTATAGTTTGATAAACTTACTAAGAAAAATATTTGGAATTCTTTGTCAAGCATTTCATAGGTCTCCATCTCTTTAGGGCTGGCTACTAGTACTTTCTTTTGTTTTGCTAGTGGTGCCATGTTTCCCTGATTATTTATGATCCTGTGGCTTTGCATTCATGTCTGCACATTTGAAGAAGTAGGCACTTCTTCCAATCTTTGAAGACTGGCTTTGGCAGGAAAAGCCCTTCATCAGTCAACCCATCCAGAAGTTCTGAGCAGGTCAGTTGGTAGGGTCCATGGGTAAGTTTTGTACTATGGTCCTCAGGTGGGTTGGTCTGATGCCTCTGTCAGTGAGTAGATCTGGCTCCTGTGTCCACAGGGGCTGGGCTAGTGTCTGGATCCACATGGGAAAACCTAGTGCCTTTCTCTCTGTGGGCAAGCCTGGAGCCTTGTTCCATGGGTGCAGGCCTGGATCTTGGTTCCACAAGCACAACCTGGAGCCTACCAGCTAGGTGGGCCTATCAGCTAGATTCACTCAGGTAGGCCTATGCATACGAGGTCTGGAGTATGGGTCCACTAGGGTGAGCCAGGAGCCTGGGTTTGTGGGGGCTATCTGGAAGCCCAAGTCCACAGGGGCTGATATACTGTCATGGTGCTGCAGCAGGCCTTGAGCCTGAGTCTGCAGGGTCCAGCTTGGCGCTACGGTGGGTCTGGCACCCAGGTCCATGAGGATAGGCCTGATCCTGAGTTTGTGGGATCTGTCTTAGTACTGTGGTCCACACAGGTGGGCCTGGCCCCTGGGTCCACAGAGGAAAGCCTGTTGCCTGGGACCATGGAAGTGAAGGAGGGAGCAAGGTGAGTGTGGAGCTGAATCCTTGGATTCTGGGTCCATGGGGCCGGCCTGGGGCTTGGCAGGTCTGAAGCCTAGGTTTATAGGGGAATGGCCTGGTACTGGTGTGGGCTTGGAGTCTTGGTCTGTGGGTGCTGACCTGAGCACTGGGGCTGTGGAGCCAGCTTGGAACCCAAAGCCATGGGAGCAAGTCTGGTGGCAGGGTTCACTGAGGTGGGCCAAATGCTGGGGTTGATGGTGAAGTTGGGTGCTCACTTCAGTCTCCTTTCCTTACATAAAGGTTATCTTTCTTTGCACTGTGCTCTGTGGGCTTGGGGGAGGAGTGGTTGAGGTAATGTAAAACTGTCCTTCCTATTCTCTTTAATGCATATTTTCTTATTTCTGTGCTTCAGCCAGGTGCTGTAATTTCTTGCCTGGATTCCTTAACTCTTGTGAACGTATTTTTATGCATGGAAGTTTGTTCAAATTAATGCTTCTGTGAGGAGATAAGCCCTGGATACTCCCGTGCTACCATCTTACTGACATCACTCTCCAAATGTAAATTATTTTAATTAATTACATTAAATTATTTATAGCAAAAAAATTTAAATTAAGTTTTTTCCTTAGGGCACAATAATGACAAAGACATTGAAAAATATCAGACTATATGAACTAATTGAGAGATGCTTAATCGCCTTCAAGGAGGTAGTAGAGAATTTAGTACTAGTTTATCTCTCCAGATAGTGATTCAATTTTTTTTTTTTAATTATGGTTGTTCTGGATATAAGAAAAGGGACAGGTTTGGAAGATTACAATATTATTTGGAGACATTGATCTTGGTCACTATTACTGATAAAATTCAGCCTAGTCTATGTCTATAGACACATAATAAGATTGCATGAAAGCTGTTAGGATCTAAGTTTTCTACATGGGATAACCTCTCCCTTTCACCCTTATCGTCGCCTAAGTTTTCCCATATCATTATCAAATCCTCACCATTTGTAGAACTGTCTACCCCCTCTCACTAGCCATCTACTGCACACACACACTGCTACACAGACACACACACACACACTCTGTCTCTCTCTCTCTCTCTCTCTCTCAAATACAAAGGTGGGGGAAAGAATGGTGGCTGAAAATATGGCAATGACAGCGCTTCTTTGTGAATGGGCTCAGGGAAAAGATGTACTGTACAAGCCAAAGGATTTCACTAAGTTCTTGATGGATGGGAAGGACAATGGAGGGAGGGACTCATAAAGGATTTATGGGGGCCAGGATTAAGGGAGCGTGTGAGAATGCCGTCACTAATCTGGTTTGAGGTAAAAGAAACATGTGGAACGTTTCAATGAGACATTAACTAATGTTTTTGCACAGGTGCAGCTGAATGGAACTAACACCTTATATCAGATCCTCTTCATGTTGTCCAGGATGTCTGGGGATACACAAAGAAAGGTGGTGCAGACAGGGAGGCAAGAAAGGGGAGGGAAACCATTTCTACATTCCTTAGTTGCCAGTTTTAGAAATGTAGCTTCACTCCATACCCAGAATGTGTGTGCCTGTCTCTATCCACCCTGTTAGCCACAAACTTTCCCAGTAGCTATTAGTTCTCTGATATTTTTAGCATTGTTAATGATGCATAGAGTAGGAAAAGAGAATAAGTAAAGGGAAAGGAACAGCCTGGAAAAGGCTACTGGGGCTACTGCCCATTTGCAATCCATATGAAGTTTAGAGATTTTGAAAATTATTTGCAAGATCTAACTATATTGTACCTTCAGGGAAGATGGATAGAGAAGAGAAATGGATAGAGGATAGAGCACAACAGATACAAATAAATGGTTCTAGGACTTTCTCCTTATAATCGATAATCAAATTCCCTGCTTATTTTTCATTATAAAGCAGACAAATGAGCATGTAGAATACCAGAACTCCAGAGAAATCAAATCAAGTGGGCAACAATCTCTCTTATGAATAGTAACTATTCACTCACACACCAGATGCAAATTGAGTACCAACATGTATGTGATACCACATTGTACTGTTGAGAGATATACATCTCTTCCCTTCTTCATTTGGTTAAGAAACATTATTGATCACTACTATTCTATGCATGGCATTGTCCTAGAGGTTGAGAGGCAAACAGATATATGAGACATCACAGAATAAAATGGAGGCCAATTCAATTAAAGAATCCAGTGGATATCAAGGAAACCTAGGTGCTAGAAAAGGGAGATTAAAAAAGAACCACCTAAAATAATTTCCAATGGTGTATTTAATTTGTTTACATAACATTCTTATTTTGAAATAATTTTAGAATTACGAAACATTGCAAAGTAGTACAGGGTGTTCTCATATACCTTTTCCCCAGTATCTTCTATGTTACATATTTGTCAAAATTAAAGTTAGCAGGGCGCAATGGCTCATGCCTGTAATCCCTGCAAGTTGGGAGGCCAAGGAGCGCAGATCACCTGAGGTCAGGAGTTTGAGACCAGCCTAGCCAATATGACAAAACCCCATCTCTACTAAAAACACAAAAATTAGCCAGATGTGGTGATGGGCACCTGTAATGCCAGCTACATGGGAGAATCGCTTGAACCCAGGAGGCAGAGGTTCCAGTGAGCCGAGATCAAGCCACTGCAGCCAGCCTGGGCGATAAAGTGAGACTCTATCTCACAACAAAACAAAACAAACAAAAACTAAGAAGTTGACATTGGCACAATTCTATTAAGTATTTGAGTTTCACCAGTTTTTCCACTATTTTCCTCATTCTGTTCTGAGATCTGATGTAGGATACTACATTACATTTAGGATGTGCTTGATTTTAATATTGTTTCTAACCATTATGATTACCTTATCATAGTTGAATATTTCATAGTGAGCAGAGTGAATAATATAACTGGCGCCACCACCTAGGGTATTTTTCTCGGTCACAGAAATCTTGATCACGGTGTAACTCATGTATTATTCTACCAATTGGCTAAAGAAGCTGATTTTGAACCTGGCTGATGACAGCCTTCACTTTTCACCTTCAGCTTGGTAGATAAGTGTTTTTGACTTTTCTGCAATTATTTGCAGAAACTTACTAAAAAATGTGTACATATAATTGAAATGGGCCTGACAGCTAATCTATTTCAATCCACTTATTTACAGCTGAGGAAATTGAGACTTGAAGCTTACATGATTTGCCCAGGGTCCCTCAGTGAGTCAGTGGCAAATTTGGAATTTATCTTTGGCTCTTTTTCTCTCTTTGGAGAGGCACACAAATTGTTCCACAAATCCTACAAAAATTATATACATATAGATACATATATGTGTGTGCATATATATATGTATGTATATATTTTGGCACAACAGAACAATGGTGTGAATACTTTTGGAGAGAGTGAAAGCATTTATTTAAGTTATCCTCTTTTTCTTCATCTCAAGCTTAATACTGCTTGTATAAAACATGCTCTCTGTTGTAAAGCACCTTTACCATCTCTGCATGTGTGGCCTTTGGATAATACATATCCATTTTTTCTGGATAATTGCCTGTTCTCAACTTTCTACCACACCGTTTCAAAGAAGTTGGACTTCTCAAGTCTTTGGAATTTCTCAACAACTACTTCATATCTCGCTTTGTTTGGGGGTTGGTTAAGCTTTCTTTTCCTTCTTTTCTATGTTCTTTCTTTCTTCTCCGGTTTTGCTTTACCTGTGTTAAGTTTTAGTTTATATTTCCTTGTATAGCTAAGAAAACTGAACTGTGGCCAGGTACTTCAAAAGAAATGCCTGTGGAAATCATAAAATGATTCTGCTTAATCCACTATGATTAATTTTTCCATAACAATTTTGAGTCTATTAGGCTTGTTTTTATAGCAGTTACTGAAAAAGGATGTCTGTCAGGCATACCATATATTTCTTGTAGATGCTGTTGTTAACGAGCTGAAGTCAACATATCACTTTTCAGTTTTAAAGTGGTAGGTATCAGATGAATAACCAGAAACAAAACTTGTCAGTTGTGTCTGGAAAGTCATTGTTCAACACGCATTAAATATGCTTCACTTTCAAAGAGAATAGAGCTCAGTATTTTAAAATTCATCACCTAGCCTCACCCCACACAGAAACAAGTAAGACTATTTTTTTTGGAGTATATAGATGAATTTAATAAAACAAAGGCTTAATGATCAGTTAGAAATGTAAGAAATAATAATCTATTTTTGAGTGAACTATTTAGTTATATCTAGAGGCATATATGAAAAGAACATTTACTTTGGAGTCAGGCACAACTGGATTTAAATACAAGCTCTTCAATTCATTTTCTGCATGGCCTTTGGTAAGTTATTTATTACTTTTGGAGCTTCAGTTCCTCCCTCTAAAGCACTTCTCATAACCAAATTGAAAGTGAAAATAAAAAAATATTGACTTTTCTATACCTTCTTAGCATTTTGCTATACTCCATAAGCCAGAGTGATTTTAAAATCATATCTCTTGAAGTTATCAAATGGATAAAAACCTTATATTGCATATTTAATTCTAGACACAACTCAACACTCTTTTTCATTTAGTTAATTCTACATCACATCTACCCCAGAAGACTGTAAATACCTTGAAGTCCTGAGCGACAACATACACTTCTTATATTTTGGTTTTTCTTCATCTATTGTGGTGCCCCTTGGAAAATAAGGATTAATAAGGTTAAGAAATAAGCTGAATTGAATTGGGTGGAATAGTCTTATAATGATGAAAAGGAATTTTCAATTAAGAAATCCTCTATGGAATATAGAGGACAGGTTAACTATCTATAGTAGGCAAAATAATGTTTCCTGCAAAGATGTCATAACCTAATTCTTGGAAACTGTGAAAAAAGTTACTTTAAATGTTAAAAGGGATTTTGGAGATACGATTAAGTTAGATTATCTTTTATTACTTTGGTGGGCCAAAACTAATTATTTGAGCAATGTAAGAATTTTACAGAATTGCAAAATAATAAATTTATGTCAATTTAAGCCACAAAATTTGTTTATTTGGTATAGGAACAATAGAAAAATAATACACTATTTCTGTAAAATGCCCTTAATTTAAGGAAAGGAAAAAAGAGATAAAATGATCAAGGCATAACAGACTGGAAATTCTTAAAAATATGTTTTATTCCGTTCTTAGAAATTCAGCAAGGAGCTTAGTGTCCTAAAATAAGAAGAATAAATCCAGAGATATACTAGCATCAGAATCTAAGAGGAAGTCAGTGTTCTAGTGATAAGATCGAACTAATGGTCCGTAAAAGAATAGCTCTACTTCCATATGGACTGTGGAGACTGAAAGGCTTGATAGAGCAAAGACTTAGGGATAGAAGTAGGGTCAATTGTCAAGAGCCTAGGACTTAATGAAAGTTGGGTTCAATACTGGTAGCATTATTTATTAGCGTTATGAATTTAGAAAAACTCCAAAACTGGTCTAAGCCTTAGTTTCCTCACCTGTCAAATGACAATATTAAACATGCATTACTAAAGGGGATGTCATGAGACACATATGAAGCTTCAGCACAATTTTGTGTACAGAATAGCATTTAATAACCACTTGCCATTTTCATTATTCTTACTGGAAATGAATTGATATTACTGGTCTCTAGCAAACTAAAATAGAATAGCTGTAGATTATTTGATCTATCAAAGGGTTTTTCTGTGTATCAGATGCTATATCAGGCACTTGGAATAGAGCAACAAATAAAACATAGTCATACCCCTCACTAAGCTTAGTGTCTCCTAAACAGTAGTTCTTTTTAAAAACAATAGGTTGATTTAATGTTTTCAGACAGTGACAAGGAAACTGAGTGCTGAAAATATAAACTTCTGATTTACTTCAAGAGCATATAGTCTATGTCATAATATTAATATATGATCATTGTAATGAAAATCATACATAAATGTTTATTGAGTTTTATGTTATTTAGAAAGTGACAACAGAATGTCATTTATTAATGTCAGACAATTGGGAAATCATGATGTTAGTGGGCTATTTGGGGAAGTGCTGTATTTTTGTCACTGCAATTTCTCTGGGCCCAAATTTACCATTACAAGTAAGTTTGTGCCAAAATCTCAACAGTTGTTAAAGGTACAATTTGACAAGAGAAAAAAATCACTTCACTCAACTAGCAAATGGGTGAAATGGTTTCTATTGAGAGAATGATTTAAACTTCCTCAAGCAGTATATGAAGATAATAGTTCTTATTTTGAAGTTCTGCTGTAGAAGGAAGACAGGAATCAGGACCAAACAAGAGTCTCTGAAAGCAAGAAATTCTACACGTACACTATTTAGGGCCAGTGTCAGCCATACAGGAACAGAGTGATAGTTTCTTGAGAGCTGGTTAGTTGTCATAGGGCTGCCATTATCACAAGTATTGTCTAGAGATAGCCCAGGACAGTCATAGCAAATGTCGCTTGTATACTATTTAAAATGTTTTAAATCTTTGCCTATCAAATAGGTATACAATGCTATTTCATTGTAGTCTTCATTTGCATTTCCCAGATCTCTAATAAGGTTGCACATGTTTTTATATCTGTATTGGCCATATCAGTTTCCTCTATTCTATAAATGTTTGTTCATGTCTGTTCCTGTCTTTTGCACATTTTTCAACTGGGTTGTTTGGGCTTTCCTTTTTGATTTGTAGGGAGTTATATAACCTTGATATTTAATTGGTTTAGTGAGTTGAATGGTGGTCCCTAAAAGGTACATCATCTGGAATCTGTGAATGGGCTTTCTTAAAAAAAGGAATTGGTGCAGATTTAATTAACTGAAGGATCTCAAAATGAGCTCATCCTAAATTAATCTGATTGACCCTAAATCCAATAACACATCCATAACAAAAAACATTATACTGGAAGATCTAATCAGGGCAATTAGGCAAGTAAAAGAAAAATCAGATATCCAGTTTGGAAATGAAGAAGTAAAACTATTTCTATTTATAGATGATATAATCTTATATATATAGAAACCCTAAAGAATTCATAAAATATTATTAGAAATAATGTAAAAGGCAGAATTGTATTATACAAGATAGATAAAAATCTATTGTATTTATATACATTAGTAATGAGCAGTCCAACAGGAAATTAAGGAAACTCTTTTTTGGTATCATAAAGACAAATAAAATACTTAGAAATAAATTTAGCCAAGGAACACTGAAAACTACAAAATGACATCGGAAGAAATTAAAGAAGACCTAAAAAAAAGAATGAAATTTGTGTTCGTGGTTTGGAAGACGAAATATTGTTATGATGGCAATACTTCCCAAAGTATTATAAGGACCTAGAATCCGGAATATATAAAGAACTCACAAAACTCAAGAATAAACAGACAAATAATGCAATTAAAAATAGGGAAAGCATTTGAACAGACATTTCTCCAAGGAAATATACAAATGTCTAATAAACGCAAGAAAAGATGCTCAACATTCTTGGCCATCAGGGAATTGAAAATTGAAACTGCTATGAGGTACCACTTCACACCCCTAGACTGGCTATAATAAAATAATAGATATTAACAAGACAAGGATATGGAGAAATTGGAGCCTTCAGACATTGCTAGTGATAATGTAAAATGATGCAGTTATTTGGGAAAACAGTTGGCAATTCCGCAAGAAGTTAAACATACCATTACCATATGACCCAGCAATTTCACTCCTAGGAATATGAGAATTGAAAATACGTGTTCAGACAAAAGCTTGTTATACACATGTTCATATCAGTATTATTCAAAATAGAAAATGAAACAAGTCAAATACTCATCAACTGATGAATGTAAAAATAAAAAGTGGTTTATGCAATGGAATATTATTCAGCTATACAAGAAATAAAGTATTGATATTGATACATACCACAATATAGATAAACCTTTAAAACATCATGCTAAGTGAGATAAACCAGTCATGAAAGACCACATATTGTATGATTCCACTTCTATGAAAGGTCAAGCATAGGTAAATCCATAGAGACAGAAAACAGATGAATGATTGACTGGAGGTAGGTGGAGAGAAGAGAGGCGATTGCTTAATGGGTATAGGGTTTCTTTTAGGGTGATGAAAATGTTCTGGAATTAGATTGTGGTGATGATTGTACAACATTGTAAATGAACAAAAGATTACTGCATTGTATACTTTAAAATGGTTAAAATTGTGAATTTTATGTTATGTGAAAATTACCTTATTAAAAAGAAAAAGAAAAAGATTGCTTTACAGTTAACCATTCCAAGCAACTGCAAAGGGAAAGAACACACAGGAATGCATGGAAAAATTGAGGTGCCCATCCTGGAGCAGGGGCACTATGTTAGAACTCCATTAGCTAGAACACAGTCACATTCTGTGGCTCACCACAAGGCAGGCTGGGATGTGTGGTCTAACTGTGTGCCCAGGAAAAAGAGGAAATGGATAGACTTTGCTAAGAAGCCAGCAGTCTCTGCACACTACAGAAACAGAATCTGTGGAAATGGGCTCAGAAATCTGCTAGTTAAACTTCCCATATTACTCTCATGCCCATGGATGTTTGATGACCACAATTCTAGATACCCAGGATCCAAAATTCTCTCTCTGCCATTCTGTTTGCAGGCTCCCATTAATATGTAAGAAAGCAAGATGTAGAAAGAAGTCAGAAGTACAAAAAGAGTTCTGAGGTAAAGGAAGGTGACCTCTAATTCAAACATTAGAGATCATATGTTTGAACATGTTGGGCGTTTACACCAAACTAAGAATTTGAAAGGAAAAAGCTAACAGTCTCTCACTGATTCACAGATGAGCACAAAATAAAAAGTTAAAATTTTAATAGTTAAGGATTAGTTCCAAGGCACACAGTGGTACCTTAAATCCATACTTCTTTTAATGATGTGAATAGATATTTTAATATGAACCAAATGTTATTTTTAATAAGAGTGGTGTTTTGGAACATAAGTATAATTGAACAGAAATGTGTAATATTACTATGTGCTATGTCTATAGCCAAGGTCTACATGTTAAAATACAAATTCACAACCTAGCCAATACTCCTTGTCTACTCTCAGATTTTCCTCAGTGCAAAGAACTTAAGAAATAAATTATTTTTTATTTCCCATTATATGGATGTTAAATGGGTGATAATTATAATCTTACCACTAAAGTAGAGATATAGTTACATCACTACTCACAACAATTAAAAACAATAATAACAAAACCCCAAAATGGCCAAAAAAATTGGTAGGCATCTAGATGGCTAAATGTAAAAATACATCCCAGAATACCCAAGTGAGAAATGTTAGAATTGACCTTCCTGGGAGAAGTAGAAGTGAGTCAGGATAAAATCTAAAAAGGATTAATTGCAAACATGTGGAAGAACTGTACCAGTTAGCTTTCTCCAGCTACCATTCTGTTGCCACTTGCTACCTCAGGCAAAGGTTTACCCTCAGAAGGGGAAAAATATGCAGAGAAAATGAGTGAGTGAGGAAGGTGTGGGGATGGAACAGAAGGGAGAAAGAGAGTAGAAGGGACAGAGACACACAAGACACACACACACAAATACACACCCACCCACCCACACACACAGAGAATTTATAGAATAAAAGATTTAAAAGCTGTATCAATTACAGTTAACATCATACCTAATATTTACTATTGAAAGACTAAATGCTTTCCTCCTAAAATCAGGTTATAAAACAAAGACGTCCACTTGAACTACTTCTCTCTTTTTTAAAGTACATGTGCAGAATGTACAGGTTTATTACATAGGTATACATGTGCCATGGTGGTTTGCTGCATCTATCAACCCATCATCTAGGTTTTAAGCCCTGCATGTATTAGGTATTTGTCCTAATGCTCTCCCTCCCCTTGCCTCCAAACCCCCGACAGGCCCTGTTGTGTAATGTTCCCCTCCCAGTGTCCATGTGGTCTCATTGTTGAACTCCCACTTATGAGAGAGAACATGTAGTGTTTGGTTTTCTGTTCTTGTTAGTTTGCTGAGAATGATGTCTTCCAGCTTCATCCATGTGCCTGCGAAGGACATGGACTCGTTCTTTTTTATGGCTGCATAGTATTCCATGGTGTATGTGTGCCGTATTTGCTTTATCCAGTCTATCATTGATGGGAATTTGGGTTGGTTCCGAGTCTTTACTCTTGTAAATAGTGCTGCAATAAACATACATTTACTTGCTCCACTTCTATTCGGCATTGTACTGGAGGTTCCAGCCAGGGCGATTAGGCAAGAAAAATGAAAGACATTCTGATTGGAAAGCAAAACTCGCAGGTGACATGATTTGTATGTTGAAAATTCTAAAGAATCCCCACAGAACTATTAGAACCATCAAATGAGTTCAGCAAGTTTGCATATATAAAATTAATATACAAACATAAATTGTTCTTCTATAAGTAAACAACAATCTGAAAATGATGAACAATCTGAAAATGAAAAAAAGTAAAGAACAATAAGAAAATTCCATTTACAATGTCAACAAAAAAATAAGGATAAGTTTAACAAAATGAGTGAAAGATGGTATTCTGTACACTACAAAAGCATTGTTAAGTCAATGAAGATCTAAATAAATGGAAAGACATTCCATAATCATAGAGAAGAAGACTTAATATGGCAATACTCCTCAAATTGGTCTACAAACTCAATGCAATCTTTATCAAAATCCCAACTATGTGTGTTTTTTTTTTTTTTGGTAGAAAATGACAACCTAATCCAAAAATCATGTGAAAATTCAAGGAACCCAGAATAGCCAGACAATCTTGGAAAAAAAAGAACAAAGCTATAACTCACACTTCCCAGTTTGAAAACTTACTATATATCTGCCATAATCAAGACAGTGTGATATATAAGCATAGTTAGATCTGTGAAGTAGAACTAAGAGTTCGAAAAAAACCCCTCACATTTATGGTCAACTGATTTTTGACAGGATATCAAAATAATACAACAAAGGGAAGAATAACCACCCTGGCACAACTGGATTGCCACAGGCAAAGGAATGAATTTGGACCCCTTCCTTATACAATACATAAAAATTAACTCAAAATGGATCACAGATCTGTTGTAAGAGCTAAAACTCTAAAACATGGAGAAGAAAATTTAGAAGCACATCTTTCTGAGCTTGTATTAGGCAATGGTTTCTTAGCTATGACACTAAAGCATAAACAAAAATAAAGAATACATTGAACTTGATCAAAATTAAAACTTTTGTGCTGCAAATGACAATGCCAAGAAAGTGAATAGATAATCTAGAGGATAAAATTCTTGCAAATTGGAGATTTGTATCTAGAATATATAAAAACTCTTCTATATTATAGTGTATGTAATATGTAATATATAAATAATAATATATAATAATATATAACAGCAAAACAAAGATATATTTTAATATATAATATCAACAAAGTTAACTCAATATATAATAAAATGAAGAAAAATAATCCCATTTTAAATGGCAAAGGATTTAAGTAGACATTATTTCCCCAAAGAATATTAACAAATACCATGTGAAAAGATTCCCAACACCCTTGTGGAGCAAGACAATGATGTGATAGTACTTCACATGCACTAGGATTTCGATGCCATGACTATAATCAAATGGCAATAATTAAAAAGATATATCCACAAGTGTTGATGAAGATGTGGAAGAATTGGAATTCTCATACACTACTGATGATAATGTAAAAATGGAGCAGCCACTTTGGAAAATAGTTTGGCAGTTCCTCAAATCATTAAATGTAGAATTCCCATATGACTGAGTATTCCACTCCTAAGTGTGTATCCAAGAGAAATGAAAACACATGTCCAAAGAAAAATATACACTAATATTTATAGAAGTAATATGCATAATGGCCAAAAAGTGGAAACAGCCCAAATGTCTATCAGCTGACGAATGGATAAATTCAATGTATTCTATCTATACATCTGAATGTTATTCATATATAGAAAAGAATTAAGTACTGATTCATGTTAGAGAATGCATGAAACTTGCAAAAACCACACTAAGTGAAAGAAGTCGGTTACATAACAGGCTACATTAATATGAAATATCTGTAATAGGAAAATTTATAGAGACAGAGTTGATTAGTGGTTGCCTATGGCTGGGGAGTAGAAGTCACTGATGAATATGAGATATCTTTTGAAGGTGTTGAAAGTGTTCTAAACTTAGATTTTCATGGTGGCTACACAACTGTATGAGTGTACTAAAAGCTTTTGACTCGTACATATTAAATAGGTGAATTTTATGTGTTGATCGTATTTCAAGAAAGATATTAAAACATATACTGTCTAATAAAATTAATCTATTTCTCTCCAAATGAGTTTTGTTTTCCTCAGGTGCCAGGAAAATAATTTAGCTATAATGTCACACAAATAATAGTTTTTTCCTCCATTTGTGTTGTGTGTGTGTGTGTTTTCCTTTGTGGGGATGCTGAGGAAAGCCCTAACATAGGAAAAAAAGTGGGGTAAAATACTAACCTAACAGGCCCTGTCTCTCTCTGCCCTGGCTTTGCCATCTTTGGGCCACAGAGCCATGAATTGACACAGCATGGCACTTTTTATTGTTTCTCCCCTTTCATCACTGGGCACTTTTAAATGGCTGCTGCTGTGTGATATGCAATATGCTATGTACTGATAGATGCTAATACGTAATGACCTGGTGGGGAGGTGAAGATGGATGTTTTCTCTATAAATAATAGCATGTTAGATAATTTGCCCAGGGTCATACATATCCAACAGGGATAGCACAAAGGGCTTTAGAGCAACTGAAGAGTGTTGGGGATGACTCTGGAGGAGCTGGTTTGTAAGCAGTGTCTTGAGTAGGAGTTGACTGCTATGCCTGGGTTAGGCTCTCATGGCCCCTTAGCTGTTTCATTGGGAAGGCTTCCTCACACATCCTTGTCTCTGTAGTCTTTTTATCTAGCAATCCTCCACATAGCTGCCAGGGAATAGGCATCACTTCCCTTGATTTACAAGCACTCTGTATCCTTAATGGCTAACAAAAGAAAACCTTAGCATGTGTATTAGTCTGATTGGGCTACCATAACAAAATGGTGGCACAGACTGAATGACCTCAACATCAGAAATGTATTTTCTCTCAGTTTTGGAGCATGGAAGTTTGAGATCAGGGTGCTAGCATGGTCCGGTTCTGGTGAGGGGCCTCTTCTGGGTTGCAGACTAGACTTTTCCTTGTATACTCATATGACAGAAAAAGCGAAAGATGGAGTGATTTCTGTGATCCCTTTCATAAGTGCACTAATCCCATTCACAAGAGCTCTACCCTCATGATCTAATTATCTCCCAAAGGCCCTACCTTCTAATACCATCACATTAGAGATTAGGATTTTAACATTTTGGGGGAACACATTCAATCCATTGTATAACCTCCTCTAGAGTCTTCTCTGTCTCCAATGTACTTTATGTCCTTATTAATTAACCATGTGACCTGAACAAGTTTCTTATTCTGTATAAAACCCAGCTTCCTCTCTGTAAAGTGGGATAAAAATAACAATATGATATGATCTATCTTTACGGGTTGCTGTCAGGATTAAGCAGGTCAAAGCACAGGAAGTACCTACAGCACACAGCGGAAGTGCTATGATTAATATTCTTTGTTATATCTCCCATGAGTAAACCTTGACATAGCGGCATAGCCATCTCTTTTACTCAGCATTTTATTTCTTTTTATTTCCAAATAATATTCTGTTACATAAATTTACCACCTTTTGGTGTTTCTTTTTAATTTTTTTATTTCAACAACTGTAAGGAGTACAAGGGATTTTAGAACACATGGATGAATTCTATATTGGCGGAAGTCTGGACTTTTAGTGCCACTGTCAGCTGAATAGTGTGCATTGTACCCAGTGGGTAGTTTTTCATCCCTTAGACCCCGTACCTTCCTCCCTTGTGAATCTTCAGTGTCCATTATAACATTCTGTGTGCCTTTGTGTACCCATAGCTTAGCTCCCACTTGTAAGTGAGAACATGCAGTATTTGGTTTTCCATTTCTGAGTTACTTCACTTAGGACAGTGGCCTCCAGTTCCATCTAAGTTGCTGCAAAAGACATTATATCATTCTTTTTCATGGCTGAGTAGTATCCCATAGTGTATATATACCACATTTTCTTTATCCACTCATTGGCTGATGGGCAATTAGGTTGGTTCCACATTTTGCAGTTGTTGAATTGTGCTGTAATATGTGTGCAGGTGTCTTCTTTATATAATGACTTCTTTTCCTTTGCGTAGACACCCAGTAGTGGGATTGCTGGATCAAGTGGTAGGTCTACTTCTAGTTCTTTGAGAAATCTCCATACTGTTTTCCATAGAGGTTGTACTAAGCTATACTCCCACCAGCAGTATATAAGCATTCACCTTTCACCACATTTGTGCCAACATCTGTTGCTTTTTGACTTTTTAGTGATAGTCATTCTGGCTGGGGTAACATGGTATCATTCCATTATGGCTTTACTTTGCACTTCCCTGATGATTAGTGATGTTGAGCATTTTTGCATATGTTTGTTGGCCATTTGTATATCTTCTTTTGAGAAATGTCTGTTCATGTTGTTTGCCCACTTTTAACGGGATTATTTCTCTTTTTTTCTTGATGATTTGACTTTCTTGTTGATTCTGGATATTAGGGGGACATGTTCACCTTCTTATGCCTATGACACGGTACACAACTATGGACTCAATAAACAGCGATGGACCAATCAGACCTGAAAGGATCCTTCCACATCATCCTCTAACTCACGCATTTCAAAGATCAGTTTATGGAGTTCCAGAGATAAGGAACTTGCCTGGGGACCCACAGTTAATTGATCATGGGGCCTGGGTTCTGACATCAGAAAAGTGCTCTCTACTCTTTCTCATGTTGCCTTGTGAGCTCACAAATTCAGAGACTCATTTTTTTCCTCTTGGGCAAAACACTGTTAAGACTATTGCAATGATTAAGTGAAGACAAGGAAGGGTTGCTTATTCCCTGAGCAAATATGTGTGATGTGAACCTGCCTGAGGGCAGAAGTTCTATAGGATGCTGCTGCTAGGCAGCTATGGCTGCATGTAACCACCAGGAAGCCTCTGCCCACGCCAAATTTCATCCCAGAACACCTCCCCGCTGTGGCCCCATAAATCGCCGCAGAGGGTTTGCCAGACTGGACCAACCAGTGCATGGTTTTTTGTGTTTCTGACAGTTATTCAACTGAGTTATGGGCCGTTGAACATGAACCTGTGCATTTCACACAAATGCTCTGAGACCTCTGAAATTTGTGCAGACTCATCAGAATCTGAGACTGATACAAAGTTTGTGACCCAAAGATAGGAATCTAGAGAACTATTAGAATACCTAATCCTCTCTGCATTTTAATCTCCTGGGACCTTTTTTAAAAAAATGGTCTTGATGTTATTTTCTTGTTTAATATTGAATGAACACTTCTGACACATTTAATAGGAGGAGGCTCACAGAGTACAAGAAGCTCTGATTTATTAAGGAAGTTCCCACTTTTTAACTAACATGTTAAGTGGCTTCTTGCAAGCAGTTTAACCTTTCCGATCATCAGTTTTCTCCATGGTTTCTAAGATCTCTTCTAGTGTCAACGTTTCCTGTATCTAAATCTGCCTTATTATGTATTGAAGTGACTCTTCAGGGAGTGTCTCTGACTAACTTTTTTGATAATCACATATTCCTATGACTGGCAGTTGTGCCATCTCCCTCTGTTTCATACAGAAGTGGGTGAAAGAAAAACACAAGATTGGCATCTGTTATATAACAGGAGATTTCACGACAGAGGAGAAAGAAACAGATGGAGATTTAACTCTTAACACTGCCAGTAACATGCTATGAGGCTGTAGTTTCATTACACAGTAAATATCTAATGTGCTTAGCAAAGTGAACTATACTTGTTAAATTTAGGTGTTTGATATCTATATAATGCACCTAGTACAGTGCCTGGCATACAATAGATGCATACTACATACTGACTGACCATCTCTCTCCTCTTTGCTGTTCCTGCTCCTCAGAAGGGACCTCAGGTGGTTGGGTGGCAGCTGCCGATCTGGAGCTTCTAGTGATTTGATCCAGAGCTCCCCTGGGGACCTATCTTATTGAGCCAACCTCCTTTGCTTGCAGAGAGCTAATTGGAAATTATACCTCAGATAGCTTCCTTGGAAATTCTATGTTTTATAATCAGGGATGCTCACTCCTGACATTGTTTAGTAATTATTTCAAGCTGGACATTACAGGCAAACTAGAAGGATGGTACTTTGGATGGAAAATATCTAGGGTAAGAGGTTACCTAGAAATTCCAGATCAATTCAGAGCTTTTAATCCCCAAAAGGCAGGTAATGTGGAGAAACTAGCTTGAGAATTAATTTGTTTGCTCTCTGTGTGTCCAGTTTTTTGATACACCTTCTATCCTATCTCAAAGGCAACGTTTACCATAAATTTTGCTTCCAGGAAGCTTTTTCTCCTTTTTAAAACAATTTGTATACTGACCAAATACAATGCATTTTATTGCCTTAGCCCTGGGATTTTCTAGTATAATGGTGACAGAATTAACTTCCTGTGCTGCTTGGAGATACTTTGCTCAGTAACAGGCCTACAAGCACTAAGATGCCTCAACTATCACGTTGCATTTAAATAATCTATTCTTGTTCACAGAATCTGGGGAGGCAAGTGGTGTATGGGAGATTCTCTGTCCCCAAACTCATGCAAACACTTCTCTGGCAGGTGACAATCTTTTTCATAAATTATTCATGTACCTGGTAAATTCAGCTAGCTGCCTAACACAAGGACCAAGCTCAGCACCTGGCCGTGTTATTTTGGCCTTTGCAGGGTCCTGCCTCAGCATATGGATGTGACTATTTCACCAAAAAGTGATTTTTATCTTTGGTTGTTACAAGTTTTTCAGGCAATTTCCCAAGGCAATATTTAATGGAGAGAAGGATGTCCCAATATCTTTCTCTCAGTTAAATAGTTGGGAAATGTACATTTCTTGCCAAAATGCTTTCCGAGAGAAACATTTAAACCAAAATTTACTTTTTTCCCTCTTTCCCCACCGCCTCATTCCTACAGATTTCTTGGAAGATGGAAAGAAAATTTTACAATATGCTAATGTATTTGTCTCTTTGTTTAGTTATCTCTGAACAAAAATAACAGATTTTGGTCCCTCCAGATGTTAACTTATTGGCTTATTTTAAAATTATGACCAAGGAATTTCTTATATTTTTGTACACTGATTTAGAATATCCTGTTGTTTATGCTTATTAAATGCTGTACATCAAAGATAAAATGTATATATTCATATTTGACTCATTTGATGACCTCAAAATATTTATTAAGTAGACCGTACAGAAATCCAGCTATTTCCTTTGATGAGGGAAGGACAGTCCTCCTCTTTCCCAGGCAGAGCCTGAGGCCAGGAAAATGGCATGTGGAATCCCTTCTTCTGCAGCTGCCTCTGGCTCTAAATCCTCAATTCATGCCCACCTCTCTCCTCCAAAAACACTATGACTTGGCAGCTTAGGAAAACTGCAAAACAGCTATATAGATTTGGTTAATTTTTATCAATAAATATAAAATTTCAATGAAATAATTCCAGTTTTAAATATATACACATATCTGGCTGAGCATGGTGGCTTATGCCTGTAATCCCAGCACTTTGGAAGGCCAAGGTGGGCAGATCACTTGAGGCCAGGGGTTGGCGACCAGCATGCCCAACATGGTAAAACTCCATCTCCACTAAAAATACAAAAATTAACTGGGCATGGTGGCAGGCACCTATAATCCCAGATACTTGGGAGGCTGAGGCAGGAGAATGGCTTTAACCTGGGAGGTGGAGGTTACAGTGAGCCGAGATCATGCCACTGCACTCCAGGCTGGGCAACAGAGGGAGACTCCATCTTAAAAAAAAAAAAAAAAAAATATATATATATATATATATATATGTGTGTGTGTGTGTGTGTGTGTGTGTGTGTGTGTGTGTGTGTGTGTGTGAAATGTATAATTATGCTTCCTAGGTTAGATTTCCCCAGAAGTATACCCTAAGACATTGATTCAGGGTGAATATTTCATTTAGTTGATGGTCCCAGGAAGTACTGGTATAAAGTAAGTACACAGTGTGTTAATTAGCAGGCTAGTGTTGGAACAACTAAAGCTCAGTACTGTTAGGGTAGATATTTTAGTTTAAGTTGTCACAATAGAGAAATGGAGAAGGCAAGGTATTGATCCACCAGCTCTTAACTGCCAACGACTGAAGGTTCATCTTCTGGGGGGGTATAAATGCCTAGCACTCCCAGCTTGCCTGTGTCTGCCTAGCATGTTCTTTTAAGTGGAGAGTTGCAGGTGCTACAATAAATACTACCTCGGAATGGTGAATGCCAAGTGGCCACACCTGGACACTAACACCTACTACATATGCCATCCAATGCTTTCATAAAAGGAAGTTGAAATGGGATTGAGGAGTAGCTGTGAGTTGTGAAGTCAGATAAATGCTCCAATAAGATGGACAGGATTTCTCTCTTAATTCTAATTGCACTATCATTTACACAGTACTGTAGGAATTAAAATAACTTTTTAATTCAGCTAAAATGAGAAACATTTTCCTTTGTGGCTATTCTTGTTCTTTTCTACCTTTCCTATTTTTTCCTATCCCTTAATTGCAAGCACCATGTCCTGTACATAATAGGTACACAGAAATGTTTTTCTACAGCTCTTATTTCTTAATGCCAATCTTCTAACTTCCAAATGCAGCCTGCACTTTCAGGCTCCAGCCTTCCTTTGCCTCTTGGTATTTTACAGAATCTGGTCTAACTTCTGATTTCATACATTAGGCTTTAATGAGGCCTGCCTTGGCCAATGGAAATAAGCAACTGTCCTATTTTCCAATCCCCTTTTAACTCCAGCTTGTCACTTCTGGTTCTTATTTGTTTAATTGCAGCAAGTTTTCTACCCTGTAAATTTTAATAAAGTCCCATCAGTCCTCTCTGGTCCTAAGCATTCAGTTCTGCCTTGACTCTGAGGAGGACTGGGATTCAACTCCATCCCCGATCCCAGGACTTTTTTTCTTTTCTCAGGGGACCAGGTTTGGGCCAGTATTGCTACCTGCATCCTCAACACTGACAAACCTTCTGACTTGAGTAGAGATAACAACTTAAATGTAAAGGGTCTATTCACTACCTATTCTATTCACTAACGAGAGGACTTTTGTTTTCTCAAGTACTAAGAAATGAAGCAGGCTCTCATTCTAAGAGAAAAAAAATCATCTTATTGTCACCTCATCTATGAAGCCAAAGGTAATGTATAATTCTTCTGTGCATCTCTAAATTCCTTCTTGATTTAAAACTTAGATCCTAAGATTTTTTTTTCTCCTACAGTAAATACTTTATAGTCAGCCTTCAGTCTGTGGCAAAAAGAGTGAAAAACTGAAATAGGAGGCTGCAGTCCCAAATACACAATTAAAAATTTTCCCCAACCCATTGGTTGGCAGGAGGTTAAATCAGTGACATCATAGCAAACAACCAACCAACCAACCAACACCTAAAATGACTTATTGCTTTAGGAATGGGGACTATCTTTTATATTGTCACAGCCATTCCTGGTAAAAGCTGAGCCAGAGATCAGAATACTTATATTAATAAATGGTATAGGAAAGAGACTCCTGAAAAGTCAGTAGACTGTTTGGCATGTCCTTATAAGTCCTCAACCCTTTTTGAAAGACCAGACAATGTGTGTAGAGAGTCTTTCTAGTTCTAGGACTAATTAGTCATGTAAATATGGACAAGGGGTATGTTTGCCTGTTTCCTAGACTGTACAATAGGGACATATATGCCCTATTCATCTAGCAAGAGCTCAGAGAGGACAAAATAATACAACAGAGGGAAAGCTCTGTTTTGTAATCACAGAATTAACAATTACCGAGATGGATTCTTAAGGAGGGAAGTAGGTTGTAAAGTCATTGATTATTTCAGCCATAGCAATATTTAATTTCTTCCTGAGTCTTGCAAACATATAGAATTTTAATTTTTTTCTATGAGATATGGAAGATCTGATTCCTTTTAGCTGCTAACCCTGCCGTGAATTCCCAGCCTGTTGTTCTCAGCCAAGACTAGGAGAATGTTAGGACCCTGCTTTGGCAGGAATAAGATGTTGACTTTGCTCCTCAGTGACCAGATGCTTAAGATCAGTTTATAGCTATAAAACCTACCATGCTATTAAACATATTCTGAAATGGAAAATGCTTTTTCCCCATTAAAAGATTTATTTTGTACAGTGCTAGTACCATAGTTGCCCCAAACCATTGCTGTAAGGTGCTTATTTGGCCCTTATGAAACTTGGAGGTACGTTTGGTTTACTTACAGAGCATAATGAGAAGAATTCAAGTCCTAGACCCGTACTCTGGCTTCTGCTTTTCCTTTGTCATAACTAAGTCCACTCTACTGAACTAGAACACTGTGCATGAATGTGTTAAGTGCCTACTGTGTGTCTTATGCTCTTTGGGGCTCTGGGGAGGGTAAGATGGGTTATTGTGGATGTGCTCCTGATAAACAGACATGAATACTTCTCCCTTGGCAGCCTGAGACATCTGCCGAATTTGGGAGCATGACTATCCTTGTTCAGTGTAGCCACGGGCTCAGTTTAGTTTCTGCCACTATGCTATTGTTTCTTCTGTCCTTTGATGAGGCCTGGGGAGATGAGCATCACTTTCTCTGATGTAGAGCCAGTGGCCCCCAATACTAGTGAGGGCTTCTTCATCTTTATTGTCCTTGGACTCCTTTGGAAGTCTGATGAAACCAAATAACTCTTCTCAGAGTAATATTTTAAATGCGTAAGAAAATACATAGAGTTATGACAGAAAACAATTACATTAAAATTGACTTTTATGATGGAAAACTCTAAGGTAAAAATCCCTATGGGTAAAGAATCCTTTTTTGATAAAGAACAATGGTACTACACAGAAAGAGATTAAATATTTATATGGGTCTTTATAGCACTTTTCCTTGAAGTGCTTACAGAGTTTTATTAGAAACATTAGAACTGTGATAGTATCTCCCCAATATAGACACAAAACCCCACTCAGTTCAAAAGCTGCTACAACAGAGGGCCTCACCTCTAGCTTTCTCCCCGCTGCGGCTCTTGCCAATGGAGTGGGCCAAGACTATCCCAAGTCTCAAGTACCTGACCATTAAGGAGAGTCCCAGGGGTGTAAGGTGGTGTTGCTATTAGTGTTAATGTAAGAGCTTGGAATGAGAAATGCTAGAGGTCTCATATAAGACTAGGTCAAACCTATCAAGCTTGGAGAGGATGGAACAGACAGACAAAGCCAAAAGTAGTCCCAAGAAGTGAAATGTGGATCTACAGCAAAGGTGGGTGAAAAAAGCATTGAAATCCCAGATTAGGTTAATTTCTAATTTTGCCAACTATGTCATAGCATAGTTCTGATATAATTTAAACTGTCTAAGCCAAGAGAGAATTAAGTGGAGTTTTAAAAGTAATAGTAGCAATATTCGGTAGTGTACTACAAAAAACACATATTTTATGTTTTCTCCATGTTAATAAAAATTCCCATTTTTGCAAACAAATTCTAGTCATAAAAATCAAACTTGGAAATGTCCTGTAAATTTTGTTGGCCAGTTAGGATTGTGTATTTATTTCTAGTTTCTTACTGACTACTTTAAAAAAATTGAGGCAACAGATAAGAAGTCATCCTCATCTACATAACTGCTTAAGAGCCACATTAATTCTGTGCTGTGAACCCCTAACTTCCCTCATTAAACCAGTCTGTCCTGAGCAACAGAGGCACCTAGTGGTTGTTACAGGAAACTCTCTAATGCTGTTTCTTTAGTGCTTCTTAATCCGTAGCCTGCAGGATGTTCAAGAGAGCTAGTTAAAACACAAATTGCTGGACACCACTCCCAGAGTTTCTGATTCAGTAAATCTAGGATGGGGCTCAGTAATATGCATTTCTAACAAGTTCCCAGAAAATTTAGGAAAGCAATGCCGCCAGTCTGGGAGCCACACTTTGACAATCTCTGCTTTACCATAATGGTCTTTCTTCTAAGGAACATATGTAAAGGTTGTATGCCATGATTCTCAACACTTTTACTGACTATAGGTCAGCTAATTTCACACTTTAGACCATTCTTTTTTCATATGGGCACACAGCTTCTTATGTAACTGCAAATTTGTACCATGTCTTGTCTAGCATTTACCCAAGACATCAAGAAAAAAGATCTTTTCCTGTTTTTCCTTTCTTTTCATTTTCTTTCTTTCTTCTTTTTGTAATTGAGATTTAAAAAGGAAATGAAGAACCTGACATGGTCTGATAAACATCACTGGTTAACACATCTGATTAAATAAATAACACCACAAGCTTTGAAATTTGCTAATTGCCATTATATCCTGAAGCCTTAGAAAGTGTCCAATTATTCTTATCTCCACTAAAATTTCCACTTGCTTCCACATCTTCCTCTAATTAAAACGTGTTTTCATCAAGAAATAATATGCAGAGTAGAAAATGTTATTGTATTATTTTTGTTGTCATTAACTATTTTGTTGAAAGCAAGCATAGAATCTCACAAACACATTATGTGTTGAGATTTTGAGAAGCCATAAACATAATTTATATTCTTATTTCTCTGTGGAACGGGCTCTAACTTCTAAAATATAACAACATATAAGTGAACCTTTGGAAACTACCCATTTGTAAGTTTATAAATGCTCACACAAAGCTTTGGCAATTCAGTTGCCTTGTGTACCTATAGAAATCATAAAAGAATTAATAAAAAACACAAGCAGCAGAGAAGTAGGTCTGTTAGTCACAAGCAAATGGGAGAATCTGGCTTACCCCATAACTTTCAGAATTGTCGTGGTGGTATTTTTAAAGTCTTTATCTTTTTATTCAATGTTAGGAGCATTTTGAAAATAAACCTACACAAACAACTGCTCCTCATAGTTTCATCTTTTCAAAAACAAATCCAAAACTGAAAAACTTCATGAGACATTGATGCAGATGCATGTGCAGCTTCCTCAGAGCCAGTGTGCAATCCATCCGTCACTTTCCCCCAACTATTATGTCTCAGACCCTAAAATGGGAAGCTCGAGTATCCACTCTTGATGGAGATGAAAGATGTATAGAGGATGCCCTGACGCCACCTTTGTCAGTGTCTCCACAGCCAGAGTGTCTTTATAGGCCAAGTGAAAAAATACTGTGGACTAATTTGTCAACAAAGACTTTCTTTGAGGTTAGGCAGACAAGTGGATTCAAAACAATCATATGTATGAGTAACATTGGGCATGCTTTTTTTTTTTTTTTTTTTTTTTTTTTTTTTTTTTTTTTTTTTTTTTTTTTCCGGGAAACAGCCGGGACTTTTGACACAGCAGAGCCACAAGTGTGGAGCATTGATTTAGTAGGACCTTTGTGACTGACGGTCTCTTAGATCTCTCGATCTCTGGGAAATAAAGAAAGCTTATAAGATAAACTGAGGTGTTGATGTTTCCTACATCTGTTTCAAGGTTTCTTCTATGAGGAAAGATGGAGCCATAATTCTCCTCTCCATTCAGTCCTGAGACCCAGCTTCTGCAGCCCTAGGCGGGATAAGGTATTGGTTTATGGAAAATGGATATTTAAGATCATAAAGATATTGCTGACACCCACTTACCCAAAGACACAAGCCCTGGAAGGAAACATGGGAGTTAATACCCTGTTACCTCTCCATGGGTCTTGGGATTCTGGCTCCAACAATGTTGGGATGTTTGTCTCTTACTAAGAGTGAAATTCTTTGGAGACAAGGTTATGTGACTAACTGAGACTCAGTTAGTCTGAGCTGCACCAGAATGCTCTGGCCAAGAGTGTTCTCTTCATACACTCCTGTAAGGTAACTAAATCCTTATCTCTTAGGGGCACCTGCTGTGTTGAGTATAACAGAAGATGTCAATCATGCTGTAATCAATAGAATTCAGATTTAAATTATCCAGCATTATGCCTGCTTGCAATTCAAAACCAAACTCATCAGTGGCAAAGATTTCATCATCTTATCAGAAAAACTCTCTTGGAATTTATTAGACTCATTATACTTGTGTACTTAATTCCCACCAAGACCCCAGTGAAATTATCTTCAAATCAGCTTGTTTATGATAAGCAGTCCAAAATGACCTTCAAAATCCTGGACAAGCCTGAAAACCTGAGAAGCATGACAGTCTTCTACCAGGAGCAAGGGATTTTCCAGGTTGGGTCCCCTTTTGTCTTCTTCCTTCTTTGCCTCCAGGGTGGGATTTCTACCAACTCGTAGTATTCTTTGGTTCCAGAGCCCTTCCTTTGCAAGGTGGCTCCAACATCCTTATACTGGGGAGAGTCCAGAGAGTCCAGGCCTGCAGTGCGGAATACCGGTGCCTCTCTGTGTCCAGGAGGCAACACGTCTGCATTTATCATGGTCAGAATAATATCAACATATGCAAAAAGCAACTCCTGCCTTCAGGTCTCCAGCACCCAAAAACAAAAATACGTCCAACAAACCTAATATATTTTCCAGTGCGTGTCACAGAAGTTTGAAAAAACTCCTTAAATTGCTTTTCTTTCCATTTTTATGGCCCTGGGAGGGAGGAATATCTATCAAATTTAATATATGCATTTTACTCTGTGACACTTTCAGATTCAGCCATATCATCTGTAATGAAAACAGAGCAACCTTTAAAATTAAAAAAAAACAAAACAGAAGTCCTTTCTACCAGAGACATGGCCTGAATCAGTGCCAAAGATTTCAAGCTGGTGAACCAGCAAAGGAGTCAGATAAATCAGAATGAGTGTAACAGATCTGATCTATTTCAGCTTGGATTAACCTCTTCACTATGTCTTCAATGGCCAAAAAGCCTGGGTCACAGGAGTAAAAATGTCTAATAAAGCAGAACCCCAGAGAAAAAAATTAAAAGAAGCGAATCGCATAAAGAAAAGTGAGACGTGTGACCACGGCAATACATGACCAGGCTATGGTGAGGATTGAGAAAGGCGAGGGAAACATTCTTTACCATGCCAATCCAAAAGGCAGATTTATTTCACTTGTATATAATAATTCCAGATCCCAGTGACAATTTACATTACTTGACAACAGCTGCTTGTAGGTCAGGTAACAATAGCACTGAATAACCTCGTAATGAACAACTGTGGATTTCACATTGGTGTTAATTGCATTTCATGCTCTTTGAAAGCCTCAAACAGGCAGTGTGAAAAACACAACCAGGTTCTTCTTTGCTTATTTGTTTTCCCCTGGGAGAAAGCCTTTCCAAATCCTTAGAAGGAAGGTAGAGGGTGAGAAGATGATCATGCATCACAGACCAAAAAGGTCTTTCTGGGCAACAGTTTGTGGATGTTTTCTAAGAATGAAGGACACCCATTTAAGCTAAAAGGAGTGGGAGGAAATGGTAAACCAGTCCATTCTTGGGGGCTGACCAGGACTGAACAACATTTTGTACAAGATGAGCAGGGAAATTAACATACAGGGTTTACCCACTCTGTGTCAGTCATGTGTTTGGTTTAATTCTGCAACTTAAGTGTTATAGTGACTGAAACAGCCCAGATCAAATTCCAGTCCTGTAGGCTTTGGCTGGATGAGTATGCTAGATCAGTGTTTCTCATACTTTAAAGTGCATATGAATTACCTAAGATGTTGCCAGAATGCAGATGCTGGTTCAGCAAGTCTGGGGTGGATCCCAAGATTCTGCATTTCCAAGGAGCACCCAGGTGATGCTGAATGCTGTCAGTTTTTGGACCACATTTCCAAAACTGGGCTGTAGACTCAGGCATTTCAACAGTTGTAAGGATTTCTGACTCTGAGCACCATTAAAATAGTCAGCTCTCTGGGACAGGAGATGTTATACCAGATGGCCTCCTATAATGCTGAATGACTCAATGCAAAGTTAAGTTGGGCCAGTTTCTGATTCCTTCTCCTCATAATTCATTAGAGTTACTCCAAAAAAAATGTATTGTTCTGTGACTACTAGCTTTGTTTACGTTTTCCCAATAGATATTCTCTAATTTACCTGTGGATACTCTAGAGACAGCTATGACAAGGTTTTGGCTGTGTGTCAAAGTCTGTGACCCCTCCTCAGCTCTGATATTCACTAGTATTTATCAGAGACACGAAAATATAAACTTCAAGCACCTACACACTTTCCCCTTTGAAGACTCCATTTTCATTTAAATATTTATTGAGAAGGAAAACAGTATTGGCAAACAGGACCAGGCTAAGAATGGTAACTTATCATTACAGTGTGAGATTTAGCATAGTACATTCTCACTTTATGTAACTCCTTGGTTTTGTGATAAGATCAAGAAGCTTTACATGAATTTTGTTATAAATCAATACAGAATGTTAACACATGTATTTGATTTTTAATTTTATTATATACATATGAACTTTTCTTACGAAAAACATGAATTTTTAGGAAAGATATCTTTAATGAAATTTATGAAATTTTTCCTCAAAACTACACAAACTGTGTTGCATTAGAGATGTCTGTAGGATATCAAAGAGCTGCTCACCACAGAGCAGGTGAAAATTCATGACTTAGTAGGGAGGTTAGAACTAGATGCAGAGGTAAGAGGACTTTTCACTATAGTGATATTTAGAATTGTAGGATGGAAGAGAAAATTCAGCGGAATATTGGGGAATGTCTCCTGTCTAAAATCTCATCTGCTAGCAACAATACCCCATTTACATGACGTAATTATTATGCATTGCATGCCTGTGTCAAAATACCTTATGTACCCCATAAATATATACACCTACTATGTACCCACAAAATTAAAAATAAACAAAATCTCTAGTCCAACTGAGATGCTCTTTATTTTATAAATCTCCCACTCCTAAGTAAAACATTGAGCAAGATAATTAAAGTTGAAAGGGACTTTAAAGTCATTTAATATAACGAGGGTGACCATATGATTTATCTTCCAAACTGGGGCATTTTTGATAGTGAAATGGGGTAGAACTAATAATGATGCTAGAGAAACATGTAAACTAGAACTGTCCTGGGAAAACTGAGATGCATGTACACCCTAAATATAACCCAACCTTCCAATGAGGTTAAAAATTCACCCAATCTTGGCGCAGTGGCTCACGCCTGTAATCCCAGCACTTTGGGAGGCTGAGGCAGATGAATCATGAGGTCAGGAGTTCGAGACCAGCCTGGCAAACATGCTGAAACCTCATCTCTACTAAAAACAAACAAACAAACAAAAAATTAGCTGGGCATGGTGGCGTGCACCTGTAATCCCAGCCACTCACAAGACTGAGGCAGGAGAATCACTTGAATCTGGGAGGCGGAGGTTGCAGTGAGCAGAGATTGAGCCACTGCACTCCAGCCAGTTCAACAAAGGGAGGCTCTGTCTCAAAACAAAACAAAACAAAACAAAACAAAAAAACACCCAATCTCATCTCAGTTGGTCATCTGAACTCTTTGCTACAATACCTGAGTAGGGGTACCCATTCCTGCACAAAGGAGTTTATTCCACTGTTAGGTAAATTTAGATTGTTTTGGTTATGAGAATGCTCTTTCTACCATTGCCGTGGTATTTGCAAAACATTCCCTTAACTTCATGCTGCCACTTTGGGCAACCCAAGACAAGTGGGCTCCCTCTTCTTTGTGTTACTGCTCAAAGGATTGAATGATTTTCTCTGTTAGGCTGAGTTCCTCAAAGCTACTTTCCTGTCTCTCCCACTGTGTGTGTCTCCCCACTAGTGAATGATTGACTCAACTGATAGACGAATCCCTCTACAAACAATCTAAGTCTTAGGAAATGTCCTAATTAGGACTATTGGAAGACATCTAGTCCAACCCCTCATCCAGTGTTCCTCATCCAAAGGAAATCAGAATTTCCTCTAAGATACCCCTTCCAAGCTGTTTTCTATTCTGTCTTTAAACATTTCCAATCAATGGGAAACTTGCCGCTTTCAGAGGTAGACTATTCCATCTTTGCCCAACTCATGACTGAAGAATGTCCTGCCAAAGCACTTCAAAGTTTCATGATACACTCTATGGGAAATTTTGTGATAGGAATTTTGAGCTTAGAATTTTGGAGTCAGTCATAAGACAAAATCCATGTTTAGGAAATACATGTACATTTAGAGTGAATCATTATTGTCTTAACGTATTCAAAAATATTTGTTGACCATGTATTACTTTTCAGAGATTAACCAGGTATGGTGCAGAGTCCCAAGAAAATTGTCATCGAGGGAGAGAGGATAAAATTATATGATAGCTCTTATATAGCATTTTATTTTTATTCATTTATAAAACTTACATGGGCGTAAAAAAAGGAGAAACCCAATGTTGGCAGGACAGGAGAGATTCCTCAAAGGAAGTAGCAGATGAATAGGTGAACAGTATTTCTCTAGACAAGATGGAAAAAGACACCCAGCAGAGGGTATAAGATGTGCAGATATAAATGTCTTAAATTAGATGACCCAACAGTTCTCAGAATTCATTCCACTCATTGATTTTCAGATTAAGTGACTTGGCTATTTTTATATTTAAGAATGAGATTCTTAAATTTGTTAACACTGTATCTTGTAGAATGAATGAAGCTGACTTCGCAATTCTTAAAGTCTGCCACGAATGTATTCTTGGAAGTCTTTGTTCTTGTACTTGTAGCATAGAGATATGGACTAGGTAATCTCAAGATTACGTTATAACTGGAAAACTCTATTAGCCACATGGGTGCAGCAGCAAAAAGATTCCTAGATTGGGAGGCTGAAACCTCTCCTATGTCCAAACTTCACTATAAATTAGCTATTACAACTGAGAAAAGTCTTTCTTCTCTATAATAATTTCCTCCTTTGTAAAATTAGTACTACACAAAGTAATTGTTAAAGTTCTTCCTGGACTTTGCATTTTATGATATTATCTCCTTCCTTTCTTTGAGTTTGCTCTCCATCCTTTGTAAGGAAACTACCTTCCTTTCTTTTCTGGTATATTGTGTAATGTCCATGTTAAGATTTGGGAACTGACTTTGCCTGAGCTTGAGTGTGACCAGTGGCCAATTCCATCGATTAGAGGGAGCTGAGGGTGAAGGGAAACAGACAAGGGTTAGGGAAGGTAGAGACAGGTAGAGATTGCCATGTGTCTCAGCACAGCAATCTGAATAGGAAGTATCAAGCCTGTAAGAGATACATGGTGAAACTTAGCATTTTACTACATTTTCAGTATCCTCAACCCTGGAAGAATAATTCCCGGATTCCCAGAATTAACTCATAAAATCCTTCTCTCAGTATTTCAAAGAGTATCAAATTTGTTTTTTTGATTACGAAAAGTTTAAACATACTGAGAAGTATAGAAAACAGTATACAGACACCAGTGTACCTACCACCCAAATTTAATATAATTTGTCTACATATGAGTTTCAAGTCATTTTTCTTATAAGAAAATATTACGTTACAAATATAACTGAAGCCCTAGAACACTCCGCCAAATTCCCTCCTCCCTGGGGATAAATACTCTCCTGAAGTTGACATATGTTATTCTAGTGCATATGTTTTTTACTTCCACACATGTTTATTCTTAAAATATACATGTATAGTGCTATATTGTGCATTTCAAAATTTCACATAACTGGTATTATCTCTCTCTTTTTTTTTTTAAAGACAGGGTCTCACTCTATTGCTCAGGCTGGAGTGCAGTGGTGCAACCATGGCTCACTGCAACCTCAACTTCCCAAGGCTCAGGTGATCCTCCCACCTCAGCCTCCTGAGCTTCTGGAACTACAGGATTGCATCACCACACCTGGCTAATTTATCTATTTTTGTAGAGATGGGTGTTGCCATGCTGCCCAGGCTTGTCTCGAACTCCTAGGCTCAAGCAATTCACCTGCCTTGGCCCCCCAAAGTGCTGGGATTACAGGCCTGAGCTACCATGCCCGGCCATAATGGTATTATTCTCTATGAATCCTTGTGTGACTTTTTTTCAACTGACTCTGTTTTTTAAATATTTGCCCATGTTGATACTTGTAATTGACTCAATATCACATTGATATAGCATTCCACTGTATAAATAAACCTTCTCTCTTCTTTATTCCTTCCCATATTGAGGGCTGTTTTTCTTTTAAAAAATGAAAGATCTGGGAAGAAGAACCCAAGTTTAAGGACCCTTTCTTTGTGCTTTTGTTATGTGCTAGCTATATATGGGCCTTTCTTTGTGCTTTTGTTATATCCTAGCTATATATGGGCCTTTTGTTGCATTTATCCTGTTGTTTTCTCATAATTCATTATCTTTTTTCCTGAGTAGACTAAAAATGCATAAAGGCAGTTTCAACTCATTGATGCATGCATACATTCAAGAAGCATTTAACTACAGTTATGTTTTGCTGAATACTTCCAGAATAAAGAGAGATAGCCTGGAGTAAAAGTCTTGAACTGGAGGTGCATGAACTAGCTTCACCACACAAAGCAGTCTTACTTTGTTTATAACTAAGCTAACCTTGAAAAATGGAAAAACCATATAAAAATCTGAGGTTCTGATCTCTTTTGAAAAACTGCAATACCACCTTATACTGTTCTTTGTTGAAAACTGGGCGGAGCTGTATAGTGGCTTTAGATGGGGCAAGCATTCTTACTTGGCCCAGTTCCCTCATTTACAGTGTCTGGGCCTCGTAGCCCTTCAAGTTGGTCATTCCTCACATAGATGAAGATGGGCGAGCCAGGACTGAGATCATATCTATTGAGGCAGAGCATAACGCCAAGAAATGGAGCTGTCTAGTAAGGTGAAGTGTTGGAGTACTGACAATCTGTATTTAGCACACAAGTAGTGTTTTGTTTAATCTCCCTTAACAGTTGTGTTTGTCAGTTTATCTTTGTATTTTACTCAGTTTTTGTGTCTTGTGAAGTATTTGATTCATGATATAATGTCAGTGTCTGCCGTAACTTCATTATATGTTTTGACAATTCTAAATGGTCTCATTTATCTCATGCAATACTTTTCCATCCAATTCTACCCTCTTAAATATCAACAATATCCATTTGCTTCCTTTTTCATTGCATTTGCATGATGAATCTTTCCTCATCTTTTTTTTTCCCATAACTTTTTAGTGTCATTTTGTTTTATATGTCTCCCATATATGACACAGTTTTGGTTTGGAGATATTTATCTTTTGATAGAGAAACATAACCATGTTATACTTATTATCTTTGTGTTTTAAGAAGAAAATTTAAGCAAATCAGATTTAATTTATATTGCATACCTTGTCTTGTTTTATGTTTTCCAATTTTGGTGCTTGCTTATTTTTTCATGCATTTTCAGTTGACTTTATTTGTACTGTGTGATTACACTCTTATGGTTAGTTTACTTTTTTAAGTAGTGGTCAGGATACAAAATAATTCTGATTCTCAGTGTATTATAAATTGATTTCTGATTTATAAAATTCATAATTAACTGTATATTTCCTTGCCAAAGTTAAAGACAAACTAACTTTATTTGGTCTATCCATACCCAAGGAGCAATTTAGCGTATCTCTATGGCCCTGTTCCTCTTACTCCTCAAATCTCCTTTCTGTCAATTTAATCAGGGGTTAAAGACATCACTTATGATTATATCATTATTATATTCTTACAATACTAGTCATATTTTAAAGAAAGTCTGATGTCATTTGATTCTATAGATTCGATGGGTTTTCCTGCACACTTGAAATCCTTTAACTACAATCTCCCACCCCTTTAGTCTTCTGTGTAAAAAGAAGAGCCAAAGGGAGGGAGAGGAATTTGTATAGCTGGCAAGGTTGTTCCAATGCAGTGCTTAGTTGGGCACCCAGTTTTCTGGTCTCTCTACCTGCTTCAACTTAGAGTAAGCCCAATGGGGTTACTCTTTGGTGTATTGAATTGGTGGATTGAATGAGATGTTTCTCAATAACAAATCTTAATGCTTTAAAGCATTAAGTCTCTTTCTCTGCCATGAAACCTTGTAGTCCATACATTACAAATGGTATAGCTATAGGAAGGCTGCTCAACATGCATCAGCTTCAAACGAGAGAGAAATAACTTTTGTTGTGTTAAGCTCCTTAGGCTTCAGAGTTGATTTGTTACCATAGCAAAGCAAAGTCATACTGAATAGTATCACCTCCCACTAAACTGAATAGAGGACCTTTCCTTTTGCCTCCTCAGCATATCTCCACTGGATCGTTGAGTTGTTTCTCTATCTTCTCTGCTAGACTATGGGTGTCTTAAGGAAAAAGATTGCTTTTTATCTCTGGGGACTCACTGCAATGCAATGCTAATGCACACTAGGAACTCAAGAATGCTATGCTCAATGCAATGCTAATGCACACTAGGAACTCAAGAAATACTTGCTGGATTGAATTGCATTTTGATTCTTCCCTAACCATAGACAGGGCAGCCATTATGATATCCATCTTCAGAGGGACTCAGAAGTGCAAGATGACTCTACCCAAGGTCACTCAATCCACTAGACATCAAATATGCTCCTCATATGCTCAGCGCTTATGGTTTGTGAGGCTGCCAAAGATGAAGCTTGGGTCAGTTAAAACTTTTTCTCTTCTCTCACCTTTATCAATCAGAGCCCCACAGAAAACAGATGGCATCTTTGTGTGGGAATTGTGAAGAAATTTTTAGATGAAAGGATGATTTAGAGAAGTGTGGGTAGGGATAAAAGAACCCAACAAGGAAAATTGAGGCACCCAGGCATTAGCATGAAGAATAAGTAGAAATGGTGTTCCTGGAGCCCATTTGAGAGCTGCAGCCAAGGAAGGCTATGGCAGAAGCTACAGTCACGGAAGAATATAGTGACTAGTATAACTGCAACAAATCCAGGAGTGCAAGTTATCAACACCTCTCTCCTTCTTCTGCTAGTGGGCTCTTCTGTTCATGTTTTCATGTTGGTCAAACCTAAATGATGCCCAAGAGTAATGGAGTCCAGGCGATGCAGTCTCTAGAGGTCAGCCTCTCAGAGAAGGGATGGCAATCATTCAGGGAAGAGAGGATGAAGGATAACCAGCATATACCTTCAAATCAGCACCTGAGACTTGGTGAAGATTTCCCTTCCAAGCAGACTTCTAGTGAAGTGTAGAAGGTAAGGTGAAAACTCAGTTCATTTTAGCACTGGCCTTTAACTCATCCTTCAAGGCCAAACTGATAAATCATATCCTCCAGGAAGCCTTCTCTTGACCCTTCTCTATGTCCCCTTATCTTCCAATGCCTAACTCTTTCACAACACTTAACAAATTTTGCTGAAGTTGTATCTATGTGTCTGTCTCCCTCACTGGACTATAAGCTCCTTGAGGATGGAGACTATATATTACACACCTTTGCATCTAACATAGTGTCAGGCATCTAGAATTTTCCACTTTGTGCCAGAGATGTTTTACTCAACAGTATACATTTTCCACCAAGTTCTTAGTCTTCAAACTGCAAACTTTCTCTTGCATGGCACTGAGCATGCCTATGGCCCAGAGAAAACTGAAAAACAGTGGTTCATAACACAGGTTTACGAAATCAACATGATGAATGTAATTGAATTTCTGGTCCATTGAGGGAAAACATGAAATTATACAACTGCTTCATGCATTATATTGACCAGACATCTCAGTCAGATCATTGAAGAACAGCAGCATGAGGCAGGCATGGTCCTGCTTGTAATGCCTATGGGCACTGGTAGTCTGTGACTAACCCCCCATACAGATAGGTAAGCTGAGGATAAAGAGATAACTTAAATTTTTCTTTCAGATTTGCTTAGTTATGCAGTGTCTTTATATTTGTAGGCAGTGCAGGAATAGTGCAAAGCCCCTGAGCCTTAAGATTAAACTGATTTGAGGTTAAATTGTAGCAAACTACTTGATGAGCTTGGACTAGTTTCTAACACTTTCTGAGCCTCAGTTCCACATGGAGTTGTGAGAATTAAATTGAGCAACTTTTTGAAAAGTACATGGTTCAGCGTAGGCACTTGCTGTGAATTTATTCCTTTTGCTTTACATTATGGTGCCATACTTGTGGACCAAAGATGAGAAATGAGAGCCTGCCTTCCATCCTACACATACTATGGTGAAAATTTAGTTATGGGGCTGTATAGGTAGATATAAGATACCAAAGGGAAATAAGAAAATCCTTGGAATATAATTAACAAAACAAATATCTGAATTGCTTGAACCACAACAACTAGATCAGGTCTAAATCTCCTTTGCATTGATGTGCAAATACAAGCTGTCTTTGAATCAGGAGTGCGGGGTGGGGGGAGGTGGTTGCACCTATCTTCTCACCCAAATTTCCTGTGCTCTTCATTTCATTATAGCCCTTCAGTGCTCTTCTCGGGGCTGTCAAAACTTATTTCCAATCACGTCTTCTTCCTTACAACCAATGCTCACCACAACCACACAACACAGTGAATAAAGCTGATGTAGAAGGGAGGTACAAAATCTTCCAAATAAAATGAGGAATGGGAAACAACTTTGTCTCCATTCTCTGCTGTCAATTCTTGCTGAGTGTCAGAACACAGTCCCATAGTAGACAATGCCATCTTGTGGTTCTTGTGAAAATCATTCCTTGGAAAATTCAAGAAGGTCATTGTTTAAATTTTACCACTAGTGTTCCTTCCTATCATATTTGTGCAGATTAAATCATCATCCCCTGAGGCTTCACCTAACAAAAACAAGAGCCAGATTATTGATAAATGAGAAGGTCACTTTAAAATGGGAAAATCTCACTACTCTATCTTTAAAGAGTCTTAGCACATGTATGCTTTTGGCTGAAAGATAGAGGCAGGCTGGCTTCATGGTTTGTTTTCCTTGGGAAGCAGTCACACATAATTTTTTATAATAACATAGCCTGGAATACCAATTCCCATGCCACACTGTCATCCTGCATGTCAGCACTTTGAGTACTGAATCCTGTGCAGAAAGCCCTCATCCGCACTTGTCCGAAAATGTTTCCTCTGGGTTAAAACCCACACATAAAGGTTTCAGCAGCGGCAGCAGCTGTTTGGGCCACTTTCTGGAGTTATGTGAGTACTGTGGGTTCAGTTATATTTCCTTGGAACATAAAAATAGGAGGTTTTGGTTTGTTACCTTTGAAACCTCAGGGAAATCAAAACCAGAGCTCATTTTGGATGCTGAAGCGATTAATCCATAGTGCCCTCTGAGTTGAAGTAATGATTTGATGCACTGGAATAGTTTCTGCAGCAATGTTCTCTCTCTTCTATTTGTAGGTGATCAGAAACAGCATTTTTTAAAAATCCCACAGTGGGACACAGAGTATTCTTATATATAAAAGCATACCAATTAATGGGGTTTTTTTTGTTTATAACCCAATTGCAGTGGAATCTATTAAAAGCAAATGTATATAAAAATGTGGTTTTAAATTATTAAAGTTTAATTTGTCATATAGTATTAAAACACTTTGGTAACATTTATGGGAAAAAATAGACTACGTTTTGGAAGGCAACTTGCCCTTTTAAGACCTCAAATATTCTCATAAAATTAACTTATGTTTTCAGTAAATAGATATTTTTTGAGGACCTACTAAGCTAAGTCCCAGATACTCTATGAGGGGTTGGGTACCAGAAAATAGTAAGACATGGTTCTTGCTCTGAAGGAGTTTACAGTGCGATGGGAGGAACAGAGAAGTAAACAAGCAGCTACAAATGCATGTGGTTAGTTCTGTAATGGGGGGAATTGTGGGCTATATGAGCAAAAATTGGAGCAACACAGCATCCAATCTTAGTAATTGTACGTTTCTAGACAAAAGTGACAAAATTAAATATGAGAGAGTTCACCAAGTGAAGGAATGAGAAATAATATTTTGCCCAAAAATAATAGCATGTGCAAATATCTAATATAAAAAGGGTCTTTGACTCAGAGAATGAGAAGTACTTAACTAAGTTTCACACAAAGAATAAGGGATGGACGTGATTCACAAAAGGAGCAATTGAGCCTTCAAACCCAAATCAGTAACTGTTCCCAGTATCCTGAGGACAGAGGGAAGCTCTGGAAGGGTTAATAAAGCTAGAAGGACAAACTGTCCTTATTTTTGTGGAACTTTCAGAGTTCTAGCACTGAAAGTTTTGTGTTTCAGGAAACCCCTCTGTCCCAGAAAAACCAAGGTTGTTGGTCACCTTAAATGTTCCATGATATAGTTTGGTTTTATAAATATTATCATGGATACAAGATGGAGACTTGATTAGAGGGAGTGTGACAGAAAGGAAATCAGTTAGGAGGCTGTGGAAGTGATATGGGAGAGAAATAACTGTGGCCTGAACTGAAATAATGGTGATGAGGATGAAGAGAAATGAACTGATTCAACAAGAGATGCTAAGGCAAAGACTAGACAGAGGTCAAATTAGACATGTATGGTGTATTAGTCTGTTTTCACACTGATATAAAGAAACTAATTGAGACTGGGTAATTCATAAGCAAAAGAGATTTAATTTACTCACAGTTATGCATGACTGAGGAGGCCTCAAGAAACTTACAACCATGGTGGAATGTGAAGAGGAAGCAAGGCACATCTTATATGGCGACAGGAGAGAGAGAGAGCAAAGGAGGAAGTACTGCTTTTAAACCACCAGATCTCTTGAGAACTCACTCAGTATCAAGAATGGCAAGGGGGAAACTGCCCCATGATCCGGTTACCTCCCACCAGGTCCCTCCATTGATATGTGAGGATTACAATTTAAGATGAGATTTGGGTGGAGACACAGAGCCAAATCATATTATTCTGCCCTAGCCCCACCTTTTCACATTTCATAGCCTATCATGCCTTCCCAACAGTCCCCCAAAGTCTTAACTCATTTCAGCATTAACTCAAAAGTCCAAATACAAAGTCTCACCTGAGACAAGGCAAGTCCCTTCTGCCTATGAGACTGTAAAATAAAAAATGAGTTAATTACCTCCAAGAGACAGTGGGGGTACAGGTATTGGGTAAATGTTCCCATTCAAAATGGAAGACATTAGACAAAACAAAGGAGTCACAAGCCCCATGCAAGTCCAGAAGCCAACAAGGCAGTCATTAAATCTTAAAGCTCCAGAATAATCTTCTTTGACTCCACGTCTCACATCTAGGGTGCACTGATGCAAGGGTTGGGTTCCCAAGGCCTTGGACAGCTCTGCTCCTGTAGCTCTGCACAGTATAGCCCTGTGGCTGTTTTCACAGACTGGCATTGAGTGCCTGAGGCTTTTCCAGGTGCACAGTGCATGCTGTTGGTGGATCTACCGTTCTGGGGTCTGGAGGGTGTTGACCCTCTTCTCACAGATCTACCAGGTAGTGCCCCAGTGGGAACTCTGCTTGGGGACTCCAACCCCACATTTCCCTTCTGCATTGCCCTAGTATAGGTTCTTCATGATGGCTCTGCCCCTGTAGCAGACTTCTGCCTGGACATCCAGGAGTTTCCATACATCCTCTGAAATCTAGGCAGAGGTTCCCAAACCTCAACTCTCATTTTCTGCATATCTGCAGGCCCAACACTGTGGAAGCTGCCAAGGCTTGGGGCTTACACTCTCTGAAGCAATGGCCTGGGCTGTACATTGGCCCTGTTGGGCCCCTTTTAGCCACAGTCTCTTGAATGCTTTGCTGCTTAGAATTTTTTTCTGCCAGATACCCTAAATCATCTCTCTTGAGTTCAAAGTTCCACAGATCTCTAGGGCAGGGGCAGAATACCATCAGTCTCTTTGTTAAAGCATAGCAAGAATGACTTTTCTCTAGTTCTGAATAAGTTCCTAATCTCCATCTGAGACTACCTCAGCCTGCCCTTCATTGTCCATATCACTATCATCATTTTAGTCAAAACCATTCAAGTCTCTAAGGAAATTCCAAACTTTCCCACATCTTCCTGTTCTCCTGACATTATATTCTGCTGGCCTATAGGTCTTTGTTCCAGAGGGAAGAATGCTGCCACCAGGAGACACAACAATGATTCCATTAAACTGGAAGTTTAGATTGCCACCTGGCCACTTTGGGCTCCTCCTACCTCTAAGTCAACTGGCTAAGAAGGTAGTTACAGTGTTGGCTGGGGTAATTGACCCAGACTATCAGTCTGAAATCAGTCTACTGCTCCACAATGAACGTAAGGATCAGTATGTGTGGAATACAGGAGATTCCTTAGGGCATCTCTTAGTATTACCAGGCCCTTGATTAAGGTCAATGGGAAACTACAACAACACAATCAAGGCAGGACTACAAATGGCCTAGAACCTTCAGGAATGAAAGTTTTGATTAATGCATAAGGGAAAACTCCATGACAAGTTGAAGTACCTGCTAAAGGCAAAGGGAATACAAAGTGTGTAGTAGGGGAAGGTAATTATCAGTACCAGAGACAACCATGTGACCAGTTGCAGAAACGAGGACAGTAATTGTCAGTATTTCTCCCTTACTTTGTTCAGCGTATGTTTGTGCATGTATACACTTGTACTAAGAAAATATCTTCATTTATTTCCTTTGTTTTTCCTTTATCATGTGACATAAGATTTATTGACTTCATATTGGCATTTAAGTATTATTAACTTTATGCATTAATGATAGCACTTAGGTTAAGCGTTCGTGCACTTCCAGTTGTACAAAGGATAGCTGTATTATGTTGGGTGTACTTATGACCTTATTATTATCATCTTTATTTGGAGATTAAGTATAATTTCAGGAGATATGTATGGGTTCAAGTTGACAAGGGGTGGACTTGTGATGGTTAATATTAAGTATCAACTTGATTGGATTGAAGGATGCAAAGTATTGTTTCTGTTTGTGTCTGTGAGGGTGTTGCCAGAGGAGATTAGCATTTGAGTCAGTGGACTGGGAGAGGAAGACCCATCCTCAATGTGGGTGGGTATCATCAAAAGGCTGCCAGGGTAGCTAGAAAAAGCAGGCAGAAGAAGATGAAATAAGCTGGCTTGCTGAGTCTTCCAGTTTTCATCTTTCTCCCGTGGTGGATGCTTCCTGCCCTTGAACATCAGACTCCAGGTTCTTCTGCTTTTGGACTCTTGGACTTACACAAGTGGTTTGCCAGGGACTCTGAGGCCTTCAGCCACGGACTAAAGGCTGCACTGTTGGCTTCCCTACTTTTGAGGCTTTGGAACTCAGACTGAGCCACTACTGGTTTCCTTGCTTCTCAGCTTGCAGACAGCCTATTTTGGGACATCGCCTTGTGGTCACGTGAGTCAATTCTCCTTAATAAACTCCCTTTCACATATACATGTATCTTATTAGTTCTGTCCTTCTTGAGAACCCTGAAAAATACATATGGTGTGGGAAGGAAGAGAGTAGTGAGGGAGAATGAAGCATTTAGGATAATTCTTAGATTTATGGCTTAGTTAACTGAGTAAGTAGAAGTGCTAAACACCAAGAGAGGAAACTAAAATAGAAATGAATTTGGGGAAGAAAATGATGAAAGAATTTGGGAAATATTGATACGTGTGAGGTGCCTGTGAAATTCTAAGTAGACTGATCCTATAGACAGATAGTTTAGGTGAGAGATTTGGGTGAATGCCTAGATTTGAGAGTCTTCTAGATATAGATGGTAACTTGGGAATGGGTGAGGTCACCAAGAGAGTATGTGAAAAGATTAAGAGAGGATACCTAAAGTCTGTAATTAGGATTTTGACATTGTCAAAGCAAAGCACAGAGGAAACTTCCAGGAAAAGGAAAACCAGAAGAGAATAGTGTTATAAAAGCTAAGGAAAGGGGGGCTTTCAGAAAGAGGGAAGCGGCCAACATTATTAAATGATGTAGAAACATTTAATAAGATGAGGATAAAAAGTGCCTATTGGGTGATCGTACCACTGCACTCCAGTCTGGGCAACAGAGTGACACCTCATCTCCCAAAAAAAAGTGCCTAGTGGATCTAGCAACATAGAGCTTATTGATGACCACACGGAGATCAGTTGCAAGGGGCCTGAAAGGTAGAATCAAGTTTATGGTGAATTATCGACAGGTATTGTAAATAAAAGGTAAAAGTAGAGACAGAAATTGCAGATAGATCTTTCACAAAGTTTGATTGAGACAGGATGGAGAGATGATGATAGCTAAAAGATGATCAGGGATCAGGGAAGATCTTTTCAAGATGGAAGCACTCAACCTTTAAATAGGACAAGTGTCTTCATGCTGTATCTGAGATAATTCTAGCAGTATTGTGACTACTGTACCCCAGAATTCAGGCTCTCCTGAGTGTAGACTGCTATATGCCTGTTTGAGAATGACTGATATGCTTCTCTGGAGACTTGTGCCAATGGTAACACTTTCAGCAATCATCTCAAACTGGTATAATAACTTCAATAGCCTTTCAACTGGTCTCTCTTTCTCTAATATTTCCAACTTCAAACCCATTTTACACCAGTAGTTTGTGACCTTTTAAAACTGTAAACTATTGAACAACCACTAATATAACTACACAAAGAGATACTATTAAAAATGCTATTAAAAAGTAATATGGGATTCTCAAAATTGTTCAGGTAACACACAGGAAGACAGGAAGAGAGAAGCATGGGAAGAAAAATCAGAGGCAAATGAAAAGCAACTAGCAAAATGGCAGATGTGAGCTCTACCATATAAATAATTACTTTAAATTTAAATAGTCTAAATACACTAATTATGAGGCAGAGACTGGCAAAGTAGATAAACTTTTTTAAAGATTTGCTACCAAAAACATAATACATAAAAAGAAAAAAATGGTAAATTTGACCTCATCAAAATGAAAAACTCTTGTTCTACAAAAAACTCAGAGTGGGAGAAAACATTTATAAACCATACATCTGACAAGTAATTTGTATCTGAAATATGTAAAGGAATCTCAATACTCAATAATTATTTTTTTTTAAAAATCCCTGTAATCCCAGCACTTTGGGAGGCTGAGGAGGGCAGATCACGAGGTCAGGAGATCGAGACCATCCTGACTAACACGGTGAAACCCCATCTCTACTTAAAAAAAAAATAGGAAAAATTAGCCGGGCTTGGTGGTGGATGCCTGTAGTCCCAGCTACTCAGGAGTCTGAGGCAGGAGAATGGCAAGAACCTGGGAGGTGGAGCTTACAATGAGCCGAGATTGTGCCGCTGCACTCCAGCCTGGGTGACAGAGTGAGACTCCATCTCAAATAAATAAATAAATAAACCAGAAAATGAGTAAATACATGAACAAACATTTAGTTGAATAGGATATACAGATGGCCAATACACACAGGAGAACATGTTTAACATGGTTAGTGATTAGGGAAATGCAAGGCAAAACTGCAATGACATGTCATTACAACCTATAAACAAAATGAATTTTTTATAGTGGCAACACCAAATGCCAGGAAGAATTTGGAGACAATGGATCACTCATACATTGCTGGTGGGAATGTAAAATAGTACATGTACTCTACAAAATAGTTTGGCAGTTTCTTTTAAATCTAAATATGTAATTCCTATAAGACCCAGCAACTGCACTCAGAGAAATGAAAACTTAGGTTTACACACAAAAAAAGTACATGAATATTCACAGTAACTTTATTTGCAATAGCCAAAGACTAGAAGCAACTCAGATGTCCTTCAATGAAAAAAAAAATGGTTAAACACACTGTGGCATATCTATACTATAACATACTACTCAGCAATTCAAAAGGAATTATGGAAATATACAACAATCTGGATAAATCCACAGAGAATTATACTGAGTGAAATAAGCCAATACTCAAAGACTACATGCCATTGATTCCACTTATAAAACATTCTTGAAATGAAAAATTCTTGAAATGGAAAACAGACTAGTGGTTTTCAGGAGAGAGGAATGGGGAAGGGGAAGGGAGGGAGAGAGGAAGGGAAGGAGGGAGGTGTGATTCTAAAAGAGCAACCCATGGGGGATCATTACAGTGATAGAACTTCCTGTATCTTGACTGTATTAATAAAGACACAAACATGTATTTGTGATAAAAGTACATAGAACTCAAATCACAGACTGGGATCAAGTATTTGAAAAGGACATATTGATAAAGAACAGTTATCCAAAATATACAAAGAGCTCTTAAAACTCACCAGCAAGAAAAGTCAGAGGAAACAAATGAGAAACAACTAACAAAATGGAAACCAATAGGAAAATGAACTACCCGATTTAAAAATGGGCAAAAGACCCAAATGGACACTTCATTTAGGAATATATACAGATGGCAAACAAATACATGAAAAGATGCTCAACATCATTCGTCATTAGGGAATGCAAATTAGAACACCAATGAGATACCACTACATAAGCCTATACGAATGGCCCAACATCCAAAACAATGACAACACTAAATGCTTGTGAACATGTGGAGCAACTGGAACTTTCATTGATTGCTAATGGGAATGTAAAATGGTACATCCTCATTGGAAAACAATTTGGCAGTTTCTTAAAAAACTAGACAGACTCTTACCATAACATTCAGGAATCTTGTTTATTGGTATTTACCCAAAAGTTGAAAACTTACATCCACACGAAAACTGCACATGGATGTTTATAGCAGCTTTATTTGTACCTCTCAAAAACCAGAAGCAACCAAGATGTCCTGCAATAGATGAATGAATAAATACACTGTGGTACAGACAATGGAACGTTATTTAGCACTAAAGGAAATGAGCTATCAAGTGACAAAACATGGAGGAATCTTAAATGGATATTCCTAAGTACGAGAAGCTAATCTGAAAAAGTTAAATATTGTATTAAGCATATGACATTCTAGAAAAGGCAAAACTATAGAGACTAAAGAATGCAGCCAAAAGACACATGAAAAAATGCTCATCTTTACTGGTCATCGGAGAAATGCAAATCAAAACCACAATGAGATACCATCTCACGCCAGTTAGAATGGCGATCATTTAAAAATTAGGAAACAACAGATGCTAGAGAGGATGTGGAGAAATAGGAACACTTTTACACTGTTGGTGGGAGTGTAAATTAGTTCAACCATTGTGGAAGACAGTGTGTGGCGATTCTTCAAGGATCTAGAACTAGAAATGCCATTTGACTCAGCGATCCCATTTCTGGGTATATACCTAAAGGATTATAAATCATGCTACTGTAAAGGCACATGCACACGTATGTTTATTGCGGCATTATTCACAATAGCAAAGACTTGGAACCAACCCAAATGTCCATCAATGATAGAATGGATTAAGAAAACATGGCACATATACACCATGGAATACTATGCAGCCATAAAAAAGGAGTTCATTTCCTTTGCAGGGACATGGATGAAACCGGAAACCATCATTCTCAGCAAACTATCACAAGCACCGAAAACCAAGCAATGCATGTTCTCACTCATAGGTTGGAGTTAATAAGAACACACAGACACAGGGTGGGGAACATCACATACCAGGGCCTGTCGGGGGCTGGGGGGAGTGGGGAGGGATAGAACTGGGAGAAATACCTAGTGTAAATGATGAGTTGATGGGTGCAGCAAACCAACATGGCACATGTATGCATATGTAACCTGCACGTTGTGCACATGTACCTTAGAACTTAAAGTATAATTATGAAGATAGATATGTAAATAAATAAATAAAAATTCAATGGCTGCTAGAGGTTGGCGGAAGGAAGGGATGAATAAACAGGGCACATAGGATTTTTAGGGCAGTGAAACTATTCTGTATGATACTATAATAATGGATACATGTAATTTTACATTTCTCAATGCCTATAGAATGTACAACACCAATGATGAACACTGATGCAAACTATGGATTTAGGTCACAAAGATGTATCAATGTAGGTGCATCACTGGAAACAAGTGTATCACTGTAGTGCAGGATGCTGACAGTGGGGGTGTATGGGCCTCGGTGGAGAAGGGGGGATTTGGGGACTCTCTTTACTTTCTGCTCAATGTTTCTGTGAACCAAAAACTGCTTAAAAATAAAGTTTGTAAAAAAAATTTACATAGAGCTAAACACAAGTACAAATAAAACTGAGGGAATCTGAATAAGATTGGTTGCATTAATGTCAATATCGTAGTGATATTGTTCTATCATAGTTTTATGATATCATTGAGGTATCATAAGAGATATTATTGGGGAAACTGGGTAAAGGGTTCATTTAGTCTGTTCTATTTCTTACAACTAAATGGGTATCTACAACTATCTTAAAAGTTTAATGAAGAAATCTAAACTAGATCGAGTCTCCATTTTGTTCAAAAGCATTCAACTTTTCATATCCCTTAAAATCAGAGCTGCTTTCTGTATTGCATGTGGTCTTACATAGTCAACTCTTTGTCCTCTCTCTCTCTCTCTCTCTCTCTCTCTCTCTCTCTCTCTCTCTCTCTCTCTTTCTCTCTCTCGGCATGCACATGAGTGTGTGTGCACAGGCTTCAACCATACGACTTTCTCTCTGCCTTAGATATTCCAGACTACGTTGCTCTCTGAGCCTTTACACGGTTGCTTCTGCCTCGACTCTTCTCCAGGTCACTTCTATGACTGCCTCTATCTTGTTCATTAGTTCCAATGTCACTATTTCAGAGGATATGTTCCTGATCATTCTATTTAAAATGATTTTCCCAGACACTCTGTCACATTACCTCTGTCACTTTATGTACTGTAGTCACAACTGGAAACTCTCTACATTTTTATTTGCCTTTCCCCCCTTACATATCCTCCTCTGCAGAATGCATGTTCCATGACTCAAGGAATGATTGCTTTGTTTCCTACTGTGCCCGGTACCCAGCTCAGTACCTGATTCCCAGGATATGCTCAGTAAAGATCTGCTAAGTGAATGAAGTTTTTTTAAATGCATGAATGTCTCAGAGAAGATACCCATTTAAATGGGAAGAAAATTAAGAGAAAGAAAAAGAACTATAGCTTAAGGCCTTCAGAATGCAGCTGTTTAAATTGCACTTTCACTGAGAAATAATAGCTTTAAAGGAAGGAAGACATATTGCTTGGTAGGAACCAAAATCAATTTCCCAGCTTTTCTGAACATATGCAGAGGTGAGTGTGAAAAGTAATTAACTACACGTTCCCACTCCCTATGCTCTGGGTCTGTGAGTAAGGTTAATGTGCTCTTAGAAAGAAGAGTCCCTGTGCCTCCTAAGATGAAGGTCAAAGATCTGAAAGAATTACAAAGCATGTGTTTTTGGTACAGGATGCTAGGATGTTTTATTCTAGTTCGTTGTTAAATCTATTATTTGCCTGCTGCTTGTCTGATAGCTCCCTCATTTCAGTAGATTTGGTGCCTTGAATGTATGAGAATGGTGAAGTATGAAAGAAAAGACGTCCAACTTTTTTGGGGGAAAAATGTGTTTACTCACCACAGCAGCACTTTGGCCTGACTCCATCAGGTAAAAATTGTTCAGAAGCAAAGCTCAGAAGAGGGTGGCAGGCATTGCCACCCTCACCCCTCACACAACACATTCTCCTGATGTTTGCTGCTGCTGCTAGTCCTCTGGCTAGACTAGGAATGATTTCTCTATTTCCTGCTGTCTTTGTTCAAGCTACTATTACAAGATACCATAGACTGGATAGCTTAAACAATGGAAATGTATTTCTCATATGTCTGGCAGCTAGAAGTCTAATATCAAGGTGCCAGATGATTTATTCCTGGTGAGGATCTGCTTCCTGGTTATGTCCTCAGAGGTGGAGGGGAGGAGGGAGAGATGGAGGGAGGGAGAGAGGGAGGGAGGGAGGGAGAGAGGGAGGGAGGGAGGGAGGGAGGGAGGGAGGGAGGGAGGGAGGGAGAGGAATCAGGCTCTCTTCTATCTCTTCTTATAAAGGTGCTAATCCCATTACGAGGGCTCTACTCTAATGACCTAATCACCTCCCAAGGTCCCACCTCCAATGCCATCACATTGGGGATTAGGGGTTCAACATATGAATTCTGGGGAGCAACAACATTCAGTCCATAGCTACTGCCAGCCCTATCTTCTCTCTTCTGCCTCCAAGGTGGGTTTACCAAGATGTAATTTCTCAATACCCAGCATCCATCTATAACCCAGGAGAGAGAAATATATGAACAGTGAAGCTTTAGTCAGAAACCTCAAACTCTCTCAGTGGACGTGACAACTGACCTTCACAAAGCCCAGGTTGTCTGCCAAAGGGTAGAATTCCAGTACCCCCAACTCCTCCTCCTAAAACAGCAAGGTTTTCATATGTTGTCTTTGTTGCCTTCTTTGGAAGATTAGATTTATAAATAATTTTTGAAAGTTATTTTGCTCTACCACAGAAGTTTGAAAATGGCTCTAGCATACTTCTGAATTTCCTCCTGGTTTAATAATGGCCAATGAGCTAATGAGTCAGTCTTCTTTACTAGACACCCTTCATAATTCAAACTTCTAAGCATCAGGGTGATTCAGGGCTCAGTCCTCAGCTCTCGGGTTTCCCCCTCACTCCTGAGGTGTCCTTTCCAGTTCCTCGACTTTAAATACTATCTACATGCTGATGGCTCACAGACATGTGTCACTGGCCCTGACAGTGCCTCTGAACTCCAAACTTCTCTGTGCAGTAGCCCATGAAGCTTTTCCACCGCAACGTGCACTGGACAGCTCAAGCCTAACCTGTCCAAAACTGAATTTTGGATAGAGCCATTCATTCTATATTCTTAACTTTTCTCCAAGTCATACCCTATATTTCACCCCTCAGTGAGTCGTGAATCTGCCCTGTCTTCAAAATATATCCCATCACATCTCACCATCTGCACAGTATCCTCTTTGTCTCTTGTGATTTCCTGCTGTGCTTCCTGACCGTTCCCTTAATTTCTACTCTGACCCTCTGCAGTCTGTACAGAGCAGCAAGAAAAACCATTTCAAAAGAAACCATTTCAAACTATAAATCAGATCATAGCATTCTCCTACTGAAAATCCTTGAGTAGCTTCTCATTACCCAGGGAATAAAATCCAAGCTCTTTACTGGAGCTCAGGAAGCCCCACCTGGTCTTGCCCCTGCCCCTTCTCTAATGATTCCTTTTTCTACACTCTCCCATAGCTGCCTGCTCCAGCTACACTGGCCTCCCCGCTGTCCTGCGCTCCTTCTCAAGGTGTCTGCACCTGCCTTTTCTTCTGCCTTGACCATGCTTCCCCCAGGTATCTACATCCTTAGTCCTTCACTTCTTCAGAACTCGGCTCAAGTGTCTCCTCCTCAGAGAGGCCACTTCTGACCCTTCCACCTAAAATAGCAAAGCCCCTCACCATCATTCCCTGTTCCCCTTATACAAATGGCTCCCAACTTGTGATGGGTTGACTTAGGATTTTTCAACTTTGTGATGGTGCAAAAGCGATAGCTTTCAGTAGAAACCATACTTCAAATTTGGAATTTTGGAATTTTGATCTTTTCCTGTACCAGCGATATGAAGTTTGATACTCTCTCTTGATGCTGGACAGTAAGTAGCACAGGAGGCACAGCTCCCAGTCAGCCCCACCATCATGATCCCAGGGTAAACAACCAATAGTGTACTGCATTGCTGGATAATTTAGCCCAACTGTTGGCTAACGTAAGTGTTCTGAGCACACCTAAGGTAGGCTAAGCTAAGGTATAATGTTCAGTAGGTTAGGTGTAATAAAAGCATTTTTGACTTATATTTTCAATTTACAATGGATTTATCAAGCTGTAACCCCATTGTAAGTGGAAGAGCATCTATATTTATTTTCTTAATACTATCAGTCTGATTTATATTACATTCGTTATGTTATAGTTACTATACTCTGTTTATTCATTGTCTGTTTGACTCACTAGAATGTAAGCTCCACGAGGGCAAGGAATTTCTCTTAGTCGTTCTTATGTCTCCAGCCTTCAAAACAGCACCTATTATAGGGCAGTTGATTAACAAATAATTGCTGAATAAATCTAATTTTTCAGATAAGAAAATTAAAGCCCAGAAGATGTAAGTACTAAGAGGTAAGAAAGTGAAGCAATTGCTTAAAAAAATAAAAACTCCTCCAAATTGTTTTCCACAGTGGCCAAACTAATTTACATTCCCACCAGCAGTGTATAAGCATTCCTTTTTGTCTGTAACCTTGCCAACATCCATTATTTTTTTACTTTTTAATAATAGTCATTCTGACTGGTGTGAGATGGTACCTCATTGTGGTTTTGAATTGCATTTCTCTAATGATTAGTGATGTAGAGCATTCTTTCATATGCTTGTTGACCAAGTGTATGTCTTCTTTTGAGAAGTGTCTGTTTATGCCCTTTGCCTGTTTTTAAATGGGGTTGTTTACTGCTGGTTGATTTGCTTAAATTTCTTGTAGATTTGGAACTTAGAACAGAACTGCCATTTGACCCAGCAATCCCATTACTGAGTATATACCCCAAGGATATAAATCATTCTACCAAAAAGATGCGTACACTTGTATGTTTAGCACAGTACCATTCACAATAGCAAAGGCATGGAATCAACCTAGATACCCAAAAACGGTGACTGAATTTTAAAAATGTGTTACATATATACCATGGAATACTACACAGCCTTAAAAAAAAAAAAACCATGTGCTTTGCAGCAACATGGATGCAGCTGGAGGCCATTATCCTAAGTGAATTAACGCATGAACAGAAAACAAAATACCACATGTTTGCACTTACAAGTGAAAGCTAAATATTGAGTACACATGGACCCAAAAAGGGTAACAATAAACACTGGGGCCTACTTGAGGGTGGAGAATGGGAGGAGGATGAGGGTTGAAAAACTACCTTTGCTCACTATGTGGTGACAAAATCATTTGTACAACAAACCCCAGTGACATACAATTTACCCATGTAACAAACCTGCACATGTACCCCGAACCTAAAAGTTGAAAAGGAAGAAAAAATCTAAATATTATGTTCAATGCACAGAATTTGTTGACCAAAATAAATTGTCACATTCAGGTATAAGGCCAAATAAAAAATCAGCATTTCCCTCCTTGCCTGGTTATATTAGAGAACTAGTATTTCTGGAAGCAAGAGATACCAACTTTTATAGAGACTTTTTGTCAGTTTTCCACTGACATGAGCAATGACCAGATAGTTGAGATAACATGCAAAATAAAATTAAATAATGTGAAGCCTAGGAATATGAAGTGAGGCAGAAATTGTGCAGTAATACCTTAGTAATAGTCACATTCCTAGAGGGATGCACCTCTATTTTGAGATGCTGTGGTCTGAGAGGAGCTTCCTTGAGAGTAAAGTGGAATAGAGGTCACATCCATTTGTGCTCTGTGAGCAAAAAACATGTGGGTGCCCAAACAGAAGTAGCCAGCCATACTATTTCAGGGTTAAAATAGATGACTGAGGGACCAAGAATAGATATGTCTGATAGACATCCCACCCTATCTCTAGTATATCAATAGCTCACTTAACTTAATAATAAGGATTTATGAGAAACAAATACCTATAGATAAATACTTTGCTCTCCTTTATAGGGCAATTATTTTACAAAACAAAAAGGATCATTGTACTAATTTCTTGACAATTAAAAAAATTATTTCCAATCTACTCATTCTGTGGCTATTGCACCACAGAGAAAATGGGAGGAATATCCACTGGAAGGTCAACTGGTTGTCTCTGTGGAATCATCAGTGAATCCCGAATTGGGTCTCATCAACCTCTTTGGCCTTTAACATCGCTGTGGCTGACAGGCTGTTTTATATAATCCACCCCTTCCTACCTGCATGTGCACACACATGCAGACCTTCATACTTGTTCGCATCTGGTACTAACAGAAGTCAAAGTCTTCCTGGGAAATGCTGTCCTGTGATGGTGGGAGTCCAAACAAGCCAATCCTGAATGTTGGGTAGTACCCAACCTGATATCTTAATTGTACTGCTAGAAGAGAGAACAATTTTCTTTCAACAACTTTAGTATTAGCAAAGTCTGCTCACTCCTGGAAAAGATGTGCTGAGAAATATAGTACCATTGAACTTGACAAGGCCTGACTCTTAAAACTGGGTTTGGTTTCACATTGTATTCTTTTTTCTTTCTGAGTTTAATTCAGTGGCCATCTCTTGCAAGCAAGCAATCTTCCCCCATTTTGGCAAATCCACTTAAAAACATAGCCAGTTTACTTGAGCCACGTCATTGAAGTGCAACAGTGCTACATGATACAGGTATGTGCTCATCAATTCCTTATTGATGGAGGGGCCTACCTGCCTTATCTTTCCACTGTACAGTATGCTCTGGGGGAAGGCTCAGAATAAAATCAAAATTTTAAAGTCTATAATCTAGCATTCTCTAGAACCTCATATGGGGCATGTTAATGAAGCAGTGGCTCTGGTCCATGGCTGCCCATCAAGATCACCTGGCAACTTACAGAAAACGCCAGTGCATAGGCTCTGTCTGCAGGGAATGGGACTTCAGTGGTCAAGCGGGAGCTCAGGTAGAGGGCTTATTATTTTTAATGCTCCCAAGGCACTTCCTATTTGTACCAAGGAATGGCACTATTTGGTCAGGGCAGATTTGAAAGCATGTTTCATCGTATACTAATTGTATTATCCTGACCAAGTTTACTCATTTTTGAAAAGACAGGACTAGCAATTAATACTTCCCTAGATACTTATTCCCTGGTTGGGATCGCATTTTCCCCATTTGGAGCTGATATCACTGCTTGAACTCTGTAGGTTACTATTTAACAGGTCAAAGATTTAGAGATTTCCTTTTGTAAAATGGGGATTTTTATAAGTAGAAACATATAGGTTTAGTGTGGAGATTAAGTGAAATAATGTGAAAAGTACTTAGTCTGGTACTTGGCACATGTAAGATTTCAGCAAGCCTTAGCCACTCTGTTCACTGCCTAGCACAGTATCTGGCCAAGGGTAGACTCTATATAAACCTAAATAATTTCCTCTCCTTCCCTTCCATCTATCACTGTCCCCTACCCTGATCTCTATCCTTATAATTCGGGGCCTTGGCATTTAGAAACCAAATCCCTCTACAGGAGATTAAGATGTCCAAGTACAATTTTGAATTCTGTCTCTTTTAAAATGATGGTGGATTAAAGAGGATATGGTGTGTGTACTTGTGGGACAATGAATATATTTATAGATATAGTTAAGATATTACTCAGGTTCTAGTTTTTAAAGTAAAGTATTTAAGCATTGGGCAATGCCAGGCACCTCATAGAAACTCACGAACATTCATAGGACCTTATTACTCAAGGTGCGGTCCTTGGACCAACAGCGTCAGCATCTCCTGGGAGCTTGATAGGAAAGCATGTTCTGAGGCCCCACCTCAGAACTGCCAAATCCAAATCTGCATTTGAACAAGATGTCCAAGTGATTTATGTGCACATTGAAGTGTGAGAAAGACCACCATAGGATGACAAAATGATGGCTGACAATCGAATGTACCCATGGACCTAGTTAACAGAGGCTTTAGGATCAATTCCTCACTGCTACTCCTGACCATCCTCAGCCCAGGCTGCTAAACCAGCTACTAGGACCACATTGTTGCAGTGTGAGGAAAAGCTCTGAGTCTGAAGTGGCTCTAAACCAAATCCCTCTAGTGTGAGCATACAGAGCCCTGGCCCTATTCACAAGCTGTGCCTCACACCCCAACACCTTTTTCCCATACCCAGATCTCCAGATCTCCAGATCTCATACTGACCCCCTGGACCTAGGGCTCATTGCCTCAGCCTCTGAAAATTCTCATACTTTCCCACTGGATCTGGCAAATGATGATGCTCTTTCACTCCTCATTCCCGACTTTCCTCTTTTGGCTACAGTTGGCTCTTCTTATGTTCTCTTCTTCCCACTCTGTGAAACAGCTCTACCCAGGAGGTGAGGACTCTAGAACTAGACTGGCCACTGAGAAAGGAAATGTGGCTAAGGAGGCACAGTCAAGTGGGCTGTTGAGGGCTGCTTTGACCTTTTCAAAGTCATCTGATCCTCAGGCTGGCTCTTCGGGGGTGCAGGCTCTCTGGAGCAATGTTTCTTAGAGGAGGTGTGGGGTGGGAGAGGGACTCTGTGAATGCTGCCAGGGTAACCCTTGTTTGGTAAAGAGAACACTGCAAGGGGCTAAAACCACTCCTGATTTTCTCTTTAGGAACTGCCATTTTGAAATTGCCTTTCAGGTTCTGGACTTTTTCCCTGTCTATTCATCTTGACCAAATTGGTTAAATAAAAGACACTCTCTGCTTTGCAAACCACAATTATGTTGGGATGAAACTCAATAAAAGCTGCATCTGATGTGTACATCAATAGATCACTCATTCAGCAGTTGCTAAAGAGAATCCACCAAGCTGCCCTTGTTTTCCTGCAGATATGGCATTTTTGTTTATTTTAGTGCATATTGTTTGGCATCTTAAATTATGTATTTTTTATTCCAGTCATTTCACAAGCAAACTGATTTCACTGATAATTAAATTCCCCCAAAAATGGCAATTTCACCACTTATTTTCATGTTAGTAGGAGATGGCCTGTGGATTATTAAGCAGGTGTCAGCTCTCACCCACCCACATACCCTTCAATGCAATCGGAAAAAGATGTCAACAGTTCTAAGGTGTGCCCAGATGATATGGAGTTCCCACAATCTCGTATTTGGAGACATATATCATGCTATTTATGCATATGGGTTAGCTCAAGTATTTGGGATTTGTTTTAAAGCCTACTAAATTAATTTGAGGAACTCTGAATGCAACAATACAGATTTTGGCTATGTTCTAGTAACATATGATTTTATACTGAATTAAAATATACTGTTATTGGTATTAGTTTAGGTTTTAAATAATATTTTATATTTCACAAAGCCCATTTAAAAAGGTATTTGACTAGAACGAATAATACTCCATGAGACTGGCAAATTCAGGAAAAGGCAGTCTGTGGCATCTTATACCTATAAGTTCAGCTGATGTGGGGGGTTGGCGTGACCCATTCCACTTGATGAGCTAACTATTCCCATTATAATCACACCTTTCTCCAATGCAGTAACACTCACATATTACCAATTAGGCAGATACTTTTTCTTCCAGTCCCTAATACAGTATTTTTCAAAATGCCAGTTACAATCCTTTAGTGAGCCATAAAAACAATTTAGTGAGTTTCATACAGTATCTAAAACAATAGAATAGAATAGATCAGAGTGCCTCACAGGCAAACTTCAGTGATGTGTATGTGTGTGTATAATTATATGGTAATATAGATTATATTGCTTATTATGAGTTGTAGTAAAAAAAAAAGTTTGAAATACACAAGTGAACCTAATATTGGTTCCCTCTTGAAATTATTCCATGATTTGGACATCAAGGATTTTTATCTCTTAAAAAGTCCGAGTCATTAGATTGCTACAAAGCTAATGCCTATTGCCATGTCCAAGGAAAGGCTCTGGATCTTCTAGTTAATTAATAATACTGAGAATTATCTAATGATCCAAATCAGAGGTTTTCAAAGTGTGGACCCAGGATCAGCAGCATCAGCTCTCAACATCACCTGGGAACTTGTTAGAAATGAAACTTCGTAAGTCTCACCCTAGATCTGCTGAATTAAAATTTTAGAAAAGGGACCAGCGATCTGTGCTTGAACAGGCCTCCAGGTGATTCTGATGCATGCGAACATTTGAGAACCACTGGTCTATCCCTACATGCAACCCAAGTATGAGTCTGGATTTTGCTTCTGCTTGTTAATATATGACCTTATCCATCTGAAAATCCCATCCCAAGTATTTCTGCAGGGCCTCAGAGGGTGCCTCCTATATGATGATTAAGTCTATTCAGTTATCAGATGACATCCAACAATGTTTTTCTCTCCTCTTGCCTGCAGCCTCCTGCCCTTGGTTCTGCTAAGGCCTGCTGGGTACTGAGACTGCCTCTGTTTGGGCTTGCTATCTCCCATTGGTACCACGAAGGCCCGGAAATGTCGATGCTATACGTGGCTACTCCACAAAGTGGGAGAACACAGCATAGTCAGAGGCAGGGGCTTATTTTATGCAGAACAGTATAAACTCATACTAAATGGTTTTATTTGAAAATATCACAGTCCATCCAATTCATTAAAGGCTCTTTAATATAATTTGATATATCAGTAATTCTTGTGTGATTTTATGTCCATTTTATGCACTTTTTAGATCTTGAACAGAGTTAGCTTTTCTAATATTTCCATAAATCTTATGAGGACTAAATAAGATGACTTAGATAAAATGATTTTTAGGTGTATGGCACAAAGTATGCATTTGGTTTCTCTCTGGCAAGATGAAGACCCTTAGCTGTTAGTTTAACAAGGTACAAGACTCTTCCTCAAATGTAAGTGTTCTGGTTTCCACAATATGAGCCCTAGAGTTTAGGGGACTACACGCATATACTTACGTGAGGTTTTCAATCTGGAGGGGCTAAGTAGTGTTTTCCAACAGAAATCCCAGTGTTTAAGTGTCATAGAATTTTCTAAGGACTCAAAGGGCAGAGAATAGTAGGCTCTTTAGGCTAAAAATTTCTGCCATCACACCACATACACACACACACACACACACACACACACACACACCCCCTACAAACATCCCCACCCCCTACACCACATACTATATACACACATGGACAGACACACGCACATGCACACCTTACACACGCCACACATAACCATGTCCATACCACACACCACTCCACACTTTCCCCCATACCATACACCAAGCACAAATTCACACACATGCATAACACACACACACACACGCAGAGTCAGTAGTGTCTTGCTGCTGTGAATTCTCTCTGCCCTGCCTCTGAGGCATCATCTGGGAGATGAGGCAGCCATGTCTCTTCCTTGACCTCTAGCCATGAGAGTAGGTGGGAAAAATGTACAGTGTGGTTTAAAGAAATGTGAATAGATCATTTATCATGGAAAAAATTAAACATAGTTAGAAAACTAATCTAAAAAGATTTCAACTCCAAATCATGTTATGAGATTTCAAGCCCTCAAAATATAGATATGTTTTGGCTGGGTGCGGTAGCTCACACCCGTAATCCCAGCACTTTGGGAGGTCAAGATGGGAGGATTGCTTGAGCCCAGGAGTTCAAGACCAGCCTGGGGAACATGGTGAGACTTCATTTCTACAAAAAAATTTAAAAATTAGCTGGATGTGGTGGTGCACACCTGTAATAGCAGCTATTTGGAAGGCTGAGGTGGAAGGATCAATTGAGCCAGGGAGATCAAGGCTGCAGTGAGCCATGATTGTGCCACCGTACCCCAGCTTGGGTGACAGAGCAAGAACCTGACTCAAAAAAAAAAAAAAAAAGATATCTATCTCTGTATAAATTATCCCAGAACTCAGGAGAAGAGAAAAATTCCCAGTTCACTTTATAAAATTAACGTATTGTGGAAGCCAAAGCTAGACAAAGAAATGGCAGCAAAACATATCAATTGTACCAATTATTATAGGTGTAAAACTTCAAAATTGAATGTTAGCAAATAGAATAATCCCTCAATATATTAAGTGAATAATACATGATAACATAATACTTTAATTGAAGAATATAAAGATAGTTCAATATAAATAAATAATATAACCCATCATATTAGTAAGGTAAACAGAAAAATATATGATCATATATATAAAAAGTTATGTTGGTATAAGTTGACATTCATTTTTTTTCCATCTTTTTATTGTAGTAAAAGGTACCACATACAAATTACCATCTTAAAAATTTATAATTGTAAGTTCAGTATTATTAAATCTATTCATAATGTACAATAATCACCACCATTCATCTCTATAACTCTTTTCATCTTGTAAAACTGAAACTCTGTGCCCATTAAATGATAACTCCTCCCACTAGTGGGCAACCACCATTCCACTTTCTGTCTCTGATTTTGACTACTCTAAGTGTCTCATGTAAGTGGAATTATACAGCATGTGTCTTTTGTGACTGGCTTATTTCACTTAGCGTAATGTTCTAAAGGTTCATCCATGATGTAGTTGTAGTATATGTTAGCATTTCCTTTTGAAGGCTGAATAATGTTCCATTGTATGTATATATCATATTTTCTTACCCATTAATCCATCAATGGACACTTTGGTTGCTTTCATGTTTTCACTATTGTGAATAATGCTGCTATGAACATAAATATGCAAATATATTTGAGATTCTGCTTTCAGTTTTTTTATTTACTCAGAAGTGGAACTGCTGGATCATATAGTAATTTTAGTTTTAATTGCAAACTGTCATACTGTTTTCCACAGTGGCCATACCATTTTACATTCCCACCAACAAGGATTCCAATTTCTCCGCATTCTTGTCACCATCTGTTACTTTCTGTTTTTTTTTTTTCTTTTTTCTATAGAAACCATACCACTGGATGTGAGGTCATATCTCATTGCAGTTTTCATGTGTATTTCCCTAATGAATAGTGACATTGAACATCTTTTCATGTGCTTACTGGGCATTTATATATTTTCTTTGGAGAAATGTCTATTCAAGTTCTTTGACCATTTTTGATATGGGTTGTTTTTCTTGTTATTGATGAGTTTTTTAATATAGGAGTTCTCTATGTAGTCTAGATATTAACCCTCTATCAGACATATAATTTGCAAATATTTTCTCCCATTATGTGGATCACTTTTTTACTCCATTGAAATTGCCTTTTAATGTACAAAATTTTACAAATTTTGTGAAGTCCGATTTTTCTGTTTTGTTGCTGTTGCCTATGTCTTTGGTGTCCTGTCCAAAAAATGTTACTGAATCCAATTTCATTAAGATTTTTCTCAAAATTTTTTCTTCCTTTTTTTTATTTTATTTTTTTATTTTGGAGATAGGGTCTCGCTCTATCACTTAGGCTGGAGTGCAGTGGCATAATCTTGACTCACTACAACCTCTATCTTAGGGCACAAGCAATCCTCCCACCTCAGCCTCCTTAATAGCTGGGACTACAGGTGCATGCCATCACGCCTGGCTATTTCTTTTTAGAGACTAGGTTTGCCATGTTGCTCAGGGTGGTCTTGAACTCCTGAGCTCAAGTGATCTGCCCGCTTCGGCCTCTCAAAATGCTGGGATTACAGGCACAAGCCACCACGCCCAGCCTCTCTCATGTTTTCTTCTAAGGGTTTTACAGTTTTAAGTTTTATACTTGGGTCTTTGAGAACTTTTTGTTAATTTTTACATGTGGTATAATGTATGTGTCCAACTTCTTTTTCTTGCCCGGTACCATTTGTTGAAATTTCCCCATTTCAACAAATGGTGAAACACATGGTTTTCACACTGAATGGTTTTGGCAACCTTACCAAAGATCATTTGACCATATATGTGAGGGTTTATGTCTGGACTTTGTGTTCTATTCCATTTGTCTATATGCCTGGCTTTATTTCAATAGCAAACTGTTTTAATGACTGTAGCTTGGTAGTTTTGTAATCAGAAAGTGTGAGACCTCCAAGTTCGTTCTCTTTCAATATTGTTTAGGCTATTTGGGGTCCCTTAAGGCTTTCCATATGAATGTTGAGATGGATGTTTTTTGTTGCTGAAAAAACTTCCTTTGGATTTTGATAGAGATTCCACTGAAACTGTAAGCTGTTTTGGGTGGTATTGACTTTTTAACTACTAATTATTCCAATTCATGTACACGGAATGTCTATCCATTTTTTTGTGCCTTCTTTATTTCAGCAACATTTTGTAGTTCCCAGTGTACAGGTTTTTTCTCCTCCTTGGTTAAGTTCATTTCTAAGTATTTTATTGTTTTTGATGCTATTGTGAATTGTTTTGTTTTCTTGATTTTCTTTTTGGATGATTCGTTGTGAGTATATAGAAATGCAACTAAACATTTTGTGTTGATTTTTTTCTTGAAACTTTGCTTAATTAGTTTATTGTTAATTCTAACAGGGTGTGTGTATGTGTGTATAATCTTAGGGTTTTTTATGTATAAAATAATACCATCTGCAAATGGAGATACTTTCACTCTTTCCTTTCCACTTTGTATGCCTTTTATTTATTTCTTTTGTCTAATTGTTCTAGCTAAGACTTCTAGTACTACATTGACCAGAAATGGTAAAAACAACATCCTTGTATTTCACAAAGAAATTTCACTTTGTCATGGTGTATAAGCCTTTTAATGTACTGTTGAATTCAGTTTGCTGGTAAGTTGTTGAGTATTTTTGCATCAATATTCCATCGGGAACATTGGTCCTTAATTTTCTTTTCTTGCATTGTCTCTGTCTGGCTTTGGTATTGGTGTAATGCTTACCCCATAGAATGTGTTTGGAAGTGTTCCCTCCTCTTTAGTTTTTAAGAAAAGTTTGAGGAGGATTGGCATCAATTCTTCTTTGAATGTTTAGTAAAATTCATCAGTAAAGCCATTGAACCCTGGGCTTTTCTTTGTTGAGAAATTTTTGTTATTCAGATTTTCCATTTCTTCATGATTCAGTCTTGGTAGGATGTGTACTTCTAGGAATTTATCCACTTCATCTAGTTGTTGGTGTACAGTTCTTCATAATTTTCTCTTACAATTCTTTTGTTTTTCATAAAATTTCCAATCATGTGCCTCATTTTGTTTGATTTTAGTTAAGTCTTTCCTCTTTTTTTCTTAGTCAATCTAGCTAAAGACTTATCAATTTTATTGATCTTTTTGAAGAAGCAAATCTTTGTTTTTAAATTTTCTCTACTGTTTTTCTATTCTCTATTTTGTTTATCTCGGTTCTAATATTTATTATTTCTTTCCTTCTGCTAACTTTGGTTTCAGATTGTTTTCTTTTTCCAGTTTTTTAAAGTATAAGGTTAGGTTATTGATATCTTTCTTCTTTTTTAACACAAAGGTTTGCAGCTGTAAATTTCTCTCTTGGCACTGCTTTTGCTGCATTTTGTAAGTTTTGATATTTTTTTCATTTTTATTTGTCTGGGGATACTTTCTAATTTTTCTTGTGATTTATTATTTTTTTCAGCTAGTGTTTGTTTAAATCTTCCCAGGCATTAGTGATTCCTTTGCTTACCATTATTTCTGTATTCATGCCTTTTTTTCTGGGATTATTTCTTTTCTTCTGAGGTTTATCTTTTAGGAATTCCTTTGATGAATTAGAAAACTAATTTAATTTCTTCATGCTCTCTATTTTAATTGCTCTGAAATACGTTTATTTTATCTCATTTCCTTTTTTTTTTTTTTTTTTTTTTTTTGAGACAGAGTCTCGCTCTGTCGCCCAGGCTGGAGTGCAGTGGCACAATCTTGGCTCACTGCAAGCTCCGCCTCTTGGTTTCACGCCATTCTCCTGCCTCAGCCTCCCGAGTAGCTGGGACTACAGGCGCCCACCACCAGGCCTGGCTAATTTTTTTTTTTGTATTTTTAGTAGAGACGGGGTTTCACCGTGTTAGCCAGGATGGTCTCGTTCTCCTGACATCATGATCCGCCCGCCTCAGCCTCCCAAAGTGCCTGGGTTACAGGCATGAGCCACCGTGCCCGACCTCTCATTTCTTAAAAAGTGGTTTCACTAGGTATAGAAGTCCAGGTATCAGTATTTTTAACATATCGTGTCACTGTCTTTGGCTTTCTGAGGTTGCTATGGTAAGCGGAATAATGACCTTCCCAAAATGTCCTCATTCTAATCCCTGGAATCTGTGAATATGTTACTTTACATGATAAAACGGACTTTACAGATGTGATTGAGTTAAGGATCTTGAGATGTGGAGATTCTTCTGGATTATTTGCCTACACGAAATAAACACAAGAGTCATGATAAGAGATAGGTACTAGGATTAAAGTGAGTGGTAGTAAACATGATGATAGAGATTGGTGTAATGGAGCTGTGGAGTGCGCGCAGCCTTTAGAAGCCAAGAGGTGCGAGGAACAGGGTTTCCCTCGGAATCTCTGGAAGGAACCAGCTCGCTGATATCTTGATTTTGGCCCCATAAGATTCGTTTTGAACTTCTGACCTCCAAGACTATAAGAGAATAACTGTATGTTTTTTAAGCCACTAAATTTGTGATAATTTGTCACAGCAGCAATAAAAATCTAAGGCAGCCTGCTGTTGGTCTAATTATAGTTCTACTTTAATCGTTGTTGTTGTTGTTGTTTTAATCTCTGGCTACTGTTAAAGTTTTCAGTTTTGTCTTTGGTATTCTGTAATTTTATTTTGATGTCTAAGTTTGGATATCGTTTTATTTATTGTGCTTGAGATTCACTGAGTTTTCTAACTGGTGTCTTTGACCATTGTTAGGAAATTTTCACCCATTGTCTCTTCTATCATCGTCTCTCCTCCATTCGATTATCTCCTCTTGGAAATCCAATTATGTTTGCAGGTCTTTTCACCCTATCCTCCATGTCCCTGTTTCTATGGGCTACATATGCTGTACTTTCTCAAATCTCCTTTCCATAGTTCCTGTTTACCTGTGTCTAATCTTCTGTTTATTCTGTCCACTGACTTTTTAATGGAAATGGTCATATTTTACATTTCTAAAAGCTCTATTTGGTCCTTTTTCAAATATATCTGGTCAGTTTTGAGAGCCTTATATTCTTTTACCACACATTCAACATAGTATTTTATTTCTATAAACATAAAACATACTGATTTTATATTCAGTGTTCAATCATTCCATTATCTGCAGTTTTCATAGATAGAATAACGTGCTTTGTTGTTATTTCTCATGACTTGCTCATGGTGGTTTGTTCCCTCCTGTGCTCAGCGAGTTTTTGAGTTCTTGTGCCTTGTAAATTTTATGATGGATTTATGGAAATTCTTTTAGGTGTTTGTATAAACTGTGGCCCTCCAGAAATAATTTACATTTGCTTCTGCTAAACACCTTGGAGAATTATCAACCAGGAAAAACTTTAAACTAAATTTTAGTTTAGAATTTTGTGTCACACAATCAGTATTAGTTTAAGCCCCACACCTCTGTGTTTTATGAGCTTGTGCATAAGGATTTTAATGGGATACTTTAATCTTTTTTACTCTTCTCTATCCAGGGTGAAGCCAAAGGCATGTCAAAGTCATCTTCTTTCTCATGGAAGTTTCTTTTCTAGGTCTATATTAGTCCATTCTCATGCTGCTATAAAGAACTACCTGAGACTGGATAATTTATAAAGGAAGAGGTTTAATTGACTCACAGTTCTGCAGGGCTTGGGAGGCCTCAGGAAACTTACAATCCTGGTAAAGGGGGAAGCAAACACATCCTTCACATGGTGGCAGGAGAGAGAAGTATAAGAGCTAAGAGGGAAATACCCCCTACTAAACCACAGATCTTGTGAGAACTCACTCACTATCATGAGAACGGCAGCATGAGGTAACCTCCATGATTCGGTTACCTCCCACTGGGTCCGTCCCATGACATGTGGAGATTGTGGGAACTACAATTCAAGATGAGATTTGTATGGGGACATAGCCAAACCATATCAGTGTCACCCATTGAGCATGCCACATGTTTGATCACATGTGAATGGGGGTGAAGGTTTCTAATTGGACTTCCCAATCTGCCTAGGCCCAAGGCTTTGCTTCTGTCATGAGTTCCTTAAAACCCAGGACCTGAGTCACCAGGGACTGGCAGATATCTCAAAGGCAAAACAGACTATAGTATTTGCTTATCAGCTACTGAGATTTTACTTCTTGTATTTCTAAGTGTTCCTTTATTTTCCTGACAATTCATGTACACATTAAGAAATATATCATCTGTATTTTATGCAGCATCTTTAGGTGTGAGGCCTCTAAAAAATCTAGTGTCCTATATTGTTGAAAAGATCCTCGTATAATTTATCTATCCCTGTGTAACATATTATCCAATACTTAGTGTATTCAAACAGGAAACAACTATTGTAAGTTATGTATGTCAGGAATGTTTGTGCAGCTAATCTCTCTGCAAATCTGCAATCAATGTGTTGGCCAGGGCTTTTGTCACTTCTAGGCTCTACTGAGGAAGGATTTGCTTCTAAGTTTACTCACATGACTCTTGGAAGCTCATGAAGTATTCATTTCATGACTCACTCACATGGCTGTTGACAAAACTCATGTCCTTGCTGGCTATTGGTTGGAGGCATTAGTTCCTTGCAGTGTGGATCTTTCCAAAGGGCAGCTCACAACACATCAGCTTGCTTCTCCTAGAGTCAGGACTCTGAGAGAGGGAAAGGGGGAGAAAGTAACAAAAGAAAAGGTGAGCAACATGGAAGTCACTTTTCGGGTAACCTAATTTCAGAAGTGACATCCCATGACTCACCGTCTTCTATTCACCAGAATCAAGTCACTATTTCTAGCCCATATTTAATGGGGGTGAGGGAGAAATGTATTTACATATGTGAATACCGGGAGGAAATGACCGTTGGGAACCAATTTATTTTATATTATTACTTTTGTCTTTTTTTTTTTTTTACTTTCATTTTAGATTCAGGAGACACATGTGTAGGTTTGTTACCTGGGTATGTACGTGATGCTGAGGTTTGGGGTAGGAATGATCCTATTACCCAGACACTGAGCATAGTACTCAACAGTTTTTCAGCCCTTGCCACCTCTCTCCTTCCCACCTCTAGTAGTCACCACTATCTGTCATTGCCATCTTTATGTCCCTGAGTACCCGATGTTTAGCTCTCACCTATAAGTGAAAACATGCAGTATTTGGTTTTCTGTTCCTGTGTTAATTTGCTTAGAATAGTGGCCGCCAGCTGCATCCATGTTGCTGCAAAGGACATGATTTTGTTTTGTTTTTGGGGGGCTCTGTAATATTCTATCATATATATGTGCCACATTTTCTTTTTCCAATCTACCTTGGAGTAACCATTTTAAAGATTGCCTACCTCATTTCTATAAATCAATATTTTTATTTTATTTTATTTTATTTTATTATTTTTTTTGAGATGGAGTCTCGCTCTGTCACCCAGGCTGGAGTGCAGTGGCCAGATCTCAGCTCACTACAAGCTCCGCCTCCCGGGTTTACGCCATTCTCCTGCCTCAGCCTCCCGAGTAGTTGGGACTACAGGCGCCCGCCACCTCGCCCGGCTGGTTTTTTGTATTTTTTAGTAGAGACGGGGTTTCACCGTGTTCGCCAGGATGGTCTCGATCTCCTGACCTCGTGATCCGCCCGTCTCGGCCTCCCAAAGTGCTGGGATTAAAGGCTTGAGCCACCGCGCCCGGCCTATAAATCAATATTTTTAAATGAAGACCAAAGTGGAAAAAAATTAGGAAAATAAATAGGGAGTTTTTCAAAAAAGAAATTTAAATGTCTGATAAATATATTAAAAATTTACAACTCTCTAGTAACCAAAGGAGTGTTATTTCAAATAGTAATTAGGTAATAATCTTTATCAGATTGACAAATTTTTTAATGCCAAATGTTGAGAATATATAGAAACTAGCAAACTTGAACAATGCTGGTAGGAGTATAAATTAATATCTATTTTGTAGTTTAATTTGGCAGTATGTCTTAATACCCCTAAAAGCCTAGGTATCCTTAAAAATCTATATATTAAATCCATATTAAAAATTCTTTATTCCCAAATTTCACACTGAGTCACTTTTCCTAAGGAAAATTATAAAATAATAAAAATATGTGTGTAAACTATGGCCGTATTTATGATAAAATCATTGGAAATAAATACCCCTTCTAAAAGAAGGCATTGGTAAATAAATTGCCCCACATACTCATAAAAAAAAACTATGCTGGTGTTAAAAATAATATTACAAATCTGCTTACATTAACATGAAAAGAAATACCCAACATATTGTTTGGTAAGCAAAATAGCGTATATTGTATGGTTCATTTTTATTACACATAACGCTTAAATACATATATATGTAGAGAAAAATAGCAGACTGTAGGTAATGCTCAAAAACTTGTATATGTAGAGAAAAAATAGCAGACTATAGTAGACTGTAGTTAATGAGGTCACCTACAGACAATGGAATTACAAGTGATTTTTATTTTCATCTTTCTAATCTGTATCATCTAAATTCTCTATAATAAACCTTTATGATCACAATTTTAAACAAAAAGTGTTTATTTCTAAAATAAAAACAAAAAGTATAATCCAACTAATCTATAAGAATATATAACTTTCTAATTATCTAGTAGTTTCTTTCTAATGTTTTCATTAGAATTTCAGAAATATACATTTGTCACTGCATTGAAGGTCAATGTGTAATGCCAATATTTATTTTGTAGCCATTGAGTCCTGCCGTTAAGAAACTCTGTCTCCTGACCCACAGATAAGTATGCAGTTAATCTAATTTTCATATTGTTGCCCCATTATCAAGCTAATAATAAAAATAATCAAACATCAGATAGTATAAAACATACAAAGCAATTTTCACATCACCAGTTTATTTAGTCATCAAAATCCTACTGTTGAGAGAGGTATCACAATCATTGTCCATTTTACAAATGAGGAAATGAAGATTCAAAAAGATGAAGTAACTTATTGAAGACATGATTGTTAGCAAATGGAAGAGCCAAATCTAAGAATTGTGCATCACTGACTCCAAGTGCTGGATGCCCTTTTAGCTTCCAAGACTTTGGTGCACCCACTTCATGCTGAGGCATTCTGCTAAGTGCAGGAAACAGATGGATTAAGAGGGACATTACTCTATCTTTGAGAGGTTTACATTAAGCCCTACAGGTACTCTTCTCACCTACACATTGTTCTGCAAAAAGATGCCTGGAACAGACCATTCTTTATAATATACACACCCAGGTGTTTGAACCCATCGCTTGCTGACTAAGCCTATGTCCCTTTCATGTAATGATTTCCATAGCTGCATTTTATATCTTGGCAGTCTAGTGTGGCTGGATCATCTAAGTTCAAGCACTTGCCTTAATTTTGAACACTGCAAAGTTAAAGCTCTTCGCGTGTACCAATAATTGGAGTTGGAGTGGAGGATCTATGATGCCCAACAGGTTACTGTAGCATCGTAGAGGAAAATGCAAAACGGTCCTCATAGGAAAATATATAACGTGCCCTCACAGCACTGTTCCTTGACTGCAATAAGGAGTCAGGAAATGGTAGCTGGAACCCTCTGCAGAGCAATCTTAGAAATTTGAATTAGAACTATTGAATTTAGTTATTGCTTTAATTTCTACTTGATTTCCACTTTTAATATCTCTGCCACTTTATGGGAATTAGTATGAAGTTCTATTTTCTTATGTGTTGTGTAACATTCCTTATCTACTTGTATTTATAAAATACCCTAGCTCTGTTTTAAGAAAAGAAGGTGCCATGTGTCATTAAAAAGCACACTTCTAAGACAACAAGAAGAATTCTGGGGCAGAATTGGAATCAAATAGCCCATTTTAAATAGTTTGGTTTGAAGTGTGATCATATTAACTTTAATGAATTTAGTTAATATATTAATTATCCTCAGCACATTTCATCTATATTCTTAACCCCCATTTTGAGATAATAGTAATAATAATAATAATAATAAATGTACTCATAGTCCTTTGTTTGTTTTAACTGGCATGCAAAGGGAGGGATCAGTCCATTGTTGGGCAACTGTAGTGTAGGGAAAAATAGAAGTGGGATATTATTCAAGTGATTTAGTGGGAATAACAAAAATCCTTGTTCCCCATCCTACTAATTGTGTGACTTGGATAAGTCACTTAGGCTCCCTGAACCTGTTTCCTATTTAGCAAATATGCATAACAATAGTTATGAAGTTGCTGTAAGGATCAAACAGGGTAATTCATATAATGATATTAACATATATTTATTGAAAATTTACTACATCTACTGTTTTAAGTCTTTTAGGTAAATTATTTAATTGTCACAACATCACCCTTTCAATGAATACTATTATTTCCATTGTTATCCCCAATATACAGATGAGGAAACCAAGGCTCAGAGAAGATATAAGAATTTGCTCAGTGTTATGTTACACAGCTGATAACAAAGCCAGGATTCAAACCCAGGCAATCTGGCTCAAATGCTCATACCCTTAGACAGTGAGCTGTATTGCCTCTCAAGTAAAATCCCTTATTGGGTTCTAACTCATAATGGTGCACAGTGAAAAGTAGTTCTTATTATAGTTAATGTCTGTAAAACGCGGTCACTGAAAACCACCTGGCAGGGCTATAGTAAAGATAAATGAGACCTGTATATCAAATTACATGACACAGACCAGCCTCTAAATATAAGCACCACACCTTGTGGATTCCATTGTTTATAGCACAGAGTAAAATAAAAGAGCTAAGCTGGGTGAAGTTTAGAAAAGACCCAGGGCTGCATCCTGGGGTACAGCAGAGCACTTGAGGCCACTATGGGTTTCAGAGGAGAAGTGAAGGCTTCTGTTGAATCCCTTCTGCTATCCTATTCTAGGGCTTCAGCAGGTGGGAGCTCCAACTTCTAGCTATTCATCAAAAATATCTTCTCTGACCTGAAATTGCCACTGCAGGTAGGATTTCATGGTAGAAAATGTCTTGTGCTACCAGTAAAGGCAAAAGAAAATGATTGGATATGTTTTGGTGCTAAGAGGAAAGAGTCCATGGAGAGATGCTTATAAGAACAGAAAAGAAAGGGACTAGTTGAGTATTGCAGTTAAAACAAAGGGCTTTGGACTTCAACACACTTAGATTCTATCTCCAACTTAGCCACTTACGGTAGTTCATTACATTTACACTATCTAAGATGCTATTTATTTATCTCTAAATGGGTATAATAATACTTCCTACCTTGTAAAACTATTAGGAAGATTAATAGATAGTAATAGATGCTAATAAATAGTAACCAGCACACAATGAGAACTCAAAATATATTAGCTTGTGCTATGATCCTGGAAGGCGTGGAGGTTGGAGTTGCCTGAAATCTCAATCTGCCCATCAGTATAGGTGAACCAGAGCATGGAAAGGGATACTAAACTCTGAAAACCCTGCCAAAGAGGTGCAAGAGAGTCGCCGTGGGTCCCAGCAACCAGAACTGCCTATTAAAGGGAAAGCCCGCATCCTTCCTACCAGTTCCAACACACGATGATTTTGCAATACACTGTTTATTAGACAACTCTTGGCATTCATGAGACCAAGATAGAAATTGACAGGCTAAGAGTTAGTCTTAGCTTAAATTCAAGGAGTTTGTCAACTCAAGCCATGAAAAAGCCTCCTGTATAAAGGTAAATTCCATTAACGCCAATGGGTGTGCATATGTAAAGGCGAGATGGGTGCCTCTTCATGTCATTTTTACATTTTCTGGCACTGCAATTTTTCTCCTTTTAAAGCATTCTTAAAGATGTATGTGAGCGTTGACAAACTAGACAGGAAGCTTGGGGAATATGAATACGTGTAAATAACAAGTCAGACATTTTTTAAGGATGTCATTTATTCTAAAGTGTGTAAGAATTACTTCAAAGCCATTAGTGTCTAGAATTCTCTAAAGGCAGAGACACATTTTAAAAACACACTTTTTCAATCAGACTTTAATAGTGTTAAAGGCAGATCTTTTTTCAATGAGAAAGAAACAAAAAATATTGCTTTTGACCTGACAAACTATAACATTCGCCTGTAAGCTTTTCATAAGTATCTCCAACACAACGCCTTGAGGTGTTCAGCCATAAAGAGTTACTCTGATTAGAAATGTAAAGGCAAAAAAAGAAATTATTGCCAAGCCGAGGTTCTATATTTGAGGATAAATCAAACCTTGAACAGCATTTATTGTTTGGATTTCGATTATTGCAGATTTTGACCTGTTACTTTTGTGTTCCCTGCCGTCTGTGAAATCATAGGCAAAGAATGATTCTTTCTTCTTTCTTTTTTTCACTCATTGTCACATCATGTGTTGGGCATCTTTGCATTTTAGTGTTCTCTAGATGGCTCCACTCATGACACAAAACAAGAATAAATATTAAAGTGCCAGTGTTAAAGATTTTAAGTGAATCCTGAAAATCTGCTGGCCTTTAAGAGCAAACTTCTCTTCACCAAAGGATGACTTAAAATAAGAAAGATACTAATGGTACATCCCAGCTGTGTTTCATTCTGGCTGTTTTCACAAACTTCCCTTTTCTCTTGGTGCTTCCTTTCCCAAATATTTCAGAGAAAGCTGGTATCTGCTCTGAACTAACACTTCACCCTACAAAGACTTAACTGTTTTTCATTCTTCGCCCTTTGCATGCCCTCTGAAAAATTACAGCCTGATGTCAATTGCTTCTCATAGTGGATGGGGAAAATGGGTTCGAAAGAAAGAGAACCTTTGCTGGATTTAGATTTTTGCTGATTGTGGGAACTGCTCTAATTTCAAATTGCAAACAGTTGCCTGAAATGAAGTAAGTGTCCTCCTCTCTCTCTCTCTCTCTCTCTCTCTCTCTCTCTCTCTCTCTCTCTCTCTCTAATGTGAGAGCAATGTGAAGAAATAACTTTGTCAGAAAAGTCATCCCTAACATTTTTATGTTTGAAATACAGGAGAGATTTTGTTTCATGCCACCAAGAATGGGGAAGGAAAAAGCCAGAGAGAAGACAGGAAATATGAGAGAAAAGGAGAGAAAGAAAAACACTGTATAAACACTATGTGTTGTTCCCAACCTCTGCCCCAATGACTTATTTGCTCATTCATTTGAACATGTACCTGGAATTAATTTTAGTTACAGCAGACAAATGAGAATGATACCTGGATGATTTCAGGCATTTATTTCACCTTGCCCATAGTTCCAATGAGTAGAAAATAACTTTCAGACCAGGCAACTTGGTTGGAAATGACAATTTTGTGATGCCTATAACTCTGAACCCTTTTCACCACTTTGTGGGAAACACTACTCTTGTCAGCAAGTGACCAGTTTGTGAGGTGAGATGATAATTAAATAATACTTCTATTTCTCTGTTGGTATATTGAAGTATTTGAGAATATGTGACATGTGATATGTTCATGGAAATTGAGACAAATTACAGTTACTTCAATGCAAGTTTGATAAACCCATCTGAAAAAAAATCTAAAGATTAAATGAATTAATCTGTGGGAAATACTAGAACAGAATGTGGAACAGAGTAAGTGTTCCATAGGATTAAGTATCATTATTATCTAGGCTTTCTCATCTTGTCAGAAACACTATTTTGCTTTGAAACTACATGTTTAAAGGTATTAGAAAAAACTGGAAAAACAAGTTGACTTTAAAAGGAATCTGGATGATCAAATTGTCCCAGCTGACAAAAGTAAGTTTGGTCTTCCACATGCTGGAAATCTAAGTTTGCATGTGTTCTAAAGTCATTTCTGATCCATATTCAGTGAAATGGATATTAACCTAGAGATGTGGTAAAAAAGATATAGGCACTGGTGTCTGACTCACATTCAACCACTGCCATATTCTTTGTGATCACAGCAGATTCTTTATGTGTAATCCTCAGTAGCATCCTCTTGTTTATATAATTTCAATGTTTATTTTAGATTCAGAGGGCACATGTGCAGGTTTGTAACCTGGGTATATTGTGTGATGCTGCAGTTTGAGGTACAAATAATCCCATGGGAATAGATAGTGAGCATAATGCCCACTAGGTAGTGTTTCAGCCCTTGCCCTCCCTCTAATAATTCCTAGTATCTATTGTTTCCATCTTTATGTTCATGTGTACCCAATGGTTAGCTCCCACTTGTAAGCAAGAACATGTGGTATTGGTTTTCTGTTTCTGCATTAATTCATCAGGATAATGGCCCCCAGCTGCATCAGTGTTGCTGCAAAGGACATTATTTTGTTCATTTTTATGGCTGTGTAGTAGTTCATGGTGTATAAATTCCACATTTTCTTTATTCAATTCACTGTTGATGGGCATTTAGGTTGATTCCATGTATTTGCATTGTGAATAGTGCTGCAATGAACATAAAAATGCATGGGTTTTGTTTTTGTTTTTGTTTTTGTTTTTTTGTAGAATGATTTATTTTCCTCTGGGTACATACCCAGCATTGGGATTGCTGGGTAGAATGGTAGTTCCATTTTAAGTTCTTTGAGAAATCTCCAAACTGCTTTCCACAGTGGCTAAACTAATTTATATTCCTACCAACAGTGTATAAGTGTTTGCTCTCTTTTCTCCACAGCCTCACTAGCATCTGATGGTTTTTGACTTTTTAGTAATAGCCATTCCAACTGGTGTGAAATGGTATCTCACTGATTTTGATTTGCATTTCTCTGTTGATTAATGATGCATTTCTCTGATAATTAATGATGTTGAGCATTTTATAATGTTTGTTGGCTGCTTTTATGTCTGTCTTTTGAGAAGTGTTTGTTCATCTCTTTTGCCCACTTTTTAATGGGGTAATTTGTTTTTGGTTATGAATTGTTGATAAGTTCCTTATAGATTCTGGATGTTAGACCTTTGTTGAATACATAGTATGTGAATATTTTCTCCCATTCTGTTGATGGTTTCTTCTTTTGCTGTGCAGAAGCTCTTTAGTTTAATTAGGTCCCACTTGTCAATTTTTGTTTTTGTTATAATTGCTTTTGAGGACTTAGTCATAAAGTTCTTCCCAAGAATTCTGATGTCCAGAATGGTATATCATAGATTTTTTTCTAGGATTCTTATAGTTCAAGGTCTTACATTTAAATCTTTAATCTACCTTGAGTTAATTTTCCTAGATGGTGAAAGGTAGGAGTCCAGTTTTATTCTTCTGCATATAGTTAGGCAGTGATCTCAGCACCATTTATTGAATAGGGAGTCCTTTCTCCATTGCTTATTTTTGTTGCCTTGTCAAGATCAGATGACTGTGGGTGTGTGGCTTTATTTCTGGGTTTCCTATTCTGTTTCATTGGTCTATGTGTCTGTTTTTGTGCCAGTACCATGTGTTTTGGTTACTGTGGCCTTATAGCTTAATTTGAAGCTGGTTAATGTGATACCTCTAGGTTTGCTCTTTTTGCTTAGGATTGCTTTGGCTATTTTGGCTCTTTTTTGATTCCACATGAATTTTAGAAGAGATTTTTTTTCTAATTCTGTGAAAAATGATGTTGGTAGTTTAATATGAATAACGTTGAATCTGTAGATTGCTTTGGGCAGTGTGGCCAATTCATAAGTATGGAATGTTTTTCCATTTTTTTGCATCATCTATGATTTCTTTCAGCAGTGTTTTTTGTTCTCCTTGTAGAGCTCTTTCACCTCTTTGGTTAGATGTATTTCTACATATTTTATTTTTTTTTGTAGCTATTGTAAATGGGATTGCATTCTTGATTTGGCTTTCAGCTTGAAATTTAATGGTGTATAGAAATGCTACTAGTTTTCTTTTTTTTTACATTGAGTTTGTATCCAGAAACTTTACTGAAGTCATTTATCAGTTCTAGGAGCCTTATGGCAGGCAGAGTCTTTAGGATTTTCTAGGTATAGAATCATATCATCAGTGAAGAAACATAATTTGACTTATCTTTTTTGTATTTTATTTGGAGGCCTTTTATTTCTTTCTCTTGACTGATTGCTTTGGCTAGGACTTCTACTACTACGTTGAATAGGAGTGGTGAGAGTAGGCATGCTGTGTTCCTGTTTTCAATAGGAATGCTTCCAGTTTTTGCCCATTCAGTATGATGTTGGCTCTGGGTTTGTCATAGATGACTCTTATTATTCTGAGATATGTTCCTTCAATGCCTGGTTTCTTGAAGGTTTTTATCATTAAGCGGTGTTTGATTTTATTTAAAGCCTTTTCTGCATCTGTTGAGATGATCATGTGGTTTTTGTTTTCTACATTGTTTATGTGGTGAATCACTTTTATTGATTTGTGTATGTTGAACCAATCTTGCATCCCAGGAATGAAACCTACTTGATCCTGGTGAATTAACTTTTCAGTGTGCTGCTAGTTTGCTAATATTTTGTTGAGGAATTTTTGTCTATGTTCATCAGAGATACTGGCCTGTTGTTTTCTTTTTTTGTTGTGATTTTGCCAGGTTTTGGTATAAGGGTGATGCTGGGTTTGTAGAACGAGTGAGAGAGAGTCCTTCTTCCTTGCTTTTTGAATAGTTTCAGTATAATTGATACCAGCTCTTCCTTGTATGTCTGGTGGAATTTGGCTGTGAGTCCATCTGGTCTGGAGCTTTTTTTGGTTGGTAAGTTTTTTTTTTTTTTTTTATCACTGATTCAATTTCAAAATGTGATATTGGTCTGTTCCAGGTTTCAATTTCTTCCTGATTCAATCTTGGGAGGTTGTGTGTTTCCAGGCATTTATCCATTTTCTCTAGATTTTCTAGGTGTGTGCATAGAGGTGTTCATAATAGTCTCTGAGGATCTTTTGTATTTCTGTGTAAGCCTCAGTAGCATCATCTGTGTAATGGGAATACTTGTACCATGGTTGGATGAAAGATAACATGAAAACTAGTTACGGTTTAAAATGGATTCATTTAAATGAGTTGTGACATAAGCATGTTGTTTGTCTTTTAAAGGACAAGAAAAAATTACTAAATCATCTAGAAATATGGCTATTAAGGCCTTGACTTCTAGTCTTGGTTCTCTCTAGAATTCTTAACAAGTACATTGATCTGTTGGTTTATCTTTCTATTTGAGATAAGGTGCTTTCTTTCAGTAGCTTTCTTCCCTTTCCTCCTACATGAAAGATACACCTCATAAGATTGCTGCCCTGTGGGATGCTAGGGAATCAGGTCACATCCTGACACAAGAAGAATTCTATTTAAGACATGTGCAAAGAGACATTAGAACATGAAGGAGACTGGGCGTGGTGGCTCACACCTGTAATCCCAGCACTTTGGGAGGCCAAGGGTGGATCACGAGGTCAGGAGATCAAGACCATCCTGGCTAACACGGTGAAACCCCGTCCCTACTAAAAAATACAAAAAATTAGCCAGGTGTTGTGGCGGGCACCTGTAGTCCTAGCTACTCGGGAGGCTGAGGCAGGAGAATGGCATGAACCCGGGAGGCAGAGCTTGCAGTGAGCCGAGATCACGCCACTGCACTCCAGCCTGGGCAACAGAGCAAGACTCTGTCTCAAAAAAAAAAAAAAAAAAAGAACATGAAGGAGGGAGCCACTGAAGCTGCCTGCAATAGTGAAAAAGCTTTAGGGAGGATAGTTCATAGAAATCTTCCTTTCATTCAGGAATGAAGGTGTCTTCAGGGGAAGAACATTTTTGGCTAACAAGGCATAAAGAGTAGCATTATGATGAGGACTGTATGTACCTATTTACTATTGACTAGTAGTATTGGTAAACAAAAATATTTGCTTAGATAAAAGACTATATATCCTATATAGAATATAAAGCTGAGGACTGTATGTACTTATTTACTAGCAGTATTGGTGAACAAAAATATTTGCTTAGATAAAAGACTATATGTCGTAATTAGATAGTATTATTCAAAAGCAAAATTAAAATGTTTAGAAATTTCACTTCCAAGATGAATGGCAATATTTATTGTTTACTAAACACTCTGTCCTGCATACTGTGTATGTTTTAACTCACTGAGGATACTATTATACCCATTTGACAGAGGAGAAAACTGAAGCAAAGAGATGTTAATATATTTGCCAAAGATTACACGTCTAGGAAGTGGAAAAGCAAAGATTTGATCCAAGACAGTCTGGCTCTGGAATCTAGGCTCGTATCCATTACACTCTACTTCCTCTACAGCAACAATCTGGAGGTTGAAATATCAAGGCGTTATTTCCAACGCTTTAAAATATTATTTACACTACAAACTAGTCTAGGTGATTTTCTAAAAACAGGCCTTCGCAGCTTTGCAGTCCTTGCCAAAGCACGTAAAATGTGAGTTTGGGAGATTTACCAAGAATTTGAAAATCACTTTCAGATTCCTTTGTAGAATTTCATGGGAATGGGAGAAGAGACTCCAGGTTCGTTATTAAAAGCATTTGGCATTTCACCCATCTATAGTAAGGAAGACACTGAGCTAATTTCTTTCATGCTGACTTAAGTTAGCCATTTAGTCAATCGATAGTTCCCTGTTGCAAGAGGCAATATGGTTGGATTTATGTTAAAAATTAACAGTAATGAAAATCAGAGGGAAGTTGGGTCCAAATGTTTTCCTCCTTTAAGAGTGACATCATTTTCCCCAGTGATAGCTTTTAAGCTCTCTTTCCCATTTATAGCTGAAGAATTTGGTTTGGTTGTTGTGACATTCAGGTTGTCACATTAAAAATATTATTATTATTTAATGACTTTCTAACTCTCACTTTATGCTTGCTCAAACCCAGGGTGATGAACTCACTGCTCTGAGCAGCCTTATTGTGGCCAGCTGCCCTCCCTTCGGGGGTGCCTGGGCTCCTCCACCCTGAAACACCGTCATCTGGGAATTCTCTAAGGGTCACTTCTCTTCCATTCTTTTTTCCTCATTTTCCTATTTACCTTTCTTTCTCTCCTTCTCTCCTTCCTCTCACACACTCCCTGCAAAACGCTCAGCTCTGCCTTTGGTTTTAAGAATGGCCTTGATTACAAATGCCTGTTCAGGCAGACCCAGCCTCCCAGACAGAAAACCTGCCGTGGCCTTGGCGGCATCTTCAGTGGTACCTCGAGCAGTGCCGAAGAAGCTCAGAATCTGCTTCAGCTCTTGTTTCTTGATTAGGCCCCAGAGCCAAGGCTTCCAGGAGGAGCCTCACTTGTCAGCTGTCAGTCAGGAGGCAACCCATTCCTCCCAGGCGCTGCCCCTGCCACAGGGGGGTGACCAGACTGTAAAAATGAAATAGACTTCAGTGGGATGCCTGAAATTCATTTTCTCCCTCGGATGCTTTCATCTCACTCATTTCACTGTGTTTACAGGCCCACAGGTTTCCTGAGGGCAGCCATGATTTAGATTTACAGTTCCCCAGGCAGTCTGATTCTGAGGAAAAGTTATAACACCTGTAATGTATTACTGTCTCCTAGAGGAGCAAAGAATGTCAGGGGCTGTGGAGGTTGGCTACCCCAGTAACTGCAGACTCTCTGCACTGCAGCACTGAAAAAATTGCAGCCTTGGCTGGACCAGCCTCAGCCTCTCTCACTACCTACCTGCTCATATGCACACAACACACTCAAAGTTTTAGAGATCTGGGGTCTGTGTGTCAGGGCTGCATGGCCATTTTAATGTGTAGCTCTACAAGGCTCTGTGTAACAAAAGTCCAGCAGCCAAGTCCCAAAGAGTGGACAGGACAGAGAGAATTCAGATATAAGGCATCAAAACTAGACTGGATTTTTTTGGGGAGTAGAAACACAAGACAATCTGGCTGAGATGAGAAAAGGGACTGCAGTTAGCAAACAGAGAGGCTCCATGTGAATGCTTGCCTCTCATTGATCTATTTCACTTAAAATTGGGTGCATCTTTGCCAGGACAAGATAAAATCAGCATTCAGCTGAGCCTTCTCCAAGGGGTGCCTGCAGGGCCCTAAGCCAAGTGAGAGGAAGGCGATGAGTCTCTGCCCTGCAAGGTGCCAGTTCTGGTCATTGTCCGGTAGAAATTCAGCTTCCTTGAGAGTCTGATTGCTACTGCTGAGCTCAATACCCACTTAGGAAGCAAAACCACAACAAAATCACTTTCTGAAATAGAAGGAGTTGATGGGCACTTGAAAAGTTGAACCAGGTTTATTCTACAGCTTGCCTCCAGCACAGGCTCTTGAACAGGGAGATCCAAAGGCTTCATTGTCTTTCCTCACGGTGCCCTGTCCTTGTTCTCAACGATCCAGTCTGAATTCAATTCACTATTCCAGCTATGTCTGTATTGCTCTCACTTCCCTAAGGGTGGACAAGATCCTGAGACACTAATTTGCTTCTGTAATGCCCTTTCCCCACCTCCACCCCTTCTTGTTTTGCTCTGCTGTCTAACCTGCCAGAGGGGCTGCTGGCTCTCACTGTGGGATGCTCAGGTCGGTTAGCATGTGGATGATGAAATAACTGGCCAGAAACCCACATTTACCTACAGAGTTAAATGTGGCTTATTAATAATAAAAATTTCTATAGCATCAGGAGACTGTGTCCGCCAAAACCCAGTGATATTCTCACATTCTGAAAGAACATGATAGGTTCTAGCATCAGTATTTATTTTCCCTCTTCTGTCACCCCTCCTTTAATAGGCTGAAAGTGTAATTGATCTGTAGGCCTTTCCATATAAATTGTAATTTCAGGGTCTTCTCTCTATGAAATGCTCTTAAGATCTAGACCCTCTTTCTTGGCATGAGCCTAGGACATTTGTCTCTTCTGGAGCGGGCCCAGGAGATAGGCCAGTTCTCAGGTCATACCTAGTCAACCAGGCATGGCAACGCTGAGGAAGCTAAGCTTGCTTCTAGAGAACACAACAGCTTCTATGGACTTTTAGACCAAGTTCTGCAGAGATTGGAAGCGTGAGGCTAGGTGAGTCAAGGCCCAGTAAAAAAAAAAAAAAAAAAAAAAGATATTTTGTGTTGGACCAGATATTTGAAATACTTCAAAATATGGGAATTCTATTATGTACATTCTCAAATTGTCTCAATTTTCAAATTTTAGGAGAATGGAGTAAATGACCAAAGTATAAAGTTTATTCAACTATTTTATTTCTCATGTATCTAATCAAAAGAACAACCGTCAAAAGATGACACTCAGTTAAACTTAACATACAGTTAAACAGAACACCTCATTATTAGGGTAATCTACTTAATATTCTACTCTAATCAAATTCAGAAAAGAAACTTTAATGGAATATTTTACTGATTTAGCATTGATCATCATACTGGAATGATATAGGTCAAAAATTTAAAAAACAAAATCAGTAATTTTTCTTTTAATTAAAGACAGTTTCGGAAATGTATATCTCAATAAGCTTCAACATACCTTTCCCATTCATCCTACACCCTATCTTTTATCGCTGGTGATCCCTTTCTTTCCTCCACCAATGCTTTTTTTCTTTTTTCTGGTTAAAGAGGTTCACCTTGCCAAAGAAGACAGGCAGGCTCATCAGTTTGGATAAAGACTCCCAGAAGGATATGCCAATTTGCAAATACTAACATAAAGTAAGTGTTCAGCAGAAGAAAGTAAGATTAAATTAGGTGTGTTTTGCTTCCATTCAATTCAGTTTAGAACATGAATAATCTTAAGAGCATTTCCTGTTTGCTTATATGTCATAAATAAATAAGATGGTTTAAAGATATTACAACATTCTTAAGGCAAAATTGCAGGTATGAATAATAAGAGCTTCCATTTATAGTAGGGTTTATACGGGCCAAACTTTGTGCTAAGCACTTTACATGAATTATTTTCTTTAAGGATAAAGAAATTGAGGCCTGAGAGGTCATGTAACTTGCTTAAGTTTACATAGCTGGGAAGTGGCAGACCCAGGAATTCAATAACCTAAGACAGCCCGGCTCCAAAGTCCCTGCTCTTAAATACCATATTTCCCATAATGAAAGATCAACAAATGTCAAGTCATTCTTATGATGAATGGTGTATTCTGAATATATATTCTGGAAAAACTCCATATTTTTAGACCAAAAAAAATCCACTTTAATTTACTTTTCATAACAAGGACTGTTGAAATGCAGGTGCATTATGGCCGTTCTACACAGGATTTTTGACAAACAGACTGTTTTAGTTCTGAATCCTCAGTGTTGATTTTCCTTCACCATGGGCGTGTGGCTTGGGATTTATGTGCTTTTTCTTTACCATGTTCTACTGTGGCCAGATCTCACCTTAGCTGACCCTGTTCTCCAAATTATACACAGGTCTGCATCTTATGATGACAGCAAACCCAGGGAGAAAGCAACATTTAAAGAGAGATGCTGGGTAACTTCCCTAAAGATACAGGTTTCATTTTTATTCTTCCACAAGATATTACTGCCATGATAGCACTCTGGGATGGCTTGGGACAGCTACAGCAGAATTTCTTGCTATTCCTATATTAAGCATGTGTTCTTAGAAACAGCTGGTGTGTTACAAATGCAACTGAGTGCCTTAAGAAGTGGGATGATTGGAATCCCACTCCTAAGCACACAGGCTGTCGATGTTTGAGATTTGGTAAATGAGATAGCAGTATGGGGTATGATGGGACCTGACAGGGTGGAGTATAAGAGTAGGAGCCAAGCTCCATGCCTTCACGGACTTTGTGAACCCGTGTCTTTCACCTAACGTGGACCGTGGAGGACTGTTGTGGGAAGTAGTTAGTTTATATTTGTCAATCAATTCTCAGATCTTTGCAGTAAGATGTTGGCTGAGAAGAATGCTTTGTGACAGTCTTCATGGACAAACATGGATGGCATATGGATAGCTGTGAGCAGTCATTCTTCATTTCTTCTGAGATAAAATGGTCAAATTAGTGTGGGAGGACTTTTTATTCCGTTAGATATTGGGAAAATACCCTAACCTTAAGGCACATATTGGCAGTAGATGCTGCCACATATTTTGCCTTCTATTAAAAATAATCATAACTAACAATTATGTGGTATATAATTTCAATTTGATTTTATATGCATTGTCCAGTTGATCTTTCAGAAAACAGTTAAGTGGGTAGAACAAGTATTACTGTTATTGTCCTCATTTTAAAAGATGAAAAAACTGAGATTCAAAGAGGTTAAGTGACTTGTCCAGTTTATTTGCATAACAAGTAGTGTTATGTTCATTACTGTTTACCTTTCTTCCTTTTGACTCCCTACTTTTGGGGTCCAGGAGAGTGTGTCCCTGGTTCTTCATTTACCATTTGATTATTCTTCCTCAGTATAATTTTCTGGATTCTTTTCCTGTCTTCCCTGAAGTATTGGCATTCAAGTTTTTCATTTTCTCTTTCCCTTCTCTCCCTTTTTTGATAAACCGTCCTTGGAAAAACTCATCCATCCTCTTTACAAACCAAAGATTGGTTTCCTCAACATTCATTTCAACCTCTTCCTATTGCATCTTTCCATACAAATAGAAGTTGGGAAACTAAAAAAAAAAAAAAAAGAAAAAAAAAAAAAAATCACATTTCCAGACTCTCTTGCAGCTAAGTTTCAGGGTACAGAATAAGCTTCGCCAATTAGAAAATACATAAGATTTTAACATCTTTATTGAGATATAATTCATGTAACATACAATTCATGCACTTAAAATGTATAATTAAATGGCTTTTGGTACATTCATAGGGCTGTGCAACCACCATCATAATCAAGAAAATATGTAAATTTTGAAAGGCAAAAGGCCAAGGCCATCTATTTGCCACTTCTGATTGTCACTGCTGGCAAGCACTGGGTTTTCTTGGCACCACTTTTGTAGTATCCAGTCACCAGCTTCTTGTATGGCAACAGGCATTTGCAGCAGCAGTGGTGGCTTCCTGGTGACTTGATTGAGCCTCCTAATTATTATGGCAATTGTAGCTTTCCTGGCATATTATTTCTGCAGCCATTTTCTAGGCATTGTTACTGAAAATTCAACTTAGAACTTGCTCCTTCAGCCTTTCCAATGATTTCATAAAACACTTAACCCACATATTAATTTCTTTGCTGAATCAAGTAGCTAGAGTGATTTGTTACAAATTAATTGATTTGAGCCCAATGTTTTATCTTTAACTTCCAACTTTTTACTAATCTCCCATCTTGAAAGGCATTCATGGTCAACATGCCCCCAAATGAACTCATTATCCTCAGTCACAGACCTTGTCTCCCTCCTGATTCTCTTACTTCAGTGAATAGATCTACCTGATAGCCCATTTACCCTGCCAGTAACCTTGGAGTTTTCCTTAACTACTTTCCCCCAAATCTCCCCTTTCATTTTTTACAATTAGTTTATCAGTTACCAAATCCTAGATCTCAAGGTTCTCTGTCATCTCTGCAACTGCCTGAACCCCTATTCTCTGTTGCTCAGATTGTTAGGAAGAGTAGCTTATAACTTAACTTATTCCTCACTAGCCCTTGTCACACTCTCAGATCATCCCACATGGAGGCCAGAGTGATCTATCTAAAGCAGGGGTCCCCAACTCCTGGGCTATGGACTGGTACTGGTCTGTGGCCAGTAAGGAACCGAGCTGCACAGCAGGAGGTGAGTGGCAGGCAAAGTGAGTGAAGTTTCATATGTATTTAGAGCCACGTTCCATCACTTGAATTAACACCTAAGCTCCACCTCCTGTTAGATCAGCGGGGGCATTAGATTCTCATAGAAGCCCAAACACTATTGTGAACTGCAATGCGAGGGATCTAGGTTGCGTGCTCCTTATGAGAATCTAATACCTGCTGATCTGAGGTGGAGCTGAGGTGGTGGTGCTAGCTCTGGGGACTGGCTGCAAATAGATTAACATTAGCAGAAAGGTTTGACTACAGAGACTGTAATAAATCAATTGCTTGCAAACTCATGTCAAAACCCTATCAGTGAGTGGCAAGTGACAATTAAACTGCATCTTGTGGCAGACTTTACAGTGGCAAGTGAGTTAATGTACTTCAATTGTACAGCTGCATCTGGTGGCCTTAAAAGTATGTCTAAGATAACTTCAAATCTTGTATGTTCTGGATTAAAGTTAAGGCAGAATATCCTGAGATTGCCACAAAAGCACTGAAAAGCCTACTTCCATTTCCAACATCCTATCTTTGTGAAGCAGGGTTTTCTGCAGTGACAGCAACCAAAACAAGATTACAGAGTAGACCGGACATAAGCAACACACTTTGGATTTCACTGTCTCCCATCGCCCCCAGATGGGACCATCAGTCTAGTTGCAGGAAAACAAGCTCAGGGGTCCCACCGATTTTACATTATGGCAAGTTGTAGAATTATTTTGTTACATATGACAATGCAATAATAGTATAAATAAAGTACACAATAAATGTCATGTGCTTGAATCACCCTGAAACCATCATCCCCTGCCCCGCCATCCCCCTTCCTGTCCCAGTCCCTGGAAAATTGTCTTTCACGCAACTGATCCCTGGTGCCAAAAATGTTGGGGACTGCTCATCTAAAGCACTGATCTCATCATGTCATGTTCTTTCTTAAAATCCTCCAGTAGTTCCTCTTGCCTAGAAAGTAAAGTGTATGTAAAATTTAAGTTTCCTTAACATAGCATTCAAGGCCCCTTATGACTTGGGCCCTGTTTAGCTCTCCAGATCTTTTCTGTGCTATTTCTTATTTTTTTGTATTTTGTACTTTAGCCATATTGAACTATACACCATGGCTTTTAATGCTCTCTTATTTTTGAGTATGGAGTTTCTCAACCTATTTTACTGATGAATTCTTATTTGTTATTCAAAAATCCTACTCAAGTGTCATCTTTGTGACTATGAAGACTTTACCGATCAACTCCCCTAAATGACTCCCCCCGCCCCACAATTCTCTCTTCTGTTTGCTGCTTTCTATTGTTGCCTGTATTTCACGTGTCATGTTTGTTTACCTGAATTCTCTCCCATTAGTCTGGTACTGTGTCTCACTACCTGTGTACCCCAAGTGCCTAGCATAGAACCTGACACAGAGTAGATACTCAGAATATATCTGAAGAATTTAACTACAGTGGAACCCAGTCCCAGACCCAGTAATCTTTGACCAAATGTTTAAGATAAGGTGGATAAGCCAAGGCACTCTTCTTTAGCAATTCTACTTTTGGGTATATTCACTTCTGAGTCCAAGAAACAAACAAACAAACAAACAAAACCGAAAGCAGAGATTCAAACATATTTTGCACTAATATTCATAGTTACATTATTCATAATAGCCAAAATGTGGAAACAACATAAATGGCCATCTACAGATAAAGGAATAAATAAAATGTGATACACACATATGATGGGACATTATCCAGCCTTAAAAGGGAGTAAATTCTGATGCATACTACAACATGATAAACCTTAAAGACACTGTGCTATGTGAAATAAGCCAGACACAAAAAACAAATATTATATTATTCTACTTAGATACATATAATAGTAAAAATTCATAGAGGCAGAAAGTAGAAGAGTGCATATCAGGGCCTGGGGGAAAGGAGAATGAATACAAGGCTTCAATTTAGGATGACAAAATGTTCTGGAGGAGGATAGTGGAGGTGGTAGCACAACAGTGTAAATATACTTCACGCCACTGAAGGGTACATTTAAAATGGACAAAATTATAGATCTTATGTCTGTTTTACCATAATGGCTGTGGTCTGAATGTTCCCCCCAAAATTCATATGTTGAAGTCTAATCACCAATATGGAGGTATTCAGAGGTGGGCCATTTGGGAAGTAATTAACTCATGATAGCAAAGCCCTCACGAATGAGATTACCACCCTTATAAACAAAGGCCCTAGAGAGCTACTTTACCCCTTCCACTATGTGAGGACACAGCTAGAAGGGCACTGTCTGTGAACCAGAAAGGGAGTCCTCACCAGGCACTGAATCTGCCAGTGACTTGATCCGGGACTTCTCACCTTCCAGATCTGTGAGAAATAAATTTCTGTTGTTTAAAAGCTACCCGGTCCATGGCATTTTCTTATAGTACCCCAAATAGCCTAAGATAACAATATAAAAAAAGCAGTATTCTGATCAGGATACAGGAGTTCTATTCTCAGATCTTTCATCATGCAGCTATGTATAATTGAACTATCTGATACTCTACTTTCCTAGGACTCAGTTTACTTATCTATGTAGTAAAAAGCCTGGAATAATGGCCTGACATTTCCTTCTAGCTATAAAATTGTTTTCCCACCCACTGGAGGATCTAGTTCAATTAGGTTGAAGGTCCATGTCAAGAAACATACTGCAAAAGATCCACCACATCACAACCTGAAAGAATCTTTAACTTTTCTCCTACAGGCTCATGAAGGCCAGTTGAGTGTCAGCAGAATGGTCCTAGCAATGGTTGACCAGAGTATATGCATCCTTTCTGTCCATAGCATATCACAAATGGAATAGGAATATGTATCCAGGATTCAAATAATCATTCATTCAGCATTTATTATGTACCTGCCATGTGTCAGGGACTCTACTCAGTGCCAGGAGTATAGATATCAGTAAGATGTGTGGATCAGAGCATTTGTATAATAGTAAAGTAGGAAACACTGGCATATTAACAAATACTTAAGATAAAGGAATTCAATATTAAAAAACAAAAGAGAGATGTGCAAAGAACTAGGGATTTGTAGGGTCCCTTATTGCCTGTGAGGAATAAAACATCACAGAGAAAGTCTATTTTGAGCTAGTTTTGAGGGATGAGGAGTTCTTGAAGCAGGAGCTGAGTAGTAGAATTCTTGATTTTCTTCTTTCTTGATCTGCTCTCTGTGTTCATGTTGCCCCATCACGGCAGCTGGGGTATGAGAAGAATTCACAAAAGTTGCTATATCCATGGTAGGATGGCGGCTATAAATAGCATTTTTCCTTAAATCTTATTTCTTCTGATACATTCTCAAAAATATACCCTCTCTTAATATCCTTTAAAGACCCCCTTAGGCAAAGATAAAATATTACCCACAATCTGCTATTCTCTTAATAGCTTTGCCAATGTTTGCTGTTCCAATGTCAACAGTCATTATATAGCGTGGCTTTCAATTTGGGATTAAACTTCTTTTATTCTTGCAGTAATCAGAAAAGTAATTGGATAGTTAGTATGCTCTTTGGAATTCCATTGAAAAAGAATGAGGTTCTGCCAGATCCTGTCATGGAAGAAGAAAACAGACACGAAAGGTGAAGAAAAAGCTCCTGAAAGGGAAGTGCTGACAGGTGACACCAGTCACAAAACAGACTTGCAGCACCCAAGGGGCACCAGCTTGGGAGATGTGCCAACATTGGCCTGTGGGTCCCAGCAAGCATGAGCTTGAAGGGAACTAATTAATTAAAGAGTGTCAAACACGTTGTCAGCATGCAGACAGCAGAAAATAAAAATGGACTTCACATGGTTTGACCAGTAGGGCAAGAGTAAGATCATACTGAACTCATACACTCTTTTTTCTGAAAAAGATAAGTTCTAGCACATTTTAATTCTATCATGGTTAGAAGACAAATTGCTATTTAAAATTCTGGCTGAAATAGTGGCTTCCTAGAAAGAGAGAAAGAAAAACTAGTATTTACTGAGCACTTACTATGTGCCAAATATTGAGAGAAGCCTTCTGGACAAATAAGTTGACACTTCAAGGGGCACAATTTACATTGTAGTACATGTGAAGTCGTGCAGGGTTTCAGCACTTCTGCCATTTTGTGCTTGTCAACTCATTTAATCCGTGTGAAAGCTCAGTGAAGGAGATGTTATTTTTACGGATGAGGAAACAGACCTGGCTCTTAACTTTAGCTCCCCAATGTATTAGCTATGCTATCTTTGAATGTTACTTAACCTTGCTGAGATTAGAAGTCCCTCCTTATTCCACTATCCCATATGGATGTCAGATGGCAGCCGTTGCAGTATAAATGGCTTCCATGGAAACAAAAACTAAGGAAATTGTCTTAAGTCTGTTTTGTTTTGCTATAGGAGATAACACAAACTGAGTAATATATAAAGAACAGCAATTTACTTCTTACAGTTCTGGAGGCAGGGAAGTCCAAAGTCAAGCAGCCTATGAGGTCTTGACCTTGGACTCCCCTGCCTCCAGAACTGTAAGAAGTAAATCTCCTTACAAGGTCAAGTATCTTATAAGGGCCTTCTTGCTGTGTCATCCCATGGCACAAAGCAGAAGGGCAAGAGAGCAGACACTTGCTAGAGAGGAAGGGAGACCAACTTACCCTTTTATCAGGAAACCACTGTCATGATAACTAACCTACTCCCACATTCATGGGATTAATCCATTTATGTGGGCAGAGCCCTTATGACTTAATCACCTCTTAAAGGTTCCAGTTCTCAAAACTTGCCATTGGGGATTATACTCTGAACACATAAACTTTGAGGGACACATTCAAATCACAAAATTGTGCTCCTAGATCCCCAGATTCATATCCTTCTCACATATGAATACCTTAATTCCATCTCAATAACCCCAAAGTTTAACTTATTCTGGCACCAACTCAAAAGTACAAAGTCTGAAATCTCATCTAAATCAGGTATGGGTAAGACTCAGGGCATGATTCATCCTGAGGCAAATTCTCTTCTAGCCATAAACCTGTGAAATCAAAACAAGTTACCTACTTCCAAAGTACAATGATGGAACAGGTATAGGATAGACATCCCTATTCCAAAAGGGAAAAATAGGCAAGAAGAATGGGTAACTGGTGCCAAGTAAAAACAAAACCAAACAGGGAAAACAACATTAACTTTTAAAGAATAATTTTCCTCCAACTCCATGTCCTGCATCCTGGGCACATGGGGGCCCTCAAGGCCTCAGGCAGTCCTGCCCCTATAGTTTTGCTGGGAGTAATCCACCCAGCAGCTCCTGCAGGTTGGAGTTTTGTGCTAGTAGCTTTCTCAGTCTGGGATTACACACTGGTGACCCTACAGTTTTGGGGTCTCATGAACTGCCCAGTTCTATGGCTCCAGTAGACATTGTCCTAGTGAGGATTCCTCAGTGGCTTTGCTCCTACAGCTTCATGAGACATCCCCTAGTGGGGGTTCTGTGTGAAGACTCTGCCTGGGCCCCTAGGTTGTCCATGACATCCTTTAAAATCTATGTGGAAGAAGCCATGACCCCAAAGCTTATATTCTGCATGCCTGTAGTATTAGCACCACGTGGATGCTACCAACATTTATGTAATGTACCTTCTGGAGTAGTGAGCTGAGATGCACTTGGGCCTAACTGAATCATGGCTAGGGCAGTTGAGTGGTGCTGTGTCAGAATTTTGGGAGCAGAGTTCTGAGGGAGCAAAGAGCAGCAAATGCAGAGGACCTTCAGGCATCTCTCTGGAAACCTTGCCCTCAAAATCCTAGATTGCCTCAAAAAATCTTTGAAATGTCTTTGGGTATCATTCTCACATTGTCTTGATGATAGCACCCAGCTTAATATCTTTAGCAAACAATCACTTGGCCATGCACTTGGTTCACTCTCCTAAAGATGCCTTTTCGCTCTTTACATGCTAGGCTGCAAATTTTCCATATTTTTACCTTCTGTTTATCTTTTAATTATAAATTATGTGTTTAAGTCATTTCTTGTCTCTCACATCTTATTGTATGCAGTTAAAAGTAGCCACATAGCTCCTTCAGTATCTGCCCTAAAAATGTCTTCTGTCATATATTCTAGTTCTTGAAGTTTGCCTTCCATAAAGTCCTCAGGTATGGACACAATTCAGCCAAATTCTTTGCTACTTTATAACAAGGATGAGTTTTATTCCAATTTCTAGTACCTTATTCCTCAGTTCCATCTAAGACCTCATTGAAAGTCTTTACTGTTTGTATTTCTACCAATATTTTGATTATGACCACTTAAGTAATTACTAAGAAGTTTCAGACTTTCCCTACATTTCATTTCTTCTAAGCCCTCAGCAGAATTGACCTTAAGGCTCCACTCATGGCAGTCTAGGCTTTTTCTAGCCTGGTTCTCCAAGTTCTTTTAACGTCTTCTCATTACCCAGTTTCAAAGTCACTTCAGGTATTTGTTATAGCAGAAGCCCCACTTTTTAGTATCAATTTTCTGTCTTAGGCCATTTTGGGTTATAACAGAATACTACCGACTGGGTAATTTATAAGGAACAGATTTATTTGCTACAGTTCTGGAGGCTGGAAGTTCAAGGTCAAAGTTCCTGAATTTGATGAGAGCCTTCTTGCCACATCATCCCATGGCAGAAGACCAACAGAGCACTTTGGTTCAGGAAAAGAAGGGGGCTGATCTTATCCTTGGGGACACACATACAAACCATAGCAGAAATAGTCCTAATGCTTTAGACTTGGCTGGCCTAAGCAAAATGCTGACATGGACAGAATTTGCCTCAACCATTTTTTCCCCTCATCAAAACTTTTCTCCTCAAGGTATGAGCTTTTTAAGGATCTTCCTGTCTTCAAAAATCTGCTCTCAAATTCTACCTTTATATCAGGGCATAAAATTCCCATGAAACTTTTTTGGTGTCAACTCTTTCCAAAATATCTGCATTTTAACAGATAAGTAAGCATTGAACTAGGGTCCTTTAGTAACCATTGGCCTCTGTCAGGAAACCTGAGAATCTTACCTGAAAAAGTTTTCCTGCTAAGTTCTTTTCTTTTCTTTTTCTTTTTTCTTTCCTTTTCTTTTCTTTTGTTTTCTCTTTTCCTTTCCTTTTATTTCTTTCTTTTTTTCTTTTTAGACAGAGTCTCACTCTGTCATCCAGGCTGCAGTGCAGTGGCACCATGTTGGCTCACTGCAACCTCCTTCAAGCAATTCTCCTATCTCAGCCTCCAGAGTAGCTAGGATTACAGGCATCTGCCACCATGTCCAGCTAATTTTTGCATTTTTAGTGGAGATGGGGTGTCACTACATTGGCCAGGCTGGTCTCAAACTCCTGACCTCAGGGGATCTGACCGCCTTGGCCTCCTAAAGTGCTGGGATTACAGGTGTGAGTCACCGCACCTGGACTTTGCCAAGTTTCTTAAGGAGTCCGTTGTTAGCATGGCATCTTCATTTGTGGCTGCTTCTAGAATTAGGCTCTTAGATTCATATTCTTCCTACAGAAGGGTACTGTAGTGTCTGTTTCACCCATAGGAAGGTTTCTGGCTCTATTATCACATTGTCCTCTTCAGTATCTTCACATTTTGGTGCTGTCTTTGGGCCCAGACACAAGGTTAAAAGCACTGCTCACAATAGAAAAAGATAAAGGAAGGAAGAGCAAGTACCCCCATGCCCATCCGAATGAGACCATCTTCACAATCCATTGCCATGCCTTGTCTCTATGGTTTGTTGTATTCCCCTCAGGAATGAGATACACCATATTGGGCTGGGCTCCTTTTCCTAATCTCATCAGACTTGGTTATTTTTCCTTATACACAACAGACTGCCCACTGATCTTACAATTGCAGAAATAAAAATAAATAAATAAAATAGTTGTTCTTTACAACAATGTTGGACATTCTTGGTTTCATCAAAAATAAGAGAAATATAGAAGACAGATGTTTAGGCTTCAGGGTATTGTTAAAGCGGGGGATGGAATTTGGGTCACCCATGATATTTCTTCATGCTATAAAATCACACTAGCAAATAGTCAACTACTTCATGTAACTTGAGGCTATTCTCGCTTAGACTTCAATAATAATTTCTCCCTTAACCAGTGGGCACCATTGCCACTTACTTAAACTATTCCTACAGAGATGATTCATGCCTGCCTTCAGGTTTCTGTCTGCTATATTCTCCTTCAAGGAGCTTAGAAAAACAGGTTTTCATTTTGTTTCACTGTCCTGAAACTTTTGGAAGAACTGAAAAGAGAGAGGGAGAGAAGTAATATCCACTGAGTACCGATTATATGGTTGGCTCTTTGTATAAATGACTTCACTAAATTCTTCTTAAAGATACTGTGTTGCAGTTCTTATTATTGCCATTATACACAGTTAGGAATGCTATATCCTATACACTGTACTGAATTTACCAAGTCATTCACTATAAATAGCAGAGCTGTGAAACAAGCCACTCTCTCATACCATCTCACTCTACCATTGCCCCTGACACTCTCAGTCCTAGTCCTAGACTTTCCTCATTATCTCCATAATGTGAGGAAACTGGGAGGAACTTATGTTCTGTGGGAGTTACCTTTGGTTTGTATATATGCTGCATCTGTCTTTGGAAATTATTGTTAATCCTAATCCCAAACGGCAAAGCAGTTCAGGTCAGAGGAAAACAGAAGAAAAGCTGTGAATCAGCAACAGGAAATCACAGAGCTGAGAGAGGTTTGAACTTCATCTTAGTTTCTTCCCTCTTTGGAGACAAGGGGCCCTGAGGCCCACAGAGAGACTGATAAGTACAGGGTCACATAAATCATTAAGCTCAGCTTACAACCCAGATCCTCCAGATCTTGATGGCTGGTGCTTCAAAGAACATTCATATGACCACATGCAGTGTTTCTTCCTCCACATAGTTCCACAGTTTTCTATCTGAGCCTTAGAGTGGGGTATGAATGCAGCCGTTAGGGGTGTGCTGAGAAAAAACAATCCAACATACTGCATTGTTTTAGGATGTCATGTTATTCTGTTAAGGACCCTAGACATTCACAGGACATTCAACCTCAATAACTGGATATATCCACTACCAAGATCAGAGTTAGCAGTGCAAGTCCTAGCACATGACACCTTGCTTGTTTTGATTTATCCATTGTCTAAACAATGATCTAGAAGTTGGATTCTACTTCTAAATCACCTGGTTTTTCATTGTAAGTGACAACTTTTGCATTTTATTAGCCTGGTCTACTTTTTAATAAGCCTTTACAGGACTAATATATCATAAAAACATCATTAAAACATTCCTCTCTACTGGTTATAAATTGCCTTGATGGTACTATGACTACATCTCCCAAAGCACCTTTGACAGAATGAGCCTTAAGATCCAGGCATGTCATTGTCATAGCGGAAGGATGACATTGCAGCTGGCCTGACTCCTTCCCCTCTGCAAGAAAAAGACATATGGTGGTACAAGAAAAGAAGACAGACAACTGTCCAGGGCATCATCAGTGGGTATGTCAGTGATGAGGTAGCTGTTAGACTTTAGAAACCCACTTAACTTCTCTGGGCCTTCTCTTTATCTGTAAAATAAAATCTACCTTGTCTAGCTCACAAGGTTGCTGTGAAGAGCAAATAAGACAATGCATATGAAAGCATTTTAAAGAGCAGGTTGGGCTCTTCAGAAAGAAAACTCTGACAGATTTTAGTACACAGGTTGTTTATTGGAGAGTGCCCTTGGGAATCACACCTCTGAAAGAAAAGGAAGCCATGCTGGATAGAGGGAGAAATGCAGAAATTGTACAGGCCCAATGACAACCTCAGACACCCCAAAGGAAAAACTAGAGCTAGCTAGGACCATCAGCATTGTGTCAACTTTTGCTGAAATGGCCAAGCCTTTACGGCTGACATCGGTTAGTCATTAGATGTCAGTTGCCACAGGAAGGGGTGTGACTTAGGGCCATGTGGCTCTCTGCAGCTTAGGTATGAAAGATGAAAACTGTCTACTGACAGAACTCCTAGTAACTGGGGCAAAATTCTTTACTTGAAGAGAGAACTTGGTGATACATCACAGGTCCACCACAGTCCACCCCTTGTGCTGTCCAAATTCACATCTTCATTTACATTCAGGAAACAGCTATTCCAGCATTCCAGGGAGCCTCTTTTTGGGGGGGAAACATGAAAAAGGAAGATGAGTAGGATAAACTACAGGCCCTGCTGTGCTGCTGCAGCTGATATCAAGCCCACAAGAGATACTTTTGCTCACCCTTCTCCACTATCTACCTCAGATTCTCCTTACCTCTGCCAGCACCTTTGTTCATCTTATTTGCTGACCTGGCATAGTGACTGAGATCCTCAAGCTTGATGGGTTTGAACTCCTGGTCCCAGTGCACTTCTCAGGCCAGGCTTGCTTTACCTGATCACTTCCTTTCATCATTAGGCAAGTGAGTACCAAGAGGCATGCAAATGGATCTCCTGGGTGCCAAACATAGTCTTGCCTGCCCCAGTTGTGTAAAACCAGCCCTCTGATGTGGGTTGGTCCCTACGCACAAGAATCGTGAAATGAGCAGATGGAAGCTGTAGTTTACTCTATGTATTCAATGTACTCTAGCTGTGTTCTCTGGCTGGAATGTTCCCCCTTGGGTGACCAGGACTGCTAAATCCACACAGTCCAACATTGTGAGAATGGAAAGCATAAATTTTCTAAGTGGTTCCTTAAGATTGATAGTAGCTGGATTGCTTCCACCACCACGCTTGATTCACATGCTTATGTATTCTGAATATTGGAAACAGAGCCCATGTATAGATCTTTAGTTCAAATTATCTGCCGTGTCCTAGAGACTGGCACAGAGTTCTTGTAAGGTACAACTTCTAAGCTGGTGCTTCAGCCTTATCTTCTGCAAGCTATTCCAATACTCTATCAGGCCAGCAGTGTCTGAATGATGAGATATATGGCCAGTGAATCTAATGGTCTATAGTCTCTTACTGTCTCTGCTGTATAGGGTCCCATGGTCTGATTCTCAGATATGTAGGACCCTATGTTGGTGGATCAAACACTCTGCCTTTAGGAATATTTCCTCTCACAACTCTTTTTCAGGATTAACCCTGAGTGAAAATACAGTTTAGCCATCCACTTTCAGCTTTGACCACAGAATGGACCAACACATTCATCTGTATTTCATGGGTCTTTTTTCCCTCAGTTAGCTGTTCATAGGGACCTCCCCTACCTTTTCCTTACTACTGGGCCTGTGATCTGACAGAGTGATGCCAGTGCAACAACGGTGGATAACACTGGAGTCTGGGCTCCATGCAGCTGACTTGCATCTTCCATTTGCCCTGCTTGTGCTGGATTCCAGATGCCCCACTTACATCTCACTATGTGTTATTCTGGGCCTGTCTGACTTCATGATTGGCTGGATCTGACAGAAGCCAGTTTGTGATAGACCATTCTGGATGCATAGTCATTTGATGTCCCGTGGTCAAATGCTATAACTATCAAGGGTTAATAGCATGCCAGCTGTTTTTCAAAAAGTGAGTAATTCTGCAGTACAAATGGCATGGCCTTACTCAGGAAGCTCGGGCACCTGTGTTAGTCCCCCACTGGGCTTGTCATAAACTCGATAAGGCAACTTTTCCCACCATGGGCACCTCTAATAATACCATAGGGTCTTCAGCATGTTTGAGTTGCATCCTAAACCAGCTACTGGAGGTCCTGTTTTCGACTTTGGATTCTCTAAAAACTAGCATCCTTCTTTAGACAAACGGAAGCAGTATTCTCGGGATATGTTGCCTTCAGAACATGAAAACGTCTAACACTCACTAATCTTCCTTCTTTGTGGTAGGAAAAGTACAATGAAATAATTTGACTATTCCCTTCGGATGGCATGACCCAGCACGTCCCTAACCACTAGATCTCATAAAATTGTACTAATATTGCAGGCCTCTTGATCTTTGTAGGATGTATCTAAATACTGGAGCACATGTGTCGTACTAAGGCCTCCAAAGTGCTAGCCACTTGTTCAACTCTCTGTAGGTCAGCCCCCCTTGGTTATCACTCTGATCTTCCTGTTCATTATAATAATCACATCCACTTGTCTTCCAAGTGGCTTGGATCTGGCTTCTGTGGTTTGGGGTCCTATCATTTCCACTGCTGTCAGTGAGCCTAAGTCTATAATGGCTTCACCCAACATCTCAGGTCCATAGACAGGAACACCACTGAGCTTTTTAGTGGTGCTGGTGCCCTTCTCACAAGAGCAATTTTATGGCCTCAGCAACTGGTGTATCCTCTGGGTTTTCCATGCAGCATAATCATCTGGTGGGTTTTCTGGCTTTACATAGTATATCCGCTCCAGCATGCCCACTTCCCTATGCCTTTTGTTCCCTATCTCCACCAACTGCCTGAGAATTCCACATTTGAATCTCACTCAGTGTGGGCCATCACTTTTTCCAAGTTTCTAGAGCCATCCTAGCAGCAAATTTGCACTTTCTCCTCGGGTCCTTGCCAGGCTGTTAAATCCTATTTCTCAAGAGAATACTCCCAAATTTTAAAACTCTCCCTTACTCAATTTAATGTTCTCATCCTTTTGATCAAATGCCTCAAATCTAATCCACATTTTTTTAAGCTCCTGCCACACTTGGTGGCTGGGTTTTACAGCTCCTATGGGGTGTGTTCCCTTTCTCCCCTTATTAGGTCTAGAATGTCCCCAGCTGGGTTTTCCTGTGATTTAATCCCAGGGGTCTGGAGAGGAGTCAGCTCCAGGGAGGGGGACATGTCTTTTCGCAGGAGAGAGGCCTTTTTGTATCCTTTAAGCAAGGAAATAAGGTTAACGGGGAGTGCTGGGCCATTTCTGCAGGCTCAGGGAGTTTCTGGGGACCTAAGTATTTGAGACATTCAGAGCCACCAACCAGCTCTTTCCATCCCCTATGTAAGGGTCCCAGGTTTTCCCAACCAATGTCCTGACCATGAAACAGCAGTCCAGCCTTGGTTCAGAATTTAGCCTTCTTGGGAGGTTGGCTACATTTATTATTAATGTTCCAGCCCTGGTCCTAAGCATTCTCTGCCATTCCATTGCAGGAGAAGAGAGTATCTTCATGTGTCAGCAAGGAAGCCTTCTTGTTTTCATATTTGGCTTTCAGTTGCCTGTTAATTGCTCTTAGCCTTTCATTATCTTTCTCTAGAATGTCATCCAAGCTAAGTATTAATCATTGAAAGCTATCCCTAAAGTTACTTTCCCCTCACATTTTTCAAAAGTCTGGTACATTGCACCAGTCAATGTATTCCCATCTACCTATATACCATCCCAGTTCACCCCAGGTGAATTATTTCTATTTGCTGCACACTGTGAGATGTGCTTTAAATGTGGCCTTTTTCAGTTTTCACATCAACAATGTGAGGTTTGGCAGTGGGATCTTCCAAACCCCAGGCTAAACAGCAGGCTCTTTTTTTTCATTTGAGGCACAAAGAAGTAGGAAGACCCACAAGTCCTATCGTGCCATTCCCGATATACAGACTCTGAAGTCAGTTCTTGCTTCATTTCTTGGAAAAATGTAGTTACGTCTGCAGAGCATAAATCTGTGAAAACACAAAATTAATACATCATATCCATCTTCAAAGTATCCACATTTGGGAATTGGGAAACTACAGTGAGTATTTTTTCTGCAACAAATCAGAGACTAAGCCAGACACTGAAGCCCCAGAATGCACCTGTGTTCAACAGTTCTATCTGGGGAGTAACCCGCCATGATCTACTGCACTAGCTCTTTCAAAGAGAAGCCTCAGAAGGGAGGAGAAGAATGTCTGAGGGTTTGTCTGGGGAAAAATAAAAGAAATAATTGTTCTAAAAAAAAGGAGAAATTGGTATTTCACTGGCAGCCCAAGTTGCACAGGAACACTTTAAACTTCTGTGGCCAGTATCCTTCATCTGAAAATCACCAACTTGTTTAAAAAACCCTCATCTGGGGATTTGGTTGCCTGCAATCACACAACCTGAAACTGAGTGTGTCTAGATACCCATATGTCCACAGCAGGGGGCCCTGGGGTACTCTGGTGGGCTGCAGCATGAATTCTGCTCACCAGCATATGCATGGGAAGCAGCTGAAAGAGAAATCCATTTTTCAACATAAGTTATCAGTCATTAAGAACGAGGAGGGACGTGGAAATGAGATCATGATTTCGATGAGCCCCAAGGTGTATGATAGAGGGGGCATTTCTGCCCCAGACTTGGCACTTGACCACGCTGTACACTGTCCCCAATTTTGGCTCCCTTAAGATAGAGACAACATGATCCTGTCTAAGAACAATACATGTGGCCATGGTGCACAGAGCTTTGGGGTGTGTGTGTGTATGTGTGTGTGTGTATGTATGTGTGTGTGTGTGTGTGTGTCTGTGGGTAATGAATCTAAAACCCTCCCTTCAAATTGAATTTGGTTTAATGTTTTTCTGTCTGCACCTACAGTATTTAATTTCTCTCTCATCTTATTTAACTGTGAAATTGTACTCTTTCACTGGTAAAGCATTTTGGCATGCTGCAGGGATAAATGGCATTGTGGAAAATAAAGCTGAGTTATGTTGTAGTAATAATATTAAAGCAGCTCAGAAAGAGGCTTAGTAGCACCTGGCATAGTGGGTGGCCACGTGGACTGGAAGTCAAGGACCTGAGGGCTCATCCTCATCCTACCACCGTATACCAATGTGTGCCTTTAGCCAAATCATTGATCTTCTTTGGGTTCCTGGTTCTTTATTGACAAAATGGACAGATGTAGGTGATATACAAGATCTCTTTCCACTTCAGCAGATTCTGGTCGGCGTCACTTTGCAGAATTCTTTTATTCACCTGCAAACATTCACCTACCATTATGTGCCTTTTGGGGATTCAGGGATAAATAAGCTATGGTCCTGCTTCCATAGAATTCAGAGTCTAATTCAAGAGGGTCAGCAGTGTCATGAGGAACGTAAACATACATTAAAATGACTACAACACAATAGCCATCAGAAATATGGAACTTTTAAGGACAGGGTAGTTAATTCTGGGTGGTGGAGTGAGCAGATCATGTCATGAGTTGCAAGATAATATAATATTTATCTGGATAACAGGCAGGAAGTTTGCCAATTAAGAAGAGTGGGATGTACAAAGATCACTCCAGGCTAGAAAAACCCCAGGTACAAAGGGACATAAGCCAGACACAGAATGGCATGTTTACAAGACAGCAAATAAGCTAAAGGGGGAATGGTGGGCCACGACACTGGCAAAAGTTACATTGGGGGTACCTCATGCCTGACCATATAGAAAAGAGGGAAGTAAGTTTAGTTATTGCCATGTAGTACATACAATACAGATTCGAAATAGGGAGCATTTATAGAAACTGTTGGAAAAAGAAATAGATGTGGTCGAGGGAAAAAGGTGAAATAACAATTATCTCTGTGGTGGTTGAGTGGAAAAAGATAAAATAATAATGATTCTCAGTTTCAAGCTTGGTGACTAGGTGAGTAGCAGGAATACTTCCAGAAACAAGTACCAACAAATTCAACGAACAGTTATTTAAGCCATAATAGAATTGGTTATTTTCTGAATAGGAAACATGGAATGAAATGGTTTTGGAAGATGAAGTTTCTTTTTGGAATCAATGTTTTCATCATGATCCAGAGCACTTTATTCATGTTCGAAGCTATGTTTTAGGTGCATATTGATTGAGAATCGTATATCTACCTGGTAGACTGACTTCCATATTATTATGGCACGCTACTCTCTATTGTTATTCTTGCCTTCGTTCTATATTTATTCTTGCCTTAGAGAATAATCGTGAAATATTAGTACAGTTACATTGGCTTTCTTTATCTTTTTCTAGAGTTTGCATGACATATGTTTTTATTTTGAATTTTTCTGTGTATTTATAATTAAGACATTTCTAGTAAGCATCATATAACTGGGTTTCATTATATTATCCAGGTGATAACATTAATATTTTACATAGATTAGTTAATTTAAAGGTAATTTCAGACATATTTAAGATTTTATCTACGATCTTACTATTTTTTTCTTTTTGATCCACCCGCTTTATGTTATTGTCTTTTGTTGATTTCTTTTAGAATAATCAAATATTTTTAGTATTTAATTTCTCCTTTCAAGATGGGTAGTTATATATTCTTTTCCAATTTTGGGGGGAGGTTACAGTAGAGATTACAACATTTACCACTGACTGATTATAGTCCAAAACAAATTGTTACCATTTCTGTCCTTTTGTTATTTAACATTTACTATTTATAGCCTTCTGCCTTTTGTGTTATCATTGTCATGTATTTTAATTCTATAACTATTTTAAATTTCACAAGATAATACTCTTATTATTCTGTATAGTCAGGATTTATTTATATTTACCTACATTTTACCGTTTCTGTTGCTCTTCTCTCCTTTTAATACCCTGTGTTTCCTTCTGGGATTATTTTCCTTCTCTCTACATAACTCATTTTACTATTTCTTTTTAGGGCAGATTTGCTGGTGAATTATTTTAGTTTCTGTTTGTCTTAAATTTATCTTTTAGTTTTAAAGGATAAAATTCTAGTTAGTACTTTCTTTCAGCACTAATGATGTCATTCCATTGTTTCTTGATTTTCATTATTTTAATTGATAAATCATCTTTCAGTTTTATTGTTGCTTTTTTGAATGTAATGGATCCTGTTTTTCTGACTGCTTTTGTGAGATTTCTCTTTACTTTGGTTTTTGGTGTTCTTTCTATGATGCGCCTAGGTATGGTTTAAGTTTTTATTTATGTTGATCTGTCTTTCAGTTTACTAATCCTGTCTTCTACTATGTCCTGCTACACTCATTCGGTGTCTAACCCATGTAATGAATTGTTAATTTCAGATTTTTATGTAGTGGTTCTGAAATTTCCATTCATTTCTTTTTTATAAACTCTAATTCTCTGGTGATATTACAAGACTTTTATCTACCTTCTGCATCTTTTCACCCATTACATTAAATATATTAACCATGATTATGTTTAAGTTCTTTTCAGCTAACTACAGTGTCTGTGTGTTTTTTGTGTGTATGGCAGGTGGGGCGTGGCACACACATGCTTGCATGTGCCTGCCCAAGCACGTGTTTTCCTCTTGGTTTTTAGTCATGTGATTTTATTGGTCTTATCTTTGGTCAGGTAGATAGAATAGTAATTGATTACCTCCCTTAATCCATTTAGAGACACGGCTGAATCAAATTTAGTGTCTCTAGTAAGACCTAGTCTGTCTCTGGTTCATGCTGGGCCTCCAAGGTTTTCAACTAAAATCCTGCTGTGCTCTTTAAGATCCTTCCACGTGGTGCACACTGTATTCCAATATTTGTCTCATAAAACTATTCATGTTCTATTCTGCTTTTCAGAGGTTTTCTGCTTAGATCTTTAGCCTCCTTCTCTGCCCAGCCCCAGAATTCAGCAAATGTTCTTAAAGAAAAACTAGTTGCATGCTAAATTTCACTCCACTACTTCACCCCAGGTCTCAGCCAAAAACTCTGCCAGTTTCTCTATTCCCTAGCAGCAATTGGTACAAATCCCAGAATCTAAACCTCTTGCCCAAGCTCAGAATCACTAAATGCCGCCAGATTAAAAATGGTTGCAGAATTAAGCTCACCTCTTTGAGATCTTTCCCTGTCCAGTTTTAGCACACACAGTTCTCATAGCATCAGCAGCTATCCAATGCCTTTAAACAAATAATTGCCGCATTTTCTCTGACATTTTTAGCTGTCATCAGTGGGAGCACTGGCCTGATGCAAGGTATTCCAACCATCAAAAGTGGAAGCCCTTCCAAGCCTTTTACGTAGTTTTGCTTTGTCATCTCAAGATGAGAACTTTCTACCTTGTGCTTTTTGTCTCCTGATTGTAACCTGAGGTACTACTTATATCAGTAGGCCAGCATGAAAGAATGGGATGGATAGAAAAGAATCTTCCATTTACTTTCACAAACCACCAAACATACTTTTCTTTAGCTCAAATAAAAGAACTAGGTCACGTGCTCACTTCTGGTTATGAGGGAGTCTAGAAAAGTGATTATCTTGCAAAGGGGAATAACATTGCCATTATTGGCAATATTAATAAGCCAATTATGGTTTATTTTCCAAAACTGGGCATTTTGCCACCCCATTCCAATTAAGGTTCTATTATCAGGGAATAAAGGTGGTATGGAATGACCTTTGGATGAACAATCACATTCTACTTCACTGTGGTTAAAAGAGATGAGAATGTAGACAAAAGAGTATAATAAGTAGTCAGTGTCCTGCTTCTTGAAGGGATAAATAATAAATAAATGACAAGATATTCATTCTGGATTCAATGATTGGAGAGCAAAAGATAAGTATGCCCAATTGGTCTTTCCATTCCCTTTACTGACTTCCATACCTACTTGTGTGTCCTACAAGATTCAAGAAGGACAGAGACTGTGTTACTTCATTTTGTAGTTAATATGTTGTCAGACAGAAAGCATTCAATTGTCATTTGTTAATCTGAAGATAACTTTAAAGATTGGAGAGGATTTGAATAGTTCTAGAGGATAGGGCAACAGTTACAGTGATGGCATGGGTGTGTGTGGGGAGGGCGGGGGGAGTAAGCGGTTGTGAGGTCTGTGTGAGTGTGCGATATGTGAGGGCTAGACAGTGTGCAACAGCCTAGATCTGTTGGAAAGTCCATGCTGGTGATAAATGAGGCACTATCTACCAGGGCTGAACTTTTAAGAGCTCTTATACAAATAGAGTATGGAATGATAGGTATTTCACTGGGCATAAAAGGAAATCAAAGAATAATAAATGACCCAGCCCAAGGTCAGAATATATAAGATAGAATATATTACCTAATCCATATGGCCACCCCAACTCTCCAACCCTCCATTAAAATGAAATCCTTCCAGTGAATTTTAGGGAGTTTTGAAAGACATTCTTTGACCTAGACACCAGAGAAGTTATACACAGCTAGACTCCACTTAATTGCATAATGAATGAATCAACTCTTTTAAATCACTTTACAAAATCCCATACACTATCACATTTCCTTCCTTGTTACCAATACCTGTTAAATGCAGTCCTCATAGAGAAATAATTCACTTCATTGTATTTAAGAAAAAAATGCCCAATTGGAGTTCTTTAAGTGTTGCAGTTCTAATTATCTCACCCCAAATCCACTGTGAAGTGATAATTAAGGGCTAAAAGCTAAACCGATTACTGCAAAATTTTCTCCTGACAGCCATTTAATAGCTAATCAGGTGTTAAATCCCCAAATTATGCATTTCTCAGCAGCGCACTGATCACAATAAATTTTAAAAGTTTGAGTTATCAACTCGTCTTTCACAACTTTGCCCCAACACACCAAAGCTAAAGGAATTACGAATTTAGAGGATTCAAAATTCTTAATAATTTATTCCATTTCTTGACTTAGAATGCTTGTTTTCATTAATGGTCCTAAGCCTCAGTTCTGGTGAGAGCACCTTATCATAAGACCTGCCTTTGCCCAGTGAAGAATAACACATCTTGCTTAATTTGCATATTCATAACACCTACAACTAGGTCAGTGAAGCTCATGGAGCCAGTATATACACTAATGGTATTTACAACCATCTTATATGGCTTTCGTAACTTTAAATGTCCTGAGTTTTCACTGTTACATTACACATGCTCCCACTACAGGGGTACAAGCAGTCACACCATTGTTCTAATACTGCAATGTTGAAACTCTGAACTTCACTCTAATGGAACCACTCACACCACATCCAATCTACAGTGACCAGATAGATACCTTTCAGAGATAGAGTGTGAAAGGGAGAGCAAAAGAGTGACAGCAAGAACAAAAGTGAGAGAAAGAGAACAACAATATCTATGTGTTCATTAATGGACCGTCATATATACCCTCCTAATGTTGAAGAACTGTGACCTTACATCCCTACTGCAGAAATTCGGGGAGGTGCATTAATAGGAAAATTTTATTTAAGTAGACCAGGTGGTTTATATACATAGCGTGTGTGCAAATATATATATACACACACATCTATGTATAATTTTTCATTGTTTTGAACAATTCTAAAATAAAAGTAATCTACAAAGGCTATCTGTGGTCAGTTTCCACATTTTAATGATAAAACCAGTGGAGTAATATAACACATTTATTTCAAGGTCAATGGTTTTCAACCAAGGGAGATTTTTCACCCTAAAGGATATTTGGCAATATCTGGACACATTTTAGTTGTCACAAGTGGAGAGACGATATTATTGGCATTTAGTGAATAGAGGCCAGGGATTCTGCTAAACATTCAACAATGCACAGGAAAGCTCCCAGCTGACAATAACAAAAAATATCTGGCCGATACTGAAACGGGATAGTTCCCTTGTCCCCTTCATGGGACTCCTGAAGAGGTGGCTTGTTTACTCAGTCTGCAGCTGTTAACCCTTCACAGGAGGAGGCACACGCAGGTGAGTGGATGCAGGGGCCGAGATGAGTGCTTCTGGGTGCTGGCAAAAATAGAACTCCGTGCAGCCCCACGGCAGCATCTGGCGAGGGTGGGGGTGTTATCCATGACCCCTGAATCCCCAGAGGACATGTGTTATAGTGTGCTCTTTTAGCTTTGCCATCCAAGGATGGCTTAAGTGTTTAATGACTCAGTGTGACAGCCCTCTGTATCTTGAGCTCTGGTTTGGCATCCAGGAGGAATCAGGTCGCAGGAACGAATTGAAGGTGGTAAATGTGGAGGATTTTATTGCTAATGAAAGTGACTCTCAGTGGGTTGGGGAGCTGGAAAGGGATGCAGTGGGAAGGTGGTCTCCCCCTGGAGTTTGGCCATCCCTGGCCAAACTCTTCTCCAAAGTCCCGCCACCAAGTCGTCCCTTTAAAGGCAAGCTGCTCCTCTCTAATGTCCAGCTGCTGCTTCGCTGCTTCTCTGCCACTCCAATGCTAATGGAGCCTGGGGTTTTACGGGTATAAGATAGGAGGCAGGGCAGGCCAGGATGGCTTTGGAAAAGGCAACATTCAGACTGGAAAACAGGAAGGCATGTTCTCACTTTGGGCCATGGGTCCAGGCTTGAGGGTGGGGCTTCGCCAGGGCCGAACCCATCTCTGTATGGTATTTCCCTGCCTCCTGTGACTATTGATAATGCCAACAGTGCTAAGGCTGAGAAACTCTGCTCTAGACTAGAATCCCATGGCTTTGACACTTCACTACATCTGTATTCCCCAGTCCTTGGGGAAAGTTAAAGGGCATGATAGAACATGGGGACAAAGTCCTGTAGATCTTATTTTGAGGGTCCATTCTGTTCACCATCTCTTTTTTTTTTTTTTTTTTTGTGAGACCAAGTCTCACTCCATCACCCAGCCTGGAGGGCAGTGACATGATCTCAGCTCACTGCAATCTCTGCTTCCCAGGTTCAAGCGGTTCTCATGCCTCAGCCTACTGAGTAGCTGGGATTATAGACACACACCATCACGCCCAGGTAATTTTTGTATTTTTAGTAGAGACAGGGTTTTACCACATTGGCCAGGCTGGTCTCAAACTCCTGACCTCAAGTGCTCTGCCTGCCTTAGCCTCACAAAAGTGCTGGGAATTACAGGGGTGAGCCACCAAGCCTGGCCCACCATCTTTTAAGAGAATATATAATTCTACTATTAACTCCATCATCTTTTTCTCCCATTTTTTTAAATCTCCATTAATTCTCCTCATTATTCACCAAAATGCCTCCTCACTGCCCAGATACATTGTTAGTTTAATTTTGTATTTACATATTTATTTAGCAAATGATCTTCAAGTGCCTATTGTATGCTGTGTATTGTCCTTGACCTCATGGATGTTAATTAGACATTAGTGGTAAATACCAAGAAAGATGTAATAACTATAAAAACTTAAGAAAAAATATATATAACAGATCACACATATTTGTGGATCCTGATGGGGATTATTTTATTTGGACTGAGATTTTCTTGGAGGAATAAGTAGGGAGAAGCACATCAAAGAATAAAAATTGGAAAATGACCTATTTGTAAAAGGAATGGGTTTAGAACTGGGACAGTTCAACCTATAGAGGGTAAAGTCAAAGTATAATGTCATAAAATGATAAAAGTCCTAATTATTTCCTTCTTTTCTTCAATTTTTCTTCTAATTGAAATAGTACATGTGTTCACTTTCAAAATCAAGTAGTAATTAGTATGAATAAATAGCAGTTCAGTTTCCCTGTGACTTGACATCTGATCATCAAAAGTATTCACTTTTGCTTATTTTACCTGTTTCTTGTGACATTTAGTATGATATTTCTAAATAACATGCTTATACTACCATTTCTTAGTTTTTCCCAGCAGGGGTAGCCTCCTGCTTTAGAGGACCCCAAGTGTCATAAAGACACAAAACAACCTATTAGAAAACATGCAAGCACTTCCACCATGCAGGATCTGTTGCTCAGGACTCACGTAGAAAAGACTATTTTTCTAAACATTGGCACACATGACCGACACTACTTAAGCCCTAGGGAAGCACTTCTTAATATTTCTTTTCTTGTGTTCTAAAATCAAAGAGCCTGCCATTTGGTGGGTTGTGATACTACTGATGCATAGACATCACTTCACTGTGTGACACTAATTTGAGTGGCAGAAACTTTTTTAGTAAAGACAAAGGACAAATTAATTAACTTGTCAAATCCTGCCTCTCAGATTCTTGAATAAAGACTCATTTCCCAGGAACTTCTAGGGTCCATTGTCTAGTTCCTAATGTATAGTTTCATAAGTAATCACAAGTCAACACAATATTTACAGTAATTGCATGTGGTGACTGAGGAAAAATTTTGCATTATTAAACAATTTATGCTATTCCTCATCAAATTTGGGAAGCTTTTAAAAATTAATAGACTTTAATATATTTTTTTAAAATTTTGTTTTTTGGAACAGTTTCAGATTTACAGGAAAATTGGGCAGATAATACTGAGTGTTCCATGTAACCCTCTATGTCTTTTTCACAATTTCTCCTACTATTAATATCTTACATTAGTGTGGTCCATTTGCTATAATTAATGAACCAATACTGATATATCATTATCAAGTAAAGTCTAAAATTTACATTAAGTTTCACTGTGTTATACAGTTCTGTGTGTGTGCACGAGAGAGAGAGAGAGAGAGAGAGAGAGAGAAAGAGAGAGAGTAAGAGAGATACAGTTCTGTGGGTTCTGACAAATGCATAATGCCATGTATCTACCATTACGGTATCATACAAAATAGCTTGGCTGCACTAAAATTCTCCTGTGCTTCATCTGTTCATTTCTCTACCTACTTAGAAATTCCTTGAAACCACTGATTTTTTACTGTTTCTGCAGTTTTGCCTTTTTCAGAATGCATTATATTGTAATCATATAATATGTAGTCTTTCCAGACTAGACTTTTGATTTAGTAATGTATATTTAAGGTTTCTCCATATATTTTTGTGACTTGATGCCTTTTTGTAAAAAGTCACTGAATAATATATCATTGTATGTACTGTAGTTTGTTTATTCATTTGCCTATTGAAGAACATCTTGCTTGCTTCCAGTTTTTGGTGATTATGAACGAAATTGCTATAAACCTCTGTACAGGTTTTGTGTTTTCAGAAATTTCTTCAAATATTTTCATCTACCTTTTTCTCCATTCCCTTCAGGGTTCTAGTTACATGCATACTGGACAGCATTTCACCTCTGCATAGGTCTCTAAGACTTTTTTCATTTTTCGATTTTTAAATTCTCTCTGTTCTTTAAATGGCATAAATTTATTGATCATTTTGTTTATTGAGTCTTTTTGTTATCACAAATCTTCTGTTGAGGCCGTCTAGTGAATTTTTAGGTTCAGTTGTTGTACTCTTCAGCTCTAGAATTTCTACTTGGTTCTTTCTTCAATTTTATTAATACTTTCAATTTATTTGTCGAGATTTACTCATTAATGCAATTTTTAAAATTCATTGAACTTATTTATATTGTTTGATTTAGAGAATTTTCTGATAAATATATAATAGTATCTGGGCCCCACTTGATATCTGTTTGTATTGATGCCTCCTTTTTTCTTTGGTATGGATCAGCCTTTTCTGTTTATTTACATCTCTATTGATTTTTGCTTGAAGACTGAGCATCATAAATAATATGCTATAGTGACACTGGATTCTGTACTGTTCTTCTAAAGATGACTGAGGTTTCTGCTCTAACATACAGCTACTTTGTCTGGACTCCAGCTATGAAATCTGAGTTCTCGTAGACGAGAGTTTTTTGTTGTTGTTGTTGTTGTTGTTGTTGTTTCTCCAGCTTCCAGCTGCTGGAAAGTTGAAAGCATCCAGCTGCTTGAAAGTTTATTTTCATCTTGGTCCTCTAATTACCTTCCCTGTGCCTGCATAGTTTAGCACTCAAGAATTTGAGTGGATTTATACTAAGATTTTGGGGCTTATCCTCTTTGTGATTGCTTTACTTCTGCAGTTCCCCGTAAATTTCCAGTTGCTTCTTCAGCCCCTACTGAAGTTCTTCCTACTGATATCCAAGCCAGTAAAGTTTCCACTTTTTGCCACACAAACTGTATGTGGATAGGGAATGCACTCAGCCAAAGGCATAATAAGTTTACAAATCTTATTAAGCAGCATTGTTTTTCCATTGTAAACAATCCTTTAGTTTCCGCCTGCTTTTTTGTTGAGCTCCCTGAGGTCTCCTGGGTATATGTACAGTTTAGCAGTCAGTCACTGATTTGAACAGAGTTAATACTCATATTTTGGATCTCAGCCTTTCTGATCCTCTCTTACTTCCAAAAATTGCTCCCTTAAATTTCCTGCTACTTGATGATCTGAACTTTCTTGTCTTCCACCTCAAGCTGACAAGACTGCAATTTTCTGTCACCAGAGCTGGTATGGGGATTGAAGAGATATTTAGGCAACAAAGTCACAAAATCCCAGTTCTCACCCAAAGCACTAAAAGTCTATCAAGACTATAGCCTTCTCCAGTCTCTACTTGTCATTGGTCATTTTCCAGTGCCTTCAAGTAATTGCTTTATTTTTACCCAGTTTTTAAAATAATTGTCTATAGGAGGTCAACTTCTTCATGCCAACATCACTGAATATTGTGATTATATCACATTAAATTTTAATTTTTTATAGATTTTAAAAGACAAAGCATTTAAAATATCTATGAGAATGAGTACATATTACATATATAAATATGTAATTTATTACAAAGTTTGGGGTGGAACTGTAAAGGAATAGCATTTTCATATGCAGTTGAAGTTGTTATCAGTATAAAATCAATTGTTTTAACTTTAAGATGTGTATATAATCCCCATGATAACCACAAAGAATATCTACAGATTATATACACAAAAGAAATCAAAGCATGTCGCTACAAAAAAAATCTACTAAATAAAAGGAATAAAGGGAGAAAATTAGGGACAAAACTATGAGACATATGGAAAACTACAAAATGGTAATATTAAGTCCTTCTCTATCAGTAATTAAATGTAAGTGGATTAAACTTCCCACTTGAAATGCGTATATTGGCTAAATGGATAAAATAACAGGACTCAACAATATGCTTCTTGAAATACACATATTGGCTAAATGGATAAAATAACAGGACTTAACAATATGCTTCTTGAAATACATATATTGGCTAAATGGATAAAATAATGGGACTCAACAATATGCTTCCTATATGAAGAGACTCACTTTAAATATAAGCACATTATAGGTTGAAAATAAAAGAATGAAAAAGATATTTCATGCAAATAGTAACCAAAAGAGAGCTGAAGTGATTATATTAATATGAAGCAAAATAGAATATAGGTCAGAACTTATCACAAGAGACAGGGCATTATATAACCACACAAGGGTCAATTTACCAAAAATATTTAATAAATATATATCCAATAAACATCAGAACTCTTAAATATATGAATCAAACATTGACAGAATTAAAGAGATAGTTAGATATAAATAATAGTTAGAGTCTCAAGACCCCATTTCAATAATGAAAAAACAACCATAGAGAAGATCAATAAAGAAATAAAGGACTTCATCGACACAGTAGTTCAAACTGAAGTAAAAGATAGATATATAAAGAACATTCTACTCAACAACACAATATATATTTTTCTTAAGTATACACATGGAACGTACTTCAGGATAAAGCATATATTAAGTCACAAAGCAAGTCTTAATACATCTTGAAAGATTAAACCATACAAAGTATTTTTTCCTGATCACAATGGAATGAGACTGGAAATAGTATCAGAAAAATTATTAGAAAATCCCTAGGAATCTGGAAATTAAATAACAGCTTTAAATAAACAATAGATCAAAGAAAAAATCACAAGTAAAGTTAAAAAATATTTTCAGACAAATGAAACTAAAAACACAACATACCAAAACCTGTGAGATACAGTGAACATAGTGCTAATTAGAACATTTATAGCAGTAAATGTTTACATTAAAAAGGAAAAAAGATCTCAAATCAACAACCTAACTTTACACCTCAAGGATCTAGACGAAGAGGAATAAACTAAACCCAATGCTAGCGGAATGAAGAAAATATTAAACATTAGAGCAGTATTTTAAAAATAGAGACTAAAAAATAGAGAACATCAATCAACCCAAGAGTTGGTTATTTGAAGAGATCAACAAAATTGACAGACCTTTAGCTAGATTAACTGAGGAAGAACAAAAACACAGAAGACTTATGCAGCTAAAATCAGAAGTAGAAGAAACATTATAGCAGATGCCATAGAAATGAAAATGATTGTAAGAGGAAAATTTCAACAATTGTATCCCAACAGATTTAATAACCTAGATGAAATAAATAACTTCATAGAAGCACACACCTTACCAAGACTGAATCATGAAACAGAAAAATCTGAACAGACCTATAACTAGTAAGGAGATCGAATGGGTAATTAAAAATCCTCCCGTTGCAACAACATAAAAGCGCAGAACCAGATGACTTCACTGGTGAATTCTACCAAATATTAATAAAAGAATTAATACCAATCCTCTTCATCTTCCAAAACATTGAAGCAGAGGTAAGATTTTCAAACTCACTCCATGAGGCCAGCATTAACCTGTTACCAAAGATGGACCAAGACTATGCAAGAAAACTAGAGACCAGTAATCCCAATGAATATCGATGCAACAATCCTCAACAAAATACTAGCAAACCAAACTTAATAGCATATTAAAATAATTATAAACTATAACCAACTAGGATTTCTTTTTGGAATGCAAGAGTGATTCAACATACAAAAATGAATCAGTGTTAACACCTCACATTAATAGAAGTTTTGCAAAAACAGATGATCATTTCAATTGATACAGAAAAATCACTTGACAAAATTCTACACCCTTGTATGATAAAAACACTCAACAAATTAGGAATAGAAGGAAACTACCTGAACATAATAAAGGTTGTGTTTTTTTTAGACCTGCAGCGAACATCATACACAATGGTAAATGACTGAAAGCTTTTCTTCTAATATACGGAATAAGACAAGAATGCTTACAATCACCCCTTCTATTTAACATAGTCCTGGAAATCTAGTCAAATCAGTTAGGTAAGAAAAAGACAAAAGGCTTTCAAATTAGAAGGAAGAATTAAAATTATCTCTGTTCACAGACAATATGCTCTCATATGTGAGAAAACTTAAGGATTCCACAACGCAAAAAGAGTTATTAGAACTAAGAAGTAAATTAGGAAAGTTACAGGATACAAAATAAACACACAAAATTCAACTGAATTTCTATACATTAACAATAATAATTCTAAAAGAAAATTAAGAAAACAATTCCTTTTATAATAGCATCAAAAGGAATAAAATATAATAAGAGTAAACTCATCCATAGGTGTAAGACTCATAAGCTGGAAATTACAAAATGTTGCTGAAAGAAATTTAAAAAGATACACATAAATGGGAAAACATCCAATCATGGATTGGAAGACTTAATATTGTTAAGATGTCAATACTACCCAAAGTGATGTATGGATTTAATGTAATCCCTTTCAAAATCCAATGGCATAAATGTATGAATAGAAAAATTCATCCTAAAATTTATATGGAATTTGAAGGGTCTCTGAATAGCCAAAACAATCTTGAAAAAAAAAGAACAAAGTAGAAGTCTCACACTTTCAGATTTTAGAATTTATTACAAAACTACAGAAATCAAAACACTATAGTACTGGTATAAAAGCAGATACATAGACCAATGAAACAGAAAAGGAAACTCAGAAACGAACCCTCAAGTATTTGGTTAACTAATTTTCAATGAAGGTGCCAAGACTATTGAGTGACAAAAGGGTAGTCTTTTCAACAAATGATGTTGAGAAAACGAATGTCCACATGCTAAAGAATGAAGATGAACCTTTACTTACATCACAGATAAAAGCTAACTTAAAATTAATCAAAGACCTAATGGAAGCAGTAACACTATAAAACTCTTGGAAGAAGGCATAAGGAAAAAGCTTTAGGACAATGGATTTGGCAATAATTTCTTGGAGGTGACCCAAAAGCACAGGCAACAGGAAAAAAACTGGATAAATTAGAGTAATTAATATAAATAATTCTGTGAATAAAAGAACAACATCAACAGAATGAAAAGGCAACCTATGTAATAGAAGACAATATTTGCAAATCACATATCTGATAATGAGTTAATATCCAGAGTGTAAAAAGAACTTCTACAACTCAACAACAATGTCAACAAAACACAAATATCTCAATTCAAAAATAGGCAAAGGACTTGAATAGATATTTTTTTCTAAAGAAGTTATCCAAATGGCTAAGAAGCACATGAAAATATACTCAATATCACTAAATATTAGGGAAATGCAAATCAAAATTACAATAAGGCACCACCTCACATCCATTAGTAAGTCTATGATAAAGAAAAAGAAGCAGAAAATAAGTGTTGGCAAGGATATAAAGACATTGGAATTCTTGTGCACTGTTAGTAGGAATGTAAATGATCTATTTGCTATGGAAAACTATGATGGCCCCTCAAAAATTAAAAATAGAGTTACCATATGAACCATTAATTCCACTTCTGAGCATATATCTTAAAAAAATGAATGCAGGGTCTTGAAGAGATGTTTGTACACCCACATTCATAACAGCATTATTCATAATAGTCAAAAGGTGAAACCAACCAAGGGTCCATCAATGGATGAACTGAAAAAGAGTGGGGCTTATGTATACAATGGAATATATTCAACCTTCAAAAGAAAGACTATTCTGACACATGGTTCAATGTGGATGAACCTTGATGACATTACGTTAACCAAAATAAGCCAGTCACCAAAAGACAAAAGACTGTATGATTCTATTTTATTGGATATCTTGAATATCAAATTGATAGAAATGGTGGTGACAAAGTCTGCGGGGAGGGGTAATGGGAAATTGTTGTTCAATGGGTAGAGCATTTCAATCTTACTAGATAAAAAAGTTCTGGATATTGGCTGCCCAGCAATATTAATTATCTCAATAAAGTGAATTGTATGCTTTAAAAAATTATGATGGTAAGTTTTATATTTATTTTTCCAAAAGTTTTAAAAGACCAGTCTTCTATTAATATATTCAAACACATATTTTGTTTGTTTTTGAGGTATCCCTTCTATAACTGTCTTCCTGCTCTAGTATAGGCTGGTCTCTCTTTACAGCTACTGTCAAGCTCTCCTTTTACCATTAGCTTAAGGATTCCTTCTTCTTCTTTTTTTTTTTTTTTTTTTTTTTTTTTCTTTTTTAATGGAGTTTCACTCTTGTTGCTCAGGCTGGAGTGCAATGTCGCTATCTCAGCTCACCGCAACCTCTGCTTCCCAGGTTCAGGGGATTCTCCTGCTTCACCCTCCCTAGTAGCTGGGATTACAGGCATGTGCCACCATGCCCGGCTAATTTTGTATTTTTAGTAGAGACGGGGTTTCTCCATGTTGGTCAGGCTGGTCTCGAACTCCCGACCTCAGGTGATCCGCCCGCCTTGGCCTCCCAAAGTGCTGGGATTACAGGCATGAGCCACCACGCCCGGTCAGTATTCTTTTCATTTAAATCTGTTGTTAGATCCTCTCATTCTTTGATCCTATGCCTTCTCTCTTTTAGTTTACTGCACTATTTTGTATAACACCTTCTCCAGTAGCTTCCAAAGAAGGAGTTCATGAGAGGTATTTTTTTTTTTTTTTAAAGAACTATCATGTCTGGAAATGTTGTTTTTCATTCTTATACTTGATTAACCATTTTGTTGTGGAAACCAGAATTTTGCAAATGTTACTTAATTTTTTTTTTTTCACTAGAGTGGTTGAAAACTCAACTGCCCTTTGGATTCTTCATACCTTTTCTGAAGTTAAATTATCTATCTATGTATCTATCTATCTGTCTATCTAATCTAGCTACATTTTTTTTCTGGAAGTTTAGAAGATCTCTCCTTGTTCTTGGTTATGCTGGCCACAGGTTTTATAATTTCAGTTATTTACCTTGATATGTTTCTACCATGGTACTGATTCACTGGGCCCTCTGAATCTCAAATTTCATGTTCATCAATTCTTAGGAAAGTTTCTTGAATTGGTTCTTTAATAAATTTCTCTTCTTTATTTTCTATATTTTCTTTTTCTAGAAATCATTTTCACATGTTACTAAATCTATCATTTTCTTACATTTTCTCTTATATTTTCTACCTCTGACTTTCACCCCTAATTTCTAGGGCATTTTTTTGTGTGTGTGATTTTAGATTCTAAACATTCTATTGATTTTTTTTTTCATTTCTGCTATCATATTTTAATTCTAGCTGCCAAATTTTAATTTTTTGAATCTTTGTTCTATTTTTATGCCTTCTTTGTTCTATCTTCTTTCAACAATCTGGGAGTTATATATATATATCTACCCTTCTTCACTCTTTACATTGTCCCTGTTTCCTTCAAATTTCTTTCATCATGTTTGTCTGTATTGTTTGCTGCTTTAAAGTCAGATACTTTTCTCAAACGTCTAGTGATCCAGTGAACGTCTAGCTGGTCATTCGATTTAAGAATGAGTCACTATTTACATGATTGAATCTCTGTCTCCATATGCAGGCATATGGATTGGTTATCAGGTAGGATAACCTAGCCGTTTTGTTGAATTACTACCAAAGGCCAGAATCTCTTGGTTCTGTCCATTTCTCTAGAAAAGTATCCTCCATTCTCCTGCTTGGTTGCCAGTGCTTTCAGGAGCCAAGTGGTGAGGAGTCTATAAGGGGAAGAGATTTAGTGGTGTCAGGTTTTACTTATCCCCCTTTTTTTTTTGACTCTTGCCTAACTCTTACATTTTGCTATATCAGCCATTAACAAGTTATGAACATCTTTGTTTCCAACCTGTCCAAATCTTTAACCTGGAATTTTATTCCAGGGCTGAGAAAGGAACAAAGGGGCAGTTCCTTGGCTGTGTGGGTTGGAGAGAGGATCTGGAAATGGTACTGCTTCTTACATAGACTTTAATCCTATTTTCAAGCCCACTCCCATTCCTACTCTCAAAGCTTCCTGGTATTTCCAATTCCGGAGTTTTTAGATTCTCTAGGGAGAATTGCTAGCTTCTAGGTCTCCATTACTACAGGTGTTGTTTTCAGCTGTCTTTGGTACTCTAATTCAGCTACTGAAAATAATCTACTTTTTTGCTTTCATGAATTTTATGTCGATGTCTCTTAACCCATGCTCCTTGATCTTTTCTTTGAAATCATTTTAATCATTACTGTGTCTTTAGGTGTATTTTAAGAAATAATAGAGATAAAAGCATTCGCTCATTTGAACAATTTCAATATCTTTATTCTTAAATCTCTTTATCTTGGCCGATGCTCAAGGATAGACTTGTCTATGCTGAGTAGTGTTTTGTTTTCTCTTTATTATTGTTCACTCATATTTTCAACATACTACATGGCAAACATTCTACCAAGCTGAATGAGACATTAGGTACATTGCAAGGAACAGTCTCCTCTTGAGAAACCCATTTCTGCCATTGCTGTAAGAAGGTTGTTAAGAAAAACACTCACCACATAAGCCTCTACATAAATTATTTTGCCTTCAAATACTCAGTAAATCTTTGCTTCTCCTGAAGAGTAAAAACCCCACCCCATACAAACTGTGCAATTTACCATGCCTCACTTTGCACCTAGATTTTCAGAAAGCTTATGATTAAATGTGAGATTTTAACCACATCTTTATAAGTTATAGGATTTTCTTTTCACCGCTTATTCTTGAATTTCTGTTCTTATATCTTTATCTTTCTTGATTTTCAGTTCAAAAATATTATATTGGTTTCTTTCAAGATGCCTCATGCTATGGTTTGAATGTCTCTTCCAAAATTCAGGTGTTGATACATAATGGCCAATGTAATGATATTAAGAGGTGGGGGCTTTAAGAGGTGATTAGGTCATAAGGGCTCCTTCTTCATGAACAGGATTCAGCATTTAGCTTGCTTGCTCTTCCACCTTCCACCATGCAAGGACAGTGCATTCCTCTCCTCTGTAGGATTCAGCAAGAAGGTGCCATCTTGGAAGTAGAGAGTAGTCCTCACCAGACAACCAAACCTACCATTGCCTTGATCTTGGACTTCACAGCCCCCAGAACTGTGAGAAAATAATTTTTTTTTTGTATCACCATGAAACAATGAAGATAATTCATATTATTTGTTCAATGAGATGGCATTTGCATTTCTATTTGCATTCATGACAAAGACAAATAGAGTTAATAAAAATTAACTGAGCACTTCTTGCTAAAACACTTAGAGTGAACTTTAAGGAACTTTTTCAAAGAAAATGAAAATATTTTCTTCTTCTCTGTTATGGATAGAATAAGGGTCAAATAATAGTAACGTATCAATATCAGGCATTTAGTAGTTCCTTTAAAAATATTTCCTAAGCAAATGAATGAATAGAAGAATTTCTTAGCAATGAGGTTTGTTAATTACCAGAATGCTTTGCTGATGCAAAATTAAATGATCACTTTCATTGGCATAAATCAACTAACATTTATTAAGTACATTTTTAGTTTGATGTCTTCTTAAATTAAAAAGACATTTTTTTTTCTTTTTTTTTTTTTTGTCTGGAGAAAGAATAAACTTGATCTCTCAATGGCCCTGCCACTATAAGATTTGATGTATTCTGTGATTTTATAGCACTGCTAGTTGTTTGATTTTATATTTTAGAGCAAGTCCCTAAGCACATAACAAGTGAGTAAAGCAATTTAGACCTTCACCCAGATCAATGCCTTGAACTTCTGAAGATTGGATTTTTGTTGTCCTCCCATGTTTCAGAATCATATAAAACAAAAACAAAATCATTCTTGATTGAGTGATGGGTGCTCTTAGAAGGGCCGGCTATATTTCCGGGTATGAGAATATATAGCCATTCTCCAAGAGTCTACCCACCAGCTCTCACCAGGTTCTCCAGTGCAAATGCCTCACCCTCCCTAAAAATGGCAAAAATTTGACAGGTGGTGTAAGATCAAGAGAGTTCTTACACTTAGTAAAATCTGTAAATGTTTGATCTGATCTTTTTTTTTTTTTTTTTTTTTTTTTTTTTTTTGAGACGGAGTCTTGCTCTGTAGCTCGGGCTGGAGTGCAGTGGCCTGATCTCAGCTCACTGCAAGCTCCGCCTCCCGGGTTTACGCCATTCTCCTGCCTCAGCCTCCGGAGTAGCTGGGACTACAGGCGCTGCCACCTCGCCCGGCTAGTTTTTTGTATTTTTAGTAGAGACGGGGTTTCACGGTGTTAGCCAGGATGGTCTCGATCTCCTGACCTCGTGATCCGCCCGTCTCGGCCTCCCAAAGTGCTGGGATTACAGGCTTGAGCCACCGCGCCCGGCCAATCTGATCTTGAATGATTTTTCTAAAATAGGTCTCTGATGGATTCTGTTGTTGATTGTTGTTATTGTTGTAACACTTATTTGCTATTCTGCCGGTTTCAGTCAATATTAGCTAGTTCATGGCACCTCCAAAGTATTTATACAAGGATTTATAATTTTCTTGGGTGGCTTACTTTTCTCCATGAGGGAAAGGTGGAAGAAATAATATTGGCCAAGCAAATGTTAATATTCAGAATATGATTTAAAGTACAGAGCTCAGATTGGCTTTTCCATTACACTGAAGGATTACAGAGATGCACAGAAACACTATTGGTTCATCATTACTAATACATACGTGCCAGGACATACAGGCAGGTCGAAAGATTGAAAAGCAACCACCTTAGCTCTGAATTCCAGGGAGTTTATAGGCTTAAATCACAGAGACTTGACATCAGGCAAATGGAGTTTCTGAGGCTGAACAATAATTTGGAATCAAAGGTATTTGAGAATGCCAATTATTAAGAAAAATTCTTTTCTGAGCATCACCATAGCAAAGAAACTCCTACAAATGTAGTTATGCCAGTTCTTGCCTTCCATAATTTAAGCTGTCTGTACCTTTTTGTTGGAAGTAAGCATTTTGACTGGTTTGATATTCCATGTAGTCCTGTGAGAAGATGGGGAAAATCTGTGATAGAGGTTCTTGGAGAAAAAAATATCTCAAGTCTGTTAAAAGACAGGGCAGATTTACCTATGAACAGGATTACTATATATTATGTATATAGTATATAGTTAATATATCATGTATATTCAAGGACTGAGACCACTGCACTTCTCCTCTTAGTGGGAAAAGACCATTTGATCATATCTTGACTTTCTTTACCCTTAGGTGAAGAAAGTAGAGATTTTGACTGATCACATAATAAATGTTTAAATTTGGAGATGCAGTTAAAGAAGGGAAGACCTCTTCTTGATGTTGATGTAATAGGAGACATACATACACACACACACACACACACACACACACACACACTCCTTAGATATTGTTTGTCAAGCAAAAGATTGTGAATTTGAAAGAGGCAGCAGCTACCCTACTACTTGCAGATGCTATTTAGCACTTCTAGTACTGTTATTTAACATTTTCATGTCCAATCACTTCAACTCGATTGTAAGCCCCTTAAAATCTGGGATTAGCTATTTGCTGCTTCTCCCATTGAAAGTAACACATGGCCTCACACTGTAATGGATATAAGGAGATAGTCTGATATAAGGAGAAAAATCTTACCTTAGAGGAAAAGGTATCTGGGGAAAGTTACTTCACTATTTGTAGAATCAGAGGGTTAGACTAAAGAAAGAAGCACAGAAGGGAGGAATAAACATGTGATAGGGCAAATAATCCCTGTGCTCCCTTGTATCATTCTCAAGTATGCATTACAACTGTTTTTGATTATCTATTTTTTATTTACAAAACTTGTTTTTCTCAACCATATTACAAGACAAGGTCTCCTACGCATTTCCATCAGCTTTTTTTTTTTTTTTCACCTTTTCTTTTCTGGGTTACATTAATTCTCTTATTCACCAAAATACCTCCAAATTGCCTAAGTGCATTGTAGTTTGAGTACATACTTACATATTCATTTAGCAAATAATGTTCAAGTGCCTACTTCGTGCTATGTATAGTCCTGAGTTTATGCATCTAAATTAGACATTAATGGTAAATATCAAGAAAAGTTGTGGTGATGATTTAAACATTAATAAAACAGATGCAATATATCAGGTCATACATAGCTGAGGGTCCTGGAGGGAAGCATTTTCACTGGATGGAGACTTTCTTGGGAAATACACAGGGGAAAAATCAATCACATTATAGAATAAAAATTGGAAAATCACTAATTTGGAAAGATTAGTTTTAGAACTGGAATTATTTGACCTCTAGAGTGACCTCTAGAGGGAAAAATTAATGTTTAATGTCATAAAGTCATAAAAGCCCCAATGATTTTCTTCTTTTATATAATTTCTCTTCTAATCGAAGTAATGTACATACTTAATTTAAAAAGGCAAGTATTAATTACTGAAAATAATAATTTTCAGCCCATCTCCCCATGTCTTGACACCTATCAAAAGCATATACTTTTGCATATTTTATCTATTTTTAAATATTTAATAGTATATCATGTTTAAGTCTGAATTAAAACAGTTCTGCTTATCTATTTTTTATTCACAAAACTTGTGCTTTCAACAAAATTGCAAGTTCCTGGGATACAGGGACCTTGGATGGCACTCTCTCCCCCCATGGTCCCTGTACTACACTGCTAGGCAGACAGAAGATAGTCACTGTTTGTTGCTTGATCAAATGTGGCAACCTTTCCTGAGGTTCCTCTAAATCCTCAAATGGCAGTGAGCATCAGTGGCCTCCCTAAGCAGCATCAGGGTTGGGGAGATTATATTAGAAGGGAGGATGATGGAGTGGGAATTTGGAATTACAAGATGTTTGTTTGAGTTCTGTCTCACTTTTGCCTCTCTGGGTTTCAGTTACCATCTGTAAAATAGTATTATCAGTTGTTTCATATAAAAGTTCTATTGTAAGGCCAAGCCCAGTGAGTCATGCCTGTAATCCCAGCATTTTGGGAGGCAGAGGTGGGCGGATCACAAGGTCAGGAGATCGAGACCATCCTGGCTAACATGGTGAAACCCTGTCTCTACTAAAAATACAAAAACTTAGCCAGGTGTGGTGGCAGGCACCTGTAGTCCCAGCTACTCAGGAGGCTGAGGCAGGAGAATGGCATGAACCCAGGAGGCGGAGCTTGCAGTGAGCTGAGATCACTCCACTGCACTCCAGCCTGGGCAACAGAGCGAGACTCTGTCTCAAAAAAAAAAAAAAAGTTATATTGTAAAGGGAACTAAACGAGATTCACATATCCAACTGTAAAATGGTCCATAAATTAAGCATTTGTCATTCTTATACTGTCCAATAGAACATCCTGTGAGGATGAAAATGTTGGATATCTGCTCTATTCAATATTGTAGCCATTAGTCACTAACTACTTGTAGATATTGAGCTGTTCAAATATGATTGATATGACCAAGGAACTGAATTCTAAAATGTATTTAAGTTTAATTAATTTCAATTTCAGTAGCTGATTTGGGCAGTATAAATTTAGTCTACACAGAAAGGTAAACCAGGAGTCACAGCAACTGGACGACTTCACACTGACCTAAACCAAAATGTGAAAACAGATGGGATCCTAGAGAGGTTTACATGAGCCACAGATGAAGGAAGAGTAGAGAGTAGAAAGGGATGAGCCAAGTGGAGCAACACAAAGAAAGGAATGGAAATCAGCTTTTAGTCCTTTCCTCTAGTTCCACCCTTCTAGCACACCATTATGTAACTCTGAATCTCTAGTTGGTGGAAAGAACTAAGAGTCTTCACTCTATCTCTCATTCTGTGTGAGACTGTCTCTGCAGTTACATTCTGTTATCTGAAAAGGGACGGTTTTATGCTAGAGGGTTTCACAGGATATTTTGAATGCTAACGCCTCATGCCCTGTTATTCAGGTCTAGTTGCCTTGCTAGCCCTTCTAGAACTTCTTGCAACTATCCTGGGTAGCTCCAATTCAAGGTTTCTTCCTAGAATCTGTCTAGAGACACTTGAAATGAGATGCTGGATGGCAAAGAAGGTGGATTAACTGCCTCATTTTAACCATCTTCAAGGAATACACAAAACATGTCCCTACACAAAAGTGCAACACACACCTAGATACGTCAAATACACACAAATGCTATGTTAGTTCTGCAAGAAAAACATAAAAGTTCAAATGTCTTAGATACTTGCTATACACTAGGTATTGGTTTTCTCAAAAAATCCTTTGAGGTAGGTATAATTGTTATTGTCCCCATTTTATAGACACTTTATCAAGGTAACACTGTTAAAAATCTGATTTGAATATAGATCGTGTGACTACAGAGTCCACACTCTAATAATTAGAATACAGTGAATTCTCTATCAATGTTCAATACAAAATAAGTTACTTGGAAATATAATAGCTGGAATCCTTCAATGCACATGATGGCTGGTAGTTTTGAAAGAAAGCCTTTCACTAATATGTACTTTTGTCCCCTACTCCAAATGACTAGTCATCTTTGTATAACCAGTGACCACCTATAGATTCTGTTACCGATCAGGTGTCCAAAACATGATGAATGAGTGAAAGATTAACTGAATAATAAATGAGGACTAAGTCCTGATTCTTTTTATCTTGCCCAAATTTCTACCTAAGGGATCTAGGGAGTCACGCCCTATAAAACATAAATTCTCATCAGATGGGTTTTATTTGATCCTGTGTATTGTAACTTGCTTTTCAATCTGACTCTGGCATAACATTATGAGATAAGGAAAAAAAATATGTAAACTTAAAATACATTTTCTTGCCATACCTTAAAATTGCCCTGTAAATTCTCTTGTGTGGAAAAGTCCACATTCTGTAAAAAAATCCTCTTCCCCCTTTGTTTTCCTTCCTTCCTTCCCAGATCCAGGAGATAATCAACTAAGAGTCAGGCACCCTTTTAAGTCTGATAAAAAACAATTTACAACCTGCTCTCTCTAAAGTCAGCTACCTAAGAACTTCCTCTGCACAATAAAACTTGGTCTCTGCAATTCTTTAGATTTAACCTGAACATTCCTTTCTATTGATCAGTTCTTCAGACAACCTCAACCAATTGCCAACCAGAAAAATGTTTAAATTTGCCTATAGCCTGGAAGTCCCCACTTTGAGTTGTCCCGCCTTTCTAAACCAAACCAATGTATGTCTTCAATGTATTTGATTGATGTCTCATGCCTTCCTAAAATATATAAAACCAAGCTATACCCCAACCACCTTGGGCACATGTTCTCAGAACCTCCTGAGGGCTGCGTCATGGGCCATAGTCACTCATATTTGGCTCAGAATGACTCTTCAAATACTTTGAAGAGTTTGACTCTTTTCGTCAACATGACAAAAACCATACAGACAACTTGTATTTCCTACCTCAATCAGAAGTAGAAAAATTGGGGTATTATTCTACATGTTCAGCATGAGAATAGCACTTTCTTTCTGTAGAACGTATGGAAATGCAAACAGGTGTTAGAAAGCTAGCGTTACATTTCAAGGAAATCCATTTAAATAAACATGCCTGGGCTTGCCATAGTTCATTGAACTTGGAATGTAGCACAACCACCATCAAAAAACAGAATGAATTTTACTGGGAGCTCAACAAAAAGCAATTTTCACAGGGGGATCTACATATCAGCAACTTTTCTTGCAAAGGGATGCTTTGGTGACCGTAAACCAGATTTTTAACCAGACACTAAGCAAGATATCATGGGAATTGGGGTCATTCACCTGTCCAGGAATCGACTAAATGATCACATTCATCTACCAAAAGAACATCTGATAAATCCCTGCCTTATTCACAATTTAATCTCTAAGAAGATATAAAAAGTAATGAGGGGCAGGATTCTTTCATTTGAAAAGAACACTGGGACTGGGGGTGATTATAATGGGTCACTGTAGATTCATCAGTTGTAACAAGTACGACATCCCTGTGGGGAATATTGGTACTGGGGGAAGCTATGCCTGTGTGGGGTTTAGGGATGTATGGGCAGTCTCTAAGCCTTCCTCTCAATTTTGCTGTGAACCTGAAACTGCTCTATAAAGCAGTCTTTAAAAAAAAAAAAAAAAGAATATTGGTGACACAAAAGAGTAAGATTATTGTAAGAAATTATCTATATTATCCTCAAAGAGTATGATTGTAAAAATGTAATTCTAAGACCTACAAACATATCCTCTGCCTTTAGGAAAACAAATATGAAAAACTTAATTTAAAAATGTATTTGAATCTATGAGGAGGGACTCTACTTCTAATATACCACTTATTGTCTGCCTTGTGTCTACCATAGTTATGCTTGCCTTCTCAAGGAGGCCTTGTGAGTGCCCGGAGAGTGGACATCTCATCCTGTCAATCTTTTTCTGCCTCCCAGTACCTAGCAGGGAGTTTTTAACACAGCAAGAGCTCCATAAAGTTTGAATTAGTTTAAATCAGTTCCGGAAGACTTAACATGTACAATGTGAAATTCTATCAAGCCATTTATGGATAGATAGCCCTGATGACTATGATAAGGAGGAATGTGCTGTGATTTGAATATGTCCCCTCCAAAATTTGGGTGCTGAAATGTAATGGCCATTGCGACGCATTAAGAGGTGGGAACTTGAGGAGGTGATTAGATCATAAGGACTTCTCCCCCTTGAACAGGATTAAGGCCCTTATAAAAGAGGCTTTGCACAGCTTGCTTGTCCTTCTGCCTCCTACCATGGGAGGACACAGTGTTCCTCCCCTCTGGAAGATGCAGCATCAAGGTACCATCTTGGGAGCAGAGAGCAGCCCTCATCAGACAATCAAACCTGCCAGCACCTTGATCTTGGGACTTCCCAGCCTCCAAAACTGAGAGAGGAAAAAAAAAAACTGTTCTTTATAAATTACCCACTCAGGTATTTTCTTATAGCAGCACAAATGCACTAACCCATGTGCCTACAGAATGAACTCTCTACTTAGCTGAAAAGAGTAGACACCAAACATGGAGGAAGGAACAGAGAATGAAGGACTAATAATATAGTGAATATGACTAGCCTGCTTCCAATAACACATACTGCCATTTGCTCCTGTGGAAACAGCTATGACTACAGTCAGTCATAAAGGAACAGGTTAAAGTGTACAAGTTACTTGGTATTGGGAAGCCTTGTTATTTAGCAAGAATGCTTGACTTAACATGGATGACCATGGATACATCATGGTAAAATGCATGATTTGATCCAAATGCTTGATTTGATCCGTTCAGTCAAACAACTAATTCCCCTTTTCCAATACCTATAATGTACTTTATCTAATACCTATAATGAATGTACTTTATCCAATACCTATAATGTACTTTATCCAATACCTATACTTTATCCAATGTACTTTATCCAATACCTATATGTACTTTATCCAATGTACTTTATCCAATGTATTTTATCCAATGTACTTTATCCAATACCTATAATGAAAGCAGGGTCAGAAGAAAGAAGCCACTAGGGGGCCTGTGACACATGGGATTGGAAAGATGTGTCAAGAATGCTCACCTTGGAGACCTCCCAAGATGCCTCCAAGAACTGTCCTAAATTTTGTTCTTAGACACCACAGAGTCAGGTCCATTCTTTAATTACCGGCACTGAGCATTCTATAACAAACCCAGGTGATAATGTTTTCTTGGCAATATAACTCCCTCAATTTTTATAGTCAAACTCCAGACTATATTTATAATAATTATATTATTTTCTCATCCATCCTCAGCTGTTTATCTCCAGTCTCAGAGGACAATATCTTTTCTCATTTCCACAACTAATTTTTTTACCTAAAGATCTCTTCCTTCCCAACCTCTTTAAGGACTTGCCACATCAATTATCTCCACTCTTAAGTCTGAAATGTCTCCCTCTCCCTGATTGTTTCCCATACTTAAGTAATTGCTCAAGTCTTTCACACCTTTTAAAACAAATAAATCAGCTTCCTTAAGTCTATAGACCTCTTTCTAACCGCAATTATAACTTTCATTTATATAGATACAATAGTTTATATTCACCGGCTCCATTTTCATACCCTCAATCCATATTAGGACCTGGAGGATCAAGCTCAGGGAAGTGCCCAATTCTATATATTAAACTTTGGATTTCACTCAAATTACAATTATTTTCTCTTCCCAGGTTGAGTTTTTGATAAGCCAGAAGACAGGGAATGCAGACATGGTCCTTCTTTCTTCTCTTTTTTTCCACTTAATGACTCTACTTCTTCTCCCTTATCTGGTATCATGATTTTAACGCCACCAGGGCTGAAACCAAAGGAAGAGAATGAAGGCAATGAGGGCAGAATATTCTTACTGAATGGTTAATCAGCTAAGACAGCTTTACGCTCTCTGTCCTGACAAAGTTTAAATCTAACCCTTTCTTCTCTTGGGTACTTTTGAGATTCTTCACAGACCCTACTGGGAACATCATTTGCACTTTCCAGGTGATACATGACTCCCATGTGCTGTATGAAAAATTTTCCTTCATCCTTTGTCCAAAGTGTCTGGAATGTGGGCTAAGTCCATGCAGCAGCAAATCTCCACTCCATTACCAAAGCAGGACCCAGACTCTTGCCCTCCAGATTACTCAGATCATTATCAGACACAGGCCAAAGTTTCATGGGACATATATCGAGCTGACAGAATGATCTTGTTGACTTAAAGTGACAAGGGAAGCATCTCCTCTCCCTATCATTATCATAAATTATCTCTCTAAAACACAATTATTTTATATCCTCAATGCATAGGAGTGATAAAGCGTATGCTTGACACTTTGAAATTTTTGCATGTTAGTTCAGGTATCTATCATCTTAGGGTATGTTTGAAAGTGTACTTTAACATCCTTTTGGCAACACAATTCCAGAGATGCAGGTACTTGGAGACAGACTAACAAACCTTGAACCTCAGTGGTTTTGCTGGTTGGAGAGAGCATTGCCTTGAAAATATCTTCACCAGGAGCAGAGAATCCTACTAAATATATATGTCTCCCCACAGCCTTATTACACTGGGGTTCACAGTCTCAGTGATCTCCAGATAACATGATCTTAACCCTGTCAAGGCCTGTCTTATTTAAGGTGATCCCTCATGAAATATGTCCCATCTGAAGGCTCCATTTGACATGAATTTTGAAGGATTTTAAGAATTAGGACCTGGTGAGAATGGGAATTGGGAAGATATTCAAAGATGAGGCAGTAAATTGTTTTAGGACAGATTATGTAGCACTTTTTTTCAGGTTAAGGGATTTCCACCTTACCTTACAGAAATCTTCAATTTCTACCATCCAATTCCATATCCCTAAATATTGATCAAGGATAATTCACTTCTATGAAGAACCACTGGGGATGCTGCAGAAAGAATGCTCCATGAATCCCAATGGTAAATTACAATCACTAAAGTAAAATGAGCATGTCTGTCTTATACACAGTCTGAAAAATCTTTACTGTTAACATGAGGATTACAACTGGGTTCATGGGAAGGTTTAGGTGCCCTTCATCTTCTGTATTGTCTCCAATGGTGGGTGGGGATCTGCTCAGCTGAAGAGTAGCTCTCACTAGGCTTTATAAAAATTTAGAAGTTTCAAAGGTGGGTTTGGGCCAGGGCCAAGTAAGGGGAAAGAGGATTAAAATATAAATTAAGAGACTATTTTAAAAAGTGAGAGATCAAATCCCAGCACTTTGGGAGGCCGAGACGGGTGGATCACGAGGTCAGGAGATCAAGACCATCCTGGCTAACATGATGAAACCCCATCTCTACTAAAAAATACAAAAAACTAGCTGGGTGAGGTGGCGGGCACCTGTAGTCCCAGCTACTCGGGAGGCTGAGGCAGGAGAATGGCGTGAACCCAGGAGGTGGAGCTTGCAGTGAGCTGAGATCGGGCCACTGCACTCCAGCCTGGGCGACAGAACGAGACTCCGTCTCAAAAAAAAAAAAAAAAAAAAAAAAAAAGATCAGGTTGAAGGGAAAGGATGTAATTTCAACATTTGAACTCAGAAAGTTGGACTTGGATAGGAATGTGCTGGGGCTCCAGGCAGATGGAATGAGTACAGGGATTGCGCTGAGCTGGATGGAGATGGGACAAGACTGTCTTGTGGGGGACAGAAGGGCTCCCTCACCCACATCTCTCTTGGTCACAGCTTCCCAGAATAGTCATAATTTGTCTGTATACCTAGACTTCCACTGGGAAGGCCAGAGAATCAAGGGATTACCCAAGCTGTTTTCTCTTTCCAGAGTAAGATCAGTCAGGACAGATCTGGAGCCAAGGCTAGCATTCAAAGCCAAGGGCTTGAATGACTGGCCAACGGCTGAGAACCAGACACCCAAGTACCCAATTCCCTGAGGTCTTCCCATGTAGGGGTTACAGGCAGTTGGAAGCAGGGGTAGAGAAGAATGTAAGAGAAAAACATTATTTATCCTCTACTTGGCTACTGCATAATTTAAAATCTTATACCTGGCCACATCACTTCTTTATTTTTAAATGTCCCCACGTCTAAAAGAAGAACAGACACAGTGTGGCAAACAAATGCCCTTCACAACATGGCATTGCCTTCCTGACTCCCTAAACTCATTTTTCACATACGCCAGTGCTCTCACCATAGGTACTGCCAAAATTTCACCATATTCATGCCTCCATGTCCTTGTTTATGCTGTACCTCCTGCCCTTACATCTTTTCTGCATTTGGTCAGTGTCTACGCATCCCTCGGAGCTCATCTCCTCTGATATTCTCTCCGTATCTTACTCAGCCTTCCTCCGTATCCCCAGAGAACCCAGGCTTAATTCTTCCTTTCCTGTGCAGCTTGCCATTCTGTCTGTAAAGTTTAGTGGGCATGGTGGACTCAGATAACCTGATTCTCACTATGGATCTGCCACTGCTAGTGTGTGACCTTGAGATATTTACATAACCTCCTGAAGTTTCATTTTTCTCATTTTATTATCTGAAAAAGATGAGAATAATAATTCATACATACCTCATCTGGTCATTATGAGGCATAAGTGAAAATAATGCATGTAAAGTATTTAAAACAGTGCTTAAAACATTTAAGCTTCTATTAAATGTTACTTGATATTAATCATAGCATTTATGAGGCCTCGCATAGTATCAGACTCAAGAAAGAAGCAAAGAGGTATACATTTTTCCCCTCAAATTCTCAAAGTATTAATAACATTGAGTTTCATTCTATTAAAAATTAAACCTTCAGGAGGAGGGACTTGGAGGGGCTACTAAATCAAAGAACAATAGGAGACAGGCATTCCACAGAGCAGCGGGGGCTACTTCCTGGCAGACATCCGTGCCCTCTTCTTACTCCACTGTAAAGCAGTCGCTCCAGCCAGAGGCAGCTGAGGCCCAGCCATGCCATGGGTGAGAGGTAGCCCCTTTCCAGGCCCAGAACTTTCTCCTTCTCTGAGAGAAAATGGCAAATAAATAAATAAAATCTGTATAAATTTAAATAATTGGAAGGCAGCTTGACTGAAAAAGACACTTTTCTTTTTCACCACAAATGTCACCATCTGGACTTTTCCTTTTTTAATTTCTTTGGGACCTGACAAGTCACTGGGCTGCTATAATCACACCCAGTCAAAAATGACAGACACATCTCGGTGAGTTATGATGGGCAGAGTTCCAGGGTGGCCAGTGAGGACCCAGAAATCAGTGGGAGGGTAGTTTCAACAGCCACCCCCTCCCCAGAACACAAAAGCTCCTGAAGTGTGAGCAACTTGAATACACCACACACACACACACACACACACACGTGAGCATTTGAGGACGTGTGTGCGCTTCCCAGATAGCATTCAATTAACCTACTAGTTAACTCATTTTCTAGTAAAAAACTAAAGGGCAGGAAAGGCCACTCAGCAGACTGTGCTGCTATTAATAAACTACATGTGGCCACCTGTGACTGTACTTGTCTTGGTTTCTCCCAAAGTGTCCTTCATCAAGCAAGGCAAGAATAATCCAGGGGAACCAGCAAAGTGGATCCATTTTTCTATATTGGTCAACTGAGAAACCCCATGCAGCTACAGATCCACAGGCTTATTCACAGAAATCGCATAAAAATATTCCTACCCACAAAATCACATTGTTTAATATTTTATTTTTGCTATTCCTGTACTATTTTCGTTACAATTGTCTGGAAAGTACAATGCCCCCCCTGTAGATCTTGTGCAGAGTACTTTTTCAAAACAGAAAAATTTACCATTTTGTAAATTGTCTTCTATGGCAATTTACAAAGCTACAGTCTTTAGGAATATTTGTCTATTGCTGAGTTTATTTGCATAGGCCTTAATGTGTGGATGTACATAGATGAACGTATACATAATACACATATATGAATATGAATATATTCATTTGCCCAATTTTTGCAGTGTTCTATGTATAAGTAAGCACTGTGATAAAATTACAAGCTCAAGATCTACTAGGACAGTGCTTTTCAAACTGGAATGTACCTACAAATCACATTAGGAACTTTTCATTTAGTAGTCTGTATTTCTAGTAAGTACCAGGAGATGCAATGTCACTGGTCCATGGACCACAGGATGAGTAGCAAAGTGTCACAGGAAATAGACATAGTTTTGTTTTCTTTTTGAGACTGTGTCACCCAGGCTGGAGTGCAGTCGTGCCATCTCGGCTCATGGCAATCTCCACCTTCAGGGCTCAACCGATTCTCCTTCCTTAGCCTCTTGAGTGTCTGGGGACCACAGGCGTGCACCACCATGCCTGGCTAATTTTTGTATTTTTTTTTTTTTTTTTAGTAGAGATACGGTGTCACCATGTTGGCCAGGCTGGTGTTGAACTCCTGACCTTAGGTGTTCCTCCCGCCTCGGCCTCCCAAAGTGCTGGAATTATAGGCGTGAGCCACCACACCCAGCCTAGACATAGTTTTTAAACTAGAAATTTATGAGTCCTCTTGCAAATACCCCTCAACCTCACATTCCACACCCAATCATTAACCAGAGCAATCACTTTATACATCCCTCTCAAGTGCACCTTTTGTTTCCACCTCCAGTGTCACTAGGCTGGTCCATCCCTGTCATAACCACTTGTCTCCCAGACTAGGATAGTTCTGCCTTTCTTCAACCATATTTAACAAGCACTGTGGCCAGAATGATATATTTAACATGCAAATCAGAACCTCGGTTTCTCTTGCTTAAAATTCTTAGATGGCTTCCCATTGTCCTTAGGATCACATCCAAAATGCTTAATATGGTCTATAAAGCCCAGTGTGCTCCAATTCTCTTCTATCTGTGTAGCATCGTCTCCCACCAGACTCCCTCTTTATCACTTACTTCATCCACTCTGGCCTTCTTTTGGCTTCCTGAGTATGCACAACTTCTTCCTAACTGAGGGACTTCAAACCTGACATTTCTACCCGCTGCCTGAAACTTTTTTCTCATGATTTCTCCTCTTTCACTGCCCTCCTACCAGTTACTCCCAACCCTCTACTTCAATTCACCCTTCAGGTCTCAGCTGATATTTAAGCTGTTCAACTACGTTTCTGTTTCTTGTTTGATGCTATCAAAGGACTCTGCATTTTGTTTTCATGGAATGTATTAATGCATTATTTACATAATTGTTTTGCTTACTGTAAGCTCCCTAAGGACAGGGTCTAGGTCTACCTCAGCATCATTGAACCACCAGCACATAGCTCAGTATGTGACATACAGAAGTCTCTCTTAGCAAATGTTATGAATGAATGAAGAAAGAAACTGAACTTGTGACCAGGGATGCACAAGTGGTATATAAAACTCCAGTGAGAGTGGCTCATGCTTGTAATCCCAGCGCTTTGGGAGGCCGAGGAGGGTGGACCACCTGAGGTTTGGAGTTCGAGACCAGCCTGGCCAACATAGTGAAACCCCATCTCTTCTAAAAATACAAAACATTAGCCAGGCATGGTGGCAGGTGCCTGTAATCCCAGCTATGCAGGAGGCTGAGGCAGGAGAATCACTTGAACCCAGGAGGTGGGGGTTGCAGTGAGCTGAGATCATGCCACTGCACTCCAGCCTGGGCAACAAAAATGAAACTCTGTCAAAAATCAAAACAAAACAAAACTCCAATGAGAGCCAATAGTTAGTAAAAGTTTTACTGTGCAGATGAAGGGCAAGGGTGGAGTCAGATGTTGTGACTCACATTGGACAGGGATTCAGGAAAAGGAAGTACCTGGGCAAGATATTAGAAAGAATAGGTGCTCGTGAGGCAGATGTGAGAGAGAGTGTTCCAGACAGCAGGAAAAGGGGCAGGCAGTGCCCAGCGTGGACAGTCTTTTATGCCATGGCAAATGCTTTGGACTTTAGCTTATCAGTGGTAGGGCAGAAGGACAGAGAAATTTTAAATCTGGAGATGATGTAATTTTATTATCATTACATTTGTGCTTTAGAGACTTTTCTACAGAAGCAGAATACAAAATGGGAAGGATAAAGAATTGTGACAGAGAGGATGATTAAGAAATGTTGGTATTAGCCCACGTAAGAGATGAAGCAAAAACAAATATCATTATAGAAAATAATATTTTAATATTTTCAGCTCTCTTGATGCTGGGACATAAACATGTGACCTGGACTCAACCAACTGATGTCACCCACCACAGAGTTTGAATTGAGGACTAGTGACTGAAAGAACAGGAGCAATTAGGAATCAGTTCATTCATTGACTCATTTGTTCAACAAATGTATACTGAATACTTTCTCTATGCCAGGCACTTTTCAAGTTACTGAATCCATAGCAGAGAACAAAGCCGACTAAAATCTCTGCCCCGTGGAGTTTACATTCTATAGTAGGCAGCAACTAGGTAAATGAGTGAACTGTATAGTATGCCAGATGCTGTTAACTAATATGGAAAAATATAAAAGCCAGCATCATAGACTAGAATATGTTGGAGGAGGGGGCAGATGGTGAGGGTAGACAGTTTTAAATAGTGTGATCCCTGAAGGTCTTGCTGAAAAGGTGACATTTGAGCAAACACCTGAAGCAAGTTGGGAGACAAGCCATGTGGCTATCTGGGGGAAGAATGTTTCAAGAAGAGAAAACATTTAGACGGTGGTTACATCAGCATCGCCCAGGATCCAGTTCTCCAAGGTCACCAGCAGTTTTGGTGCCAGTAGTCATGTCTCTACCCAATGGCAGCAAGTCGCAGCTGTGGCACAGGGGCCCCTTCAGCCGTGGTGCCCTTACCAAATGGTTCTGTGACATAATGCTGGCTGTAGTTCTGGTTCCTTCTGGCCTCTCTTTTTCTGCTTGTTTTTCGAACTTGGTTCTCCAGCTTTCCTAGTGATTTTCTAAATATCCTAAAATCATTTCACTCAATTCCTATTCTTACATCAGCCAGGAGTGGTTAAACAAGAACCCTGATGAGTTCCAGTGAGTTCCCAATCCTCAGGGAGCTGAGGTCTCTGAAGTTAAGAGGACACCTCTGTCCCACTTCCCTTACCCACAGCTCTAGTTCATGGTGGCATAAGAGACTTTCAGCTTCTATGTCATGCTGCCAGCTGCCTTGCCCAGAAGAAATGGAATCACACATACATTTCTAAGAATGAGCAGGTAGAATCACAGACTTGAGAGGAAAATGGGAGTACAAAGGGCTTCCTTTGAAAACCATGCTTTTGTGTCAGAAAAAGGAAAGACAAAAGAGACCCAGTTAAGATATATGGGTAAAGTGTCTTAGCACCTGAATTGAGATAATGGGACAAGAATCTAAGCAACATGGCCATGCAAAGAAAGGAGAAAATGCTGGGAGTGAGAAATCTGCATCCATTAGGGAATGCGTATTTTCTCAATTCTGAGTTGCATTGTTTTTTCATATTTTATTTTGTTTTGTTTTGTTTTATTTGAGACAGAGTCTCACTTTGTCGCCCGGACTGGAGTGCAGTCACGCGATCTCGGCTCACCACAACGTCTGCCTCCTAGGCTCAAGCGAATCTCTTGCCTCAGCCTCCTGAGTAGCTAGGACTATAGGCATGCGTCACTAACATCTGGCTAAGTTTTCTTTGTTTTGTTTTGTTTTTTTGTATTTTTAGTAGAGACAGGGTTTCACCATGTTGGCCAGGCTGGTCTTGAACTCGTGACCTCAAATGATCTGCCCACCTCAGCCTCCCAAAGTGCTGGGATTCCAGGTGCGAGCCACTGTGCCTGGCATGTTTTTTCATACTTTAGTAGCACTGGAACTGGTATGCATTTTACCACCAATTGTACATGTAATATGGTGTCTACCCTAAATTTTCAAAAGTCTGTTATTAAATCTCTGGTGCATCCTGCAATGGACAGCACTAGAAAATGAGCAAAATATGAATAGATAGCATCTTAGATCAGGGAGGCTATCTGTGGCTTCTATTCCTTTCCTAGTTAGCACGCATACAGCTTATCTTCCAGAACTTGATGTAAGAATATGGGAAATGCCAGTAGTGAATATGCAGCAAGCTCATTTGTGAACACTTAGTCTCCCTAGGTACGTAGGTATAACTCTGATACTGAGGCTCACTGCTGGTATAAGGCCACTTACAAGACAGTGTAGGAACAACTCCACAGAAACAGCTGTTTACTAAAAAGACACAAAGTAACCTAGAAATTCCTTGCTCCTGGGGTGAAGAGGACATCTAGTTCAAAGGCACAAAGAGAAAGTCACTGGGGAAGCAAAATCATGATATGAACCGTAGTAGGAGCAAATCTGATACTGTGATGGGGTCCAGGTAAGCAAAATAATGACAATGGTAGTATAAGAATGTAAAATGTTTCAATACCACATCTAGCCACAGTAAGTCACTGGGCTCACAAGAGCACAGAGCACATTCCAGGAATCAGAGACATAGACCTCTGACAGAAATGTGTTTAATATAGTTGCTGCTTTGACATCCATTTCTAGGCCTGACATAAAGTTATTTGAAACCCAGTCGTGCTCCATCTCCTTTGGCCCCTTCCCATATGATTGTTTGGGATGTAGCTCACTTGTTCCTTATGTCACCAACCCCAAACCCAACACATTGCACAGCTGCTGACCATGATAAAACCTAATGGTCAACACCAGAGTCATATAAATGGGTTTCCCCCTTCATTAGTGTTTTATTTAAGCTAGCCACTCCACAACCCCGAAAGAAAGCCTAAGGAATGACACCTGCGGACCTTTATAAAGGCATAGTCCTCTGTCACTTGCTCTCCACTGGCTGATTGAGCTCCTTTCTACTTCCAGACTTCCCACTGGCTTCCAGTCGGCACCCCTGACCTCTTCAGGACCCGTGAGTAATAAATTTCTTTTGTTTTATGCATGTTGGTTTTACCTCCTCTTTGTGTCTCACCTGACACACACACCTGAACCTTACTTCTTCCCCATCAGGGCTCTCCTAGAGAGTGAGTATCTTGGCACATTGCCACTGTCAAGAGAGACACCTCAAGACTAAATTAGAAACAGTCACAATAGCTTCATTTCTGTCAATGGTTCAGCCCCAGCAACAGACATGAACTTCGTCTTTCTTCACCTAATACTCTCTGATTCAACACTCCAAATTTCTGCCAGGCTTGTGTGGCCTCTTTAGAATGGCCATACTCTTAAAAGAACTGCAAATGCACTACCTGTGTGTCTTTGGACCAGCCATGTCACTTTTGGATTTCTCACTTATGAGGTGCAATAATTGCCAGTTGCTCTCCCAAGCCTAAAGTACAATGCCTTTTACCACAGCTATTGATGGACACTTATGTGAATTAAAAGGAACTTAGCAGCTTCTTACTGAGGTTGAAGTGTGCTGGCGCCTTCTGTTTGTTTCCTGGCTACTGTCTCCATCTCAGCAACCAATATAAGAGGGTGGGATGAATGGCATCTACTCACTGTCTGTATTCATTTACTATATAAAAAACTTCCATAATGTCTCATAGGCACACAACAATCAGCATTTATTTAGCTTATGTCTGGGGATGGTAAGTGTTGGCTGATCCTGTCCTGACCTGACCTGAAATGACTCTGCCCCACATGCCTCTCATCCTCCTTCTGGACCAGAAGGCTCACTTGGGCACGTTCTGGCACTGGTAGAGTGCCAGAGATGAAGGTCAATTGTGCAAGTGCTTTTCAAGCCTTCAATCAGATCACACTCCTTATATTCTATTGCTCGAAGCAAGCCGTATGGTTAACGCTAAAGTCAAGGTACAGACAAGCATCCACCACCCTGGAGGTGGGGAGTGAAGGAGAGTACCTTTGCCTCATTGCCAAGCAATGACTGGTCCCAAAGCGTGTCATCAGGGGTTACCAGGTTCTGAGTACCACTTGGTTCTGACTTACTGGACTGCTCTGACCCCGGTTTCTGGTTTTAATTCCAGTCACTAAAACAGATGTTAGTGTCCACTAGGAGCAGGGAAGATGAACTCACATTTTCTGAGCCCTTACTATAGGTCAGGCCCTATGTTATATACTGCATATTTGTTATTACATACAGTTACCTATAGCCAGCCATACCTACAGATGAGTCAAGTAATCATCCTCAATTTTAGTGAAGAAAATAATACTCGAAGTGGATCAGTACCTCCAGGCACTCTTTCAGGTGTCTTGGGAGTGTACAAAGTTGAGTAACAGACCATGTCACACACCCTCACAGAGCTTACTGCTCTACTGCTTGCTGATTGTCCACTTTAAATAAAAGTCCTAATTTCCTATATCCTTAACTGTCCAAGCCTTGGCTGCTGGAGCTGTATTTTTCTGATTCATCATCCACTATAGTCCTGAAATGATCCTTCAAAAGACTGTAGCCAGCTGAAATATAGCAGGCTGCTCAATATATTCACATAGTTATTGGATTTATTTCTTATCCAAACTAGAAGGAACTAAGAGGCTTCATGCTGAAGTGTGCTGATACCTTCTAGCCTCATTAAGAAGCCATTGGAAGACTCTGCTTCCTGGCGGTTGTTAGCTTTCTTCACCTATGAAGCCAATCTTAGTAGAATAAATGACATCTACTCACTGTTTTTGTTTACTGCTTAACAAACAATCACATAATCTCAGAGGCACACAACAATCGGCATTTAAGCTAATGTTTCTGAGGTAGACTTTGGAACTGGACCAATCTAAGTGTGCATATTGGTTGGCCTCAGTCTTCTCATCAGAAAAGTAAAACTATTAACACCTCCCCTGCCATGTTAGTATAAAGATTACCTGGGGATACACTACATAAAGGTACCTAATACAGACCCTGGCATACTAAATATTTATAGGTTCCTCTCTCTTTCTTTCCCAAGAAATTTGATCATCAGCAGTTGCATCTTCAGCCACACATAAACCCCTGAATCAGACTTTTCAGGACAAAAGAAATAATGTAACAACTTGACTAATGATGTTTTATGGAGCTTTCATTTGAGTAAATATATATATATATGATAGCTATAGGATGAATCTTGGATTTGTACGTGTGGGTTAGAAAGGCAGGAGTGCATTGGGGGAAATGGCACTGAGCTAATAAGTTCCCATCTGTGATTTGACCTGCTCTACGCCTGACTAGCTGCATATTCATGTCAATTTCCTCCCAGTTACCTAGGGCAAGAAATGAAGAGGAAAGATCTTTAATCATTTTTTTATTCTAATTGAAACATTTTCCTTGCAAGTGGAGAGAGAACAGGTGCCTAACGAGCCCACATGATGATTCACCAGGTAGTAGACATCGCCACAGATATAATTAAACTGGAAGATCAATGAAAATTTCCTTTTTGGACTACTGCCAGGTCGCACAGACAAGGATCCAGCTAGCTGTATTTATACACAGCAATATCCAGAAGTGTGTACTCACACAGGTGTGCCCTGCAATATCGTATCATGATAAATTAAACAGTCACAGACTCGTACATCCAGTATTACTTATTTAGAAAAACACCTCGATTTCTATGTGCAGTTAATGATCCTGGACTACAAACATCGTCTGTCAGGAAGGCAGACAATTGCTGCATCTTATCAAATCTCACTGTCCTTTTTCCTTTATTATGTTTTTCATTTCTTTATATAAAAAACAACCACATAAATAAGAACTGCCCTGGAGGATCAAGACCTGAAAGAAAGGGAAGAAGGGGAGAGAAATGGAGGGAGGGGAGGAGGAAGAGAGCCAGCAGGGGACTGAAGCATTGCAAATATGTGGGCTCTCCTTTGTAGCGCCGGAAAATTGTCATGCATTTACTTCAGAATGTCTAACCTTTCTGGGTCTCAGGATTCTCAGACTCTCTCAGCCTATAAATAAGCCTATTCCAATCTTGAGTGTACGGAGTTCTTCTGGTAAAGGCAGCAAGGGAAGAACTTAGGGGAGAGGACTGGCATTTGAGACTGGCCACAATGCAAATTTTACAGGACTGAGAATTTCCATAACCTCATATTCTTTGAAATTTCTCTGTAGAAATGAGAAAAAACATTCATTCTGACAGCTCTTTTCAGTTGTTTTGTAACAAGACTGTAATTGAAAAAGAATCACTCCTAGCATTAGATACCAAACACATTGTTGTTAGTGCCACAAAACAGGTGAGTTTGATGCCTAAAGCTCATAGGAAGATCAATGCTTTGCATATATTTCAGTTAAGGAAATAATGCAAATTATAATTCAAATACTGTATTGCCCACTCATAATTTGCAAAAGTAAAGGAGAGTTACAAAAGAATATAAATTTTTTCATTAGGTCCTTAACAATAACTCTAAGTAAACATACCTGTTTTTATCAGAGGAGGCTAACTACTGTAACAATTTCAAAATTTCAGTGGCTTAATGGAATCAAAGGTTGTTCCCATTCACACAAAGTCTAATTTGGATGTTCCCATTTGGGCAGTCTCCTTCAGGTAGTGAAGTTAGAGATCCAGGCTACTGCCAATGTGAGGCTTAACCAACTCTGAGACCTTCAAAGTTGTTTGCAGAAGGTGGAAGATCACATGGAGCATTTTATGGCCAGACCTGGAAGTGGCCCACATTCCATTGGTCAGGACTTAGTCATACGGTATCATGTAGATGCAATGGTTGCTGGGAGCTGTAGTCTTCCTGTGTGAGCACAGGAGCAACCCAGAGCACTGTCTCTGCTATACTTCCATTTTCCAGATGAGGAAAGTAAGTCTCAATAAGTGGATCTGATTTGTTCAGAATGAATCAGTGACAGAGGCAGGACTAAAAGTCATGTCACCTCACTCTATCTTTTTTCTTTTATATCTCATTGTTTCCTAGGTCTTTGCAGAGGTACAGCAAGGCTTCAGTTTTCTTGAGAAAGATCTGTAACCACAAAGAATAAACTTCTTCCTAGAATTCAATGTCAGCTTTTTGTACACTTATCAGAGGAAATATCTAGAGAAAATTGCAAATCTAATTAATGGATTTATTTAATTCATTAAGAGTTTTTCTAAATGATTTCTCAGATAGTTGTCCTGACTTCTAGAAAGGTCATACATTCATCAAGAATGATGAATTCCTTTTGATCTTTCATAACATCTAATAGTACAAGGCATGTGGTCATTGCCTGATAAATATTGTTGCCAGCCATGGTAATACTGGTTCTTAAAAAGGTGTCTATGTGAAAATGATGAGAAAAACAAATACCATTCTGATAAAAGGGTAGGCAATCACTCCATATAGTCATCAATGCTAGGCATAGTCCTGGGTTCCCAGGATAAGGTAGAGAACATGTTTGCCGAAAGCTCAGCTGATATCTGTAGCCTAAACTTAAAGTTCTCTAAAGCCTGAATCTGTGCAATACATAGACATGTTAACTACTCCTACTTTGCCTTTTTGTATCTGTAAAAAACATACGGCAGCAATAATCTCAGACCTCTCTGAGCTGTTAGGCAAATGGTCATAGAGTGAGTACAAATGCAAAATGCTAGGAAGTAAAACACCCAGTGATAAACTTGTAAGGGAGGCAGGTTAATGGGGCACATATGTGGAGGGCAACCTGCCTGACTTAGACAGGTCATTATGTGTCCTTTCTTCAGAAGAGCTTGTCTTTGTGTTGGTACCTCTGAAAACTAGGGTGACAGTGATGGAAAATGCAGGGCAGTGCTAAAGAAAGGGTTTAAGGTAGCCATAGTCACATGAGATGAGTTCATCGAGGTTTATGTCATTATTGTAACAAACCACTGAAGGAATTTATAATGATGAGATCATCATGAAGGATTCTAAATATGCAGTTAACTGGACATTATGACATCATCTCTCACAGTTCTCTCAACTTAGACAAATGTCTACACCTTTAGGCACAACTAGATCTTTTCTTTTTATAAAGAAAATGTTTTTTATTTGTTTGTGTACAGAAAGCCTCAAGATCCGTCCAGCTTTGTCATTCAAAGAACATAGAATACTCAAATGGGTACTTCCTCAATAACTGTCCCTCAGGCTACACAGAAGTGATCATCAACCAGACACCTGTTATTCCTTTTGCACAATTATGTCAAAGTTTTATCCTACTAGGACTCTTAACCAGATCCTGTTATAAGCACAACATTGCCCCTGATACCTCTATTTGCCGTGAGCTTACAGTCTTTGCATTTTCTGTGTATGTTTTAATCTTCTAGAGAGCAAACTCCTTAAGCAAAGGGACTATGTTACTCAGCCCTGTATCTCACATGCCTTCCCCAGAGATTGGCTCATACTACTTGCTCAGTAAGTGTTTGAGAATGAATGATGATGGTTTTCGAATGAGAGCAGTGTCTGTGCATGGGTACGTAGTTTTCTGTGCGCAACATCCCTTTGAAGAGGTGAGGGTAATGTTCCTGATCAGTGGTCAGCAAACTTTTTCTGTAAAGGAGCACGTAGTGAATATTTTAAAGTTCGTGGGCCATAGAGTCGCTGTGGAAACTGCTCAGCTATGCTGCTGTAACACAAAAACAGCCATCAACAATATGGAAACAAGTGGGTGTGCTGTATTCCAAGAAAACTTTCTTTATGGACGCTGAAATTTGAATTTCATACACTTTCTACATATCACACAATACTATTCTTCTTTGGATTATTTTAAAAACCATTTAAAAATGTAAATACCATCATTGGCTTGCAAGATATACAAAAACAGGTGGTGGGCCATTTGGCCCAGGGACCACAGTTTGCTGACTTCTGAACTAGATCATGGGGTTGCTGGCACTGGGCTTAGTGGCGGGATTTACTAATTATAGAAAGCTGCTTTCTGAAATCTTCGACTCCATTTTCTTAGCCAATTCATAAGTGCTTTAGTCGGTTCAATTCCTAAGAGGGGAATTACTATTTTATCTGACTGCTATCTTCAAGGGCACTCTAATGAATTAAGGTTATGGAATTGTTGGGCAAGATGTACCACCTTAGGACTAAAGAGTTATGATTAAAATATTAAAATGGAAGAATAAAATATAATTCATGATTTATTGCAAATCATCTTAGATACTTTTAGAAATCAATAACCCATGTCATCATTCTCATTGTTCCCTGTGACATTCATTTATTTCACAAAGCAAGCATCCTCAATAATAGGAAATGATGCCAGACCACATGCATGGGTCAAGCTAAATATGCACCCCAAATTCTGGCACTATTGTGAGACATGATGAAAAACAAATACATCTACTTGTATGATTTTTAAAATCAAGTTTAGATTATAATATAGTGTTAATATTTATTACAAAACACACCACCCGGATGATAATTTTGCTACACAAAATATGCACACAAAACAGTAATTTAATGTAAGCAAATATACACAACAATAATACCAAAAAAATCACGGCTGGGCATAGTGGCTCACGCCTCTAATCCCAGCACTTTGGAAGGTTGAGGCAGGAGGATCACTTGAGGTCAGGAGTTTGAGACCAGCCTGGCCAACATGGTAAAACCTCGTCTCTACTAAAAATACAAAACTTAGCTGCACGTGGTGGCATGTGCCTGTAATCCCAGTTACTGAGGAGGCTGAGGCAGGAGAATTGCTGGAACCCAGGAAGTGGAGGTTGCAGTGAGCTGAGATTGTGCCATTGCATTCCAGCCTAGCTGAAGAAGCGGGACTCCATCTCAAAAAAGAAAAAAAAAAATCACAACATAACACCTTTACTTTAAGGCCGCCTAATTTTACACAGTAATTTGTTGAATGCAGGTGGGAACCAGACTGTGTTCTTTACCTGCTGTCATTTTGGAGAGAATGCTTGTGCAAGAAGGCTGATTTACAAGTAAAATGCATACCAATTCCTATGCAAACCTACTTCCCAAAAAAGGTTTTAGTTCCTAGAAGTGTAGGCTATAGAGTCAGACCGCCCCAGGTTCAAATCTTGGCCTTATCACCTATCAACTGTGTGACCTGTTAACTTAAGTTGCTTACCCTCTCTGAGTTTCAACTTCTTCACCTAAAAAATCGGAACACTACTAATAACTGTGGGTACCCGTGAGTTAATGTGCATAAAGTACACTACACAGTTCCTGCTCATCTACAGTAAGCATTCATCAAATAGCAGTTGCTATTATTAGTAAATTTGTCATTAGCAAAAATAGAGACTTTGGTGCAGCGAAGTAACAAACTTTTCAATGGTATAATGAATTTCAAATATAAAGCAATGTTGAAGTTCTGAGGAATGCTTTCTCCTGCCTGGGTTTGGGAGATGGTAATGGTGTACATGCCTCTCTGTTGGATCTGCTTAAACACAGGCATCACTGTGCCTTGGTTTTTGTGTTGGCTGTGTTTTGGTTGCATTGTGGGCTCTGGTGATGTTCTCTGCAATTTTCACTGCATTTATGCAACTTCCCCTTACCTAATATTTTAGAATTCCATCTTAATTTTATTTTCCTCATTCTTATTCCCTTCTGCTTATTTTATGGGCTTATTATAATTTATCAAATTCTTACTTATTCAAAAGCCTCTGATTTCCAATTCTTTTTAATCAAGATGTTGCTCATCTACTTAAGTCAATGTGCTGAGTAAAGCAGTGAATGGATACTTATAAATCCTTATCCCTTAGTGTTTAGGTGTACAAAACCCAGGATACCAAAAAGTCATGGGCTCAAGGGAAGATATGAGGGCTTATTATAACACAGGATGCACTCAAGGCTACAGAGCGTGATTCAAAAGGCATAGGATTAGGAATCAGAGTTTACTTGGATTTGGGGATTTTCTCAGCCAGCACAAGCTGTAGAAATCTCAGCAGTCATTCAATCTGTCTAAATTGAGTGTATTGGTCAGTAAATTGGGAATGATCATGATACTTAGGTTATGTAGTTTAATGTAATTAACAATGAATGTAATCACTTTGTAAAGTATAAGTCACCATGTATAGTGCTACAAGGTTACCACTATCATGATTTTCATTATTTACCACACATGTGCATGTATCTACAAGATTATCCTTTAGGAAACAAATAACTTGTGATAGAAAGAGTCTAATTCTGCCACTGATACTAATCTGGTGTGTCACTTTGGATACGTCATTCATTAACTTAAGTACTAATTTCCATATCTGCAAAATAAATTAGATGCTCATCAATGTCCTTTCCAGGTATAAAAGGTTGGGGTTTCACTAATACCAGGAAATAGGCATGGAGAAACAGCCTGACTGGAGTCTTGAAAAGCAGAAGTAGTGAATATGTGATTCTGTAGTCAATGGGGCCACTGTAAATGTGGAAGTCGAAAGATGGCAGGTAGAAAGTGACTCCGGAGGAGATTCACTGGGTAACAGGGTGCACAACGGGCTTAAGGAAATGTTGGCTAACACAGAGCCCACAGGGTTCCAAAAGTAATAAGATCGAAGCGCACGCAGAGCACCTGAAGGAGACAGGAAGTCACTGTTATGCACCACCTTGTATAAAGTGATAAAGGACTGGCCCAGGGTGTTCTCCATGTAAGTAGAAAAGGAAAGAAATAGAGTAGGTTCAGGAATTACAGCCTCCTGAATGGGCTTCATACCTCTCTCCTTCCTCTCTAGTCCATCTACCACAGTACCACCAGAGGGACTCTAAATTCAAATATGGCCCTCCCCCTTGCAGGATTAAAAGCTCTGATTGCTTCTTACTATCTACAGAGTAAAATCCAACCCCCCTGCCTTATGCTTATAGGGTTGTTACTATATATATGGTCTACTCTCACTCCTCATGAGTGGCTTCTCTTTCCTAAGACCAAACCATGCTGAACTTACCATCTTTGTTTTCTTCATAGCTCAGTGTCTTTGCATATGCTGTTCCTCTGCCAGTAATATCCTCATGCAATTCCGTACTTGGAGAATTTCTTCTTTTCCTTTCATACTCAGCTTAAATATTACCTTTCTGGTTCAAAACTGCATTATGCACTTAAGTTTTTTAAAAGAGGTGTTTGCATGTCTGCTTCTCTACTGGCATGTGAGCTTCTGGAAATGAGCCCATGTTTTATAGTCAAGTAGGTACTTTGTTAATATTTTGTAAAGTTTAGTAATAGCTAATTAAAATAATCCAATGCATAAAGATTAGGGGGCATCTGACAAGAACAGGGAAGTACAGGACTTGTTAGAATATAAACAGAATATAAACAGATAATACCTAAGAAAGAAAAAATTTGAACAAAATTATAAACAGACTGGATAAGATAGATATGGACATCTTTACCAATTAAATGATTTATGCTGTAAATAGTAAATGTCTCTTGTGCACCAGGTGTTCAGGGTACAGAAGCAAACAAAACTGACTTGGCATGTTCCATCAGCTCCAATACCAGTATCCCAGGAGTGTGGTGAGCAAGGGGAAGATGGCACAGAAAGAGGGCTTGTAAGTTAAGGTGAGAATTTCCTTCTATTGTAAGTGCAGCAGAAAACCTTTGCTTTAAAATTTTAAACAAATCTTAATGATGAGATGGTTTTATTGAAATTTTGAGGAGGGTCACTCTGGCCCATCTATGGAGATCAGACAAGCATATAAGTATGGATACCAGTTAGGAGGCCAATACATTAGACCAGGTGACAAATAATATTCATCAGAATCACCTGGAGGGCTCTTAAAACACAGATTTCTAGACCCCACCCCTAGAGTTTTTGATTCTGTAGGTCTTGTGGATATGCAGGTGCAGGGGCGCATGGGGTGGGCAGAGAATCTTTGTGTGTAACAAGTTGCCAGGTGGTGCTGATGCCCCTGATCTGGAGACCACACCCTGAGAACCACTGACCTCTATTGTGGCGATGGCAATGAAGTTGGAACAAAGTGGGCTGATTTGAGGAAAACTCTGAAGATAAGATTAAAAGGGCATGTCAATGAACCAATACTAGAGAATATTAGGACAAAGGGTATTCCTTTAAAACATGAGGAGATGAAATACTATGAAATTCTAGGAAAAGAAGTATCTGTCATATGAAATTTGAATGAGGTTAAATTAAGAAAGAAAAAAAAAAAACAAAAGAAATACCCTTCACACAGTAGGCAATAAATGTTTGAATATCATTTACTCTTCTCTTCACACTGACTAGTAAAAGCAAATGGTTTCCTAAAGTGTTTGAAATAATTGTAGATTTCATTACCAAAAGCAGCTTCTAAAATGTAGGATCTTGGGGATATTGAATGAGAGAAGATAACTATGCATTGTCAGAGCTTTGGGGTGTCAAAGGAAAAAGGAGAAATGAAGTGGTATAAACAAGTGTAAAGCCTGCCCAGATTAGCTCTTCTGCTCTAACACCCAATACTGCATCCATATCTCTCCCGGAATGGACTCCTTACTGAAGCAGTCCTCTCTCCATATGTGCACCCTACAAGGCCATTTAAAAAACAAACAAGAACTCTGCATGCCAGTACCTTGGGGACTCTGCCCAAGCCCCACCTCCTGATTTACCTTGTTATCTCCAATTTCTGCCCTATTGGCTACCATATTTCTGCCTCTTTGTCCAGCTCCATTATGAATCGTGTCCCTCAAACATTTGTATTTTAAAATCCTTAGAATGTAACTTTATTTGGAAATAGACTCGTTGCAGACGAAACTAGTTAAAATAAGGTCATTAGGGTGGGTCCTAATCTAATATGGCTGGTGTCCTTATGAAAAGGAGATATTTGGGCACAAAGATACACACACCGGGAGATCATCACATGAAGACAAAGACAGAGATCAGTATGATTCTTCCACAAGACAAGGAGCTCCAGTGAATTGCCAGCACACCTCCAGAAGCCAGGGGAGAGGCCTGGGCCAGATTCTCCCTGAACGCTCTCAGGAGGAACCAACCCGCTGATATCTTGAATGCAGACTGCAGCACTCCAGAACTGTGAGACAATACATTTCTGTTGTTTCAGCCACTTTCTCAGCGGTACTTTGTTACAGCAGCCCTCACGAAGTACTCAAGTGCCTTTTGATGACTGCTTCAGTTGAACTGTCCACTCAGTTCTTAACTCTGCCCTCTTTGTCTCTCAGATCTGCCTCTCTTCTGTGCTCAGTGGGTGAATACGGACTCTTCCATAGTACAGACCAGGCCCTCTGGGACCCCAACCAAGGCTCAATGCCCTGGATCCCCAGCTTTCCAAATATGGGGTTCTGACATTCATTCCCATTGGACGGTTGCCTCCTTAGGAGTCTGTCCTGTTTTATTATTCATCTTTGGGTCCTATCAATTATCACAGTGCCCAACTCATAGCCAGTGGGTTTGTCGAATGAATAACACAATTAATGAAATAGTCATTATTTATTTTTTTGTTTGATAAACAGAAAAAACTCGAGGCCTTTTGACCTGTATTCTGGTGTATTTTTGTCAATACAACGAGTGGTTTATTTGAGAAGCATCTGTTTTTGGATCACATTACTCAGTAAATGTGTGTTCTTAATGAAAGTGATCAGTGCAGATCAAGCTGACATTAACACTAAAGATATGGAGGATTGCTTTGGTGTGCAAATGGAAATGGTTTGGTGCCGGGGGATAATGAATACATGAGAATTAGGACTGCGTTATTAAACTGAGGGGATGAAACTTGTCATTAGTTCCCACTGCTTCTTGGAGTTATTGTTAATAGCTATTTGAGTGAGGAGACGGGAACATGTGGAGAAGAGGATGTGAAGAAACAAATGTGTAGATAACGTCTGCTCACTGAGATATGTGGTGTTTGGAATTGATCATCCTGCAGTTTTCGCTGAGAGGCTAGTGATTTTGAACTGATCTGTTTTCCCAAACTCAATCAGAGGTGCGAGCAGCTGACAACCCTGCAGATTCCTCCTGTTGTCTGCACAAGACTTTGATTTCCAGTGAAATGCAAAGTCCACATGCCACATTTGGGGGCCAGATCCCAAAGAATGATGATCTTTGTTTATCCAGGGAGGAGTTCCTCATGGAAAGGATGCCGACAAAAATTACCAAACTGTCTTAGTCTTTTTGAGGAACTGTAATGGAATGCTGGGTGGCTTATACACTTTAGAAATTTATTTCTCACTGTTCTGGAGGCTGAAATGTCCAAGATCAAGGGCCTGGCAGATTCAGTGGCTACGGACGGCCCACTTCCTTGTAAGACCATCTTCTCACTGTCACCTTACACAGTGGAAGGGCTAGCTCACTCTCTTTTATAAGGACACTAATCCCAATCACAAGGACTCTGCCTTCATGACCTAGTCGCCTCCCAAACACTCTACCTCCTAATACTGTCACATTCAGGGTTAAAATGTCAACATATGAATTTTGGGACACAGACATTCAGATCACAGCACAGACCAAAACATTTCAAGAAAGAGGCATTATTTGTACTTAAGTAGGGACAACAGTATAACTTGTGTTGTTCCTGGATATACTAGAGAAAACCATCCCCCAAGTGATGAACCACCCAAAGTCCTATTAAAATTTGATCAATCCCCATTCCATGTGGTTTCAATCAGCCTTAACCAAGAGCCATCACTGCCAAGGTCTGCTCTTGTGTTTCTAGAACTTCATACATAAGAACATTTCTCCATGAAAACCCAACATAACATTACAATCTGTGTTGTTTTATGACATGGCCCAAATTTTCAAAATTATTCTTAACTTCCTTGAGTTTTAAAAAATTGAATTATAAAGCTATGCTACCATTCCCCCTCTCCACAACACACACCACAGATAATTTGAACAAATAGGCAGAGAAGAAAATAGGCTTAACTACTCATTAATAGATATCCAGAATTCATATCTGGATATGAAAGGGTAGAATAGCTGGGAAGCACAAAAAGTTCATGGAAGTAGTGAAGTAACAATTGGTGTGACATTTGGAATAAAACAGCTTGAGTTTGAATCCCGGCTTGGCCTTTTCTAGGTGGGTGACGCTGACAAGGTCATTTCACATCTCTCAAGCACATTTTCTCATCTGAGAAATGGGGTTAAAAAAATCACAAGATTTTTTGTGAGCATTGAATAAAATAATGCAGAGAAAGTGCCAAGCACAGGACTTGACACATAAATGTTCAATTGATAGTAGCTGCTGTTGCTATATTACACACTGATTTTACTACAAACCAAACCATGCTTATTTTAAAATAACATTTTTTATGTAATGGTTCTAATACATTTTTTAACATTTATATTCCACCCTACCTCCAAAATACTGAAGTTTGTTCTTATGTTTCGTGATGCACCAAATGACTATAAGTAAAAAACAGAAATTTTGGCAAAGTTGAAAGAAAAACCAAAAAGATTTATCAGGAAATATGCCTTATTGCTTGTGATGTATTTTGTGAGCCAGACATAGTAAAACTAAATTATCTCTAGAAAATACACTATAGTAAAAACTGATTGGAATTTAGGTTAAAGAAAATTCAGTGAATGAGTCTTCCAAATGGTCATTACAGCTATAAAGGTATTTTTCTCCCAACCATGCCACAGATGTAGGAAACAAATTACTGAGCTGTTGGTTTCTATGATCTGAAGTCTCCATCGTGAGTCTTTACCATGAAGCTTCTAATAGTCAGTAATGTGGAAACCTGCATACTATTGCCCATGAGTGGTTACATAAGAGTGCCACCTACAGGCAAGGGGCAATGCGTCATGGCATACTAACTAATTTTTTAAAATCCTTTTTATGTATTTATCCTGACAATTCTTTCTCAAGTGAGAATCGAATCAGAAAATGACTCTTCCCACAACCAGAAATGGAGCATGCATTGCAATGTAACTTTACATAAACTGTAAATGGAACAGTCTAGTCAGCTGGTAGTGTGGTGGCTCTGAGAGGTACAGCTGCATTTGAGAAAGGGCAGCTTGCCTGAAAAAAGCAAAGCCCAGGTAGGAGAGTAGAAAGATGCAAGGGGAGTGAAGGGGATAAGAGTTAGATATCTGCAGAAGGGGAAATAAGACTTTTGATAGAACCAAGGAGAGCAGTGAGTGGGAAAGAAGAAACTGGCATAGGGCCACCCATAGTAGAAGTGATGAAGGGTAAGGGATGTGACCACAACTGTCATGGGGAAGGGGCAAAAGAGAAGACCACACAGTATCTCTAAGAATATGCATATGTTTCGAGCACCACCAATATCCTTTGTAAAAAGACCAACACATCATTGGAGACAAAAAGGAAGCTAGTAGAAGCTTAGCAAGTCTGAATTTGGGCTGGCACGGTGGCTCACGCCTGTAATCTCAGCATTCTGGGAGGCCAAGGAAGGCAGATCACAAGGTCAGGAGTTCAAGACCAGCCTGAACAAAATACAAAAATTAGCCAGGCGTGGTGACGTGTGCCTGTAATCCCGGCTACTCAGGAGGCTGAGACAGGAGAATTGCTTGAACCCTGGAGGAGGAGGCTGCAGTGAGCCAAGATGGCGCCACTGCACTCCAGCCTGGGCAGCAGAGCGAGAGTTAGTCTCAGAAAAAGGAAGTCTGAATTTGGTAGCTTTATGTTAAAACAATGAAATAAACCATGTTTTAGGTAAATGTAGCAGGTAGGACTCTATAAAACAAGTTTTCTTTGTTTTTCTGAATCAAACAAAATCAGGCTCTGGGCCTCACTCATCATGGGTAGCGGAGACTCCAGTGTCTGGCACTTTTCAAAAACGCCCCCGCCCAACTCCTTTGGAGTCATGCTAGAGCCTTGAGGCCCAGACTGCCCGTGAAACTAGGAAAAGTTGCAGGTCCTTAGCCCTTGTGGCTGCTGCTCCTGGTGTTCCATATTCAGGCCTGTGTCTTTTTTTAAGATGTTGATTCTATCTTTCCACAAGGCCATGCAGAAGAGCCAAGAGAGGAAAGCTACCACCAACTGGGATCACCTGCTTTGGATCTTTATATTAGCATGAACAAACTTCCAGTGAATTCCTGTGATCATATAATCTTAAATTTTTTTGCTGTCATTGTAACAATAGTTTAGTCTACCCTAACTAGCATAAAGCTTCTTATGCTACTCTATAGTTCAAATTCTGTCTATATGATAAATATATCCAGGAGAAAAGGTGGAGAACGCAGAGATTCATGTGTGTATTTTTTAAACTAATCACTAGAAAGCAGTTGTAAAAAATAATTCCACATATACTACCAGAGCCATAAAACACAGAAGAGGGATTATAACAGAGAATGTGAATTTAGGATTAATGTCCAAGTTAGAGAAACAGCTTCAGAGGCCAGCAGATCCATAGCAGTCTTTCTGGTTTAATAGGAAGAGTGGACAGCTGGTGCTTTGCACCTCTCCACAGAAATCTGTGGACAAAGATGATACTTACAGGATGCTTTGAACCTTCGAGGAAGCAAAGACCAAGAACTTTCTGCAAATAGAAATAAATAAGGGCTCTGATATAAAGTGGTAACTTATCTCGATAGAGATATTATGTGATGAAAAGTGAATTATAGTTCATCAGTAGAACCTGGAAGTAATACTGATGTAGAAGTTCTATAGACCAGCCTGAGCTATCCAGGCCTTTATGATCCCTGAAAGTCATCAGATGTGGGCTAGCCTTTGGTAACGATGTGGCTTTGAGTGAGGCAGGTTTCTGAAGCTGAGGCAATCCCTGAAGGGGCAGGCAGCTTAAGACCGCTTGCTTACAACATTCTCAGGAGCTGGGCCACAAGTCCCTCATGGAGGGGGATCTGGGAAGCATCTGAATCAGGACCCTTTTGTGTATGAATGAGGGCACTGCTAATAAAGATGCTGTGACAACAGGCACAACCATGACTCTCCAACAGGGACATGTGGTCACCTTTGCTGTGACAATCCTTAATGCTACCCTGCAAGAGACACTTTGACAGGAAGTATAATACCAGGAACTATAATAGAATTCAGACTGGACCAGAACAGAGACTATCTCAGAAAACACATCAGCAAAAATGCTTCCATTGGTTTCTTAATAAAAAGAAATTTGAATTTACATCAGAACCCCCTTATGTATTTATATAGATTAGTACCTTTATAAATTATAGTAAAATGTATATATTCTTTATTCCATACTTTAGGTTCAGTCCATTGTTTTAAATACTTCTGTTATTTCCATAAAATCCCAAGTTCATGAACCTATCCAGGTATTATTGCATATGGATTTCTGGGCCAAGAGAATGCCATTCGATCATTTTAGTGAAGACCTTAGGATCTCAAGAGGGCAAAACTAAGCAAACTTTTCTCCTAATAAAATGTTATCTCAACCAAATCTATTTCTATCTGGCATGCTGAACTTTGTAGTGTTAGTCTCTACATTCAAATATGAAATTTTAATATTTCAATATCTGGACAAATAAGATTTTTGTAAAAAGCCCAATAGACCCTTAATGTAAGCCAAGCTGAGAATTTGGCCCCAAATATCCATTATTATTGATAATCAAGGTAGACTTGGAATTCATAAACATTTCCCTGTGGCAGCAATCAAGTTTTATATTTGAAAAGAACTGTGAATGGTAGAACTGGGTGTGAGGAAGAAATGTTTTGTTTCCATCATTATATTATTCACTGTGGTATCACTGAGGCCTGATTTGTGGTCTGGCACATTGCAGGAGTACAATAATTGTTTGCTGAATAAAAGATTGAAAGAAAGAATGAATGGAACAAGGAGAAATGTTCAGATAGGAAAGGAGTACAGGTCTTAATTGTAGCAATCACATTAAATTCTACAGTACTAACAGCAGAATGAGGGACTGTCAAATGTCTCCCAGGGCTAAATTTTGGCACATAAAAGCTTGTCATTGCATGGACCTCAAAGGACCCCTGCCCAGCCAGAGGCTGCCCTGGCTATCTGGAGCCATCATTGCACTTTTTATACTGTTGTTTTAAAATTAAGCAGCTAGGTTAGTTCCTAGGTTAATAGTATTAATGACATTCCAAGTCTTGATTTTTTCCCCATTTTTAATCAGAAATGGAGACATGTCTTTTTAATAGTTTTAATGATTTCTAATTTTAGGAATGTTTATGAAATCAAATAGTCTGCATTTTAAATGGAGCTACAGATATCAAAATTGGGTGATTTTTCTATTTTAGAAATATACTAGTTTTCAAGTGGAATACCAAGTAGGTGTAAGATTTACATATCCTTGTAGAATTTCCATTTATTTACCCTTACAAAAATGAGATAGATTGGATGTCTTATTCTATTAACCTTTTATAGGCAGACTGCTTCATAGCTCTCAGTGGAATCTAAAGCATTGTTAACTCACAAATCAACAGCGTGATTATAAAGCTTCTTGAAGCCAATCACCAGAATGCATTAAGTAACTAGCAAGATTACATGGTGTTTCTAGCCTAATGTGGCACAATTCAGATTGCAATAATTGTTGCCCAGTGAAGAAAAGTATATGTCAAATCAATGAACTTACTCTCTATGCTGATAACTGAGCCTAGCTATTAAAAGTCATTGATTACCTTGAGAACAGCTATTAAAAGAAAGAGGCCAATAGGCTGACTGGGATGTTTAACTCTAATATTAAGTAACTTTGCTAAAGTAAATAGCTGTTGTTCCTAAGCAATAAATCAATGTCTGGAAGAGCACATCAGTCATTTCCCAAGGCAGAAGTCATCAGCCACACTGACCAACTCAGCTCATGCATGGTGCTTCCAATTCCATTTTGGGGGGTTTGTGCCAAAAGACAGAATGGAAGATGAAATATTTTGACTTTTAATTGCAATATTGTGCTAGATTTCGGGTGTTGGCCCTCCTGGCCTCAATGTCCAGCCCCTTCTGTGTTCTCTGCTGTCTGAGAGGCCTCTGACTGGCCTTCCACACTGGGATCACTCTTATACCACAGACCAAGGACTCCATGTGAATGAAGGTCATGCCAACTACCACTTATGCCTATTTCAGTTATACATGCGCAGGCCAAAGAAGTGTCTATTGGACGGTTTTCTTGACTCAGTGGGCCCACTGTGAGGTGAAACTTGGCTAGGACTGCGTGTATAACCTGGCTTCTATGTGCCCCCAGTTGAATAGGGGTATCTTGATGATGTTTTGGATTTCTGGTATCAATGTCAATTTGGATTCTGGGTCCAACAATTCTCAGGATATATATGCAGTCCCCTTTCTGCAATTCACAATTACTCAAGTAAATAGCCATCAGCCCCTTCGGAGAAGGACTGGTGGAATTTTTAGCATTCCCACCTGCCAGTTGATGCAGGGTCCTTTTTCCAGGGGACCCAGAGTCTTCTTAAATCAGGTTTCCAGTGATAAAGCTGCCTTAGGGTTTGGAAACTAGACAATGGATCGAGGCTTTTCATTGGAGCAATTATTCTTAGCTTCCTGATCATCCACCCTTGGATTCTTTTGATGCTACAATTTGGCCCAGAGTCAAAAGCCCCTCCCAATACCAGTGGTTGTGGGTTGGTTTCCCTGGGAAGCAGATTCTAAAGTAGATTTTAATGTGTGCAGAGTATTAAGGAGTGCCCCAAGGTCAACATCTGTGAAAGGGAATGGAGGAAGACAGGGCTAGGCAGAGAGAAAGTAAGTGTCAATGTAGGTTCTCAGGGACCCCCCTGGGGCACTTGAGGGCCAGAATTCTAGGGCCCTTCAGACAGCCTGAGCTATCCAAGCCTTTATGATCCATGAAAGTCACTGGATGTGGGCTAGCCTTTGGAAGGGGTGTGACTTTGAGTGAGGCAGGTCTCTGCAGCTGAGATAATCCCTGAAGGGGCAGGCAACTGAAGACCATCTGCTTATAAAATTCCCAGGAGCTGGGCCATTCAGATGGAGTGGGCATCTGGGAAGCATCCAAATCAGGACCCTTTTGTGTATGAATGAGGGCACTGCTAATAAAGATGCTGTGACAACAGGCACAACCATGACTTTCCAACAGGGACATGTGGTCACCTTTGCTGTGACAATCCTTGATGCTACCCCACAAGAGACACTTTGACAAGATGCTTCAGCATATGGTGATGTGCTGATGTGGAAAAGCACTCATGCCTCCCTTGCACTTTCAGCTTCTACTTATCAACCACAGGGTAGGATCAGTCCTTCAAAGGATATTAACAAGGACACGTTATGAAGGCTAGAAGGCTGTCCTCTATGAGCTTTTTGAAGTGAGAAATACTTTAATACAACTTTTCTCAAGGGAAAACTATGCCTTTTGTGTAAAGTACTTAAAAATAGGCAAGTGACATTAAATTAAATATTCCTAGACTTATTTCTCTAAATCCCGACCTAACAAGGCAGAAAATTGTACCTCAAAATTGATGTCGTTTACTTTATACCATCAATTATTAAGAAGTGTTTGGTACATAATAGCTTCAGGAGTCTTGATCAGAAGATAAATGGAGGATGAAACAATGAGAGAAAAAGGATGTGAGAGGCACTGAAGTACTGCAAATGTCCCACTGGGGCCTTTACGTGTCCCTTCCTTTCCACATCTCTGGCCCCTAACTATTCCTCCCCATCCCCTCTTGATGAAATTCACGTTGTCTAAACAATAGGTGCTAATCCACAAGAACTTCTCTCTTTTGAGAACCATTCTTACTCACAACTTAGGAAACTAGCTGAACTTGCTGACCCTTTCCTGCTAAATCCCTATAGAAGACCCCTCCTCCTTCTCCAAATTAGAAGGCCTCTTTAGAGACTCTCCTGCCTGACATGCAACAAGGAAGGTTTATACTAATGGCATTCTGGGTTGGATGTGGTAGCGTATGACCTGTAATTCCAGCACTTTGGGAAGCCAAGGTGGGAAGATCACTGGATCCCAGGAGTTCTAGACCAATCTGGGCAACATGACAAAACCCCATCTCTACAAAATGACATTTTAAAAATTTGCTGGGCATCGTGGCACGTGCCTATAGTCCCAATTACTTAGGAGGCTGAAGGGGAAGGATCACTTGAGCCCAGGAGGTTGAGGCTGCAGCGAGCCATGATCATGCTATTGCACTCTATCCTGAACAACAGAGTGAGACCCTGTCTCAAAAAGAAGAAAAGAAAAAAGAAAAAAAATCCCCAAACTAATAGTATTCTGGTTGATTTTCTTCCACAAAAGGATAGCTATTCGAGAGAACTAAGAAGGTAAATATCAGGGGAAAGTTACTGATTTTATGACTGCCAACCTTTGCAGGTGAGCTAGCGTAAAAGCACAAATTGAGTGTTTAAAGCCACAAATATGATAGCTTGGACTTTTTGTTTGTTTATAGCAACTGTCTTCCCCTGAGTGCATCGAAAAATAATCTCTAAATCATAAAGAAGTGGTTTTACTTCTGTATCCCTTGATGTTGACAAACAAGAATTCATTTGATCTTGACAGTAAGATATTAAGATAGACAAGTATAGATATTAACATCATCATTTGACAAATAAAGTGAGCCTTAGGATGATTATATTAGGATGATTATATTAGGATTATATTGGGATGATTATATATGACTTGCTTTAAATTGGCCCACAGGTAGCAAAGTTTTTTGGAACAAACATTTTATTTCATGATTTCTGGAAATTAAACTTGTCCTGAAATGAGAATTATAGGAGAAAAAATGAAGCCATCTAGATTTTGGGAAGGGACCATTGTTTTTGTTGCATCATTGCTTTATCTTACCACTAACAGAGTAGCTAGCACTTAGGAGATAATAAATACTTACTGAATGAAAAGAAAAAAGAGTTGAGAGTTCAAATGAGGTCTATCACACATGCTCTGTGCGTGGCAGCAATGGTGAGAGAAGTAATATTGGATAAGAAAGAGCAGGCAGAATCCTTAAGAGATTAGAGTAGACCGGAAGCTAACCTTGCAAGAGCCTGGAATCTAGTGGATAAACCTATGCAGAACCAAGGAATTTCCAGGTAAAGCTATAATTTGTAAAGCACAGCTGGACTCTGTTTGCATTTGTTCTATTATTTTTAAAATCTAGGTTTTGTTGGACTCAGGATAAGTAGCCAATCACTTTAGGTGAACAGGTAAGAGGAATAAAGTTAATTTACCAGCAAGTAGCCCAAAGCCTTTGTCTTCTCCATGCCGTATGTAAGGCACAACTGGACTTCAGGTCAAGTGACAAAACCTGTTAATACCTACAGTCAATGTGATAGGTGGAGAGGAGAGTGGGTTGTGACTAAGGTAAATAGAAATATTCACTTCCAAATGCTTTAAATGACCACTTTTTATACTAAGGACTTTGGTTCACGTAGCATTTATTTCTGTGTATCGGGTAAGGAAGGAGAGTTTATTTTTTTCATATGGATAACTAGCTGTCCCAGTACCATTTATTGAATGAACAGTATTTTCCCATTGGTCTCAATAGGAAATGGAGCCCGCTCACGTATCTGCATTCAACTACCCGATCAGCTGGGGCCTGACTGGCACTGGAGTGACAGGGTGACTAGGGCCACCAGGAGGTCAGCCTAGTCTTGCCCATGTAGTAGCTGACAACGTTCCTCTTAAGGGGTAGGCACAGAACTGGCATACATTGACCAAATGACATTTCCATTAATGTCATTGATTAAGGGTTCGTTTTTAAGTGGATTCATTTGCATTATTTCTATTCTATTTCTAATTTATTTTATAAAAATTATAAAATAAAAATTATGAAGGGTGTCTGTGTGTGTGTGTGTGTGTGTGTGTGTGTGTGTGTGTGTGTGGTATAAAGAATAATATAGCAAACATCATGCAGCTTTAGAAATAGAACATGTCCCCTGTATATTACTCCCTGGTTGTAACTGGCTCTTTATAAAAATGTTTCTAAGTCTCCAAATTTATTAGAATTATAGCATCGTAAGTTTGGAAGACCATTTAGTTCAGGTCCTCATCAGTCTATCTGTAAGAGAATGAATAAGCTGTGGTATATTTATACACTGAAAAAGTATACAGCAGTTACAATGATGATGTCAATGTTTATCAAAATGGATTTTTTTTTTTTTTTTTTTTTTTTTTTTTTTTTTTTTGAGGCTGAGTCTTGCTCTATCGCCCAGGCTGGAGTGCAATGGTGCAATCTCAGCTCACTGCAGCCTCCGCCTCTCAGGTTCAAGCGATTCTCCTGCCTCAGCCTCCTGAGTAGCTGGGATTACAGGTGCCCGCCACCATGCCCAGCTAATTTTTGTATTTTTAGTAGAGGCAGGGTTTCACTGTGTTGGCCAGACTGGTCTCAAACTCCTGACCTCAGGTGATCTGCCCACCTCAGCCTCCCAAAGTGCTGAGATTATAGGCGTGAGCCACTGCACCTGGCCAACATGGATATCTATCAAAGCAAGTTGGAGTGAAAAAGGCAAGAGGCAATAGGATATGTAATGTATGGTACAATTTATATTTCATTTAAACACCTTTATATAACGTATTATGAACAGTATCTACTACTGATTTTGTATAAGCGCATATATAGCAAAGGTATTCTTATATGTACTAGAATCAACCCCAAATTTCAGAATAGTAGAAATATCTGGAGAGGAAAGGAGGTAGGAAGGGAAGAAGGGGAATAGAATTTGGTGAGCATTTAGCTTTGAATATTGTATCAGTTATCTATTGTTGTGTAACAAACTACCTCAAAACTTACAGGCTTGAAAACAAGCACTATTTATTGCTCTTGATTATGTGGATTGACAATTTGGGTGAAAATAGCTGGGCACCTCTGGTTTAATGTGGGCTCACGCTTGCATCTGCATTCAACCACCAGATCAGCTGGGAACTGACTGGCCTGGAGTAACAAGATGACTGGGTTCATGTCTCTCACCGCCAGTGGGATGGCCTGGTCTTGCCCATGTGTAGCTGACAGAGTTTCTCTAAGGGTTAGGCTCAGAACTAGCACATACTGGCCAGATTAAGTCACAGAGCCACATTGTACTATCTTTATCAAGTCACAAGGCCAGCCCAGATTCAAAGGATGGTAAAATAAACTTTTTCTTTGATAGGAGAAAAAACAAAGTCATCGTGAAAGAGGTGTGCCCACAGACAGAGGTGGAGGTGGTGGCTCTGTGTGTTTTTGTAATCCACCACAGCTGCATCTCTAGCTTCAGTTTTAATCAGAAAAAAAAAAAGGTTAAAATTTCAAAACTCTGAGGAGTAGATATGTGGGCATTTGTTATTCCCGTACATTTCTGCATGCTTGAAATAATTTATAATTGATCATTTCAATAATATTTAAAATGTGATTATGTGGTTATCTTGGCTTACCAGAAATATTTCCTGCATCCCATCAAACCAACACAATAACTCCTAGTTACATACCTAAGAATTTCACCACCTGCATCCTTTAACATTGTATGGATAAAATTTGCCGCATATCGGGGACCTGGGTGAATTTCCATTTAAATAGCAACGTTCAGCCTTCTGATTTGCTCCTGTTGTTCTAATTACTTACCTGGAGAAATTGTTTCCTCATTTTCTAACCTATCCTACCATAGGCCTCTGCTGTGCCCAGTCAGATTTTGGCTTAGGAAAACATCTGTAGACTGCATGATAATAATAGCAGATATGATTGCGTGGATCTCTGTGAAGGTGTGTGTGTATCTGCAGATGTGCTTATTGCTACAAAAGGAATGAAACAAAATATGTGATAGGCATGAAAGATATTGCCACAACTTCTCCATTATCTACAGAGGGATTTATCCACAACCAAATTTTAAAATCAGGGTAGAATCCTCAAATGTGTTTCTGAGTTTTCCCCTCCTGCTGATTGTGTGTAAGGGGAACGCAAACTAATTCTAACGGCAGCCTAGGAAAAACATAATTAAGGATACAAATATATTACAGGCCATACATTCCAAATTCTAACACGTATTATGTTGGGTAATCTGCTATTTTGGATTATCTCTTTATTTCTAAGGTTGAGAGTTTTCTATTTCCACTATTAACTTCCTCATCTATGTATAGATAAGCCCTTTAAATTCGTGTTCAACTTAAAATGGGACCTGCTGTACCCAAGAAATACCAAGAATTAGTCTCCTTCCGTGCCACCTTTCCAGACCTTTGAGTCTCCCCATTCAGCCACATGTGACAATCTGTCCCAGAAAATTGGAAAACCGTTCACTTTAATTGGTTCTAAAATGGAGGATTCAGTGCCTGTGCTGAGTTTGGGGATGAAACTAACATTTTACAAAGCCCAGCCCAGCAGCAGCTGCCCTTTGGGATTTGGGAGGTAGAGCAGCAAGTCACTCTGGAATTTAGAGCTTTATTACAAAGAAGTGCTAACTCTTCGGATTCTGCTTATAAATGGAATAAAGGGAGAATCTGGTTCACCCATGAGCGCTTTAACCTTGTACATGCTCAATATCCTTATGAAATGCAATATCTTATGATCCTTTAAATAACAAATGACCTTATTCCCTTTTATGGGGTCATTAAGGCCTCTAACAGTCCAGGTATAAATCCCAGCTACTACTGTGCATCTTAATTTACTATTCATATGTGAATCTCTCTTTGGTTCCCAATTACTATACAACAGCAACTGGCTCATCAAATTATCCCCATCGGAATGTGTCTGTTAAAGACATTGCAGTTTACATCTCAGGGCCCTAATTAAAGTCACAATACTTGATAAACCTTGAACAACTAGTAATTGGAAACTAACAATTAGTACCAGCCACCTTAGTTGATATCAGCTCTACTGCTGGCTACATGACTAAGCAAAAGGAAATTAGTACACCAGAGATGGCCCAGATGCCAAATATATGTTTGAGCCACTCCTGGGTTTCAGCCAAAGCAATGAAAAGAACTTGGCATTAAAATATTATTAGCTAAAAGTCTTTATATAGACATCTGTGCCATGGAACAGATCAGTCTGATATTCCTGTGGCTTTTCAGCCTTTATCATCCTCATTACTGTTTTCATCATCCTGTCTCTGGGTATCTGTGGAGATGGTGCTATAAGACCACCTCTTTGAGCTTCTTTTCCTCTCAAAAGCCTACAGTTTGCTTTCTTTCCTAACAAAGCGCAGGTCACATCATCCTACTGTATTCTGTATATACTCTCCCTCTTTACACCCCTTGTGGTCTACATCTTCAGAATGTCTGAGGCTGAAGGCATAGTAGGAAGCCCACAGATTGATTTGGGGAGTATATGAGAAGCTTGAAGGACTGTAGGCACTATGCCTGTCTCCCAATTAGCTGGCATATTATTCTGGGAACACACGCTTTGGAGGCAATAGGAAAGAGTATATCCTGGTTCTCTATCCTGGAGACTCGCTGATGGGTCTTTTGCAAATGAAAATGTGTTACCAGTGGCACTTTGCAATGGGCAGCAAGAGAGGAAATCCCTCAGAATGACCTTCTGTTTTGCTGGTCAGCATCCCATCTCCACTCTCTTATTCCCATTTCATTGAATGGGAATAGGGATATTACTTCGGCAGACTTGATGAAGCATCCCAAATGCCTTCTCTCTAATCCACCTACCTCGTGATTTTCCAGGAGTTCTTGGCAATGGGAAAAGTGTGATGTTTAAGCAGTCTTTCCTGAAAACATGGCTTCAGTTACCATGGCAAATACAATTTGGGATGGTTTTGTAATCTTAATCCTCCTCTTTTTCACTCTTCTCAAGAGAGCCCAGATGGTCATTTCAAAGTATTCCAAAAAATTAATCAGACAAAGGAATGATAGGTGGGTTGGACCTTGCATTTTGTGTTTTGTTTTAAAGTGAACAAGTACGTCTTAAGTAGTTTTGGAGTTTTATCACAAAATAAATACATATTCTCAGCACTTTATCTGCTCTACAAATTGACTAAATAAGTTTTTCACACCAGCATTGGGTTCTGATTTATTCCATGGCAGGTTCTGGGATCTCCTTCAAGCCTGTCCTTACATAGCACCTGGATGTATATAATATAAATTTCCTGTTCTATCCTACCATGGTGGCTCAAACCTAGAAGAGAGTTGAGCCAAAGAGTATCCAACGTCAAATTACTGCAGACAGATGTAAGAGTTTCTTCTTGTACAGAATAGATCCTTATTCCCTGGACTATTGTCAAGATTGAATAATTTGAAAAGCAATGATCAGTATACACAGATGGGACGCTTCTTAAGTGGTTTTGTGCAGAGTTTATTCATATTTTGAATCTAATCAGTGCTCTTTTGAACTATTTAAAATAGATCTAAATTCAAATCCTGTAATTTCCTGTCAATCAAAAGTTTAAAGCTGTGACTAGATATTGGCCAATGTATAGCAGTTCAAGAAAGCCAGTGACTTATATATTGACACTCATAGCCACGAACAACCCTCAGCAAAACCATCTAATGAGTGTCTTTTCTCTGCTCTACAGCTCTTTATCCTCTTCCTAGTTTCTCCCTTTCTCCAAGCCTATCCTACAACCATTAATAAAGGGCAGACTCTCAGCTGGTGGAAAACCAATCCACTTTATCTGTGACAACCATAAATATTACCTGATATTCTGTGGTATTCTTGACAACCCAGAGGCCTCAAGAGAGAAAAGAATGAAACTCTGATCATGTATATAGTATAACAAATTAAGCAGGACAATTTACAGAGGCCTCACAAGCAAAAGAACTAGCAAGAAGAAAGTAGAAGATAGTGGGATAAAGGAATGTACTCTTTGTCATACCTTATCAAATGGAATTTATACAGGGCTATCTGCTAAGGAACTCATCAAATCTTTGAGCCTATAGGGTCTATAGAACTTAGAGTTCATGTAATCCAAGACTTTTTTCTAACATATTAGGCTTTCCTAGATGGTCACTGATATGGTTTGGCTGTGTCCCCACCCAAATCTCATCTTGCATTGTAGCTCCCATAATTCTCACGTGTTGGGAGGGACTCAGTAGAAGATAACTGAACCATGGGGGCAGTTTCCCCCATACTGTTCTCATGGTAGTGAATAAGTCTCATGAGATATAATTGTTTTTACAAGGCATTTCCCCTTTCACTTGGCTCTCATTCTCTCTTGCCTGCCACCATGTAAGATGTGCCTTTTGCCTTCTGCCACGATTGTGAGGTCTCCCCAGCCATGTGGAACTGAAAATCAATTAAATCTCTTTTTCTTTATAAACTACCCATTCTCAGGTATGTCTTTACCAGCATTGTGAGAACTGACTAATACAGTCATTTAGTCTGTCCTTGAATACCTATAGGGACAAGAGAGTAATTATTTCAAAGTGTGGCACATTATATTGTTGAAAAGTTCTGATTCCTTATGTTAAATCAAAGTTTGTTTCTCAGAACCATTCTCCCATTGGTCTTAGATCTTCTCTCTAGAGATATTCAGAAAAATAGCTGTTTCTTCTTGCTTATTAGCAGTTTGTTTACTCATTATTCCCATTATTCTCATTGTAACAATTTTTGTTATTTTAGAAAATACAAATATACTAGTAAAACTGCAACCACATAGAACCACTGTATTAATATTCCAATATGTATCTTCTAATTTTTATATCTTTTTAGAAAAGATTATAGTGTACATATTGTATAAAACTGACTATATTTGGATAATATTAATCAAAAAAATTTCATGTGTTATAGCATATGCAGCATTCTTCCACAGCAGTAATTTTTCATAGCTGCATCATCTCCTTTTGTATGATTGAGCCATATTTTATTTATTCTATTCCTGCTGTTAAGCATTTAGATATTTTTGAACATTAAATCACTACAATTCATATTTATTAATTCATGTATGAATATGGGTTGATTGTCCCTTTATGCTGACAATTGTACTTGGTACTGGGAAAAACAGGGTAAAACAATTTCAAAATGATCCCTGTCCTCAAGGAGCTCATATCCTTGTAGCTTAATTTATAGTAATTTGATTGCCTTAGGTAATACGTAATTTTACTTCCCCATAAGGGAAGGGAAATAGAACAGAGAAAATACACATTGTACATTTATTGTGGAAGCTAGCCAGCAGCCCACAATGCAACGGGGCTCTCTCTTTGTTCCCAGGTGGATCAGCAGGTCGATAAATAATAGACACACACAAGATAGTGAAAGCTGGGTCCGGGGGGTCACCGCCTTCTCGTCCCACAGTGCCAACAATGCACTGGATATGCCAGCATTTAGTATTAAATTTAGTGAGGGCGTGGGTAGGTTAGTCAGGGATTTATGAGGTGAGATGGTCACATGGGGATGAAGTAATTCTTTAACATAACATCTGTATGCAGAAGTACAGTATACAGAGATAAGAATTTACAATATAGTGTGTGTATCAGTAATTTCTAACAGCCTTCAAACAGGAACACAATCTTTCCATAACCTATGATTAGCAAGATATTAATCAGCAGTAACAGTTGCAGCAAAAGCTGGTTACAAACAATCTATAGAAACAGGATGTGAAACTAGACAATTGGTTAGACCAGAAATTCTCAGAAGGGAGTATGCCTTAACCCTAAAGAGGCCTAGAAGAGCCGTAGCAAGATGAGGGCGTTTATAGCCCTATCTTATCCATATGGAGAGGCACCCCCCATGCGTATGTTTATAGGCTCTCCACAAGGGTCGCATTCCATTCCCAGAGCTATGAACATCTGCTTTTCTGGGATAGGAATCTTGGTGATGTGAAATCTCCCTGACTGCATGTCCATTCATAGGCTCTCTGCAGGGGGAAGTACATCTTGTGCTGTTGGCTCATTCTGGCAGTCCAACCTGGCATTATCTTTACACAATCCTGCACGCAATTTTGTATTTACAATAATCAGGAACGTTTCATCTTTTATTCCATAGCAATAGTTTCAGGGGGTCTCCCTACGTACATTGGAGAAATCTTTGGCTGTTCATTGAGAAGTGGTCATTGAGAAGTAGTTCATTGAGAAGTACGTAGGGGTCTCCCTACGTACATTGGAGAAATCTTTGGCTGTTCATTGAGAAGGTGCACTCCATCCAGGAGTACACCTTCCTTGTTTGAGAGAGCCTGTTTCCTCCCAGTGTCCCCAGCACTGAATTTTTATCACTTTGTAAAACCTTCCAAATTTGAGGTTGACTATGAAGAAATCACACCGTAATTTTCATTGGAATTTCTTTAACTTCTAGTTATTTACTGTCATTTTTGGGGGGAATTGTTAAAATAAGCCACATTCAGCACACTCGGGTATTCATCATAAAATACTCTAAGATTTAAAAAATGCTCTTTTATAAGCTAACAGAATTTTAATCAAAGATAGAAAATGCTTATGACCTAATTTCATCTTTTACATGAATAAGCCAAATTGTTTGCTTGCTTCTTCAAGTGACTGGTTTATTTTTTTAGCAAGTGTTACAAGGTGTTCACAAGCTGAGTGCTTTTTTTGAACACCTGATTTCTTCCACTGAAAAGCCTTTAACCCCATGAAAACAGGTTTTAATAGGGTTAATTTAGTTATTCAGGCTGTCACAGTGACATCACTCCCAATTATCTTGTGGTGGTATGTATTTGTCTCAACCTACACATTATTTTAACATAGCTGTGTTTAATAGCATGTGGAGAGAGTAAGTAACTGTTTTGTTTTGTTGAACAGAGTAGCACATGATCTGTCCAACAGCCACCATCATGAAACAGAAAATAAGTTGGTCTCAGAGCATGAGAACAGAGAATCTAAAATGCAAGTCCAAGCCTTGGTAATACTGGCAGATTCCCCTCTGGGGTTCTTACTGTTGCCTTTCCCCAGGTCTGCAGCCCTTACTGAAATGGCATCGCAGAGAAGTAGCTAGATACTGCTTCAGAGCACTGCACCACAGGTCTGTGACCCTCTAACAAATCACCTGAGCTTGTCTGGTGGCCTATAGGCAATGATAGATGCCCTAAATTATAAGCAGGACCCAGAGTAAAGAAGACCCAGGCATGCGAGTGTACAGAGGGTTCTGCTTATTCTCTAAGGAACCAGACAGACTCACTTGCTAGAGGTTTCTTCCTCCATTCTCTGGCCAAGTTGCCCTCACCTTTTAGCCACATTTCTCTCTTCTTCTCTGAGATGGTTGGGAAGCTCCATGCAGTTAAACTAAAGATATATATGGCTCATCTTGGGTGACACTTTTCCAGGAAGCTCCTTCTGGTCCTTTCAAATGTGTATACTGGACCTCTCTTCTGAGGCCCAATGGCACTAATAATAGCAAACACTTCTATAGGGTTAATTATGCTAGGCATTCTTCTAAACACTCCCTTTAATTAACTCACTTAATCCTTGCAACAATCCTATGAGAAGAATATTATCTCAGTTTTGTAAGTGAAGAAAATGCAGAAGATAGAAGTACCTTGCCCAGGGTTACACAGTTGATAAGTAGAAGAGCCAGAATTCTAGCCCAGGCATTCTGGCCCTAGAATCCACTATGCTATAGTTTGTACCTCTCCTTTGGCAAATATACTCAAACACAAACTCTGCTCTGAAAAGACAATTCCAGTTCCCTTTTTTTCTTGATATGGAAACCAAGCTCAGAGTGATCTGCCTAAAGCCACACTGTCAACAAGGGGCAAAAGTGAAATTAAAACCAGATGTCCTGCCTCCCCCTTCATTATATTGCTCAAGGAGGGCATCTGGTATTGTAGTTATTTGTCTGCTTCTCCTAATCACATCACTGGATGTAAACATCCTCAGCATGGCAGAGTGCATTATTTTATAAATGTTAATCTTTTATACTGCACCTTCCCTATCTGTACTATTGTTATTTTAATATTCAATTTAATATAATTTTTACTGCCCTTGGTTTCATCCTATGAAACAATATGGAAACCATGGCTTTGCCACCCTGATTTTATCTATTTTTCTAGTACATGTTAAAATAAACACGTTTTTTTTTTTTTAGGTTTGCTTGTGTGCTTCATAAAGTATGGGGCTCTCTACCAGAAGACATAATGCCACAATGAGGAAACACTGGTTTAGTAAACAGAGACACAGATTTAGAGATGGGGTCAAGTGCCAGCTCTGTCACTTACTACCTTCTGGGCTAATCATTGGAGCTGTGGTTATTCTTCTGGAGATCTTCTGCAGATAGGGTTAAAATAGCTTTACCCTGCTTACCTTTATGACTGACTGTGAGGCTAGATTGAGAAAGAGATAGTTCTTTGTGAACTCTAGAGCACAATCCTCCTCTTTTTGCTCCTCCTCCTTATAATCCTCATTATTCACCTCTGTATTCCCTATAGCACCAGTCTGAGAACGTTGTGGGTAACAGATACTTCAGGCATGCCTATGGGATGAATAGAAATGTTTTCTAAGTCTGTGTTACCCAAGTGTCAACTGGAAGTTCAGAGGAGTAAGAAGAAGGTTAAATCTCACCTGCTATCTTGAAAGTGCTCCCCTGCTTACTGCATCACAACTTAGCTCTGGCTCTCATCAAAGCTCCTATACTTTGACTGTCTCCCATTTGAAATGCAATCACTCGGCCGGGCGTGGTGGCTCAAGCCTGTAATCCCAGCACTTTGGGAGGCTGAGATGGGCGGATCATGAGGTCAGGAGATCGAGACCATCCTGGCTAACACGGTGAAACCCCGTCTCTACTAAAAGAATACAAAAAAACTAGCCAGGCGAAGTGGCAGGCGCCTGTAGTCCCAGCTACTTGGGAGGCTGAGGCAGGAGAATGGCGTAAAACCGGGAGGGGGAGGTTGCAGTGAGCCGAGATCCAGTCACTGCACTCCAGCCTGGGTGACAGAGCGAGACTCCGTCTCAAAAAAAAAAAAAAAAAAAAAAAAAAGAAATGCAATCACTCTCAGCATTGATTGAATTGATAACTTTATTCAAGAATTGAGAGATTTATAAAATGGTATCAAATATCAATCTACATAGCTTCTGTGAGTTCCCAGAGTTTCGTTTTCATTTGTTTATTCATGTTCTCTCTTTCTTTCTCTTTCTCCTTCTCTGTCTTCATTCATCCATCCTTTTATTCTGACCCTGGTGTTCTCACCCATGCTTACCCTTGAAAAGCCCAAGTAGTTTTATTATGTTAATATTCTGACTGCAACTATGCTAACAACAATAATAGCAGCCTTCCCCTGCCACATCTTTCGTTTCTATGATAATCCTGTAAGACAGGCAAGGCAAGGACCGCTGTCTCCATTATACAGGCAAGGAAACAGCCTGTTAGACACCCCAAATCGGTTATGATATTCTCATAGGAAGTTAAGATTAGAACCTTGGTCTTATTCTGAGTCTAGTACACTCTTCTTTTCAACAAGTTCTCACATCATCATCTCTGTGAAGTCACAATATGTACAGTCACGGAAGCAAGTAAGATTTCTAAGGAAAGAGTTCAGCAGTGTGAGGAAACGAGGAATTCCAGAATGGGGCCCTAAGAAATGTCAGCATTACAAATCAGCTATAAGAAAGAGACACTCACAATGGATTCTGAGATAAAGTGGACAGAAAAGTAGGAGAAAAAATAAAAAAGAGGGATATCATAGGAACCAAAAGAAGAGAATGCTCTAAAACTAAAATAGCAGTCTACTGGATTTCATCATTCTGAAAGATTGACTAGGAAGAAGTCAGAGCAGATTCACTGGTACAGCAACATGAAGATCATTGATGGTCTGTGAAGAACAATTTCATTGGTGCACTTGGTGAGGAAGCCATATAAAGATAAATTGAAGAATGAATGGGATGTGAAGACTTGAAAATGTCACGTGTGGACATCTTGGGGAGAAGTATAACAGAAAAACAAGATGGTAAATGGAGGGACGTGCTACTTTAGGGAGGATTTTTTAATTTTAGATCAGATTTGTTACCGCAAGTTGGAGTGCAATTGAGGAGATAGGATATGCAGGAGGAAGTGATTGAAGGCTTTTAAAATTTATTTTCAATATCATTTTATTAATTCATTCTCTCTGTCTCTCTTTCTCTCTCTCTCTCTGTCTCTGTCTATCTCCAGGTTCCTAGTGACTTATTGCTTTTATGCTGACTCCTTGAAAGCCTAGCGCAATCCACAAAAGCCAGCTAACCTACACCCAGTTCAAACCTTAACCTCTCTCACACTTCACTTTTGTCCCAAATATAGTATTCTTTTTCCCAAAAACCAATTTTTCTCTCTCCAATCACAAAGGAAGCCTTTCAGTCCAACAAATTTAGAGCAAACTGAGAGTGGTAAAGCAATTTATGTCTTCTTTCAAAGGATATTAACATTTTTAAAGAGCTAAAATGGGAATAGTAATCACCCTGTATAATAATGTTTTATTGCTTCTTAACAAATTATCACAAATTTGGCAGCTTAAAACAACACCTGTTTATCATCTCACAGTTTCTGTAGGTCAGTGGTCTACCATGGCACAGCTGGTTTCTCTGCTTCGGGTGTCATAGGGCCAAAATGAAGGTGTTGGCCAGCTGGGCTCTCATCTGAAGGTTCTGGGAAAGAAAGAGCTCTAATCTCATTCAGGTTATTGGCAGAATTCAGAACTTGCAGTTGTAGAACTGAGGTCCTCATTTCCTTGCTGGCCATCACCCAAGGGCTATTCTCAGCTTCTGGAGGCCACAAGCATTCCTTGGCACATTGTTTCTACTCTCTCTAAACACAGGGATGGCATGTCAAATTGTCTCATGTTTTGAATCTCTGAATTCCTTTTCTGCTGACAGAAAAAGCAGCTTTTAGCAGCCTGGCCTGATTAGCTCAAGCCCACTCATGTAGTTTCCACATCTTAAGAGAGATATATGATTGGCTTAAATCCCTTCTCAGCAGTACCTGGAGTAGTGTTTGGTTGAACAACCAGAGGATGGGAATCTGGGGAGTCATCTACTATACCCTGGAACTAAAGAATCTTCTGAATTCTTCAAGGAACCTCTCCACCATACCTACAGCCGCCTATAATAGACACTGCTCTGTCCACAGCTCCCAGACATATGGTTTTGTGTTGTTGTTTGTTTGTTTGTTTGTTTTCTGTTTTGAGATGGAGTCTTGCTCTGTCACCCAGGCTGGAGTGCAGTGGCACAATCTCGGCTCACTGCAAGCGCCGCCTCCCGGGTTCACGCCATTCTCCTGCCTCAGCCTCCCAAGTAGCTGGGACTACAGGTGCCTGCCACCACACCTGGCTAATTTTTTGTATTGTTAGTAGAGACGGGGTTTCACCGTGTTAGCCAGGATGGTCTCGATCTCCTGACTTCATGATCCACCCGCCTCGGCTTCCCAAAGTGCTGGGATTACAGGCGTGAGCCACCACACCCAGCCTAGCTATGTTTTTATTATGTGACATCAGAGCCATCCCCTACTACAGCTTACTTGACTAAGTGTGGGTCGCTGACCCATGGAGCACACTCAACCTCTTATAACTTTCAGTTCTTAGTGCTAGTCCTTCCAAAAAAAAAACCCATTGGTAGGTGCTGCCCATGAGTTAGGTAAAATAAGTTAGTGTTTTGCCCTGTTGTGGAAGCCAGTTTGGGCAGGTGTTCATTACTTGCAACCCAAAGACCACTAGATAATGGGTTGACAGATGCAGCAAACCAGCATGGCACATGTATACCTATGTAAAAAACCTGCACATTCTGCACATGTATCCCAGAACTTAAAGTAAAATTTAAAAAAAGGGTGGCTAATGGATCTGAAAACTGTTATTGGATTCACATTACTGGAGACTATCACCTGTGTGACATACCAATAGAGTTACAGGGGTAAACTGAGAAATCAGGAAAAGAGACCATCAAAGATGATCCTGATTAAAACCACTGTCATGCCAGTGTGACTTCGTGTATATCCAAGATGTGTCTTCTGAGAAGTGAAATCAGGGAGGTATATATTCTTTGCTGCCATAATCCAGCCAGGTTAATAAATAAACAACTAAAGAAAAACAGAAAGGCCTGGGGATGACTAAAGAAATTAGAATCCAAATATGCCAACTTATATTATCTAAATGTAAATTTTCAATAAAACATGCCAAAAAAAAAAAAAAAGAGAGAGAGAGAGAGAGAAACCAGGGCATTGTTAGTGACACCCTCAGGTCCAACCACTCATTTATTTATTTCAAAAACCTTTAGCATCTTTCATGTCCAAGGCATCCTCCTAAGTAAACATTAGCAAAGAAAAGAAAACCGTATCTGTCTTGAGGAAAGCTATCACCCTGAAGTTGCAGGGAATCATTATGTTTTGGAGAGTGAGGAAGACTGATTGAAATGATAGCCAGGTAATGTCCTTCCTGTGTCTTCCTGTGTCTGCTCCTACTGTGACATTTGGCTCAACCACATGACTTGCCTGGACCAATAGGAAGGTAGCCGACTCGACAGATGCAGAGGCCTGGGGAAAGGGGCAGCACATTGTTGGTTTCTCTTTTGGAACCCTGCAGCCACAAGAGAAAAAGCCCAAGCAGTCCAGGGGAGGATGAGAGACAACATGAGGTAGAGCTGAGCCAACCCAGCCATGGACGGGCCGGCCAGTCCCCAGCCAACCTGACAGCTGCACACAGACACACGAACAAGCCCCATGCAGATCAGCGAACTACCCACCCAACCCACAGAGCTGCAAAAAAAATAATAGATGGTTGCTGTTTTCAGGCACTAAGTTTTGGGGTGTTTTGTTATACACCAATAGATACGTGATACAGAGAGAACCAAAGTAACTTCAGAACTGTGGGCCAGACATTTCCTAATGGGCCGGATATTTTCTAATGTGGAGAGAAGGGAAAATCAGTTGCCTAAGATTCATGGCTTTATTCAATGGAGAGAGTTCAAGGGTAAAGGGGCCTCAAGTGCTTCAAGTGCCATCCAGCTCTCCCTCTGTTCAGATTTTAACAAATTTGCCAGCCTTTTCTGGCATCCGCATCAGGTCATTTAATTAAGCAATGGAAAGGTAATTAAGACAGAAATATGATTATTTGGGTTAGTCTTGTGCACCCACAGAGGAAGAAAAGCAGAATGTGCCAGCTGCAAACATCTGCAGTGAAAGAAATCTGGGACAAAAAGCAGTTTCTGCTCCTGCCTCCTCCTGTTCTTTCAGAAAACACCAGGCTTCTAGGGCAGTAAATCAGTAGTGAGTCACTAGCTGTATAATATGTGCTGCTCGTCTCGTGAGATATTAAACCGAGGTCCCTTCTGCTCACATCCTGCACCTGTCACCAAATGTCCAATAAAAATCCTGTTCTCCGAGGGCATGTCAGGAAGGAGCAGGGCGAAGATTTGCCCAAGCCTTCCTCAGTAGGCCAGGAGAGCCCCCAGGCAAGGTACTCCCCATGGCCTGCCCCAAGGCTGAGTTATCAGAGGCCCTCATCCGCAAATCCCACCTGATCTTTGGCTGCTGGCAATCACACACAGAGAAATGAGCACAAAATAAGGGCTGTGTGTGACACACTCAAGTTTCCTCCCTCTCCGAGGCAGTCTGGGGAGTTTCTGGGGTAGATCTCACCTAGGTAGTGGTGAAGAATGGGCATGGGTCAGAAGTCAGGAGACCTGGGTTCAAACCTTTTGTCATGTAGTCAGTCTGTAACCCTGGACAAGATTCCCCACTTCCCTGATGGCTCTGCTGCATTATCTCCTGTGAAATAGGGACAGTGATAGCTGTTTGCCAATCTCACATATCCGCCTTAATTTTTTTTACACTGGATAGTGTATAGGAAAGAGGGCTTGAAACGGTAAGAAACACTCAAAATTTGACATTCTCATTCTTGAGTTACGTGATGTAAAAGCATAATGTCTAGGGCCAGGTGACCTGAATTTAAGCCTCTGCCTCTTACTGACTGCGTGATCTTGTGCAGGTTACTTAGTTCAACTTTCCTCATCTGCAAAATGGGGCTACTAACAATACTTCTAAAAGTTTTGAGGATTAAATAGATTGTGGGTAAAGCCATCAGAAAAGTGAATAGAACATAGTGGTGAACAATACATGTTCATGCATTATCATAATTTTGTTGTTTTCATTATTATGAATCTCTACTCTGTACCCATGGCATTTCTATTTACAAACAGGTACATATTTGGATTTATATTCCAGATCTTCAGCTTCTGAATTCTATAACCTGGGAAACTATTCAACTTACCTGTTTTTTTTTTCCTCACCTGCCCAGTGATGGCCCAGAGAGGGTTAAGTGACACCGTCCACATAAAATACCTGGAACATAGCACTAGTGCAATATTAGTTGCCTCCCTTTTTTCTTTTAATTGAGATTTTAAAAACAACAACATAACAACATTTGCCATTATAACCATTTCCAAGTGTATAGTTCAGTAGTATTAGAGTCTTCACTTTTTCATCTAGTAAAATGGAAACTCTAAACCCATTAAACATGAACTACTTGTTCCCTCCTCCCTGCAGTCCCTGGTAGCCACCATTCTATTTGCTTCCATAAATCTGACTACTCTTGATACCTCACTTAATGGCATCTTACAGTGTTTATTATTTTGTGACTGGCCTATTTCACTTAGCATAATATCCTCAAGGTTCAGCCATGTCATAACATGTGAGAGGATTTCCTTCCCTCTTAAGACTGAATAACATTCCATTGTACGTTTATACTACATTGTGTTTATACATTCATCCATTGATAGACATTTGGGTTGCTTCCACTTCTTGCCTATTGTGAATAGTCTCACTGCTGTGAGCATGGGTGTGTAGTTGCCTTCCTTTTATCCCCTATGCTGATGCAAATAATTGAATAACAGGCAGGTACACTTCCTTTCATGTTTGCCTCTTCATAGTCAAGGCAAATTAATCTTGAACATCACTAGCATTATGGATGTTATGTTCCTCAAGTTGATTTCCTAATATGGAAATTAATATTTTCTATATTAATTTATTAGCATGATTCTATATTAATATTTCAATATTAATATTGACATTCTTTTTTGTTTTCTGCAAAAATTCACACTTTATTCATGGCCAGAAGATGGCTCAACTCATAGCAACAATCTTCAGGGTTTTGGCCAGCAAAAGTACCTCTTGCTCTCACCTGAGTGAGAAAGGGTGTTTAAACCCATTCATGCCTGAGGCTGCAATTGTTTGAATTTTTTTTTATTGTACTTTAAGTTCTAGGGTACATGTGCACACCGTGCAGGTTTGTTAAACATGTACACATGTGCCATGTTGGTGTGCTGCACCCATTAACTCGTCATTTACATTAGGTATATCTCCTAATGCTATCCCTCCCCCCTCCCCCCACCCCATGACAGGCCCTGGTGTGTGATGTTCCCCTTCCTGTGTCCACGTGTTCTCATTGTTCAATTCCCACCTATGAGTGAGAACATGTGGTGTTTAGTTTTTTGTCCTTGCGATAATTTGCTGAGAATGATAGTCTCCAGCTTCATCCATGTCCCTACAAAGGACATTAACTCATCCTTTTTTATGGCTACATAGTATTCCATGGTGTATAAATGCCACATTTTCTTAATCCAAACACTGATGGACATTTGGGTTGGTTCCAAGTCTTTGCTATTGTGAATAGTGCCGCAATAAATATACATGTGCATGTGTCTTTATAGTAGCATGATTTCTAATCCTTTGGGTATGTACCCAGTAATGGGATGGCTGGGTCAAATGGTATTTCTAGTTCTAGATCCTTGAGGAATCGCCACACTGTCTTCCACGATGGTTGAACTAGTTTACAGTCCCACCAACAGTGTAAAAGTGTTCCTAATTCTCTACATCCTCTCCAGCACCTGCTGTTTCCTGACTTTTTAATGATCGCCATTCTAACTGGTGTGAGATGGTATCTCATTGTGGTTTTGATTTGCATTTCTCTGATGGCCAGTGATGATGAGCATTTTCTATATTAGCATGATTCTATGTTAATATTTCAATATTAATATTGACATTCTTGACATTTCAAGGTGAAATCAACAGAAGTGAAAGAAAGGAAGCAAAATGGAAAGAAAAACACTCATTCTGCATTTATATGTTTATTATCAGAGGCATAGTAGGCTGTTGGCTCCTACTATGTGGTTGGTATTAAGGGAGATAAAAACAGTCAGATTTTCTTCAAATGAGATACCCTACACTCTTCTATATTGTTAACAGTGCTGAGTAATTTTCAACACCATCCTTTCAAAAGTACAGCTCACTTCTGACTTCTCGTTTCATATCTCAGCTCAGTGTAACTTCCTCCAGGAAGGGCCTTCACACCACAACTGAGGTCAGAGCCCTTTGGATTATGTTCTCATAGGACTGTGTTCCTTTTCTTCAGGACACATCTCAGTTTTACTTGTAAGTTTATTACTGCAATTTTTGGTGAATATTTGTCTCCCCCATTAGATTGTACATTCTCTGAAAGCTGGGACATTGTCTATTTTTACTCCCTCTTAAATCCCCTGCTCCTTGTCTGGTACATAGCAGACACTCAACAAATACTGTTAATAAACCCCAGGTGAAAGAAGTTCTCCTAAAGAAGCAAATCACTACGACAGGGAAATATCAGATCTCAGGGTGGAAAAGCGAGATATTTTGTGTTGGAAAATTAGGAGAGGAAAAGAATTGCTTTTCCAAGGGAAAAGAGCAGAGTCTTGATGCACTAGGTGAGCAGTGCTTTCCTATATTGAAGATGATAAAATGGTGTTTTTTTAGAAAAAATTCTTTCTTGAGCTAAACACTTTTCCATCAAAGTCTAAATGGAAGAAGGCTATTTTTTTGATGCATGTGACTTATACAGTCCATGCATTTTCTATGTTACCAAGAAATCTTTTTTTTTTTTTTTTTTTTTTTTTTTTTGAGACGGAGTGTCGCTGTGTCTCCCAGGCTGGAGTGCAGTGGCGTGATCTCGGCTCACTGCAAGCTCCGCCTCCCGGGTTCACGCCATTCTCCCGCCTCAGCCTCCCAAGTAGCTGAGACTACAGGTGCCCGCCACCATGCCCGGCTAGTTTTCTGTATTTTTAGTAGAGACGGGGTTTCACCATGTTAGCCAGGATAGTCTCGATCTCCTGACCTCGTGATCCACCCGCCTCGGCCTCCCAAAGTGCTGGGATTACAGGCTTGAGCCACTGCGCCCGGCCGTTACCAAGAAAAATTACAAGACTCTTCACTTTTCTGCAATGGCTTTTTGTCTGAAAGATTCCACACCAATAATTATTTAAACACCATATTACAAGTCCTCCTACCTGGTTGAGATCATAGGCTAGAAACAATAACTCCTTTGGAAAACACAACGCCACAACTAATAGTTCAATTAGTTGAAATGCATGCTGAAGCAGATTGCCTTATTAATGTGCCTCAGGCATGTCGGGGTAAAAGAGAAAAGACCAGCAAAAGCCGACTGCAGAAGGGAATCCCTACCATCATTCTCATTGCCCCATGCCCTCTTGGTTCTTGAACTCAGTGACTGGGACTGTGAATAATAGGCAGAGGGTGGGGGCAACCTTCTCTGGGCATTGAGTCTCCCTTAAAATTGACATTAAAAGAATCATAAGAGAGATGTAATTATAGGCTAGGCATGGTGGCTCGTTCCTGTAATCACAGCACTTTGGGAGGCTGAGGCAGGCAGATTGCTTTGAGTTCACGAGTTCAAGACCAGCCTGGGCAACATGGCAAACCCCCATCTCTAAGAAAAACAAATTTACCGGGAGTGGTGACATGCACCTGTGGTCCCAGCTACTTTGGAGGCTGAGGCTGGAGGATAGGTTGAGCCCAGGAAGTGCAGGTTGCAGTGAGCTGAGATTGCACCACTGCAATCCAGCCTGGACAACAGTGTGAGACCCTGTCTAAAAAAAGAAAAGAAAAGAAATTATATTACATTGTCATAAGATAAACACAGATATAGCCCAGATCCATATCTCATGGTAAATCTACACTTCATATTGGATAAAGTGCTAGATTACATCTAAAAGCCTTTCAGCTGACTAGAGTATAAACCTACAATTAAAGAATTTGGCCTTCTTTTGAAAAATGTCTGTTCATATCCTTCGCCAATTTTTGATGGCTTGTTTGTTTTTTTCTTGTAAATTTGTTTAAGTTAATTGTAGATTCTGGATATTAGCCCTTTGTCAGATGCATAGATTGCAAAAGTTTTCTCCCATTCTGTAGGTTGCCTGTTCACTCTGATGATAGTTTCTTTTGCTGTGCAGAAGCTCTTTAGTTTAATTAGATCCCATCTGTCAATTTTGGCTTTTTTTTTGCCATTGCTTTTGGTGTTTTGGTCATGAAGTCTTTGCCCATGCCTATGTCCTGAATGGTATTGCCTAGGTTTTCTTCTAGGGTTTTTATGGTTTTAGGTCATACATTTAAATCTTTAATTCATCTTGAGTTAATTTTTTGTAAGGTGTAAGGAAGGGGTCTAGTTTCAGTTTTCTGCATATGGCTAGCCAGTTTTCCCAACACCATTTATTTTATGCAGCCAACAAACGAATAAAAAAGCTCATCATCACTGATCATTAGAGTAATGCAAATCAAAACCACAATGAGATACCATCTCATGCCAGTTAGAATGGCGTTCATTAAAAAGTCAGGAAACAACAGATGTTGGAGAGGATGTGGAGAAATAGGAACACTTTTACACTGTTGGTGGAGTGTAAATCAGTTCAACCATTGTGGAAGACAGTGTGGCGATTCCTCAAGGATCTAGAACCAGAAATACCATTTGACCCAGCGATCCCATTACTGGATATATACCCAAAGTGTTGTAAATCATTCTACATACACATGCACATGTATGTTTACTACAGCACTATTCACAATAGCAAAGACTTGGAACCAACCCAAATGCCATCAGTGATAGACTGGATAGAGAAAATGTGTCACATATATACCATGGAATACTATGCAGCCATAAGAAAGGATGAGTTCATGCCCTTTGCAGACACATGGATGAAGCTGGAAACCATCGTTCTCAGCAAACTAACACAGAAACAGAAAACCAAATATTGCAGGTTCTCACTCATAAGTGGGAACTGAACAATGAGAACATATGTACACAGGGAGGGGAATATCAAACCAGGGCCTGTCGGGGGATTGGGAGCAAGGGAAGGAATAGCATTAGGAGAAATACCTAATGTAGATGACGGGTTGATGGGCACAGCAGACCACCATGGCATATGTATACCTATGTAACAAACCTGCACGTTCTCCTCATGTATCCCAGAACTTAAAGTATAATTAAGAAAGAAAAAAAAAATGTGTCCAGGGTTACCGCAGCCAGTAAATGACAAGTGTTGAGCTCAAGCTCAATCTTCCAAACCCAAATACAAAACTATTAGATTTTTAATAAATTGATGGATGCATATATCTATACTACTACTGAGACTTTATGAAAAAGAAAAAGAAACAAGATCTCTGGTCACATTTTGCCAACCAAATATACTACCCTATTCTTTGAAGTTTGGCTCCTCTTCTCCAGTTATTTTCTTTTTAAAAATGAAGTGCCAGGTTGATTATCCAGCTCCTCAGTATGATAAGCTTGAACATTAAGTGCTCTCCTATCAGCCATCTGCAGGGCTCCCCCGCCTGCAACTGGTCTATCACAGTCTTGAGCTTTTGGTGCCGAGGTCAATGACACGCGATGTGTGACGAGACGTCCAGCACCCTATCTGACAACATCATCCTGTGCCTCCATGAAGAGGGGAAAGGAGCCAGCCAGCGAACCCTCTGGAAAGGCATTTGCTAACTGCCCACTAGCAATTGTTGGGCGATAATACATGCAGTTCCCCACATGTTTATGCAGAGTCTCAGATTTATCTGACAGTTTTACACCCTCAGGCATGATACACAGTAATTAAAATTAAAAATGTTTTGACAGCCTAAACAAATGGCTATATAAATTAGAAAGCTGTAAAAAGCCACAGTAGCCAAAAATAAAGATATATAGATAAATCATAAAATTATAAACAAGGAGAATGTTTTAATACAGGCATGTTTATATCCAGACACTTAGAAATACAGGCTAACTTTTGCCTGAAGGAACACGGTGGGGAAAAAGAACAGTGGAGACTAGCAAAGCCATTCTCTCCTGCCTAGCAATTCTTACCTCTACTCTTCTCTGGTAACTAAAGAAAGGAAGAAATTTGCCAAGGCTGGCCAACTTCCTCAAATTCTATAATCAGCTGTAGGATCTTCAAATTTTAAAAAGCACCTAAATCAGTTGCTTAGAATTTTACTATTAACCTTCCCAAATGTGTAAAATGATGCGGGCTGTACAAAACTTGGCTTGCCTTCGCATTTCTCAAATGCATGGCATAAAACGTGTATTTATGAAATAAGCCAAATATATGATCTGCATGTGGATATAATTCCTTTCAACTAAATATGCACAAATGTTTAAGTGTCATCTTTCACTTAAACCTATCAGGTCGTTGTCCCAAGAGACCATTGTATCACCTGGCCTTGATATTTTTTCCCTTTCTCCCAAGGAAGCCTGCTCACCACGGCACTAGTGCATTGAAATATCAGAACATTTCAAAGGAGGAAACAAAATAATTGGAAGTAATCCATGGGATTTTCTGTACCTAGAAGAGCTGGATTGCCAGAAACCAGTCATATCATGTGGATAGTCTTTATGATAAATTTTCAAAGCAGTCCTTTGTCAGAGTTCCTAAAGATCCATCGCCACATCATTATCATGTCTCAGTATCCATGGATTAAGAAGAGAGAACTTCAGAAACACCAGAGCTTTTCATAGCAATCATCCTAGACTCCTTTTGCTTCTTCCTGACCTCCTACTCTCAATCCTTTGTCCTCTTGGCTCCATTTCTTATCCTTAATCCCATTCCTGTCCCCCTTGACTTGGCGTTGCTATTTTGTCTTCCCATTTTAATGTTCTACTCCCCCCATACCTCCTAAGGACCTGTTTCAGATCCACTCTGCAGGATCAGCCATTGTGAATCACCTGCTCCGTGTACCAAACCCCCATTCCACACTGATTTTTATAGTCTTGCTTCAACTCCAGAAGGAAGGGAGAGAGAATTTGACCTTTCTTTTGAAATATAAAGATATAATCATAAAATAACCACATTTGCCACAATCCATGATTGGAGATCTTTACATTGTAGGGTTTCCCAGATGTTTCTAATGAGCAGGCAATTTTTTGGCAGAACTCTTTCATCTAGTGAAATCTTAAAATAAATAAATAAATACTCCTATATGCAGACAGAGAGCTCTTGATAAAACAAAGAAAGTATAAGATGAGTAAAATCATTTCTTGTTAGATGAGTTTGGACCAGAGGTAGCAAAATCAAATGCCTAGTGGTATTTAAACAAATGGAATAGACCACGTCCAAGGCAACAGAGTCATAAGAATAGGGCTGTGTTATGAGATCTTTTTCTTTTTTAAATAAAGTAAGAAACCTCGATTTTTAAAATCTTCCAAATGTAACTGTTGACAATTAATTGAATTTTTAAAAACGCTCTTTCTTCCCTATGAAACAAAATCTTGTCAGCCTACCGGAAGTTTCCTCCAGTCCTCAATTTGCAACCTCCGGTTCAGACTTTTGTTTTAGTTCTCTATTGCTGTGAAACAAATTTTCTCAAAATTTAACAACTTAATACAACAAACATTTATCTCACTCAGTTTCTGAAGGTCAGGAATCCAGAGATGGGTTAACTGGATGGTTCTGGATCAGCGTCTCTCACAGGTTGTAGTTAAGCGTTCAGTTGGGGCTGTAGTCATCTCAAGGCTCCACTGGGATTCAATCCTGTGGCGATTGGTGGTCCTCTGTTCTTTGCTGGCTGTTGGCTGGAGACCTCCATTTCTCGTCATATGGGCCTCTCCATTGGCCACCTGAGTATCCTTACATCATGGCACTTGGCATCCCTCAGAGCAAGTGACCCACAAAAGAGAACAAGGCAGAAGCCACACTGTCTTTTAAGACATAGCCTCAGATCACATTTTACACTTTTGCCTTATGCTATTGGCTGCACAGACCAGCCCTGGTACGATGTGGGAGTGGATTGCATAAAGGTGTGAATACCAGGAGATGGGGATCACTGGGGGTCATCTTGGACACTGGCCACTACAGCTTTCAAAATATAAAAATGGCCCTATCTTAGCCGTTCAAATTTGACTCAGGAATACATAGCATAGTCTTGGGGCCTCTTTTTTTTTAAGCTCCTTCCCTTTGCCATTTCCCCCATTTTCTATCTTCCCTTATCATAAACTTGATTCACAGAAAAACACATACTTTCCTCTTCAATATTCTCTTCAGACTGTGATTCACCAGTTAGTTCCTGCCCTTCTGGTCCTCCAATCCTGATGCAGTAAAATGCCTATATGTTTGAGTTTGGGCTCCAGCTGGTAATTTTTAGTGCCATATGTCAAAGGTCTAGGAGGCAGAAAGTTTAAATTAGAATTAGGAATCTGCAGGTAACTGTGGCTCAGATACCAAGACTCTGTTCAGCAAATGTTTATAGAGAACCAAGTGTGTGGCAAACCCTGGGCTGGTATTTGTAATTTAGAGATAAATCCAATACAGCAGATATATCAGGAATTAGGAACCCAGCTGGTTACACAGAGGGATGGGGAATCAGACAGGAAGCATAGTGATGAATAGGAAACCACTGAAAAGATCTCAGAGACTCCCAGTGAATATGTTTACAGAGTGATAAAAAGACAAGAATGTATAAATTGGAGAGAATTGAGGCATAGCATAATTATCTTAAAGAAAGTTATCTGATTGTCTAATGAGTGCTTTCTATAGGAGTTGGTGTCAAGATATAAGAGAAATTGGATCCAGATATGAGGGGCAATAAGATAGCAGTTATCTAGAAGAAAGGCCACTGTGGCCATAGTGGAGTAGCTTAGATGATGTTTGACAGCTGAAGGTGAGAGGTAAGAATAGAAATTAGAGATTTATTTTTATTCCCAGGCATTATTTTCTGGAGAGTTGTTTGACCGGATCAGTAGTTCTCGATCCTGGCTGTGGTTATATATTAGAGTGGTGGGGAGGAGGAGTAAACCAGCAAATGCACCTTTCTGGACTCTTCCACCCACAAGATTTTGATTCAGAATGTTTGAAGTTTTGATAGACAAAGATATTCTCCTAAATGGATTACACACATCTCCCTAGTTTCTTAAGTAAATTATTCTGAATATGGTATAATGTTTTCTTCATTTTGAAGGTTATCATGATTGTTGATTGATATGGGAATAATACCTTTTGGGGCTTTTGTTATATAAAATGTTGGCTCCGCCACTAAATGACCCCAGACTTCTAAATGTTTTGAGTAATCATATTCACTATTATGTAAAAGAGTCAGTAAAACTCCCCTGCTAATGGTGTCCAGTCACTGGTGCTATCAGAATCTCTGCTTTAGATGTGGCTTCCTTCTATCCAATTTGCTGCTTCTGTTTGTCTCTTGGGGTTGCAGATGACCAAGCTTATTAGGATTATCTGTAAAAACATAGATAGATTCTAAGTAAAAGCCTGATAATTCTTCCTATAAATAAAATGTATTTTGTCTTTATTTTATCTATTTAAGTTAATTAACAGGTCTTTTCTTGCTTCTAAATAGTTGATATATCCTGATAATTGACTGCATTACTCTGGGGATTTCAAATGGAAAGAGATTTATTACAGGAAATTAGAAACTTACACAATGATAGGAATAGCTAGGGAGTACACACCAGGAAGATCTCGGGAGAAATCAGGAAGTATAAGGATCATAGAGAAGCTGCCAACAATAATCTCAACTGCCTGCAGCACTGATGTGTGATTCTCATGATGTTAGGGGCCCAACAGAAGCTAGTTCTGGTGATTTCAGATATCTGCAGTACTTCAGTGAAGAGTCTTCAAAGTCTGACTGGAATCCACGGAAAGCCCCGTAAACGCCTGATTTTAGGAAAATTCCTCAAAGTCAAGGGAAGCTGTTGCAGATCATTTTGGCTGTCTATTGCTGCTGTGGAAATAATGACTTACCTTTCTCTTCCACTTTCAAATCTTTCACAATTGCTAGAATCACATAAGGAAAGTAATTCTGTGAAATGCAGAGCTAGACTTCTCTACAGTTCAAAAGAAAATATAGAAGGTATCGAGGGTGATGTATAGTTGAAAATAGTCTGATGCTGTGCACCCCTTTATCAACTTAGGAATTATACACATTTCTCTACCCATATATAAATTTTCAAACAACAACAACAAAGGCTTATGGATAACATATACAACTATACCTTGTATAATCAAAGATGCGCTCACTCTGTTTCCCAAAATGAAAAACAAAACTTTCTTAAGTTATTCTATATTTTCTCTGTTTCCCAAAATGAAAAACAAAAACTTCTTAAGTTATTCTATATTTTCTCTGAGTAATATTCATTTCTTTTCTCAATGAGTCCTCTTTTGATATTCTGTAATTTAAGCAAGAAGAAATAAATTATTGATTAGTATATAAAATATACATAATAAAGCTAGGAACAAAATATGTATAGCTAGGACATTCCTCATTTCTGAAGCTGGTCATGAAACCATACTGATTATATTTATTCTTCCATGGTTTGTCATGTTCTGCTTACCCCAGCTAGGATAACTAATCCTGTCCCAAGCTGTCTCTGTCTGTTCAGGCTGCTATAACAAAGTATCTTAGACTCAGTAATTTATAAAGAACAGAAATTTATTTCTCACAGTTCTAAGGGCTGGGAAGTCCAAAATCAGGGCACCAGCAGATTCAGTATCTAGTGAAGGCTTGTTCTCTGCTTCCAAAATGGTCCCTTGCTACTGTGTCTTCATATAGTGGAAGAGCAGAGGGGTGAAAGGGGTGAACACACTTCCTCAAGCCATTTTATAAGGGCACTAATTCCCACTCACGAGGGCTCTGAGCTCAGGACTGAGTGACCTCCTAAAGGCACCACTTTTACTATTGCACTAGGGATTAAGTTTCAACCTGAACTTTGAAGGGACACAGACATTCACATTATAGGATTTTTGTCCCCACCCCACCCCCTACGTATGTCCTTCTCACATACAAAATACATTCATTACATCCCAACAGCCACATGGCCTTAGCTCATTCCAGCATCAATTTTAAGGTTAAAGTCCAAAATCTCATCTGAACAACATCTAAATCAGATATGGGTGATACTTAAGGTATGATTCATCCTGCAACAAATTCCCCTCCAGTTGTGAGCCCGTGAAATGGAAAAAGTTATGTGATTTCAAAATACAATAGTTGGGACAAACATAGGATAGATATTTTCATTCCAAAAGGGTGAAATAGGCAAGAAGAAAGGGGTAACAGTTCCCATGTAAGTCCAAAAGCCAACAAGGCAAAAACTACTAAATCTTGAGGCATGAGAATAATCTTTTTGAGTCCATGTTCCACGTTCTGAACACACTGAGGCAGAGGCTGGGCCCCCAAGGCTCTGAGCAGCCCCGCCCTATGGTTTTTCTGGGTGCAGCCCATGCAATAACTCTCATGAGTTGTAGTCACATGCCTGCAGCTCTCCTAGGCTGGAGTTACAATGTTGGTGGCTCTCCTAGTTTGATGTCTGCATGGTGGCCCTCTCCACATGGCTGCACTAGTTGTTGCCCTAATAAGGGGTTTCTGTAGTGGTCCTGACCTCACAGCTCCTCTGGTTATTGCCCTAGTGGATATTCTCTGTGGTGACCCCACATCCAAGACTCCAGTAGGCATTGGCCTAGTGAAGGCTCTCTGTGGTGGCCCCAACCCCACAACTCCTGCACTCTGCACACCTACAGAGTTAGCACTACATGCATGCCATGGAAGTTTATGGCCTCCCCCTTCCAGAGGGGAGGCGATGGCAGAATGCACTGCATCTGGGCCCGCTGGACTCACACCTGGGGCAGCCAATGCACATGACTCCAGAATGTGTGAAGCAGAAAGCTGAGGTGGCTCTGGGCAGTAATTTCTGAGGTCCTATGGGCATGCTGGGCCCCTCCCCGAAAATGTTCTGTCCTCAAGGTCCTAGCACTCTGGGTTTATGATGAAAATGGCTGCCTTGAAGATCTCCAAAAATGTCTTTGGGGTCATTCTTCCATTGTCTTGATGAATAATATCTGACCTTCTTCTATCCATACTGTCTTTTTATCAAACATTTACTTGGCTATGCCTTTGGTGTTCTCTCTTGGGCTTGCTTTTTCATTCTTAACGTGGCAGGAATGAAAATTTTTAAATATTTAAGTTCTGCTTCCCTTCAATTATAAATTTCATCTTTGTTTCTCTCTTTATCTTTTTTACTGTAAGCAGTCACAAGAAGCTCTGCTTCACCTTTAACACTTTGCTGAGAGATTTCTTCTGCCAAATATCCAATTATATGTTGCCATTAGTTTTAATGGCAAAAACCACAATTACTTTTGCACCAACTAATAGATTTCTTTTAAGTTCTGCTTCCACAAGTATCTAGGACATAAACACAATTCAGCCAAGTTCTTTGCCTCTTCATAACAAAGATAGCCTTTCTTCCAGTTTGTAATAGCATATTCCTCATTTTTATGTGAGACCTCATTGAAATGGTCTTTATTGTCCGTATTTCTACCAACATTCTAATAATAATCACTTAAGTAATCTTCAAGAAGATTGAGGCTCTGTCTACAGCTCTCTTCTTCTGAGCCCTGACCAGAATGCCCCTTTATGATCCGTTCATGGCAATATGGGATTTTTCTAGCCTGCTCTTCCGAATACTTTCAGCCTCTGCCCGTTACCCAGTTCTAAAGCAGCTTCCACATTTTTAGGTATTTGTTACAGCAGCACTCAACTTCTTGGTACCATTTTCTGTCTCAGTGCATTTGGGCTACTATAAAGAAATAACTTAGAATGGATAATTTATGATAGAAATGTATTTCTCACAGTTCTGGAGCCTGGGAAGTCCAAGATCAAGGTGCCAGAAGATTTGGTGTCTGATAAAAGCTTGTTCTCTGCGTCCAAGTGGCATGTTGTTGCTGTGTTGTTAAGTGGAAAGGCAAAAGAGGCAAACAGATTCCCTTAAGTCTTTTCACAAGGTCACTACAGCTATTCATGAGTGCAGAACCTTCATGACATAATCACCTCTTCAATATTCCACCTCTTAATAGTAACGCTTTGGGGATTAAATTTCAACATGAATTTTGGAGGGACACAAACATTCAAACCATAGCACAAACCTTCAATTCTAGAGCCATCAGTGGTCCTCCCAAGATTGCATTGCTATAGTCTCCCAACAAATTTGACTCTATAACCAGTAAGTTCTAAGAGTCTCACAAGAGAGTGTTCTGATTTCAGACTACTCCTTTATGCCCTACTGTACAACATTAGGAAACTGCCCCCATTTTTCGCTGACAACCCAGCAAAATTGATATCTCCAGCCCGCACGATATGCTGCTTTTCCTGAAGCATTCGATATATGACATTATGGCTAAGTAGCATAAGAAGCCCAAGGTGCCCAGGGAGTATCCTCAACTTCCAGTTAATTGCAATTATTGTTGTGCCACTAGTGGAAACACGTCTTCCTTGGGAATTTATATCTTTAAGTTAGAGAGTCCAAAGCTACAAAAACAGGAAGCAAATGGTTTTGAGGTAGGTTATTAGAAGATAACAGATAAAGAAAGCCACTTTTACCCCTTTAGAATTGTATATACTGGCTATAGGAAAAACTGTGCCATTATTGGTTGCTGACTCAAGAAAATGTATAGAGTCATATTACATTTTTCTGGATTCACAACTGTGCATGCACCGTAGCAGGGTCATCAGTAGGTTGTTCCACTCTTCTATTAGATCAGTTACATTGGGGTTACAGGCTGGACAAAACCAGTTACTATCATAGTTGTGTATCTATTATTTTGCTATTAAGTGAGTTTCTTTGTCAGAAGCAATGTCGAATGTAATGCCTTGATGATGCAAAGATATTCAGTAACTCTAAAGATGAAGTTTCTGGTAGAATCACTGCATGGAGAGTAAGCAAATAACATATAGAGTAAGTGTTTATTCTAGTAAGTAAAAATCGCAGATTTATTTATGATAGTGCATTTTAATTCAATTACTTGACACCAAAGGATCAGCTAGTCTCCTCTGGGAATGACACTATATTGAACACTCATGTTGTCTCTGCTGTTGACGTTTTGGGCACTCAACAGCGACTGTTACTCATGTTGTTAAGCCCATTCATTAACTTTAACTTCCATGCTTCCTGCCAAGACCACTTTGTTCATAAACCCACGGCTAGAGAAAGAGATTTTACTGAGACCCACAGGACAGTCTATCTTGTCCACTTGATTAACAGGAGACTCCTTTTGAAGGAAAGCTCTTTGTGAGCATTCGCATGGGTACAAATGTTCTCATGCCTTATGTCGATTCTGAGATTATTCCATCTATGTATTTCTTCCTTAATTTTCCATGTTGGTGCTCCTCAAATGCACTCCCTTTGACCATCTGGCCAAACCATTAGTCATTGCCCATAAATTGACATAAATTTTTACTTCTGTATATCTATTCATCCAGGTAAAAATAACAAGTATATGCACCACTAAAAGTTCTGCTGAAAGTATTTCCTTTCCATCATTATCTTTCAGGGTCATCTCAGAATATCCCCATAAAACTGAAGTGGTCCAATTTGGAGTTGTAACAGCATTTTATGTGGAATTATCTGTGTAAAGCAGGCCTGAGTTTGTTCTTTCTTACAACCGTTGATGTGAAATTCTACACATGGATTAAGGAAGAAGTGACTATGCAATAATAGTAGGTACCATAAGAGTCAGCTGCCTGTGCATGAACTTACTTGTGCCTTCAGTTCCTGCTAAAATCCAGTCTCATATATAGCACTTCCATTTGATGATGAGAGTTTGTTACACATGCCCAAATTTATGTCTTGGTGGAGCAGACCACACCAAGTTCATGAGATGTACCTCAGGTGGCATAGTCACATGGTATTGTATGGTCAGTTGTACAGTATTCATGAGGGCCTATCAGAAAGCCAGTACTGTGCTTTCAAAATGAGAATATATCTTTGCAAAACTGCACATGGATTTCTTTCCAAATTCTAGAGTTACAATTTGTAATTTTCTCATTAGTTTTACCAGAGATACCATATGAAACCCATACGACTCATAGAAAATTATATTACAATTGAATCTGATGGTCATATGGCTAAAATGGAAAATCATCTTTCACTGGACCTGCCACAAAACTTCCTCTTGCTCTAGGCTCTAGTCACAACGGCAACTGGGTAAACACTCAGTAAATGAGTAGAATAGCAGAAGATCTTCACTAATTATTCTAATTCTATCTTAGCAGTAAGAGGTGTAAGGTACATTGATTTGTCTTTCTCTTTAAACAGGATCTCTCAACATTCCTCGGATTACTGGACTCCTAGAAACCTCACTGAGGTAGCAGGCCCCTGAATTTTCATAGGATCTTTTTAACCACCCTCTGATATTTATATAATACTTCACAAATTCACTTTGAGTATTTGCTACTTCCAGGTCTAACCAGCTTTGTTATCTGTTTGGTGGACCAGCGTGACACTCTATATGAGATGGTGATGTGATCAAAGTCACTTTAGACAAGATCAGTCCTTCTCAAACTTTAATGTGCATAGAAAAATTCAGTAGGTCTGCAATAAGAACTGAGTTTCTGCATTTCTAACAATCTGCCAGGTGATGGTAACACAGCTGATCTGCAGATCACACTTTGAGTAGAAAGAGACTGGTTTCTGTGGGAGGCCAAAAAGTTGACATACCCCTGAGGAAAGTCAATAATGGTATAATGTTGTCTCTTCCAAGTGAGAGCAAACTGCTTCTGGTGATTCTTCCGACTGGTATAGGGAAGAAAGCAGATGCCAAATCAATATCTGCATATCAGGTTGCAAGGTGTATACTGGATGTGCTCCAGTAAATAGGCCACAGTTGGAATTGTAAATGCAATTGGAGTCACTGCCTGATTAAGTTTGTGATAATATACTTTTATTCTCCAAGAACTTTCCATCTTTTGCACAAGCTATATAAGGAGACAAAAGAGAATGTAATAGAAATCATCACCCTGCAAATCTTTGGTAGTGGAACTAATCTCTGCATCTCCTTCAAGAAAGCATTAACATTTTTTATTTATTGTTTTTCTAGAAAATGCATTCCAGGTGGTTCCACTTGGCCTTTCCTACCATAATAGCCCTCATTGCATGGCTGAAGTGGTAACCAGAGTATTCAATGTGTATATTGTGCCGGTTGCCGAGTATACCTGCCTCTTCCTTCTACGCATTTAGTAAATGGGAAAATAACTACAGAGTGGAGTTGTAGATTCACTGGTCTTACTCAAAATTGACTCAGGCTTAAACTTTATTTATCAACTGACTTTCCTAAGTCCCTGATATATCAGATCCACAAATATGAGTGTTTGCATTAGTTTATAAGCAGTACACTTTAATCTCTGAAAAGTCTAGGTATTTCTATTTATCCAGTATGGAGGCACCATCCTGATAAATAGCCACTTTGGGGAAATGCTTAGAGGGAGATATATAGGTCATACTTGCAGCAGTCTTGTACAGTCTTTCTTCAAGGATCCCAGGCTTACCCTTTATTCAAAAAGCTCTGTCTGTACTGCCTCTAGTTTGGGACTTGAATGGAGTTGTGATTTTCTTCTTTGGCGTCTGAAGTCAGATCTTTATTAGGACTAGAGGTTTATACATACATTATGTATATCTTTCTAAGACTGTTTGTCTTCTTTAGTCATAGGGCCATTGTGACCACAGTGAAAGATTTCTACAGGCTACATAGGACCATTCTGAATTTGGTTGTAGATCTGATATCTGTTGCACAAATATTGACCATCTCATAGGCACTTAAGCCCTACTACTTAGCCATCTCCCACTGCTGGTTGCCATGATCCCCCAGTGAAATCAAGGAGCCTTTTTCAGGGGCTGCATCTCTCACCACAATTCCTGGTTTACAGAGGAAAACCATACAGATCTTTCAAGGATCCTGTTGCTACCCTTCTCACTGCATTTCTTAATACCATAGTGAAAAGTACATCCTCTAACCCTCCAGAGTGCATAGTGATGGTGGGCTGTGTGTGAGACTTGATATGATAAATCAGCTTTATCATTCTGATCTTCATAGACTTTGGACCTCTTCTCTACATCCTACCAGAAGTTCTAACAATTCAAACCTCACAGGAGGAAGGCTAATATTCAGTCTTATTTCACTTAAATAATTAAGCAAAGAATTGAATACTAGCTTACTGAGATAACACATTGAATGCAAAATCTCTACTGAGTGCACCCATATTGACACATTATTTCTTTTTCCCTTCTTTTGTACTCTTAAAATCCATTTATCTGTACATTCCCTAAGTTCTGCCAATATAAAAAGGCAACATTCTTTTTTCAGTGGATATGCTACCTCTTCCAGAGTCAGGCTTTATAACCATCTGTCTGGAATCTGTAAGGATTTGTTTCAGGTTGTGAGTCTGGAAGCAAAGAGAGTAGTGGGCATGAGTGTTAAGGATTATTGGTATCCCCTTGCAAGGCAACTGTGTCAAATGAAGTCCTTAAAAATGTCTTTCAGCAAGGGAAGGCTAACATTCTTAATGACCTCTGGGTGGTAAGGCCAGTGATCACAAACGCATTCCTGGAAACACAGGGAGTCAAATCAATCAGCCCCATTTATCCTGGGGCCTCAGACAGACATGCCTTACTTACAAAAATGACAGTAAGAGTTTCCTTGTGGTGTAGCTAAAATTTGCATACTTTAAAGAAAATGAATATTTAAATGCTATATATTCATTTAGTACTAGGTGTTGGTAATGTTTGTCATTGTGTCCACTATTAAATTTTTAATTATATAATAATTATCTAACCTAAAGTACGGTAAAGCAAAGAGAAGAGAATGTAGTAATCACTTATATAGATTTATTTTGCTTTTAAATTTATTTCATTTGCAGTTTCTTTTGAGCATTTCTCTAATTTGTATTTAAATATTATATATTATGCTTTCCAATAAATTTCCCCCAGAATTATATGTCTTCTTTCTCTCCCCACTAACAGGATAGGCCCTGATTCAATGGACTTCATCTCAAAGCTAGTGGGAAAACCTGGTTTTTCATAGATTTACATAGAAGAGCTCAAACTTGATATGCCTTGATGACTAGTGAAAAAAATTTTATTTGATTTTTAAATATTCCAATAAAATATTTTAAATATTAAGAAATAGGGCCGGGCGCCGTGGCTCAAGCCTGTAATCCCAGCACTTTGGGAGGCCGAGGCGGGTGGATCACGAGGTCAGGAGATCGAGACTATCCTGGCTATCATGGTGAAACCCCGTCTCTACTAAAAATACAAAAAACTAGCCGGGCGTGGTGGCGGGCCCCTGTAGTCTCAGCTACTTGGGAGGCTGAGGCGGGAGAATGGCGTGAACCCGGGAGGCGGAGCTTGCAGTGAGCCGAGATCACGCCACTGCACTCCAGCCTGGGAGACACAGCGAGACTCCGTCTCAAAAAAAAAAAAAAAAAAAAAGAAATAGTAAATAATATCATATTTAAATGTATATGAACACATGTGGTCATACTATTGACCAGGATTTCTTCTGGGGAAGCACAAACAGTCATCATTTAAGCCACCATTTACATTATTTTAAGATTAACTTCCAAACAGAACAACATTAAAATGCGTAATTCTCACCTGCATAATGTTGCTCTGGAAATCACTGTCTCCATTTAAGAAGTGCTTCTATTTAGCAAAAAATTTAAAAAGTGCCAATGTTTAATTCTCTAAACAGGCACCATCAAATGTATATGTATGTCCTAAATAAGGTGGCAACTTCACTGAAGCCAGTTTTTTAGCTTGTATAGAGTTTATAATGGAATGCTAATTCTCTTGACATTAATGCCTGTTTATTTATATGCAACCAAAAATGATTGAAAATAAAAAGTGTCGAGTAATAAATTATGTGAAATAGACATATTGAAAAAGTGAAATGATATAAAACTGCATACAAAAAATAATCACAACATCTTTTCTAAATGGATGCCTGATTGCTTTTATATTCTCCCTGAAGGTTTTCCTTCAGCCTCAAAGGATAAATTACACAAAAAGGCCAAGTTTTCATTAATCTGCAGGCTGACATTTTTATAATAAAAAGAGAAAAATGTTTAAGTAGTACTAAGGGTTGGTCAGAGTGTCAAAAAGCAGGAGACTAGGAAAGGAAGGTTGAAGTTCCATCTTCTTTAATTTGTACAGGCAGAAACCAGGAAATTTAAAACTAAAAACTATGTTCTGCTAGTGAACATTGCTTGTAAATAATAATAGTAATAGTCAGCCCTTCAGAACAAATTTAATCTTTCTTAAAATCATCTACATTGAGTTGATGAATTCGCTGCATGATTTATTAACAACCCCTATGTATAAACTTTGGTCAGGGATTCAGAAATTTGGAGAAGGGCATTAACTTTGTGCAGGTCTAGCTCTTTGTAGACACCAATTATGTTTTAATGGCTGGAAGAATCAATGCCAAAATCATCGAGAGTACAAAAATGCACGTCTAATGGTTCATCAGGTAACAGGAGCCCTACTTATGACCATGAGTTCTAGCTATCAAAGAAAATGCAAGCACTCAGGAAAGATCTAACCACCTCAACTGTGATCTACCCGTGTCTGTGTCTCTATTGCCTGACAGCTGTCCTGTGAGTAAGGGTAAACTGTACACATGCCTAACTAATGTCACCCCATCCCACCTCCTTTCACTGGCTCAAGGACATGACTCCACCAATTGCCCCTTCTCTCCTGAATCTTAATTCCACCTTTCCTGTGAGATCATATGAATAAATTCAAAACATCCTGTCATATGAGCATCTTTCAAAAATCCCCTTTTGACCCCACATTCCTCCCAAGGTTCTGCCCATTTTTCTATTCTTCTATATAACAAAACTTCTCAGAAGAGTTACCTGTGTTCAGTGTCTTTACTTACTCATCTCCCATTGTCTCTTGAGCCCTTCCCATTGGAACTTTGTGTCCATCTCTCCCAAATAGCTCTTGTCAAGACAATTCAAGGCCTCTTTGCTGCCAAGTCCAAAGGAAAGTTTTTAGGCCTGTTTGCATCAATCTCCTCAGCACTGTCACGCAGTCGCTCCCTCCTACAAGGTGCCCATTTTTTCCTTGATTTCTAAGGCCCTTTTCTCACAGATTCCCCTCTGCTTGGCTGGCCCCTCCTTCTCAGACTCCTTTGCTGGTTTCTCCTCACCTCCTCAGCCTGCAAGTTTGGGATAAACTCACTCTTGAGACCTCTTCTCTGTCTAGAATCACTCCCCTGTCATGACTGCTGAATACTCCTACAGGTAACGTTCTACCCTAGGCCCCATCCCTGAGTTCCAGACTGGGAGACACACTGCCTCCTTGACATCTCCACTTGGATATCCAATCAGTATCTCAAATGCAACAAAACCGAATGTCTGACGTCTCTCCCCAAACCTGCCTTCCCACTGTCTTCCCCCATCTCAGTGTGTGGCAACTCCACCCAGTTTCTTAGGCCAAAAACTTTGGAATCATCCCTGACTCTGTTCTTTCTCTCATACCTCCATCATCCAGTCCTGTTAACCATATCTTCAAAATAGTTTCAGGCTCCAATCCCTTCTCACATACTCATCACTACCATCCTGAACTATTGCCAAGCCTCAGTGGGTCTCCCTGCTTCCACCCTTTCATCTTCCAGTGTAATCCTTAGAAAGCATAAGTCAGATGATAAATTCATTTGTGTGGAATTCTCCAATGGCTGGTATCTCAGAAGCAGACCTGAGGTGGGATTCTTGGTCAAATGAAGGAGGACAGACCACCAAGGAAGCTGAGAGCACAGGGCAGGGAAGGGCCAGAAGCTAAGCAGCAGGACTGAGTTCAGGCGCAGTATTTCCTGCTTCCCACTCAGCCTGATTCCTCAAGGGACAGCCGGGGTATAAATTTACCTGTGAATTTGTTCCCTACAAAGCATGAGACCCAGACGTTCATACTCCCCCACCAGTTTATTCTTTGTTTTAGACCACTATTTTGCTGTTCCCCAAAGAAGCCAAGCCAACTCCTCTATTTCACCTTCCCTCTGCTTGAATGTTCATCCATCCATCACTGTGGTCTTCTCACTCACTCCTTCTGGGCTCTGTTCTAACATAATCCATCAGAGGCTTCACCCGGCCACCCTATTCAAAGGAGCAGCCCCACCCCTGACTCTGGCTCTCTTTATGCCCTTTAACTTATTTTGTATTTTTTTTATCACACACAAAAAAACTTATTTTGTATTTTTTTGTATTTATATATCAAGTTGACCTCCCCCACTAGAATGTAAGCTCTCTGAGGGCAGAAACTCTGCTTCACTCACTGTAAAACTGCAGAGCCTAGCACCTAGCATGCCCTCCATAAATATCTGTTGAAAAGACAAATGAAAACATCATATAGCATCAGGGAGAGATTCGTCTTTTGGAAAACCTAGGCCCTTTCATTTAGGATAGAAAGGAAGATTTAACTGTTTTGTTTAGATCAGATTCTCTGCCTAAAATATAGGAAGCAACTTTCCACCAAAGTCTTTAAAAAGAAACACTCAGTGCCCACACAGCTGTGAATTTTTAGCTCACTCTGCAGGTTGGTGGATACTGCCCCTTACCCCTTTGTGGTTGAGGGTGAGAGCCTCTTTCAGTTATTGTACAAATATTAATAGTTCTTGTGACAAGAGATCCTGCCGCCATAGGAAACAGAGAAAGGGGAATCAGAACTCCTATGAACAAAGTGTGTTGGACACCAAGAATGAGCTGCCTCTACGTCTGACATATCCCTCTCTTTCTCTCTCTCTCTTGAAAACCCCAAGATTCTGAAATGAATTATTAGGGACTGAAACAAGAGTGAAGTTTCTCAGGAAACTAAAGACTTCTTCCCACTCCTCTTAGCTATGACTCTCCTCAGAGTCTTTTCATGTAGACATTTCCAAATGCTTTTAAAAAGCTAGTAAAAAAAAAGAATTTTATTTTACAAATAACTAAGAAAATAATTAACATCAATCAGTTATCTTTGACAGTCAAAGGGAGGTGAAGAAAAGTACAGGTCCACAAAGCAAGGCTCGCCCTTCCACAGGGATGTGGAGGCCTCCAGCTGCAGGCTTGTCTGTGCACCAAATCCAAACAGAGATGATAAGAAGTGCATTCACATAGCCCTGGGCTGGGGGAGTATCTTCATTATGCTTTCATATTTCACATAGTTAAATATTAAATAAGTGTTCCCACATACAGTGTCCTCTATAAATTAGCTCCTCTCTTCCTAAAAATCTCGGATTATCTAAAATGGCATGCTTAAATAAAAGAAGTGGCATAATAGAGAAAATTGGGATGATTAATTACCATCCCAGAGCTAAAGCATGACATTGCCATTCTTCTGATATCTGCCATTCTTCCGATATCATTAAAAAGAGAGAGATGACAGCTGTCTTTACCCTGCACATGATGTCCCTCTGGACAAACCTCGATACCTCTCTGATATACCTCTGTACTTTGGGCTTGAGCCTCTTCCAGTAGGATGACTATAGGAAAAAGTCCTGGTCCTTTTATAAACTGAAGGAGGTGCTAAGAAAATGCACATCTTGTGAGGAAAAGAGAGGGCAGAGGAGCAAGCCTATTCCTGGGAGAAAGGATGTATTAGTTTCTGGGCACAGCATAACAAAATATCACAAACTGGGTGACTTACACAATAGTAATGTATTATCTGATAGTTCTGGAGGCTGGATGTCCAAGATCAAGTTGTCAGTGGGGTTGGTCCCTCATGAGAATGTAAGAAAGAATCCGTTCCATGCCTCTCTCCTGGATTTTGGTGATTTGCTGAAAATCTTTGGCATTTATGGGCTTGTAGCAGCAAAACTCCACTCTTCCCATAGCATTCTCCTTGTGTCTCTGTCTCTTGTCTAAAATTCCCTTTTTACTAGGAATATTCATATTGGATCATGGCCCAACATAATGACCTCATCTTAACTAATCACCTACATATTGGATCATGGCCCAACCTAATGGCTTCATAGGATCATATTGGATCATACTGGATCATGGCCCAACCTAATGACCTCATCTGAATTGATCACCTACAAAGACCCTATTTGCAAATAAAGTCACAGTCACAGGTACTGAAGGTTACAGTTTCAATATCTTTTGAAGAGACACACTCAACTCATAACAATGTCAGACTCTTTGGAAAGGAGTGCAAATTAGACCTGAGAACCTCCCTCACCCTGCTCCCCTGTTCCCCCAATCCTCTGATCACATTTTCATCCAGGTGTCTGTATAATAATGGGGGATGGAACGGGGTAGGAAGTGTATTTCATTTAAAGGCTTCTTTAGGGGGCTCTGCAATTAGATTGAGGTCCTAGCTCACTCTGGATGAAATGCAAATGATTGATAAACATAAGATACTCAACCTCACAGGTAATCTGGGAAAAAAATTAAAGCGGTAAGATACACAAAAGGACTTTAAATAGGGGAGTGAAATGGCCTAACTGCTTTCTAAAGAAAAGCACCATTCTGTCAAAATTTCAATACTGAATACAGGCAGGTATCAAGATTTAAACAATTCAGATTTAAGATACTTGAAATTCCAGAACACTGAGACCCCAACAATCCTAACTGGAATTACATGCCCTAATTGAGACTAACCCCAAAAAATCCCAATTCCAACCATTTCCAGGACAGCTTGGTTGGAGTCAGAGTAAGTGGATTTTTAGAATTAAGCCCTTTGAAAAGAGATTAGCTTTAAATTAAAACTACTTTAAAGAATTATTTCTGAAATGACTGGACTCACCTGTCTTACACCAATGAGGAGGTGTAGTCTGTAAACACCCAGCAGGCTAGTCACCAAGCCTGTCCAGGAGAGGTTTTCAGCTGAAGGTGGGCAGTGTAGTATAGTGTCTAGTCCTTGGCCTATGAAAGCAAACAGATCTCAATCCTTATCTGAGTGCTACCGTTTACTAGCACTGAGCGTTGGCCAGGTTATCTCACCTTCCTGATCCTGCGTCCTCATCTGTAAAACAAGACTGACGGATGCACAGCTTCTAGAGTCCTGGTGAGGATAAAATGAGATGAACGTTGAGCTGTGAAGCACTAGGACCTTGCCCAGCATGTTGTGAGGGCTCGATAAACAGGGAGCATCGGTAGAAAGAGCCCAGGAGAGAAGCTCCTTCAGCTTCTTCAGCTCCATGTGAGGAAAACTGTGTGATGTATTAACTTCTAAATTGGCACATCCTTTACACTACCTTTTGTGCCACTAATGAAAGGACATGCCTTTTTTTTTTTTTTTCAAATGCCAAAAAATTCCCACAAAGGAAATAACTGCAAATTACGTACTCACACCACCATCACTATCCCCGCCCTCCAAAAAAAGATAACAGCTTTTCATTTATAACCACTGGGCATCTTAATCCAAAAAGAATCCTTATGTTATAGATGGATGTCATTTGAACAAAGCTTATTACAAATCAATACCACAGTGCATCTTTCCTAGTTGTCCCAAATTTCAAAGGGCTCGATTACCCTGCTGTGTATTTCTTCTTCCAGTTCAAAGCTTACAAGAAGCTGACAAGAGGAACTGGCCCATATAGTTCAACTGACTTTAGTGAGAAACAGCATGTTCTCTGGGTAAATATAAAAATGAGACTCAGACCTCCCAAGGCCCAGGATTTCCATGCTAGTTGACCTGTCAGAAAATACACACCAAAATAAATATCAAATCTGGATTTAAAAAATATATATACAACACTTCACAACATCCATAGGGAATAAAGGTATCCAAAATTAAAGTGGTGCAAAGGCCAAATCATTTTAAATAAATTGTTAGGAAGCAGACATCAAAGTTTCACATTATTTTAAATCCGGTATGCCATCTCTTTTTTATGTCTTGTATCTGTTCTGATTCTTCAGTTTAGCTTCAAATGTAACTACTTTCTGACTCCTACCAGCTCATTTATTTTCAACAGAAGGTTATCAAAAGTCAAAACTCTTTATAGAGCTAATTTGATTTACATTATAATACAACACATTCCTCTACCTTGAAAAATGGGTTGGCTTGCCATCTCAATATTAGGAATATGCATTTTGAGGTAGCATTGGATTGGCTGAATTATTGGAAGGGCTTTGTTTTCCAAAGGCTCATCAAGTAGGAGTTGCCTTTTGAATGAGCAATCAATCAATACTATTACATTGATGCAAAAGTAATTGCAGATTTTGCCATTGAAAGTAGTAATAATATGTTCTGGGCACCCTGGGTGATGCAAAGATGATAAGACACAATCCATTCCCTTGGGGAGCCAACAACATAAATGGATGGTAATATAGTTTGGATGTTTGTCCCTGCCCAAATCTGATGTTGAATTGTAATCCCCAGTGCTGGAGTTGGGGCCTAGTGGGAGGTGGTGGGATCATGGTGGGAATCCCTCATGGCTTGGTGCTGTCTTCAAGATAGTGAGTTATCTTGAGATCTGTTTGTTTAAAAGTGTGTGGCACCTCCCTCCTCCTCTCTCTTGCTTGCTACTGCCTTCACCATATGATGTGCCTGTTCCCCCTTTGCCTTCTGCCATGGTTGAAAGCTCCCTGAAGCTTCATCAGAAACTGAGCAGATGCCAGCATCATGCTTCCTATGAAGCCTGCAGAACTATGAGACAATTAGGCCTCTTTTCTTTATAAATTACCCAGTCTCGGGTATTTCTTTATAGCAATGCAAGAACAGACTAATATAGATGTTCAGAGAATACAAAGCCACAAGTCATTGTATGGTAAGTGTTATATACTGCTGTATCAACACACATTCTGTGCTCACAGGAGAGGAAGGTCCTCTGATTGGATGATGAGGAAAGCTTCAGAGTTGAAGGAGGATTAAAGGGTGTTCAAAGTTTAGGGTTGAGGAAGAATGAATGTCCTGAGCAAAGGTGTGGAGATAGATATGACTGCGCATTATTGAGAGGAGGAAACAGCCTATTTGAGGTTGTTTAGCAGACACCACTGAAGTTCTGCCTCCTATGCCCTTCCCACCTGAGTTCAGCCACACTGGCGAGAGACAGTTTCTTGCACACAGTCAGCTTCCCACATCAAGTTCCTTTTCTCTGTTTCTCTGCCTGAGCAAAGGGAGGGCGCTCAGCAGCAGCAGGCAGCATGCTCTTTATTAAAATGTAAAAATGTGTGCTTGCAGGGGAAAGGATTAACACTCCCAGACGGAGCCTCAACCCACAACCCATGGGAGATGGGAGTTGTGCGTTAAATGCCCCAGCCATGAAGCATGCGCCTTGCTTTCCCAGGTGATTCCAGTGGGATGGATGGAGCCCCAGGTGCTCACATTAGTAAACCACTTGTTCATTCAACCTTCATTGACTTCTCTCCCTTCTTTCCTTTTCTCATTTGTGATTCATAAACTACCCTAACCCAAGTCCTTGTCTCAGGGTCTATTTTGAGGGGCACTAAAAGAAAGGTTGGAAGAAGAATGACATTCCATGATCTGTCCCTGCAGACATCTCCAGGAAAATCTCCTGCTTCTTTACAGTATCAAGTCAGTCATTGGTCATAATCAACTTGTGCTATTGCCATAACCAACTACTGCTTGTACATTAGTTCCCCAATTGTGCATGCTGGTTTGTACCCTGGGTCTTGTGCTTGGCTTGTGCTCTGCCCACTGGGAGAAATAATCCCTGTGCATGCTCCACCCCCAGTCTCCTACACAAGTACTATTATCCGTCAAGATTCAGTCCAGACATGACCTCCACTGTAAAAATCCTCCTCTGCTCCACTTTGCCAGCCCCTTGCAGGGTTGGATGTGCCAGGCCTCTGTCATAGCATGGATCACATAATTTGGAAACAGCTAGCCTAGCTGTCTGTCTCTGTGACTTAACTGTGAACTCCTTAATGGCAAGCAGGGACTTCTTCCTGCTTTTCTATGCATTCCCAGCAATGAGCCATGGACCTGATAAATAAACAAATATACAGTATTTGTTTTTTAGAATAACAGTGTCCTGGGGAGGTACCCACCTAGTCGATTCCTTATTTTATAGTTTCCCAGTGGGAATTTGAGCAACTAGGTTTTATTATCAGAGGCCTCCATTTGCCCTTATTTTCAGCCTAAACTTTTCAAGATTGGGAAGTACAGAATCTGGTTAACATTTTGAAAAAAAAGCAAAATGTATTAATCTACTGAGGCTCAGCTTAATATTTGGCCTTGCACTCCGCTATAGCAGAAATGCAAGAAAAGCCTACTTGTATATTTTCACCCCCATTGTGACAGTGGATCATCTGGAGACTATATTTTCCTTCTTACAACATATTTTGTCATGATAGCCTCGTTCTCAAAATTTCCAGCTGCTTTCGTCCGTATTTTAATGCCATTCATTTTTTCTCATCTCATCAGTTTAATTCTTGTAGATTATTCCTCGTGTTGCCTGATCTCCGGAGTCAGAGCTTTTATTTGATTTCAGTTCCTGAATTTTCTACTTGCTGCCTAAGTAAACTAAAAACTCCGACAAAGGATGAGGCCTTGGTTGATAAATTCCAAAATCTATCTGATAGCCTTCAGTTGGCTTAAGTTAGATCTGTTCCCTTGTTTTTGCTAACTTGTCCTGGTTTCCCATCTTTATTTTGGAATTTTACCTTCCCTCCCCCTTCTTCTCTCTTTTCTTCCTCCCCTTATATGTAGGAGTTCCAGCATTCTGTTTTTGGCCTCTGCTTGTTTCTGTACTGTCTCTGCAGCAGCCACATCCATTCAGTGCTCTCACTACCCATGCTCAACAGATGAGTCCCTTCTTTATCTTTGGCCCTAGGCTTTCTGACAAAATTTGAGTTCTGTCACACCAGTTTCCTGTTCAGTGTCTCCATTTTGTGTCTAATTGACGGCACGAACTCATAATAAGATTTAGATTCGGCCGGGCGCGGTGGCTCAAGCCTGTAATCCCAGCACTTTGGGAGGCCGAGACGGGCGGATCACAAGGTCAGGAGATCGAGACCATCCTGGCTAACACGGCGAAACCCCGTCTCTACTAAAAACACAAAAAATTAGCCGGGCGAGGTGGCGGCGCCTGTGGTCCCAGCTACTCGGGAGGCTGAGGCAGGAGAATGGCGGGAACCCGGGAGGCGGAGCTTGCAGTGAGCTGAGATCTGGCCACTGCACTCCATTCTGGGCAACAGAGCGAGACTCCGTCTCAAAAAAAAAAAAAAAAAAAAAAAAAAGATCTAGATTCATCGGCTTTTTATTTTTTTCAATTTTCTACTTACTCTAGACTTCCTGATCACCTACCATCTTACCATCTGTGTCCACCTCCCCCTGCTTCCCCCATAATCAATCAGACACAAACTCATAAATATTCCACCTCTGAAAGATCTACTGCACTCTAGAAGCTGCTCTATCCTCACTGCCATTGCCATTTTTAAAGGCCCTTCTTAGCCTTACTTGGTACCATTGTACTAGCTTCCTACCTGGTCTTTCCATTTGGATCTCCTCTCTTCAATCCACTCTGTTCATACCACTAGGAGAATTAGTTAATGCCACTCAGCATTATGTGTCAGGGAGAACCCTTGAATCCTGGCCCAGAAACCTTAACACTAACCAACTGGGTAATAATCATCATCTCCTTCTAGCTCTACAGCTTTGTTTTTGTTTCTGTTTTTGTTTGGAGGTGGAGTCTCGCTCTGCTGCCAGGCTGGAGTGCAAGGGCATGATCTCGGCTCACTGCAACCTCCACCTTCCAGGCTCAAGTGACTCTCTTGCCTCAGCCTCCCGAGTAGCTGGGATTACAGGCACATGCCACCACAGCCAGCTAATTTGTTATATTTTTAATAGACACGGGGTTTCACTATGTTAGCCAAACTCCTGACCTCAAGTGAGCCACCCACCTTGGCCTCCCAAAGTGCTGGGATTACAGGCATGAGCCACCATGCCTGGCCTAGCTCTATAGCTTTTTAACACCTTTATTAGAATATAATTTACATACTTCATAAAGTTCACCTCTTTTAAGTATACAATTCAGTATTTTTACTATATTCACAGAATTTCACAACCATCATAATAATCTAATTTTAGGACGTTTTCATCTTCCCAAAAAGTGGCCTAATAGGAGTCCCTCTTCATTTCCCCCAACCTCACCCTCTAACCCTAGGCAACCACTAATCTGCTTTCTGCCTCTGTAGATTTGCCTCGTTTTGACATTTCATATAAATGGGATAATGCAATATGTAATCTTTTATTTCTGGCTTCTTTCACTTAGCTTAATGTTTCAGGGTTTGTCCATGTAGTAGCATGTATCAGTACTTCATTTTAATAACTGAATAATATTCCATTTATGGATATCCACATTTTTTAATCCATTCATCAGTTAATGGGCATTTGTGTTGTTCCCACCCTGACTATTGTAAATAATGCTGCTTTGACAGCTCTAGAGTTTTAGACATTATCCTTACCATCATATCAAGAGAGAAATATAGCAATATTCCAGTTTTCTTTATTCTTTACAGACAAGCTGTAAAGTAATCTTTACATGAAGATTCTCAAAGCAAGTCTACTAACAAAAGTCTAAGAAAATGTCCTACCAGCAATTAAAAAAAGAAAAACTTGAAGAAGTTTCTGTTGCTGCTTTCAACTGTGTAACCATGTCTATTAAAAGCCACTTGTAAATAGCTAACTTCAGCTCTGGCATGCCATAGATTAGGCATATTTGTTTTCCAGGGAAGATTATAAATAGAGGGGGGAGGGGGGAGTGAAACAGAATGTATTTTGCAAATGAGCCCAGATGGAAAACTAACAGATGGCCATGCACTGTATTTTGTGTGTTCAGACCTACATTTAAATTAAAAATTTTCATAATTATGATTAACGTCTGTAGCAACACTAGTTTTCCTGTGGTAGCATCATATATCATGTATTGGAGGTATTGAATAGAACATTTTCATGAAAAGGTTTCAGACTTTATACAAATTTTGGTACTTGCCTGCCCTACACTTAAGAAGGAAACAAAACAAAACCTCATTCAGCCACGATGGAGAATGCTGAGAAAACTTCAGTACAAGTGGACTTTCTATAATAAGCCCGTCTGCCGCCATCTGGCTTTTCCTCCCATGTTAAAACTCAAAGCCAGTCATTCCATGCAGAGGGGGAAATAATGGGCCCTTATTTGCATGGCTATTTTTTAAGATTCTGTTGTGAAGAGTTTTCTCTTGGATCACAAACATTTCTTGATTTCTATCAATACAATCAATATATTTCTTCCTAAGGGTGTTATGTCTTATCTTGTATGTCATCCAGGCTTCTTTGCTTCTCCTTTTCTTTTTCCCTTGATGATTCTGTGTTTATTATTTTCCCAGTCTTCTTAAGGGTGAGCATTGCTGGAGAAGTCCATGAAATGTTTGTCTATCTAGAATCACGACTTTGGAATCTTCACCATGAGAACATAAAACCCAACTCACTCTTTCTGGGGCCATTGGTCAATTGTGTGGACTTTATGCAGGGGAGTTGACCTCTTTGTGCCAAGTCAGATTCTAGATGTGTAAAATGGGGGAATCTTCAGAAGGTGTCTGATCTGCTCTACTTATTTTGGCTCTGCCATGGTGCCCTGCTCTGGGACGTTTCCAGATTGCCTCTCATTTTGGTGGTTCCTTACTCTTGCCTCCTGCTCTTCTGATGTATTCATCAACTCAATTTGGATTTTTACTTCCAGCACAACTGTGCCCATTTTTGACTTGCTACTCTGGCTCAATGTAGACCTTTTGTCTTGAGCAGGAGTTTTTCTCCCCCAGCATAACTTATTTTTCTGGTTATAAGAACTATCAGACACAATTCTGCTATTTGACTCCAACACAAGACATTCCTTCTGGCACTCCTCAGGTTATTCCTCCCAGGCTCTCTTGTAGCCAGGCTCCCCCTCCAGTGGAAAGATCTTGGTATGGAGCTCCATCCTGGTGATACCACTGACCATGGCAAGCAGGTCAGCACTTAGGAGGGGATTTTATATTATTGACATCCTACAGCTGCTGCATTTTGGTCAAGGCAGCCAACAATATTGATAAACTTCATGAGTTTATGTAGTAATAAGGCCCAAGTTTTACTGTTGGGGGAACAGTGTATTCATATCAGTAGCATCCCTTGATTGAGTCTGGAAAGTGGAGTTGAAGAAACGTTCTTTTAGACATTTTCAGCTGTCAAAAGGTTGAAGGGTGGGGATGAGTGGGAGAGAAAACCTAAGCTCTGGCATTCCAGCCCTTTAACTCCTGCTTTCTGATTTGGTATTAGAAATTTTACCCTCTAAATATAAAAATACTAGAGAGAAGAGGATGAAAGGTGAATAGGAGAATGTGGACAAAATGAACAAGCTTTAGGATATTGAACTTACAATTTTGAAAAGTTAAGTTGAATGTTTTTACAAAAGACTCATCCATCCCTTTTTAGGTTCTCAGATATATGATGAAAGGGATAAAAACAGCAGCAGCCCGTTTTATAAGTCAAGCTAGCAGCCGTGTTCTATGAACACTTTAAAATACCATAGGTGCCCATACACTGGAGAATGAGCATATTTAATGCCAAAAAATAAGTCTTGGGAGAGCTGCTGAGCACTTAACAACATCACTAATTATTTGTATAACATTTGGCAAAAAGTCAAAACCATAATTTTTTCCTGGTAAACATATTTTTACACATTTGTCCTCCCTACAAAAATAACCAGTTGAGATGCATATATTTTCACTTGCATATGTTTGCATTGCTGAGGCATAAACCAATCCTCCCTTAAAAGGTTCATTTCAAAGTTATTAGCTAATTCATAGGCCCGGTAAGCCTGCAGATCCACAAGCATATGCTTTGCATTGAAATACCAGCTTGGTAATCAAACGAGGAGCAATCTAATATGAGCTTTCAAGGCAGGTGAATTTGACTGTAAATCATGGTTCTGCACATAGGTTTGTATTTTCTATTCTTAATTACATCTGTGCAAATCTCCATTTGTTTATGGTTGCCTAATACATCGAGTGGGCTATTTGCATTCCCAGAAGCACATTTTCCATGGTGTGCACTTCTCTGAGAAAAAAAAAAAAAAAAAAAAAACCTGCTTCAGCCATTAATTCAAATATTAAGTGCAAAAATGATATAGAAGTGAATGCTCTTCAATTCAACTCCAACAAATACTTCTGGAGTACCTGTGCAAGGCACTTATAGGAATACATAGGAAGGGCATTTTGCCTAAACTCATTGAAGCTCAATTTCCTCATCTATAAAATGGGAGTAATAGAAAAAAAGAAAGTGTTCATTTAAAGTGCTGTATAAATATGAGCAAGCAGTAAGTAGTGGTGGTAGTAAATTGCAATCCAATATTTTTTTTTCCTGCCAGCACCACTTAATTACAGATATTTTCCAATGGAAAGCTTTCTGAATTTGACATGAACAAACACAGAAGGCAATTGTTCTTACATTCAAGTTACCTTTTTTTCACTTTTTTCAATCCTATTGAAAAAAGTAATATATAAAAATATTTAAGAAAGGATTTACAATAGTCAATGCCAATCAAAAATGTGTTCAATGTACAATGGAAAAGCAGTATGTCCTTGGGGCATGCCTTTTAGTTTGGATTCACTCTCTGCTCTGTAATAACAGAGAAGGCAAGGCCTGGATAGCTCTAGGTAAGTTCTAGAGAATGAACAAAAAAGACCTTCAGATTGCTTCTAAGTGATGCAGTGGGTTTCCCTGGATATATAAGAAAGCAAGGAATACTAGCAGATGATTTATCTGGGATTGAAAATGATAGGTCTGACTGTACCCTTCCCCCCAGAACTGTACCTATCTGTAAAATGGAAATCTACTTGTCCTACCTACCACATCATGTCCTTATGAAGATCCAAACCCGTAATGTGTGTGAAAGCTCTTTATAAAACCAACAGCCAGGTCTTTACAGTTTTCCTCTCCATCCGAGTTTAGGGAATGAGAAATAAGGTGTTGAAGAACCCCAAAGAATCTGTTTCCTTAAAGGAAAAGGAATAAATGAGTAAACCAAGAGGCACCTTGAGCTCCACCTGACTCTGACATTTACATTCAAATTAGGCACCATGTTGTCTCCTCCTCGAGGTCATCTGAGTACTGAGGGTTATGCACAGTGGCATGACTGAAGCTAGATCCAGCCTGTCAAGGACAAAAGGGGAAAACAAAGGGACGTCTTCTGAATTTCCTTAAGAAAAATCACCTTCTCTCCTCAAGCTTGCAGCTCCTCATCTGTAATGTGAAGGGGCCAGGCAGGTCAGATGCTCTCTGAGGTCTCTTCTGACTGTGATCCCTAAGTCAGAGAACACAGGAGTGCTTATATGCATGTCAGCTGACCTGGGTGATACCATGGGAACGTTCTCTTCAGTGCCATGAAGATCTAGCATCAGAAGAGTCTCCTAACACGAGAGAAAATGTGCTTTACTGCCTGAGGTGACCTCATCATGTGTTCACTAAAGCCTAGAGAGGCTTGTTCTGAAAAACCGAACCTTCTGCTAGCCTAGCTGATCGGCCAAGAACTGCCACTCATTATGTCTGTTTCCCTAGTTTCCCTCACATGCACTGCAAAGGTGTGATTTCCCCAGGTAATCCCGGCCACTGCAGTGACAGAGGATAATATTGCAATGGCCTTTCAAGAGTGTTTCAAATTAGAAGTGACCACAATTTATGTCCTCAGAAGCCACAGGCAATTGATACTCTGCATTTAAGAATCTCACTTGAGAAGAGGCAGTAAGTTGCTCCTCTAATGCTTTCTTTCTCCTAGGCTTGCTCTCGTCCATCCCTCTCCTCTTCTCCTTTATTCATCCATTTGTTAACTCATTAAGCAACAACTTCAGTAATGTTTTTCCTAAAAAGCCATTTGCTGTTTAAACCATGATCATTTAGTAATTGCTGATTGGCTGGACAGCTGTGTCAATTTTGGAAAATTTCCCCCTAAAATGGCTTTCTCTTGCTAAGGTATAAAGTCATAGTTAGAAATGTAAGCCCTGAACCAAGCCGAAGAGGAAAATATGGGTAAAAAAAACTATTAATTTTTAAGAACCGAGATGTTAAGTGTCTCTGTAAGTGTTAAGGCTGGAATTCAAACCCCAGCCTTCCTGGCACCAAAGTCTACCTTGTTCCCAAAAGGTACCACATCCTCAAGCTTTTAGCCCTGGTGATGCTCTCTGTGACCCAATCAGTCTAGCATTGAGTCTTAGATCCTAACCTGCTGGCCTCAGCATTTTTACATGCCTGAGTTCCACAGTAATTCCATTATGTGGCCCTGATTTAACATTTAGGATACCTTGGTTTCCTCGGAAATTATGATGAAGAGGCTTCATCATGATAGTGAGTTTGGTGCATTTAGCACTTGGGAGTTGAAGCATCAGATGTGCATGTTCTGAAAGCTTCCCTCTCTATTGTTGAAGGACCTTCTTCTTGGATGGCTTTGGCAATGGCAGTAGAAGCTTCACAGAGCATAGTAAATCCCTCCATAGCATCAGGTAGTAGAGCTGGAGATGCTTTTCAGTATTCCCATGTGGAATCAGAGCTGTGGGTTGTGCAGAGAAACTTTTGGGTTTTAAGAATTAAGTGGCTTGCTGTCCAGTTGTAAGCTAACATTCACTAGAGCAGGTTCTATGTGACAGGATTTTAATTGATCTCAGGGGTATTTTGGGTTGTCCCGTCCCATTTTATTTTGCCAGGGTTTGCTGTACATAGTAAAAATCCCAGGTAACACAAGTGTGTGATAACTATTTTGTCCCTTTATATTCTTTGAATTAAACTATTTGAGTTCTCTTGTGTTGGGGTTGTGAGAAACTTAACTTCAATTAGGGTCATGTCACGATTTCAGAGGTTCATGCATGGTCAAAACTTTACAGAAGAGAAATGGGACATCCTCCTTTGCTGTGTTCTTAGTCTTCTCTGGTTGTAGTCAAACCATATGAAGCAGATCCACATGGCTCCTTCAGGCTGACAGCGATCTGTGCCTTCCTGGCTATGGTTGCATATAGGTCCCTTGGTGTCCCATCTGCCTCCATTTACCACTGGGCTTTGCTCCACAGGGACTTGCTGTTTCCATGCTAGCCCTGCCAGGAGGTAGGGCTGAGATGGTTCATTTTATGTGTCAATCTGACTGAGCCACAGGTTGCCCAGACATCTGGTCAGATACTATTTTGAGTGTATCTGTGTGGGTGTCTCTGGATGAAATTACCATTGAACTGGTAGACTGAGTAAAACCAGTTGCCTTTCTTAATGTGGGTAGGCTTCATCCAATAAGTTGAAGGACTAAGTAGAACAAAAAGGCAGACCCTCTGGTGAGTAAGGGGCAACTTCTCCTGACTGACTCCTTATGGGCTGGACATTATTTTTTTTCCTGCTTTCAGACTCAAACTGAAACAGCAGCTCTTCCTGAGTCTAAAAACTGTTGTCTTTTAGACTGGAGCTACCACTATTGGCTCTCCTTGTTCTCAGGCCTCAGAGTCAGCCAGTGTGGTATTCTGTAAGAAACCAATCATGGCTGTAATTATAACAGCGAAGCTCACTCAGTCATCTCATTGGGCCTACACTCTATGTTACCTAGCAGGATAGTGCAGCCTGCCCTGGGGATTTGCAACCCAGGCCAAAGGGATTTCCAGAAGACAAGGCTACCTTGACACAGAAGTGAATTTCATAAACCTTAAAACAAAGCTTACCTTTACAAGAGTAGTTTAGACTCCCTTCGTGAAAGAAACACCTGGTAAGTGACCCAGACTGAATATAAGTAAAAGAACAGGAAAGTATCCTTCAAACTCTGAGAATTATCTTCAGACAGAGACCCTCTTGGCCAGTCAGTTCCTGTTTCTGGCCCAGAACCCTAGCCTACTCCAACTATTCATCTTGTAAGAGAACTACCAGAACAAACTGCTTGAGCATCATGGTCTAGGATGTAACTTTCATCTGAGTTGGACCAAATGGGAGGAGTTGCCCCTGGGGAATCTACTTAGGACCACCCAAAACCCCTGAACATGACAGACTGGAATTACATCACACCATTGGCTTTCCTGGATCTCCAGCTCGCCAACTGTATATCTTGAGACTTGCCAATCACCATAATTGCATAAGTCAATTTCTTACAGTAAATCTATCTGTCTGTATGTATGTCTATCTGTCCATCCATCTATCCATACTATTGGTTCCTGTTTCCCTGGAGAACCCTACCCAATATGAAGGCATAGCTCTTCTTTGCTGGCATCCACAGCTCTCTCTGTGTCTTTCTTCATTCCCTTCTTCTCTCGTGAAGCCTTCCATCTCTACCCCTGTCAGACTTCTGGCCAAGACCATTGAGTATTTGTGAGTTTTATGTTAGTTTCCTGGTACTGCTGTAAGGAAGTACTACAAACTGGGTGACTTAAAAGAACAGAAATTTATTCTCTTACAGTTGTTGAGGCTAGAGGTCTGAAATCAGGCATTGGCAGGGCCAAGCTCTCTCTGAAGGTCCCAGGGGGAAATCTTTGCTGCTTCTTCCAGCTTCTGAAAGTTTCTGGTGGGCTCCAGCAACCCTTGGTGTTCCTTGGTTTATAGCATACTGCATATTGCTAACTGAAAGAAGCCGAGCTGAAAAGGTGATATATTTTATGATTCTGATTACATGACTTTCTGAAAATAGCAAAATTATAAAGTCAGCAAAAAGATCAGTCATTTCTAGAAGTCTGGGGAGAAGAGTGGAGGATTTGAGTAGGTGAAGCACAGCAGACATTTTAGGGCGGCAAACCTGTTCTATGTGCTACTGTAATGGTGGATACCTTACATTATGCAATTGTTAAGACCCATAGAACTTACAGAGTAAACTGGAACATAAACAAATTTTTAAAATCATTTAGGAGGTTGGGATATCACAGGAAGAAATCCAGACTGTGACAAAAGAACTGTATTAAAAATACCTGAAACAACCTCATTGAAGTAGGTGAGGGAAAAGTCACTGACATATGCAACTTGGGAAATGAATGAAGTCCAAGACTAAGGATGAAAGGAACTGCATGTAAGCTCCATACTCTAGTTAATGGAATTTCCCATGAAATTTCCATGAAGGTGTGGCTTAACAATTCTGATACTGCTATATATGTATAGTGAAACTGAAAAAATTAATTAAATGTGTGGCAGATGGTCGAAGCCAGGTTTCTCACTGTTAGAGTGGGAATTTACAGTTAAGGGAGGTGAGGAGGCTAGAATGATCACTGTGGTAATGGATTGCAGTTGAAGACATTACTATGCACTTCTGTTTAACTTAATATAAAGATGGTTACATATAAAATAACTTACATATGTATGTACACGTGGGTTAGTATACATATACAAATATTCCCTTGTTCTGTCAGCTGAGGAACACTAGAAGCAACAATATCCTAATGGCAATGAACACACTTAGCACCCAGATTGTGGTTTCTAATACCATTCTCCAACAGAGGAAACCAAGGCTCTTTGGAGAAGTGGCTGATTCTAGGACTGAAGTGGAACATACACAAGATGCACCTGGGACATCTTACAGTGACAAAAAAGTAAGAAAGTGATAACAAATATTGAGGAATTTTTGTCAAAGGGACACAGGACAATTTAGTCCAGTTGAAAGTGTTATTAATTACCAAAGCTAGAACAATTTGAGCAAGAAAATTAAGTCATGTTGGGTTATTACCCAAAGTATAAAATAAATATCCATGAGTCCATACTGACATAAATGAATAATTGAATTAAATGGATAAGTGGAGGAAGAGATAAGTCTCATATGAAATTCTAAAATAACTTATGTAGATTTTTTTCCTCCAAAAGGAGATGGATTCATCACCACTGCTTAATTGTGCGCTGTGCATAGTGACTTTCTTTCAAAGAGTACACTATGGAGAGAAAGACTAACTTTACAGAGGAAAAACATGGTATATACTACCTCAGCAGGTGATTAAGGTCAATATCAACAATGATAAATCATGTTGATAGTATGTACCCTTGTTATGATGAGACTGTCACTTTACCTCTTTGTCTTCCTACTCCAAACCCATAGCTCCAGTCTAGATATGAAGAAAACATCACAGAAATTCCAGCAGAGAGGCATCCTACAAAACGCTTGTCCAGTAATCCTCAAAACTATTAAGGCCATCAAAACAAGAAAAGTTTGAGAAACTATCACAGCCAAAAGGAGGCATGACAAGAAAATGTGATGTCTTTTCATTCTGGAGAAGAAAAAAAGACATTAGGTAAAAAGTAGGAAAATCTTGATAAATTATAGACATTAGTTAACAATAATGTTTCAATGTTGGTTAATTAATTGTAACAAATATACCATACTAATATAAGATGATAATAATAGGGGAAATTGAGTGAAGGGTTATATGGGAACTGTCTGTTCTATCTTCTCAAACATTCTATTAATCTGTAACTAATCTAAAACCTAAAGTCTATTTTAACAAAATTTAAACAAGGAAGAAAAGCATCTTATCTCAATCACCTTCCCAAGTATTTCAGAATGTAGTTTGTCTTCTACATCTCCAAAATAATTTGTTTTCGTGCCTTACTTTTCAAACACCTGACACTTCAGCAGTCATTCCCTCCCTTGTTCATTGACTCCATTGTCATGATAGATTATCTTGATAGATTACCCTAATACACCCTCAAAGCCAACACCAAACTATTTAAAAAGTTATCTCAATAAACCACCACCAATGCATCTCCCTACTATAGTGAAGGGAGAAACTAAATATTTTATGTAAATGTCAGCTTCAGATTACAGCAATATAAGCACTTATATTCTTGAAAGAAATGCTTAACTAGAGAAAAAATATTTAGGAAGATATTAATTCGAATCTTAGGACTTTTTTCTTTAAGTGATCCTTTTCAAGTGACAAAGTACAATAGGAAAACAAGGCCGGATTGTTTCTAGCTGGAGGTAAGTTTTTACAAGTAATGTTCCCTACAATTAAAGTTGTAGCTATTTCCATTAACTAATCAAAAACATTTATTGAACACCGATTATTTAAAAGATATACACATTTATAGCAGCAGCTAATTAATGTGATTTCATTTCTCCCTTCCTTCTTCTATCAAGCAGGTGCTTATTCTATAAAGATCATGTGCGAGCCTGAAGCTCAGAAGAAAGGCCAGGCCTGAAAGCAGATTTAGTATGCTTCTCCCTAAAGGTGACAAGTATAGTAACAGGCGTGGAAGACAGCTTCCACTAAAAAGTCCCTAGAAGCTGGGCATGGTGGTGCACACTTGTAGCACCGGCTACTCAAGAAGCTGAGGTGAAAGGTCCACTGGAGCCCAGGAGTTTGAGGCCAACCTTGAAAAATAGTGAGACTCTGTCTCTTAAAAAAAGAAAAAGGTCCTAGAAAAGACAAGGAAAATAATTAATTTTAAAAAAATAAGAGGAATAGGAAAATACCACCATAATGTTTCATAACAAATTATCCCAAAACTCAGTCATAAGTTATAAGTCAAAATCATAAGGATTTATTCTCATGCTCAGCTTGACTGGGACTGATGTATACCTTTTGTTCTAGAGCCCAGGATGAAGGGAGGCTACCCAGGAGAATCTCTTCTTAAGGCAATGACAGAAGAATAAGCATGTAAAGCATTTGTTTAGGTTAAGCATATTCACATTGACCAAAGATTGGGGTTACTAAGAATAAAGCTATAATGAACAGTCATGTACAAATCTTGTGTGGGCATATATTTTTATTTCTCTTTGGTAAATATCTGGAAGTGTTATTGCTGAGCTATATGAGTTTATGCTTACTTTATAAGAAATTTTCCACGTGTTTTCAACAGTAGCTCTAATATTTTGTATTCCCGTCAGCAATGAAGGTTCCAGTTGTTCCTAATACTTGCCAACACGTGATATTTTCTGCCTTTTTTATTTTAGGCATAATAGCAGGTATATAGAGCTCTGTCATTGTGGTTTTTATTTCTACTTCCCTAATGACTAATTAAGTTAAAGTTATATCATGTGCTTATTTGCCCTTTGAGTATTTTCTTCAGTGAAGTTTCTGTTCAAATATATTGCCCATTTATTAATTGATTGTCCCTCTTCTTGTTATTTAGTAGGAGGTGTTCTTTATAGAGTCCAAACAAAAGGGTTTTTTTTAATCAGATATGTGTTTTGCATATATTTTCTCCAAGCCTGTGACTTGTTAACAGTATTTCTTAAATAACAAACATTTTTAAATTTTTTATAAAGTTCAATTTATCGATTATTTTTCTATTTTTTGTGAATTTTATGCCCCAGTTAAGAATTATTTGTTCAATCCAAGTTCTCAAAGTTTTTTTCTATGTTTCTATCTGGAAGTTTTACAGTTTCATCTCTTACATTATGATCTAATATCTATTCTGTGTTAATTTTTTTCATATATTGTAAGGTTTAAGGTTCATTTTTACAAAAATATGAACATTAAATTCTAGTACCATTTGTTGAAAAGACTATTCTTTTCCCTTGGTATCTTTGTCAAAAAAGAATTGGCCAAATATAGGTGGGTCTTTTTCTGAATTCTCTATTTTTTTACATTGTTCTATGTGTCTATAATCACTGACTGGGTTATTGTAGCTTTATAATGAAGTCTTAGATAGTGTAAGTCCTCCAACTTAATTTTTTTCTAATTTGTTTTGTCTATTCCAGATCCTTTGAATTTATATATATTTTAGAATCAGCTTGTCGATCACTACAAAAAAAAAAATGCCTGCTGAAATTTGTATTGGGATTGCATTGAATGTGTAGATCATTCTAGAGAGAATTAAAATCTTAACAATATTAGTCTCCCAATTGATGAATGTGATATATCTCTCCAATTATTTAGATGTTCTTTAAATTCTATCAGCAATGTTTTGTGGTTTTCAATGTATAGGTCTTTCACAAATTCCTATTTCTAACTTTTTTTTACAGTTTTTGATACTATTATAAATGTATTTTATTAATTTCCATTTCCAATTCTTCATTTTTAGTATACAATTAGATTTTCTATTTTCTATATTTCTATATTCACCGTGTATTCTCTGTGAAATATACTTGTAAAACTTAGTAGTTTTAGTAGTTCTTGGGTAGAATTCTTAAAATGTTCTAAACAGATAATTGCATTGTATTTCTATGAGCAGTTTTACTTTTTATTTTATAAATTGTATGCCCTTTCTTTTCCTTTTGTTTTTTTTTTTTTTTTTTTTTTTTTGCCTTGTTGAACTAGCTGGAACCTCAAGTCCAAGAGGAAATCCTTGCCTTGTTTCCACTGTAGGAAGAGGGCATTTTAGTCCTTTACCATTAAGTATAATTTTAAGCTGTAAGTTTTTGTAGCTTCTTTTTATCAGTTTAAATAAAATTACTTTGTATTGCTAGTTTCTATCATGGATGGCTGTTGAATTTTGAGGAAAGCTTTCCTGCATTTATTGAGATGATCTAATAGTTCTTTTTTTTTTTTTTTTTTTTTGGTTTTTTAATATGATGGATAACATTGATTTTTTTTGACTGTTACTTCAAAATTATATTTTTATACATCACACAATTTGATTTGCTAAAATTTTATTGAGGATTTTTCATTTATGTTCATGAAGTATTCCTTGGTCTTTCTTACGATTTATTTTTCTAATTGTAAATGAAAGTAATTCTGGCATCAAAAAATGAGTTTGGAAGCATTTACTTCCCTTTTAAGTCTGGAAGAATTTGTATAGAATTAGTATTTCCTTATTAAATATTATTAAATTCACAACTGAAATTATCTGCACTTGGAGTTTTTGTGGGGTGGTTTTTACCCACAAATTCAATTTCTTCACTAGGTAAAGGGTTAATCATGTTATGTATGTCTTCTTAGTTTACTTTGGTAGTTTGAGTCTTTTGAAAAACTTCTCTATTTTGTCTATGTTGTTGAATTTCTTCCCTAAAGTTGTTCAAAATTTTCCCTTTTTATCACTTAACATCAAGATATTTCTAGTGATGTCTCTTCTTTCATGTGTAATATAGGTAATTTGTAGCTCCTTTTTAAAAAATCAATATGATTATAGATTTTTAATTTTGAAATTTCAATGGATCATTGTCATGCAGTTATACATTATTTGTCTTATTGTTTATGTGTGTCAAATTGCAAGTTTGTATTACTGTTTTGATGTATTACAATCCATTTTACAAAATGGCCAAACTGCTCAGCAGTAATTCATATAATCTTAAAAATGTTGCTGGGGGTCAGGCATTGTGGCTCACGCCTGTAATCCCAGCACTTTGGGAGGCCAAGGTGGGTGGATCACCTGAGGCCAGAAGTTCAAGACCAGCCTGGTCATCATGGCAAAACCCCATCTCTACTAAAAATACAAAAATTAGCTGGGCGTGATGGCAAATGTCTGTAATCCCAGCTACTCAGGAGGCTAAGATACGAGTATCGCTTGAACCCGGGAGGCGGAGGTTGCAGTGAGCCAAGATCACTCCACTGCACTCCAGCCTGGGTGACGCAGTGAGATTCTGTCTCAAAAAAATTACATACATATATACATATATATATGTGTGTGCGTGTGTATGTGTATCTATATATATAGACACTTATATATAGCCAGGAATTTTAAAGTAAATCTTACCATCAAGAAAAAAATTACGTATTAGTTAACAGAGTGTCTATGCGAGTATAGAGAATGAATCTGAATGAACAATAAGTGAATCTGCAAGTATTATTTTGTCAAGGTATTAAAAATAAAGTACAAATAGTAAGTACAAGATTTTTATCTAAACATTGGTTTTCAATGAGCTGAAAATCCATTTTCTCTTAATCTTTAATTCATTATTATAATTGTTTCCAAAAGTGGCAAGAAATTATCAGAATTTCTTGTCATTTTTTTACCAGAGCACAGTGACCATGTTAATAAACCAATTGAGCTTTTCTAGTACAAATGCAAATGTATACCTTCCAGTTAGACATGATGAATTTCGCTACCAAAGGAAGAGATGAAATAAAATGTATTCAAAGTTGCACCAAGAAAAATAGGTCTAATTCAAATTATTGCAGAGGAAAGGTAAAACCAGTCACAAAGTTAATGACAAATAGTGTGTACAGCAGGGAAAAAGAAAGTTTATTAGTTATCTGTTGCAATGTAATAAATTACTATGAAACCTAGTAGCTTAAACCAATTTATATTTATTATCTCATAATTTCTATGGGCAAGGAATTTAGTAGCAACTTATCTGAGTGGTTCTAGCTCAGGGTCTCTAAAGAAATTGTAGTCAAGATATATTGCCAGAGCTACAGTCACCTGAAGGCTCCACTGGAGCTAGAGGATATGCTTCCAAGATGGCTGACTTGCGCAGTTGTTTGCAGGAACTCTCACTTTCTTTATGCTTATTGGAAGAACTCAGTTCCTTGACACACAGACCTTTCCATGAGGCTGCTTGAGTGTTCTAAATCAATGGCAGATAAATTTCACCAGAGTGCATGACTGGAGAGAGACAGAGAGATGGAGAGAAAGAAGAAGCCATAATGCTTTCAATGACCTAGTTTCAGAATCTTCACACCATTTCTGCCCAAGCCATTTGTTTCAGGTGAACCTACTAAATCCAGTTCATACTCACCAGAATAAGAATTAAGGTTGACCCTGTGAAGAAAGGAATGTCAGAACAAATTGTGGACATATTTTTAAAACCACCATACACAGCAGGCTATTGGTAAAATTCATCTATAACACTTGGATAACATGTTACAGTGTCATACTGTATTTAAAAAGCAACCAATCTTGCATTTCGGGAATAAAGCCTACTTGATTGTGGTGAATTAACTTTTTGATATGATATTGGATTTGGTTTGCTAGTATTTCGTTGAGGATTTTTGCATCTATGTTCATCAGGGATATTGGCCTATAGTTTTCTTTTTTCATTGCCGTCTTTGCCAGCTTTTGGTATCAGGTTGATGCTGTCCTCATAGAATGAGTTAGGGAGGAGTTCTTCCTTAATTTTTTTTGGAATACTTTCAGTAGGACTGGTATGCAAATTAATGCAGAAACAGAAAACCAAATACTGCATTTTCTCATGTGTAAGTGGAAGCTAGGCCGGGCGGTGGCTCACGCCTGTAATCCCAGCACTTTGGGAGGCCAAGGCGGGTGGATCACGAGGTCAGGAGATCGAGACCATACTGGATAACACGGTGAAACCCCGTCTCTACTAAAAATACAAAAAATTAGCCAGGCGTGGTGACGGACGCCTGTAGTCCCAGCTACTCGGGAGGCTGAGGCAGGAGAATGGCGTAAACCTGGGAGGCGGAGCTTGCAGTGAGCCTAGATCGCGCCACTGCACTCCAGCCTGAGTGACAGAGCGAGACTCCATCTCAAAAAAAAAATAAAAAAATAAAAAATAAGTGGAAGCTAAACACTGAGTCCACATACTCACAAAGAAGAGAACAATAGACACTGGGGCCAACTTGAGGGTGGAGAGTCGGAGGAGGGTGAGGATTGAAAAAGTAGCTATCAGGTATTATGCTGATTACCTGGGTGGTAAAATTATCTGTACACCAATCCCTGTAACATACAATTTACCTGTGTAACAAACCTGCTCACATACCCCCTTGAACCTGAAATAGAAGTTGAAAAACAAAACATAAAATTAAAAATCCAAGGAGCTTTCAAAGAAAAAGAGAAATGTGTTGGATGAGTTTGTTTTTTCATTAATTGAAAATTTGTGGCACAGAATAGTTTTGGTTTGTTTGTTTAGTGAGTGGTCATTTTATGTACCATACATAGATTGTCGTGGAATAAATGCTCAATATTATACCAGTTATGCATGTAGAAAGGGAGGGCATCACCAGACAAAGAAAAATGTTTGCCCCTCAATGCCTAATCACAGAGTACTTTATCACAGAATGCAGGTGGTGACCACCCATATTACTTGTAATATTTTTTTTGGTTTTGAGGAAAATAGTGACATTCTAAATACAACCAAGTTGCAGTCTTTTCAGCTTTGCTTTTTGGCAAAGAAAATGGCAGCCGTGTAAAATGCTGCTTTTCCATACACTAGAACACTTTCTGTCAAGAAAAGCAGTGCTTGCATGAATTTTTATTAGATGACGAATGAGATTAAAATATTTTTAAGAAGTTGATATTTCTGGCTGCAATTGTCTCTATGAGTGGCTTGCTTAAACTGTATAATCCAGAATGAAAGCATAGCAGTTAAATCTTAAGGAGATGGAGTCAGATTGCCTGGGTTCAGAGCTTCACTGGACCATTGACAAGCTATATGACTTTAGACAAGCCACTTAATCTCTCTAGGACTCAATTTCATTATCAGTAAAAAGCATTATAAATAACTCCTACCTCAAAGAATTGTCCTAAAAATTCCATAGGAAAATTCTTGTAAGTACTTATGCTGCCTAATAGTTCTCATGCAATAAGTATTAGCTATTTTAATAATTATGATTATATTCTGAACTTACCTAGATTTCAATTTAGCATATTAGATTACTGAGGAAGTCATAATTGTGATGAAGATAGCTCAGTCACCATGATTTCGACTCTTTCCCAACACTGAATGATTTCCTTTAATTGTCTAAGGATAAAGAATCTATAAGCTTTTATTGAGTATATTTTAAAGCTGTATCTATAAACTGCTATAGAATATGAAGAAAAACTTAGCTGAACCAAGTGAAATAAAATGGTGGATTAGGAATCATTTACGCCCTCTCCCCATATAAATCACTCAACTTTCCAGCTTTGTCGTAGGTGTGCTCATCAACTTAAGGTATACAGGAGTGCTATAATTACGCATTAGTGAGGAATCTATCCCTAATTTCTGGCCTATGTTCAAGTTTAATGTCCAGAACTATCTATGAAAATCATCTACCATGAGCTAGAGTTTTCAACTTTAATCAGTAATAGAAAATGAGGAAAAAGATGACTGGAGGAGAAAATTGACCTGTGAATTGAGCTATTTGTCACTTAGCTGGATATGAGCATATTGCTGAAATATTTTAACATCTTCCGTCTCTTAGGTATGAAATAGCAATTATTTTTAATTTTTAAAATATTGAGTTTTAAAATTAAATGTTTTTTAATTCTTTTAAAATCGGTGCTCATTTTGAGAAACACCTAATGGGCACTGGTCCACAAAAGCTGAGAGTCGAGTAATCCTGCTGCAATGGGAGACATGCTAGAGCTGTAATGTACACACAAGATCCGTAAGACAAAACAGGAGATGCAAGTGATAGAAATTTGGAGAAGGGAGAGAATGCTTTGGGGAAAGAAGTCAACAAAAGCACTATAAAAGAGATGCAATCTAAATCCTTGAAGGATAGTGGAACTTTTAGACATGTCAGTGGAAGGGCAACTTTTCGGGCAAGTAAAACAATGCACATGATAGCAGGAGAGTAGGAAGGTTTAGGGCATGACCCAGGGACAGTGACTAGAATTACTTGACTAGAACAGACGAGTAAGGAATAGAGACTTTGATTAGAGTGATCTAGTGAGGTCCATCAAATACTTGGCACCAAAGCTCACATAAAGCATTCACTTATAAACTATATTTAGAAAGAGTATAAAAAAGCAAGAGAGTGGGAGAAAGAAAGTAACCATAAAAAGCATTCACACGGACACGGCTTATTTCTTTGTCTTATTTCTATTCTTTGGTTTGACGTTCCATATTGTCAAGATACACATTTTTACTCTTCTGAAAAATAATCTATGAAGGATGTCTTTCACTGTCAGAGAGAGAGACTTTTCTTAGTATAATAAAAGTGGTATGAGGAAATCATTAGTTAAATTGTCATGGTGGTGTTTTTGCTATGAAATGGCAGATTTACAAGGCTTCACTGTTTGTATTTATGACTGTGATGGGGAAGACAACCAAAGTGGATATATATCTCCATGACTTTGAGTAAAATTCAAAAGTCATTTCAGCAGTTTGAGTTTACAGAATACAATGCTATTCAAGAACTGTAAACAAAGGCTTTATTTAGTCCCCTTCTCTGTTAAAAGTTGTGTTCATGGCTTAATTTTATGGATTCAGAAAATACTTATTCCTATATGATAAACAATTCCTCAAGCAGGTTGATCTCTTCATCTTTTACAGCCCAACTACCTGACTTTATTTCTCTTTAAAGAAAAAGACTTGACCTTACTGTTTTATTTCTTCAGGAAAATTTATTCTTTCATTTTTTGATGGGTTAACAGCCGTTAAACTAGTGATTAACAGCCTCCCTGCTTTCCCATCCCCTAAAACACAGGATTCAGACAGAATACTGGACAATAAATGCTTTCCCTCTTCCCCATGCTTTCAGAAGAAAAAAATGTTCTTGAGAGAAATATAAACTCAGACAAAAACTGCTGCTTCCCAAGTGGTGCCCCACGGTGGGGAGTAGGATGTAGGGTGATTGTCAGAGGACACACATTGTACATGTGTGTAATGGTTTGTGGAAGAAAGAGGAGCTAGAAGGTTAAGATGTTGAGCCAGGGCAGCATGGATGAGAGACAGACAGTTTTTCTAGATTAGCTTCTTGAGGATATTCTAAAAATGCCAACATTCTGGATAATAGGAGAGGGCAGGGGATTTTAATGGGTTTCTGTGACTTCCATGTCATAATGGCTCACTCTATCAACTCATTTGTCTCCCCTCTCTCCTGGCACCCCATGTAAATTATAATGATAGATTTACATTTCAGATAAGCTCATACAGGATAACAAATAAAGGGCCATCATCAGACAACATATTTCAGCAAATGTCTCAGATATGAAAAGCAAATGAAAAAATGACTGACTGAAAGAAGTAGAGAAAGCTTCAGTCCAAGAGTTTTGCAAAGGGACCCAACATAGAAGAAACAATACTTCTCAGAAGAATCTCCATGAGACTGCAGACCTGGCAGCAGCAGATATGGAACGGGAGGAAGAAAGAGCAAGCAGGCTGAAAACAATGGGGCTTGGCACAAAACATACCCTCTTTTTCTCCATTGGCATGGCCAGCAGTCAACTAGATATTTACCCCAAAACAAAAACAAACCCTGAGAAGTTATCTTTTTGAAGAAATGGAAAAGACTACAGACTATATAGTGAAGAATTAGGAAAGGTAGTGTAGTTGCTGGAATTCCAAATAAACACTTAATTTCGGCCTCTGTGGACCAAACCCCTCCCAGATTAGTGTCTGGCTCCCTGCTCGTCATATCAGCAAATGTTCTCAGTCTCCCAGCTCCACTACCATATCCACAATATAAATCCTTCATTCACAATATAAATCAACAACCAAGGACTCCCAGATATTTCATCAACACTTTCAGCATGAATGAAAGACCAAATTGAACAAATATAAAAATTGAGATGAAACAGAGATAATATAAGAACAAAAGGGAACCTTTAAAAAAATCCCTCTATTTTTTCTGAGAGATTTTAGAAAATATTGCATCCATAAACCAAGAACAGGAGGCTACGAAAATATGAAACAACCAGAGAAGAAAAAATAGTTCTCAGAAATTTAAAAAATATAATTACTGAAAAAAACAGATTCAAAAGAAAGATGGGAGAGTAAGGCAAGATGCTCTCCTAGAATAAATTGTAAAAAGAGAAAGAGAATTATAGAGGAGATTAAATGAATTTCTAGAAAGAAAGAGAACTAAAAAAATGAAGAGGAGGACATTTACATAGACATAGTAAAATAAAAATTTTCAGACCTAAAGACAGATACACGTGTCTTCTAACTGAAATGGCTACCCTAGATATAGATTCTATATATTCTTTTTCTCCTTCGCTCTCCCTCACCCCCTTCCACTAAATAGGTGATATAAGTCAAATCCTTATTTATAGAAAATAATATGTCTAAAGTGGACAAAAGAATAGAATTAAAACCAAGAAGTCTTGTCTCCTAGAAAAGAGATTTTGACTGGGCAGGGATGGCATGGTGGACAAGTGTTTTCTGCTTTTTTTGTTTTGTTTTCTGTTATAAGCTATCTATGCCATTTCGTGTAAAAATTAGGTATATGTTTACTTTTTTTTTTTAAGTAATAAAAATTGAAATAAGAATCATGGACTATGCACTTGCTAAGGCAAACACCTGATTAAAATTGCAAGGGAGGTGAAGAGAGATGGAAGAATCCCTGGCTCCTTGTTCTCACTCCTGTTCCTAGACGTGGTGGTCATTCGTTTTCCTTCCTACTTTCTCCATTCAGGTCCCCTAGGTCTCCTCATCTGCCATCTGGTATCAAGACTCATTTAACCTTCTCCACAACATTTGAGCCAATGGAAGAGGAAGAAAAGTAACACTTATCAAGCATGCATTATGCTTACACATTTACCATTTAATTTTCCAACACCCCCATGAGGTCAGTGTTAATCCCATTTTAACAAGGCCAAAAGAGCAAGGAATCAAGTTAGTATTCAAACTGACATCTGTCTGGTTTGAAGCCGCATGCTCTTTCTAGTATATTATGATGCCTCCTTGTCTATTCATTTAGTTGTTAGATAATTAATTTTTTTCCACTGGGGGAGAAAAGAGTAAATTCTGTGAGGAAGTCATATGTTTTGCTATAATGATTTTCATAGCAAGAAAGGTGACCATTATACTATTCTGAGTACTCTATGGGATTAAAGTGCAGTGATGTGAGAATTCAGAAATCTCCAGCATGAGCAAGCAGTTGAGAGAACTGCCCAAGAGTTCATGAGCTACTTGGTACTACCTGCTTTCAGTCTATGATCAGTAGGGGCTCAGACTCCATAAAACTGGAGAAAAGAAACAAAAATGGAAGGAACTTGACACATTGAAGGCACAGTTCACTTATTTAGAAAACTTCAAAATCAAGACTCAAGACTTCTATCTTCAGCATAAAACACAACTAAAATGGAGTTGCCAAAAACAAGAATAAAGTTGCCAAATGGGTCTGATATCTCAATACTGCCCTCTTAGCAAACACAGCATCAACTGCCCCAAATACTTTCCTGGGCATCCAATTTGTATTTGAGGTGGCCAGTCCCTTGACTATAGTATCCTAGCTAGTTTTTCTTACCACACTTGTTCTTTAAGAACTACTAAAAGTAATCAGTTTGATGACCTGAAAAATCACTCTTAAAATTCTCACAACATTTTGTAAAACAAAATAGCACATGAAAACCTTTAAAACTGATAAATTCCTGATTTACAACTATTAACCCCATGTGTTCCTTCTTCTTCTAGCAAAATGAATAAATCTGTAGTCAGGAATATTTTTTAAACTCTTTCATTCTGAGAGTAGGTTTCTTTTGTAGGTAATCAAGCTTTTACACAACTTGGGCGAGAGCGTGAAAATTCAACTGTTAGTCAGCTGGTAAATCAACGTGCATTACCTGTAAACTTAGGTTACCAATGAGTTTAAATATACTATCTTGTCTAACCTATCAGGCAAAGGATGCATCTTTTCTACATTTTCTTGCAGGTGATTCTTCTTATTTTATTTATTTATTTATTTTTATTTATTTGAGACAGAGTCTCTCTCTGTCACCCATGCTAGAGTGCAGTGGCGCGATGTCGGCTCACTACAACCTCTGCCTTGCCTCCCGGGTCCCAATTCAAGCAATTCTCCTGCCTCAGCCTCTGGATAGCTGGGATTACAGGCACACGTCACCATGCCCAGCTAATTTTTGTATTTTTAGTAGAGGTGGGGTTTCACCATGTTGGCCAGGCTGGTCTTGAACTCCTGACTTCGTGATCCACCCGCTTCAACCTCCCAAAGTGCTGGGATTACAAGCGTGAGCCACCGTGCCCGGCCTCTTCTTACTTTTAATACTGCCTAGAGTAGGAAGCTCAGTTCCTTATAATTATTTATAAAGGAGACCTTAGATTGAGAATGAAAGCAATGTTTATGCTGGGATACAGGTGTGGTTGAACATGTCTTGGAGAGCCTGCTTGAGTGGCCCAATAGAAAACTACTCACTTGAATGTCTGGGGAGCCTCCCAAGAGAAACTCATCCAAAGGGAAGAAAGTAGGAGTATCTAAATTTGGTTCAAGATTAGTGAAGTAAACACCTATTATGTTGTCTCCCCATCTCATGTCTTCTCCTAGAAACATTCTTCACCCAAACACTGTTCACACTACTTCCTAGAAATTCCACTTCCATGCTTGCTAATAAGGCAATGAGCCACATGATCTATGGCCACAGCTGATGGCACCAGGGACAGACACCTAACCGCAAATGTGCCAGTTCGATTATCTCTCCTGGGAAATTTAAAGTAACACCCAGAGACTCTAGTTAATATTCATTGAATAATCAGAAAGTCAATGTCAGCTGAGGCAGCCATTCTCTAAACTGCACATAAAGAAGTAAGGAAATCTGGTCTTAGAGAATGAAGCATGAAGCAAACTTCCAAGAGAGAGATCTGTGGCTCTAGAAATTGAGAGAGTTGCTGTCTTGGTTCCTGATGCTGTTGCAATTCTTGGTTGTAATCCTTTGTAAGAATTGAAATACCCTTGCATCTGTACAATACTTTTCCCATTCGAAATACTCCTGCTCCTGTACAATAAATGTCCCATTTTCACCTTAAATTAACTGGAGTTCATTTTAGTTACTTGTTTAATTCCTGGGGAGAAGGACTAAAGTGGAAGTGGGAGGAAGGAAGGGATGGAGGGAGGGAGGGAGTTAAACAACAAAGAAGAGTCATTTTGCCAATCTATAAATTATTGAGAATAAAAGTCTATGTAACACAGGGTGGCACAAGGTGACATAAACTAACTAATTGGAGTGATGGCTAAATCACATTTAGCCGCAAGTGGACCCAGCAGGCTGAGTAGCAAGAAAATCCATACTCAGAAGCTGAAGAGGATGAGTCTTTGTGGCAGCGACTTCACGGTGGGTTGTGCTTTGGATCATGAGGGTACAGTAGCATCTTTGGTGACATTAGCAGTAGTCAGCCAGAGACAGAAAATGATAGATATGGGAGCTAGTTCTCGAGGACACATGAAATACTCACTGACTTCCAGAGCATTTGGAGGAGGAAGGGTTGATGTCCCCACACATAAGAGTGGCATGTGTCCATAGATATATTATTTTGTTACAGTTACATGGAACTCATTTTTAACCCTCAGGTTCATGTAGCCTGGGGTAACTTGTGATATACAGTGGGCCCTCTGTATTTGTGGATTCTGCATCCATGGATTCAACCAACTGCGAATTGAAAGATTTTAAAATAAAATGCATGGTTGCATCTGTACTGAACATGTATTGACTTTTCTTGTCATTATTCCCTAATCAATACAGTATAACAACTGTTTGCATAGCATTTACATGTGTCAAGTATTATAAGTAATCTATAGATGATTTCAAGTCTACGGGAGGATGTACATAGGTTATGCACAAATACAGTGCCATTTATACCAGGGACTTGAGCATCCGCAGATTTTGTTATCTGTGGGGGTCCTGGAACCAATCCCTCATGAATATTGAGTGGAAGACAGTGTGTTTGTATATCATATCTATCTATCAATTGATCAATGGATAGATAGAGATAGAAAATTGATTGCTGGAAACTTTTTGTTGGCTTCTAGCTTCTACCCTTTTATTTATTCTGTATAATTCTAAAGGGTAGTCATATGACAGCCCTTCAAATATTTGAAGACAATCATCATGCCTTCTCTAAATCTGTGATTCCACAATCTATACCAATCTTTTATCTCAGAAACTTCACCATTTCCTTATCCTACCTGGGTGTCATACATCAGATGTGTCCTGTGCATCAGAATCACCTGGGACACTTGTTAAAAATACAAAATACATATTCTTGGTCCCATCTCCAGAGATTCTGATTTAGTAGCTCTAGGTTGGAGACCAGAAATCTCTATTTTTAAATAGGTGATTTTTATGTCACTGATCAAACTCTGGCATTGGTACTAACTGCTTTACCTTATTGGTACCTTTACTTTAAAAGTAGGCAATTAGTCATCAATTATGAGGTATCCAAAAAAGAAAACTGTTCTCCATATATGACTCACCTATTAAAGTAAAAACAAAACAAACAAACAAACAAAAAATCTTACTATTTCTTTACCTGGAATCTATCAATGCAGTGTTGAATTGCATTAGCTTTTTATCAGTCTCTGGTGAATCATGATAACTTTGTAATCATTATAACTTTATAATAAATTAAAATTCTTATGTTGCTTTGCACAATTTTTGGCTTCTTCATTCTGTACTTACGCAATTTTTATCTGGAGCCTAAAAGTAAAAGTTTACATTTCCCTTTGATTTGATCCATAAATGTCTTATAAAATTATTAGTTGAAACAATATACATGCATTCTTTCCAGCTTTGTATTACATGAAAATTATAGAAGCATGCCTTCTATGGCTGCATATAAATCATTAATAGGAGTTTTGTGTAGGTTAAGACCAAGAGCATACAATTCTGACACTCATTAGAGAAAAGTTTGCCCAAAGGTACTGTTAGTTTCCTATTGTGGCTGTAACAAAGTACCATAAACTTGGTGGCTTAGCACAACACAAATTTATCTTATTTTTATTATTTTATTATTATACTTTAAGTTTTGGGATACATGTGCAGAATGTGTAGGTTTGTTACATAGATATATACGTGTCATGGTGGTTTGCTGCACCCACCAACCCATCATCTACATTAGGTATTTCTCCTAATGCTATCCCTCTCCCAGCCCCCCACCCCACAACAGGTCCCACTGTATAATGTTCCCCTCCCTGTGTCCATGTATTCTCATTGTTCAACTCTCACTTATGAGTGAGAACATGCATTGTTTGGTTTTCTGTTGTTGTGTTAGTTTGCTGAGAATAATGGTTTGCAGCTTCATCCATGTGCCTGCAAAACACATGAACTCATCCTTTTTTATGGCTGCATAGTATTCCATGGTGTATATGTGCCACATCTTCTTTATCCAGTCTATCATTGGTGGGTATTTGGGTTGGCTCCAAGTCTTTGCTGTTGTGAACAGTGCTGCAATAAACGTGTGTGCATGTGTCTTTATAGTAGAATGGTTTATAATCCTTTGTGTATATAACCAGTAATGGGATTGCTGGGTCAAATGACAGTTCTTGTTCTAGATCCTTGAGGAATTGCCACACTGTCTTCCACAATGGTTGAACGAATTTACACTCACACCAACAGTGTAAAAGTGTTCCTATGTCTCCACATCCTCTCCAGCATCTGTTGTTTCCTGACTTTTTAATGATTGCTGTTCTAACTGGCATGAGATGGCATCTCATTGTGGTTTTAATTTGCATTTCTCTAATGACCAGTGATGATGAGTTTTTTTTCATATGTTTGTTGGCTGCATAAATATCTTCTTTTGAAGTGTCTGTTCATATCCTTTGCACACTTTTTGATGGGTTGTTTGTTTTTTTCTTGTAAATTGATTTAAGTTCCTTGTAGACTCTGGATTTACTGTCAGATGGATAGATTGCAAAATTTTTCTCCCATTCTGTAGGTTGCCTGCTCACTCTGATGATAGTTTCTTTTGCTGTGCAGAAGCTCTTTAGTTTAATTAGATCCCATTTGTCAATTTTGGCTTTTGTTGCCATTGCTTTTGGTGTTTTAGTCATGAAGTCTTTGTCCATAGCTATGTGCTGAATGGTGTTGCCTAGGTTTTCTTCTAGGGTTTTTATGGTTTTAGGTCTTACACTGAAGTCTTTGATCCATCTTGGGTTAATTTTTGTATAAGGTGTAAGAATGGGGTCCAGTTTCAATTTTCTGCATATGGCTAGCCAGTTTTCCCAACATCATGTATTAAGTAAGGAATCCTTTCCCCATTTCTTGTTTTTGTCAGGTTTGTCAAAGATCAGATGGTTGTAGATGTGTGGCATTGATTCTGAGGCCTCTGTTCTGTTCCATTGGTCTATATGTCTGTTTTGGTACCAGTACCATGCTGTTTTGGTTATTGTAGACTTGTAGTATAGTTTGAAGTCAGGTAGCATGATGCCTCCAGCTTTGTTCTTTTTGCTTAGGATTGTCTTGGCTATGCGGGCTCTTTTTGGCTCCATATGAAATTTAAAGCCATTTTTTCTTATTCTGTGAGGAAAGTCAATAGTAGCTTGATGGGGATAGCATTTTATCTATAAATTACTTTGGGCAATGTGGCCATTTTCACAATACTGATTCTTCCTATCCATGAGCATGCAATGTTTTTCCATTTGTTTGTATCCCCTCTGATTTCCTTGAGCAGTGGTTTGTAGTTCTCCTTGAAGAGGTCCTTCACATCTCTTGTAAGTTGTATTCCTAGGTATTTTATTCTGTTTGAAGCAATTGTGAATGGGAGTTAACTCATGATTTGGCTCTCTATTATTGGTGTATAGGAATTCTTGTGATTTTTGCACATTGGTTTTTGTACCCTGAGACTTTGCTGAAGTTGTTTATCAGCTTAAGGAGATTTTGGGCTGAGACAATGGGGTTTTCTAAATATAGAAAACTCTTTTGCATTTGCTGAGGAGTGTTTACTTCCAATTGTGTGGTCAATTTTAGAATGAATGTGATGTGGTGCTGAGAAGAATGTATATTCTGTTGATTTGGGGTGGAGAGTTCTGTAGATATCTATCAGGTGTACTTGGTCCAGAGCTGAGTTCAAATCCTGAATATCTTTGTTAATTTTCTGTCTCGTTGTTCTGTCTAATATTGACAGTGAGGTGTTAAAGTCTCCAACTGTTATTGTGTGGGAGACTCTTTGTAGGTCTCTAAGAACTTGCTTTATGAATCTGATGCTCCCGTATTGGGTGCATATATATTAAAGATAGTTAGCTCTTCTTGTTGCATTGATCATTGATCCCTTTACCATTATGTAACGCCCTTCTTTGTCTTTTTTTATCTTTGTTGGTTTAAAGCGTGTTTTATCAGAGATTAGGATTGCAACCCCTGCCTTTTTTTTTTTTTTTTTTTTTTTGCTTTCCATTTGCTTGGTAAATATTCCTCCATCTCTTTATTTTGAGCCTATGTGTGTCTTTGCATGTGAGATGGGTCTCCTGAATACAGCACACTGATGGGTCTAGACTCTATCCAATTTGCCAGTGTGTATCTTTTAATTGGAGCATTTAACCCATTTACATTTAAGGTTAATATTGTTATGTGTGAATTTGATCCTGTCATTATGATGCTAGCTGATTATTTTGCCCGTTAGTTGATGCAGTTTCTTCATAGTATTGATAGTTTACATAATTTGTTATGTTTTTGCAGTGGCTGGTGCTGGGTTTTCCTTTCCATGTTTAGTGCTCCCTTCAGGAGCTCTTGTAAGGCAGGACTGATGGTGACAAAAATCTCTCAGCATTTGCTTCTCTGTAAAGGATTTTATTTCTCCTTCACTTATGAAGCTTAGTTTGGCTGGATACGAAATTCTGGGTTGAAAATTCTTTCCTTTAAGAATGTTGAATATTGACACCCACTCTCTTCTGGCTTGTAGGGTTTCTGCAGAGAGATCCGCTGTTAGTCTGATGGGCTTCCCTTTGTGGGTAATCCGACCTTTCTCTCTGGTTTTCCTTACCATTTTTTCCTTCATTTCAACTTTGGTGAATCTGACGATTATGTGTCTTGGGGTTGCTCTTCTCGTGGAGTGTCTTTGAAATTTATCTTATTATTCTAGAGATCAGAAGTTAAAAATGCTCACCAAGGCTAAAATAAAAGTGTTGGCAGGGCCACATTCTTTCTGGATGATTTGTTGATTTGGGGATATTCCAGTTTTCTTGTCTTTTCCAGCTGCTTGGATTCCTTGGCTTGTGGCCCCTTGCATTTTCAAGGCCAGCAATGGTTGGTTGAATCATTATGCTATCTCTGTGGTTCTGATTCTTCTTCTTCCCTCTTCCTTATTTAAAGAACCTTGTGATTACAATGGGTCCTGGATTATCAAGGATAACCTGCTTCAAAGTCCATCTGCAGCCTTAACTCCCCTCTTGCTGGGTAACATAACATATTCATAAGTGTTGGTGATTAGGATGAGGACATCTTTTGGTATTCTGCCTACGACAGGTATCAATAACAATAGTTCTCTGAAGGTCTTAAACTTTTCTGATTGCAAAACCTATTTCCATATATTGACTTGTTTGATGCTTTTTCATCCCCGTGTGCTAACAAAGTCAGCTGTTATTAGATCCACTTTAGAATCCAAAGCTCAGAGTGAGCATGTAACCTCCCTTAGGATAAAAGGTTACTAAGTGATGGAGTTAGGACAAGAAGCCAGGTGTTTCATTCCTGTCCCAGTGATTTTTCATAAGCATTTAAGCAGCTGTGAATCCACCTGATATCTTATGATCTGACATTTCCCATGTCAGTCACAAGAACATCATGAATGACATGGTCAGATACACTTTCTCTCTGTCACTCTTCTGGTCTGCAGGTCAAGTAACTTATTAAAAAAGGAAATAAAGTTTAATTTTTCAACATATCCTTAGGGAATTCATGTTACCTCCTTGTGACAGCAGCTTTCTCTTTATTTTTTGAAGAATATAAAAACAACTAAAAAGCCAGTCCTGGATGTTTTTAGAGCTTGACAACTAACCTATTGGCTGTCGATCCTGCAATGCACCTGTTATGCATTCGGATGATATTCTCTTCAGAATTCCTCAACCCACCTTGAAGCTGAATCCTCCTTACCACTGTGTGATGGAGGTGAAATGTAACTGTTTCAGGAGGCTTAAAATCAGCAAGTTTCAAATCTATTGTCTGTCTCTAAAATTGCCGTCTCTTCTCTCCTTCAGTTTCTTCTCTGTGTCACTATTTTTCACTTGCCAACTCGTTGATACCAATTTTAATTCTTTTCTGCCTCTTGAAAAACTCCCCCTTACTGGCTTCCTTTCTGTATTATTTCTTCCAACCTATCCTGGAAACCTTCAGCCTATTTAATAAGCTCCTCCATGGAGACATGTACTTAAAGTGCTTTCTTTTCTCATCAAGCAAAGAGAACAGATTGCACTCACAGCAAGCAAAATTGTGTGCTCAAGAGCCCCAGGTAGGAAGACACAAACAGCTGCAGCCACCGCAACAATATTATTGTTTTGCATATTGAGGACACTGGGCTAGGTAGGTTGTATTATCCCCATTTTGTAGTGTTTTCTACTTTTGGCCACCACCACTTTCCGAACTCCTTCATTTTTCTCAGTAATCTGGTTCAGCTTCTCCAGGGGAGGAATCTGTCTTTTGCATCTCTCTTTTCAGTTTCCCTCTTTCCCCTGCTGCCCCTAAATGTGAGCATCTCCCAGGGCCCTACCCTCTTCTTTTTGTGTGGTCCTTCTCCAAGATCTTGTCTCTTCTCATGATTTCAAATACATCCCATGTGCAGATAATTCACAATCTATATCTCCCAGTCTAACCTTTCTCCTTTGAGCTTGTCCTGAACATCTTACTCTCTGAAACTTTCCACTCTTGACTGGATCTTAATGTACCTAAGATGGAAAATTTTACCAGCCTAGGATTCTTTCTCCTGAATTGAATCTTTAAAAATTTCATCAGAGCTACCCATTTAACATCTTTGTTTCTCCTTTTTCCTCTCTACCTGTAATAATTTCTCCCCAAATATTATAGTGATTACCTCCTCCTTTACTGCCATAGTGCCTGCTCCATTTGATCATTTCCCCTGCTATCATCCTAGCTCAAAAACTTATTATATGCTGCATGATTGCAATAATCTAACTCAGTGATTCTCAACCCTGGTTGCACATTAGAATCACCTGGGGGAGCTTTAAAAACATTCTTATATCTCGTCCCCACCTCAGAGATTCTGATTAAATTGGGCACGGATGGGACCCTGACACTGGCATTTTTTTTAAACTCCCCAGGTGATTCTAATATACAGCTAGGCTTGAGAACCACTGAGCAAACCTTCCATTTATCCTCATCTTTAATCCCTTTTGCCTATTAGATTATGACTCTAAAGGATTTCTTCTTCAAACACTCACCCATTTAAAACCTTTAGTTCATTAACACCTCTCTGATAATTTTCAAACTCATTAGCTTAGCTTCCTGCACTCTGAGTAACTGACCCCAATTCACCCTGCTAGCATGAATGGATAAGCCACTCTACCTCATCTCCTGAATCTGCCTTGCAATTTCCTGCCTCTGTGCATTGTTGACTCTCTTTCCCCATACCCATTTCTGCCTATTGAGAATGTGTTTAGCATTTCTATGTCCAACCCAATGCCTTTCTCTATTCAGCAACCTGACCCCACCCTTCCCTAAAATCCAAATCCTTTGCAGTTTACACTGGACTCAAAGCACTTTTCACATAGCCTGTTGGTTGAAGGATCAGGCTTTTGCATTAGAAGGAACAGGTTCAAATCCTAGCTTCTCTGCTTCCTGCTATGTGACTTTGGGGTATCCTGGAATTTCTCTGAGCTTCATTTCTACATCTGTTAAATGAGCATGATAGTAGTACCCACCTCCTAAAGTTGTCTAAGGAGTAGATTAAGTAAAATCATATATGGAAAATGTCTAACACATAAGAGGAGCTAGATAAATGTTAGCTACTTTGTTACTTTTATTATCATTTTTTGTAAACATGTACCACTAGCCCCAAATACATTGTGCTACATTGAAGTATAAGACAGTCTTACAAAACCTCTTATCTTCACAGCGTCTAGTGCTGTTCCTTGAACATAGTAAGTGCTCCACATACTTGCTTAATGAATAACTTGGTAAATCCAAATATATCAAATCAAATTCAAGTGACTGTGACCTCTAGTCTGCCTGTATTGCCCTTTGGTGGTAAATGGACTTAATAGAAAACTTTCATTAAAAGCTTATCTTTTTTTTAGCATAGCCTTAGAAAGAGATGAAAATGCACCTTGAAGCCTTTTAAAATGTTCATGATTTCCTGGGTCTGGTTCTAACGTCAGTCTTTAAGCGTCTCCAAATCTCCTGAGATTCTGCTAAATGTATTTGGTCCATCCTTCCAAAAATGAATGTTTATATAATCTTAACAAAAATGGACCAGCAACACAAGGTGAAATTAATTCTTTTGAATCCAATTTTCTTATTTTTATTCCTTGGCCAGGACAGCCTTTGTAAGTAGTGCATTTCTTGTTTGACTATATTTATGAATAAACTTTGTCTGTGCAAACATATTTCCAATGGTATTACATGAGGAATACTCGAGGTTTGACTTCAAACATTCCAGAGATCATCATGCCAACTGCATATTTCATGAGGTTTTAAGTCATAGAGAGTCCAGTTTAAGATATTTCTCTTTTCCTGCTTATTCTTTTAGGATGTTCTCTTCTTTTCTTATGCAATTTTCTCCTAATCCATATTTTAAAAGCTAATTCTGAAAGGTTAATCCAGAATCAATTTCCCTTTTAAGGAAATAAACATTATAACAATTGACAGAAAAATTCTGCTCAAATGCCAAAAGCAATCAAACCTTACACACACCAAGCCCCCCAACACACACACACACACACACATATATGCATGCACACACACACTGTTTTGAATTAAACTGTGTCACCTCAATTCATATGTTAAGGTTCTAACCCCCAAAATGACTGTATTTGGAGATAGGGTCTTTAAGAAAGTAATTAAGATTAAATGAGGTCATAAAAATAGAACTCTAATTTGATAGGACTGGTGTCCTTATAGTAAGAGGAAGACACACAGGAGATCTCTCTTTCTACACATGCCAGGGTAAAGCCTATGAGAGGACATAGCGAGACAGGAAGGAGGCCTCACCAGAACCAACCCTGACAGCACCTTAATCTTCGACTTCCAGGCTCCAGAACTGTAAGAAAATCAATTTCTGTTGTTTAGGCTATCCAGTCTGTAGTACTGTGTTATGTCAGGAGACTAAGATACATACTCACACCCACAACCCACCCCACCCCCTCACCACACACATAACAAATGCAAACTTTTTAAAACCGTATTTACTGGAAGGAAAATACTGATTTTCTTCCTCTTCCTCTCTATTCCTAGTCAGTTATTACTATTGGTCCTCTCCTAGCCTCCTTGACTCTCTCCCTATTGCCCTAAGATTTTACCATTGGCCACAGTAACCTTTAACAATTCCATATGAACTATTTTCTTGGCTGGGCATCGTGGCTCACACCTGTAATCCCAGCACTTTGGGAGGCCAAGGCAGGCAAATCACCTGAGGTCAGGAGTTCAAGACCAGCCTGACCAACATAGAGAAACCCCGTCACTACTAAAAATACAAAATTAGCTGGGCATGGTGACACATGCCTGTAATCCCAGCTACTTGGGAGACTGAGGCAGGAGAATCACTTGAACTCAGGAGGCGGAATTTGCAGTGAGCCAAGATCATGCCACTGCACTGCAGCTTGGCAACAGAGCGAGACTCCATCTTAAAAAATATATATACACACACACACACGCGCACATATATATATATACACACACACACACACACATACACACACACACATATATATATATTTTTTCTTATTAAACCTAGAGTACAATGAGGACTTGGCTATCCAAACCCTGGGGAAAGTTCTTCTGAAACACTGCATTTTTCTAGACAATTCACTGTTAACCCTATAAGCACTGGCTTGTTATCATCCTTGGAGGAATTCTTATAACAACTATTTCTTTCCTCTGCTGAAGACTGAGACACGAAGCTTAAAGGGGCCAAACACCTGATGCCCTATTGTCTAGTTTCTTGACAAATTCTTTGATGTCAGCTCTTTATACTGTTGACTCCTTTTTGTAAATATCACATAGTGCTTGTGCAGGAGCATCAGCTTATATACACTGTAATGGAGCCAGGTTTCTGCAAACGACATGAGTGTTTCAAAAGCTGGAGCACCTTTCTTCCAGGTGGGGTTCACAGCCTCTGAAATACCATTGTCTTCTGAATTTTGATATGGATCCTCTGATCTGTGAGAATAACGTAAATCGTTATCTCATGCAGCATCCCTGATACGCTGGCTCATGTTGGAGTGCGAGAGTGGAGCTATCAGAACTTTAGTGAGGTCATACTGCCTAGCACCCAAACTGTGGTTTCTAATACCATTCTCCAATAGAAGGAGCTGGGATTCTGTGAAGAAATCGCTGAGTCTAGGACTGGGGCAGGACATATATAAGATAAGCCTGAATCATTTTATAGTTCAGACAGAAAGAATGTGCTAAAAAGAAAACACACACACACACACAATGGTGGGGGTATGCCAAAGCGTACAGGAGCCACTTAAAGAGCTACCAGTGGTCAAAGCTGCAAAAATCTGAGCAACAAAACAAATTAAGTAATATTCAATTGCAGCCCAAAGTATAAAATAAATGTAATAAGTATGAGTCCATATTTATTTATTTAAAATAAATGAGTAATTGAATAAAGGAATAAATAAATAGGGGAGTAGAGACATTTGCTATGCAGAAAAAAATTCAAATAAATTATGGAAATACTTCACTCTCTGCTCTTTATGGATTGTGCGTGGTGTCTTTCTTTCAAACACTACTATATAAAAGAAAGAAAACTTAAAAAAAAAATAACCTTACAGTGGAGAAAGCTGAAAACCACCACCTCAGCCAGATGATCAAGTCAACATCAACAGTGATCAGTCACATCAGTGGTATCTCCCATGGATGTAATGTGATGAGACTGGCCTCTGTGGTCTTCTTTCCGAAAACATACTACCCTATTACCCCATTCTGATCATGACAAAAACAAACAGATCCTAATTGACGGACATTCTACGAAGTCCCTAACCAGTAATCCTCAACGTTGTCCGGGTCATCAGAAAAAAAAAAAAAAAAAAAAAGTCTGAGAAACTGTCACAGCCAAGAGCCTAAGGAAACATGACGACTAAATTTAATCCTGGATGAGATCTTGGAACAGAAAATTGACGTTATGTAAAAACTCAGAAAGTCCGAATAAAGCATGGACTTTAGGTAATAATAGTGTATCAGTGTTGGTTCAATGACAAATGTACCATGTTAATGTAAGATAATAGGGGACACTGGATGTGAGGTATAAATGAACTCGCTGTACTATCTTTGCAATGGTTTTATAAATCTAAATCTATTCTAAAATTTAAAAAAATGTATTTTAAAAAACAGTTCCTGCAGTACAGCTACTGCCCAGGCAATGTTGGCTACAGATGCAGTTGCATGATCACCCACGCTCCAGCTAGCAGTTCCTTGGATTCGGATGTACCAGCCTTTTCACACTCCTCTTATTTACCCTCTTCTTGGCATGCTATGACCTGGATATACCCTGCCCTTAAAGTCCCTGGGACCCTTGACTCATACTTTGTGTTTTTCTAGCTGTTTTGTCCTCAATATGAATGATGTAAGTAGTTATTTAGATCCAATGATTTCCTGGGTCTGGTTCTAACGTCAGTCTTTAAGCGTCTCCAATACATTTATATTTCCTATAAATGCCACCTGCATTATTCTTTATTGAGGGCTCTGATATCTTAACACCTTCACTTCTGCTCTAGCAAGATAACACATGCAAATTCTTACTTTCACTTGTTAATGCATAAATATTATGTGTAACACATCTTTCACTGGATATTTGGCATGTGAATTCCATATCATTTCCAAGCATTTGAGCTCCAGGACTATTTATTACAAAGCACACATAGGTTTCCTCACCTGGGTTACTCCTAGTCCTCCAAAAGAGATGCCAATATTGGGTCAAACATACAAAGATTTTATTAGTAAAGCAAAAATAAATGGGGAGAGGTCAGAAAAGGACTGGAGAGCCATTATACCTTGAGGTAAGTCTGACCCAAATGAAGGAGAGAAAGAAGAAACATTGGGTAAAAGTGTCCTAGATCACTATGCAGACTAAGAATGGTTGGGCAAGGCCGATAGAGACTCCTCAAACCAAGACTGGCCATCAGAAGAGTCTCGTGTCTTTCAGAAAAGGCCTGCCTTGGTATTCTTTCTGCACTCAGTCATTTACTGGGAGCAGCAGTAGGAAGCCTGACCTCTGCACACAGCAGCTGGAGTCCCAGAAGTCAGTTATGCTTACTGTAGTTGGAATTTGGAGAGTCTGATTCTCATAGATGCCACATAAAGGGAAAGGAAATGCTGTGCAACACGATATTATCTACAATTTCCACCCAGCTTGTCTTAATGTTTGACTTAGAAGAGCATTTGAGGCACAAACAGCATGAGATATTGCATATTTTGTATTGTAGTGAAATTTAAAGTATCTGCAAATTGTATTCCCAACAAAAACATTCAAATTATGAATGATGCCTTGATCCATAGGTAGATTCCAGGAGGTAATAATAGTGGGAAGGTACTATGAGAAAATAACCGTGGGATGAAGTTAGTAACAACCTTGTTATCCTTCGGTAAGCCCATACCTTTTAGGTGCAAACTTATGGTAGAACCAGTTTATTTTTACAAAGTGATCCAGTATCTACTTAGCTTATACCCTAAAATCTATGTGTAACATCAATAAAACCATTTAGAATGATGACATATGTCACTTCCCAATTACTTTAATTTATAAAAGAATATAATATTTGCACATCTAAGAATGACCAGAATGTCATTATTCTGCTTGAAACAAGGGTGACTTTGTTTGTTAGCACCTAACTAGGAGTGAAACAGGCAAGCATCACCAAATTACACCAAAGCAATCAATCAGCACAAAACTGGTCAGAAACTCATTCATCCTCAGAAATGCATTGCATAAAGCAGAAATTATTAACTGTTTACTAAAATTCTATCAGGTTGGTGTAAATGTAATTGCAGTTTTTGTCATTACTTTAAATCTTTTCAGTTTTTGTCTTAGCCTTTAGTTATTATAACTTTTTACTGCTCTGGTTCAATTTTCGATACCAGGACTAACCTTTCAAAACCCAGAAAAGAGATTTGGCCCCTTTGAAAAGCACTGAATCATGAAAAGGAGTGTCCACATCACTTTTTTTTTCCTGATAACTACTCAGATAATAGACAGCATTCTAATTTAGGCATATTCAGTAGGAGGTGCAGACCCACAGTTTTCCATGACACCAAATCCACAAAAATATTTGACAGCTTCTGATCATTGTTTCTTCGTCCTAATATTATTCAAAGTCAATTACTCTATCTTGATTCTGCCAGAATCAGTAATGTGACATAGAGAAGGGTCCTCACAAGTTACAAGGTTGGTGATAGATAATGTATTAACAACAAAAAGTGCATAGTTTATAATTTACTTTTTCAAATACAAAAACAGTTTAGATTCATGATCATTTTTATATAATCCATCATTATGCTATCATATTTGAGAGGAGGGACAGCAAACTGCATTGACAAGAAAACTTACTATCAGCAAATCAAGCATACCCTGATAAGGCAGGGGAATGTTATAAAATCTCTTGCTTTGGGTCCTATCTTCTAATTTATGGAGAGTCCACAATGTAGTGCATTTTGTCCCTGCTCACCTGCTTAGTAGGCATAGATGTTTCACTCTGGGTTTTGTGGGCCCACAGCCCCCATTCGCATTCTTCCCCTCTCATAATCACTATAGCAAAGAGCCCTTCACTTTGCATAGTTTCCTGTTCTCTTCTTGCCAAATCCCCACAAACACTCAGATTTTTGTATTCCTCTATTCTCCCCTGCAGCAAGCATGTATCATCAGACATGCCCTAGTACATACTTTCATTGAAGGTGTGTGTGTGAATGTGTGTGACAGAGGCTGAGTGGGTAGCAGAGGGGATCTTTGTGTAGAGCAAACATTCCACATTCCCAACATAGGCCTCCTCTATATTATACTTAAAGAGTCTCTGAGTCTTACTCAGTCTTGAGTTACTTCACCAAATGCTGTCTGTGTTCCTCCTAGCTGTAGTAAGTGCTGCCCCACAAGAGGACAGAATTCTTCCTGCTACGTGGATACTAACATTACTATTCCGTGCATTCTAACATGCTTTTTGAAAAAGCAAGAAGGAAGTGGTGGCAGGGCCCCACTTCATCTATCATGTATATCACAGAGAGAAAAGTTTAAGAACTCATATTCTAGGTCCCTATATTGGGATGCAAATGGTTCCTCCTTATACACAGAGTGGAACTATCTATGCTTTAAAGGACTTCAGTACTGAGACGGGGGCACCTCATTCTTCCTCTGCACCGCCCAATATTCTTTCATCTTCTCTTCATCCCTGGCTCTTTGCTTCCCACAGAGAGCTCATGCACTACACAATGTCCTTGTCGCTGAATATAATTTCTGTGCGACATCTGCACTGACTGTAGCCCCTAATGTTGCGCTGGTTTCTTTTGCAGAAGTTCTCTGTTTGCCTTGATCCAATTTTCTACATCCTGAGTTTCATAGTCACCATCCTCCAATCAGAGTGCTCCTTTTTTTTTTTCTGCTGGCAACACCCTCCAATCAGAGCGCCCCTTTGTTCTGCATGGCTGACTGACCCAGCAACAGTGCCCTCGGATCTCTGGTTTTTCTGGCTTCGTTTTCTGCTGAGAAAGGATGAATTTTCTTGGACACCCAACATTTTCCTTCAAGCTGCTTCTATATCTGTAACAATTCCAAAAGCTTTGGGTTACTTTTAATCTCCCTTTCTAGATCTTCCTTTCTGCCTAAAAACTCAGAAATGCTCAAAAGTTCAGATACTGCAGTTAGGTGTAATAATGCTACCTGGGATGGGAGCTAGTAAGTCTTTATTGGCCATTGACAGTTATATCCTTGAGGAGCATGTCATGCTAGCCTGGACAAAGAACAGAACACATAGGAAATCAGACACAGGACAGGATTTTTAGGGGAAATGGGTGGTTGTCTATACTCAAAAAAATTGTTAATTAATGAATAAATAGGCTGTGGGAAGTGTTTTATAGTCATATGAAATTGAGAATTATAATGTCTCTATCAGAAGCTTGCAAGCTACAAAATAGTCACAAGTTCCTTTGTTATATAGTGACTGCAAATACAACTCTAAAGATATATAACTACAAGTACCCTTAGTCTAAGAACAAATCATGTTTCAGTACCATTGGCTAATGGTTATGTACCTTGAAGGCTAACAAGATTGTAAAAACGGGCTAAGATAAAATTTTAGACAAATTGTGTGTTTAGCCATCTGTCTTTGTATCTTCTAGCCTTCATTTTTCTTACTATCATGGACTTGAGAAATGACCCCTGAGGTCCCTTCAGATTTTAAGATGTTGTGATTCTAGGAAACGTTTTTATCAGGGCTGCCTCACAAGTTGCAAAGATCATTAGTTACTGAACAAATAGAAGAATGATCTGATCTGAGTTTAACCTCTACTCTCTGTCCCAGATCAGCCCTCAATAGATGTGCTGGAGAGTAGTGAATGGCCAAAAGGAAACCATCAGAAAATAACAGGAAAAAAGCAACCAGATATTCATCAAGAGTAAAATTGGGGCCAGGTGCTGCGGCTGCCACCTGTAATCCCAGCACTTTGGGAGGACGAGGCGGGCGGATCACCTGAGGTCAGGAGTTTGAGACCGGCCTGGCCAACACGGTGAAACCCCGTCTCCAATAAAAATACAAAAGTTAGCCGGGCATGGTGGTGGGTGCCTGTAATCCCAGCTACTCAGCTGAGGCAGGAGAATCACTTGAACCCAGGAGGCGGAGGTTGTAGTGAGCCGAGGTGGCATCACTGCACTCCAGCCTGGGCAACAGAGCAAGGCTCCGTCTCCCCCCGCCCAAAAAAAAAAAAAGAGTAAAATTGGGTCCACCAGTAATATTTTCAAGACCTGGGGAAAGAATAGAAATGAAACCACACAGCCTGACCCCACTTTTCTTCCACCCAGTTCTACTCTTCACTGTGCACCCTCCCCACCCTGTTCTGTCTTACACTGTGAATGGCCTTTTGCATGTATGTATAGACACTCTAACCTGAATTTCCAAGGTCTGCCTGCCATCACACCCGTGCCCTCTACCCACCCCTCTCCTTGGTTATCCCTCATGCCTAGGCTTTTGCATGCCAGCAGCATTGTCTACCCTAAGGAAGAGAAACCTGATGAAGAAAGCACACCTAGCAAGAGGACCTCAAATGCTGCAGTCATCTAGACAGGGAACTCCAAAATCTCAGGTTCTCAGAGTGTAATCTAAAAGGAGAGGCTAGAACTCTGGTAGGCATTTCCTCTTTACTCCTGGACTCCTTGCCCCAAGGTGAGAAATGTGACTAGAGGAAAGCCAGAGAAGGGCTCACCAAAACACAAGCCCAGGATGGGGTCCTTTCTCGCCCAGGCTTTAGGTTGTGTCAGCTATACTTATACTTGCAATAGAAATGTGGGAATGTAATTGTTCAAACATTATCCTCCTTACACCATGTATTCAAAAATATAACAAAGGTGACAAACATTAGGCATCTAAACTCTAGAGTAGTGGGAATGATTAGCCAACATGAGTAATTATTGCTAAACCATTTATAGATTGGCTTTGGAATATCTTTAGATAGCTATATGCTGTTGCACTGGATTGTAGCTCCATCTGAGTGTAAAATCACCTTATTTGAAATTAAACTGTATGGTCAAACAATAAAAATCTCCCTTTGGAACAACAGGGCAATAGCCCAAATCTCCATAGTGTGTCCCTCAGTTTAAATTTCTTGTGACTTCCAGCTCTTCCAGCTCTTCTCTTTCTGAGAAGGGAGAGGCAAGATTATGTATGAATTCTTTTCTAATGCTATGATTCTCAGATTTAAATTTAACAGTCTAGTAGCATTTGCTATTTGTGTCATGCCAGACCATTTCATGTACATCTTGTCAATTTAACCATATCTGTGAAATATCGTTAGCCCCACTTTGAGGTGAGAAAATGAAGATTTGGAAAAGTAAAATGACTTGGTATAGATCTCATGACTGACTTTGAATACACAGGTAATTCTTGAACACAGATCTTTTATCTGCAAGTCCAGGGGTCTTCGCACTATAGCAGGGTGGTCTTCTGAGGTCATCCTTGATATCACTGCCTAAAACGAACAGAGTGAACTCTTTAAGAATGAGGATTTTGTTCATAAATGTATCACCAGTGCCTAGAACAGGGCCTGGAACATTGCCAATGGGTCAAAACTATAACTAGTTAAATGAACAAACAAATAGAGGACTAGCTACCCATCCACTAAATAGAGAGAAGTAATGAAATATTTTGACTTAAACACTTTCTTTCTAAATATATCCTTATTTTCTATAACATTCTGGATGACAATCAACACAAATCCTGGCTTTGTGGGATGAGTTCCTCTCCTGCCTTGACTATCTGTCTTTTAAGTTAATTTTTTTAAAGGACATTTTCTCTCAACATTCCCCCATCAATATCCATTATATGCTGCTTTTGCCAGTCTTTTTCTGGCTTAACAGTGTCAGGCATTAATGCATCTATCTACAAGGGAAAACACTATTAATCTAAAAAAATTATAGCATCTCTGCCATGCCATAGATCCAAATTTTATCAGAATCATCAGCTGCTCTTCTGTTTCTTTCGTATCTACTTGAATTTCTTTCATAGGCTTATAGCTTTAGAATAACTCTTCACGATCATCTAGGCCATTTTTCCCCCAAATTGGTACATGTGCTAATCATGGTACTTGAGATGACTTTTAGGTGGTGTATAAGTAATGAGTACTTTTTTCTAATAATTTTATCTTTCCTAATATACTTTTCCCTTTTCATTTTCCTTTAATGAAAACCTGAAATGTTATGAATATTATTGTTTAGGTTGTTTAGGACCAGGCTATCGTAGGAAATACTCATCGCCATGTAAATGATTTATTAACTTAAATAAATATTTAAATATAAATGTTACGGTAAAAATAATATACATGGTTCTCAGATATGACAAAAACCAGGAAGGGAATGATTTTTAGAAAACATTTTTCTAGTCCACGCACATCACTTTTTGGCTAAGGCACAGGGAGGTGAAATCACTTGCCCAAGGCCCCAGGGTTAATTAGTAAAAAAAAATGAGGACTAGACTATAAGTCTGCAGATTCCAGGTAATTTGTTTATGTCAGTAATGCCCCACTTTTAGAATTGGAGCACCATTAACCTGCTTTTATATGATTCCTATTGTGAATAAATTTTTATACACCTCTGACAAACGCATAAGATTCTAACTTTTGTAATTGAAGCTTCAAAGACAGAAAAGCCCTCTGGCTCTTTCAGAGTAAAAAGCATTCTTAGATATAATTACAATCTCTGTTTATAATGCACTTTTCATTAGGGGACCTGAATGAACCCTGAAAAATTGATCTGATGTCTGATATTATCCTTGTTTTATACACTGCGAAACTATGGCCCAGACAGATTGAGTTGTCAAGGATCAGCCAGGATGTCAATCACTGAGAAAGAGACAATTAAATCTCTAATCCCAACCTCACCTTTCACATTCAGTTCCTAATCCCTTACCAGATTTGGAATTACAAGGATCTAGTCTAAGAGTTGCACTTTGAACCTTTCCAAAGTGCCTGTGGTGGTGGGTGTCCATTTTCAGGCTTCCTAATTTAATCGCCTTGTTTGGTTTTATTAATTGAGCATATAACTGGGTTTAAATCTTTTGCTTATTCTCTTTGGTTGTTTTCAGATTATTTCTGTATGTCTAGAGTTCTTTGTCCTGCCTATTCCTACACAGATGAGGAAATAGCTACCATTATGGCCGAGTATGACAAGACACACCCTGAGATATTTGTACTCTACCTACTCAGAATCCCTAACTCAACCACCTGACTATCTACTGGACAAAATAAGCCAATAAATAAATTCATTGCTTGAGTCATTTATGTCCTACTTTGCACAGTGGATCATACAGAGTGTGTGGCCTTTGGTTGACCACAGGTCAGTTCCTATTGATCTGATGTCCTTCAAATGCCCTCTAGTGGTCAAAGGCCCACATGGGCTTCACTTTCCCTCATGTGACATACCACAACCTCTGAATAAATAGAACAACTGTCCATTGAAAACTTGTGTCTAAAGGATCCATGCGTATCCCAGAGAAGTCAGTCTTCTCTTCTTCTCCCTTGGCCCATTAAGCTACAGCCCCAGTAGCAGATTCAGGGCATAGTATTCACTGCTCTGTAACCTTCAGAATAACTGCTTTTGAACACCAGCTCTGTGGCACACATGGTTATGAGTGCATTGTACACGTAATCTTTGTATTAGTTTCCTAGGGTGGTAGTGACAAGGTACCACAAGCTGAGTAGCTCAGCAACAACAGAAACTTAGTCTCTTACAGTTCTGGAGACCACAAGTTCAAAACCAAGGCGTTGCCAGGTCTGATGACCCTAGAAGAGGATCCTTCCTTGCCTCTTCCAGCTTCTGCTGGGTGCAGAAATTCCATTCCTTGACTTGTGGCAGCATAACGGCAATCACTGCCTTCATCTTCACATGGTTGCCTTCCCTCTGTGTCTGTGTCTTCACATGATAGTCTCCTCTATGTATATGTCTGTGGCCAAATTTCCCTCTTATAAGGACACCAGTCATATTGGATTAGGGCCCACCCTAATAAGCTCATCTTAGCTTAATTACATCTACAAACACCCTATTTCCAAGTAAGGTCATATTCACAATGACTGGGGGTTAGAACTTATCTCTGGGGGAGGTAGAATTCAATTCATAAAAATCCTCTGAGGTAGCTACTCTTGTCCTCATTCCAAATGAAGAAATTGAGACATGGAAAAGTTTCACCTTTTGCCCTGAAGTAAAATAGCTGGAAAATGGTGGTGCAGTGCCATTGAGTTCAAAGGTCAAGTCTACTCCATTGCCCTTTACAACTAGGAAAATAATAGCTAGCAGGGGCCTGGAAACAAGGGGTGCTGTTCTGACATCTAGTGAAGAAACTTCAAGGACTAGAAAGAACATTCACGTGATACAGAATTACAGACAAAGTACTGAGCGCTAACTTTCATTGCATTCTCACCAAGTGCCAGGCACTGTTTTTAGACATTCCAGTTTAAGTTCATTAACTTCTACAGTGACACTGAACTCTGTTTTTTTTTTTTTTTTTTTTTTTTTACAGCATCTCTGTTGCCCAGGCTGGAGTGCAGTGGCGTGATCTCAGCTCACTGCAACCTCCGCCTCCCAAGTTCGAGAGATTCACCTCCCAAGTAGCTGGGATTACAGGCATGCGCCACCACGCCCAGCTAATTTTTGTATTTTCAGTAGAGAGGGTGGTTTCACCCTGTTGGCCAGGATGGTCTCGAACTCCTGACCTCAGGTGCTCCGCCCACTTTGGCCTCCTAAAGTGCTGGGATTACACATGTAAGCCACTATACCCAGCCACAGATATACTCTTATTATACTCATTTTACAAATGAGAAAACTGAGGCAGAAGAGTTATATAAAATGCCCCAGACCATGCTGCTTGTCAGTGGCTGAGCCAAGATTCAGACCCAGGCAGTCTGATCCCAGAGTCTATTGTAATGCCTGGAGAGGAGTTTCTTAACATTCTCTTCCCCAGTCCTCTAAAATAATTGTTTCGTATGTGTTAGTGCTGTCTCCTTTTCTAAAACGTAAGCTTAAAATATAATCTTGCAGAGAGCAGAACTGATAGCTTCTATTACTATGTACCTTTCACAACTTTGGGTGCAGTGCTGGTCCTACGTGTAGCTTTTGGAAGAAACTTCACTCTGAGGTACAACCAGGGCCACCTCGGCAGTGCTATTAAAGTGGATTAGGCGAATGCTGGACCTCAGCTGAGTGTCCTGCTAAAAGGCCCTTCGCCCTTCATAACCCACCAGTGAAGCTTCCTGTACACCTTAGAAACAAGTGCAAACCCCAGAGTGGAAGAAAGTCACAGCAATGCCCCTTTAAGGTTTGGTTAAATTCGTGTGAACAAATCTGCCTCTGGGAAGTCCTTTCTCCCCAGTGAAATCACCTGAAGAGATATTTAGCTGTTCTGCTTCAAGGTTTGTACCTTGAGAGCAGGGTCAATTCCCTTATTTAATACCATCTCTTGCACAAAGCTATAAATCCTAGATCTAGTATTACAACTAACTCCTACAACGGGCCTGAAAACTCATTTAAAAAGAGCGATTAAAGGAGTGAGATGCTGCAGATACAGGCCCTTCATCTTCCTTATGAAAATTCTAAATAATCTAAGAAGAAATTCTGCCAGTCCCATTTTGGAGGTCTTAGAAATCACACTGTTCAAATCTTCCATTGGGCTGCCTCAAGCCTTGAAAAACAGCCAGCTTCTCTCTAGGCTGGAATGTGTCTGCAACTTCAACCCTGGGTGCCCGTGGAAGAAGAGAATGGCCTGCTCAGTGCTATATGTGGATGTGTAAATTACAGCAGATGATGCACTTAGCAATTATGTTCTTTGCATACATAAGCAGGAACAACAGCTCCCAAACTGCCAATATCCTTCTCAATTCTCACAGAATGACTATGTGTCACACGGTCACGCAGCATGGGGCCTGGAAATGAGATGAAGGAATGGCACAGTATGAAGTTTCAATTTTGGAGAAGCACCCCTCCTGCGGTCGCGAACGAGCAAACAAGAAAAACTTCAGAAGGTGTGATGGCCTGGCTGCCTGCCCCAGCCCTCTAGAGTCTGGACATGGCATGCGAAGGAAACGGAGGAAGGGAAGCAGGGCCAGAGGCTCCTAAGCTACCACACCTGGCGCAGCTGTGACTATGTGGACGAACCGGGGAACGCTGCTAACTAGTTGCAAACTGAGTGAAAGCTTTAATGAAACAGCTGAAGCTACATCACAAATCCAAATGCCTAGATGGGACAGGCAGGTCATGTAAACAAGGGAAGTGGGTCCAATGGCGACTCTGGGAGCTCTAGAGCGTGCACGTGTCCCATTGATTCATCTAAAGAGTGGCTCCACTCCATCTCATGCAACTGTGGCTAAGCAGGAAGAGCCAACTCTTTCATTCTTCAGGAAAAGCTGAAAATCCTTGTGTGGAGAGGAGTGTGTGTGGGTGTGTGTGTGTCCTCTCCCAGTTTATAACTATTAGCAACAAATTCAATTATTCTAAAACACTGTCAAGATTTATATTAGTTGTCTATGCAGTAACAAACAACCCCAAAACTGCTGGCTTAAAAAAAAACATTTTATTCTGCTCATGACTTTTGGTTCAGGAATTAGAGAAGAGTTTGGCCTAGTGATTCACTTCTGATCTACCTGGCATCAACTGGGGCAGCTGGAGCTGGTGGATCCACTTGTAAGCCGGATTCTTTCCCACCTACCCAGCACCTCTATATCTATGCTCCTTGGCACCCCCATTCCAACCCCCTATCTCTCTGTCTGCATGGTGTTTCATCCTCCAGGGTCTCTCCACATTCTTGGCTTTCTCACAGCATGGTGGTCTCAAGAAGTTGTACATTTTATATGGCAACTGGCATCCAAGAAATAGAAAGTAGAAGCTCCCAAGCCAGTTAAGGGCCATGCTTGGACCAACCACAGCATCACTGTCATCCTATACTACTGGACATAGCAGTCACAGTGCCCACCCAGTCTCATGGAGGCAGGGAAATTGACTCAATCTTTTGATGGGGAGTGACAAGGTCACCCCACACAAGAGCATGTGGTGTGACAGATGTGGTTGCCTTCTACCTCAAGGTCAAATACAACACATATGGAGTGAATATGACCTAAGTCCACCAGTTCACAATCTTTAAGTTAAAGGGCATTTATTGGGGTAGTATGGTAATTCAGAGTATGTATTTCAAGCCAGATTGCCTAGTTTCAAACCCTGACTCTATCACTTACTATTGGAGGCATCTGGGGCAATTTACTTCTCTGCATCTCAGTTTCTTCTTCTAACATAATAATATTATTGTACCTATCTCATGAAGATTTTATTAGCCTAGAGGAGTTAATATTGTAAAGTGATTAGAGCAGAGCCTCACACAGAATTGGTGCTCTCTATGTAATAGATCATGTGTGCCTTTGCTAGGGCTACCGTTTAAAAAGTACCATAAACTGGATGGCTTAAGCAACAGAAATGTATTGTCTCACAGTTTGAAGGCTAGAAGCCCAAAATTAAGCTCCTGGCAAGGTTGGTACTTTCTGAGCGCTGTGAGGGGAAGATCTGTCCCAGGCAGGCCTCTCTCCTTGACTTGTAGATGGCCATTTTCTCCCTATGTCTCTTCACAACATCTTCTCTCTAGGTATGTCTGTCTCTGTGTCCACATTTCTCCTTTTTGTAAAAGGACACCAGTCATATTGGATTGTAGCCCACCACAAGAACCTCATTGTAGCTTGATTACCTCTCTAAATGCCCTGTCTACAAATAACATCACATCCTCAGGTACTTGGGGGCTAGGACTCCAATATACCTTTTTGTGAGGGACACAATCCAACCCCTAACAGACAGGACTGCGGTGATTCATTCATCCAATGGATATTTCTGGTGTGACTAGCAGATGTATATAGCACAGTCACATGCACTAGAAAGATGTGTGCACATATATAGATATTTTCCATATACACATATTTCTCTTTGAGGACTATATATAATGTATATATTGTTATATATACATGTGATGTTCTCAAAATGCACACAGGAAACATTTACCAGCAGTACAAAGGTATAAATGATCAAATAGCAAGTGAATAATGATGGTAAGCATGTATACTAGTAAAATTTGAAGGAGAGAGATTATGTATCCGGTGTCCCCAAGGTAAGACCTATAGCTGGGGCGTAACTCGACTTGAGCAGTTGCTTCTGATGTCCTGCTGGTCTTGCTCACATTGCCTGTTTGACTCTCTGGCCCTAACATGGGTATCACTTGACATCACCAGATTTCAAGCTCAGCTCCAGGACAACTCTTGTAGCCTGTAGTCTGACCTAGACACTGCCTTCTGGATTGCCAATAAGTCTTTATGTCTCATCACCAGCGCCCAAATGTGAATGTTGACTCTGTTCTGCTGAGGCCCATCCATTGTGAACAGTTTTAGTAAAGGGAGTGCTCAGGAAAGACGGTGTACGTGAGATGGAATTCTAAGTAGCTCCTAAAGATTGTGGATGATTTCCTCAGATGCAGAGGAAGGGAAAGAGATGACCAGTTGAGGGAGCATGTGAGTACTCAGGAGCAGGGCAGTGCACACTCAGAGGACGTAGGGAAGTAATTTGGCTGACTAACAGGAAAGCTTTGTCTGGGAGCAGAGGAAGGGGTCAGAATAGAAAGGTCTCCCTGATTCCTGATTGTATTCTTTTTAAATGTCTCTTACACTAATCCTCTACCTTACTATCCTCCTCCTCCACCTGCTCCCCATGTACACCCAGACAACAGCTGCTCTAGAGACATGCTTATCATATGAGCAGACCTCAATAACAAGAACCATAGCTTAGCTACGCAGCTCAAGCCAAGTGCTACGGTCTGAATGTCCATGTTCCCCTCAAAACCATATGTTGAAGCTCTACCCTCCAATGTGATGATATTTGGAGGTGGGGTTTTGAGGAGGTGATTTGGGTTAGATGAGAACATGAGCATGGAGCCCTCATGATGGCATTAGTGTCCTTACAAACAGACATGAAGGAACTTGCTTCCTTCCTCTCTCTCTCTGCTCTCCACCATGTGGAGGATACAGCAAGATGCCAGCCAACTGCAAACCAGGAAGTGGAACTTCACCAGAACCTGCATGCTCATCTCAGACTTCCCAGTCCCCAGAACTGTGAGAAATACAGTTCTGTTGTTAAAACCTCCCACTCTACAGCAATTTGTGATAGCAGCCTGAACAGACTAAGACACCCAGTGATGCCATTTTAGAATAACTACTCTATGTACAGCTCACCAGGTAACTCTGGGTGACTGGGAAGGGGTCTCCAGAATCTTTATTATTATTATTATTATTATTATTATACTTTAAGTTCTACGGTACATGTGCACATCATGCAGGTTTGTTACTTATGTATACATGTGCCATGTCGGTGTGCTGCACCCATTAACTCATCATTTACATTAGGTATATCTCCTAATGCTATCCCTCCTGTGTCCCCCCACCCCACGACAGGCCCCGGTGTGTGATGTTCCCCTTCCTGTGTCCAAGTGTTCTCATTGTTCAATTCCCAACTATGAGTGAGAACATGAGGTGTTTGGTTTTTTGTCCCTGCAATAGTTTGCTGGGAATGATAGTCTGCAGCTTCATGAATGTCCCTACAAAGGACATGAACTCATCCTTTTTTAGGGCTGCATAGTATTCCATGGTGTATATGTGCCACATTTTCTTAATCCAGACTATCATTGATGGACATTTGGGTCGGTTCCAAGTCTTTGCTATTGTGAATAGTGCCACAATAAACATATGTGTGCATGTGTCTTTATAGCAGCATGATTTATAATCCTTTGGGTATATCCCCAGTAATGGGATGGCTGGGTCAAATGGCATTTCTAGTTCTAGATCCTTGAGGAATCGCCACACTGTCTTCCACATGGTTGAACTAGTTTACAGTCCCACCAAGAGTGTAAAAGTTTCCTATTTCTCCACATCCTCTCCAGCACCTGTTGTTTCCTGACTTTTTAATGATCACCATTCTAACTGGTGTGAGATGGTTATCTCATTGTGGTTTTGATTTGCATTTCTCTGATGGCCAGTGATGATGAGCATTTTTTCATGTGTCTGTTGGCTGTATAAATGTCTTCTATTGTGAAGTGTCTGTTCATAACTTTCACCTACTTTTTGATGGGTTGTTTATTTTTTTCTTGTAAATTTGTTTAAGTTCTTTGTAGATTCTGGATATGAGCCCTTTGTCAGATTAGTAGATTGCAAAAATTTTCTCCCATTCTGTAGATTGCCTGTTCACTCTGATGGTAGTTTCTTCTGCTATGCGGAAGCTCTTTAGTTTAATTAGATCCTGTTTGTCAATTCTGGCTTTTGTTGCCATTGCTTTTGGTGTTTTAGACATGAAGTCTTTGCACATGCCTATGCCCTGAATGGTATTGCCTGGGTTTTCTTCTAGGGTTTTTTATGGTTTTAGGTCTAACATTTAAGTCTTTAATCCATCTTGAATTAATTTTGGTATAATGTGTAAGGAAAGGATCCAGTTTCAGCTTTCTACATATGGCTAGCCAGTTTTCCCAGCACCATTTATTAAATAAGGAATCCTTTCCTCACATCTTGTTTTTGTCAGGTTTGTCAAAGATCACATGGTTGTAGATGTGTAATATTATTTCTGAGGGCTCTGTTCTGTTCCATTGGTCTATATCTCTGTTTTGGTACCAGTACCATGCTGTTTTGGTTACTGTAGCTTTGTAGTATAGTTTTAAGTCAGGAAGCATGATGCCTCCAGCTTTGGATTGTCTTGGCAATGTGGGCTCTTTTATGGTTCCATATGAACTTTAAAGTAGTTTTTTTCCAATTCTGTGAAGAAAGCCATTGGTAGTTTGATGGGGATGGCATTGAATCTATAAATTACCTTGGGCAGTATGGCCATTTTCACGATATTGATTCTTACTATCCATGAGCATGGAATGTTCTTCCATTTGTTTGTGTCCTCTTTTATTTTGTTGAGCAGTGGTTTGTAGTTCTCCTTGAAGAGGTCCTTCACATCCCTTGTAAGTTGGGTTCCTAGGTATTTTATTCTCTTTGAAGCAATTGCAAATGGGAGTTCACTCATGATTTGGCTCTCTGTTTATCTGTTATTGGTGTATAAGAATGCTTGTGATTTTTGCACATTGATTTTGTATCCTGAGACTTTGCTGAAGTTACTTATCAGCTTAAGGAGATTCTGGGCTGAGATGATGGGGTTTCTAACTGTACAATCATGTCATCTGCAAACACTTTGACTTCCTCTGTTCCTAATTGAATACCTTTTATTTCTTTCTCCTGACTGATTGTCCTGGCCAACACTTCCAACATTATGTTGAATAGGAGTGGTGAGAGAGGGCATCCCTGTCTTATGGCAGTTTTCAAAGGTTATGCTTCCAGTTTTTGCCCATTCACTATGATATTGGCTGTGGGTTTGTGATAAATAACTCTTATTATTTTGAGATACATCCCATCAATACCTAATTTACTGAGAGTTTTTAGCATGAAGGGCTCTTGAATTTTGTCGAAGGTCTTTTCTGCATCTATTGAGATAATCATGTGGTTTTTGCCTTTGTTCTGTTTATATGCTGGCTTATGTTTATTGATTTGCATATGTTGAACCAGCCTTGCATCCCAGGGATGAAGCCCACTTGATCATGCTGGATAAGCTTTATGATGTGCTGCTGGATTCAGTTTGCCAGTATTTTACCAAGGATTTTTGCATCCATATTCATGAGGGACATTGGTCTAAAATTCTCTTTTTTTGTTGTGTCTCTGCCAGGCTTTGGTATCAGGGATGATGCTGGCCTCACAAAATGAGTTAAGGAGGATTCTCTCTTATTCTATTGATTGGAATAGTCTCAGAGGGAATGGTACCAGCTCCTCCTTGTACCTCTGGTAGAATTCAGCTGTGAATCCATATGGTCCTGGACTTTTTTTGGTTGGTAGGCCGTTAATCATTGCCTCAATTTCTGAGCCTGTTATTGGTCTATTCAGGGATTCAACTTCTTCCTGGTTTAGTGTTGGGAGGGTGTATATGTCCAGGAATTTATCCATTGCTTCTAGATTTTCTAGTTCATTTGCGTAGAGATGTTTATAGTATTCTCTGATTGTAGTTTGTATTTCTGTGAGATCAGTGGTGATATCTCCTTTATCACTTTTTATTGCGTCTATTTGATTCTTCTCTCTTTTCTTCTTTATTAGTCTTGCTAGAGGTCTGTCAATTTTGTTGATCTTTTCAAAAAAACAGCTCCTGGATTCATTGATTTTTTGGAGGGTTTTTGTGTCTCTATCTCCTTCAGTTCTGCTCTAATCTTAGTTATTTCTTGCTTTCTGCTAGCTTTTGAATGTGTTTGCTCTTGCTTCTCTAGTTCTTTTTTTTTTTTGAAACGGAGTCTTGCTCTGTCACCCAGGCTGGAGTGCAGTGGCCGGATCTCAGCTCACTGCAAGCTCGCCTCCTGGATTTATGCCATTCTCCTACCTCAGCCTCCTGAGTAGCTGGGACTAGAGGCACCCGCCACCTCGCCTGGCTAGTTTTTTTTTTTTTTTTTTTTTTTGTATTTTTTAGTAGAGATGGGGTTTCACTGTGTTCGCCAGGATAGTCTCGCTCTCCTGACCTCGTGATCTGCCTGTCTCAGCCTCCCAAAGTGCTGGGATTACAGGCTTGAGCCACCGTGCCCAGCCGCTTCTCTAGTTCTTTTAATTGTGATGTTAGGGTGTCAGTTTTAGATCTTTCCTGCTTTCTCTTGTGGGCATTTACTGCTATAAATTTCCCTCTACACACTGCTTTAAATGTGTCCCAGAGATTCTGGTATGTTGTGTCTTTCTTCTCATTGGTTTGAAAGAACATCTTTATTTCTGCCTTCATTTCGTTATTTACCCAGTAGCCATTCAGGAGCAGGTTATTCAGTTTCCATGTAGTTGAGTGGTTTTGAGTGAGTTTCTTAATCCTGAGTTCTAGTTTGATTGCACTGTGGTGCGAGAGACAGTTTGTTATAATTTCTCTTCTTTTACATTAGCTGAGGAGTGCTTTCCTTCCAACTATGTGGTCACTTTTGGAATAAGTGTGATGTGGTGCTGAGAAGAATGTCTATTCTGTTGATTTGGGGTGGAGAGTTCTGTAGATGTCTATTAGGTCTGCTTGGTGCAGAGCTGAGTTCAATTCCTGGATATGATTTTTAACTTTCTGTCTCGTTGGTATGTCTAATGTTGACAGTGGGATGTTAAAGTCTCCCATTATTATTGTGTGGGAGTCTAAGTCTCTTTGTAGGTCTCTAAGGACTTGCTTTATGAATCTGGATGCTCCCATATTGGGTACATATATATTTAGGATAGTTAACTCTTCTTGTTGAATTGATCCCTTTACCATTATGTAATGACCTTATTTATCTCTTTTGATCTTTGTTGGTTTAAAGTCTGTTTTATCAGAGACTAGGATTGCAACCCCTGCCTTTTTTTGTTTTCCGTTTGCTTGGTAGATCTTCCTCCATCCCTTTATTTTGAGCCTATGTGTGTCTCTGCATGTGAGATGGATCTCTTGAATACAGCACACTGATGGGTCTTGACACTTTATCCAATTTGCCAGTCTGTGTCTTTTAATTGGAGCATTTAGCCCATTTACATTTAAGGTTAATATTGTTATGTGTGAATTTGATCCTGTCATTATGATGTTAGTTGGTTATTTTGCTCATTAGTTGATGTAGTTTTTTCTTAGCATCAATGGTCTTTACAATTTGGCATGTTTTTGCAATGAATGGCTGGTACTGGTTGTTCCTTTCCATGTTTAGTGCTTCCTTCAGGGTCTCTTTTAGGGCAGGCCTGGTGGTGACAAAATCTCTTAGCATTTGCTTGTCTATGAAGGATTTTATTTCTCCTTCACTTATGAAGCTTAGTTTGGCTGGATATGAAATTCTGAGTTGAAAATTCTTTTCTTTAAGAATGTTGAATATTGGCCCCCACTCTCTTCTGGCTTGTAGAGTTTCTGCCGAGAGATCTGCTGTTAGTTTGATGGAATTCCCTTTGTGGGTAACCCGATCTTTCTCTCTGGCTGCCCTTAACATTTTTTCCTTCATTTCTACTTTGGTGGATCTAACAATTATATGTCTTGGAGTTGCTCTTCTCAAGGAGTATCTTTGTGGTGTTCTCTGTATTTCCTGAATTTGAATGTTGGCCTGCCTTGGGGAAGGGGAAGTTCTCCTGGATAATATCCTGCAGAGTGCTTTCCAACTTGGTTCCTTTCTCCCCATCACTTTCAGGTACACCAATCAGATGTAGATTTGGTCTTTTCACATAGTCCCATATTTCTTGGAGGCTTTGTTTGTTTCTTTTTACTCTTTTTTCTCTAAACTTCTCTTCTCGCTTCATTTCATTCATTTGATCTTCAGTGACTGATACCCTTTCTTCCAGTTGATTGAGTCAGTTACTGAAGCTTGTGCATTTGTCACGTAGTTCTTGTTCCATGGTTTTCAGCTCCATCAGGTCATTTAAAGACTTCTCTACACTGGTTATTCTAATTAGCCATTCGTGTAATCTTTTTTCAGGGTTTTAGCTTTTTTGCGATGGGTTCAAACTTCCTTCTTTAGCTCGGAAAAGTTTGATCATCTGAAGCCTTCTTATCTCAACTTGTCAAAGTCATTCTCCATCCAGCTTTGTTCTGTTGCTGGTGAGGAGCTACATTCCTTTGGAGGGGGAGAGGTGCTCCAATTTTTAGAAGTTTCAGCTTTTCTGCTCTGTTTTTTCCCCATCTTTGTGGTTTTATCTACCTTTGGTCTTTGATGATGTTGACGTATAGATGGGGTTTTGGTGTGGATGTCCTTTATGTTTGTTAGTTTTCCTTCTAACAGTCAGGACCCTCAGCTGCAGGTCTGTTGGAGTTTGCTGGAGGTCCATCCAGACCCTGTTTGCCTGGTATCAGCAGCAGAGGCTGCAGAAGAGTGAATATTGCTGAACAGCAAGTGTTGCTGCCTGATTGTTCTTCTGGAGACTTCATCTCAGAGGGGTACCCGGCCATGTGAGGTGTCAGTCTGCCCCTACTGGGGGATGCCTCCCAGTTAGGCTACTCGGGGGTCAGGGACCCACTTGAGGAGGCAGTCTGTCCATTCTCAGATCTCATACTTCGTGCTGGGAGAACCACTACTCTCTTCAAAGCTGTCAGACAGGGACATTTAAGTCTGCAGAGGTTTCTGCTGCCTTTTGTTCAGCTATACCCTGCCCCCAAAGGTGGAGTCTACAGAGGCAGGCAGGCCTCCTTGAGCTGAGGTGGGCTCCACCCAGTTCAAGCTTCCAGGCTGCTTTGTTTACCTACTCAAGCCTCAGCAATGGCAGGCGCCCTTCCCCCAGCCTCACTGCCACCTTGCAGTTCGATCTCAGACTGCTATGCCAGCAATGAGCGAGGCTCCATGGGCATGGGACCCTCCGAACCAGGCACAGGATATAATCTCCTGGTGTGCCATTGGCTAAGACCATTGGAAAAGTGCAGTATTAGGATGAGAGTGACCCGATTTTCCAGGTGCTCTCTGTCACAGCTTCCCTTGGCTAGGAAAGGGAATTCCCTGACCCCTTGTGCTTCCTGGGTGAGGCGATGCCTCGCCCTGCTTCAGCTCACACTCGGTGGGCTGCACCCACTGTCCTGCAAGCCCCAGTGAAACGAACCCAGTACCTTGGTTGGAAATGCAGAAATCTCTCGTCTTCTGCATCGCTCACACTGGGAGCTGTAGACTGGAGCTGTTCCTATTCCTATTCCGGGTCTCCAGACTCTTAGAGTGTTTCTGTTCTTCTGTTAGATATGGTTATGTCTATTTAACAGAATGCTAAGATTAGGCTACACCTGCCTCAGTTGCACCTGAGCCACTGGTAGAATACAGAGGAGGAACACATTGAACATGAGCTGAACTCTGTATGCTGTCTTTTCTCTAATTCCATAGCTTCTTATTAAGCACCAAGTTTGTCTCCATCTCTAGGAAGCACCTTGCCTGTATTCCCTAGAAGGCAAAGATAAAACAGAATGGCAGAGTGACTGTGAGCTTGGACCTCAAACCAGACAGCCTGAGCCCAAATTCTGGGTCCATGTCTTACCAGCTGTGGGACCTTGAGAAAATCACTTTAGCTTCTATACCTCTGTTCCCTCGGCTGTAAAGTTGAGACAATGATTACTTGTACATAGATTAAAATCACATAGAACAGTAGATAAGCACATAAGCACCAGGTAAATATTAGCTCTCATTAATATTGGCTACAGGAACATGTAAATTACACAGTGTTTAGAGCAAGTGTGAAAACTCCAAGAGTCTGAGGGCTCTTTAGGGAGAGGAGCCTTCAGCCATGCAGAAAACCAGAACTAAGAATGCACCATAATTAGCTCCACAATGAATTTCCTCAAAGGAATACACTTTGGGGTGCTACAAAGGTGAAATTATATCTGACCTGCCCTCCAAAAAAGAAAAATATGTTGGGTTTGGCAGAGGGACAGCCAAGATAAGAACCCCAACTTTCAGTGCTTTAAGATTCCAGGTGTAAATCAGTAGGCAGCAAGCTCTTCTTGTCATCAGATCCTGTTTTCACTTCCTTCCACCACTGAGCCCTCCCCTGCCTTTCCAAGAAAAAAGTGGTATAATCAGGGCTCATAGTGAATAGGCTCAAGGGATGCACTGTGAAAATTTTTCAACACCTGAGCAAGCATTACCTTCCTACTATTACTGTTCAACCTGAATTAATATGGCATATATCTATAACTATGAAATATTTGTGTATCTCTATACATTTTGTTTATACATATAAACATATATTAGCACACATGCACACATGTATACTATGTTGAGTGCTTCTTAACATCTTCCTTATGTGTCCAAAATGTATCTCTTGCCCTTCCAAATGGTGCCTTAAAGTAAAATTATAGTTAATTCTGCAAAGAACTTGACGAAGTCTAGAATTACTGATAATCTGATTTATCAGTATTTTATATGAATTACTGATAAAGCTATGGAAAGGAGATATTGAGATAATGTATGTTATGTTCAAAATAAAATAAATATAAATCAACCTATAAAACTTTATTTTCCACATTCCTGGAAGGGAGGTGGGAGTACTTTAGAAACTGTTATCTAGGGGACAAAGGAATTCAGAGTGAGACAGGGCAGCACAGTGGCCTAGAACTACAAGGTTTATAGAAAAGGGCATAGTTTTAAGCTCCAATTCCACTTGTTTGGCCCTTGGCACCCCATTTCTTTTCAATAACACTGCAGACCTGGGAAAAATATCTTGGCTTAAGTTGCATGTGTAGATGAATTTGTAGGTCTCAACCCGGCTCTTGTGGCTGAGTGTAGCACTGCATAATTTGACACGAGTCAGCCTGATTGACAGTGGGAAGCAGACTGCAAGATCTCACAGGTCAGGACAGAAAAGGGCCTGGCAGAAGGACCCAAGGCATGTTGGGTAGCAGCCTGCACTCCCCCAAGCCCTCCCCACACATGAAACAGAGCAAGAGTTCATAAGTTCATCTGAAAGGCCTTGGGTTGTCCACAGGGCAACCAAGGAAAAAGCACACTCCAGCTGGCCAAAATGAGGTCTTTAATGCCTGACCAAACTCCAGCAGTGGAAGAATCTCCCAGAGAGGAAAAGCCCACAGTGAGATGGACCTTCACTGATAGCTGTTCATAGGCAGGAAGGAAACCATGAGAATTCTGACAGCCCCAAAGATCCTATTTCACGAGTACCTTTCATCACCAGCCTATCTTCATTCTGATTGGAGCCATCTGTGCAGTCCCATCCATACTTTCTCCAACCCTGTCATTCATCTCCAAAAGCCTAATGATTTTTAGGGTAGATTGAATTTATTGGCAGACATCCTTGACTCTGAGCTTTCCAAAGTCATTATCATTTGACAGATACTGCATGCTCAATTAGCAGATGTCACTGGGTACCTGTCCTCCGAATTTGGTCATGCATCGCATTTCTCCACCACGACCATGTGCTCCAGAAGGTAACCTTATCTCTGGCTCAAGAATCAATATTGACTAGTCTAAGGCACTCTTGTTACTACCATTCTCCTGGCAAGGTATTTATTTTGGGACCAAGTCCTGACAAAAAGGACATGAGAGAAAGTATTCTTGGATAACTAGAAAGAATTTTCCAGACAAAAGGAAAACTGTCTCTTGTTCTTCTGTTGGATATTGCCTTGTCTGTGTAACTGGATGTTAAAATAAGACTATCCCTGCCTCATCTGTGACTGAGATACCAGGAGGATACAGAGCAGATATGCCGCAAAGGTGAGCTGAAAATCCTTTATGTGGTATTTCCAAAGGACCCTAGAGAAAAACCAGCTCCACAGCTCTAGGGGTAAGATGCAAAGGGAAAGGAGTATTTTGGAGATAGTATTTCGTTAGAGAGAATTGGTACCATGCTGCAGTCTCCTCTTCCTCCAGAGGAAACAGGGAGGGAGGAGTATTGACTGCTACATCTTAAGCCTGGAGAGGCTGGGCTTCCTGCACTGTCCTTGAATTTGGAAGAAGTAGAGTTAGGTTTGTCTCTTGCCTCTGGAGCAGTGGTCCCCAGCCTTTTTAGCACCAGGGAACTGTTTCATGGAAGACAATTTTTATCATGAACTGGGATGGTTTGAGGGCCTGGTTTTGAGATGAAACTGTTCTACCTCAGACCATCAGACATTAGATTCTCACAGAGAGCACACAACCTAGATCCCTTGCATGAACAGTTCACAATAGGGTTCACACTCCTATGAGAATCCAGTGCCACCACTGATCTGACAGGAGGTGGAACTCAGGCGGTAATTCTCACTGGCCCTTTACTCACCTCCTGCTGTGTGGCCCAGTTCCCAGCAGGCCAGGGACAGTCTGTGGCCCAGGGGTTGGCGAACCCAGCTCTAGAGGATCTGAGAAGGACTAACAGGTCCAGCAGAGCCAGGACAGAGCTGATACTTTGAGACTGGCCTGTACTCCCAGAGTTTGCCAGAATGAATGACACATGAATCTCAAATACTAGCCATGCACCATGCAGAGGAGAGAGAGCACCGGGTCATCACACAGCACCTTGAGGGTCAGAGGGACTCCAACAGAAACACCCTAAAAGTGAACCTTAGACTCCTGGGGCGAAGGAAGGAGTTGTGACTAACCATCCAAAAAAAGAGATACATCTACCCACATTAAGAAAACAGCAATCCCATTACTGGGTATATACCCAAAGGATTATAAATCATTCTACTATAAAGACACATGCATATGTATGCTTATTATAGCACTGTTCACAATAGCAAAGTCTTGGAACCAACCCAAGTGCCCATCAATGATAGACTGGATAAAGAAAATGTGGCACATATACACCATGGAATACTATGCAGCCATTAAAAAGGATGAGTTCATGTCCTTTGCAGGGACATGGATGAAACAGGAAACCATCATTCTCAGCAAAGTAACACAAGAAGAGAAAACCAAACACCACATGTTCTCACTTATAAGTGGGAGTTGAACGATGAGAACACATGGTCACAGGGAGGAGAGCATCACACACTGGGGCCTATCGGGGGGTGGGGAGCTGGGGGAGGCATAGCATTAAGAGAAATACCTAATGTAAATGATGACTTTATGGGTGCAGCAGACCAACATGGCACGTGTATACCTATACAACCTGCATGTTGTGCACATGTTCCCCAGAACTTAAAGTATAATTAAAAAAAAAAAAACTACAGGTGAGTGGTCCCATGGATGAAAGTGTCCTGTGAGCCCACAAAAGTGCCCTGAGTTAGTTTTAAACAACACTAAGAAATAAATAAAAGTAATAGATACATGTGCAAACAGATAAATAGATGTCAGAGCTTTCCTATCCCCCAGCACTCCTGTGTGAGCCACTCCCTGGCTAGCAAGCAGGGAGGGTGGTCAACACTCCCTTCTCCCAGAAGTGAACCATAAGAGGGCCCACGGGAGTGGCACACTAAGGAAGCAGGAAAACGAGGCCTGCAACATTTTTGGAGAATTTTGGAACAGTAGTAATACTAACTAAAATCAGTCTCAGTCTGTTTCTCATGATCACTGTGCATTGACAATTCTAAACAATGCCAGTGATGAAATACCCTCCCCACAGGGCCGACCATGGACCACTGCCACCACATCCCACCTCCCTCTTGACTTTTCTCACTGTGAGCTTCCAGCCTGGAGCTAACATAAGGTGGGGGACAGCAGGAGGAGAAAATCTTATGTTAAATCAAGTTCAGAGTTTTGGATAATATCCTCTACTCAACATTCATATTATCGAATCAAGATTGTGTTTGCAGCTTAACGCGATTGTAGGCTTGTGTATTAACTAAGAATGAGTAGAAATTTATGAACCTTTTGGAGGCTTCATCTAGAGAGTGGCAGAAATTACCTGCATTGAATAAGGTTCTAAGGGGCAAAGGGTTGGAAAGACAAAGCAGTTGCATTTTGATTGCTCATGAATTGTGCTTGGTCAGCATAGCACTTGGTAAAAGCACACATGGCCTTACTGAAACTACAAAAACAATCAGCCTGGCCGGGCGCAGTGGCTCACGCCTATAATCCCAGCACTTTGGGAGGCTGAGGCGGGCAGATCACCCAAGGTCAGGAGTTTGAGATCAACCTGGCCAACATGATGAAACCCCGTCTCTGCTAAAAATGTAAAAATAAGCCAGGTGTGGTGGCTCATGCCTGCAACCCCAGCTACTTGAGAGGCTGAGGCAGAAGAATCACTTGAACACAGGAGCTGGAGGTTGCAGTGAGCTGAGATTGCGCCATGGCCCTCCAGGCTGGGTGACAGAGTGAGACTTCACCTCAAAAAAAAAAAAAAAAAAAAAAATCTATCAGCCTAAGGACAAGCCAACGTGCTGGCAATGTCCAAGGAGAAAGAAGGAAGCACTTGAGTCTTTGACAATGTTGTTGAGCTACTGAATATGTCAATCCCAAAACTTCCACATCATCAGACTCTTACGTGAGACAATAAAAGTTCCCCAATGTTTAAGCCATTTGAAGTTGATTTTTTCTATTACTTGAAGTAAAATGTATTGAGCTAGACCTGGGGTAAAGTAAGTTGTTTGCCATCAAGAATGTTATAATTTAAGTCAGGTCTGGACTGACAGAAGTTTTTCTGGGGTGAATTTTACACTCAATTCAAGTTCTGATACCAGCCAGTCATTTATTGTACAGACAGGGAAAAGACATTTGAAGCTGTTAACCTACTGAATGGAAGCTAGCTCACTGGAGAAGGACAGGAAAGCTTCCTTCCCATGTATAAGCACATAGTAGCTGTTTTACTTGGCTGTCTCCAGGTAGGAAATAAGAATCAAAAATTCCAACTCAGTACGAACTTCAGGGCCACATTAAGTAAGTCGGCGATCAAAGCCAATGCAGGAGTCATCGTGTCCTTTGCCCCTTTGCCACATAATTGCTTTTCACTTTCTTCTTCTCATCCCTTTCCCAACACCTCAGGCCAATCCTGGATACTCCCAAGTGAGTTGCCAATCATTCAACAAACACCTATGAAGAATCTAGTGAACTCCCAGCATTGTGCTAACCACTGGATCACAGATCTAGATACAATGGTTTGCCAGAAGTTTTTGCAGAGAAGGAAATTGAGTTTCCAAATGACTAAGTGAGATTCAAAACAAGTTCAGTCCAACTTGAAAGTTCATGATCTTTCCACTTGGCTACTCAACTTCTCAGAAGCACAGAAACATAAAACTTGCTCCCTGCTTCAGTGAGCTCCTAGTCAAAAACATATCATGTGAGACAAAAATAGAGAAAAGGAAGAGGAATTTGTAAGTGACAAATAATGCCTAGATATGCTAGAAGATAAAGAAAATGGATATCCACAGAGGAAGGGAAGTATGGTGATAATAGAATTACTTCTGTTTTGTCCCTGAGCAAATGCTTCTGGATTTTAGCTTCTATGGCTTAATTCATTACCAGAGCATAATTTTAGCAACATAGCAATATATATGTCTTTGATCCCCTTACAGGGCTATCTTTAAGGGCCATTTTGTAAGAAGCCCTGCAAATACAGCTCCATTGAGTTTCCAATTTTTTTTCCTTCCAGTGATATTTTCATTCTGATAGGAATAAGTTCTCAGGGAAGAATTTGTTGGCAGTGGGTAAGATAAGCAGTCTTAAGCAGGGGCTTTTCCTGGTGTCTCCCAATATGAATATAGGCTTTGACCAATTATTCCCGAACCTCTTTGTTAGAGAAAGCAGATGTATTAAAGAACACAGTGAACCATTTCGGTGTTTTTCTGGACAGAGTGGATGAGTCAAATGAAAATGGTGTCACTGTTCACATATATTTTATACTCATATTTAGGCTGATTGTCAGAATTTATATTCCCCAGGATGTTTTTTGTTTGTTTGTTTGTTTTTGTTTTTGTTTTTTTAGTTTCTGAGTGTATTTCCTACCAATGATCTTTTTGTATATATGTGTGTGTGTGTGTATGATATTTTGTGTATATGTGTGTGTGGTAAGAATACTTAACATCATATCTACCCTTTTAGCAACTTTTAGTACTTGTTAACTATGGGCATTCTATACTATAGTAGATCTCTAGGACTTACTCTTCTTCCATAACACCCTGAATTCTTAACTGTCTTCTTTTCCTTGCCTGGGAGCATGTACCTAGAGAAAAACTGTCAGGGATGTAAACTTATTATTTCGTTGGCTGGTTTATCTATATAAATAAAAACTTGGTAGAAAAATAGGAGAAGCCATTTTTTGTTATCTAGGCTACCCTGCAGTTATTTTTCCCCATGTTTTTATCATATATATGTTTATTCTACTTAAAAGACAAACATGTATTAACCTGTGCTAAATCTTCATAGAATCAAAGAATCTCAGAGTTTAGAAAGATGATAGAAAAATTTCCCAGACTCCAAACGAATACTTAGATGTCTTCTACAAATATCTCTAATCTTTGCTTGCAAACTTTCAGTTACTAAGGTAGCCTTTTTTTGTTGGGGGAAAGGAAAATTAATAATGGGAAGTAACAAAATGTTTCCTTTTTTATTTGCTTTTGTACTTCAGCAATTGGACCCCCATATATGGTTAGGATGTTTTGTTCCATCCAAATCTCATGTTGAAATGTGACCTCCAATGTTGGAGACAGGGCCTAGTGCCCGGTGTTTGAGCCATGGAGACAGATTCCTCATGAATGGCTTAGTGCTGTCCTTGCAGTAAAGAGTGAGTTCTCACTTTGTGAGTTCACATGAGATCTGATTGTTTAAAAGAGCCTGGAACTGCTTCCCTCTCTCCCTTCTCCCTCTCTCACCATGTGACATGCCTGCTCCCCCTTTGCCATCAGCCATGAGTAAAAGCTTTCTGACGTTCTGACCAGAAGCAGGTGCCAGCACTGTGCTTCTTATACAACCTGCAAAACTATAATCCAAAATAAACCTCTTTTCTTTATAAATTGTCCAGCTTCAGGTATTCCTTTATAGCTACACAAAATAGACTACCACAGAAAGTTGGTATTGAGGCCGGGCGTGGTGGCTAATACTTGTAATCCCAGCACCTTGGGAGGCTGAGATGGGCGGATCACGAGGTCAAGAGATCGAGACCATCCTGGCCAACATGGTGAAACCCCATCTCTACTAAAACTACGAAAGTTAGCTGGGCACGGTGGTGTGTGCCTACAATCCCAGCTACTTGGGAGACTGAGGCAGGAGAATCTCTTGAAGCCAGGAAGCAGAGGTTGCAGTGAGCCAAGATCGTGACACTGCACTCCAGCCTGGTGACAGGGCAAGACTCTGTCTAAAAAAAAAAAAAAAAAAGTTGGTATTGAGGAGTGGGCCACTGCTATAAAGATACCTGAAAATGTACAAGTGGCTTTGGAATGGGTAACAGGTAGATATTGGAAGAGTTTGGAGGGCTTAGAAGAAGACAGGAAGGAGAAGGAAAGTTTGGAACTTGCTAGAGACTGGTTAAGTGGTTGTGACCAAAATGCTGGTAAAAATATGGACAGTAAAGACCAGGCTGATGAGGTCGTCAGTGGAGATGAGGAAGTTATTGGGAATCAGAGTAAAGGTCACCCTTCTTACACCTGAGCGAAGAATGTGACTGCATTATATCCATGTCTTAGAGCTTTGTGGAAGGTTGAACTTAAGAGTGACAACTTAGGGCATCTGGAGGAATACCTTAGGATAAGTTGGGTATCTGGAGGAAATTTCCAGGCAGCAAAGTGTTCAGGCATAGCCACTTCTAACAGCTTATGATCAGATTAGGAGCAAAAAAAAATGACTTAAAGTTGGAACTTACAATTAAAAGGGAAGCAGAGCATGAAAATTTGCAGCCTGGCATTGTGGTACAAAAGGAAAAAGGATTTTCAGGAGAAGAATTTAAGTTGCCTGGGGAGCAACTGCATGCTGGAGAGATTTGCATGATGCAAAGAGAACCAAGTGCTAATAATCAAAACAATGAAGAAAGGGTCTTGAAGACACTTGAGAGATCTGAATGGCCCCATCACAAACCTAGAGGCCTAGGAGGACAGAATGATTTTGAGGGCCAGGGCCAAAGCCCCACTGCTCTGCTCAGCCTCAGGATACTGCTTCTCATATCCCCCCTTCTCCAGCCTTTGCATCGGTTCAAAGGGCCCAGATACAGCTCAGACTGCCTCTCCAGAGGGTGCAAGCCATAAGCCTTCACAGCTTCCACATGGTGTTAAGTTTGCAAATGCACAGAATGCAAGAGTGAAAGAAACTTGGTCACTTCCACCTAGATTTCAGAGGGTATATAGAAAAGCCTGGGTGCCCAAGGAAAAGCCTGCTGCAGGGGTGAAGCCCCTATAGAGAAAATTTACTAGGGCAGTGCCAAGGAGAAATGTGGAGTTGGAGCTTCAACACAGAGTACCCATCAGAGCACTGCCTAATTGAGCTGTGGGAAAAGGGCTACTACCCCCCAAACCCAAAAATAGTAGAGACACTGACATCTTACACTCTGATCTTGGAAAAGCCACAGGGACTCAACTCCAAACTTTGAGAGCAGTCACAAAAGCTGCACCCTGAAAAGTCACAGACGTGGAGCTGCCCAGGGTTTTGAGAGCCCACCCATCACAACAGTTTGCCCAGGATGTGGGACATGGGGTCAAAGGTTACGTTGGAGTTTTAGGATTTAATGTCTGCCCTGCTGGATTTTACACTTGTATGGAGCCTGTTGCCCCCTTCTTTTGGCCAGCTTCTCCCTTTACCCAATGCCTGTACCACCATTGTATCTTAGAAGTAAATAGCTTGTTTTTGATCTTACAGGTTCATAAGTGAAAGGAAATTGTCTTGAGTCTCAGATGAGACTTTGGACTTTTGAGTAATGCTGGAATAAATTAAGACTTTTGGAGATTATTGGGAAAGGATGATTGTATTTTGCAATGTGAGAAGAACATGAAATTTAGGGGTCCAGGGGAAGAATGATATGGTTTGGATATTTCGTCCTCTCCAAATCTCATGTTGAAATGTTAGAGGTGAGCCTAGTAAGAGGTGTTTGGGTCATGGGGGCAGATCCCTCATGAATGGCTTGGTGCTGTGCTTGTGGTAATGAGTGAGTTCTCACTGTTTGAGTTCATTCACTATCTGATTGTTGAAGAACCTCAAATCTTCTTCCTCTCTCTATTACTCCTCTCTCACCATGAGACAAGCCTGATCCTCCTTCACCTGTAGCCATAAGTGAAAGCTTCCTGAGGTCCTAACCAGAAGCAGATGCCAGCACTATGCTTCTTCTACAGTCTGCAGAACTGTGAGCTGAATAAACCTCTATTCTGTATAAAGTACCAGCCTCAAATATTCCTTTACAGCAATGTGAAACAAACTACCAAAGATGCACTCTGCCCTCTTTTTAAAAATTTATTTATTGTAATTTTTTTTAGTTCCACAGGTTTTTGGGAAACAGGTGGTATTTGGTTACATGCGTAAGTTCTTTAGTGGTGATTTGTGAGATTTTGGTGTACACATCACCCAAGATACTGCCCTGTTTTCTATGACAGGACTTCAGATACTTAAATATAAATCTCGTGACTTCTTCTAAGTCTTCTCTTTCCCCAAATAAACACATTCTATTAGAAGTATCATTTTCTCCCTCTGCCATGTTTCTGTCCTGGCCCAAAATAGGAATTTTCACCTTCCAGAGGTATTGAGAAGAAATGTTTTCCTTGCTCCTGGTCCCTTCTCATTATTCTTCTCAAAGGCTGAGGAGCACCTTATCTAACTGGGTATATTAATAAAGTCCTGAACATGTGAGGCTGAGCCCTTGATCAGCCATCATTTTGGCTAACCTGCTAGAGAGATGAATGTGTTCACTTCTATTCCTGGTTCCATATGGTGATACCTGGTCAGGGCCTGGTGCTGCCTTCTAAAGGCATGGTTAGAGAAACTTCTCTGTCATTGCTCTTGATGTTAAACAGATACAAGGCAGAATACAGATGGGCTTCAGAGAGGCTGGGTCAATGTCTTTCCTCTAGGTTCCATCCTTGCAAGTATAGCTCCCAAAATATAGATGCTGCAGGTCCAAGTCGTATCCATGAATCCAGTATTGCCAACAATAAAAATAATAGTTTTTACTCCTCTGTTTGTATTTCTCAATTGTGTCTAAGCTTGAATGAGGAATGAATGTAATTATTATTCACCGAGGAAAACACTCAACATATTGCAATATACCACATACGTCATGGTTTCTAGTCTTTTGAACACTCTCCAGTGTGTCAAAGTCCCATCCCAGTGAGGTTGCCAGAACTGAACAAAACAATGAAGTGTGGATTGACAATACAGAAAATTCCCTGTGTTCTGGATATTAAAGCTTTTCAACTAAATAACTGAGTCACAGATACTTTAAAAACACAGAGTCTGGATAATTTATAAAGATGTATTTTACTTGACTAGGATCTCCCAAAGAAAATTGGGAAAGCAGCTCCCCTGAAAGCCCAGTGGGCTACCACTAACTTCCTCCCTGCCCTGACACTTTCAAATAGGCCTCTCACTTCTGAAAGCCAGGCATTAACAAGGCTTTTGGTCCACCAATGTAGAAACCAGTACAAAGGAAAGGGGCAGACCATACAGTTCTGTCACTTCTATTTCTTGGGAGCTGGCTCTGGGGTTCTTTCTGATTCCACAATGTTGGAGGAAGGTGTTTCATTTAGTTTCCAAACCACAGGGAACTGGAACTTTGGGGAAGTTTTTGATCCTGTGGTTTATCAATCGTATCATTCTCTTTTCTGGACTCAGTGTGCCATGATGCAAGAGCTGCTGTCTATGTTCAGGAAGCTGGTCTTTTCTGTTACTCGTTTGACTAAAATATCAAGCAAGTTGTGGAATCCCTCAGTCTTGGAATGGATTCCTTTAATAAAACCAAAAAAAAAAAAAAAAAGTATGTATGGGGTGAAGGGAAGGAATTATTCTGTTTAGTGAAGGAAAACACAGTGATTTCTAAAATCCCTGAGGTCTAGATGGAGAGTGCTCAGCGTAGAGGGGATTCTCATCTGATTTAGAGTCTCCTCCCTCTGTTTCCCTGGGAGCCCTCCATATTGAACCTTCCTGCTGCCACCACATCCAACTCCAGGGGTACATGTGCCCCATTTTCTAAGTTCTAGTTTAGTTTCCCTCAAAAGCAGAGCCTGGGGCAAGAACTTGAATGCAGTTAGTTTATTTGGAGGCAATCCCAGAAAACATATATGAGGGATTAGGAAGTGAGACACAGAAGGGAGAAAAGCCAATAAAGGATGTGTTAATGAGCAAGTTACTGCTGCAGTTACATTGGTCTCCATCCTACTGGATATCCTCTAGAAAACTGTGAAATACACCTCCAAATTCACTCACAAGTCAAAAGAGGCTGGGGCATTTTCCCAGTGACTCTCATCCCCGTGGGCTCAGAGCTAGCCTGGAGGAATTAAATTCCCTGACCATCCAGATTGTACCTCGTTGCATGGAGCAAGTTCCTTTGATGTCACTAGAATGCCCCATCAGTGAAGAAGGGAGCAGCAGGTATCTGTACTGGGAAGCTGTGATGGAATGCCAGGCACCATCTTCTCTGGTAGCAGGTACACTCAGATAAGGTTAGCAGATGAGGTGGAGCATCCATGGTGACTGATGTAGAACCCCAGGAGCCTACATGAAGGCAAAAAAAAAAAAAAAAAAAAAATTCTGCTTTTCTTGCTTTCCATTAGTCCAGATGAAAGAGGCTACTATTTAAAAACCTACTCCTCCAAAATGTTAAGAGGGAATAAGAAATAAAGGAAATAAGAACATACAAAGAAACATAGTAGACCAGGTCCTGAAATACAAGTTGCTGATCCCCAGTAACTGCACACTGTCTTCAAGGAGAGTACCAAACTGCCTCCTTCCCTCTAAGCACCTATCTATCTCCCCATGGTGAACACATTCTAGCTTTTACCACACAAGATGACAGATACTTGTCATTTTTATTGTCAAGGTCAAATGGACCACTCAGCCTCCTTCTTTGGCTCATTTTCTTGTCTGAGAATAACTTGTGCATATTTTTCTTTTTTTTTTTTTGGAAAACAATAAGATATAATTTTATTTTATTCTCTACCCTGATTTTTTTTATTATACTTTATGTTCTAGGGTGCATGTGCACAACGTGCAGGTTTGTTACATATGTATACATGTGCCATGTTGGTGTGCTGCACCCATTAACTCGTCATTTACATTAGGTATATCTCCTGATGCTATCCCTCCCCAATTCCCCCCTCCCCACAACAGGCCCTGATGTGTGATGTTCCACTTCCTGTGTCTGAGTGTTCTCATTGTTCAATTCCCAACTATGAGTGAGAATATGAGGTGTTTGGTTTTCTGTTCTTGCGATAGTTTGCTGAGAATGATGGTTTCCAGCTTCATCCATGTCCCTACAAAGGACATGAACTCATCCTTTTTTAGGGCTGCATAGTATTCCATGGTGTATATGTGCCACATTTTCTTAATCCAGTCTGTCGTTGATGGACATTTCGGTTGATTCCAAGTCTCTGCTATTGTGAATAATGCCTCAATAAACATACGTGTGCATGTGTCTTTATAGCAGCATGATTTCTAATCCTTTGGGTATATCCAGTAATGGGATGGCTGGGTCAAATGGTATTTCTAGTTCTAGATCCTTGAGGAATCGCCACACTGTCTTCTACAATGGTGGAACTAGTTTACAGTCCCACCAACAGTGTAAAAGCGTTCCTATTTCTCCACATCCTCTCCAGCGCCTGTTGTTTCCTGACTTTTTAATGATTGCCATTCTAACTGGTGTGAGATGGTATCTCATTGTGGTTTTGATTTGCATTTCTCTGATGGCTAGTGATGATGAGCATTTTTTCATGTGTCTGTTGGCTGCATAGATGTCTTCCTTTGAGAAGTGTCCCTATCCTTTACCCACTTTTTGATGGGGTTGTTTTTTTCTTGTAAATTTGTTTGAGTTCTTTATAGGTTCTAGATATTAGCCCTCTGTCAGATTAGTAGATTGCAAACTTTTCTCCCATTCTGTGGGTTGCCTGTGCACTCTGATGGTAGTTTCTTTTGCTGTGAAGAACCTCTTTAGTTTAATTAGATACCATTTGTCAATTTTGGCTTTCGTTGCCATTGCTTTTGGTGTTTTAGACATAAAGTCCTTAACTTGTGCATATTTTTCATATAGCAGCTTGTAATATTTGGTCACCAAAACCATGGTCTCTAGAGTTAGATATCTCAGTTGGAATTTTGGCTTTGTACGTGTTGTGCAAATTTGGGCAAGTTACTTAATTGCTTTGTGCCTCAGTTTCTTCACTTGTAAAACAGAGATCATGAAAGAATCCAATCATTAAAACTGTAAGAGTTTAATGAGTTAATGTAGAAATAATGCCTGGTATATAAACACACTATATAAATATTGAATGTTCTTCTTTTTATTATTATTAGGCTGTAGTTTACACGTAGGTAATCTCTCCCCTTTCAGCTTAACATAAAGAAGTGGACTTCCATTTCAGAGCCACTCTATAATGCCATAACTACTTAATAGCCACAACCTGCAATAAGAATCAGGGCATACACAGTAATAAGAAGGTCTTTCTAATGGTGAGAACATTACTAGGCTGGAGTGAGTTGCTAGGGTTTTATTTCTTTCTTTAATGTATGTGAATTTAGCCAAGTCTAGCAGAATCTTTTCTAGCCTTTCCTAACACCCTTAAATTGGAAGATAGATTTGCCAATCCTGGACTGGAACTGCTTGCCACAGGCAGACATTGCCATCTTTAAACATGTTTGTCTCCTCTGTGGCTTCAGGTAGGCCAAACTAGAACTTTTCCTTGATGCTTCCCAAAGAAAGTACTATGATTAAGATGGCTGACTACTCAGCCCAGCACTCTCCTCCTCCATGAGAAAGGAACAAAGCAGCAAATAGACAACTATATGTTGAATAGAGTGTCTAAGGAATTCTTGCTGGAATTTAGCAAGAAAGTGACAAAAATCCTCTGAGGCACAGAAACTTGGGATGGCGGCATAGAGGGGGAAGCAAAGCGCATAGCTGGGATTGACTTAGAGCCAAGAGGAATTCACCATTGTTAGGAAAAGGTAAACAGGAGAGTCTCGACAGTCCACATTGCCACCACAGATGCCCACAATACTAGCTACAAGAGAACCCCACAGCCCTTACAGGTCCTAAGCCCAGTAGAGGGAACTGCCTGGAATCCCTGTGACTGCACTCTTCCAGAAAAGAAAATTTATACTGCGTGCTCCCCACTCCCTGGGATCCAGGCTGCTGCACCATGGTACAATTTTGAGAGAGAGGTCACCAGCAGAGTACATCCTGACCTGGAACTTAACAACCCCTGTATCTTTACATCCCTAGGGTGTCACTGACACCTCACCCAGAGGGCTGCAGCAACATAACACCAGCTGAACACAGCAATGCAGCCATGACACAGCATCTGAGCTCACACAGGGCCCTACACACCAGACACAGGCCATCCAGCACAGCAGGAGGCTACACTTAGGGCAAAGGGAGCCAACATATGCACTCCGCAGAGCCTAAAACTTGCCCACCTACAACCTTGCCCCCTCCAGCAGCAGAGCTGCTGCACATGTGCACATGCCACTCAAGGGCCTGAGGACTAGCCTGCTTGAGGCCCACTGCTGCTGCTGGCAAACCCATTCCTCCAGTGGCAGAGTCACTACCTGTACCTGTACCCCATCCCAATACTAGCTGCTCAGTTTCTCCACCCCAGCAAAGCTGCACCACAGCTTCCAAGAACAACTGCAGCCTAAGCCACTAAGGCACTCACAGATACCAGTGACGTTTATTACAGCAAAAAAAAAAAAAAAAAAAAAAAATCATAGAGAATACACTACTGTGCCCACTCAGAACCAAAGCCAAAACACTCTACCCAACCAACACCATAGGACACATCTACAGGAAAAGGTCTCCCTACAGAACTATCTCATACAACTGAAAGAAGTAACTGCCTCACCAGATGCACATATATTAACATAGGAACAGTAGAATCAAGAAAAAGCAAGAAAATATGACACTTCTAAAAACACAATAATTCTCCAATAACAGATCCTCCAAAAAAGGAAATCTCTGAAATGCCTAAAAAGGGATCCAAGATGCTCTTAAGTAAACTGAGATACAAGAGAACACAGATAATTCAACAAAATCAGAAAAACAATTCATGATCTCAATAAGAAATTCAACACAGAAATAGATAAATATCATTTTTAAAAATGAAACAGAAATCTTGAAACCAAAGAATATAATTACACACACACACAGACACACACACACACACATTAGAGAACTTCAACAATAGATTAGATCAAGCAGAAGAAAGATTTTCTGAACTTTAAAACTGGTTTTTTGGAATAAACCAGTCAGACCAAAAAATAATAGTAATAATAAAAAGCAAAAACATTTAAAAAGAATGAAGAAGGCCTATGGAATGCCATTAAGCAAACAAATGTTCACACAATGGGAATTTCAGAAAGAGAAGGAATAGAAAAAGGCATAGATAACTTATTTAGTAAAATAATAGCTGAAAATTTTCCAAGTCTTGGAAGAGATATGGATATCCAGATATAGAAAACTCAAAGATTCCCCAAAAGACTCAAGACAATCCTCTCCAGGACACATTATAATCAAACTGTTAAAAAAATAAAAAGGACCAGGCACAGTGACTCACACCTGTAATCCCAGCACCTTGGTAGGCCAAGGCAGGTGGATCACCTGAGGTTAGGAGTTCAAGACCAGCCTGACCAACATGGTGAAACCCCATCTCCACTAAAAACTACAAAAATTAGCCAGGCATGGTAGCATGCACCTGTAATCCCAGCTACTCGGGAGGCTGAGACAGGATAATTGTTTGAAGCCAGGAGGCGGAGGTTGCAGTGAGCTGAGATCACACCACTGCACTCCAGCCTGCGCGACAGAGCAAGACTGTCTCAAAGGAAAAAAAAGAGAGAGAATTTTGAAAACCATAAGAGAAAAGCATCAAGTGACATAGAAGGAAATCCCCATCAGACTAACAGCAGTGTTCTCAGAAGAAACATTATAGTCCAGGAAATAATGGGATGATATATTCAAAGAGCCAAAAGAAGTAAAGTACCAGACAAGAATACTAGACCCAGGAAAGCTATCCTTCAGAAATCAAGGAGAAATAAATCTTTTTTAGTGAAACAAAAACTGAGGTAATTCATCACCACTAGACTAGCCATGTAAGAAATGCTTAAGGAATTCTTTCCTCTGGAAATGAAAGAATAATATCTACCCTCATGAAAAAACACAAAAGTATAAAACTCACTGGTAGAGCAGATGTACAAATACAAAAGAGAAAGGAATCAAATATTGTTACTACTAAAGATCACCAAACTACAAAGATAAACAGTAAGAGAGGAAAAAACAAGCAAAGGATATGTGAGACAACCAGAAAGCACTTAACAAAAAGACAGGAGTAAATACTCACATATCAATAACAACCTTGATTGTAAACCATTTAAATTCAGAATTAAAAGATATAGACTGACTAAATGGATTAAAAAAAAAGACCAAACTATATTCTGCCTCCAAAAATTCACTTTACCTGTAAAAACACATATAGACTAAAGGTGAAGGGATGGAAAAAGATATTGTATTCAAATGGAAACCACAAGTAAACAGGAAGAGCTATACTTACATCAGATATAATAGACCTTGAGTCAAAAAAGACAAAAAGAGACAAAGAAGGTCATTATGTAATTATAAATTCATCAAGAGGATATAACAATTATAAATATGCATGTACCCAACACCAGAACATCCAGATATATAAAACAAATATTATTAAAACTAAAGGGAAAGATAGACCCCAATACAATAGTAGTTGAGAACTTCAACATCCCACTTTCAGGATTGGACCAATAATCTAGATAGAAAATCAACAAAGAAACATTGGACTGAAACTGCACTATAGAACAGATGAACCTAACAGAATATTTTATCCAACAGCTGCAGAACACACATTCTTCTCACCAGGATATGGAATGTTCTCAAGGCAAAACCATATGTTAGGCAACAAAATAAATCTCAACAAACTTTTAAAAATCAAAGCAATATCCAGCCAAACTAAGCTTCATAAGTGAAGCAGAAATAAAATCCTTTACAGAAAAGCAAATGCTTAGAGATTTTGTCACCACCAGGCCTGCCTTACAAGAGGTCCCTGAAGGAAGCACTAAACATGGAAAGGAACAACCGGTACCAGCCACTGCAAAAACATGCCAAATGGTAAAGGCCATTGATGCTAGGAAGAAACTGCATCAACTAACAGGCAAAATAACCAGCTATCATGATTACAGGATCAAATTCAAACTTAACAATATTAACCTTAAATATAAATGGGTTAAATGCTCCAATTAAAAGACAGAGACTGGCAAATTGGATAAAAAGTCAAGACCCATCAGTGTGCTGTATTTAGGAGACCCATCTCACATGCAAAGATGCACATAGGTTCGAAAACAAAGGGATGGAGGAAGATCTACCAAGCAAATGAAAAGCAGAAAACAGCAGGGGTTGCAATCCTAGTCTCTAATAAAACAGACTTTAAACCAGCAAAGATCAAAAGGGACAAAGAAGGCCACTACATAATGGTAAAGGATTCAATTCAACAAGAAGAGCTAACTATCCTAAATATATATGCACCTAATATAGGAGCACCAAGATTTGCAAAGCAAGTCCTTAGAGACCTACAAAGAGAATTACACTCCTGCACAATAATAATGGGAGACTTTAACACCCTACTGTCAATGTTAGATAGATCAATGAGACAGAAGGTTAACAAGGATACCCAGGACTTGAACTCAGCTCTGGATCAAGCGAAACTAATAGATATCTGCGGAACTCTATACCTCAAATCAACAGAATATACATTCTTCTCAGCACCACACCGTACTTATTCTAAAATTGACCACATAATTGGTAGTAAAACACTCCTCATCAAATGTAAAGGAGAAGAAATCATAACAAACTGTCTCTCAGACCACAGTGCAATCAAACTAGAACTCAGGATTAAGAAACTCATTCAAAACCACACAACTTCATGGAAACTGAACAACCTGCTCCTGAATGACTACTGGGTAAATAACGAAATGAAGGCAGAAATAAGGATGTTCTTTCAAACCAATGAGAACAAAGACACAACATACCAGAATCTCTGGGACATAGCTAAATCAGTGTGTAGAGGGAAATTTACAGCACTAAATGCCCACAAGAGAAAGCAGGAAAGATCTAAAATTGACACCCTAACATCACAATTAAAGAACTAGAGAAGCCAGAGCAAACACATTCAAAAGCTAGCAGAAGGCAAGAAATAACTAAGATCAGAGCAAAACTGAAGGAGGTAGAGACACAAAAAACCCTCCAAAAAATCAATGAATCCAGGAGCTGTTTTTTGAAAAGATCAGCAAAATAGATAGACTGCTAGCAAGACTAATAAAGAAGAAAAGAGGGAAGAATCATATAGACACAATAAAAACCGATAAAGGGGATATCACCACCGACCCCACAGAAATACAAACTGCCATCAGAGAATACTATAAACACCTCTACGCAAATAAAATAGAAAATCTAGAAGAAATGGATAAATTCCTGGACATATATACCCTCCCAAGACTAAACAAGGAATAAGTTGAATCCCTGAATAGACCAATAACAGGCTCGGAAATTGAGGCAATAATACCCTACCAACCAAAAAAAGTCCAGGACCAGATGGATTCACAGCCAAATTCTACTAGAGGTGCAAAGGGGAGCTGGTACCATTGTTTCTGAAACTATTTCAATCAATAGAAAAAGAAGGAATCTTCCTTAACTCATTTTATGAGGCTAGCATCATGCTGATACCAAAGCCTGGTAGAGACACAACAAAAAGGAGCATTTTAGGCCAATATCCGTGATGAAAATTGATGCAAAAGTCCTCAATAAAACACTGGCAAACTGAATCCAGCAGCATACCAAAAAGCTTATCCACCATGATCAAGTGTGCTTCATCCCTGGAATGTAAATATGGTTCAACAAACGCAAATCAATAAACGTAATCCATCACATAAACAAAAACAAAGACAAAAACCACATAATTATCTCAATAGATGCAGAAAAGGCCTTTGACAAAATTCAACAGCCCTTCATGCTAAAAACTCTCAATAAACTAGGTATTGATGGAAGGTGTCTCAAAATAAGAGCTATTATTGACAAACCCACAGCCAATATACTTATCTGATGTAAGTATAGCTCTTACTGAATGGGCAAAACCAGTCAGCATTCCCTTTGAAAACTGGCACAAGACAAGGATGCCTTCTCTCACCACTTTTGTTCAACATAGTGTTGGAACTTCTGGCTAGGGCAATCAGGCAAGAGAAAGAAATAAAGGATACCCAATTAGGAAAAGAGGGAGTCAAATTGTCTCTGTTTGCAGGTGACGTGATTGTATATTTAGAAAACCCCATCATCTCAGCCCAAAATCTCCTTAAGCTGATAAACAACTTCAGCAAATCTCAGGATACAAAATTAGTGTGCAAAAATCACAAGCATTCCTATACACCAATAATAGACAAACAGCCAAATCATGAGTGAAGTCCCATTCACAATTACTACAAAGAGAGTAAAAGGAATCCAACTTACAAGGAATGTGAAGGACCTCTTCTGGGAGAACTACAAACCACTGCTCAACAAAATAAAAGAGGACACAAATAAATGGAAGAACATTCCATGCTCATGGATAGGAGGAATCAATATCATGAAAATGGGCATACAAGGTAATTTATAGATTCAAAGCTATCCCCATCAGGTTACCAATGACTTTCTTCACAGAATTGGAAAAAACTAAAGATCATATGGAACCAAAAAAGAGCCTGCATAGCCAAGACAATCCTAAGTCAAAAGAACAGAGCTGGAGGTATCACACTACCTGACTTCAAACTATACTACAAGGTTACAGTAGTCAAAACAGCATGGTACTAGTATCAAAACAGAGATATAGACCAATGGAATGGAACAGAGCCCTCAGAAATAATACCACACATCTACAACCATCTGATCTTTGACAAACCTGATGAAAACAAGAAATGGGGAAAGGATTCCCTATTTAATAAATGATGCTGGGAAAACTGGCTAGCCATAGGTAGAAAGCTAAAACTGGATCCTTTCCTTACACCGTATACAAAAATTAACTCAAGATGGATAAAAGTCTTAAATGTAAAACCTAACACCTTAAAAACCCTAGAAGAAAACCTAGGCAATACCATTCAGGACATAGGCATGGACAAAGACTTCATGACTAAAACACCAAAGCAATGGCAACAAAAGCCAAAATTGACAAATGGGATCTAATTAAACTAAAGAACTTCTGTACAACAAAAGAAACTACCATCAGAGTGAACAGGCAACCTACAGAATGGGAGAAAATTTTTGCAATCTACCCATCTGACAAAGGGCTAATATCCAGAATCTACAAAGAACTTAAACAAATTTACAAGAAAAAAAAAAGTCAAAAATTAGGCAAAGGATATAAACAGACACTTCTCAAAAGAAGACATTTATGCAGCCACAGACACAGGAAAAAAATGCTCATCAGTACTCGCCATCAGAGAAATGCAAATCAAAACCACAATGAGATACATCTCATACCAGCTAGAATGGCGATCATTAAAAAGTCAGGAAGCACCAGGTGCTGGAGAGGATGCAGAGAAATAGGAATGCTTTTACACTGTTGGTGGGAGTGTAAGTTAGTTCAACCTTTGTGGAAGACAGTGTGGCAATTCCTCAAGGATCTAGAACTAGAAATACCATTTGACCCAGTGATCCCATTACTAGGTATATACTCAAAGGATTATAATTCATGCTGCTATAAAGACACATGCACATATATGTTTTTTGCGGCACTCTTCACAATAGCAAAGATTTGGAACCAACCAAAATATCCATCAATGATAGACTGGATTAAGAAAAAGTGGCACATATACACCATGGAATACTATGCAGCCATAAAAAAAGATGACTTCATGTCCTTTGCAGGGACATGGATGAAGCTGCAAAACATCATTCTCAGCAGACTAACACAACAACAGAAAACCAAACAATGCATGTTCTCACTCATAAGTGGGAGTTGAACAATGAGAATACATGGACACAGTGCGGAGAACATCACATGCTGGGGCTTGTCAGGGGATGCAGGGCTTGGGGAGGGGTAGCAGTAGGAGAAATACCTAATGCAAATGACAAGTTGATGGGTACAGCAAACCAACACGGCACGTGTATACTTATGTAACAAACCTGCACATTGTGCACATGCACCCTAGAACTTAAAGTATAATTTAAAAAAGTAAAATTTAAAAATATATATGCATACATTTTCAAAACTATGCATAGAAAAATATTTGAAAGGATGTACACCAGACTTTTTTAAATGGTCATTTCTTGATGGCATGATTATATGACATTTTTTTCTTTTTATTTACTTACTTTTTTAAACTTTGCATTATAAACTCATGTTAATCTCTGCCAATGAGAAAAAATACCTTTAATATCTGTAATATGAATTATATAACTTCTAGAATTATTGAGCTTAAGAACTAGTGTGCAGAAAAGAGTTAACATAGCAGGTCTGACTACCATGCTTCAAAAGACCTGCATAAAAGATGCCCCTTAGCTGGCATTTGCGAACTTAGATTTCAGAAGAGTTCCTACCACTGCAACTGATAAGAGTGATTCACTGTACCTAAATAATATGGTTTATGCTGAATATTTGCTTTCCTTCTGGGAGTTTGGAATTTCAGTGCATACTAGACAGAAAATGTCTGTGTAACCACCCTCAATAAAAACCTAGGTTTTGAGTCACTAATTATCTTCTCCTGTAACACAGAATTTCGCATATGTTACAGTTTGTTGCTGCAAAAAAGTAAGTACACTCTGTGTGACTCCACAGAGAGAGGACTCTTAGAAGTCTGTACCTGTTTTCTTGGGACTTCACCCCGTCATGCACTTTTCCCTTTGCTGATTTTGCTTTGTATGCATTCACCGTAATAAATACTGCTATGAGTATGACCGTTAAAAAAAATCAAAGCAGTATCAAGTATCTTTTCAGACCAAAATGGAATAAAACTAGAAGTCAATAACAAGAGTAACTTTGGAAACTGTACATAAAAATCAAATAACATGCTCTTGAACAACCAGTGGGTCGATTAAATAAATTAAGAAAGAAAATGATTTCTTGAATCAACTAAAAGTAAAATTACAGCATAGCAAAATCTATGCGATACAGCAAAAGCAGTACTAACAGAATTTTATAGAAATAAATGCCTACATCAAAAACTAGACAGCTTTAAAATAAACCTAACAATACATCTCAAGAAACTAGTAAAGCAAGAACAAACCAAACCCAAAATTAGTAGAGGAAAAAAAAATAATAAAGATTAGAGCAAAAGCAAACAAAATAGATACTGAAAAAATATGCAAAAGATGAATAAAATGAAAAATTATTTTTCGAAAGATAAATAAAATCAATAAACCATTAACTAGATTAAGAAAAAAAGAAGGATATCTAAATAAAATTAGAAAGAAAAAAGGAGAGCTCACAACTGATATCACAGAGATGTAAAGGATCATTAGAGGCAATATGCCAAAAAATTGAAAAGCCTAGAGGAAATGGATAAATTCCTAGACACATATAACCCACCAACACTAAACCCAGAAGAAATAGAAAAGGGAAACAGACCAATCATGAGTAACAAGACTGAATCAGTAATAAAAAGTCTCCCAAAAAAGAAAAGCCCAGGACTGGATGGCTTCACTGCTAAATGCTGCCAAACATTTAAAGAAAAACTAACATTTAATCCATGTAGTATGAGAAATTAAAATAAAAACTAACACCAATTCTTCTCAAACAGTCCTAATAAAGTTGACAGGTGATTTCCCCTAACTTATCCTCTGAGGCAAGCATAATCCTGATACCAAAACCAGACAAGGACACAGCAACAACAGAAAAAGAAAACGCTAATGAACATAGATGAAAAAATTCAACGCAAAATACAAGCAAACTAAATCTAACAGGACACTTAGAACAAATACACAACATACCAGAATCTCTGGGACACATTTAAAGCAGTGTGTAGAGGGAAATTTGTAGCACTAAATGCCCACAAGAGAAAGGAGGAAAGATCTAAAATTGACACCCTAATATCACAATTAAAAGAACTAGAGAAGCAAGAGCAAACACATTCAAAACCTAGCAGAAGGCAAGAAATAACTAAGATTAGAGCAGAACTGAAGGAGATAGAGACATTAAAAAAACCCTTCAAAAAATCAATGAATCCAGGAACTGGTTTTTTGGAAAGATCAACAAAATAGACCACTAGCAAGACTAATAAAGAAGAAAAGAGAGAAGAATCAAATAGACACAATAAAAAGTGATAAAGGGGGTGTCACCACTGACCCCACAAAAATACAAACTACCATCAGAGAATACTATAAACACTTCTACGCAAATAAAATAGAAAATCTAGAAGAAATGGATAAATTCCTGGACATATATACCCTCCCAAGACAAACCAGGAAGAAGTTGAAGCCCTGAATAGACCAATAACAGACTCGGAAATTGAGGCAATAATTAACAGCCTACCAACCAAAAAAAGTCCAGGACCAGATGGATTCACAGTCGAATTCTATCAGAGGTACAAGGAGGAGCTGGTACCATTCCTTCTGAAATTATTTCAATCAATAGAAAAAGAGGGAATCCTCCCTAACTCATTTTATGAGGCCAGCATCATCCTGATACCAAAGCCTGGAAGAGACACACACACACAAAAAGAGAATTTTAGACCAATATCCCTGATGAATATCGATGCAAAAACCCTCAGTAAAATACTAGCAAGCCGAATCCAGCAGCACATCAAAAAGTTTATCCACCATGATCAAGTGGGCTTCATCCTTGGGATGCAAGGCTGGTTCAACATATGCAAATCAATAAATGTAATCCAGCATATAAACAGAACCAAAGACGAAAACCACATGATTATCTCAATAGATGCAGAAAAGGCCTTTGACAAAAGTCAACAGCCCTTCATGCTAAAAACTCTCAGTAAATTAGGTATTGATGGGATGTATCTCAAAATAATAAGAGCTATTTATGACAAACCCACAGTCAGTATCATACTGAATGGGTAAAAACTGGAAACATCACCTTTGAAAACTGCCATAAGACAGGGATGCCCTCTCTCACCACTCCTATTCAACATAATGTTGGAAGTGCTGGCCAGGGCAATCAGTCAGGAGAAAGAAATAAAAGGTATTCAATTAGGAAAAGAGGAAGTCAAATTGTCTGTGTTTGCAGATGACATGATTGTATATTTAGAAAACCCCATTGTCTCAGCCCAAAATCTCCTTAAGCTGATAAGCAAATTCAACAAAGTCTCAGGATACAAAATCAATGTGCAAAAATCACAAACATTCTTATACACCAATAACAGATAAACAGAGAGCCAAATCATGAGTGAACTCCCATTCGCAATTGCTTCAAAGAGAATAAAATACCTAGGAATCCAACTTACAAGGGATGTGAAGGACCTCTTCAAGGAGAACTACAAACCACTCCTCAACGAAATAAAAGAGGACACAAACTAATGGAAGAAAATTCCATGCTTATGGATAGGAAAAATCAATATCATGAAAATGGCCACACTGCCCAAGGTAATTTATAGATTCAATGCCATCCCCATTAAGCTACCAATGACTTTCTTCACAGAATTGGAAAAAACTACTTTAAAGTTCATATGGAACCAAAAAAGAGCCCGCATTGCCAAGACAATCCTAAGCCAAAAGAACAAAGCTGGAAGCATCATGCTACCTGACTTCAAACTATACTATAAAGCTACAGTAACCAAAACAGCATGGTACTGCTACCAAAACAGAGATATAGACCAATGGAACAGAACAGAGCCCTCAGAAATAATATTACACATCTACAACCATGTGATCTTTGACAAACCTGACAAAACCAAGAAATGGGGAAAGGATTCCCTATTTAATAAATGGTGCTGTGAAAACTGGCTAGCCATATGTAGAAAGCTGAAACTGAATCCCTTCCTTACACCTTATATGAAAATTAATTCAAGATGGATTAAAGACTTAAATGTTAGACCTAAAACCATAAAAACCCTAGAAGAAAACCCTGGGCAATACCATTCAGGACATAGGCATGGGCAAGAACGTCATGTCTAACACACCAAAAGCAATGGCAACAAAAGCCAAAATTGACAAATGGGATCCAATTAAAGAGCTTCTGCACAGCAAAAGAAACTACCATCAGAGTGAACAGGCAACCTACAGAATGGGAGAAAATTTTGCAATCTACTAATCTGACAAAGGGCTCATATCCAGAATCTACAAAGAACTTAAACAAATTTACAAGAAAAAAATAAACAACCCATCAAAAAGTGGATGAAAGTTATGAACAGACACTTCGCAATAGAAGACATTCATACAGCCAACAGACACATGAAAAAATGCTCATCACCACTGGCCATCAGAGAAATGCAAATCAAAACCACAATGAGATACCATCTCACCAGTTAGAATGGCGATCATTAAAAAGTCAGGAAACAACAAGTGCTGGAGAGGATGTGGAGAAATAGGAAACTTTTACACTCTTGGTGGGACTTTAAACTAGTTCAACCATGTGGAAGACAGTGTGGCGATTCCTCAAAGATCTAGAACTAGAAATACCTTTTGACCCAGCCATCCCATTACTGGGTATATACCCAAAGGATTAGAAATCATGCTGCTATAAAGACACATGCACACATATGTTTATTGTGGCACTATTCACAATAGCAAAGACTTGGAACCAACCCAAATGTCCATCGATGATAGCCTGGATTAAGAAAATGTGGCACGTATACACCATGGAATACTATGCAGCCCTAAAAAAGGATGAGTTCATGTCCTTTGTAGGGACATTCATGAAGCTGCAGACCATCATTCTCAGCAAACTATTGCAGGGACAAAAAAACAAACAACTCATGTTCTCACTCATAGTTGGGAATTGAACAATGAGAACACTTGGACACAGGAAGGGGAACATCACACACTGGGGCCTGTCATGGGGTTTGGGGAGGGAGGAGGGATAGCATTAGGAGATATACCTAATGTAAATGACGAGGTAATGGGTGCAGTGCACCAATGTGATACATGTATACATATGTAACAAACCTGTACGTTGTGCACATGTGCCCTAAAACTTAACATATAATAAAAAACAATTTTTAAAAAGAAGCATAAAAAAAGATTATTCACATGATCAAGTGGGATTTATCCCAGGGATGCAATGATGGTTCAACATACATAAATCAATAAATGTGATACGTCACATCAAGAGAATGAAGGACAAAAAACACGATCATCTCAATAGATGCAGAAAAGGCATTTGATAAAATTATACATTTCCTCATGATAAAAACTCTCAAAATCTTAGGTAGAAAAAACATACCTCAACAAAATAAAGACCATATAAAACAGCTAATGTCATACTGAATGAGGAAAAGAAAGTTTTCCTCTAAGAACTGGAACAAGACAAGAATGTTCACTTATACCACTCGTATTCAACATAATACTGGATGTCCTAGCCAGATAAATTAAGAGAAAGAAAGGACATTCACATTGCAAAGAAGGAGGTCAAACTGTACCTCTTTGCAGTGACATAATCTTATATATAGAAAAACCTAAAGACCTCACCAAAACACGGTTAGAACTGAAAGAGGAATTCAGTAAAATTTCAAAATATAAAAATCAGCATTTTTATACACCAATAACAAACTAGCTGAAAATGGAACAAAGAAAGCAATAACTACAAAAAAATCCCATGTTCATTAATTGGAAGAATTGATATTATAAAATGACCATACTCCCCAAAGTAATCTACAGATTTAATGTGATCTCTTTCAAAATACCAATGACATTCTTCACAGAAATAGGGAAAACAATCCTGAAATTCATATTGAACAACAAGAGACTCCGAATAGTCAATCCTGAGCATAAAGAAACAGTTGGAAATATTATACTACTAGATTTCAAAATATTCTACAAAGCTAAAATAACCAAAACACACGGTACTGGCATGAAAATAGACACATAGATAGATGGAACAGAATAGAGAAGCCAGAAAGAAATTTATACATTTACAGCCAACTGATTTTTGATAAAGGCACCATGAACATACACTGGGGAATGGCAGGCTTTTCAATAAGTGGTGCTGAGAAAACTGGATATCCACATGTAGAAGAATGAGACTATACCCTTATTTATCACCATAACAGAAGTTAACTAAAAATGGATTAAAGACTTAAATGTAAGGCTCAAAACAATAAAACTACTAGAAGAAAACAAGGGAGAAATACTTCGTGACACTGGTTCTGGGCAAAGATTTTATAGGTACAACTTCAAAAACACAGGCAAAAAAGCAAAAATAGACAAATGGGATTATATCAGACTAAAAAACCTTAAGCACAACAAAGGAAACAATTAACAGAATGAGAGACAACCTGTAGTATGGGAGAAAATATTTGCAAGCTATTAATCTGATGAGGGATTAATATCCAGAATATTAACAGAACTCAATTTAACAGCAAGAAAAATAATCTGATTTAAAATAGGCAAAGATCTGAATAAACATTTCTCAGATGAAAATGTCTCTCAAATGGCCAAAAAGTATATTAAAAATGCTCAACATCACTAATCAGGGAAATATGAATCAAAACCACAATGAGATACCTTCTCAATGAGATACCTTCCCAGTTAGAATGACTATCATTTAAAAAGACAAAAAATAAAAATAAAATAACAAATTCTGGCAAGGATGCAGAGAAAGGAGAACTCTTACACACTGTTGATGGGAATGCAAATTAGTACAGCTATTAAGGTCAATGGTACAGAAGTTCCTGAAAAAAACTAAATATAGAACTACCATATGATCCAGCAATCGCACTACTATGTACTTAGCCAAAGAAAAGGAAATCGACATATCAAAGACCTATCTGTCCCCCTTCATATTTATTGAAGCACTATTCACAGTAGCCAACCTATGGAATCAACCTAGGTGTCCAAAAACAGATAAATGGTTAAGTAAAACGTGGTCTGTACACACAGTGGAATACTATTCAGCCATAAAAAAGAATAAAATCCTGTCATTTGTGGCAACATGAATGAGTCTGTAGGACATTATGTTAAGTGTAGTAAATCAGGCACAGAAAAATAAATACTACATTTTCTCACGCATATGTGGGAGCTAAAAAAGTTGAGCTCATAGAAGTAGAGAGTATAATTGTGATTATTAGGGGCTGGAAAGGGGAGGGAGGAGAAGAGAATAAGAAGTTGTTGGTTAATGAATCCAAAATTGCAGCTAGATAGGAGGAATAAGTTCTAGTGCTCTATAGTACTGTAGGGTAACTAGAGTTAACAACGATTTATTGTATATTTTCATATAGCTAGAATAAAGGATTTTGAATGTTCCCAACACACACAAAAAAAGATGTTTGAGGTGATGCGTATGCTAATTTTTCTGATTTGATCATTATACGTATGTATTGAAATATCACTCAGTATGCCATAAATATGTGTAATTATGATGTCAATTTTTCTTAAAAAAAAAAAAAAAAAAAAAAAAAAGACCACTATGAAGCAATTATTAGGTTGGGCACGGTAACTGAAACCTATAATCCCAGTACTTTGGGAGGCCAGGGCGGGCGGATCATCTGAGGTCAGGAGGTCAAGACCAGCCTGGCCAACATGGTAAAAGCCCGTTTCTACTAAAAAATACAAAAAATTAGCCAGGCATAGTGGCACATGCCTGTAACCCCAGCTACTCATTCAAGAGGCTGAGGCAGGAGAATTGTTTGAACCCAGAAGACAAAAGTTACAGTGAGCCAAGATTGCACCATTGGACTCCAGCCTGGGCGACAGAGTGAGACTCTGTCTCAAAAAATAAAATAAATAAATAAATAAATAGAAATTATTATACATTTGTCTGATTAGACTACATCTTTTTTCATTCTGTCCATTTTTTGAAAGTTTATAAGCATCTGCATTAGAAAAAGATAACTGAAACCACCTTCATCAGTTGGGCCACTTGCTGTAGCAAAAGTCTGAATGGTCCAGTTTCTGAATAGCTAAAGAAAACCATCTATTTATGTGTTCCTTGCTATGGATAAATGGATATTTAATTTTTCTATAGCCAAGAAGCTATCCTGTATCATCCTTTCTCCCTAGACTTCTATTTCTGGAAAATTACCACAACGGTGTGAAACTGCAAGGAGTTGCTTCAGGTTCACAGTGAGAGCTCAAAACTTGAGTCATTCTACGTAGATGCCACTGGTATGGAAGATGCTGTAAGAATAGGACACCTTGAATTTGCATTGGTCTAAGTCTTGCTTCCTCTCTCCTTCCTCCCCTTAATTACAAAACACAAATCACTTCACCTCCTCTGGTACAGAACAAATTGACCTCTACTCCCCCCTGGTGGATCATTACAGTATGCTGGGCGAATCACTTCTGAAATCGCCACATGGGCCCTTAAGACTTCATAAATCAAGGGCCACCTCTCGTGAGCCTTACATGTTCTAGTTCAACATACTAATTATTTAGAGCTGAAAAGTAATCTGCCCCCATATTGTGCTAGTACTTTTGGCTTGTGTCTTCCAAGTTGTTCCCTTATTATTCAAATGTAGCATTCTTTATTGTGATTGCCTGGTTACTTGTCTATCTCCCCAAATAGACCATAAACCACAGAAACACAATAATGTTAAGTGATTTTCTTGAGGCCGCATAATCAGGAGAGAATCCCAATATAGAAATCAGGTTTCTCTATTCATGGGCCATTGTGCTGTTCATTCACAGCAATGTTCTGTGTTCTGAAATCTCTTTCTCAGAAGAAGCATTGAAATGACAACACACCAGGGCTCAGAAAACAGATCCTGCTGTCGGCTCAGTCACTTATCTCACCAAGCCCCTAATGTTTCTCATCTGAACACCGATGGTAGTTTCTTCAGACCATTGCTAGGGTTCAGTACGACTTCAAATATCTAGAATTCAACCGGAAAGAATTGCCATTCATCTGCAGTTGTAAGACATAGAGAGAAAGAGAAAAAAGAGAAAGAGGGAACGTTCATCTATTAAACAAATATGTCTTCATTTAACAATTATTCTATTTTTTGTTCACACTGGTGAACAAAAAATACAATGACCTTGACCCTGAGAACTTACGTCTTGATCCTTGTGGGGTCACTGGCCAACGCCTCTCATTGATGATCCCAGATAAACAGATTGGCAGGCCTTTGATCAGCATGCTATTTTGAAGAATTCTCTCATGGATATGTGTTTGTGTGATGGCGTGGGAGAGAATGCTAGTGTAAACTGCCACACTTAAAATTAACATATCTCAAATTCTTGAAACAAACAAAAACAAATAAATAGCAGCAACAAAACAGATTGGGTATGTCCAGCACAGGTGTCCCCTGCCTGTAAATGTGCAGTTTCCCTAAATCAAGCCGTGGTTGCTCTCTGCTGCCAAGATGCCAATGGGAGTGCCCAATTAGTGCCAATTTGTTTCTTGTAATACGGACACCTGTCACCAAAGAGCTTGATAAAAATAACCATCTCAGTCACTGCAGATCCAAACTGGGCTCTAACTAATCAACTAGAGGTAAATAGGAAGCCTTCAAATCCCACTGCAAATTCTCCAAGGGACCCCGTCCCTCTGACTATGGACAAATTTATGCTGCATTGCTGAGTAATGGCTAGACACCAACTGGCAGTTGATTTTGTTTTTTTCTTTAAATGCAAGTTATCAGCCTTTCCTCCCAGTAAGCTACAGGCTTCCCCCTGGCAGTTCAAGACTCATAGTGATAATGGATTATCTTTTCTTTTAATAGCAAACCACCTTCCACTGAGATGGAATGAATGTTGCAGGAGAAGGAGAACAGATTTCACCAAGAAGTCCTTTAACTCTCTTCAGGAAACATCTCTAGTTCAAGCATTTAAAAAACATACAACCTTTAAAAACTAACCAGGTTTCTGCTGCGTGGTTGAGCCAGCCACGAGGGTTGTGCTGGTTACATCTGAATTAGCCCTGCTTGACAATCACTTTCAAACTCTGTTCTACTTCACGCCAGCAGTTTCACTCCCTGGGTGTGCAATCGTATGGGGCAGATGCCTTCGACGGAGCTATCGGACCCAGATTAAGAACATATAGTATACAATAAGCAAATGAGAAGGCAAGCCATTTTTACAGAATCACCCAGGCAGGAAAATCAGCACGTCCTGCTCTTCAATAGTGGGCCCATCTAGCCTACTGCTTTACGGAGAGCAGAAATGCCTGGAATCTAAATCTGCCACAGGAGGGGTTTCTTTGCCTCCTCACGATGCTGTGAGCTGAATGGTAGATTGCATCACCTCCATTGTAAGGCAGCTCTCATTATGAGAAACCAAACATAGAGCCTGGCTCCTAACTGGAGTATTAATAATGAAAATGGATTATGTGCATCCTGTTTGCTAAGCAATTATCCCAAGGCAGGGATTGAGTCCAGATTTTTTGCCTCACTGCCTGAGTGGCAGAATGTGAATAGATAGACAGGTATTTGCATGCAGTGTCTCTGACCTGGAGAAAATGTCAGGAGCTTTATAGACTGCAGAGAGAGCTGCAGATGCATATTCTTTTCAAACATGGCTGGGTTTTGCAGTCTATTCTTGGAAAAAGGCAAAGAAAGGGGGAAAGAGTTGAATTTGCTGTTACTGTTTAAAGATACCCTCCTGAGTCAAGGTGAGAGTTTTATTTTGCCCACCTTAAGTTTTTCATTAACTGGAAGTGACTTCAGCTCCTACCTTCTCAAGGAAATGAAATGAGTTTTATTTAGTTGATGGTGAGGAGTACTTTCTCCAGATGTTTTATAGACCTGGGTCTGATCTGCTTTACCTAGGCACATTTTAATGAGAGGAGGCATTTCTCTAATGCCTCAGATGTGCATTTTCTTCTCCTCCTCTTTCACTTGCTGTGATCCTGCAAGGTGGCAACTGACTTCCTCTCTCTGATGCTCATGCTCTATTTCAGGGCTATATTTCCAGCGTAAAATGAATCCTGCATAGGTGCATGCAGTAATTTAGAATCCTTCAGAGTAAGCACTGCCAACAGCTGTGTCACCTCCAATCTCTGCTCACCACCCTCCTCCTTTGTCTTGCACTCACATGTTAAGTTGAGGGATGGAAAGATGGTAGTGGAAGTTCATGTGGACAAGGCTCATTATTTTCATAGGACCACAGAGAGTAGTCCTATAAGACACAGGCAGGTAGCAGGGGCAGCACACCCCATTCCCATGGGAGAGGTCACTCAAACCCTAACACAGATTTTACACTCAGTTAAAATTGTCTGGGGAATGGATAAACAACTGTAATACATCCATGTGGTAGAATACTACTCAGCAATAAAAAGGAACAAATTACTTATGTATACAACACCATGAAAAATTTATCTAATTCATTATTCTATGTGAAAGAAGTCAAACTCGAAAGACTACATACTGTACGATTCCATACTGGAAAGGTAAAGCTATAGGGGCCAAAAACAGATGAACAGTTTCAAAGACTGGAAGTAGAGGGAGAGGCTGACTTAATAGGATGACCAAATCATCTTCATTTGCTTAGAACTGTCCCAGTTTTAGCTCAGAATGTCTCCATCCCGGAAACCCCTCAGTCCTAGACAAATTGGGACAGCTGGTCACCCTGGAACTTGACTACAAAGGGACACAGAGAACTTTTGAAGGGGATAAAACTGTGTTTTTAAAGCTCACAGAACTGTACACTTATTTAAAAGGGTGAATTTTATTCTGTGTAAATTATAACTTAATAAGTGACTGGGAAGAATTGTCTGTGTCCTGTGTCTCTCTGCTGGGCAGTGGGCTCTCTTATGTGCAGGGATTTCATGTGTCCCATGCCACTGCCCCCCTGGCACCTAGTGCTGTGCCTAGCATGGCATAATTTGCTAAAAGCATGCATCATGCTCATTTCCCTCAGACGCCACCCGTCCTATCAACACCAATGGAGTCTTGAAACAATCCAGTGGTGTCTGAACATGACACTTTCTTCCTGGAAATGCTCGAATTAAGGTTTTCTCTATTTCTTTTAGGTTGTGAGTTGATTGACATGCCCTCAATGTGATATAACTATAGTCATCCGTGTTTTCTAAATATATTGAACATAACAAATTCCTGGAATGTTTAAAAAAAAAAAAATTCCTGGAACCCTACCCAGGTTGACCACAGCTGAACTTCCAGGGGAATGGCCTGGGAATTTATATATTTTAAAAGTGTCCCAGATGATTCTTGTGATCAAATAAGGAAAGCAGAAAGAAAGAAAACTGTGGTGTCAGAAAGACCTCACCACTGGCCTTTAGGGCTGGTCAACACATCTCACATGTGATCCTTCTATCAGAGTGTTTCCCTTGAGGAATCATTCATTCATTGATTCCATCTGAGAACTATTTATTGAGCAACTACTCTAATACTACAGCCTGAAAACAGGACAAACAAATACTCAAGATAAGTTCAAACACTGCTAGGTGATGTGAAGGAACTGCCACAGGGCCAGGTACCACTTCAACAGAACAGTCAGGAAGGATGCAGTGCTTGTTGATTTTTGGCTCTAACCTCATGCTGGTTTCCCATGGGGAGTGTAGTTGGAACGCCACAAACATGTTCCCATCCCAGCATTGCCAAAAACATCTGCCACAGACTAGCCTCAGTGTCTGCAAACATGAAAGGAAAGACCTAGACGTTGATCCCCAAGGTCCTCTTCTAGGCCTGACATTGTATGTTTCTGGAGTTTATGATTGCAATCAAATAAAACTAATCTGATACATATTTAATGATATACATAATTGTTATTATGCTGCATGATAATTAGCTATCAATGGTAAGCAGTTCACAGAAATGACTGTAATTAGTATTTCTTATACACAGTCGACCCAAGTTTGGGGTTTTTCTCTCGTCTCACTTTTTTATTCTGTAATTAGCATCAGAGTTCTCTGTTCTTCTACACTATGTATAATTCCAGGATAATCCATGTCCTTCTCTCACACACAAACACTTAGGGATATTGACACTTGAAAACATCAAGGCCCAGAATATTCTCTTCAGAAGCTAACCAATCCTGAGAGTGCTATGTTACTGCTTTCCCTGCTACCTCCAGGAGACCTTCCAGATACTGCTTTCTTGGCCAGCTGTGGTGGCTCATGCCTATAATCCCAGCACTTTGGGAGGCTGAGGGGGGCAGATCACTTGAGGTCAGGAGTTCCAGACCAGCCTGGCCAACGTCGTAAAACCCCATCTCTACCAAAAAATACAAAAATTAGCCAGGTGTGGTGGGGTGTGCCTGTATAGTGCCAGCTACTTGGAAGGCTGAGGTGGGAGAATCGCTTGAACCCTGGAGGTGGAGGTTGCAGTGAGTGGAGATTGCACCACTGCTCTTCAGCCTGGGCAACAGAGCAAGACCCTGCCTCGAAAAAAAAAAAAAAAAGAAAAGATGTTGCCTTCTCTTAGCTTCCTCCTCTGCTGTCTCGGGTGCAGCAAGGACCTAAAGGAACTGCAAAAAGTTTAGACAATCAGAATTTTTCCGTGAAGGAATGGGAAATCCAACAGGAGAGACAATACATGAGGATGGACCCAACGTCTTTGTTTCTGAGACTCTGGCAGCAGAAGGGAAGGTGCGTTCGTTTCCAAGGCTTCCACGACAAAACACCACAGATGAGGTGGCTTAAACAACAGAAACTTATTCTCTCACAATTCTGGAGGCGAAATATCTGAGATCAAGATGTCAGCAGGTTTGGTTTTCTCTGAGGCTCCTGTCCCTGACTTGCAGATGGCTGTCTTCTCACTGTGTCCTCACATGGTCTTCTGCTATGCACACACATGTCTGGTGTGTGTGTCTCTCTCTAGGTCCAAATTTCCTCATTTTGTATGGATACCAGTCATATATGATTGGGGCCCACCTCAAAGCCCTCATTTAACTTAATCATCTCTTTGAAGACCTCATCTCCAAATATGCTTACCTTCTATAAGGTACTGGAGGTTAGGACTTCAACCTCTGAATGGGTACAGGAACGTAATGCAGCCCCTAATAGAAGGGAAACTGTGAGGAAGAGCTAACTCTCCAAATACACAAAATCCAGGCTCTCTCCAGGTCTAACAACTTCCAGAGCTTCCTCTCTGAGACTCCTTAACGCTAAAGCCATGCTCTCAGCTAATGACTAGTATCTAGCCACTTTGAACAAAATCTCCCTTTCCACAAGCAAGAATGAAAGTCTTAAAAGATGTAAATACCTGGGAAAGTGAGCATTTGAGTGAGAAATAATTTCTGACAATTTGTCAAGACTCTTTCCTGTTATGATAAGGGGAGGGCAGGAGGCTGAGGGTAAACTTTGGGAACTTTGTGGTTGCTGGGCAGTCCCCATTGGTCTTCTATGCTGGCCAGTTGGTGGCTGGATGGATAGGATTGTGGTCAGCTGAGTGAGCCAGCATACTTTGGGCCCCAGTGAGCTTGCAGATTCTTGCTTCCGCTGCATTCTCTGTACTTGCCTCCCACCTCCATCCTCCCTGCCTTCTGAAAGCCAAACTACGATTCTAATTGTGAGATCTGAAAACAGAAACTTCAGAATGATAGAAACTTGCTAGAAAAGCTTTAGTAATAACAGTGGCAATGGGGAAAAGCCCCAAAACCTCCTAAGATAGTTTTCTGAGGGCAAAGAGCAGCAATGTGGACTCCTAACAGGCCACATGTCTTTCTCTCATCCTGCCCAGCCCCTCACACAGCAGAAGAGGCATAAAAGCACTTGGTCAGGAGTAAAAATAGAAACGGACACAAAGAAAAGCAGACCCAGGGACAGAATGGAAAAACTATGAATATATAATTCTGGAAAAGAATTTTACTTTAACTTGGTGTTTTCACATGATAGGCCTTCTCTATTCTCTTTCTAAAATCTCGATCTAAGGACAAGATGCCCACGTTTCAATCTTCCTTCCCTATTACCATGTCAATCAACTGGTCATATAACCTCGCTTGGTGTGGATTCTGTATCCTTAACTTAAAGGGCTTAGGAAACACCATCTCTGATCCTGCTTAGATATTTTCTTCTGCAAATATATTTTGACAAAACAAGACTGATCCAATTAATTAACAGGGCAAGACTTAGTTACTGTTGTACCTCTTTGGTTAGATGTCTCAGCTAACCTATATGTACTAAAATTTCATTCTGTTTCTGATGAAACTTGTAATTTACTCATCAATAAAATGGGGATAATATTTGTCTCACTGGGCCTTGTGAGAATTTGATCATATACAGGATGTGAAGGAGATAATGGCTGCTGCATAATAGATGCTGGGTGTTAGTACTTATAAGCCCTGGTAACCCCCTTTGCGTCTGGCTTGGTTGATCTGCAGTAAATATTTGACTGCATATTTGACTACTTGTGAAAGTAAGTTAGAGACACCACTTGGGGAAGAACTAAACACAAATACAAACCAAAGGGACTAAAAAGTATCAAAAATAGCAGAGAAAGAGTTATCTGTCATTTTTCTCTCTGAAACAATGCTCAGTCCTAAGCGCACAAACCCGGGATTTCCATGAACATACATTCTATTGGTCATATTTTAACCTGTTTGAGGCATAACCTTGAGAACCTCAATGGAACATGAGGGTCTTGGAAGGGCCAAGGCCTAGAACAGATGGTCCAGGTGATTCTCAGTAATATTGGGAATAGAACTGTGCACAGAGGTGGGCCGAAAATGAAATCAGCAGCAGCGCTGGGGGCACTATTGAGCCCTTAAATGCTTTATTAGTTATTTCATTTTATCAGCACGACTCTTAGATGTGATACTGATAGTCCCATTTTTTTCTGATAAAGAAACTGTAGTCATGAGAGGCTAAGAATCTTGCCCAAGGTCACAGGAGTAGTGAACAGTCGTTCCTGGATTTGAATGCAAGACCGCTTTCCTCCAAAGCCCTTGTACACTCCACCTCAGTGGCGGACAATCCCGGAGCAGGCTCCCTTCAGAATGAGAGACCCACATTAGAGACACTGGCCAGGTGGGAACTGAGGGACCAAGGCATTAATCTAGGGTCAAGACAAAACTCCAGAGGTAGATAAAAGCCAGGCAAAATAAACAAGGAGAGTGCCCTGACAGGTTGCCAAGGTGGATCTCAGGCACAGAGAACAAGGCCGAGTTCCCAAGTGTAGATCGGGGCATAGGGAGAATCTACGGACAAGGCAGAAATTTTATCTTAAGAATTAAGATGAAAGGTCTGAGGCAAATAAGTGGCCCAAATGACTCAATGGTCCAGCATATTGGGTAGAAGTCCAAGATTGTAATTTCTCCTAGAACCTGGAGTGGGGCTGAATCTACAAAAGGATGGGAGAAGGAGAAGGAGGCCAAGGGAGACAGAAATGTTCCGGCTCACTGGATGTGTTGGTGATCAGACCAGACATGTTTCCCAGAGGATTCAAGTAACCAGCTTTGGTGCCCTCTGTTGTCACTGATGTTATCTACAAGACTCAGGAAGTTTGTGCATATGGCAGACAATTCCCCAAGACAAGTCTGTGGACATTCTTTGTGTTAATAAGGACTTTATTTTGTTTATTTTTTTATTTGTTTTTTGAGATGGAGTTTCACTCTTGTTGTCCAGGCTGGAGTGCAATGGTGCGATCTCGGCTCACTGCAACCTCTACCTCCTGGGTTCAAGCGACTCTCCTGCCTCAGCCTCCCGAGTAGCTGGGATTACAGACATGCACCACCATGCCCAGCTAATTTTGTATTTTTTAGTAGAGACGGGGTTTCTCCAGGTTGGCCAGGCTAGTCTTGAACTCCTGACCTCAGGTGATCCGCCTGCCTCAGCCTCCCAAAGTGCTGGGATTACAGGCATGAGCCACCATGCCAGGCCTTTTTTTTTTTTTTTTTTTATAAACAGAATTTTGCTCTTGTCACCAGGCTGGAGTACAATGGTGCGATCTCAGCTCACTGCAACTAAAGAGGACTCTCTAAACAGCCTCATTGAAATCTCAGTTTCCTAGTATTACACGTAACTAAAACTGAGCCTTCTTAATGCCATCTCCGCGTGAGTATCCTACAAAAAATAAAAACTGACATTCATATGAGCATTGACAAGTAATTTAAATATTTACTAAAATCTCTGAGGCACCAAAGAAGCATATTACATTTTATGATACAAAAAAATGCCAGTGATCTTCTTCAGTTATTTTTCTCCCCAAAGTTCCACTCATTACTGCTATTGCTTGCCGTTTCCCAAAAATTACTTCACTCTTTCTCTTCAACTATCTAAAAAATCCCCACCCATGACAGAAAGCAGAAGTAAGAAAGCTACAATTAATATGTACCATTCGATATCCTATCACAGACTTTCTGGATGAATTGTAAACAGAAAACCAGTGTTAAGAGTGCCGTTGGCTATTGTTTGTTGCTTGCTTTGCTATTTGTATTAATACTTTCCAAGTGTCTCCTTCCCATCGCCACCAGCGGGATACACTCATTCATTCTATCAACCAAAATTCAAGACTTGATTTCGCACAGTGCATAGTGAAGTAAGAGACATATAGGACATAAGTCTTGCCCTCAAATAACCTAGGATTGAATTAGGGCAATAGAGCATACACCCAAATTACTACAATAGAGTAATAGTATTAAGTGGCTGATACCCCAGAAATTCTGGGAGATGAACTGACACAAATCATACAGTGTAATTACTGCTTTCTTCCACCTCTCTCACTAAGACACAACCCCCAGCTTCTTCTCTGGTCACATGATCCAGACAGATTTCTCCATAACATTAGCTTAAAGGAAAATACAATCAGATCAACAAGGACCTAAGTTCTAGACTGAAAGAAAAAGAATGCACTAAAAGAGAAAGTGGAGTGCTTGTAGAATGAAAGAACAATCTGACAGATGCTTTGTGGGGGCATAACCTAGAACCCATAAGAATTTTGTTATCAGTAGATCTTAGTGATCTAAACTGTACAGTGACTATCACAAAGATAATTTCTAAAAAAAAATCTGATTATGTCTTATTTGAAATATCTCATCACTTTTGAGATTTTCCCTTGTCCTCTGATTATGACTCACAAGTTCATTTTTGAGTAAACTCCTACCTATCTCTCCAGCCACATATCATACTCCTCCTCATGCCTGTACATTCTCTGCTTCAATCTGACTTTACCATTTGTAGTAATGGGTAATACCTGCATCCCAAGACTACCTCCCTTCATATCCTTATATAACCCTATAATTGCATTTTCCCAAGTTATTCAACTACCAGACAATAAGCAGACACAGGCCAGGGTCTACCATATTCACCATTGCATCCCTAGATCCTTTCTCAATGCCAGGCAAATAGTAAATATTTAATGAACATTGCCTGAATGACTAACTGAAAACATAAGGAAATCATTGCCTGTCTTGAGTTGGGTTCCCTGAAACCATACTCTGAGATGGAGTTTTGAATTAGGTTTACTGGGGAATAACTGAAGTAGGACAGTGCAGAGGGAGAAGTGGAATTGCACTGTGGACTCCATAAGGAGCTCTGAAGCTGAAGTGACCCTTCAGACTTGTCTCTATTGTGACACAAAGGCCAGGCCCTTATACCCCTAATGAGCTGATTATCAAAAGCTGGTGCCCCGAGGGAGAAGTTGTCAAGTTGGGTAATTTAGGTCCCTTGAACAGGGGAAACTCCTTGAAAAGGACTCAGCCATCAGCCGTTAGCATCCAAGCCTGCTGGCAGCTAGAGAAATGAGTGTCTTGATCCTGAAGGGGAATTTGAACAACGCACTACAGTGTCTACGGCATTTCCCTTTAGCCAACAGCACACAGCATGCATGCCTCAATTGGCTAAACTCTAGAAATAGCTCCCTGCTTTGAAGTCCATTTAATTAACAACCCCCAGTGCTCAACCACTGGTGGAGTGATCATCAATACTGCCACCATCACAATCAAGGATCCATTCAGTGAGTTTTGCAGAGCACCTATTATGTGCTGGGCATTATTCTAAGTATAAGGGATTCAGCAGTACATCAAACAGGCAAAAGGTCCTGCCTTCATTGAGCTTTCATTCTAGAAGAGAGACAATTAGTAAAGATAAAATATGCAGTTGAGGGTGATAAGTGCTAAGAAAACAGTAAAGAAGAGACAGGAAATAGGGAGTGCCAGGATTTGGGAGAGGATGGGTGTTGGGATAGTAAATAGGGAAGGCCTCACTAAGAAGGAACATTTAAGTAAAGCCACTTAGATATTTGAGGGAAGAGTTTTCTAAGCATTGAGAGGAACTTTCATCAAGGCCTTGGATGGGAGCAAACCTGTATGTTAGAAGATAGCCCAGAGGCCAATGTGCCTGGAAAGGAGAGAAGGAGGGAGAGCCCAACGGTAGATGAGGCCAGAGAGAAGTGGGTAGCAACGTCCAGGCCATGATAAAAACTGTGTCTTATCCTGTCAGTGAGCTGTGAGGCCAGGGAAAATTTGAAAAGAAGAATAACAAGATCTGACTCACATTTTCAAAGACTACTCTGATTGCTACTGAAAATAGGTATTTGCCATTGAAATAGGTATTTGCTGTTGCTATTGAAAACAGGAACAAACAGATGCAGGAAGTCTAGTTAAGAGGCTATTAATATATTCCAGACACCAAATGATGGGAACTTGGGCCAAGTAATAGTGGTGAAGATGTTGTGAAGTGTTTAGATTCTGGAAATATTAAGATAGGACTGACAGCATTTGCTGGCAGGCCAGATATAGGTTATGAGAAGAAGATTGGAGTCAAGGATTTCAGTCTGAGCAAGTGAATGGACACAGTTGTCATTGATTGAGATGAGATAAAGCATCTTGGTGAGGGAAGCAGATTTTGGGGAAGATGATTAGGAGTTCAGTGTTGGCCGTCTTAAGTTGGGGATGGCCGTTGGACATCTGAGTGGAGATGTTGAGTATATGTGAGGTACAGGGAAGCAGTCCAGGATGGAGATATAAACAATGAGAGCCATCTACACACAGATGGCTTTTTAAAGCCATGGGAATAGATGAAATCACCAGGAAAGTGAGAGGAGGAGAGAGGGGAAGGGAGGGGAGGAAAGGGGAGGAAAGGGGAGGAGAGGGGCGGTGAGGAAGGGGAGCAGAGGGAAGGAGAGGAGAGTTTTGAAGACTGAGTCCTGGGGCACTGCACGAACAGTCTTTCAATGCCTCCCACACCCTCACACTTCATTCTCCTGCTGTACCATCATAAGTTGCATTGGACTGAAATGCTTCCTCACCATACTTGGCATGGCGAAAAGAACTTGGGCTTGAGAATTTGGGACACACCTATGGTAGAATACAATCTCTGGTATTCACTACAGTAATTGAATTACTGGTTCCAAGTCTTCTCTTTCCCACAGAAGTATCATATACTCATTCCTTTGTCACGACCCAGTGATAGGAGGCATGTACTTCCCTGCTCCCTCAGCCTTGGCCACATGACTTGCTTTGTCCAACGAGATTTTAGTGGCCATGATGCAAGCAGAGGTTTGCAATGTGCTTGTGTGATTGGGTTTACCTGCTTCCATTTCTGCCATTCCCATGAGAATAAGTAGTTTTGGTAGCACACACATCCAGCCTGGGATTCAGAATCAGATATATGGAACAAAGCCACCCCAGACGCCTCACAGACAACTAAGAAATAAAACGTTTATTGTTTATGCCACTGTGATTTTGTAACTGCTAGTTATGTAGAAATAGCTGACTGATACAGTACTGACTTACCAGCTGGGTAAGTTTGTAGCCTTTGTTCCTTCATCTACCCAGAGAGATATGAATATGCCCTCTCTCTGAGTTGTAATAAAGATGAAGTAATGTAGCATATGCAAAATTCCTGACATAGTGCCTGGTGCAATATAGATGCATGTTAAAAGTTAATTAGCACCTTCCGATTCCTCCCCTCCACAGTCAATGGTCAGCAATGACTCTCCACCCATAGGTTTCAAGAGCAATAATATTTTTGTCAAAGAAAGGTTACCCCTACCAAAGAGAAGGAGTGGGTGTCCAAGTTGCTTTTGCCAATTGCCTTTATCATTTGGAATTTTAACACAAGCTATAGCAATGCACTTTCTTAGGTTTCCTGATAAACAACTAGAGCCTGAAAAGCCAGCAAATTCAGTTTCATCATTTCATCATGTGACTCACTATCTTTAGAAATATAAGCCCCTTTCAGCAGTGCACTTAGGATACCCTATGTCCCTTGAGAAATAACTGGCTTTTGTTTATGATGAGCCAGAATGCATGCACATGTGCACACACTACGCCATACATACTGCCCTTTATCATTCCAGGCTTTTGTTCATCAAAATAATAGCAAGTAGTGGCATAAAGCCATTTTCTGAGAAATAATTCATTATAAACAAAATCATCCAAATGCCAGTTCTTCTGACCAGAATGACCTTCAACAGGATGGCTTCTGTAGACTCACCTGCAGCAGTCGGTGGCAGTAACATAACATTAAGTCCAACAATGCTATTGCCTCACCAGGTTGTCACTAGCTTTGGCTAATTCTTTTCATGCCTTTACTGACCTTTAATCCTTACAATCAGAATACAAATAGTTCAGCAGCTCAAGTAGTGTTCTTTGAGGCTGTGGTGATGAGCTGAATAACACCTCCCTAAATGCCCCCACCTCCTTAGGGAAAGCGAGAAGAAACAGTCTAAGCAAGGCCATGGGGGTGTCTTTGTATAGATCTGGGGCAGCTGGACCACAGAAAAATTTAATCAACTACAGGAAAAAAAAAAAAAAGGTTTTTTACAGGTGTGAATCCCAGTCCACAAAAACAGGATGTGTGAGACATGTCCATTTCTTTGTTTTCTTGAATACACACAGTGTGGCAAGCAATTAGTCCAGCCAATATTGGACCCCAGGATTGGGATAAGTTCTTGGGGTATTACCTAAGGCCAAGACATCAGGAAGATTCTTCCTGATATGGGTCCATGCTAGGTACCACCAGACTGCCCACTGTACCAGCGTTTATTCCCTTGAAGCATTTGTTCTCAGTTGCCATACATACATGATGTCTTGGAGTCTTTACTGAGGCTGGCACCCCAGTGCCTGGGACCAGCCTTCCAAAGCACATCATAGTTTGCTCTGAGGTTGGCCACAAAGCAGGCATGAGTCCCACACTCCTCTCATGTCACTCCCACAGTTGTTTCTTAGCCTGACCTCTGCCCTCTCTCTTTAGTATCTCAGCAAAGTTTGCCCTCTCTTCTGCCAAGTGTTCTCAAAGACTTCCTCTCTTTTCTGACTGCCCTAAGAGTGCTTAGAAACTCTTCAAAACATTTTGACTTTTGAAAATAAATAAGAGAAAAGTAACTTCTACTTTTAGTAGAAAATTATGTGTGCAGGTTTGGGTTGATGGTGAGAAAAACACACACACACACACACACACACAAATTAACATCCCAGAATATTACCCTGCCATAGGTTGATTATTGCATTATTTCTAGAACAGTTGCTTCCTTTCAAGAAGGAATAAAGTGGTGGTTAAGTTGTGAACATATGGGAGTGAAAAAGAAAAACTAGATGTAGAACCTGTACCCGAAATCAAACATTAGGGGTTGCCTCAGCCTGACTTTTCCAGAAAGTAGATCCTGAGGCAAAGACTTGGACTGATAATGTACTGGGAAATCCATGCCCAGGAGCCAGGGTGAGGGGCATGGGGAGTGGAGCAGGGAAGGAGGCAGAACCAGTATGAGCCAATATTGAGCTGGGCTGGTCACCTCTAAGTTATGTCTGAGGGTGCAACCTCACTGGAGCATCCTCTAGGAGGTAGAATAAACATCTCAGCAGCATCCACCTTACTGGAGGGAAAGAAGGGGAAATATCCACCACTTGCCATCGCTCACAGATCAAAACTCGCCCCATAATGTTGCTGTGGTCTGAATGTTTGTGTTTTCCCCCAGATTCATATGTTAAAACCTAATCCCTAATGTAATGCTTTTAAGGAGGTGGAGACTTTGGGAGGCGATTAGGTTATAAGGGCTCATAAGGGATTTGTGTCTTATAAAAAAGGCCTCAGAGACCTGTCTTTCCCCTTCCACTATGTGGAGACTTAGCTGGAAGGCACCATCTATGAACCAGAAAGCAGGTTCTTACCAGACACCAGATCTATCAGCACCTTGATCTTGGACTTCCCAGCCTCCAGAACTGTGAGAAAATAATTTCTGTTCTTTATAAGCCACCCAGTCTATGGTATTTTGTTACAGCAGCTTGAGCAAATTAAGACAGGCATGTAACTCCTCTACTATTCCAGTTATATGTGCCTAGGTGACAAGCACAGTACTGCAGGTGTCCACACCTCAATGTCAACTGAGAAGCACTGGGGCTGGGACCAAGAGGCTTCCAGGTAGCACGTGTGTAAAGTTGCTTGGAACCCACAAAGCTGGTCATCTCAGAGACATCTGGAATTGGAAGCAGATGAAGCCAGGAGCATATGAAGGATTCCTGAAGGGGTGTGTGATAATGCGTGTAATGCGTGAATGTGCACTAAAAGGCACTATAAATGAGCTTTTAGCAAGCATACTAGGAAAGCTTTGTTAAATATGCAATATATTTTATATAAATTATATACACAGTATATAATTTGTGTATGCAAATTATATATACTATGTATATAATTTACATAAAATATATACACAGTATATAATTTGTGCATGCAAATTATATATACTGTGTATATAATTTAAAATATATTGCATATTTAACAGTGAGCAATAAAACAGCAAAATATGCAATATAATTTATATAAAATATATTGCATATTTTGCTGAACACAATATATAATTTATACACTTATTTTGCTCATTGTTAAATTATATATACAATATATAATTTATATAATATATATAAACAAAATAATGTGTAAAAATAAATACAGTATATAATATGTAATTACAAACATTTTATTAATATATTTATATACATATAAAACATTCTAAATCTGAATTAGCATTGTCCTTATCAAAGTTGCCATTCATTCATTTGCTCATTCATAAGTATTTGTTGGGTTAACAGGCTAACACTGAGCAAAACAGGTAAATTCCCTGTTCAAGGATGATGTAATTTAAAAAAATATTTGTGAAACTTTTAAAATCATCTAAAAAGTCAGCACTGAATTCTTTTAATATCTTTAATTATCTCAAATTATTCTTTTTATGGATTCATTTGATTTGGGAATTACCAGCAACCAAAACATTCAGATCAAGAAATGGTCGACCTGGGTAATAAAGTGATTGGTCAAGGGCTAATATAAAAAATGAGACTATATTTCTTGTAGGTGTGTCTAGAAAATGCAAGTGTTATTAGATGGAGTGTGTACATTTTTTAAAGTAGATTTTACTTATATCTTCTGAAACTACCTTTTTTTAATGTGAGAAGCATTAGTTTGGAAGAGACAGCAAAATAAGTGCTAAGTTGCTTCTTTGTAATCTTCCCTCTTTTTCTATGACATATCAGGAAGCTATGACAATCCTAAAAATGCTGACATTTTTCTCAAGAATGATGATAGAAATAAAAAAGATTTCTTCTCCTTGCTCAGAAAGTATACAAGCAACTCTGTAGTCTCCTTCTAAAATGGAGAATTGCTTGAATTGGAGACTCCAAGTGAATGCTCACCATCTTTGCATGTACATACACAAAAATTAGCAGAGATAATCTAGCCTATCCCCTCCCTAAAACTCTAAAATTTAACAATTGTATCCAGTGTATATTTTTTGCTCATCAATCATTCTATTGGTCTGTTCCACAAATAGCAAGATTCACTTCAAATAATCTCCAAACTTGCATGCTCCCATTCTACAAATGAGGAAACTGAGGCCCAGAGAGATTAATCTTAACTAGCATTACTCCATTAATTAATGACTGCAGGCAGTCTGTAATGCAAGGATCTGACTCCTCAGACTGGGATTTTTTCCTATGTATAATCCCTCACAAAGGGGACATTAAAAGTAGCTCAAATGTATTTTAACTATTTCCTCCTTTGCCATACAAGGCCATCTCTTTTATTATGGAACACAATTCAACTCAGCCTCAAGTTTGCTTATGCCCATTATTTCATTGTTCAGCCAAACAAAAAATAATCCAGTTCTTTAGAAAAATAATCTAGGTTATTTAGGAAAAACTACTTATCATAAATTTTTACCCAGACATACGATTCAAGACCTCAGCTCCGTATGCCACTGCCACCCTAACAGCTTCCACAACCAGAGTATTGGCATGAAAAATATTATACCAAGTGTGGTTTTCTCTTTGAATATATTAATATTTTTATATGAAAAATAGCTTATACTCTTCTAAACCTCCATTCATTGACGTATTTAAATATTTGGTAAGATCCTACTTAATGTGGCAGACTCTGTTCTGATCAAAATATTATAAACATCTCAAGTCACAAAATATAGTTCTGCAACATTGTTTCAAATGGCTGCATGATATTTCATTAGCTATTTCCAAAGTGTATTTAACGTGTTCCCTGTTATTGAGGAGTGAGATCCTGATAGTCTACCATTCCATAAGTCATCCATGAGGATGATGGCATCTCCGAGCAGTCTTGTCTACTACATCAAAATGCTCCAGCACCTCTTATCATATATCCCCTAACTTAATTTGATCAAATTTGGAAGAAAGTTATGGAACAACAATAGGCCTTCACCTTTTTCTAAGTGAAGAAACAGAGGTGTTCATTATTTCTTCAGTCAGTCGTTCAACCAGAATTCATCAAGGCCCTCTTTCAGGTCAAGTGATGTGATGCAGCTAGCAATACAAGGCTACATGAGGCAAAAACACCTCACGAGGGACTATCACGATCACAGGACAAACTTTTCCTGTAGTTAGACAGTTATCCTCCAGCTGAACCAGAGCAGAGACTAAGCCAGCTTTACCAATTCCTGGTACAGAATGTAACTCCAATTTGTATATCTTACTCCTGCACAGCTCTTTTCATTTGGTTTTGGGACTTGTATTAGTTATCCATTGCTGTATAACAAATTACCCCCAAAATTAAGCAGCTTGAAATATCAGACATTTATCATTTCACAGCTCCTGTGGGTCAGGTACCTGGAGTGGCTTAGCTGATAGTTGAGGCTCAGAGTCCTTATGGCTGGATATGTATCATCTGAAGGATTGACTGGGGCTGGACAACCCACTTCCAAGAGGGCTCATTCACATGACTGCAGGGAGTCTCATTTCCTTTCTGATTTTGGCAGGAGACCTTTGTTCCTTGCCAAGTGGACTTCAGAGGGCTGCTTGAATGTTTTCATGACATGGCAGGTGGCTTCCCCCTGAGTCAGTGGTCCAAGAGAGAAAAAGATAGCATCCATTAAGCCCTTTATGACCTGGCCTTGCAAGTCCAATCACTTCTGCTGTATGTTATTCGTCATCTAGACCAACTCTGGTACAATATGGGAGGAGACTACACGAGGGTGTGAATACTAGGAGGAAGGGCTCATCGGGACCCATCTTGGAGGCTGGCTTAGATTTTTAGCAATTTTTAAATCCCAGGTAGCCTAAAAACTCAGAGAAAAATGTTAAAGAATATTATATTTATTTTAGTGGCATATTTCATAGGAAGCTCACCAAGTAGTTAAAAACTCTCCCTAGCTCCATGAGAGACCATAGAATAAAAACTATAAAGCAAGAGAGGAACTTTGAGACTATTTTCCTAGTCTATGAATTTGATGCGTCTTTTAGGGAACTTGATGAGGTGAAAAACTTTAAAAAAAAAAAAAAAAAGAAGAAGAAGAAATTATACCAACCACTTCTCTAAATAGAACTGGAGACAGACTATCTCTTTAAAAAGATTTTCTTTATTACAGAAAAAAGTTGCTGTTTCATAAGTGTAAGGCGAGCAGATACCCAGAGCCCTGGAAAAAAATGTGTAACAGATCCCTTGTTTCTTGTGTGCCTTCCAAGACTGCCTGTCCCAATCAATATCCCTTGCTATGCAGAGCTCTAGGGAGGGTGACACATATTGCCTAGAGATTCTGGGGCCTTCCTGAAAAAATCTATCAAAATCCTAACCCCTTTCCCGAAAAGTGATGGAAACCTGTCTAGATAGAATAAGTGATTTTGACAAAGACCCAATAGTAAGAAGGGCAATGGGGTTCCAGAAGCACAATGACCATGACGGCATACCCCAGTACCAGGCTGGCAAGAAGCAGTGTGGGGCCTGAGTCTCTGTCTGCCAGGTGGAAGCCCTGAACGTTATCTGTATAGTGTAATGGACAGGGAATACACAGTGCTCCAAGGGCAAGGCTCTTACCTTGGGAAAATGAGTGAGGAGTGAATCAGCAGAGTGTTGAGCACCCAGAGCAATCATTTGAGGGAGTCCAACCCCAGGGAGTACAATTGTCTCCTGGAGAGACAATCCACAGGTTTGTCCAGACAAGTACTGCCGGAAGCCAACCACATGGTGTCTGAGAATTAAGGTAGAAAACAGAGATAGGAGGTGGCGAGAGACTGACTCTTAGCAGAGTTTAAAGCTCAGGATCCAGTCACAACTGAAGCCTAGGATTTACCATCAAGAATGAGTGTCTGAGTTGGTTTTCTTTCTTGTTTTCCTCTTTTTGGAACTCAGGTCCACGGAATTGGATTAATTGTAGTCCTTGGTTCATGACAACTGTTAGTCCAAGGAAAATTCTGTTTTAATTATTTTAACAATATAATGAAAACCCATAATCCTTTATCCCAAGCAGGAATTATAACCTAATAGCCATATTAGGGGTTGAACTGTGTACTCCTAAAATTCATATGTTGAAGTCCTAGCCCCCAGTACCTCAGAATGTGACCTTATTTGGAAATAAAAGCATTACAGATATAATTAGCTAAGAGGAGGTCATTAAGGCTGTAATGCAATATGTTGGGTTTCTCTGTAAAAAGGGGAAATGTGAACAGAGACAAAATTTCATAGAAGCAAAATGATATGAAGAGATGCAGGGACAAGACAGCCATCTACAAGCCAAGGAGAGGGGCCTGGAACAAATCCCTCCCTCACAGCCCTCACAGAAACCAGCCTTGATTTTGAATTTCTAGCTTCCAGAGTTGTGAGACAATACATTTCTGCTGTTTAAGCCACACTCTGTTTGAGGTAATTTTTTTTAATGGCAGACCTGGTAAACTAGTATAATTAGTAACTTACATTTCCCCACAGGTTCCTCTTATCCCATTCTCCTGCTTCCCTTTAAAATTGACATGGCCCAAAATTTGCACTTATTATTTATCATTGTCTTCCTTTATTACTATTCATTTTACACACACACACACACACAGAGACACACAATTTGTTATTTAAGTATATTTGGTTTCTGAATTCTATAAAAAGGGCAAAAGGGCTTTACTGCACATGCTGTGTTCTGGGACTTACTTTTATGATTCAAAATTATTTACAACGATTATGTGTTGTGTGTGGCTATAGTTCATTCATTTTCACTCTGATTAATATTCCATGGGGTGATGACAACACAATTTTCTTATTGGTAGCAAAGAATGGAAAACCTTCACAAAGGCGCCTCTGAAAAGCTGTCTCATGGACTCACGCCATGAAGTCGTACCCCAAAACAATCTATTTCTGATGTCAGTTGTGGCATCTTCATCCTTACGAAGTTGGGTCTGTAGTTCTGTTGTTGGGTTTCTTATTTAAACGTAACAAGACAGAAGAAGCAACAGGAATTCCTGGAACAGGGTTGGCCGAGGGAGGGGGAAGACTTAAGGGAAAATTTCAGCAGACGCTGTGAATAAGATAGCCTAGTATCCCTTCCTTTCTTCCTTAGCTTGTCTCCACAGTAAAGCTAAACTCTGGAATAAAATCCAGTGGTCTCATGACATACCCCACAATAGCACAATCACAGGCAAGGGATGGCTCCCATGCTCTGCCCAGCTCCCATCTGTGGGTTGAAGTTTTATTCTTCTTCAGAAGGAAGGGTGTGTGGCTAAGGAAGTGACTTTGAGACTTTCTCAGTTTAGTGGATGGCCAGCTGAATAAGTGTTTCCGTATTGTTACATAACAGTACATATGGACTTGAAAATATTATTTTTGTTCAGCTCAAATCAATGCAACCCTATATCCTGTGCAATTAACATTTTGGACCTCACTAAATATATCATGGCAGAGTTTTGCTGTGCTCATCTTCCCATGAACTAGGACTGGCCAGGTGACAGAATTCTGATCAATCAGACCTGAACATGAGTCTGCTAGTGATGTTGGGAGAAAGTTTTTGTTCTTCTAAAAAAAACAAAAAAAAAAAGCATTCACAGCTGCTATCACATCCTCCCTCCCTCGGCCCTTTTATAGCAGCCTTAAAAGAGGATTTGCTGCCGGTAGCTATGGTGGCCAACTCACCACCAAAGGCGAACAGATAAGAAAACTGCAGAAGCAGCAGTCCTGACATAATTGAGCCACTGAACTGAAGCCAGCAGCTGCCTACCCCCAGAATTCACATTATGCAAGAAAAATAAACATTTATATATTTAAGTCACTGTTAGTCAGAGTTTCTGTTACTTGCAGCCAAAAACATTACTGAGTAACACAGAGATGGACTAGATTTTCTGCTGAAGTGGGTGTAAAAGGGTTTGAGAATTGCATGTTGGAACTCTACTTGTGGAGGAGAAACTATTTGAATATTCAAACCACTAAATATAAAGTTAAACATCCCAAGCACTTATAGATGGGTAAACTGAGGCTCAAGGAAGGAAAGTGATTTGCCCTGTGGTTTCCTAAGTATGGCAGGGACAAACCTCATGGAAAAGACTAATATGTGTACATATTTTAAAAATGACAACTGAGGCTGAGGATGGCAAATATAGAAATCTCCCAGTTCCCAGCTCTATAACTTCAATTGTCTTATTTCCAACTTAACTTTGAATTCACTAGACTTAGTTTTATCTCAATTTGCCTCCCACTTAACCAAAAGCATCTCCCACAACCAAAAGTTCTGTCTCACTTTCATTATCCTTTCCTGTCACAAAGCAACACCAACATCGCTGGACCGGAACCCTGTAAAACAGCTGTTTCAATTAAGTTAAATCACAAGTGTTTGGAGGAAATTCTAAGTGTTGGTGATGGTTAGATGCTGTGTGTGAGGACTGACTCGCTGTGCTTTCTTTTTTTTTTTTTTTTTTCCTTTTACAAACATCCTTCTCCTCACAAACAAGTTCACACTATTCTGGAGAGTATATTCTTGGAAGATAAGCAGCTAAGAAAGAAGATCGAGAAAAGACACTTAGTAACAAATGATCTAATCACTACGGGAACAAATATGGAGTGCTTGGCTTTGTCCGTGGGAGGAAGAAACTGTCATCCCTCTCTCCCTGCATAGACCATGGCTATGTATTTCCCTAATTAAGTTCCTATTGAATGGCCTGCACAAAGCTGCATTCTGTTGTCTCTTAACTCAGTCCCCAAAGTGCTGAAGAAAACCTTATTCTACTTAATTACCACGGCAAAAGTGACGGAGATCCTTAGTAGCACTGATAATACAGACATTAAGGTTTGGATTACTGCTTTGGAACATTGTTAATGAAATAATGGTTTGCTAGACTGCAGTCATTCACCAAATCACAAGGAGCAAACTTCTACATGTGGACACTGTTGTCGGTATCTGCATTGGAGGAGGAGTTGGCAATGATAAGTTATACCTCAAAATTGTGGAAGTAATGAAATTGTATGAGATAGAGTACAAAGTCCATACTAAATGAGTGGGAGCCAAAGGCACCTCATAGAGAGAATGGTTCCAAGCCAGTAAGACTAAACAGTTGGGAGAATAAGGATAATGACAAATCCTTAGAAATGGTGTCAATTGGGAGGAAAGATGATCTGGAATGGGGGCATAAAACAAGGAGTTACAATGACAAGTATTGAATTGCACAAGCAGATTTGACCAGGGGAGAGAAGTCTTGTCTAGTGGACCTTCAATATTACTATTTTACTGGCATATTCCTGTATGGAGATGAAGACATCAAACTAATATAGTATGATGTCATTTAATGTTAAGACCATCTACCCTCCCTTTTTCTGATTTGATGCTCAAGAGCCAAATTATTGATAATATGGTTGACAATAGAAATCTTCAAACAGAAAGAAGACATGCCAACATAAATATTTCAATCCACAAGACAGGGATAGTTCCAAATACCAGTTAATTAAACAGGATTATAATTTTCTGGTTTTATACACCAGTATCTGCCAGATTGGTTAGGATGAATCTGCCTCTGAAAATACACCTACTTTCACTGGCTGAAAACCCAGTTTTATAGACCTGTGAGACTAACAACTGATCCTGCACTGTGGCAAACTTAACATGATACGTCACCGTGTGAAGCATCCTCATGTGGCTATGTCCAATCCTCACCAGTTGTCTTCCTGGTGCAGTTCTATCTTTAGTAAATATGGAATATGTGGAACCAAGTTAATAGAGCTGGATCCTAGAGCCCTTACATTTCCTTGCTCAAGTCTTTCAAGAGGCTATCATTTATGCCTTAATTAAAGCCATGCTGTCATGTCAGAAGGATACATTAGCAAATGGTATGATTAGGCTAGAGCTTGAATGGGCATCTAATTCATCCTCTTGCCTTCAATTAAATAATCAACCTGTTTTCTTCCAATCTCCACAGAAAGGAAAGATGTCCATCAAGAACCCCCTGAAGGCAGATGACGTTTTTTATTTCAATTTGAAGGGGCAAAATTAAAAGACATCTGAACATACAAAAGATAAAAGCTTGAGATTCTTTTGCTGAAGCCACCTGTCCCACCATACATTGTGAAAAATAAAGGATGGGTAAACATTTTAACTTGAGTTATTCATTGCTGTATTCACTGAGGGATGGGAAACAGCAATGAAAAAAGCAAGGTGGTACATAGATAGGACTGCAGTCAGGGAGTTATAATGCTGAGCTGAGTTCTAGCGCAGCGACTACAGTGGGGCAGAACCTCTGGCCATCTCTTCGCCTTAGTCCTCTCCTTTGCCAAAGGGGAGTGCTCAACTCTATGAGATCTAAAGTCCCTTCTAGTGCATTCTATAATGCCAGAAGAAAAGGGAGGAAACTGCTGCCTAGCAAGAGCACTTGGTTTTGGCACTTTCTGCAATGTAATTCCTCAAACCCCCAAGAAGTTTGCAGATGAGTCCTGAGGTGGCTGAACATCTAATTGGACCAGGCTTCCCTAATAAAAACCCCCAACCATTCATTCCTGCCAAAGTAATGTTTTCACTCCCATTGCAAAATGTGTGGGTAAGGAAGGTGATGACTAATCTGCATCATTTGGGAACTACAGATCTTGACACCTGATCTTGCTTTAAGCTGAGGGAGTCCCATCTCTAGCTGAAGATGTCTGCAGGGTCGTCATCCTCAAATATCATTATTTATGCTGGTTATCCACTGAAGACACAGAGACTTCAACTGACTACATGATTACTAAACAGCAAGAATCTATTGATGCTGATGGCAGCTGGATAAGGACTTGAAACAACGGCAGAGGGTCTGTGAAAGGGAAAGAAGATTGAGGTGTGTGGTTAATGTAGGAGGTAAGGGTGTACCAAGGGGCCTCAGGAGGAATCTGCAGCAGCAAGACTTCATTGAGAGGACCTACGGAGTTAAGCACCTATTCCCTAAGTTGCCCCTGCAGGGTTCACCTGCAAAGCTAACAGCAGCATTTTCTATAGCAATCTTGTTTTAGGAAAAACACCAACCCCAAACATTAGATATGACATCTAAGCAAGCTTTTTTGGCAAAGAAATTCCTACAGTTTACTAACTTTTCTTGCTTTATGTGGGTAAATAAAAAAATTAAGCCAACTCTAGGAATCAGCTAATCTTTGAGCATAGACATATATTGGAATTCATTTTCTTCCTAGCATATAGAAAAGACCAGAAGGTATTGAGAAGGAGACCTTGCATGAGATACCTATGACCCAGAAGTACAATAAACTTGAGATAAACACTGCCCTGAATTTGCAGAGCAACGTCACATGCAGACATACAAACATATGTACATATACGTGTGTATATTAAAAGGATAACATGTGATTAAAGAAAAAGTGATTTTCCCAGCATGGAAAAAAAAAAAAATTCTCAGTGTGAAAAGCAAACGAGACTATAGCAAGAGTCCCTTGCAGAAATACAATTGTTATTCTTTTTTCTTTTCTTTTCTTTTCTTTTTTTTGAGATGGAGTCTCACTCTGTGGCCCAGGCTGGAGTGTAGTGGTGCGATCTCAGCTCACTGCAACCTCCGCCCTGAGAGTTCAAGCCATTCTCCTGCCTCAGCCTCCTGAGTAGCTGGGATCACAGGCACCTGCCACTGTGCTCGACTAATTTTTTTTTTTTTTTGTATTTTTAGTAGAGGCGAGGTTTTGCCATATCTTGGCCAGGCTGGTGTTGAACTCCTGACCTCGTGATCCACCCGCCTCGGCCTCCCAAAGTGCTGGGATCACAGGCATGAGCCACTGCGCCTGGCCAAAACTGGTATTCTTAAAGGGATCAGATAATAGGTATAATCACCTACCATATTTTAATTCAAAAATAACTAAGGTGTTCGAAGTTTTGGAGCTTTCTGGGATAATGCAAGTAGAATTCAATGGGCCATCTGTCAGTGAATGCCTTCTGGCCCAAGCTGACTGCACCTAAGTTGATGGAAATCCTTTTATAGATTTTGCTGTTCCTCCACGTTATATCATACAAGGACCTATGATGGCAAAGGCCTAACACTAGAAAGTATAACGGTGACCTACAGATTGAAGGGGGGTGGCTTTCACTTTGGAAGTGATGTGTATTACTCACCAACATAAAGCAAATGTGGCAGATGGAAGAAAAGGGAATAGGTTCCTTGCCTGCAGGATTCAATGAATGGACAAAGCTGCTCTGCCAATGAGCTGAATGACTCCAGATAGCTTGGCAAGCCTCTACCAGAATAATCTATAAAAGGCATTAAAAAATAGAGTGTGAATTTTAATTTTGGGACACACTTCATGTCTAACGAACCTGAAAAAATGAGAAGTGATTGGGTTGTGGACATCAACCCTTTTTAGTATTTTATACGTGCATTATTTTTTAACAAAATACACAATTAAACCTCATGAGTGCTTTCTATCCCAGGCATTTTAGGAGGAAAAACGTTTCTCTCCATTACCCTGAACTTCAAGAAACTCAACATACTTTGTTTTGTTTTACTATGACCATGTCAATATATGAACTTTTTAAAGTATGTATTTGGGCTTTGCCTATCTCCAATTACATGGTATGAATCACTATCATGCTTACTTGAATTTTTTCTAATTTAACAAATTGACAACCATGGAGCCTAGCCTAGTATTCTCAGCAGTCTTTCATAAATATCTGCTGCATTAACCATATAATCTTCTTGCCTGCTTATGATTAAAACACAGTATTTTGAATGGCTGTCTTTAGGTCTGATCTTCAGGGGAAAAATTGCGGGAATGTAAAGGAACTTTCAAAAGTCTCTTTCTAGAGGAATGCATTCCATTCTTCAAAGATACTCAGTATTTTACAGCTGGAGTCACCTCAAATTATCCATTCCAACTTCTTCATTTTACAGATGAAAATGAAGCTAGGATATGACATTTGTAAATAGGAACGTTATCAGGCCACCCTTATTTTCTAATACAGGGTTTTCCTTTTAAATATTCTTTTATCAAAGTAATACTTGAACATTAAAATAGTATAGAACATTAAAATAGTATAAAATAGTTCCGCCATTCCACCCCTGCACAACCCTAATTCTGCTACCTAGAAGACCATTCTCTTAAATACTTAACCCTAAATGATATGCTAATAACTGTTGGCCTTGATTTCTTGATTTCAGAAATCATTCACTGACTTCTCACTAAGCGAGGTAAGGATTTGGTTTCATTTCAACTACCCTCTTTCTACTTCAGAATTTTATAGGATTTTACTCTTATTACTTCTTATAGTGCTTTGTACTATTAAATAATACTACTAGAACATCTTATGTTTTATTTTATCAATATGCTACAGTTTTGCTTGCTTCTCTACTTTTAAAATGAGACTGTTCCTGCCCAATTCTTCTCCGTCTTTCCAAACTCCAATTCCTGTCCCTGAATCTTCCCATTTATGTTGTTTTAAAACCATAATTATATATTCTTTTACATTTATATATTCTTTTACATTTTTAATAAACTTATTTTTAGAGATAAAATAAACAAGCACTGCTGTGTATTAATCATTCACATAAAACCAACTATATTCTAGGATTACATTTGCTGTCTATGCACAACTAAAGAGATAACTACTACCATACAAAGATGAATGATCCTAGAATCTAGGATGAATCGAATATCTTATGCTGTATCAGGGCCTCAAAATCACGCCACATTTTAGTTTGCTTCATACTTTGACCATTACCTTTCGATATAGATTTTTGTTTTTCCTGGAGTTAGTAATAATATTTTCTTTTTCAGAAAAGAGTTGCATGATTTCTTTACTATATTTCATAGCCTTCCTTTTCTAATGCTTAGAAATCATTGCGTTCTTCTTGAAGATATTATTGGAGCTCATTTACTTCCCATATAAAGTAGCTGAGTTGCTTTCAAGGACAATTGAAATGTCTGTCAGCCTGTGATTTCATTTCATTTGACTACATATCATTCAGTACCCAGTCAAGAAAACAGAACCACTCTAGATAATTAAAGCATCAAGGGATTCCATCCAGGTAATTTATCACAAAAGTATTAGAAGGATATGAGGAGCAAAAGGTGGTCAGTGGTATTACCTAGGGGCAATAACTGCAAAAGCCACCACCACCCTTGCAGGAACTTGTGAGCCCATGCTTCCCTTTTCCACCAAGAAGCTCATAAGCCTCTAATCCCCATGATGCTGTGGGAACACATATTTCCATGGATGCTGTTGGAAGTCCTGCCAATGTGGCTGATACAGTTGCGCTAATGCCTCTGAAGCCACTGCCAAAGTCAGAAGGTATTTTACCTCCTCTCTACCTTCTAATTTCATTCAAAATCCTCCCACTGCATGAAACAAACCAGAATCCAGCTGGCAATGGAGTCTCAGAAAGGTAGTTTTCAGGCTTCTGGCCCCAGCAGTAAAAGGGAAGTACAGAAGATCAGTGTGTGGCTGAGCACCAGCAGAAAATGTCTGGAACAGACTCTTTAATTAGTTCCATCATTTTTATGGCTTACATCTTCTTTTTGTTTGTTTGTTTACTTTAAGAACTTTTAATTCCTCAACTAATTTCTTGAAAAGTATGCCTGGAAGGTAAACATTCTGTCTTTGCATGTTGAAAAATCTATTTTGTCCTCACATTTGGTTAATAGTACAGAATTGTAGATTCAAGTACAGAATTCTAGGTTCGAAATCATTTTCACACAAAATCAGAAGGCAATGGTTGCTGTCTTCTATAAACTTGTATGCCTATCAACAAGTCTGTTACCACTCTGGTTCTCATTCCAGGGTTGTTAACTGTTTTTCTCTTGAAACAAACAAACAGAGAAACAAACAAAAAATCCCTCAAAACCAATTCTTCCTTAAACCATATCTTAAGTGTACTCACTTCTCTCACCCTAGGGACATCCACCATCACTCTGGAATAGATCCACTAAATCTCTCAGTTGGTTTATTGTAATAGCTTTCTAACTGCCTTCTGTCTCCACTCTTTGGCCTCTCAAGAATACATTTCCACAGAGCAGCCAAAGTTATCTTCTGAAAATGTTTATCAGCTATGCCATCCTCATAAATTAGAATGATTCAATGGCTTCCTATATCAGTTAGCTTTCGCTGCACAACAAATCACTCCAATCAATCAGTGGCCTAAAACAACAAATATTTCTTACAATTGTATGGACCAATGGGAAGTGTTTCTTGGCTAGTTGAGTTGTAATTGGACCTGGATGGTCTAAGACAGTCTTACCCATGTGTCTGGCAGTTGGTAGACCAGTTGATCTGAAAGGGTGGGAGTGGTGGTAGTGTCTAAGTTGAAGTAGCTCATCATTTTTTTGTGTGGCTAACTTACCTTCTTCACATGGCAGTGTCAGGGTTCCCAAGACATCTAAAAAGAGAAAGCCTTAGTGTACAAGTACTCTTCAAGTTTTTGCTAGCATTACACTTACTAATGTCCCATTGGCTAACGCAAATCATGTGGACAAAGTTTCATCAGTTAAAGAAATATACAACTGTAGTTTATGCAGATTTAAGAAACGAAGTGGAAGTCAATGCAATAAAACGTTATTCCCTCAGTAGATGGATAGCTCTTTTACTAGAGATTTTTCCAGACAATTCTAGCCTTCATTTACTTCAATAACCCATCATTGTATGTCTACTGTGTGCTAAGTGCTAAATAAATAAATATAACTAAGACATAATCTCTGAATTTAGGAGGCCCCTGGGGTGAGGCAGTCATACACAAGTAATCTGTGATTAAGATAATTGAAGGAATCTACCTGAATTGAGAAAGACACAAATGTGCAAAATGAAAGAGCTCACCACATCATATTTTAGTAGAACCACCAACCCACACTTAGACAAACTCTGGCAAAATTTCTGAATGGTAAATATAAGGAACAAAAACTTTTTAAGCATAAGAAAAATTAAAGACAGGAATCATCAAAGGAGAAGGATGACAAGCTGACCTCACATTTCTCTGAAACATTATATCCAAGAATTCATGGGTAGTATCATAGCAATAGTTTTTAAAAGGTAATGTCCTAAAAATTTTCCCCAAAATTGTCTCTTTCTTTAAAGAAAAAAGTGTCCTGTTTACAGGAGACTTCCTTTTAAAAAGAAAAATTATGTAAGTAAAAAATCTAGTTAATAGAGAAATGGATTCATACTAGGAATTCTAAAATAGGGAATTCAAGTTATGAAAAGGCCTGAAGGCCACACTTTCCTGTTTGGGCTATAGATTCACGAATCCCTGGACTTTAATTTGACATTTGACCAGTTGGACATAATAGACATCTACAGAATACCCCACTCATCAACCAAAGAATGTACATTCTTCTTTGCATATGGAACATACTCCAAGAATGACCACATGCTTGGTCATTAAACTAGCTTCAATAAATTCAAAACAAATTTAAATCATACCAACTATTTTCTCAGACCACAGAGAAATAAAAATAGAAATCAAAATTGAGAAGTTCTCTCAAAACCATACAATTAAATAAAAATTAAACAACTTGCTCCTGGATGACTTCCGGGTAAATAATGAAATTAAGACAGAAGTCAAAAGATATTTGAAATAAATGAAAGGAGACACAAAATACCAAAATCTACAGGATACAGCAAAAGCAGTGTTAAGAGGAAAGTTTATAGCACTAAACACCTCTCTCAAAAAGTTAGAAAGATCTTAAATTAACGATCTAACATCACACCTAGAGGAACTAGAAAAACAAGAACCAACTAACCCCAAAGCTATCACAAGAAAATAAATCAGTACAATCAGAGCAGAATTGAACAAAATTGAGGCCTAAAAATCTATACAAAGAATCAATGAAAACAAAAGTTGATTTTTTGAAAGGATAAACAAGATCAATAGAGCACTAGGTAGACTGATAAATAACAAAAAGGAGAAGATCCAAATAAGCACAATCAGAAATGACAAAGGTGACATTACAGAAATCCCACAGAACTACAAAAGATCCTCAGAGACTATTATAAATACCTCTGTGCACACAAACCAGAAAATCTAGAGGATATGAATAAACTCCTAGAAACACTCACTCTCCCAAGATTGAATCAGGAAGAATTGAAAACTCTAAACAGACCAATATCAAGTTCTGAAATTGCATCAGTAATTAAAAAACCTACCAACCAAGAAAAGCCATGGGTCAGATGGATTCATAGTTGAATTCTCCCAGATATAAAGAAGACCTGGTAGCAACTCTACTGAAACTATTCCAAAATATTGAGAAGGAGGAACTCCTCCCTAACTCATTCTATGAAGCCAGCATCACCCTGATATCAAAACCTGGCAGAGGCACAGTGAACAAAGAAAATCACAGACACAAAAATCTTCAACCAAATACTAGCAAACCAAATCCAACAGCAGATCAAAAAGTTAATTCACCACAGTCAAGTAGGCTTCACTCTTGTGAGGCAAGGTTGGTTCAACATATGCAAATCAATAAATATGATTCACCACATAAATAGAATTAAAAACAAGAACCATATAATCATTTCAACAGATGCAGAGAAAGCTTTCAATAAAATCCAACATCTCATTATGATAAATAAAGCCTCAAGAAACTGGGCATCAAGGGAACATACCTCAAAATAACAAGAGCCCATCAATGACAAATCCACAACCAACATTATATTGAACAGGCAAAAGCTGGAAGCATTCTGCCCAAGAATAGGAACAAGACAAGGATTCTCACTCTCACCACTCCTATTCGACAGAGTACTGAAAGTGCTAGCCAGAGCAATCAGGCAAGAGAAGGAAATAAAAGGCAGCCAATAGGAAAAGAAGAAAGCAAACTATCTCTTTTCACTGATGATATAATTCTATAATTAGAAAACCCTAAAGACTCTGCCAAAGGCTCCTGGAACTGATAAACAACTTCAGTAAAGTTTCTGGGTACAAATAATGTATAAAAATTAGTAGTATTTCTACATACCAATCACATTCAAGGTGAGAGCCAAATCAAGAACACAATCCCATTTACAATAGCTGAAGGAAAAAAAAACACCTACAAATACATCTAACCAAGGAGGTGAGAGATCTCTATAAGAATTACAAAACACTGCTGACACAAACAAATGGAGAAACATTCTATGCTTATGGATTGGAACAATCAATACCATTAAAATGGCCATACTACCTAAAGCAATCTACAGACTCAACACTTATCCTATTAGGCAAATAACCAAAGTCATTTTTCACCAAACTAGAAAAATTATTCTAAAATAGATATGGAACCAAAATAGAGCCCAAATAGCCAAACAAATCCTGAGCAAAAAGAACAATTGATAAGTGGGACCTAACTAAACTAAAGAGATTCTACACAGCCAAAGACACTATCAACAGTGTAAACAGACAATCTACAGAGTGGGAGAAAGTATTCACAAACTATGCATATGACAAAGAGCTAATATCCAGAATCTATAAGGAGCTCACACAAATGAGCAAGCAAAAAACAACCCATTAAAAAAACAGGCAAAAGACATGAACAGATACTTCTCAAAAGAAGACATATAAGCAGCCAACAAACATGAAAAATGCTCAACATCACTGATCATTGGACAAATACAAATTAAAAGTACAATGAGGTACCATCTCACACCAGTCAGAATGGCTATTATTAAAGAGTTAAAATACAACAGATGCTGTCAAGGTTGCAGAGAAAAGAGAATGCTTATACACTGTTGGTGGGGATATAAATTAGTTCAGCTACTATGGAATGCAGTTTAGAACTTAAAACAGACCTGACATTCAGCCCAGTGATCCCATTACCAAGTATATATCCAAAAGAAAATGAATCATTCTACCAAAAAGACACACACATTCATATGTTTATCTCTGCACTACTCACAATAGCAAAGACATGGAATCAATCTATGTGCCCATCAATGGTGGTATATATACCCCATGGAATATTACACAGCCGTAAAAAATGAAAGAAAATCATGCCATTTGCAACAAAATGGATGCAGCAGAGGTCATTTTCCTAAATGAATTAATTCAGGAACTGAAAACCAAGTACTGCGTATTCTCACCTGTAAGCAGAAGCTAAACAATGGATACACATGGACACAAAGATGGTTACAATAGACTACTACAGGAGGGAGTGAGAGAGAGGGCAAGAGTTGAAAAACTAGCTATTGGGTGCTATGCTTAGTACCTGCATGACAGAATCAATCATACCCTAAACCTCTGCATCACACAGTTTACTCAGGTAATGAAGCTACACATGTACCCCTGAATCTAAAATAAAAGTTGAAATTTTTTTTTTAGAAATTAAATTAATTAAATTAACTCAAGAATCCAGTTGGATTGTATTTGTATATATCAAGTGGATACTATAGCCCAGAGAAAGGTTTGACCCCGTATTTAGCTATTGTTCTCGTTCAGCTACTCTTTATTTCTTTTTCTGCTCTTTTCTCAATTAAAAGAAATATTTTCATAAGCCATTGATATGGTTTGGCTCTGTGTCCCCACCCAAATCTCATCTTGAATTGTACCCCCATAATTTCCATGTGTTGTGGTAGAGACCCCGTGGGAGATAATTGAGTCATGGAGAAGGGGTTTCTCCCATACTGTTCTCATGGTAGTGAGTAAGTCTCACAAGATCTAATGGTTTGATAAGGGGAAACCTGTTTCACTTGGCTCCCATTCTCTCTCTTGCCACTGCCATGTAAGTAGTGCCTTTCACCTTTTGCCATGATTGTGATGCCTCCCTAGCCATGTGGAACTTTAAGTCCATTAAACCTCTTTTTCTGCCCACTATTGGGTATGTCTTTATCAGCAACATGAAAACATACTAATGCAGTAAATTGGTACCAGGAGTGCAGTGCCACTAAAAAGATACCCAAAAATGTGAAAGTGACTTTGAAACTGGGTAACAGGCAGAGGTTGGAACAGTTTGGAGGGTTCAGAATATGGCAGAAAAATGTGGGAAAGTTTGGAGCTTCCCAGAGACTTGTTGAATGGCTTTGCCCAAAATGCTGATAGTGATATGGACAATGAAATCCAGGCTGAGGTGGTCTCAGATGGAATTGAGGAATTTGTTGGGAACTGGACCAAAGATGATTCTTGTTATGTTTTAGCAAAGACACTGGTGGCATTTTGCCTCTGCCCTAGAGATTTTTGGAACTTTAAACTTGAAAGAGATGATTTAGGGTATCTGATGGAAGAAATTTCTAATCAACAAAGCATTCAAGAGGTGACTTGGGTGCTGTTAAAGGCTTTCAGTTTTAAAATGGAAACAGAACATAAAGTTTGGAAAATTTTCAGGCTGACAATGAAATAGAAAATTCCATTTTCTGAGGAGAAATTAAGGCTGGCTGAAGAAATTTGCATCAGTAACGAGTAGCTGAATATTAATCACCCAGACAATGGGGAAAATGTCTCCAGGGCATGTCAGAGACCTTTGCTGAAGCCCCTCCCATCACAGGCCTGGAGGTTTAGGAGGAAAAAATGGTTTAATGGGCCTGGCCCAGGGTCCCTCTGCTGTGTGCAGTTTAGGGATTTGATGCCCTGCATCCCAGTCACTCCAGCTGCAACTAAAAGGGGCCAAGGGACAGCTGGGGTTGTTGCTTCAGAGGGTGGAAAGCCTCAAGCCTTGGTAGCTTCCACATGGTGTTGAGCCTGTGGGTACACAGAAGTCAAGAATCGAGGTTAGGCAACCTCTGCCTAGATTTCAGAGGATGTATGGAAATGCCTGGATGCACAGGCAGAAGTTTGCTGCAGGGGTGGGGACATAATGGAGAACCTCTGCTAGGGCACTGTGAAAGGGAAATGTGGAGTTGGGTCCCCCACACAGAGTCCCTGTTGGTGCACTGCCTAGTGGAGATGTGAGAAGAGGGTCACTGTCCTCCAGACCCCAGAATTGTAGATTCACTGACAGTTTGCACCATGCACCTGGGAAAGCCACAGGCACTCAGCACCAGCCCATGAAAGCAGCCAAGAGGAGGGCTATACCCTGCAAACACACAGAGAGCTGCCCAAGACTGTGGGAGCCCACCTCTTGCATCAGTGTATCCTGGATGTGAGACATGGAGTCAAAGGAGATCATTTTGGAGCTTTAAGATTTCACTGCCCTGCTGGATTTTAGACTTGCATTGGGCCTGTAACCCCTTTGTTTCAGCCAATTTATCCCATTTGCAATGACTGTATTTACCCAATTCCTGTATTGCCATTGTATCTAGGAAGTAACTAACTTTCTTTTGATTTTACAGGCTCATAGGTGGAAGGGACTTGCCTTATCTCAGATGAGACTTTGGACTGTGGACTTCTGAATTAATGCTGAAATGAGTTAAGACTTTGGGAGAAAGTTAGGAATGCATGATTGGTTTTGAAATGTGAGGACATGAAATTTGGGAGGGGTCAGGGATGGAATGATATGGTTTGGCTCTGTGTCCCCATCCAAATCTCATCTTGAATTGTACTCCCATAATTCCCACATGTTGTGGGAGGAATCCAATGGGAGATAATCCAATGGGAGGAATCCAATGGGAGAATCATGAGGGTAGTTTCTCCCACACTATTCCCATGGTATTGAGTAAGTCTCATGAGATCTAATGGTTTGATAAAGGGAAACCTGCTTCACCTGGCTCTCATTCTCTCTCTTGCTACTGCCATGTAAGAAGTGCCTTTTGCCTTCCACCATGATTGTGAGGCCTCCCTAGACACGTGGAATTGTCAGTCCATTAAACTTCTTTTTCTTCCCAGTCTTGGGTATGTCTTTATCAGCAGTGTGAAAATGGATAATATAGCCATATTCATCCCTGCACCCTACAGAGGGAATCTCTTTCTTTCCTTTTTTTTTTTTTTTTTTTTTTTTTGAGATGGATTCCCACTCTGTCAGCAGGCTGGAGTGCAGTGGTGTGATCTTGGCTCACTGCAACCTCTGCCTCCCCAGTTCAAGTGATTCTCCTGCCTCAGCCTCCCAAGTAGCTGGGATTACAAGCATGCGCTGCCACACCCAGCTAATTTTTGTATTTTTAGTAGACATGGGATTTCACCATGTTGGCCAGGCTGGTGTCAATCTCCTGACCTGGTGATCTGCCTGCCTTGGCCTCCCAAAGTGCTGGGATTACAGGTGTGAGCCACCATGATCGGCCCAGAGGGCATATCTTAGCATGTTTTATTTATGCTTAAAACAATTGTGCAACCCATCCAAAATGGCTAAACTATTTACATAATTTATACATTGCTGGGATGATTAATTGACAACTATTTTTCCTGTTACACTAATGTAGAATTGCATTCAATCATTCATTAATTAATCCCTTCATTCATATATCAATTTATTCAATAGTTATTAGGTGCCTTTATTTGCCACACACTGTATTACACATTGAAGGTGAAATTGTAAAAATAACAGAGAATTACTTCTTTCATAAGATTTGTGTGTGTGTGAATAAAATAAGAAAAATATTGTAAAGTCAATTTTTATTGCTAATGATCTGAATCAACTATAAAGTTTATATTTTAAAATACATGTTGAAGGACTTGAGCAATTGGAGATTTTGACTGGCATATATTTCCTGTCACCAAAACTTTCTTCATAATATCTTCTAGCTAAGACCTATTAATGTTCTTATGCAAAAATAATGCATAGAGAAAATGGCTCTGTTTAGAGTGAGGAAACACTCTAAAATATTAAAAGTGATCACCTCAGGAGAGTGAAAAAGCAGATTTTTTTTCCTTTTACTTTCTGAATTTACCAAATGATCTATAATTGGCACAAATTTTCATAATAGTGTATCCGTGGAGGTAACTATAGCTCCTGGTACAGGAAAAACTGTCAGTAGTTTGTCACAACATAAGTTGTTTATTGCTCATATCACAGTCCACTGAAGTTGCTCCGGATTCTATGTCTTTGTTTTTTTTTTTTTTTAAGTGTGATTCAGACACTCAGAGCTGCTCCATTTTGTGGCTCTGCAATCTTCAATAAGCCCCTCCCAAGTTTTCCCTGGGAGTTTTGCTCATTCCTGCATTCCAGAAGGAAAAGAAGATGCTCCTCTGGCAGTAGTGCATGGAAGTCATCTGTATCACTTTTACCCACATCCCCACAGGCCAAATCTCAGTCACTTGGCCACACTCAGATGTAAGGAAGACTGGAAAATGTAGGCTACTTGTGTGACCCGTGTGAAGAAAAAACAGGGCTGGTGAACACATGGGAGGTCTTGGTCCTAATCTGCTCTTCTGTTCCATTTGGAGCAATTTACTCCCATTCCCATGCATAGAACACCCTTGCCCTTCCCCAGAGATGACTTGGAGAGACCACTCAATGTCCCGACCAACCACAGCATCCATTTCAAAGCCCTGTGTCTCCATAAAATGCACAGCCCATGCCATCCTTCCAGATGCGGCTCCTCATGGTCCAGGGACCTTTGAATTAGAAAGACAAGTTCTATTCCTTTACCTCTCATCCCAACAAACCCATTCAGTGGGCCAGGGAAAGGGTAACAGCAATAAATGCTCCACGTAGACAGTGGATGAATAGAGACACACACTGCAGACTGATATCTGTCCATAATACACTCCTGCTGGGTTGTCATTGTGAGGTTCTGGTTGCGGCAGGAGGCTCAGTCCTTGATTCCACCCTGGTTCTGCCCTCTGGGAGAAGCTGTTTCACCCATTGCTCCTGGAATCTGGCTCTTCCTTCCGAGACGTTCTTTATTGTTCGTTCTTCTGCCAGACCATTTTCAAAGTCACTATTGAGAAGAAAACCCTCCTTGGAGGCTATACATATACCGTTTACACAGCAAAATTCAAGCTGATATAAATTCAGGGTCCTGAAGATTGTTTTAAGTCTCAAATAGTTAAGGTTTTTTTTCTGTGCAGGCTTATGGTTTTGTTGGCAATCACTGTGCCATAAAAAAACATAGTCAGCTTCTGGTATATACGCTTTCATCCAGTTTTGTGTACCGGTAACCACACCCAGTGTTATTTCCTAAACGTTAGTTTCAGAACTCAATTATTTCTGTGTTTTATCAACCCCACTATGCCTCTCTCACATCAAGGGTGACTTTCTTGTGCTATCTGGGATTATGGTAGGGGTGGGAAGGCCACACCTTCCACCTGATGTTTGCCACAAGAATGAGTCTTATTGGGCCTTTGTCACATAAATTTGTTTCATGCTTATCTGTTTCTGTTGAGGGCCTAAAGAAAACAGCTTCTCCAACCTTTTGGTGTCCCAAATTCCTGAACTCTCCAATCCCTTTTATCCTGCTTGAAAACTGGTCAATTCCATCCTAAGTTTTCTCTTTGTATTTATTATTATTGCAGTAAGATATTCATAACATAACATTTATCTTATTTATTTTTAAATACATTCATATTGTTGTACAACCACCACCCTCCAACTATCCACAGAACTCTTTATCAATCCAAATGAAATTCTGCACCCATTAAACAATAACTCCCCATTTCCACCTCCCTCCAATCCCCTGGAAACCACCATCATTCTACATTCTGTCTTTATCAATTTGATGACTTTGAGTATCTCATATCAGTGGAATCATACAATAGTTGTCCTTTTGTGTCTGGCTTATTTCACTTAACATAATGTCTTCAAGGTTCATCCAAGTTGTAGCATATGTAAGAATTTCCTTCCTTTTAAAGGCTGAATAATATTTTATTGTGCTTATATACCACATCGACACATCAGCACCCCGTGTTTAAAATTTTGTTATGAGGCCAGGCGCGGTGGATCAAGCCTGTAATCCCGGCACTTTGGGAGGCCGAGACGAGCGGATCACGAGGTCAGGAGATCGAGACCATCCTGGCTGACACGGTGAAACCCCGTCTCTACTAAAAAAAAAAAAAATGCAAAAAACTAGCCGGCGAGGTGGCGGGCGCCTGTAGTCCCAGCTACTCGGGAGGCTGAGGCAGGAGAATGGCATGAACCCGGGAGGCGGAGCTTGCAGTGAGCTGAGATCCGGCCACTGCACTCCAGCCTGGGCAGCAGAGCGAGACTCCGTCTCAAAAAAAAAAAAAAAATGTGTTATGAATTAGTATCCCATTTGATATCACTTACTTTGCTTCTTAAGACAACTCTTTGGGGCCTGTCAGAGGGTGGAGAGTGGGAGGAAGGAGTGTATCAGGAGGAATAGCTAATGGATGCTGGGCTTAATACCTGAGTGATGGGATGATCTGTGTGGCAAACCATCATGGCACACATTTACCTATGTAACAAACCTGCACATCCTGCAATGTACCCTGAACTTAAAATAAAAATTGAAGGCCGGCTGCGGTGGCTCATGCCTGTAATCCCAGCACTTTGGGAGGCCAAGGCAGGCAAATCACGAGGTCAGGAGTTCGAGACCAGCCTGGCCAACATGGTGAAACCCCATCTCTACTAAAAATACAAAAAATTAGCTGGGCGTAGTGGTGGGCATCTGTAATCCCAGCAACTTGGGAGGCTGAGGCAGGAGAATCACTTTAACCCAGGAGTTGGAGGTTGCAGTGAGCCTAGATCGTGCCACTGCACTCCAGCCTGGGCAGCAGAGAGGGACTCCGTCTCAAAATAATAATAATAAGTAAATAAATATTGGGGAAAAAAAAGACAACTCCAGAAGTTGTAATAGATAAAATATCAATGGCTGTCTTAGCTAGTTCCCCCAAAAGCAGAGGCTGTTAAGGACCTGAGTGCTGGTAATTCATTTGGTAGGTGAACTCAGAAGACAAGAAGGAAGGAATAAGGAGACAAAGACAGGGAAGAAGGGAGACACAGTATAAAGTGTGCTATAGAGGTCACTGCTGTGGGTTCAACTCTGCAGAGATTCCTGAGGAGTACATAGAATGCCTTCCAGAATTGTGTACCTGAATGGTAGAGATTGGAGCATTTACCCACTCAGTCCTATCCCCACTGGTTGAGGGCCGCCTCTGGAGATGATAATTTTCTCGCTTGTCCATAATGCATTTGCTTGTGAGCAGGCCAGGCATATTTCTGCGAGGTAGAGAAGACCGGGAGGCAAAAAGTAGGGGATGCACATGGCATATTAGAAGTGGGACACTGTCAACACCAAATCTGTCTAAGTTATTACAGAATTCTTCATGCCAGCTACAGCTGAAATCAGAGGCAAGCTGAGGGGAGGTAAGAATGTGACATATGGTACCGGAAGTGTCTGCTACGATTACTTAACAACATACAAGTTTAGTGCTCATTAATGTCACAGCCAATTGCATGTTTCTCTGGTGGCCCTCCTCTAGCAGGACCCAAGTATCTGTCATCCTGTGTCCTGCCATATTCAACACATGATTGCCAAGGACACTGTGGTTATTTATTTATTTTTTAATTCAACTTGGACAGAAACATAGGAAATTGTCCAGGGACATTTTCATGGTCTAGGTCTGGAACAAGCCTGAATCATTTTTATCCACAACCCACTGGCCAGAACTCAGTCACATGACTGCACCTCACTGCAAGAGAGGCTGGGAGATGTAGTCCATTCTGTGTGCCAGAGGGTAGAACAAATAAATTTTGGTAAACACAAAGCAGTTTCTACTTTAGGTGTTAAGACTGGTTTTTTGTTTGTTTGTTTGTTTTTGTCTTTGTTTTCTTCACTGAAAGAAAACAGTACATGATGAACTGTTCAGAAAGGAAGGTTGTTTTAACATTTCATAACCGGATATCTGTTTGGCCCTACATGTGCACATGGGGAAAGAAACTTCTGCAATCGTCTTCTGTTTACCTACAAACGCCTCTTGGTGTTAAAATCTTTGATTCATTGAAAGAAAGAAGTGCATGAAAAACTGCTCAGAAAATAAGTTTTTTGTGTTTTTTTTTAACTTTTCAGTGCTAGATATCTATATGGCCCTACAGCTGCATGTTGGTATAAGAAACTTCTGCCACCTTCTTTTGAATGTCTGCCTAGAAACTCCTCTTACTATTAACATCTTCCATTCACTGAAAGAAAACAGTACATGATGAACTCTTCAGAAAGGAAGCTTGTTTTTGCTTTTCAGGGCAGAATATCTTTATTGTTCTATTGGCACCTATGAGTGTAAAAAACTGCTAGTTTCTTCTAAATAGGACTGTCCTTTTTATAAAGAATAAGATTGAAGGCAATATATATTAAATGTGTTAAGCCTAATCACACCCTTTGTCCTAGAAATCGCACTTGTAGAAATCCTTCTCTGGTGAATATTCTCCATTTGGTCCTCCAGATCCACCCTCCACCCTGCTTTCTCCCTGAATCGGGGCTCCCTAGTCTTGTAACTTCTGGTTGAATTGGGCCAATGGAAGGCACCAGCAGAATGAGTAGACAGGTAAGACAGAAGTGGGAGTATATAGTTCCCTGGCTCCCCCTAGTGAGGCCACGTGTTAGAAATGGCTGAATTCCCCTAGCACAGGCCATGATTCCTATTGGGAAGCAACCTCTTGCAGCGCTAGCAACTGCCATGGCTTCAGCTCCATTTGTCTCTCTCAGTTCCAGTCACCGCTTCCTCACTTTGCCCCTTTGGCTCACTGGTCTCCCTGAGTGATGCTCACACTTTCTTAAATAGTCCTCAGTTACCCCATTTAAGTGTGCTTTCAGTTTCTTGTACGAACTCTAACTAATATACTATCCTAGAGAAATAATCAGAATTTAGAAAAACATACAAAGATGTTCAGTATGGCCATATGTAAAAGAGAAAAAGCTCTGAAACTAAGTGTCTAATATATTACAATGAATCCATGATAAAAAAAAATGCACAAATATGTAAATATTCACTGCCTTTTCTGTCTCCTACCACCAATAACCCTGCCTCAACCCCAGGAAAATTCTGGTGAAGTATCTCCCTTGACTTTCCTGTCCTTGAATATGCCCCCTCAGGATATGTTACTGAGTTCAAAAAGGGTCTGGAGAGGAGAAGGGGTTTGTATTTAAAGAAGTAAAATAAATAGGTTTATTTACATAGAAAGTAGGCAAGTGTGCTGGAAAAAGAGAAACTATTATTCAGTGAGAGGAATATGAGAACCAAAAAAAAAAAATGGAAAAGAAGATGTGAGGAGATGGATGTGTAGACAAGGATTTTTCCTGTGTGTTTCTTTTTGTAAACTCACCCTGTCAACAAAACTTAACAATAAGCACTTTCATAACTTACAACACACTCACTGAAGCCTCTGAGATGGGATTCCTTTCTGACATTTATTGATTCCTAACTATGTACTACTGTGTAAAGTAAGTTACCTGCATTATTTTATTCAATGCTCTTTAAGGCCTCTCCGTATTCAAGATGAGGAAACTGAAACACAGAAAGTTTAGCTGGGTTTTCATGCCCCACTACTCAGATGATACATCCATACGAAAATATATTACACAGAAATTGTGTTTTGAAAGTTTAAAAAATCTGAATACGATGGAGTATTGTCTTTTTAAATTACGTTTTATTTTCTGCTTGTAAAACCAAAATATCTAAAAATCTGAAAAACTATGTAGAGGCAAGAAAAAAGAAAGAGAAAATAAGGAATGAAAGCAAATATAGTATTTATTTAATAAATATTTATTGAGCTTAGGCTATAGCAGTGAACCAGATAAAATCCCTGCATTTATAGAACCAGCATTCTCGGAGAGAGACAGACAATTGGACAAAAAGTAATAGGTAGTAACATGATACACCTGTAGCATTGGGATAGTAAGTGAAAGGGGCTATTTTAGATGGGATATTCCTGGAAGCATCTTTACGAATTGACATTTGAACAGAAACCTGAGGAGGCATTGTTGAAGAAATGAACGTGGTGAGGCAGTCGGCAATGAGACCATCTGGAAGAAGAGCAGTTCAGAGGGAAAAAAAAAAAAAAAAGCAAGTACAGGACTCAAGCAAGTACAGGACTCAAGCAAGAGTGTGGGACACACAAGTGCTACCCTTACTGGAGCTCAATGAGTGAGAGGAAGAGCATACTCTCTGGGGTTTTGGGACAGCGTGGATGTCATGTGGGCCTTGGAGGCCACAGGAGGAACTTTGGATTATAGTCCAAACATAATGAGATATCACTGGATGTTTTTGAACAGGGGAGTGACATGATGTGATTCATGTTTTAAATTACTCCATCTACCCTGTGAAGAATAATGGTAAACTCTTGGTTAAACTTTGAGTGTTTTTGTTTTGGTTTTCTGCTTTAACAAAAAGCATATTTTAGTTTTGCATGCAAAAAATAAAATGTAACTTTAAAAGACCGAAGGTCAACTGTATTCATTATTCATTACTGCATAACGTATTACCCCAAAGCTCAGCAGCTGAAATCCATAAGCATTTATTATCTCATGGTTTCTGTGGATCAGAAATCCAGGAGTGGCTTAGTTGAATGGCCCTGGCTCAGGATCTCACAAAAGGCTGCAATCAAGGTGGCAGGAATCTCAGCGCCCCAATAGGTGAAGATCTGCTTCTGGGCTCTCTCATGTGGCTTTTGGCCAGCCTCAAATCTTCTCTGGCTTTTGGTTCTTCACAAAATGGGTAGCTTCCTTTCCCCAGAGTATCCAAGAGACAGAAAGAATGAAAGCGTTCCTAAGACAGAAGCCACAGTCTTTTTATAACCTAATCTCAGAAGAACATCCCATCACTTCTACCATATTCTACTCCTTAGGAATCACTAGATCCAGTATACACTCAAGGGGAGAAATTACCCAAGAACATGAATACAAGGTGGCAGGGAACACCAGGGGCCTTATTGGAGGATGCTGTCATTTCCTCCAAGCTATCTCATTTACAGAAGCAGAAACAATCCAGGTATAACCTGGTCTCTACCACTTGCCTTCAGGCCTTCACAGGATGGTTGTGAGGATGACTCTGAAAGGAGTTTGAAAATGGTTTAGCAAGGGGGAGTATAGGGGCTTACTTTGCTTTTCTCATTGGCCCATTCTCTTAATATCCAGTCCAGACCTCGTCTATGTTCTTTTTCATCCCTTGTAGCAATGAGTTGTTTTCATATAAGGGTTATAATTTTTTTTACTAGAATAAAAACCTAGTTTGAACAAAAATATACAACAGGGGGAAGAACACAGTGCCAACTCCTCCAGATTCAGGAAGAACTTCCTAACTGCTTACCTCCTAGTAACGGCAGTTCTGACAACCCAATCTCAAAGGACCCACACATCCAGCAGACGTGAGGCCAACAGAATGTGTATGTGAGGGGAGGGCCAATGATGAGCAGGATGTTCTATATATTTGCATTTGACAGTTGTCTTATGTCTTTCCATAGTTCTCCAAATTCGATTATAAACCCCTTGAAGGAAGAGACCTCATTAGTCTCTAAACTCTGTCCTCAAGCTCCAACATTAAATAATTCCCTGGGAAAAATCTTCCTCTCTTGAAAGCAACTCAGTTTTTTAAAACAGCAGCAACAGAAACAACCTTAAATTCAAACTTGCTTAAAGTGTATCATGGCACTCCACAAAGAACATTCCTCAGAACACAGCTTCCACTTTAAGATACAAAGATCTGACTCTGGGCAATTCTCTAAATCTTCATGACTTTTTCACCCCCAAGTGACTTCTCCTTCATCCTCAGCCTTCTCTTCAAGTACTGATACTTTCCTCCTATCCCTACTTTTTATCTGATTTCCCTGAGACAGAAATTCCTTCATACTCTTCATACTACTTTAGTTAAGTATTTGCACAGACACAATTTCTCCCTCCTTCTAATTACAGTCTGGAAGGCTTTTTCCACCAGCTAGAGGAATTCTTAGGCAGCGGCAGGTGGCCATAGGGAGTGTGGAAGAAAGGAAGCTCCTGAAATCACAGTAGATCAACTTGTTTGAGCCAAAAATTAAGCAAGAGTCAGTCTCTTTAGGGTGAATGAATTAGGAGGGAGGTGTCAGAATGGACTGCCTATTATCTGAGTTGTTTATGAATACATTAGCATTAATTAATACATACATGAATATGTTTTACATTAATTTGTGTTGTTGAAATATATGTGGGCCGACCATCTGCCTAAGGGCATGCAGGAAGCGTTCCCAGAATTCTCTCAGTAGCCATGATCTAAACAGTTCACCCTTATGTTCTCTGTCCATGTTTGGACAAGGGATGTTTCAGCTACTCAAACAATTAGGTAAAGACTTGTTTACAGGGAAAAAGGCTAAGACAGGAAAATGATGGTGTCAGCATCTGTTCTATTTAAATAAAACATGAATGATATATGCTAAATGTTTGGTGCCTACTCTATGCCAAGCATTTTACAACTATGACCTTATATAAAGAAGCTGAAAAGAGAAGCAACTACAGTTTACTGATTGATTTATGCAGTCTCAGGTACTTGACACACATGATTTCATTCAGTTTTCCACGAAAATTCCAAAGTAGGTAAATTAGACCAATTCTACAGAGGGGAAAGTCGAGGTCCAGAGAACATAGTAAGTCCAAAGTCACAGAGCCAGGCTGTGTGTTCAGACACATTTCACTCCAGAGGCTCTGCTTTTGGATGGCATATCAGCTTTTTGTTTGTTTGTTTGTTTGTTTGTTTTGAGACGAAGTCTTGCTCAGTCGCCCAGGCTGGAGTGCAGTGGTGTGATCTCTGCTCACTGCAAGCCCCGCCTCCTGGGTTCACGTCATTCTTCTGCCTCAGCCTCCTGTGTAGCTGGGACTACAGGCACCTGCCACCACATGCAGCTAATTTTCTGTACTTTTAGTAGAGACAGGGTTTCACCGTGTTAGCCAGGATGGTCTCAATCTCCTAACCTCATGATCCACCTGCCTTGGCCTCCCAAAGTGCTGGGATTACAGGTGTGAGCCACTGCGCCAAGCCAGCATATCAGCTTTTACACAAAGAGACCCTGAGGTCAAAAAGGCCAAGTCCTCAGAAGTCGTTTTCAAAAGTGAGAGAGGAAAGCAAAAGTAGGCAGAGACTTGGGAGAAGAAAGGAAAGAAGACAAAGAGAAGAGGCTCTCGGAAAGGATGAAAAGATAGAAAATGAAGCATAAAAAGGGAAAGAAAATGAGCTTCAGGAAAGGAAGAGGGAAAAGAAATGACTACAATATAAGGGAGAAATTAACTGCTTTTTAAGAGAGAAACAATCACAATTAACAGTGTTCCTTAAGAGTTCTATTGCTGAACAACAGACAATTAATTTGCTTTTATCTTTTAGCCCTCCAAGTAAGTAATGACTATAAAAGAGAGAAGGAAAAACTACTATTTGTTAAGTGTCTTATTTGTTAAGTATCTTCTGTGAGGGCTTTGGCTAGCCCATGGGTTTGGAGAAAATTGGAAAAAAGAAATCCTGTCTTGTTTGAGGCAGCTCCACAAGTGTGCTTATTCCCTCCCCTGGAGAACAGCCCGAAGAAATGTGCAAGATGGCTGGTCTGCTGTGTGCTAGGATCTTGATGTATTATCACATTCCTATAACACAACAACAATTATCCCCACATTGTAGACTAGAAATCTTAGGAATCTGAGGTACAAAGGAATAAAATCTCACACCATACCACACACCCATGCACACACACCCCTCCCCCAACATCTCAAAGTCTAAGATAGTATTAATTGCAAGTAATTTAAACGCAATAAACAATAAAGGTAACTTGTTAGCTGACTTAACTGAAAATCCCAGAAATAGGGTGAACTTCAGGTTAGGATTGATCAGGAGGTGAACTGATTTTCCTACAATCTCAATCATAAGTCCTCCCCGTGCGCCACCTTCTCCTCACACCCTCACACCTCAGCAGTTGTAAAAGGCACAGCTACACACTACACAGTTCAAGGCATCTTCTCTCGTAGTTCTCACAGAGTGAGAAGAAAGCCTGTTTGCTAGGAGTTCCTAGCAAATGTCTCCTCTATTCTCATTGTCCCAAATTGGATTGCATGTTTATCCTTAAACTAGTAATTATGCCCAGAGGATAGGATTATGCTGGTAACGTAAGCCTGATCACCTTCCCAATCTCTAGAACTGAGTAGAGCATTCGTTTTCCTAAAAGGTACAATTGCTAAGGAATTGTGGATACCAAAATGAAAATCAAACTAATTACCAAAAGAAGGAATGAATATTTGGGTGGGCACCCATACGTCCATCACAGCAAGTGTGATAGAGTTTATGCTATCACTTAATTATTTCTCATTCCTTCCCTACCTTCATGAGGAGGGTGTATTTCCTGACCCGCCGTTGAACCTGGGCTTAAGCATGTGACTTACTCCTCCTGGCTCTTGGCTTCCAGCTTGTTCATGTGACTTGCATTGGCCAATGGGATATTAGCAGATATGATATGAGCACTGTTAGATTTACCCTCGTGCATTTCTGCCGTCTCCATAAGAACACAAGCCAGGTAGCCCACTTGCCCAAGAGAATGAGAGACACATAGAGCAGACGTGGACCTAATCTGCAGCTTGGAGGCAAGCCCAGGTAGACCTAGCCCGGGTCAGCCAACCCCCACCTGACCTGCAGACTTACGAGAGAGACTGAATAATTGCGTGAAGCTGCTGAACCTCAAAGTGTTTTGCCATGTAGCATTATTGTGGCAAGAGTTGACTAAGAGAGCAGCTAAGTCAATTCTAGGTGTGTATTATTTTTTTACAATGCAGTGCAGAGCATTGCTCTGTACGTGTTTTCTCTTCTCCTTGGCTGCAATCTAGCCTGGGTCTCAGCTGAAAATAAAGCCTGTGGCTTTATTCTCCATTCTTAGTTTTACAGAAACATCTGATCCTGTCGGCAGCAGCTTTTGAAGGTCCTTCAAGAGGGCTGACCACGTGAGCTGGTCAGCCCCGTCCGGCAAAACCACACAGCCATCATTTCCAAACCCTGCCAAGCAAAAGCTTGCAACATTGAAATGGCTGCACCTCAAACTGTCATGTGATTTCTGTATCATAGGAATTTTAGAAACAGATGGTGAGCACAGACGACAGTGACGGTTGTACTACGCGTTTGGGGCAAAGGGGAATGAGCGAGCAAGGGGGCGAGAATCAAGCAAATTCTGGAGGAGCACTGGAAGAAAAGAGGACTGCTGAGAGCTTGCCTTCTGCCAGAAAATACAACCACAGGTTGCAAGAAGTTGGGGGGAAAAAAATGCCTGACAGGCAGTTTGGGGAGCAGGGTGGGAAGAAGCAAAAAGAGGTATTTTGCTTCTAAAACAGGGAGGACTATATGTTTGAACATTTTTTTTTTAAGTTACACCAGAAAAATAGGCAGCCAAATTAATCAGTTCACCTAAGCTCGACCTTTTGGCAAATGATTTTGTTGCTTGAGGAAATACGCAGTGTCAGAAGAGTTGAAGATTGAGAGCATGCCTGGAAACCGATTTTAGAAAAATGACCCCAGACACCCACCCCACATCCACTGCCACCAGTGCCCTGCTCCCCAGACACCCCCTTTCATTTCGAGGGGGGTGGCGATTTCTGTGGACGTCTCAGATGGCTGCTCTCCTAATTCTATCATGAAATGTATTTCCCCTGGAGCTGGCATTTATCGCTGAATTCTGGCACAGGTCCTGAAATGTTGCATCTGCACCGCTAAACTGAGGTTACTTGTAGTTCATTAATATGCAAAAGGGGCCATGAAATCATTCCTGTTTCTGACAGGAGTTCGTACATGCCTTTCTGGAATGCCTCATTTCTGAAGTGGTCTGGCACTGAGACTTTCCTTGTCTTCTTTGAATCAGCTCCATCTTGTCACTACATAAAGAGTTAAAAAAAAAAAAAAAAAGAAAAAATCGCTTTCTGAAATCTCAAGGAAGATGTGGCGCATCTTTCTTTCTCTTTTCTTTCCCTTCTCCTTTTTTTTTTTTTGTCATCCCCCCACCCCCTTCCATGAACACATCAAAGTAAGAAGTGACATGCAGTGCCCTGGAGCTCTTAGCAACATGCTTTTAGGTTTGGAAAATTTCATTTTCTACCTTATGATGATTACATGAGGACAGATGAAATGCTCGCTTTGAGCTTTATTTGAGAAAGAGATGTAATAAATGTTGTGGCTTCCCACTGAATGGGACAAATCCATTTTGGTCATGTGAGGATATTAAAAATTACATACGTGTGTGCACAGACACAGCCTGTGTGACTTAGGTGGCATTTGTGGTCCCAGATACTGAAAAAGGAGACCTTGGCTGGCTTCTTTCAGAAAATGCTGAATAAAGTTTTTCATTTTATCCGGCTCTGAAAGCATTTGATTCCAAATGAAAATGAGTTCCCGCCCTGTCTGAGCGACAGCAATCCCCTTTAAACCAGTCCCCCACCCCCACCAACATACAGACACACACACACACTCATTCATGCACGTAAACACACACACATACACACAAAGAAATGTAGAATTCACACAACTGACACAGCTTTCAGAGTCCCCATAGCTGAAACCCACAAGTGTGCCTGCCTGTTGAAGAATTAATCCAATGTCCCCTTTCCAGCAAGTTTATTTTTCCAAACACTGGAGAAAGGCAGAAGACATTTGTGTTTTGTTCCATCTATCATGATTTTTTTTGTGTTCGTGTGTTTGTGTTTTTGCCTGAGGAACTTCTCTATTAGCTGGGAGCTGAATGGCAAATGATAAGCTCACCTTGCTCAGGAAACACAGCCAGCAAAGTAGAGAAATAGCCTCATGGTTTCAGCCCTATGCTCCAAGTAGGAAAGGATGCTAGAAAAGAAATAGAGTATTCACTGAGTAAACCATTTTCCTGCACACAGAAACATGCAATCTCAGGCTCTATTCAAAGCTCTCACATCACATATGCCACTCTTTGTTCAGCCCACAGCTGGACCACACAGGTTGTGAGATGCAGAATTTGCACAGGCTTTGCTTGTCAGCTCTGGCAGCCCATCCGCTATAGAAAGTCAATCATCAACCACCCTCAGGGTCAGTTCCTCAGCTACTTGTGATCACGCTGATCATTCACATTTGGAGTAGAACTATGAAATTTTTGCTCTGGCTGCAGGAAGAGGAGAGATCCGGATCCTTTTTCATGAATAACCTAAACTCCAGCTATTCAATGATGAGTAATCTCTGTTTACTCTCCCTCCTAAGGCAAAAAGAAATCGCTTTGATTGAATGCTTACTATGTGCTCTCAGATAGATTTCCTGCCCTTCTTCCACTCTGCTCTATATCTAAAGGGAGACGACAACTTGTAAATATATTCAAATATTGAAAGTTTATAAGTTTTCTCATTTAAGCCTCACATTCCCTCTGGGGCAGGTACTATTACAATTCCTACTTTACAGGAGAGGAAACCAAAGCTCCTTGAGTCTATACAGTTTCCCCATGAGCACACATGGATGGAGGAGCTGAGATTCAAATCCCCAGGATTTCACTTCAGAGCCCATGCTATCAACCGCCATGTTAGACCTCCTCCTGTTGGTGGGAGGGTCTTGGGGTTCCTGTGTCCTGTGTTCCCCTCCTAATCATGAAGTATTGCAATTTCTGCTTACAAGTTCATTTCCTCCTCCAGGCGCAGTGGCTCACGCCTGTAATCTCAGCACTTTGGGAGGCCGAGGCAAGACGGATCACGAGGTCAACAGATCGAAACCATCCTAGCCAACATGGTGAAACCCCATCTTTACTAAAAATTCAAAAATTAGCTGGGCGTGGTAGCATGCACCTGTAGTCCCAGCTACTTGGGAGGCTAAGGCAGGAGAATCATTTGAACCCAGGAGATGGAGGTTGCAGTGAGCTGAGATCACCACTGCACTCCAGCCTGGCAACAGAGTGCAAAAAAAAAAAAAAAAAACCAGTTCATTTCCTACATAGATTGTAAGCCCCTGGAGTAATTTTAATCATTAGTTCTCCAGTGTCTGACACCTTAAAAGTGTTAGATAAATGTTTGTTGAATGAATTAAAAAACTAACTAATGAGGCACAGAATGTCAGCACATTTAAGGGAAGGCAAGTAAAGAATAAAATTCAGAGGAGAAAAAATTAAGTCTCTGGTTGAGAAAAAAGAGATGGAAAGATTCAGGGAGTTAGACTCAAGGAAAACGGAGGAGATTTGGTGCCAGTAAGACTTTCTCGATGCATTATGCCGCCATTGTTGGGAAGGTCCCTGAGAAGGGGTGGGCAGGGAGAGTGTGCACACCAAGGTGGGATGTTGTTGCAATTCCTGACTGAGTCAGAAGGGTCACGGAATAGAAATCAAGAAACTGGGTTACAGCTCCATGTTTACTACTCACTAGCTGTCTACTTTGGGGCAAGTTCTTGACCCTCTTTGGGCTTCAGGCTCTTAGTTTGCATGGTGACAAAACTGGATTAGAGGGTCCTTGTAGCAGTGTAGAGAAGCAGAGGAATATAATTATATTATAAACTGGCTGCACGCATTTTATAAATACAGCATATGAATAACTTATTATTGTCAATAACAAACATAACACATCAAACGAGTGCTTTTTATGAACCGAGCATGGTGCGTGTGTGTGTGTATGTGTGTGTGTGTGTATGTGTGTGTGCGCGCACGCGTGTGTGTGCATCCCTGCCTAAGAAGATATTATAGTCCTCACTTTAATGAAGGCAGAGATTGAGAGTCAAAGAAATTACAAAACATGCTCAAGCTCATGTAGCTAGTAAGTGGCCAAGCTGGGATTTTAATTCAGGTCAGTCTGTCTCTGAAGTCCACACTTAGGCACATAAAGAGCCCAATGCCACTCTATACCTCAGCAAATGTCCCTCAGAGGAACCTGCTGTCATTTTGACTGAAAAAACCCTGGTGACTGCCCAACTCCTATGTTCAATACTGCTCGGACCAGTGTGACAGTCCGTGGAGAGAGGCTCCTCCGAGGTCCCTTCGGACCGTTAGAAAACACTTAGCAGTACTACTATAGCGCTGCCTCCACAGCCGCCGGTATGCCTGCTGGTGTCAGACCAGCAGCAGACTGCCTCAGGATGAATGAACTCTCCCCCAGAAACCAACCTTTCCTGTTCTTCTCCCTTGTACACATTGAAGCAAAATCCCCTTGTTAATTCAAGAGGAAGCAAAATGTGACTTCACTGTCTCTAAGGCTATCATTTGCCCATTCATTCAGTACCTATTTGCAAAAATTCTTTCTGGATGCTATCAAATCTTTTTCCTACAGTGTCTCTCTCCTATATTTAAAATTTGTTTCCAAATATTGTATCAAAGATATCAATAGAAAATCAGTATAGAACATAGAAGCTTTTAAATAAGTCATCCTCTGGCGGTGATCATTATATTCTAAATACCTTTAAATAAACTCTTTAGAGACTACTAATATATCCATAGCCTTTTAAATATAATTAAATCCTCTATATACATGAATATATAAATGTCATATGTGTGCATGTATATACCCGTATGCAATGTAAATGTCAATATCTGTATATATGTAAGTATCTTAATCACACACAAACAAAAAGCTTATCTTGTTCGATTGTTGTTGTTCTTGTTGTTGTTGTTGTTTTGAGACAGAGTCTCACTCTGTCACCCAGGCTGGAGTAGGTGACATCATAGCTCCCTGCAGCCTCCAAGTCCTCAGCTCAGGTGATCCTCCTACCTTCAGCCTCTCAAGTAGGTAGGACTACAGGCACATGTCACCACACCTAGCTATTTTCTAAACTTTTTTTGTATAGATGTTGCCCAGGCTGGTCTTGAACTCTTGGGCTCCAGCGCTCCCCTGACCACAGCCTCCCAAAGTGCTGGAATTGCAGGCATGAGCCACTGTGCCCACCTATTTTGTTTTTTGAGGAGTGGAACCTGGGCCAATAATTTGCTCATTTGTTCTCAGATGATTCCACTGCCACCCTAGTCCTGCTCTGCCATGTTTTTAAAGATAAGAACTTGTAAATATTTGTAAATGTTTTAAAAATATTTATTTATGCCACCCTATGATATATTTGTTGGGCCTAGAACAAAAGTTAGGAGCATAGTCTTGAGATATGAGGTATAAAGCTTAACCATACTTTCTAAAGTATTCACAGCCAACCCTGGTGAATGGACAATTGGAGTAAAGGTTACTTAAGGTACTGGACAAATTTGAGAAAGGTGACTAATTTCAAGAACAGAATATAATCTGTATTATGCAGAGTCCAGTCAGGTAAATAGAACCCATACCAGGTCATACAATAGAGGGAAGTGAATATGATGAACTATGAAAGGCGTAGAAAGAACCAAAGTAGCAAACGGTGCAGCAACTGGAGATGAGACACTGAAAGAAGCCACTTTGTCCATCCAGTCCATCAGGGCTGGATGGACAAAGAGAGGAGCCCACAAGAGGGGGCTGCTCAAGGCAGCTGGGTCCAACAAGGAGAATGGCCTGGTGGCTGCTAGAGTGATGGAGGGGCGACAGCCACAGCCAGAGAGGCTACCAGACACAGAGAGAGGAAGGAGGAATACTCTGGCTTCTTCCTTCCTCACATCCTTCAATCTCCTGCCAGAACCTACCACTGAAGAAACCTAAAAAAAATCAGGGAAGCTTGGGAAACTTATTTTGCAAGGGTCAGCACTCTGCAACACAGCGCAGGGCTGGCAAGTTGAGGGATGTGGCCAAGAACAAATGGAAAATAAGTGGCCTTGATTTCATCACTGAAAAGTAGTTAAAACCTTCTTAATAATTGAGATGGATATCTAGATGTAGATTCTGCTGTATATATTGCATAAGCATACCGACTCTCTCTGTATATAGGTTGCTGGTCCATGTGACTTTCATTGTCCCCTCAGGAGGGCGCATGTTGATCCGAGTGTGTGACTTGCTTTGCCCAATGAAATATGAGTGGAATTGATGGATGCTTTGTTTGAACAGAAGCTATGAGTCTTACATAGCTCTGCCATGGTCTCTTTCCCTGTGCCACAAGATCTGTGGCATTCAAGATTAGATAACATGACCGTGTAATTTATTATCCAACCTGGGACACATATTCATTACACTTTTTTCACAAATCCACAAATGAACCCATTGTTTTAAAGGTAGAAGTGCTTCATCTGAATAGATGTCTGGAGTTTGAAAGCAAAGATTGTGCATATTATTTGAAAATATAGCTAACACACTGTTTAAAAATAAATTCATCCTGTTTCCCAGCTTTTCAGATGCCTGATAGTCATAGGTAAATAGAAGAACACTCAACAATGTATTGAATGAAAATGCTTAAGGCCTCAAAACACAGCCCCCAAGTTTGCACAATTAATCCCAGCTTTGAGATGAGTAAATTCTAATGGCACTTGTGGATTCCCGGAAGTGATCTTTAACCAAAAAAAAAAAAAAAAAAATCACTGACCATATCACTCCCTTGCTTAGAAATCTCCCCCGGCTTCCTGCTATATCCAAACATCCAAGCTTCCCAGAAGATAAAAAACAGACTCCTTTCCCTGGCATAAAGTCTAACCCCCATTTACTGTCCAGCTCTATTTCTGCACAATGCACCATATATTCCAGAAAACTAACTTCTCACTATTATTAGTAAGATGTTTTGCATAGATTCATGCCTTTCACATGCCGTTCCCTGCAGACCAAGACTTTCCTCTCTACCTCTACTCACTCTTCTAGCTTCCTCTTGGAAAAAATCTTACCCATTTTTCAAGTCCTAGGTCAAAGCCCCCTCTTCTGTGAAGCCCTCTTATGTAGCTGCTCCCCGTGCTGCTGACTGTAGCCCCTACCACACTTCCTTGTATTTCTCCTGTTCACCCATCTCCTCCATTTGACCAAAGCTCCCCTACCACTATATCTGCTTTATCTTTGCATGCCAAGCATCTGTTAGGGAGTCCAGTACATTATAGGTCCTCTAAATACCTGTTGAATAAATGAATGAAGAGTTTCTCTATTAACCTTCACATACTGCTCAGAAATTATGGGATTCCCTGGAATCTATTAAGAATTCCACCTGCCCCAGTGTTAAATTCTAGATATTTACCTATGCCAGTTACAGATGTGGTACTTTATGATACTGTATATGGTTAAGTTTGGCCTGTTTCATGTAGGGTATTTAGAATAATTTAAGTTAAGAGCTAGAAAGAATCAGCGATCAGCCAACTTCCTTCAGATACAGATGAGGTGTGTTGGGCAGAAAGAGATTAAGTTAGAAGACCATGCTGCTAGAAGCCCCAAAACTAACCCAGTATTCTTTTTCTTCTACTATATTCGATACTGGTTAGGGAGAAGTTGGATTTTGTAAACATTTGCTAGAGGAAATATAAAGAGAAAATAAAGCATATGGAAAATAATTATGCTTGGCAATAATCAAATAAATATCAAGTAAGGTTCACTGATATTATTTTAAACCTGCTAATTTTTAAAGAATAATTATATAGTTCAAGGCTGCAGTGAAATTGGATTCTTTTTTTTTTTTTTTTTTTTTTTTTTGAGACAGAGTCTTGCTCTGTCGCCCAGGCTGGAGCGCAGTGGCCGGATCTCGGCTCACTGCAAGCTCCGCCTCCCGGGTTTACGCCATTCTCCTGCCTCAGCCTCCCGAGTAGCTGGGACTACAGGCGCCCGCCACCTCGCCCGGCTAGTTTTTTGTATTTTTTAGTAGAGACGGGGTTTCACTGTGTTAGCCAGGATGGTCTCGATCTCCTGACCTCGTGATCCGCCCGTCTCGGCCTCCCAAAGTGCTGGGATTACAGGCTTGAGCCACCGCGCCCGGCCTGAAATTGGATTCTTATATACTTCTAATGGCATTGGAAATTGGTATCACCTTTTTGGAAATGTATAAGAAAATACAGAACAAGAGTCATAATATTCATTCTGTTTTGACTCTGTATTTAAAGTACTAGAGATTTATTCTATGAAATATTATAGCAGTGCTAAAAATTGTTTGTAAAAAATATTTATTGCTGCCTTACCTAGTGAGAACAATCTCAATATCCAACAAGATGGGATGGCATATTAAAGCAATGGAATATTTTGCACTCATTAAACATTATAATTATGCAGGAAACATGGAAAATATATAATACAAATTGGGTATAGTAGAAATCAAAATAGTATGTGCATTATGATAGCTACTCTATAAAAAGACATCCTTTTTTTTTTTTTTTTTTCTGAGACAGTCTCGCTCTGTCACCCAGGCTGCAGTACAATGGCATGATCTCGGCTCACTGTAACCTCTGTCTCCTGGGTTCAAGCCATTCTCCTGCCTCAGCCTCCTGAATAGCTGGGATTACAGGTGACCACCACCATACCTGGCTAATTTTTGTATTTTTAGTAGAGACGGGGTTTCACCATCTTGGCCAGGCTGGTCTTGAACTCCTGACCTCATGATCCACCCGCCTCAGCCTCCCAAAGTGCTGGGATTACAGGCTTGAGCCACTGCACCCGGCAAAAAGACATTCTTATAGAAAAGCATCAGAAGGCAATTTTTTAAACAGTTGCAATAGGGTTAGGATTATGGTTTTCTATTCTTATCAACATTTTTTAATGTTGCTATGACATATTTTCTCTAATAAGAGGCAGGTGGAAAGTAAATTCATTCACCAGTGGGAACTGAAAGGGTACGAAGAGAAACTAGAAAACAGGTGAGTCATATGTTTTTGCCTCAAGCATGCATTACCCTACAATGGTGGGTATGGAGTGAAGTCAAGAATTGTTTTATTCTCTAGGAAGTCTGTTTTATTTGCAGGAAATAGTGGACAAGCAAAACTTACTAAAGAAATCTCACTCAATTTTGCTAAATAGGGAGAATATGATTTGATTTATGCTACCTTAATATTTAAGCAAGAGCACCGCTTTTCTTAGATTTCTGCCACCTATCATCAAGTCAACTATTCATTAAGAGACTACTAAGTGCCAGGCACTGATCTTTAGAGACTTGAATCCTCATAACAATTGGGCAATATACCTACCATACTACTTTTTATATTTCCAAGGGCAGATCCGAGCACACTAGGCCTGCTTTCAAAATATCTTTCAGTTGAGTTAAACCATAGGCCAAACTGATGCATTGACAAATGATTGTTCCCATTACCTGAGGTAAGGGGAAAAGAAGCTCAAATCACTTGTCTGCCTGCCACATGCAACCATTCTATTAGACCTCTTACACGTGTTCACGTTAAACCATAGCATGAGGTGGGTATATAGCATAACCTCTATTTTTGTCTCAAAACTCAAATAGCAAGGTCACAGATAGCTAAGGTATTCCTAGGCTAAACTCGAAGGCTTAGGAGTACTTGGGACTTTCCTAACATTTGAACTTCCTTGCAGTTATTCTCGAAGGAGGAGCGATTGGCATTTTGGACAGAGCACTTCTTTGTGCAGGACTGTCTGACAGATTGCAAGATATCCCGTATCCCTGGCCCCAGTTATAAAAGGCTTGGAGCATCACTCCTCGGCATTGTGACAATCAAAAATGCTCCTCCACTTCCAAATGTTCTCTGGGATGGGAGGATTCCACCTTCATTAGAGAAACATTAAGAGATTTTTAAAAAGTTCATATTCATCCCACCGATAAATGTTTATCAAGTCCCTTCTCCATGCCAGGCACTTTGCTGGCATGAGAAATGTTTAGTGGAGAAGACTGACATTTAAAGTGGTGTCATAAAATGCAGCAAACTCTACAATAAACCAACATGCTGTGAGCACAGAGAGGAAAATGCCTCTGTCTAGGGCATCCAGGCCAAGCATGGTGACCTGTCACCGTGAAGTACTCCAGGAGAGTGCCAGATTTGCTGTTCAAAGACCTCCATTCGTGTGATCAATCAGAATCTTAATTATTATCTCACTTCAAGCTTCTAGCTTTTTCTCACTAAGAATTAATTTCTTTGTATGAAAGATGGAAACTGTAATACTATCATCTGTCCTACCTACTAAACAGAGTTGATTCAGGGGAAAGCATCAGGGCGTGCTATGCACGTTTAGTAATGTAGCAGGGATTCAAGAGCATAATTTGTGTTCTCTGCTGGGAATCAGGCATGTTTGGAAATGTCCAATGACTTGGCAGGGTAGGCAGCCTACTGGCATCTATTTTTAAGAAGTTGGTTTCCCTGGATTCTCATCTGAGCCCTGTGGAGAGAGAGGTTGTTTGCAGAGGCTGAGGAGGCTGTTGTCATAAGGGACTGTGAGACGCAGGGGCTCAAGCTATGCTCTCTGGTACCCAGATAACAAACGAAAGCCCAGAGCTGGGGGCTGGGCAGGGTGGGAGTAAGGTAGAAAACCTCTCCATCTCTGCTGTAAACACAGCGTGCCTGTGGTACCAGAAGGACTGCTGAGGACTGCAGAGGCCACAGCACCGCGTTAGCCCCCAGGGCCAATACTAGGTCCCTCACTAGCAGCAGCCACGTGAGGAGATGCCCACCTTTCAGTGGCTTTATGGGCAGGAAACATGAACTAGGACAGCCTGGAGTGAAAAATAAAAAGGCAACTGATTGTTAAACACAGGTGAGATAACATTCGTGTTATCTGTGTTATCTGTATGCTGGGTGAAGGTATTAACAACTGCAATGTGATTTATTGCTGTTAATGTGACCTCATTTATTCTCACAGGCTAGGAAACTTAGGTTACTGTTATTTACTACAGTAAGATTACATGTCACTGTGGCAGGAGAAGAGACAATGACTAGCCAGAGGCCTGATCCTAGCACACATCACCTACTCCCCACCAGGCCGGAGATTAGCCCTGACAGGGAGGCACTGACGTGGAAGCCCACTGCCATGGAAACCTGAATTTGGGATGCCTGCCTCTCAGTGGACAGGGTATAGGAGAGAGGGGTCTCCCCCAAACAACCTAATTCTTTGTAAATGCAAAATTAACTATGGAGTGTTTATTGAAAGGAGTGGTGCCTGAAAATTAGTGCTTGACTCTTAATTTCTGAAACTTTAATGAACGTAGTGACTTCTGGACAGCCCAGGATGCTCGTATGGGGTGGGGGTGAAATCTCACCTTTCGGGGCCTCCACGGGTGTTATAAGAGCTAATACGTGGTCAATAAGCTTCCAGGCTAAGTAGGTGACTGAAAAAATGCTTCTCCCTCATAGAAATTTCTTTTTCCCACTTGAGCAGTCTGTATTTTCCCGAGATAGCAACAACAGCATGTCCCATCCCACATGCCCTTCTTACAGCGTGACCTCAGCATTATTTCCATGGAAGGGTAGGACCAGTACTCTCCCCTGTTGAGTCAGGACAAACCTTCAGGACTGCTTTAAATATTAATATAAAGTGCAGTAGAAGTGGTCTCATCTCTCGGATTTCTAGAAGTCTCCTCCTCTCCATCCCTTCCACCTCCCCACCCCTAGTCCCAGAGACATCTCTGAAAATGCTGCCACTGCTGCCGCTCACCCTAGACCTCTAGGGGACCTGTACAGCCAGGTGCCATGGGCCATGTGACTTCTCAGGCTAGAGCATTAGAATGCCATGCACTTCTGCCAGCTCTCTCGAGACACTGACCCTTAGACCCAATCTGGGTGCTCAGAGGAAGTCCAAGCAGCCCGTGATGAGGCCCCCATGGAGAGAAACCAAGGCTCCTAGCCCCCAGCCCAGAGAAGCTTCCAGACAATGGCCAGAACCTCCTTGCCAGCCTTATGAGTAAGGAGTCCCGAAATGGACCTCTCAGGTTTTGCTGCCATCATTTCTTCCTCCTGCTAACACACTGCTGCCCTCTCCATTGTTGCTGTTTGTGATACAGTCCACCTGTGGTCTGTATCATGTTGCTTTGTTATAAAATGGGATTATTTGTTTTCTAAATTCTACTGGTTTGCACTTTGGAATTTGTGTCATCACAAAAAAAATCGATTTGGTTCATTAATTCTGGCCCTTGTTGAGGGAAAAATGCAGAACTTGAGAAACACAAGACATTACCTTGATGTCCATATTGTGAACATCTTTCTATAATTATCAAAGCCCTAAAGGGGGCTTTTCTGTAAATGTACCACACCCTAGGAATGGAAAGTAATCCCTTATGTTGGCCTGATGTGTTGTAATGGAGGGCGGTGGGAGAGGTAGACAGAAGGGGTGGGATTTTTGATTTATCATCTGAGTCTCCTTCTCTTTCCACCTCATTTAATGTGATCCTTAGAAAGATATGTCCTTGTCTTGCACTCATTTAAAACAAAGACTCCTCTCAACAATTTCCCCAATCTTAAGTTTGTGAAGTAGACAAAAAAAAAAAGCTGGTAAGATCTGCTGTTACACTAATTTCACTGATTCTTACCTCGTTTCAGAACCATGTTATTCTTCCTGCTGCATTTCCACCAGCCATTTTCTTCTGCAACCTGTAGGTTTCCTGCAGAGGAGGACAATGGGCAAGTTAAGTGAGAGAGATGATTTACAAGGCTTTTTTCTTTTTGCTCTAATTTATAGGAAAATCGTCCTTGCATGGGAAGACAAGCTAAAGCCCACATCACTGAAGGGTTTGTCAGGATGAAAAAGAAAATGAATAAAAACAGAATATATTTTATATTAGTAATACCACATACATCTGATGATAGTAGTACACACATGCCTTGCATATCAGTAAAGATGCCTTTAAAAAAAAAAACCTGAAAGAATATTTGCCTTTATTTCAGATGGTACTTTTCTTCTGTTCTTTTGCAAGTGTTAATTTGTATGTTTCAGCTGGGGTTATATTCTGCTACATAAAATTTGTTTAAAACCTGAAAGAAAACACACAAAGTTATTTTATTTTATTTTATTTTATTTTATTTTATTTTATTTTATTTTATTTTAAGTTCTGGCGTACATGTGCAGGATGTGCCGGTTTGTTACATAGGTAAATGTGTGCTGTGGTGGTTTGCTGCACTTACCAACCCATCACCTAGGTATTAAGCCCAGAATGCTTTAGCTATTCATCCTGATACTCTCCCCGACTCCCCACCCTCCCCCAACAGGCGCCAGTGAAAGTTCTATTTTCTCATGTAGAAATCCAGAAATGAGCAGTCCAGGGCTGGTAGGACAGCACTACAAAGAGATCCAGAATCGAGACATCTTCCATCTTCCTGATTTACCATTCTTAGCACACAGTTTCTATCCTCAAGCTGGCTGCTGCTGCTCCAGCATCTTGTCTGGGATCCTGGAAACCACAAAAAGGAAAAGGGACAGAAAAACCCACACAGTTTTCAGCTGAGTCAGCTCCATTTAGAAGACTTCCCTGGAAATTTCATACAATGGTTCTGCTTATCTCCCAATGGCCAGAATCTAGCTACGTGATGTATTAGTTTGTTCTCATGCTGCTATAAAGACATATCTGAGACTGGGCAATTTGTAAAGAAAAGGAGGTTTAATGGACTCACGGTTCCACATGGCTGGGAAGGTCACACAATCGTGGCAGAAGGTGCAAGAGAAGCAAAGGCACGTCTTACACAGCGGCAGTCAAGAGAGCGTGTGCAGGGGAACTGCCCTTTATAAAACCATCAGATCTCATGAGACTTGTTCACTGTCATGAGAACAGCATGGGAAAACCCATCCGCATGATTCAGTTACCTTCCATTGGGTGCCTCCAATTTCATGTGGGGATTATGGGAGCTACAATTCAAGATGAGATTTGGGTGGGGACACAGCCGAACCATATCATGTGACCACCACTAGCTGCAAAAAAAGCAAGACATACATTAACGCCGTAGTTATAGAAGTTCTTCCCTTCTCCAACTTACTTCAGTTCTTCTTGTCTGCATAAAGTGATCTAAGACCCACCTAGGGCTCTCTTCTATTGTTCTGTGCTCCATGAACAAGAAGAATCCTTTACTAGAAATGTAGTCTCATTGGGTAATTAATTACCATATCCCTTTTACAGCATCTTTCATAGTTCTTGATATGGGGTTAGAACACATTGTCATACCCACAAATTACAGAGGTTCTATCTCTCATGAAAAGAAGGAGAATGGATATTGGATAGATAACTAGCAATCTGACAAAATATCATTAATGCTTGATGACTAATTCGTCATATATATTTCAATTTAATACAATTGAATATGTATTTTTGGAGTGCCTCCTTTGTTCCAGATCCAAAACAAGAACTACGAAGGGTATGGTAACAGCATGACACACAGTAATTACCCTCAGTGAACTTACAATTTTTAAAAAGTATTATGTTTGGTCGTAGAACACAGAACAATAGAAGAAAGCTATAATTGGTTCATATATTGTATAGTGCAGGCATTAAGGATTGAAGGAAATTGGAAAAGAGAGGGACCTCTGAAGGCTATGGAGCTAACATGTTGCTGAAAGAGATAGAAACTACAATGAAAATCAAAAAATATGATGTACAAGTATGATGGTTAGCTTTATGTATCCACTTGACTGGACCATGTGGTGCCCAGATATTTGGCTAAACTTTATTCTAAGTGTGTCCATGATGCTGTTTCTGCATGAGATTAACATTTGAATCAACAGGCTGAAAATATAGATTGCCCTCCCCAATTTGGATGGATCTCATCCCATCCATTGAAGGCCTGAATGGAACAAAAGCTGAGTAGAAAAGAATTCTGTCTCTGCCCGACTGTCTGGGCTGAGGACATTGGTCTTCTTCTACCTCTGAAATTGGACTTGGACTGGAACTGTATGTCATTTCTCCTGGATCTCCAGCTTGCCAACTGCAGATCTTGGGACTGCTAAGCTTCCATAATCATGTGATACATTTTCTTATACTAAATCTCTTTTCCCCTCCCCTTTTCAATCATCATCTATTTTCTATTGGTTCCATTTCTCTTGAAAACCCTAATACAACAGGGTGCAACAAAACTTTTTGCACATTAAGCTTGCTCCTAGCTCAGTGACAGGCACAGGAATAGAGATGAAAGCTAGATCCCCATTCCTGAAGTCACTCATGGGCCACTGAGGGAGATGGAAGAAAACAACCCATGATGATAGCATGTGAAAGTGCTGTGGCAGAAGAACACATTCACAGAGTGCTGAGGGACACAGGGAGGGGCCATTAACTCCACTGGAGGTGAGGGAGGTCTCCAAGGTATGGGGAAGTGTGTGTCTCAGAAGATTTCTCAGGAAGGGAATGGTGACCATGTAGGAGGGTGTAGGGTAGACTTCAAGGAAGGTGTTTTGGTTTTGTCTTGTTTTCGTTGGAGAGACTCGCTTGTGTTTAAAGGCTAAGGAGAAAATACCAATAAAGCAGCAGATATTGAACATAACAGAGGGAGGCAAGATAATGAGTGAAAAGAGAAGACAGGAGGAAAAGAAACTCAGAGGCCATGGGAAGCCCATGGGAAGAGCTTAGCCTTCATTCAGAATGAGAAGTGTTGACAAGCCACTTGGGCACAGACCTCAGAAATAAAGGGGCCCTCCAGGTTCCCTAGATTATCAATCTTAGAGCCATCATGTGGGAAAAAAGAGGCATATAATGTGATAACATGTCCAGGGAATAAAGACTGAATATGTCATCAGAGTTCCCTATGCTACATTTCACAGGGATCTGATCATGACCTACAGAAACCCACCAAACAGCAGGATCTAGGTGAGGCCCCTCCCCACCCCCACCCTGGGGATCCATCTTGCCTCCTTTCCTCTCGGCTCATTCCTGTAATATATTTCTGTCCACTATCTGCTTGGTGTCTGACTGTCTCTGTTCCCCTTTCTCACGTACTATTCACTCACTTTGAAGTCTCACAAACCCAGTGGGCTTCCTTTTATCATCACTTTATGTGGATCTGTTTGTCAAGTATTTGTTGTCACTATTCTGAGTAGTACAGTCCATTCTGGCCCCTGAATGCAGAGCTCAGCCTCCTGAGATCTCCAGCTCCCTAAATGCAAGTCCACGGATGCCTGAGGCCTGGTGTCTTTGGAAGTCACAAGGTGGACATAGGGGTTCCTGCTGGCCCTTGAACGGCTCCATGCAGTTTCTCTGCATCAGGTACAGCCTGAGGATCCAGAGGCAACTGGGAATGTAACGAGGGTCACAAAGGGATTCAACATATTCCAGCAATACACAGTTTCAGGTTGGGGTGATTTGCTTTGTGTGATTTGTAATAAATGCAATAAGAGTACCATTTATTTCCAACTCTCCCACAGGATTATTAACGTTTTCTTCCAAAGATAAACTTGATTACATTACTTATTTATACTATGTACATTGCATTAGAAGTAAAAAATGCATCAAGGAAAAAAATCATATACAGATTTTTTAAAATTAATGTTTTCTCATCCACTGCTAATAACAGCTTAGATTATTAAAAAGAAAGAATCTTTTTTTTTTTTTTTTTTTTTTTTTGAGACAGAGTCTCGCTCTGTCACCCAGGCTGCAGTGCAGTGGCCGGATCTCAGCTCACTGCAAGCTCTGCCTCCCGGGTTCACGCCATTCTCCTGCCTCAGCCTCCCGAGTAGCTGGGACTACAGGCGCCTGCCACCGCGCCCGGCTAGTTTTTTGTATTTTTTAGTAGAGACGGGGTTTCACCGTGTTAGCCAGGATGGTCTCGATCTCCTGACGTCGTGATCCACCCGTCTCGGCCTCCCAAAGTGCTGGGATTACAGGCTTGAGCCACCGCGCCCGGCCTAAAAGAAAGAATCTTAAATACGCAACTCACCTTCAGTTCTTGATACTGCTTGTTTACTTTTACACATTTCGCAAAACTTGACAGACAATCTAGAAATATCATCTGTACTCACTTTCAATTCCTCATTTTTATACCAGAGTTGAGCTTTTGTGTTGGGATCTATGACATATCAGGACCGGCAGCATAATATAGGGGAAAAAATGGAAGCTTTGAAGCTGCATGTATTTTAGCTTAAAATCCAAGTAAGCCTTTTACTAGTACCTAATTAGAAAACAATTTTAATCATGGTTTTTAAATTTTCTACATAAGGATGGCAAATAAATGTAGTGGATAGTTATTGTGAACGAGGCACTACGCTAAACACTTCACTTTGTTATCACGTTTAATCTTGACAACAGTTCTATAAAATAGGTCTTACAATTTTCTCCATTTTACAGATAAGCAAATTGAGACTTAAATGAGCTAATCTGCTCAAGGATATTCGATGAATAAGTTAGGCGTCAAACCTATGTGTTTGACTCTAAAGACTCCCTTCACCATTGTCCTGTGCTGCCTCCTGTATAGATCACCTCCGATCCCAGTAGCAGCATCTAGGAGGTAGGTGGCATCTCCACCTTGAGATGAAGAAACTCATGTGAGGAAAAATCTTGCCTCCCCAGCTGGCCTCGTTTTCTCTTCTGGCGGTGTACAGCCCTGGCCTTTGAAGGATGCTGCCCTCTGTCGGTAGACCAGTAGGAGAGGTCATGCCATTTGATTTAATTTATGCCTTCTTCGTTCCTCCAGTCTTTAAAGCGGACTTACCACTTACTACAGCGTGTTTCCATGTTCTTTTACCTTTCTCAAAGTGCTATACACATATTATCTCTTTCAAACCTCCTAACAACCTTGATGAAAATGAAATTCAGGGACTTAAAGAGACAGGCACAAGGCAACAGAATAGTTCTCATTAGTGCAAAGGGAATTTGATTGCAAACTCACCATGTTTGTGTTAGTTATAACATTTAGTTATGATTTCTCCCTGAGTGCTTAAATGCAACATGAATGCAATAAGAACTGAGTGCTCAATTATATGATCATAACACCCCCAGCTTGGAAGCCTCTTGGGGAAGTCCATCACTTTTGGAATAAACAATAAACTTTCGCATGACATATGTGGGTGTCACCGTCTATCCCCCTCCCCACCTTTCCAGCCTCATCCTTCACTGCCACCCTAGCCATACCTTCTTCACTCAAGCCATGTCACAGCAGTTGCTCTGACAGAATTACAGAATATGCTTCATCCCTTCATCCATCCAGGCTTGTCCTCTGCCCCATTCAGTGCATGGAAAACACTGACCACTCTTTTGACACCCAGCACATTTATCACCCTCGCTACCCCAAACTTTTATCGCCCCAAAAATGATTTCTCAACACTCTGTAAATACACGCCATACTACATCATAATTGTTTGCTACATATTGTTCTTCCTGCTAGAATACATCTTCTTCAAGAGCAGCAACCATCCTATTCATGTAATGCCCATCACATAGCTATATGTATCTAGTACATAGGAGGTACCTGCAAATGAGTTTTTCATATTGCTTTTTAGCTAAATGTGTTGTGTTTACTATGTGCCAGGACATTTATCAATATCCTTTGCCTCTCATAACACACTCAGTCCTCACAACAACCCTGTGAAGTGTGTTCTGTCAACTTCCTGACTCTACAAATGAGAAAACTAGGCACAGGTGAGACAATTTTCCCCCAAGTAATCCAGCTAGTAAGTGGCCGAGGCAAAACTTAGACCAGAGACCAGGGCTCCAGATCTGGTGCTCTTAGGAACTCTGCTGTGAGAACCCTATTTGTTAGTTAAAGGTGTGTTAAATGAATGAACAAATTGCCCAAAGCTCTCACAATGTTAGAAGCTTCCTTGTTTGATCCTATACCTATAAGGAGGGAGATAAGGAAAAATAAATAGTAAGAGAGCCTGGATTCTCAGTTCCCCCAGAAGCAAACACTGCAATCATTTTCTTCCCCTACAAAGAGTATTGCCACAGTGTCGCATTGTCTCTTAAAAAGGTCTCAGGAATAATAAATTCTGACCACATCATATCTTCATCATAGTTTGTGACATCCATTGCTTTTCTTTGCCATCCCTTCAAAGACCATGTATGAATCTAGTAAAAAGTATAATTAGACGTAGAACCGAACCCCTGGTGGGCTTTTCTTTTTTCTTGGTGACACTGAAGGTAGCATTTAGGGTGGAAAAAAAGGAATTGGAAAGTGCATTCCCTCTAGCATCCTTAGGGAGGTGGGCAAGTACCATAATTAAGATAATTTCTTTATAAGTGCCTCCTGATGTAAAAAGAAGGATAGAAATTATTTTCTCTTTCTTGAATGCACAATGAAGGATATATCTTTGGGTCAATTCTCCAAATGAACTATGTGCCATCACAGAGCAAAACTGGAGAGTGAATTACGATGAATTTTCCTTCCTCTTCCAAGTCCATGAGAGTGCCTTATTGCATTCACTATCCAAGTCAATAAATATTGTGGGGACCCCAAACATGGCGTTGTTGTCTATGGCAAAAATATATTTGGGCCTTCCTCAAAGAACTTCTAATATATCAGAGAGAGTCATGTAATCCACAGACTATAACACAATGTATACTTAAATTCTTAATAAAATAGACATGAAAGCAAAGTGCTAGAATAGTTCATGGGGAGAATTTCTCATAGAAAAATAGGAAATACTTCATGGAGGGTGAGTCCTTTCAGCATTCCATGATTGAAAGAAAAATGAGGTGTGGTGGCTCATGCCTGTAATCCCAACACTTTGGGAGGCTGAGACGGGTGGATCACCTGAGGTCAGAAGTTGGAGACCCGCCTGACCAATATGGTGAAACCTCATCTCTATTAAAAATACAAAAATTAGCTGGCCGTGGTGGTGGGTGCCTGTAATCCCAGCTACTTGGAAGGCTGAGGCAGGAGGATAGCTTAAACCCGGGAGGTGGAGGTTGCAGTGAGCAGAGATTGCACCATCCCGTTCCAGCCTGGATGACAGAGCAATACTCTGTCTCAAAAAAAAAAAAAAAAAAAAAAAAAAAAAAAAAAAAAAAAAAAAAAAAAACAAGATAGAAAAATGAGCTCACTGATCTCATTAACTCTTATAAGCTTTTATCAAATAGTTTAAAACCTGACATAATCACACAGTTTCACAGAGGAGCATACTATTGGAGGAAATAGAAATTTAGAAAGGAATAGTAGAAGGTATAATGATGATAAACAACGTTTAATAAATGCCTACAAAATACCAAATGTTTTACATATTTAATTTAATTTAATCCATATAAGAATCTCGCAAGGCTGGTGTTATTGGTCCCTTGCACAGTCGAAGAAACCAGAGCTCAACGATGTTAAGTAATTTGCCCAGTTCACAAAGTTCCTAATTGCCAATGCCAGGATTTAGACCAGGAGTAGGTCTATTTTTTACAACCTTGGCTTTTCCTATTTCACTATGCTACCTTAAAAAAAGTATATAAAAGGCAAATAAGTGCTTGATGTCATTCTTCCTGAAGGACATAAAAGGAATGTGCAAACAGCACGGTCATTTTCTATAGTAAAATCTTTTAATTATGACCCAAATCACAGCACTGCGGTGCTAAGCTGATTGTGAACTCACCTGAAGTCAAAGCACTTCCCAGCAAGTTCAGTGGCAACACTCGGCTCCTTTTCTATTAGCAAATAGAGAACCCTAGGAAGGTATGTTTTATCCAACTTAGACCAAAATGTTATGGAGTGAAACATTTATAAGTTTGCCAGTGGGAGGTCAAAGAAAAGAAAATGGTAGAGTTTGCAACTTGTTATCTCTAAAACTTCATTTAGGGACCTACTATTATTACCTTTCTGGAAATAAAGTACCTATACATCGCTTTTAAGGACTGTTTTAGAGAATATTCACAGGGAGTATAAAGGCCCTAAATGAACAAGTTGACAGAATTGTGTGACTGGGAGCATCCATCTAATTTGATAAGTTTAGAACCAATTCTGCAGCCCAAAAGTTTAGAACCAATTCTGCAGCCCAAATGAAGATTCTGTGTCTCAGATGATACTCATGATTCATTAATGGGTTGCTTTTCATAAGTAACGAGATGACTCCTATCATTTGTTTCCCAAGGTAGGCGATGTTTTCTATCATTACTTTTAATGATTTATTTACCCTTCACCACTTTTAATCATTGAACACTGTCAATACTTATAAAACACATTGGAATCATCTGGACCAAAATATTCTAAGCTTTTCTTCCTTTAAAGTTTAGAATAAAATCAGGCAATTGCTTCACAGAACTTCAGTTTATCACCTTGCTTATTCTTTTGTATCACATCAGATATACATGTATATATAAAATATATGTAATATATACACATATACATATATATATACACATACGATACAGGAAAATTCAGAAATTAGAATTGAGCAAAGGCTGCCCTGGTTCTGCCTGCAACCCTATTTTCCATGATAGATGGTAGAGAAGAGTATACTTGAAGATTCCAAGTAAAAGTATCTACCGGAACTTAGAAGAGGAAGACACAAGAATAGAAAAAGGAAATATATCCTGGGAAAAAGTACGCATATGGAAGAGCCAATTAAATACTTCGTTTTAATTAATTTAAGTATCCTTTAACTCATTTTTGATAATACATCCCATCTTGGATTAATTTCTCTGTAAGAACATGACATCCAACCTCATCATGTATTGGGGCAAAAAAACATTCACCAAGACCATGGAATTCATTCATCCACTTCAACATTTACTGAGAACTTATTATTGCTACTCTATGCCCATCACTATACTTTCAGTTTTGAGTGATGAAAATAGAGAATTAGCAAGGCTCAAAGAACAACTTATTCCCCAAGACTTACAGTTAATCTATTGATTATGCATATTTGTCACCAATATGGGTACAATTTCTGGCTCTGGAATAGATAATTTGCACATTTGGAAAGTTTTTAAGTGTGCTTTAAGTCCTGAAGCAGTAAGTGTATCTCATAAGTCTAGTTAAGAAATAAAGGCATGCTAAGTCACTTTCCTCAAAATATTAATACATAACTGAAGAATATTTGGCTTACTGTGTTGTCTTGCTAAGGAAAATGGAAGAGATGGTGACTTACCATGACAAGGTAAATATCAAAAGATAAATGCTAGAATTTTAATGAAAATCATTTAAGCTTGCCCCATGGGAAGTTTAGCAGATCAATTCTGAGTACTAGGCTTATCCTTCAGAGGCATGTTAATGGTTAAGCAACTTTGTTCATTTATAAAAGGAGTGGGGGTATGGAGAATAGGAACCCAATGATTGGCAGATTACTTACAAGTCTGCAAGACATAGGAAAATTGCAAAGACAATGTAGTAGTTTTCATGGAGCATTGCCCTGTTACTATAGTTTCATCTCAGCAAAGGGCACTACCAGCACCAAACCCGTGTGTTATACAGCTCCTCAGTCAAAATGGGAGCAAGACTGGACCTGCTAAGGAGGAAGACACCATGGCAGAAGCGCTGGTCAGGCTAAAGACCAACTATGCCTATGAAATCTGGGAAAAATAGTACATACCAGCAATTTGAGGTTGGCTCAAAAATGAAGGGACAGGTATGAAGCAGGAATGCATGAGATATTCTTTGAAGCAAGATGGTATGACTGTCTTTTCCTCCCAGGTTTTAATCAGCATCTCCATGTCCCTTCTGACCATACCTCTATGACAGTGGATGAGGCCAAAAGCCAGACAGACACTGGGCCACTATTTCCTATGTAAGGGGACTACTAGGTACAGAGTACAGTATTTTGAATTTAGGGGCAAAGCAGGCCTTGCAAGAGCTCTGCAAAGACGACTCGATGTGAAATAATAACCACTACATTCTCTTGGGAGCAGCTGGTGTGAACCAGCACCCCTGAGCAACCAGGACCTCAGAGAATGATGTGTTTATTTACGTGAAGCTGGGTGCTGATGCTCATCATTTTCATAATTACTGTATTTCTCATCTCCCCCATTTCTATGGGCCAAACATAAAGTGTGCAGGAAAGCAACTACCTATATGTGCTTCTGTTTACTCAAGTTTACAGCTATCGTGTAGTACTGATTAATCCTCCCTTCTCCATGACACTGAGGCAGTAGCATTCTAATGCCATCTTTATGATTGTTCGGCAGATCCCATACTACCGCATACAGAAATAGTGTAAATCATGGAACTAGTGTTTGAGGTCCATAAAATGCAAGGTTATGAATATTTCATTACTATACATTTTATTTCCCTGTCTATTCTGCATCTCCCAAAATGCTGTTTGTTTACTTATTGGCTCACTGTTCACCAGAAATACTTAATTCTTAATATAAGGTGTGGACTGGATCAACAACCCTGGCCTTGTGGCCTGAGCTACATTTGAAAGTAATGATGGATTTTTTTTCTCTCTCCTTTTAATCATTCCTTCAACCCACAAATACTTGACTGCCAGGTTACTTCACTAACAGGAGTTTCAGCTTCTTCGTCATAATCGCATTGATTTGCAAGCCCCTCAGATCAATTCTCAAACATTTCTCCTGTGAACTATGGCTACGTATTTAAATGTTTCTCAACGCCCCATTGTATCCGTCTTGGCTGAAGTAAGCAGTTAGACTTTCGCTGCAGATCTTGGCAATGAAAGCCACATTGTGCAAGTGCAATTAGCTTCACTCCCTGCACTGGTACAAATGATTTGTATGAATCAGCTGGTCCTGCAAAAGATGCAGCCATTATCACCTGCTTCTGAGTTTTCCTTTAACCACAAAATTTATATTAGCAAATAGCCAGGGGGATTCAATCTTAGCAAAATCAGAGTCTGAATCCCCAGCATTAAGGTGCTAACTTCTCTCCTGCTATAGGGCATAGTAGATATTAATACAACTCTTTGGTACAGACTGCAAAATATATAAAATGTCATAATTATATCTGCAATTCAGCAATGAAACAATTTTCTTCCTTTCTTCACTGTCATCAGCATAATAGCAGCCTATGGGATTTGTATTTTCTGGCTGTGAGCCCTTTTATGGGCTGTAGAAAAAAATACAAGCAGGTTAGTTTCACAGCTCTGAGAAGGCCTCATGACAGAAATATTGCTTTTAATGTTATTGTCTCTTTCTAGCTTGTAACCCACTCTCTTTGGGTGGAGAGGTTTCTGTGCTGATGCAGCATCACTTATGTTTTTCTGATAAACCTCTATGTTCCCTTCCTGGCTTCCCCCACCCATCTGGACAGAGAAATAATTAACCAGCTTTCAGGATCATGCTATGTTATCTATAGATAAAGGGGAAACATGAGATGGGAGGGGGTTAGTCAGAGGGGAATGAAGTCGGGAGGAAGCATGTCTCCAAGGTTTCTCTTGGAGACACAAAAGAACATAAGAAAGATGCATTCTGAGTGAATCTTCACTTCCCGTTTATTTTGCTAGCCAAGACAAATATCACAGCTCGTATCTAACATTTGAAAAGCAGGGCCAAAGAAAATGATGGATTAATAAGTCCAAGGACAGAATAATAGAAGGAAAATATGTGATAGAGAATGATGCCCCTGTCAATCTGAAAGGGGCGGGGAGAAAGCTGAAATGGAAGTGGAAAAAAAATGTACCATAGCAACCTTATATAGAAACACCCTCCTGTAGTTATGCTAAACATTAATTAACATTACTCAAGACCCCTATGGTACTGTTACTTCAGAAACAGGTATCTTCAGACCGTTTGTGATTCTTTTCATTATAATCTACACTACGGGCATTGTGAGTTGAACAACAGGCTAAATGTTCCCTCCACAATTATTGGTAATAATATTCCATGCACATTTCTATCCCCCATCATCATCTGTGATGAGGCTAATCCAGTACTTTCTGCATGAACTGTTATAATACCCAAAGCAGCAGGACGGAGTATTATCAAGCATGGGCTTACCAATGGAAACCTAATGTAGCAGAGTTCGTTTCCAGAAAATAGGCTAGGGATGAAATTTGTCAGCATCAGCCATATAGACAGACACCTGTAACACTCCCAGGCAACTCACTCAAGTGACCATTTCTCATAATGGTTTCATGTCAGTCACAGGAAACATTCTAAATACATTTCTATAAAATGAAGAAAATACTCTTTAGTCAAAAGGCAGGTCTTTAATGAGAGGTGAAGTGATCAGAATTCTGCTGTCATCTCAGCCACAGACATTGTAAAATAGAAACACTGTCATATATGTTAGACCCTTCTTGAACTCTAAGATTATAATGAGGAGACCATGGCTGTGCCCACATTTAAGAAAAAAAAATTGCAGCATATGAAAATTCAGATTTACAAACCAGATCAATTAATGGGTGATTATTCACACTATAAAAGGATTTATCGCTTTACAAATGGATTCCCTGCAGGGTTCCATTTTAATAACTGAGCTCTCTCAGTGTTAGGAGTCACTGCCAATTAAAAGTCAATCAGAAGTGAAGATAAAGCACCTCTGAAATTAAAATGTATGTCAATGGAAAATCATCATAGAGTTACAAAAATTCACATTACATACAGCTTTGTGGGGACACAGAATTTATTTCACAAGGATATTGAGCACCTACTATAAACTTAGCTGGTCCTGGGAGTCACTGCCTGGGGATTTAAAGAGTAAAATAAATGGTTCCTGCTTTCGGAACTTCTACAGTGTGGTTGCAGCAGTGTGGTGTGGAGGGAGTACCATTAGCATTCTGGGTGGGACAATGATTTACTGAGGAATTCGATTCTGCACAATGTCAGTTGATATAGTTTAGAGATCTGTTCCTACCCAAATCTCATGTTGAATTGTAATCCCCAATGCTGGACCTTGGGGGAGGTGTTTGGATTACAAGGCCGGATCCCTCATGGCTTGGTGCTGTCTTCATGACAGTGAGTTCTCCTGAGATCTGGTCATTTACTCTCTCCCTCTCTCTTGCTCTTGCTTTCGCCATGTGACAGCCTGCTCCCCCTTCACCTTCCACAATGATTGCAAGCTTCCTAAAGCCCTCACCAGAAGCCAGGCAGATGGTGGTGCCATGTTTGTGCAGACTGCAGAACCGTGAGCCAATTAAACCTCTTTCCTTTATAAATTACTGAGTCTCCAGTATTTCTTTATAGCAATGCGAGAATGGCTTAATACATCGGTTCTCATTTGCTAAATGCCAAGGGAGCTCCCCTGTCATTGTATCAACACAAATTCCCCTATACATTTCCCAACATTTTTGTGTCACTACCCACACAGCATGGTTGAGGGCCTTCGTGGCACTCAGAAAGTCTCGTTGAATCCTCGGAGATCAGTGCTAGAGGACATATTACATTCAACTCTTTCATTTGGATGAGAAGGAAATGGAGGCCAAAAGAAATGAAACGGCCCATTCCATGGATCTTTCTAGTAAACAAATTGCTTTGGAGAAAGTGAGGGCATTTGATGGCCACTCTCTGAACTCAATGTTTTTCCACTTTGAATTCTTTCCCTATTTTCCTTGTTTTCCCTCTCCATCTCCGCCCTTTTTTCTCATTTCCAGGAAAGCAGTGCTCTTTCTCTTTGTTGGCTTCAGCAAACAAAGCAGGTGGAAACCTGCCGCCTGGAACCTCCCTTCCCAGGGCGTTGCTTCTTCTAATAGCAGGATTCTGGAATAGAAGGTGAATAGGTGAAAATCGAGCCCAGTGACTCCAATGGTACTGTTAGAAAGATTTTCTAATGAAGTAAGGAAAGTCCTCTGCCGGGACTTAAGGAAGGAGAAGGTTTGAAACAGCTGCAGAGGGTTGATAGGGTGTAAACAAGATGAATAAAAGAAAGTATTTTTTTTATTGTATTCGGTTCTGCTAAGGTTCAGCTGATCAGCATGCACAAAACCTTAACTGACCTAATCAGCGCGTTTTTATTATTTCCTTCAGCAGCTTTCAGCAGTCAAAGAATGTGAGAAGAGAAAGCCCTCTTGGAAGTGTTCATAACTGATGAATGGTTAAATGCAAAGAGAATAAGGGATTTTGACAGGAGAGCAAACACATCATTGAAATGGCTGGCCATGAGGTTTATGCTAGAGGGGCTAAAAGAACACAACAGGTGATCTGGATACCCCAAATCGTATACCTTCAAGGAGCCAGAGGCACTTGACATACAAACTCTGGTGATGAGACAATGGAAGAAAGGGACATGGAGTTTCCAAAAGGGAAGGTCAGAGTTTCAGATCTCAAATAGGCAAAGGTTTGCGTAACTGTATTGTCTCTGATATGGCCAGCTCGTGTGGTTGAGGCTGAGTGAAAATGAAGTTATTAAGAGAAATGTGAAAGCTCCTAAAAACAGTAGGGAAAGAGAGAATGAGACAGGTGTTGAAGTCATTTTTAAAGTAAATGAAAGCGAATTTGAAAAGAATGACTCAAATTTCCATTAAAATGCCTCTGGGACAAAAGATTACAAGAAGATATGCAACAATCCTCAACTGCCGTCATATTAGTAGAATGCATTTGGGAAACCTAAAATAAGTCTTCGTTTACTCATTGAATTTATATGGATGTCATTATTGTTCAATCTATTGGTTGGTATTTTAGATACATACTGTGCCTAGTGTAAACAGTACGAATATCAACCCTGTGTCAGATACTGTACTAAGCACTATGTTACAATTGGGAATAAACAGGTACCTGTCCTTAAGAAGTTTACAGCCTAGTGTAGGAGGAGAAAAAAGATTCTGTCTCCAAGGGGATGTCATCACAGGAGGAATGTCTAACCCAGACTCTCCAGTCAAGGAAGGCTTCAGGAGGAGGCAACATCTAGGCTGGGACTTGAAAGATAAAATGAGTTAAAGAAGTCAAAGGTGATACATGACAGGAACAGTAAGAGCAGAAAATAACAACATGCACAGAAGAAACTGAAGGTATGGCACTACGAAAGGAAGTCAAACTGTGAGAGGGAGTGGTAGGAGCAGAATGGGCAAAGACCTCTTGTATCACTTGAAGGAGTTATTTTATCCTGAAAGTATAAAGCCATTAAGAGATGTTTACACTGGAGGAATGGCGTGATCAGATCTGCATTTTAGAAAGCTCATTCTCATTGCCATTAGAGTGCATTAATGTGAAGAGGACCGGCCTGGAGATATAAAGTCCAGTTATACCAGGTAGTTGTACTAGTGAGGGCGAGGAAAGACGGGAAGCAGACGCTCAAGATTTCTGGCTTATGCAAATGGAAAGGCAGTGGCACAGATCTCAGACATTTGGTGAGGGGAATAGGAAGATGATAGTCCTCTTTTAGGCATATTGATTCTGTTTCAGGTGCCAATGGGTTATGCAAGCAAATGTGGTCAGTGGACAGATGGGAAGTGCACCTGGAGGTCAGGCAGGAGATCTGGGCTGGGAATATGAGTGTAGTAATCCTTCCATGTGACTGAGGCCCTGAGGAAGAAGGAGACACATCAGAGCCAGCAAGAAGAGGGAGGAGGCAGGAATCCTTCAGAACCCCATGTATAATGACCATTGCAGTAACTCAGACCAAAGAATGTGTAAGTCTAATAGGCTTAAAGATCATAGCAGTGGGGAGTGAAAGGATATGGGTGGGTTTCAGAGACATTACAGAGTGATTCCAAACTCTCCATTTGTGAAGCCCCAGCATGTTTTCAATTACAATAAATGCTTGGTTGACCCAAGTGCTTTAGAAAGTAATCTCATCATTGTGTTTTTGATTTAGAGGAGGATGAAACCAGTTCAGGTATCCCAAAAGAGAAGACACTGCTAGTGACTCTAACTACCACTATACAAGGGAATTTTCCACAATTACAATTATTTAAGGCCTGAGGCTAAAATCCTGTAGCTTAAGCTGTAAACAAATGAATAATTTGTTTACAGCTATAAACAAATTATAAAATAATTTGTTTATAGCCAAGGTGAATATTCATTGTTCCTCAACGTATCTGTCAGATTCCATAATGAATTCTTCCTCCTCATCCTCTACTTGGCCTGGAATCTGGTTCACTTCTTGACAGCCCCTGGGGAGAGCCTGTCCTTTCTGGAAAATCAGGATTACTTCTCCATTTTGTAACAAAGGCATCATCCATGTATTAGCCTCCTCACAGCCGATTTGCTGAATTTTTCCTCCCTGTCTTTTATCCAGTACCTTTTTAGCAATTCTCCTTTTTCTGAATTAGTTTTTCAGCCCAGAGAAATTCCCTCTTATAGCAGTTTCCCATTCTCAAGTTTTTCCTAATTGCACTGCCTCTGGTTAATAATGTATTCCTATGATTTCCCGTCCTTACCTGAACTGACTTACCTTGATCTTCTACCCGGGGGCACTGTACAGATAGCTTCCCTTACCCTTCAACCTTGCCCCTACTGTCAGCTACTAACTCACTCAGAGCTCCCCAAACCACCTATACATTTCAAATTCAGCATTTTTCACTTTACCTCATTATTGATAGCAACTTGGGTTAGGATTGTTCTCAGTTTTCTCATGTATAAAATGGGGATAATACATGTTTATTTCAGTATCTGGCAAATGGTTAGAGCTCAGTAAATCTTAACCAACATTTTTATTATTACTGTTGAAGTCCCAGCTTCCATATTCTCTGACTGTGTAATAAAAGGTTGGACACTTACTCTCGATGACCCTGTTTTCTCATTTGAAAGATGGGGATTGTAACACCTGTCTAGCTCTGAGTTAAGAGGTTCCATATGAGACAGTAAACAAAGTCCCTTGCATACTACAGAAATGTATGAGAATGTTACTATTTTGCAGTTTTCTTTGAAGGTAGTACCTTGCCTGGGTTATCACTAGGAAAATCAACAGTAACTGCCCAGAATGCTAGCTGGAGCTGTAGAAGATGTAGAAAATCAGAAATCTGACTTATTATAATTTTGTCACACATCTGCCCTTGATTACTGATATTTGAAGGATCCTCAAAGATTCTGTAACTTTTATTTTAGGTCAAATTTTTTCAAAACTACATAACTGAGCCATGAATACTCAATAAAATGTCTTCTCTGAATTATTTAATAATGTGAAACTATTACAGTTAAGGCTTAATCTAAAAATGGCTATGGAAAGCATTGTTCTGTCTCATTTATGAAGTTCTCATTGAAAACATTTGTCCATTCTTCTGTTCGGTGTTTATAAGGATCTACATAATAAACACCACGAAAAACTGAACGTTAGGACTAAATTCAGTACCTCTTCATAAACAATTATTATTCTACCCATAATGCAATGCACACTATGTAACATATTCTTTCATTTGTTCTTAATTTTTACCTTGGTTTATTAAAAGGATTACGTGGATTCTGGACCTGGCCAGCCGACGAGGATTTAGGCTGGCTGAGGAGCAGCTGCTCATTTTCCCCTCTTATGATGCACCTGCATATTCCTCTTGTTCTCTTCTTGTTCCTGTTTTCTACTTATAAATTCCATGGCCCAGCTGCCTCATGACCTTGTTTCAGTTTCAACTCCCATCACTAACCGGACAGATTTTTTCTTTCCTATACTTCAAATTCCTGAGGGAAGAGATGTGATTGCTGAGGCTGAGCACTTGCACCTCAGTTTCTGTAGAGCCCCTTGTGCCAGGCCCATCATGTCTGTAGGCAAACTCAAGAAGGGGCTTTGAAGAACAGGACCATTCCCAGCCCAGCCAGGACAGGGCAGGGTTGCTGCCACAGAACATGAGATCCAGGCATTTTCCTTTAATGAGGCTTGCTCTTTTACCTTCATTTGTATTTTTGTTTGTTTGTCTTTTTATGGTATGTAGAAGATGGATATTGTTTACCTCCAAGCCTTTTTTACAATACAAGTTGTTTTTTTTTTAAATGAAGGAACATATTGATTTAGAAATCTTTTCGGGTAAACACTAAATCAATGCTAAATCAAGCCAAGTTATTCTTTCTAAAAAATAAAATCTAGTTAACTGTGAGGTTGTTTTTAAGGATCCTAATTAATGAAGATTCTACTGTAACAACAGGTCCCTCCAACACAATCCTTAAATTATGGAGTACCTGTGTTTTCCATTGTTAATAGTGGAAAGACATAGAAGACATTGTCTGTTGCTCTCTAGGATCTGATGTCTAACTCAGTTTCCAAAGTGGTATCTTACCTGTCCTGAGACTGGGCATGAGCAGTGGTGTCCTGGAGTCGGCTTATACAAGCTCATGAGAGTTGACTATTAAACTTCAGGAACTTAGTGAACTGCTTGATAACACCACCATCATTAAAATTAAATAGAAGGAACCTACCTCAACATAATAAAGGCCATATATGACAAACCCACAACTAACATTATACTGAGTGGGGAAAAGTTGGAAGCTTTTCTTCTAAGACCTGAAACAAGAAAAAAGATGCCCACTTTCACCACTTCTATTCAACATAGTACTAGAAGTCCTAGCCAGAGCAATTGAGCAAAAGATAGCAATAAAGGGTGTTTAAATTGGAAAGAAGGAAGTCAAATGGTCCCTGTTTGTAGATGACATAATCTTTTATGTGAAAAACCCTAAAGACTCCACCAAAAATCTATTATAACTAATAAATTAATTTAGTAAAGTTATAGGATACAAAATCAACCTACAGAAAACCAATGGTGTTTCTATATACTAACAGTGAACTGTCTGAAAAAAATAAATCAAGAAAACTATCCCATTTACAATAGCTACAAAAAAGTTAGATACCTAGGAATAAATTTGACAAAGGAGGTGAGAGATTTCTACAATGAAAATTATAAAACATTGATAAATTGAAGAAGACACAAACAGATGGAAAGATGTAGTATTCATGGATTTGAATAATTAATTAATATTGTTAAAGTGTTTATGCTACCCAAAGCAATCTATAGATCAATGCAATACCTATCAAAATACCAATGACATTCTTCACAGAAATAGAAAAATTTCTCAAATTTGTGTGGAACCACAAAAAGACCCCAAAGAGCCAAAGCAATCTTTAGCAAAAAGAACAAAGCTGGAGGCATCCTACTACCTGACTTCAAAATATATCACAAAGCTATGATAACTAAAGCAACATGATACTGGCGTAAAAACAGAAAAACAGACCAATGGGACAGAAAAGAGAAGCCGGAAATAAATCCACACATTTATAGCCAACTGATTTTCGACAAAGGCACCAAGAACAAACATTGAGGAAAGGACACTGACTTCAATAAATGGTGTTGGGAAAACGGGATATCCACACGCAGAAGAATGAAACTAGACCCTTATCTCTCACCATATTAAAAAAATCAACTCAAAATGAATTAAAGACTTAAATGTAAGACCCAAAACTATGAAACTATTAGAAGAAAACATAAGGAAAATGCTGCATGGCATTGGTCTAGGCAAGGATTTTTTTGGATAGAACCTCAAAATTTTGCCTTTGTTTTTGCAAAAAAAGCAAAATTACACAAATGAGAATATATCAAATTTAAAAGCTTCTGCATAGCAAAGGAAACAATCAACACAGCAAAGAAGCAACCTGGAGAATGGGAGATATTTGCAAACTACAGATCTGACAATGGGTTAACTTCCAGAATACATAAGGAACTCAAACAACTCAATAGCAAAAAATAAAAAATACATTTAAAAAAATTTGATTGAAAAATGAGCAAAAGACCTGAATAGACACTTCTATAAAGAAGACATACAAATTCCAACAGGTTTATGAAAAAATGCTGAATATCACTAACCATCAGGGGATACAAATCAAAATCACAATTAGATATCAACCCACTCCAGTTAGAATGGCTATTATCAAAAAGACAAAATATAACAAATGCTGTCAAGGATGTGGAGAAGGGGGAACTCTTATTCACTATTGGTGGGAAGGTAAATTAGTACAGCCATTATGATCAACAGTTTGGAGGTCCTTCAAAAAATTAAAAATAGAACTACCATATGATCCAGCAATCCCACTACTGGTTATATATCTAAAGAATATGAAATCAGTATGTCAAAGAGATCTCTGCACTCCCAGTTTATTGCAGCACTATTCACAATAGACAATATATGGAACCAAACTAAGTGTCCATCAATGGATGAATGGATTTTAAAATGTGGTATATGTACATACAATGCAATATTATTCAGCCATAATAAATCAAATAAAATCCTATCACTTGTGACAACAGGGATGAACCTGGAGGACGTTACATTAAATGAAATAATCCAGATGCAGAAGGACAAATACTGTGAGATCTCACTAGTGGAATATTTAAAAAGTTGAACTCAGAAGTAGAGAGTAGAATAGTGGTTAGCAGAGGCTGGGGAAGGTAGGGGCAAGAGGGGATGGAGAGAGGTTGGTCAATGGGTATTAGATTATGGTTAGACAGGGGAGATAAGTTTTGGTGTTCCATTGAATTATAGTGTGAATATAGTTAACAATAATTTATTACATATTTTCAAATAACTGGAAGAGAGGATTTTGAGGGTTCTTTCTGCAAGGAAATGATCAGTGTTTGAGAATGGATATGCTAATTACCCTGATTTGATTATTACACATTGTATATATGTATCAAAATATTAAACTGTATCCCACAAATATTAGCCATTATTATGGGTCAATTAAAAATAAAAAAAAAATGCCAGGCGCGATGGCTCAAGCCTGTAATCCCAGCACTTTGGGAGGCCGAGGTGGGCGGATCACGAGGTCAGGAGATCAAGACCATCCTAGCTAATATGGTGAAACCCCGTCTCTACTAAAAATACAAAAAAATGAGCAGGGTGTGGTGGTGAGCACCTGTAGTCCCAGCTACTTGGGAGCCTGAGGCAGGCAGGAGAATGGCATGAACCCGGGAGGCGGAGCTTGCAGTGAGCCGAGATGGTGCCACTGCACTCCAGCCTGGGGGACAGAGCAAAACTCATCTCAAAAAAAAAAAATTTTTTTTAAATCATATCAGCTCACAACTTACACTAGCAATAAAAGTAACAAATATTCAAAACTCATCACTTCCTCGTAGTTTATTACACTTTACTTTTATCTCTGCTTCTGAGGTTCCTTTATCTACCATATTTGTATGTTTTAAATACTATATAATAATGTGCTGCTGCATGTTTCTTCCCAACACCCTGCACAGTGGCATCACATTGGCAGCTTGAAATCACAGATGATAGGTGTATTTACACCAATGAAATAGGCAAATACTACAAATCAAGGTGTTTCCCCTCCCGCTTCCTGCCTTCCCAGAAAGCCAGTTGTTAAATATTTACCAACATGCCACTTGGCATATGCTATGCAAATTGAAAGCAAAACTTTAAAATTTGCTCAAATTTGCAGCAATGTTAGGTTTGAATAAAAGATACTTAAAAAAATTGGGAACCATTGCACTAACATTGAGTTACCTACTTATCAATCCATTCAATTTACTCATCAGTAGCATAATTATTGAAACCTTTACATATCACCTCCTCCATTTAACAGTCTTACTGCTAACTTCTTCTGAGAAAATCTTGCATTGCATTTCTCGGGACGGGGAGAGGAGGCCTCTGAAGCTTGTACATGTAAACCCACATGTATACAACTGTACAAAATGCCCAACCAAGAATAACAGTACATTCATCTAATGATGGAGGTTAAGATTTTTTGAAACAATTTCAACTTCTATTTAAATTCAGATGTTTTACTGTCTCAACCACTACATATATTCTTGAATACAAATGAAGAAGTATGCTTTTACTCCCCATGTTTGACTCATGGTGACCTCAGGAACTGCCAAACAAATTAATCCTAATTACAACCTTTTGAAACATTGCTACATTAATAGGGTGTGGAAAAGAATTACTGATTGAATCTCTCGTTAGTGTATTTTGTCACAAGACATTACCAAAGTGGTTGAATGTTTCAAACTATCTTATAAAACAACTGAACAGAGTGACAGCAAATAGAAATAAATTATGACTTAATCACACTTGGAAAGTCTATGTACAGGATGGGAAAGGAGGGAGTTTTCTGAATCTGGTCACCTGGCAAGATAGGCCCGCCATAGGTGGATTTGTATGATGAGCTAAGGAGATTCCCAAGCAGATATCATGCTAGTAGAAAAGAGAACCAAGCACAAGCTCGGTCAGGAATGGAGCCAGGGAGGGGTGATTATTAATACATCAGAGCATCTGTCACTTGGATTAGCTCCTAGCCTAGTCCCCCACCCTGTGTCTGAGTCCTGAGTAGATTTGAGGTGCTATAAGTAAAAATATATATAGCTGCTCAGGAGATGCATTTTATGATTTTAAAGCACATGCAGTATTGCTCTGAGAACCCTCTGCAGTAAAAGAAGGCTAAGGAGAAGATAAGCATGGCCACTGTTTCACAATGGGATTCTGAACAGCTGTGGCATCTCATGGGTGCCTGGGCATTGGGCACGGGAGTTGGGGGGACAGGAGCCCGCCAAAGCAGCAGCTGGGCCCATCAAACGCTGCAGTCTTCCTGGAAAGGTGGCTGGGAGATGCATCCATATCTAGTGGGAGTTAGAAGTAGACATCAGCTGTGGTTCCACACACCAAGCACAGGGCAGAGGGAGCTGAATCCGAAAAACAAAAACAAAAATGATGTACAGTAACTAACCTGACTAGTTTCTGAATTCCTTGAATGTACTACTTAAGGATTCTGAGAAACTTCAGGGCAGGGGAAGAATTTGCAGAGGCCTAGAGTTTTGCATTAGTAGGTAGTGACAAGAGCTTACAAAAAAAGGGTTGCATTCTTTTCCTCTCTTGTTGGAAGATTCCCGATGCAGATACTGAAAGCAAAGCCAAGAGCACATTTGCACCCCAATTGCCAAACTGCTAGTCAGTTTATGCCATAGAAGCACCAATTGATGTTCATGAGTTGTGCTGGCTGTTGGGTTACTTCTCCAAAGAAGAGGAAAGCCATTGTGCAACTTCAGTGGAGTCCCTGGAGACATGTGAAAATGCTCTCCATGCTAGTTATCATGATGTGAGAATGCCCACTTTCTAGTGAGTTGAGGTGCCACTGTGAAGATCTCTTTCATTGCAGAATTTGGGTAAAACGTAGGGTACTAGAAGAATGATGCACACTAGGAGTTCAAATGATAAGCTCTATTAGAAGATATGAGTGGGAAAAAATAGAGGGATGGTGTGTCTTCACCCTGTGAATTAATGAGGTTTTTGGGAGGACAGAGACAATGGAAATCCTAGGCTTGCTGTCAGAGGATAAGTAGGATGGAGAAATGAACCACTCCTTCCAACACCTGTCAAGACAAACAAACTGTCATTGTGAAAATGACAAAAAAGACACCCCCTCTGCATGGCCAAATTGCAGGGAAACACACCTTTCTCAGGCTAACAGCCCCTTACTGTGGGTACAGATTGGCAAGCAGAGAACAGATCTTCAATTCCTTCATTTGTGCATTGCACAAAATGTACAACTTCTCAGGGTAGTCCAGCCCAATGTAACACGTTATAAAGGTGAGAGTTCATTGAACGACTTCAATGTTAAGAAATAGGGGTAAACAAGGAAGAATGTGTTCTTGGAGGTATGAGCCAGAGGCTTAGCTTGAGCTGCAACATAAAGAATGTGGAGCTGGAGCCATAGCCTGGGGAATTAGCACTTCCATCTGGCCCGGCAGTACATGCATAGCATTGTTTTGCAGCCCCAAACAGCTGCTGGTCGTAAAGGACACAAAAGGCCTGGAAAAGAACTTTTCAGAACCAGGAAGTATCATATCCATGCCTGGAGAAAAAAAAAATCATTGCAGGCCTGAAAAAGATCCTGGAATTAATGGAGGTCATGTCATCATGGCTAGGAAACCCACTGGTGTCTTGGCTGCCATAAGCTACTCCCAGGACATAAGCAAGGGGCAGCCTTACACATTGCTGGGCTCCACATATCTACAACAACGATCCTGGCAGATGAACCCAGAAGGAGGTGGAGACTTTGACAGAGCTGACATGCTGAGAGAAAGCCATGTCCACTACTGAAGATCAGCCATGGCTGAGCATATGAAGAAATTGGAAAGAATGGGCTTGTCAAATTTGTATTTGCTTGACTTGAAAGACAGAGATCTATTTAGGAGAGTGGAGTCTTGAACACCAGGCACTCTACTTGTTAAAGGAGAAGAGTGAGTCCAAAAGCAGGATGGTGAACCCCATCGCATTTTGGTTTCTGGCTAGAGCACCACACACTGATGTGTGCATCCTAAGGGCTGGATAGAGGGGCTCAGGGTGGTATTGTCAATAAGACCCACAAGGACTGTCACTAAACTGTGAAATAGTGGTCACAAGCAGTCATGCTTTTGAGCCCATCTACAGAACACTGTCACAAAGAGGGGCACTCTCTCCCACTGTTCAGAAATCCTTTACAACTTGGACACTTCAAGGGCTTGTGGAGATGCAGGTCTTTGGTAAACTTTGAAGGTCCTAGTGCTTTTCCGAGACAGTGAAATGAGTCACACCCTCAGCAGAGGTGACCCCAGGCCTGGGGACTTGGTGGAATCAGCACATGGGGCAGTACATTTAGAAACAGCCTGGCCTGAATGAGAAGGGTAATCATAAAACCACATGGCAAGAGATGGATTTATTTGTGAGCATATGTGAGCTACCCCTGGGACCTCCAGAGATGTCTGGGGTGGAGAGGTGGTGATTTTGTACAGGACTGGGATCCAGCATTTGCACTCCATGACAACAGCCAGCAAAACATGAATGATCGTATAGTCTTACTTCTGAATAAAACAGATGTTTTCTCTGACAATTGGAACAATAGGTAAAAACTAAAAATTATATCATAATCAGATATGGTTTGCAATATCCTAAAAGTGCTCAAATTTTTTAGCTCAAACTGTAAAATCTAAAAATATACAGACTGCTTAAATAAAAGTACATGATTCCTTGCCCATCTGCTCAGGCTTCACTGGCCTTATTTGTCCCCTGCACATGCCAAGCTTCCTCTTACTTAGGGGTCTTTGTACTTATGGTTCTCTCTCTGGAATCATGTTCTTCAAAGCTTTATAAGGTTGTCTCCTTCTTATCATTCAGAGCTTAGCTTCAATGCCTCTTTTTCAGAGAGGCTTTCTCTGACTGCAGTCACTCTCTCACATTATATAGGTTTATGTTTTTAATGACACTTATCATTAGCTCAAATTACTTGGGAATTTTTTAGTTACTCGTCTATTGCCTATCTATGTCTGACAAAAATGTAAGTACCAAAACACCCAGGACCTTTGTGTGACTCGTTCTCAGCTGTATTCCCTAGTATATTAATGCCTGGCCCATAATAAGTACTCCTGAAGAATTTAGTGAATTGATTACTTTCAAACATTCACTGTCAATTTCTCTGCAATTGGGAGAATTATTCGTTACAGGTCAACATAAAAAATGGTATCTCAGCACTTTTTCTCTTATTCATTTCCCGGGTAAATGAGAACCAGGAGAACTTCTGCCTCACATTTAGTATGTAATCTTGATTTGTTTATAGCGTGGACAGATCGTTTTCAAATTGAAGTCTCTAACATCCCTGTACACTCGCACTTTTCACATATCAATACTTTAACATTCATTTTGCTAGAACATCATGTGTCTCTATCATTCTGCATTTGCCTTTTCTAACTTGGTGCTGTTAAAACAATACACTGCTGATGAGAACCTGTGGCCTATCAGCAATACAGATGGTAACTTTTTTACTACCTGAGCAACACTAAAATTCTCTGTATAGTTTATGGAAACTCTCATCCTCAAAATTGTGCCTGCTAAAAAATGTTTGTAACGAGAGACTGTTTCAAGTCAGAATTCAAGTCCCTCTGGAGTATTTTAGAAACTATGCATACCCACTGGTATTATGGCTAATGTTTTCCAAATCCTTTTAGGTGGCTAGTTTGACACCAAATGTGCTTCTAAGACACACTGTTGAATCATCTTCATTGAAAAGCTTTACGAATAGCACAGGTACTGCCTGTGCTAGATGAGGTGTCACCGTACTTAAAAGCCGGGACCTAAACCAACTCACCCCTTGAGATTTGCTCTAGCTGGGTGATTTTTTTTTCTGTCTTTATATAATAATTAATCTTCCAAACTGTCAAATTTTGCTCTTAACAAACAAAACTATCTCAAGGGAGGGAAAAAAAATTACATTAATCAATAGTAGGAGGTTTCCACATTTTTTTCCATTAGGAATACAGCAGAGTGACTATTCCAATTTGAAGGGACATTTAAGAGCACAAAAGACCAGGGATTTCCTGATGTTCTTGGCACTTTTAGAATTTCTGTTGTTTTTCCTTTTTTACGTAAATCCTCTCCTAGTAACCAGCATGGGGTTTTTCTGAAGTTCATTTACTGCCATTTTTCTGTATTGTCCAACAGATTGTTTCTAGTACCTTCTGATGTGTGGCAGCTGTGTTTTAACAATTCCAAGTATACCATATGAAAGTAATCAAAGACATTAACACACTAGTGTCCGCAGCTCTAGAGGTATTTCCTGCCTGTGGTATTGGTAGGCCATGTGAAGTCGTACATAAATTACTTTGTTTTGTTTTTTTGGTTTTGGGTTTTTTTGTTTGTTTGTTTTGTTTTGTTTTTAGAATGCTGAAGTGTTCTCTAAATATATGCGAACTCATCACATGCTTGTGTTTGTGGATCCATGATTCTGTAGACATAGCTAGCTACAAAGAGCATCATACAAAAATCAGCATCAAGTATAATTTTTACAGAGCATAGAATATTTCACATATTAATCTGTGCAAAGTGATCTCAGATTCCCAAAGGAGGAAATAGTTAAAGTTTAATGTTTTCTCTGATATAGTGTACCCTGGATAGGATAGTAATGGCTAACTACATAACATCCTGATATAAGCAGTTATTGGGAAATGTTTCACATACAGTATTTTATTATAGTAAGATTGCACTGTACTTAAAGTAAATATCCCTGGATCCCCTCCAAAGCTGAAAGAATGTAGTTAGGTTACAGAATCTGCTCACTCAGCAATCTGTCTTATAATAAATTAGGGTTTTGAAAAAACGGCTGTTTTGTTTATCACAAAAGGTAGGGAGAAGTAAAAAGTAACCTGAAAAAAGCAGTAGGTTGTACAATCTTGAAAGAACGGATAATCATATGTACATTGTATTACCTCACTGATTACAATATGGATTATATCGTACAAGCAAAGTAGCCAAGGATGAAGGTTAGAAATTAAATATCCAAATGTGACAGGTACCATCATAAGTCATATTTTAAAATTTAAGTCTAACTTATCATATATACAATTTCACCACCATGTTAATAAAAAAAATACACTCTTTAATTGTTTTATGTATTCTAGAATTTCAATGAACATAAAAGTAATAGATACAGGTATATATATAGATTATACAGATATAGATAGAACACCATTTTAGTGTGCCAACTTTCTTGCTAGAGAAGGTATTCATTCAAAACATGCTTTAAACAAGGGGTTCTAGGACCCCGTGGTAAGTAGCTAAGAGCCCACATTTATTTGACATTCCATTTCTCCCCAGTGACCACTACTGACAGAGCCTCACCATGTCTGGCCCATGTAGAACTTTCACTCTTAATTAAAACAGTGACACCAAAAGCTTTTAATGATTCCCCAAATGCTATTATAAGGTACAGGGTAAATGTTAGAGCTGGGGCCCCCCTTTGGGGAATAACTATAAAATTTGGAAGTAACATTTTCCACGCTGCTTATCCATTGCCTTCCTGTGGCCTCCAATGGGACTTCACTAGCCACTGGGTCACATCTAACCTTAACTGCTTGCTGAAGGAATCTCTCTGGAACATCTAACCCCAGAGTAGTAGATTTTTCTAATTAAAAAAAAAATTGTTTAATCTTCAACGTTGCCTCTTCAACGTTGCCTCTGGTCCTCCTTCTTTGCCCAGATAAGTACAGAGAAATCATGAAAAGTACCTGTCTGCTTTCCTACGGTGCCCTAAAAAGCTTATGCATTATCCATCCTCAACAGGGTCTGCATTTATTGAGCATTTACCACCAGCAAATGGCAATACCAAAGATTGCTTTTAATCTAGAATGAATCCCTGTTCTTATCATGCATAAATGTGATCTCATAGAGGGAAGGAGATGAATAGATTGGTAGATATGGTGTTGCTTTGAAAAGAAGAGTGGAAGATTAGGATAATATGGAATCCTTACAGTCTCTCTCTCTTATTTCTGAGCCTTAACTTGGCCTGTTTTTCTCAAGCAAAGAAAATTAGAAACAGTTCCTGAAAAGTTGCCATTTGGATCAGCTACTTTAATTTACTTCACAAATTCTTTTGAGGATACTTAGAATGTGCAAGGTACTGTGCTATGCTGCAGAGGTACACAAAATGGGGAAAGCAAATGCCTTTTCCTCTGGGGCCCATCATCCAGTGGGAGGGTCTTTGCATGTAAAGGAGAAGACTATCAGCTAGCAGAACAGCTGAGCAAAGGCCCCGGAGTGGGGCCTCATACAGAATGCTTGGAAATCAAGAAGTTGATTGATTCAGCCAAAGACTAAGCTGTATAGAGAAATAATGAGAGAGGAGAGGAGAGAGGCACTAGGTATTGAAGCGAGGCTGAAAAGGAAACCTTAATCCAGGCCGTGGGACGTTGAATGCCAGGCTAAGCTCTGGACATTGCCTCCAGATTTGGAGGGACAATGAGTGACACAAAGTCATCCAACTTATCTTTTTCCTATTTATGGTCAAAGTCTTCCATTAAAAACTCAGGCATTATTCAGAAGATCTTTAACAGCATTGCCAGCATTATCCAAATTCTGTTAGAACCCAGTGGTTCCAACGCTAGCAAATTCACTACAGATAAGGCAGAAATAATGTTGAAAATATGTATTTTCCACTTCAAGAAGCTGTGTATATAGTCATGGTTAATCTTAACACAATCATGGAGTAGAAAAGACTTGTCACTGATGTGTATCCTCCACCACCCCTAGCCGCCTCGGGCCATAATGTCTCCATGTATTCATCTTGTGTCCTAATCCCACCAGGAGAAAGGTAACTGGCCCTCCACCATCATTTAGACATTACTTGGCTTAACTCATGCCTTAATGAAAGTAAGATGCAGGGTATTATATGAAAGTAATGTTAGAAGAAGTGGTCCGCTCTCTTTGGATGTGATTCATGAGGACCATTTCTAATTTCCTTGCCTTTTCCTCCCCCACCAACAAAAACTCCATCCGATTGTTTATCCATAAAGTTCCTGGGGACAAAAGTTATTTTAATGCCATCATTGGAGTTAAAATCACAAATAGTCCAGGAAGAGAAAAATGTGGAAATAAATTTATTTTAATAAGATGTGAAAGATTCTACACCATAGTGTAGAACAGTGTATCAGTCAAGTTCCCAGCAGGAAATAGATGGCATACTCCAATTAGGATTATTCCAGGAGAATTTAATAAAGGGACTATTTACAGAGGTGTGGGGAAGCCATAGGGTTAGTGCAGTACCCTTAGCTAATAAAAGCACAGCTGTTACCAATCTTAGGCCCAAGAGGGGAAGGGAAGAAGCCATTACTGGAACCTAAAACGATAGGGTCACTCAGAGACATTTGCGATAAGAGGAGCTAAGACTTTTAGACAAGGGACACAACTGGTCCAAGGTTATCGCCTAGGTAGAGAGCCAAAGGAATGAATACCTTGATCTCACTGTTACCCACCCCCACTTTAGTCCCTCTCAAGGGCTCCCCACCAACTGCACTCAACCAAAGATGGAGAGCAAAGGAACTCATTGATGAAGTTCTTACAAGTCAGCTTCCCCTGTGCCTATCCAGGTAGAAATGAGTACAAGGTAGATCTAGATGGGTCAATGGCATACCCAGCACCAAGACAGAGGGAGAAAAAAAGTAAAAACAGCAAGCTTGGGGTAGGCATGGGAAATGTTGAAGAAGAGGAGACTGAAACTGACTATTCTACCTGTGTTCCAGAGAACTGACCTTGTTCTTGAGCACACACACATGCATATGCACACAAACACACCCCTTTCAAAACTCAAGCAACATAATGGTGGGACATCTCTGTTCCTTCTAAAGTTGAAGGGAGATGTGTTCAGGCACCCCTCATTCTATAAGACGGTCTCCTCCTTCTTCCTGTGAAGAACACTAGCTCATTGAAATCCAGACACTAAGAAGGTCTTCAAGTGTGGATGTAGATCACTGTGAGATGCTAGACAGTCTTATTTTATTATCCACTTGGAAGTACACCTGAATAACAGCAGGTGGAGCAAAACACTTTTTCCCTCTTCTCACAGGGCTGCCTTTCAGGCCATACAAAGTTTTCAATGGAAATCCATGAGTTCCTGGAGTCTTTTCAACACTCTTTTTCTCTTTTCTATCCCTTTTCCCTTCTCCTAACCAGGGACACCTTTCGATCAAAGCTTTGGAGCTCTCCTCATTCCTGGTTCTATCTTGGAAATGTATTTTGAAATTTTCATTCTGTTCATCTTCAGTTTTTCCCAGGAGCAAGATTCTTATGCCTGAAGCATCTACATGCGGAAACTCTCTTGCTAACAATGTGTATAACTTTGAGGCATTATTATGCTACAAGAACCTCTTCCACTTGCCCACATCTCACCTCCACCCCTACTCCAACTGTTAGCCCTTCCCCAAAAAAGTAAAGAAGACAAAAGGAAGCTTGTTTTGTCACATAAACTTTGAGGAGTTATCTTTTCTGTATGTAATTAGATAGCGAGTTCCTTGGTGGGTTGGACTAACTTCATAGAATATTTTCATGTTGCTTATATATAACAAAATTATCTTTTTATGTCTAAACTTTTATTTGCTTATTTATAGATGTATAAAACTCTATGCCAATATGTGGTGACTTGGAACAACAATGTACTAACTTTCAAAGTGGTATGGGCTGCTGGATGCTTCTAGATTGCACTTTCTCACACAGTCATCGGAGGCTCTGTTGGACTGGCCATCCAATATGGCACTTTCACATGGCTGGATGTTGATGCTGGCTGTTGGGTGAGAGATGAGCACCTGCCTGTGTCCTCTCTCTGCAGCTTTTTTTTCTCACAGCATGGCAAGTAGGTTCTGAGAAGAAGTGTCTCAGGGTGGGCCTTCAAAAATACCCAAATGGGAGCTGCCAGCATCTTATAACATAGTCTCAAAAATGTTGACATAGCCCTTTCATCTCAAACCTGTCCCTACATCCACCAGATTCGAGGAATTAAACTCTCCCACCTAGTGATGTGAGGAGCAGCAGGCACTTGCAATGAGGGAAAGGACTGATGATTTGGAAACCAACGCTAATTTCCCACTTGCCTTTTGTCTTTTCCTACCTTTGTGTTTTCCTCCTGGAATCATAATCATTCATTTGCGCTATCATTATTCAACAGTCTGCTTAATATAGTGGAAAGAGCACTGAATTCTGAGTGAGAACGCCAAGCTGAAGATCTCAACCAGAAACAAAACCAAGCCAGAGCCCCAGCTGGGCTCTGAGGTGCCCATGCATCTGTGCCTAGCTTTTTGACTCTGGGACAGTCCTGTGCCTTCTAATTCAGCTCCAGATGAGTGGAAAAATAAGAAGAATGAATCAACAGTTATTTCATTTCTGTTTTTGCATCTCCTACCACCTGACAGATTAGTGGGAGGGAGTTGAGCTGGCAAATTTATCTCAAGAATTCAGGAGTAAATGAAATAGGACCAGACAAAAATGACCCCTCCTCAACTAAATGAACTAAAAGATAAGTAGGTCTCTCCTCTGTCAACTGAAGATCAGTTCCTATCTCCTCTCCAAAGGGCATCACTGGGGGTGTACATACAGATCATTTTACTAATCCCAACTCTGTCACTCACGACCCCTGTGATCTTGGGCTAGTCAACTTTCAATGTTCACACCTGTAAAATGAGGAGAATAGGTATTTCAGAGATGTTAGGTGATTAAGATAAATAAGGTGTGCAAAAATGTTGTGATCAGTAAAGGCTTGGATACAGGTAAATTATTTTCAAGACAGTTGCCAAAATTAGGGGTCAGCAATTTTTTTCTGTAAAGGATCAAAGAGTAAATATTTATAGTGTTGTGGGCCATATGGTCTCTGCTACAGCTACTCAATACCACTATTGTGGTGAGGGCAAAAGCAGTCATTAACAACGGTGACCATTTGGGCATGGTCAGATTTGGCCCATAGGCTGTTTGCTAACCCTTGGTCTAAGTTATGATTTAATCTGGGAAAAGAATGGAAGAAAAGCCAGGACAAGAAAATTCTTAATAATATCTTTTATTTATACTTAACAATGGTTCAGACATAGACAAGGTAAGTTACAAATGTAAAGAAATGAGAAAATGATGTTTGATGCTAACAGTTGACACTAGACTTCCTTCTAGGAAGAGAATATTGTTAAGAGAAAATACCCTGACAAGCACTCGGGTAGAGAAAGTGAGAATGTGGGAACTGGAGCTTAGGAGATCTGTTGTATTTGAGAAAGGAGTAGTAATATTCCATTCATTCCAGATAGGAATTGAAAAGACAGCGGGAGCCTAGATGAGTCTCAATATGACTCTACACTGTGAACCTCTGAATCTCCACAGGGTTATTTAACTCATAAAATGTTTAAAGTGAGTGTATTTTTTGTTTTTTAAGAAACCAGCAAAGAGACTGGGGCCTAATACCTGACTCATTTGGAGCAGACCTTAAGTATTTTGCCAGGATCTTCGAGTATAGAGACAAAGAGAATCATAAACATGTAAGCCCTAGAAACACCTCGAAATTTTAGGAAGGCCTCTGGCTGTCACAAGCCATGGAAATGGAGTGCAGAAGCATTTAACCAGATGTCCACAGGGCAGGGGACCCAGCTGGAACCTCTCGCAAAAACATAGAGCATATCGTGATGTAAATAACAATGATTGTAATGGTCTTATAAAGCACACCAAATACTATCTATCACAATGTTAATTAAAGTTTTTAAAGGGTCACTTACTACCCTATTCCATTGATTATGAAGGTGTTCCTAAAATAAGAAATATAAGTTTCTGGCAATTTTACATAGTTTTCATAGAAATGTATCCAACAATTTTTTACCTTTCTAAGATGAAACTGTTTTCTTAAGTGCTCGGTTCTTTTTGTGAAAAGGTTTTTCATACATCATAGTCTGTGTGGTCACGTTTCCCAAAAGTCCATTGCCAATTTTGGTTAAAAAAAAAATAGGCATTAGCAAGTAACACTGGGAACTTGAAGAAAGAATGTTCATAATAATGAAAGCCATCAGATAACCCTTCCACAGAATATTGACACATAAATGCATGTGTTCTCTTCTCTGAGAATGAATGCTGCTAAGAGTGCTATGGTCAGCTGTGTGCTCACGTATACTGGCATATACTTGGCACATCATATTCTTGGCTGCAGGATTGGAGTGAGCCACTGCTAATGATGGCTGAAGAAAACATTCCGGAATGTCTTTATTTTATAGGAAAGGCACTGTGATAGAGATAAAAGACGTCTTACTAGGAAATGGGTAGTCTGAATTTGAGCCTGAACTCTGCTGCTTCTTACTCTATACTCAAGGTTTAACTAGATTTTTGAGGGTCTCCATTTCATCACTTGCAACATGGCGATAATGCCTATTCTTCACGTGTCACCTGGTTGTTATCAGAAGTAAGTGAGAAAGGTAGGCAGAAAAAGCTTTACAAATCGATGAAGATATGGAAGTTCTTTTAAATTGATATTTTAGATGATATTGTAGTTCATTGTTAGGTATTTTAAATATGTTTTCAGATTTCACTTAATAGAATTCAAGCATGAATCGACTGAGTATGTGTGTTATCAATATATCAATAATATATGTTAAACATAATCTTTGCTTCAAGTTTCTTCTCCTGACATTACTTACTCTCTGCAAACTGACAATGAACCAAATGAAAGCAAATGGCAAGTTGTGCATTGTATGTTGGACATTGTTGCTCACCTCCCCAAGGGCCATCCACCCCCTTCTGCCTCCCTTGTTAACAGCACCCAGATTTTATTCATATATCTGTATCTAGACTCACATCTTTACTCCCCATTTCAAGGATAACTATTGATCCATCAAAGCCAATCATTAACCTCATTCTTTGCCAGTGACCAACTAAGAGGTGGACATGTAACTCAGAACTATTGAATGCATAATGATAACACTTACTGAGCACTTATTATAGGCCAGGCACTTTTCCAAGTACTTTGCATGTATTAATGCTAATCTTAACGACAACCCTTTCAGGTAGGTTATATGACTATCTTAGTTATACAGTTGAGGAAATTAAGAGCTGGAGAGTCAAAAATACTTACCCAAGGAAGGAATTGAGCCAGGATACAAACCTAGGCAGCATAGTTTCAGAGCCCATGTTCATTGTCAGTATTCCATACTGATGGGAAAATCTCCTGACGGTTTCTGGGAAAGGTCTCTTCACCGACAAAAAAGAGTTATACAGGAGATGGCCTGTTTCCTTCTGCTGGATGTCTGAAGATTGCATGTGATGCCTGGAATAATGGCAGCCATCTTGTGATGAGGGGAGCTTAGCTCATACACTGAGGATAACTGAGTAGAAAGATAAAAAACATTGTGTTGAAACACTGAACTTGCAATCTCTGTAGCTTGCCTACTTCAGTACTTCTTCTTAAATGAAGTAATACATTTTTATCTGTGTTTAAACAATTTTGATTTGGAGGTTTCTATTACTTGCAGTCAATCCCATCCCAGCTGACCTAATACAGGCATGCAAAGAGGTATGGTTATGCTATATTCCACAGAATGATTGCCCTCCTTCTTTTTTTTTTTTTTTTAAATGTATTTATTATTATTATACTTTAAGTTGTAGGGTACATGTGCATAACGTGCAGGTTTGTTACATATGTATCCTTGTGCCTTGTTGGTGTGCTGCACCCATCAACTCGTCATTTACATCAGGTATAACTCCCAAAGCAATCCCTCCCCCCTCCCCCCTCCCCCCTCCCCATGATAGGCCCCGGTGTGTGATGTTCCCCTTCCTGAGTCCAAGTGATCTCATTGTTCAGTTCCCACCTATGAGTGAGAACATGCGGTGTTTGGTTTTCTGTTCTTGTGATAGTTTGCTAAGAATGATGGTTTCCAGCTGCATCCATGTCCCTACAAAGGACACAAACTCATCCTTTTTGATGGCTGCATAGTATTCCATGGTGTATATGTGCCACATTTTCTTAATCCAATCTGTCACTGATGGACATTTGGGTTGATTCCAAGTCTTTGCTATTGTGAATAGTGCCGCAATAAACATACGTGCATGTGTCTTTATAGCAGCATAATTTATAATCCTTTGGGTATATACCCAGTAATGGGATGGCTGGGTCATATGGTACATCTAGTTCTAGATCCTTGAGGAATCGCCATACTGTTTTCCATAATGGTTGAACTAGTTTACAATCCCACCAACAGTGTAAAAGTGTTCCTATTTCTCCACATCCTCTCCAGCACCTGTTGTTTCCTGACTTTTTAATGATCGCCATTCTAACTGGTGTGAGATGGTATCTCATTGTGGTTTTGATTTGCATTTCTCTGATGGCCAGTGATGATGAGCATTTTTTCATGTGTCTGTTGGCTGTATGAATGTCTTCTTTTGAGAAATGTCTGTTCATATCCTTTGCCCACTTTTTGATGGGGTTGTTTGTTTTTTTCTTGTAAATTTGTTTGAGTTCTTTGTAGGTTCTGGATATTAGCCCTTTGTCAGATGAGTAGATTGCAAAAATGTTCTCCCATTCTGTAGGTTGCCTGTTCACTCTGATGGTAGTTTCTTTTGCTGTGCAGAAGCTCTTTAGTTTAATTAGATCCCATTTGTCAATTTTGGCTTTTGCTGCTGTTGCTTTTGGTGTTTTAGACATGAAGTCTTTGCCCATGCCAGTAACAGACAAACAGAGAGCCAAATCAGGAATGAACTTCCATTCACAATTGCTTCAAAGAGAATAAAATACCTAGGAATCCAACTTACAAGGGATGTAAAGGACCTCTTCAAGGAGAACTACAAACCACTGCTCAGTGAAATCAAAGAGGACACAAACAAATGGAAGAACATACCATGCTCATGGATAGGAAGAATCAATATCGTGAAAATGGCCATACTGCCCAAGGTAATTTATAGATTCAATGCCATCCCCATCAAGCTACCAACGAGTTTCTTCACATAATTGGAAAAAACTGCTTTAAAGTTCATATGGAATCAAAAAAGAGCCCGCATCTCCAAGACAATCCTAACTCAAAAGAACAAAGCTGGAGGCATCATGCTACCTGACTTCAAACTATACTACAAGGCTACAGTAACCAAAACAGCATGGTACTGGTACCAAAACAGAGATACAGAACAGAGTCCTCAGAAATAATACCACACATCTACAGCCATCTGATCTTTGACAAACCTGAGAGAAACAAGAAATGGGGAAAGGATTCCCTATTTAATAAATGGTGCTGGGAAAATTGGCTAGCCGTAAGTAGAAAGCTGAAACTGGATCCTTTCCTTACTCCTTATACGAAAATTAATTCAAGATGGATTAGAGACTTAAATGTTAGACCTAATACCATAAAAATCCTAGAGGAAAACCTAGGTAGTACCATTCAGGACATAGGCATGGATTGCCCTCCTTCTAAAGTAGCAATGTAGCATCACTAGAAATATGTCAGAGATGCTGAAAAGAAATTTCCACTTTGAGAGAGTAGATTAGACAAAATGATGCAAAATCGTTTCCAATTCTAGGTTGTCTACTTCAGTGAAATTCTGGTTTTCCCTATGGAGTAGGATAATTAAGATGGAAAGTATTAAAATACAATTGAACAACTTTTTGGAGGGAAATGTAAATATTTAGAAGATAAATGAAGAACAAGATAAATTCACAGAACTTTAGGCAAATCCTTTGGTTCATTCAAGGAACGGAGACTAAAAGTAAATTGGACATTAAGAATAAGCCAACTTACTTTGGGAATTTGCTTCCTCAGTTCCATCCACAAAAATCAAGCAAACAAAATTCCTAGCCTCTATATTAACTATCTACATAGTTCTTTTTTCCATTTACCTCCTTAGAAGAAAAGCTTTTAACTTTTCCCTGGGAGACATGCCTTTGCTTCTTCTTTGCCTTCCACCATAATTGTGAGCCCTCCCCAACCATGTGGAACTGTGAGTCTATTAAACCTCATTCCTTTATAAATTACAAAGTCTTGGGTAGTTCTTTATAGCAGCATGACAACAGACTAATCCAGAAAATTGGTACCACAGAGAGTGAGGCACTGCTGTAAAGATACTGGAAAAGGTGGAAGTGAATTTGGAACTGGGTAACAGGCAGAGGTTGGAACCATCTGGAGGGCTCAGAACAAGATAGGAAAATGTGGGAAAGTTTGGAACTTCCTAGAGACTTACTGAATGGCTTTGACCAAAATGCTGATAGTGATATGGACAATAAGGTTCAGTCTGAGGTGGTCTCAGATGGAGATGATGAACTTGTTGGGAACTAGAATAAAGATCACTCTTGCTATACAAAGAGACTGGCAGCGTTTTGCCCCTGCCCTAGAGATCTGTGAAACTTTGAACTTGATAGAGATGATTTAGGCTATCTGGGGAAGGAAATTTCTAAGCAGCAAAGCATTCAGGTGGAAGCAGAGCATAAAAGTTTGGAAAATTTGCAGTCTGACAATGCAATAGAAAAGAAAAAAACATTTTCTGGGGAGAAATTCAAGCCTGCTGTAGAAATTTGCATAAGTAACAAGGACCCCAGTGTTAATCACCAAGACAATGGGGAAAATGTCTCCAGGATATGCCAGAGATCTTGTAGGCAGCCCCTCTCATCATGGGCCAGAGGCCTAGGAGGAAAAAAATGGTTTCATGGGCTGAGCATAGGGTAGGGCCCCCCTGCTATGTGCAGTCTAGGGACTTGGTGCTCTGCTCCCAGCTGTACCAGCCATGGCTAAAAGGGGCCAAGGTACAGCTCAGGCCATGGCTTCAGAGCATGCAAGCCCCAAGCCTTGGCAGCTTCCACATACTCTTGAGTCTGTGTGTACACAGAAGTCAAGAATTGAGGTTTGGGAACCTCCACCTAGATTTCAGAGGATGCATGGAAACACCTGGATGTCCAGGCAGAAATTTGCTACAGAAGTGGGGCCTTCCTGGAGAACCTTTGTTAGGGCAGTGCAGAAGGGAAATGTGGGGTCAGAGTCCCCATACAGAGTTCCCACCGAGGCACTGCCTAATAGAGCTATGAGAAGAGGGCCACTGTCCTCCAGACCCTAGAATGGTAGATCCACTGACAGCTTGCACCATGTACCTGGAAAAGCCACAGACAACACAAGCCCATGAAAGCAGCTGGGAGGGGGACTGTACCCTGCAAAGCTATAGGGGAAGAGCTACCCAAGGTTGTGGGAATCCACCTCTTGCATCAGCATGATCTGAATGTGAGACATAGAGTCAAAGGAGATTATTTCAGAACTTTAAGGTTTAGCTACTGCCTTGTTGGATTTTGTACTTGCATGGGGCCTGCAGCTCCTTCATTTTGGCCAATTTCTCTCATTTGGAATGAGTGTATTTACCCAATGCCTGTACGCCCATTGTATTTAGGAAGTAACTAACTTGCTTTTGATTTTAAAGGCTCATAGGTGGAAGTGGCTTGCCTTGTTTGAGATGAGACTTTGGACTGTGGACTTTTAAGTTAATGCTGAAATGAGTTAAGACTGGGGAACTGTTGGGAAGACATGATTGGTTTTGAAATATGAGGACATGAGATGTGGGAGGGGCCAGGGGCAGAATGATATGGTTTGGCTATGTTCCCACCCAAATCTCATCTTGAACTGTAGCTCCCATAATTCCCACATGATGTGAAAGGGACCCAGTGGGAGGTAATTAAATCATAGGGGCAGGTCTTTCCTATGCTGTTCTCATGAAAATGAACAAGTCTCATGAGATCTGATGGTTTTATAAAGGGGAGTTCCCCTGCCCACGCTCTCTTGCCTGCTGCCATGTAAAACATGCGTTTGCTTCTTTGCCTTCCACCATGGTTGTGAGGCTTCCCCAGCCATGTATAACTGTGAGTCCATTAAACCTCTTTCCTTTATAAATTACCCAGTCTTGAGTATGTCTTTATTAGTAGTGTGAGAACAGACTAATACACATAACATCAGGAAGATGTAATATTAGAGAAATATCAAAGCTTCTTCAAATAGTCCCTAAATTTAATTAAATCCAACCAATCTCAATATATTTTTTTGAAACTTATTGATGACCTAGGGTTCACATTAAATCAAAACAAAATGACAAAGAAAAAAGCAGAAAAGTTTGAGAGATCAGAGTAATGAGAGGGCCTTTTCATTAAGATACTAAAGTGTGCTACAAATCTATAATTATCAGAATAATATGGCACTGATGCCATCTTCTAAATGTGAATTATTTTTCTCTCCTTCTTTGCCTACCATAATCCTAATCTGCTGAAAAGTATCCTTTTCCGGGAGACTTTCTCATAGCTCCCAATCTGGAAGTCACTAGCCATAATATGTTTACTCTTCTTTCTGGCCATTAATTTCATGCTCTTGGCTATATATAAAAAAAAAACTACTTGCCTTTTCTGCTACAGAGTTTAAATTCCTTTGGTTTCATCATCTTTACTTGAATATGTTTATACCTACGAGATAACAACAGTTGTTTTCAATATCATCTGTGGCAGAGGACAGTATGAGATTTAATAACATAATGATGCCAAAGCATCAAAGTTAGGTCTGAGGACCACCAGCAGCAGCAGCACCTGGAAGCTTAGACATGCAGAATTGAGGGCCGCATCCCAGACACACTGAATCAGTAGGTGCATTTTAACATGATCTTCAGATGATTTGTATGCACATTAAATTTTGAGAAGCACTGCCCTAAAGAATTACATGGAATGAAAATATTTCGTAACTCTCCTAAAGCAATCAGACATAGTTGGATATCTTCCTGTGTTATAAGCAAATAGAATTATTCACATTTTATGTTTCCTTGATCGGCAAAAATTTAGTGACATTAAAAAAAGTGCACTAAAGAAATCTGGGTTCAGGAGATGGGATAAATCTAATGAGAAAGGCAGATGGAGAGGGCATGTACAGGGGATTGTGAAGGCAGCAGTTTATAAGTTGGGAATGATTTGATACTTGGTTTACTCCCTCTACAGGGCTTTCTAATTTATTTTCCCAACCCTGATCTTCTTACTAAGATATTTTTCTTTTCCATCACCCACCTAATCTACATTTTAACCTGAGCTACTCTGATCTCACCTCCAACTCATTATCTTCTTGACAAAACCAGTCATTCCTCATGAGGTCCCCATTTCTATCATCCTAAGCCTCAGTCCCCAGATCATCCACTACAGTGTAAGTTCCCTAAAAGCACACAGTTGCTGTCTGGTTCACTTGCTCTGTGTCTGGAGAACAGAATAGCACCGGGTATATAGTAAGTGTTAAACAATAGAATTCAACGCATGAATCCAAGCATAACGATTTGGAAAACTTTTAATCCCCCGGACCCTTCCATTAATTTATAATCAATTCCCACATCTCCTGGGAACAGTGCTTATTTTGCCCTGAAAGTTCCTTTAAGTTTATTTTTATTGTATTGCCACCATCGCTATGACCACTTCATGCCTGGACTATCATAGTAAAATCTGAGACACTCTCTCTGTCTCCTTTCTCTGATTCTTTTCTAATTTATATCCAAGTAACATGTTACAGTCCATTATTGCCAGACTCTTTACTCTGGCATTCAATTCTTCAGAGTCCAAATCCAAGTTTCCTTCCTGGTCTTGTTCTATGACTTCCCAAAGGGAACCTTTCTTTTTAACTAAGATGATGTACTCATGCTTCTTTACTTTGCATTCCCTGATATAATCTATTTCCTCAAAGTAAAATATTCCTCCCTATTACATTTTCCTATTAAATCCTACCCATTCCTTAAGACTTGGCTCTTCACACATTTTCAGCGAAACATAATACTTGACCACTCTAATCTGGCATGAGTTATCATTGACTCATTCCCAGGGATATCAAGTGATATCTCCTTGGAGCTCTCATGACAGGCATTATCTATAATGCCCAACACTTACTATGTATATTTCTTTGAACATATATCCTTCTGCATATGTGTTGTACATATGGGTAAATGAAGAGGTCAAGTTAGGCAAACCTGGGATTAAAGTTTCTCTCTACCATGTAGTAATAATGTAATGTTTGGCAGTGTACTACCCCTCTCTGGGTCTGTTTATTCTTTTAAAAAGTACCTAAGTTATAGGATTTAGATAATTAAAATCAACTGCATTTTTTTTTTTAGATGGAGTCTTGCTCTGTTGCCCAGGCTGGAGTGCAGTGGCATAATCTCAGTTTACTGCAACTTCTGCCTCCCAGGTTCAAGAGACTCTCCTGCCTCAGCTTCCCAAGTAGCGGGGATTACAGGTGCTGGTCACCATGCCTGGCTAATTTTCATATTTTTAATAGAGACAGGGTTTCACCATGTTGTCTAGGCTGGTCTTGAACTCCTGACCTCAGGTGATCAGCACCCCTTCTTGGCCTCCCAAAGCCCTGGAATTACAGGTGTAAGCCACCGTGCCTGGCCTCAACTGCATATTTTAAAAAGCTCTTAGCAAAGTGTCTGGAATACTCAACAATATTGGCATCTTTTCCCCAGAGCCCCTTCCTAAGGTTGAAGCTAGTGTTTATCCTTGTATATTTCAGCAGATCAAAATATTTACTTATTCACTGGTGAATTGATAAAGATTAATATTGGATATCAATATAGACTTTCCACTGAAGGATTTTGAGAGAAAAATTTTCTACTTTTTGGACAGCAGTAGACACTCTTCTCTTTGCTAAAGGTACTGGCAGGGGGAGTATGTAAAAGAGAGACAAAAGGTAGACACTGCATTAGAGTCCTATCTTAATTACTTACTATGTCTTTGATAGCATGTCTTATAAGAGGGTGTAGTTTTATCATTAAACTACCCTGAGAAATAGAATATGTTGCAGAGCAATTTCACTGTGTAATCTTAGACAAGCAGGTTAGCCTCTCTAAGACTATCTTCCCTATTTAACAATAAGATTACAGCAGGTGACCCCTAAAGTCCCCTTGGAATGCTACAAGGATATCGTTACTTTGCTGTGCAATACCAAGATGGCATTATCTCCTTTATCATTCATCTATGTAGCAGCCCTAAGAAATATTCTTTCTCTAAGTAATGAATTATTATGAGACTCATTTCAGATTATAGAGTAATAATTCTAATGATTATAAGATACTAGGTTGTAATTCAATTATTATTAAACCCCAGCATTTTCACATTAACTCTGAAAAAAGTATGATGTCTTATAACAGTAAGTGATAACAATACTGAGTTTTACTTTACTTTGGAAAAAGGCAGATTATTACACAGAGGTTGAGCAACTCACTCAAAATTAACTACTAGCCTCTTGACCAAAATAAAGATAACCCATGGGTTTCCTAATTTCTACTTCTTAATTTTACTAAACACAACACATGTCTTTGAAGCATTAGAATTAGAATATTTTAATATGGTAATTGTCAAATATGGCAAAGTTCACATAAGATACTATTGCTTTTTATTCAGCAATACAAAAAAAAAAAAGATTTGCTGTTGGGTCTCATGCATGTCCTGACTTGACAGGTGATATTGTGTTTAAAATGCATGTATTTCTAGAAAATCAACATCCATGCTCTAGGTGACACAGATGAAGCGGCATGTCTACACTTGCCTTTTGACACAGATCTGTTGGAGTGAGTGTGTGTGTGTCTAAAACATTAAATTGATATTTTTTTCCCATCAACCTTATTTCAGTATTCTCTTTAAGGACTGATAAGGCCAGGCGTGGTGGCTCATGCCTGTAATCCCAGCACTTTGGGAGGCCGAGGCGGGCAGATCACCTGAGCTCGGCACTTTGAGACCAGCCTGACCAACATGGAGAAACCCTATCTCTACTAAAAATACAAAATTAGCTGGGTGTGGTGGCGCATGCCTGCGTAATCCCTGCTACTCAGGAGGCTAAGGCAGGAGAATAGCTTGTACCCGGGAGGCGGAGGTTGCGGTGAGCCGAGATCACGCCATTGCACTCCAGCCTGGGCAACAATAGTGAAACTCTGTATCAAAAAAAAAAAAAAGGAACTGATAAAAGGCCAGTTTAAGGTCATTTTGTGTCGTGGCTGTGGCTGTGACTATTCACTCTGTGTCCCATGACCCCAGACAATCTTCAGCAGCAGCCTGAGTCCTCAGGCTTCAGTAAGAGACCGCTGAACAAGCTGCATGAAATATGTGGGCCTTTAGACCAATCTGCAACCCCAAGTTCAGCAGCAATGGATTTGGGCGCTGGGCAGTTCATTTCCTGTGAAACCCCGGTCACTATCTTTTCAGCAGAAGTTGGGCCTTTCCCATCTCATCTGTATCTGTATTGAAGCAGAGTCTAGATACGGCTTCCCCTGGGAGTTTGTGGAAGATATACTCTGCACATGCAGAACTTGCTGGGTCAGTATTCCTCCCATTGCAGACACACTGGGAGCGCCCTTACTTTACACAAGATTACAGTATCTGTATAACACAGGCACATAGGTGACCACTTGTGCCACAGAAACACAGGTCCACAGAAGATGCCCCTGTGAGAGGCCAGTGATCAGCCCTGGGGTTGATAACCACCAAAACTGAGGCTTCTTGAAAGCTATTTGGATCTGGTTAAACAGGGTTCAGTATTTAATTGCTCAGCAATGGATGAGTCTCTGCTGGCAACAGCAACCTCAGAACAGCACTTTGACTGGCATTCATGGAGGACAAGTCATGACATCAGTTCTGTTTTCAATGACAACAAAAGCCCAAGCTGCCATCAGAAGCATCTCCCGGCTTCTTTGAGTGGTCTGAGGCTTTATTCTATAGATACAGGGTTTCATCTAAAAGTCAAGCCAGGTACCAACCAAGTGGCTTCTGCAGCAAGGAAGTGGAGGACAATCTCCTTCTTCATCTGCAGGACAAGGGCTCTTGATATTGTGATGATTTCCCTTTAAGTTTATTCAGGAATCAAGGACCACACCACATGAGCCCTTCAGGCAGTGTGAAAAGGCTTTGATTTGTTTTTATTCACTTAACTTGTACAGTGCTCCCAGCAGGTTTGAGCAAAACCTGAGATTCTTACTGAGGTAGAGGACCAGACAAATCAGTTTGACCTTGGATCATGCACCCTTAGCTTTAATGGTAGAATCTGGTGATAGAGACTAGAAACACCATCACATTCATAAGACCCTATCAGGATTTAACTGTATCTTAGAACCAACCAGAAAAAATGTTTAATAGAGAATTCTTGCACTGTCCTTAGAGATCCTTGGACCAGAATGCAGAAAGGAGGGCACCATTCTGTGATTTGCCTCTGCAACTGGGGATCAGATCATGTATTTGCTGGAGGAAACAATAACTTGGCAAACTCTCTCTCCTCTCTTTCCATGTGCTAGGCAAGTGATGAAAGAGGAGTGAGGCTGACTTCAGCTCTGTCACAGATGTTGACTCACCACTGGTCTGCCTTCTCTCTCCCTTGCCACTCCCTTCCTTCTGCCAAAGTTAGCATGCTGGATCAGTAGGATGCAAAGCTGCGCATGACCCTTTTGGGGGCTGGACACTGTCATCTGGCCAGATAAACTAACAGGCTAGCAAATCCAGTTGGGGCTGGTTGTACTTTGCCCACGTCTGTTGCAGCATATGGTGCATTCACTTGAAGTGACTGACAGAGCTATTTAACTTTGCAGTTTGTTCGTCTGATGCCCCTACCCAAATACCACACATACTGTCACATATTGGTGAACAGTCTTCAGTGTGGTTGCAATTCATGGCTATCATAAGGGGAATACTTTAAAATTGGATTTGAGCTCCATAGTTCCTAAGATGGCAGAGCTGGACAGAAACATTTGGAGACATACCCTTTAATTGGCCCCATAAATTTATACAGAAAGAAATTGAAGCAGAAAGATTGAGTGACTCCCGCAAGGACTCACACAGCCAGTTAGTATTAGGACTAGAGCTAGAACCTTCGACCCTGACTTCCAACTCAGTGTTTTTTCCAGCTCAGGCTGTTCACATGTTGCCTTTCATTTTATCTTCAAAATTTGGCCCCTTGGAACCTTTCCTGGAATTGGACTTCTGAGCCTAAAGTGGCTTAATGCACACTTTTGGGAAAGGATAGCCAGGAGGCCTCTAAGTGGTTTTGATCAAGTTTGCCAGTATTTACACCCTAGGATGATCTGCATAAACTTCATAAATAATGTAAATTCCTACAAAGTGAGTTAACAGTGAGCTACATGGTCTTCTGAAAAATCCGTGTTATGCAATCACCCTGGCAAAGTTAACAACGCAATAGAGTACTGAAGGTAACCACTGATTGCAGTCACTGCTATTGACCATGTTAAGTGTGACTATTTTTAAAATACTGTATGCCTCATTAAGCTGGGCTCTGAAAATGAGGAATTTGCTTTAACTGCATTGTTTTGAATTGCTGAGAGAAGAATCTATCAACCACAAGGTGCCCTGCTGCTGAACTCAGCCAAAAAGCTGTTAATAACTCCAGCAGATGTTTCAGCTTTTTAGGCCAATAGACTCCCTCTCTCCCTGCCCTCCCCTTTCCAGAATCTGATGCCAATATGACTGAACTCCAGTTTTTGTGGTGGTTGTCGCCACCGCCGCCGCTGCTAGGGCCGGTGATACAATGCCGCTGAGGAATGATCCTTTAAACAACCGGTGGCCACAGAACCTCAGCCCTTTAAGGTCAGAATATTATTGCTTTTACCATCAGAAATTTAGATCTTCAGGGGGGAAATGAAGGTAAGGGCACAAATTCAGTATCTTTGTTTTGTTGTCTGCCTTCATTGCTAGTCATTTTGTTTAGCTTTTTGTGGCTTCTCCCAATGCTAAAAGTCCATTTCTCAGACTCATCAGAGTGCTGGGCTTGCTAAGGTTAAGGGTCATTCATACACTGGAGGCTCCACTGATCCGGGAGAGAGGTTCTTGGGTTAGCAGCTTTACAAAGGGGGCCTCTGCGTGATGCACAGTTTTGTGTGGTTGTATGCCTGATACCGTGTGGCTCAGATGCCCTGACCTTAGCACTTCTGCAATATTAGATGTGTGTTTTATAAACACAGCTACATCCCTGTGAGATAGGTAGAGTATGAGGGCACACAGGGTCACCGCAGTCCCATACCAGGATTTATCAACATCTCTGAACTGGGATAAACCTGACATTGTCACCTGAAATTAAATCTACATTCCAATCTTTCCAAATGAGAAGACGTTAGAAATAAAGGCGGAGGAGAGATCCTGCCCCCTTCCCTGACACTTCCTGCCCTGCCTCCTACTCAATTATTTTGGAGAGGGTGCTTTAACACACCCTGGTGACAACAGGGTGACCAAGAAAACACAGGTGCACCGCATTATGAAATGCTGTGTTGGCTAGGAACACATCTGAACTGCACATCTATACACATCATCATGCAGAGAATTGCCATTTCAAGGGGGGAAAAAATGAGAGGCAGAATTAAGTTCATAAATATTTTGTTTCCTTATTTTGATGCAACACAAAGCCAGAATATCCAGGACTCTGTGGACCTCTATTGTCAGCTTCAACATTTGCCAACCATAGTAATTCAACCCCCAAATCTCTGCTGTATGCCATACTGGCTGTAAAAAGTAAGTGCCTTTTCCCTGGTGTCGCTGCCACCATACTGTTTGCATGCTCTCAGCCCTGTATCATTCTAATTCTCAAGAAAAGCTCAGGAATACAATGCAAGCCCCACCGCCCCATCACTTTTTTAACCTGGATAAAGAAATAGATTACATTGTGACTTGGTCCACATTCTCTTAAGTACATGTGCAGAGAACTCATTAGTGCTAATGGAATTTGCGCATATGCATTGAAGGGAGAATATAGTTGCCCGTGCCTGTGTATTCTTTATTTTCTCACTGTACACTTGAGGGTTCTGTGGCACCTATAGCTTCTAATTCTGAAACATGAGTAATTCAGATTAAAAAGTATACCATTCATTTTGAAATATAGTGTTCCCACTAGCAAATGGGATGGACATTTCTGCTTAGATCACTATGATTCCAAGAAGCCAATACCAGATGATGATTCTTTAGTAAAATAAGCAACCAATGTTGTAATAATAAAATACGGTTAAAAATAAAAACAGCAAAAACTCGCTACTGAATCAGTAGAAAATATATTCTCATTATTTAAAAAATACCTACAAAATAACCCACATGCATGTCTAGGGGAGTAAAAACACAAGATGATGGGGTAAAAAAGAACTGAAAATAATCATAGGTAATCTGAGACTCCAAGCCTGCCAGCAGTGAATATTGGTGACAGGCATTAACAAACTATGTGGGGATGTCTGAGGCCCAGCTAAATCCAGACCATGTACTTCATTAGGTCTTGAACTTTACCTGGAATCTTGTACTGCAAATGATGATTTCCAAACTGTTTTGTTCTTGATTATTTCCAGTCCAAGTAAAATGGACAATAAAGAAAAGATGCTTCCATGCTGTTTCCATGATGGATGTTCACAACCAAAATAACTTCACCATCTGATGTATTTCACAGTTTTAAGTTAAAACAGACATACTATAATATGCTTGTACATCTGGCTCAGGTGCTTCATTTGCCATATGTTTGTGAAATAATCCAAGGAGATGTTACAATTGTACGTTCCCCTTGGGACTTGAAGAAAATGTGCCCACAAAGAGTTACCTAATTATTCATTCCTGCCAACAACATCCTCTCCTAATAAGAAGGTGGTTCTTAAAATGAGACAATAGTGCTTTCAGTCTTGAGAGATGTCAGTACCACTTATTGTTTCAGAAACAGAAAATCTTATGCATTTTTTAAAATACGAAAAAGATCTTTGGCCTTTAAAGCAAATAAAATACTCTGCAGGCGGTATATTTGGTATTCTTGTGGGGGCAAATTCTGCAGCGCTGATCAAGGCCTATTGTTTCCTGAAACTCATTGAATTAAAGCCCATGAAGCCACATAGAAATTAGTGACCCAAAGTTGATAGTCTCTAAGGAATGGCTGCTCTGGCAATACTATACATTTATGGAGAACTTTGTAATCGGCAAATTGCTTTCATATATGTTACCACATTTAATTCTTATAATAATTTTGTGAAGCAGGTAAAAAAAAGGCATCCCTTGTTTAATCATGCCACTTGTAGTACTGATTCTTCACAGCACTAATAAGCAAAATATGAACATCTTTTTTTAAAAAAATTGTAAATTACTTTGGTCTTTACTAATAAATACCACTTGCCATAGCACACATTTCTCTCTTTAAGAGTCATTGACAATCTGCTTTTTTCCCTCTTTTCCTGTTATTTGCATCCTTCTAAACTATGACTTTTTCTGATTCTATTTTAATTAAAAATTTGATTTTCTTTTGAGGATTAAAAAGTAGAGGGAGAATTCGTTTATTGGTTAAAATACAAGCTAACCATCAAAATTCAGATTTTAATGAGGCCCTAAGCCAGGACAGAAGTCAAATGCGTAAAGCATCTTCTAGGCCTAGCTTCATCCATTAATAAATCAATTTGGAAAAATGTGGCAATGATGAAATTATCAGCCAATAAACCTCCAATAGTGTGTTAATTGTATATTGACTGAAGTAACAAATTACATGGGGGTTGAATTTTCACAGGGACTGGAATAAAAGACCCTAAGTAGGCAGATTAAGTTACAGTTTCTTTTCCCCCTGAAACACAAACCTCAGTGTCAAACAGGAAACAAAGGATGAGAGACAGAGGGTAAGAGATTTGCCTCAGGTTACCCAGCTTGCAAATGGGAGTCCATGCCAGATCATCTCCCTCCACAGCTCTGGGAAACAACAGCAACTATTAAATACAAACGATCTCTTAGCTTTTCTAGTAAATCCTAACATTTTCTCATTACTCAATGTATAATACTTCCAATTTGTGTATAATATTTCCATTGAGAGGGAGACAGAGTTACTATGAGGAAATAATTAATTTTGGTCTCTTGTTGGGGTGAGTGAAATTCAAGAGAAAGTTCAGAGAACAAGTGTAAAAAACATCTCTCTAAAAAAGAAAATGCCGCCGGTCTTCCCTGATCCTACACACAGGCCAGTGGTGACAGCTATAATCATGGAAAGGGGCTTGTGTATCTTCAGCCTCATCATCTGATGGACTCAGATGTCTGAAAAATCTGTGGGAGCTGAGGGGTCTATTGTTAGAAACACTGAAACTGGTCTCCTCGAAGAAGAGAGTCTCAGCAAAGTATTACACAGACCTCACCTAATCTCTTTTCCAACGTATACTGCAGCTAATTCATGGGGATCATTGGAGTCTATTGGTCAAAAGCATGAAACACAATCACCACCATAATACAGAACTCTTAAAAGTGTGTGCATGTCCCAGTGGTGGAACGCGTTCTTACTATGGCATAAATTGTAGTCAGGATACATCCCTAAGTGCGTCTCAAAAGTTATATATGTAATCAAGTAGGCATTCTGATTTTAATTTTGGCAGGGCATGCTTTGAGATTCCCCAGGCAATGTTTTTTGCCAGTCATTGCAATTATGTACTTAAAAATACACATGCACACACACACATGCACACACACACACAAACACACACATTTTCTTCATTCACTAAAAGTATACTACACGCCATGGATACAAAGTTAAGAAGGCAAGGACTTGCTCTCAAGTCATTTAAACAACCGGAGAATCAGACTTGCAAACATGAAAATACGAGAATTGGATGATCCACAAAGTTGAGTGGCAGATTAGGATAACATGTCTAAATCTGTCCTGGAAAACTTCCCAGAGGAAGAAGAAACTTGAATAGGTGTTTTCCAGGTAGACGAAAAGTTTTAAATTGTGTGCTGAGTTAGAAGATGCTGAAGATCAAAGCAGGGAGTAACATCAATTTTTGTCTTTGAGTCCTAGGGCCACAGGGAAAGGAGAACTGGAGAAGGAAATTCTTGGAGGCCAGGCAAATGTCATGCATTGTATTGCAGTAGTTAAGGAAGTCCATGGACTTCATCAAGTGACCTCATAACCCATAAAATGTAGGAGAGATGCAAGAAGAATAAATAGGATATATTGTTTAGAAGGTGAGAAAGGAATCAAAGATTCCCAAACGTTTGGCTTGGGAAACTGGGTAGAGGGTCGAAACCTTCACTAATATAAAGAGTATAAATATAATGTAAAAGGATGACATATGCCTGTAGTCCTAGTTACTCAGGAGGCTGAGGCAGCAGAATCTCTTGAACCTGGGAGGCAGAGGTTACAGTGAGCTGAGATCATGCCACTACACTCCAGTCTGGGCAACAGAGCGAGACTCCGTCTCAAAAAAATAAAATAAAATAAATAAATAAATAAATAAATAAATAAATATAATGCAAAGAATACAGAAAGAAGAATAGATTTTGTAGAATAACTGGGAATAGACATGTAAGCAGAGATTAACGTGTTCAATTCTGGACATACTGAGTTTGCAACGCCTGTAGGATATCAAAATGGAACTATTCAGAAAACAGTTGGTATGGAAGGGACTAGAACTTAGGAAAGAGATTTATTTATTTTACTATACTCTGTTTTTTCTTCCTATTTTTTCTTTGTAATTTTAATTTTTTTGGGTATATAGTAGGTATATATATTTCTGGGGTATATAAAATAAAATATTTTGATATAGGCATATGATGCATAATAATCACATCATGGTCAATGGAGTATCCATCACCTCAAGCATTTATCCTTTGCGTTACAAACAATCCAATTATACTCTTTTAGTTATTTTTAAATGTACAATTAAATTAGTATTGACTATGGTCAATAGTGCTATCAAGTACTAGATCTTACTCTTTTTTCTACTTTTTCATACCCATCAACCATCCCACTCCCCCACCCCTCCCCGACTACCTTTCCCAGTCTCTAGTAAATCATCATTCTACTCTCTATCTCTATAAGTTGAATTATTTTAATTTTTAGCTCCCACAAATAAGTGAGAACATGTGATGTTTGTCTTTCTGTGCCTGGTTTATTTCACTTAACATAATGATCTCTGGTTCCATCCATGCTGTTGCAAATGACAAGATTTCATTCTTTTTTATGGCTCAATAGTGCTCTATTGTGTATATGTACCACATTTTCTTTATCTATTTGTCTGTTGATGGACACTTAGGTTGCTTCTGAATTTTGGCTATTGTGAATAGTGCTGCTATACATGTGGGAATGCAGATATCCCTCCAATATACTGATTTATTTTCTTTTGGGGTATATACCTAGCAATGGGATTGCTGGATAATATGGTAGCTCTATTTTTAGATTTTTGAAGAACCTCCAAAACTGTTCTCCATAATGGTTGTACTAATTTACATTTTCATCAACAGTATACAAGGGTTCGCCTTTCTCCACGTCCTTACTAGCATTTCTTATTGTCTGACTTTTGGATAAAAGCCATTTGAACTGGAAGGAGATGATAGCTCACTGTAGTTTTGATTTGTTGTGGGTTGTCTCTTCACTTTGTTGGTTGTATCCTTTGCAGTGCAGAAGCTTTTTAACTTGATGTGATCCTATTTGTCCATTTTTGCTTTGGTTTCCTATGCCCATGAGGTGTTACTCAAGAAATCTTTGCCTAGACCAATGTCCAGGAGAGTTTCCCCAATGTTTTCTTTCATTAGATTCATAGTTTGAGGTCTCAGATTTAAGTCTTTAGTGGATTTTGATTTGATTTTTTAATATGGTAAGACATAGGGGTCTAGTTTTATTCTTCTGCTTATGGATATCCAGTTTTCCCAGCATCATTTATTGAAGAGACCGTCCTTTCCCCAATGTATGTTCTGCCATCTTTGTCAAAAAGAAGTTCACTGTAGATATATGAATTTGTTTCTGAGTTCTCTAGTCTGTTCTACTGATCTAGGTGACTGTTTTCATGCCAGTGCCATGCTGTTTTGGTTACTATAGCTCTGTAGTGTAATTTGAAGTCAGGTAATGTTATTCCTCCAATCTTGCTCTTTTTGCTGAAGATAGCTTTGGCTATTCTGGGTCTTTTGTGCTTCCATATAAATTTTAAGATTGTTTTCTCTATTTCTGTGAAGAATGTCATGGGTATTTTGACAGGAATTGCATTGAATCTATAGATTCTTTGGACAGTATGGACATTTTGACAATATTGATTCTTCCAATTCATGAATATGGAGTATCTTTCCATTTTTTGTGTGTCCTCTTTAATTTCTTTCATTGGTGTTTTATAGTTTTCATTGTAGAGATCTTTCACTTCTTTGGTTAATTCCTAGGAATTCCAAGGAATTTAATTTTATTTGTAGCTATTGTAAATGCTAAAAATACTTTCTTGATTTACTTTTTCTTTCTTGATTTTTTTTCAGATTGCTTGCTGTTGGCATATAGAAATGTTACTGATTTTTGTATGCTGATTTTGTATACTGCAACTTTACTGAATTTATCAGCTCTAATATTTCTTCAATAGAATGTTTAGATTTTTCCAAATATAAGATCGCATTATCTGCAAACAAAGATAATTTGACTTCTCCTTTAGGGTAGAGTTTTAGATGTCAAACAGTGGTAGGGACAAGATCCCCCGAAAAGTGAATAAAGACGGACAGTAAGACACTGACATTTAAAAGGAGGGCAAAGAAACAGAAACCAACAAAGGCACTGGATAAGGAGCACCCCGTACGGAAGGAGGTAAGCCAGGTGAGAGAGAAAATAGACAAAGCCAGAGCTCCAAGAATGGAAGAAGAATCAGAATAATAATACTTATTCCACTGGGTTAGAGGGTGAAGCAAGACTGTCTCTGCAGTGATATGGGTAGAGCCAGGTTAGAATGGATCAGAGTGAGTGGATGATGTGGAATCACACATAGTAAATTTAGGTTGCACTTTCTAAAAAAATAAGTTATCAAAGGAAGAGGCATGAGGGTGCTAAATAAATGGGTCACTAAAAGGATTTTGTCTGCTTTTTTTTTTTTAAATGAAAAGGATGATGAACAGATTCTTAGCTAATGGAGAATAACCAATGAGACATAGAAGTTAAGAAAAGAGCACTGATAATGCAAATTTCCCAAGGAGACAAGGTAGAATAATTTCCATAGCACCAGTGAATGGCTGGTCTTTGATAGGAAAATTGTGTTTTGCTAGAAATGAGGACAAAGAAAAAGTGGATGCAGATATAGGTGGGCTTATGGGTGAATGGGCAGGGAAATGAAAGAAGCCGCTCCTGATAGCTGCTAGTCCCTAAATTAGAAGCCAGGTCATCCCAAAAAAGAGAAGATTGAGAGTTTTGAAGAGTGGAGAAAGTTTAGAACAGCAGCTGAGGGAAATGGGAGAGGCACATGTAATAGGACTGCTGAGTAACATTGACGGCACAACTGAGATTAGTTTCACTCCAGATTTATGATCCCCATTCTATATGGTCATGATTTTTCTTTTTCCTTCAGCAGAGCAGTGCTCAAGGAATGTTTACAGCTAAGTAGGCTCCATGGAGGATTGCCTGAAGGACATGAAGTCCATCCATCTCTCCAGATAGTTTAGATTATATCTCAAGATCAAGGTAAACCATCAAACTAAATACTTGAGCCATATTGTTTTGGCCACTTTTACTATTACTCACTTTTACTGAATTGTATTTTGGCATGGGGCCTTGGCTTACATTGAGGGGCCCAACAAGAAACAGACATAGGCCTCTCAGCCTGGTTAGCATCGTGGAGGCGGTTCAAAAGGACAGGCACCAGCCTCGGTACCATTTATGTTCCATTCATGAGGCCACAAAGAGCCATTTCTTTTTTTTTTTTTTTTTTCCTTTTTTTTTTTTTTTTTTGAGACAGAGTCTTGCTCTGTCGCGCAGGCTGGAGTGCAGTGGTGGGCTCTCGGCTCACTGCAACCTCTGCCTCCTGGGTTCAAGTGATTCTCCTGCCTCAGCCTCCTGAGTAGCTGGGACTACAGATGCGTGCCACCATGCCTGGCTAATTTTTTGTATTTTTAGTAAAGACGGGGTTTCACCATGTTAGCCAGGATGGTCTCAATCTCCTGACCTCGTGATCCACCCTCCTTGGCCTCCCAAAGTGCTGGGATTAAGGTGTGAGCCACTGTGCCCGGCCCAGAGTCATTTATTTTAGACCCAAATGCCAGGAAACAATTGGTTTTTCATGAGTAATGGCAATGTGTTTCCATGTTTGTATGGTCTTGAAACCAGAATGCATGATTTCAAATTCAGAATCCATCATCTATTAGTTGGTTGATCTTGAGCCTATTAACTTCTCTATGCTTCAGTTTCTTCATCTATAAATTAGCAAAAATAACAGTACCTGCTCCATAGGGATGCAGTGAGAATTAAATGAGACAATCAATGTAAAAATGTTTAGCATTATATCTGGCAAATCATAAGTCCTTAATACATATTAGTTATTATTATTATCTTACGACTGATATTTTTTGTTTTATTTGTGTGTTTTGCCTTCATCTTCAGTGTGGTGTGCCTTTGTATGCATTAGTTTCCCTCTGGTTTCCACTTAATATTATTTTCCATTTGTTCTTTAACTACACTTCACTTATTTTTCATCTGATATTCACTCAGCATGGTTTGGGAATGAGGCTGAATATAACAAAGTAAACAAAAGATCTTAAACCAGTCAATAACTATAAAGATTATTCTGTCTATTTTTCTCCTAGAAATAGTTTCAAAGATAGTAAAATGAACGTTCTTATACCACATTTGTATATGGAAATGAAAGTTTCCTTGAAGTCCATTTCACTTGATATTGACATTTCTTACAATCACTCTTGATCAGACCCCTACAGGGACTTGGCCCTGACTGAGTATTTGCTCAAATACTTCTCACTGTGAATAAATAACATGTTACTTTAATTGCAGAGAGGGACAGATTATTGTAGCTTGAGAAGTAGCTAAATTTTGCAGTGGAATGAGGGCTGGATTTGAGGGTCAAAGAACCTAGGTGTAGACACCAACTCTGCCACCAGCTCTTTGCCATTGGAACTCACTGGCCTCATTTCTTTCATGTGCTAAGTAGGGTTAACAATCTTGATCTCACAGTGCGATTGTGAGAAATAAAGAAGAGGTTCTGCAAAAATTAGTTGAATCTTCATCCAGTGTGGGCAGTAGCATTCAAGCAATCATTCACACTTGTACTTGAAAAATAGGGCCAAATGACCAGGCATGGTGGCTCACGCCTGACGCCTGTAATCCCAGCAATTTGGGAGGCCAAGGCAGGCAGATCACAAGGTCAAGAGTTCGAGACCATCCTGGCCAACATGGTGAAAACCTGTCTCTACTAAAAATACAAAAATTAACTGGGCATGGTGGTGCGTGCCTGTAGTCCCAGCTACTTGGGAAGCTGAGGCAGGAGAACCACTTGGACCTGGGAGGTGGTGGCTACAGTAAGCTGAGATTGCGCTACTGCACTCCTGCCTGGGCGACAGAGCGAAACTCTGGCTCAAAAAAAAGAAAAAGAAAAAAGAAAGAAAAACAGGGCCAAATGATTCAGTCTTTTTAATTATGTTTAAAGGCAACTTGAACATTCTTATCTTATTGAACTATTTGAAATATAGATACCAGGCATTTAGGAATATTTAGTCAAAAGTCAATTTAAAAAAAAAGCTTTAATTCCCTTTTAAGAATATTCAGGAAATTTCATCTTGGTATCAGATTATCAACTTAGCCTGCAATGTCACAGGAGAAACATGAAAAATATCCCAGATTGTGTTCTCTGCTTTTAACTAAATAAATAATTGGAAAAAGCCCTGATATACAAATAAGTCTGCTTTATTTCCTGGCAGACTTGTTTTGTTTTTCTTATTGTTATTGTTGCTGGTTTTGTTGCTGCATAAACCAGTAAGCACACGCAGATGAAAGGAAGCCTTTGTTTTGTTTTAACTGAAGGTACGTGGGCATGGGATGGCTTATCCCAGGAGTTAATAGCAAAAGGGTTTAGGCCAATTCTTCAAGGAAATAGAAGCACTTAGTTTCCTAAACCCCTCCCACCTTTCAGGACCAAAGTTGAAAACCAGAGAATGTTGTGTTGGTAGGCCACTCCCCACCGCCCCACAGAACACCCAGAGAAATCAGTGCTGGATAGCACAAAAAGAGCCCAGCTACAATGGTTGGTCTTCAAAGGGGTTCATTTATTATATTGCTCAGTGCCCCACAGAGTTGCTCCAAGCTCATAACTGCCACTGATTTCAAAGAGAGCTCTGAACTTGCATACGCTCCACAAGGCACAGCGCAGGATGAGAAATAGGCTGAGTGGCTTTAAGCCATGTTCAGACATTTTTTAATGTTCATAAATGTCTTTGGCACCATCACTTTCACATAGAAACCCACTTACCTCCTACTGCAAAGTGTGAAATAAAGCCATTTTCAAGCCTGGGTAGGGGATGGTCTGCAAATTGGGCTAAATCTTAAAACTGCATGAAGACTGAAAATAGGATTCACAAGCTAGAGCTCAGCTCTAACCAAACTGTTTCCAAGGTCGGGTCACTGTGACACTCTGCTCTGTTAGATACCATCAGTTCTATCCTTCAAGGGTTAACACAGTGAACCGTGGTCACCTCAGTAGTTTCCAAATGACCCTGGAGTTAAACTAAAGGCCCATAGCTCTAAGCCATCAAAAACAGGTGGTCTACTGAAGGAGGGAAGCACTGTCTCAATTGAGGCTTGACTGGGATTCACCTGACACAGCCCTGGGAAACCTTGAGTTAGGGACTGGCATTTTTTTACCACACTTCTCTGCCTTTGGAGATGCTGAAGTTTATTCAGGGTGTTCATGGGAGATAAGGACCCATCAGAGGTGCTCTCTCTCCCTGAATGCCTGCAGAAAGATTAGCCATCTTCCCCAATTTTATTCCCGTGGTTGCCTGGTCACCAAGACAAGAGAGAGATCCCTTAGACACTCAGCAGTCACTTTGTATACTCCAGGAAGCTCTCTGGTAAGTAATTCTCCAGGGAGCCCCTGCATGCCTCCATGAGCACTTTGCTTTTGGAAGGGGCACGGAAAAAAAATGTGTCCTATTCACGTTCACTATTAAGTAAACATTAATTAAGTCTTGGGCAATATGTTATATTTGTTCCCATGTTTATTGAAAACAGAAAGTTATTTGGGAGAAAAGGAGTTAAGTAATGATTTCCAGAATTCCAGGGATGCGCTCTGGAAAAATGAAACCACACAGTCTCTTCTCTAAAGGTCATTAAGAAAATGTTGCTAAAGCATTTATCTACTATGAGTCCTATTTATTTATTCCCTTAACAAATATTTACTGAGCACCTGCTATGTGCAGATGCAGTTCCAATTGCTGGGATACAGTGGTGAACAGGGCAAAAAAAAAAAAAAAAATCCCTGCTCTCTGAGTTGGTGTCTAACTGGGGAAGACAGATGATAACAAAATAAGTAAGAAGACTCCAGAGTGTTTGATGAGTGCTAGGGAGACCATGAGCAGGAGTGAGGGCTCATGTCAGGACAGGGTGAGAGAGCGTGCACTTTGAGATTGGGTGATGCGGTGAGGGATCATTTGAATAAAGGATCCTGAGGGGAATTTACCTTTAAATGCTTGTCTTTTTTCAGTTAGTCCAAATATCAGTAGAAAGTGACTGAGGATTACCTCTGAAGTCTTTTTAAAACTTAGAAGGTAAAGCCAGCTTGCCAAAAATGATGAGAAGACAGTGCAGCCCTGCTCTTGGGTCCTGGTACCACCTGGCTGTGCAGTGGCACAATCACGAAGTTGAGTTCCACGGAAAAAGGAAGTGTACTTGGTATCGTGTTGTGCACACAGTGAGTGCTCAATAAATGCTGTTCACTCATAGCTAAGATCCGTGGTCTTGGATTCAGATCTCAAAGTAATGTTTTTGACAAAAATTTTTTATATCTCTTCCAGCAACCTTTGAGTAGACATAGTATACCAGCAGTCCCCAACCTGTTTGACACCAGAGACCAACCAGTTTTGTGGAAGACAGTTTTTCCATGGACCAGGATGGCAGGGTGGGGATGGTTTCGGGATGAAACTGTTCTACTTCAGATCATACAGCATTGGTTAGATTCTCATAAGGCGTGAACAACCTAGATCCCTCACATGCGCAGTTCACAATAGGGTTTGCACTCCTATGGGAATCGAATGCCGCTGCTGATCCTACAGGAGGTGGCGCTCAGGTGGTAATGCTCGCTCACCTGCAGCTCACCTCCTGATGCGCGGCCTGGTTCCTAACAGGCCACCCACCAGTACTTGTTCGTGACCTGGGGACCGGGGACCCCGATATAGACAGATGAGACATCACAGATAGTTTCCGGAAATTTATCAAGCCATATCTATTCGCAATACCATCCCTAAATTCCCCCACCATCAATGTAAATATCTTTAATCTGTCTTTACTTATGACTGTCCTCAAATATTCAATGTAATATGTTAATGAGCTGTCTTCATTTCTTCTATCACATTCCCTTTACTCTAAGAAGAGACATCAATGTGTACCATTAAACACCATGTATTTTTATCCTTTCACCCTTCCTCCTTCCCTTTATCCCTCCTTTTCTTCTTTCCAATATCTATGTTGTGCAAAGCATGGTATATTCCATAGACCCCATCTTAACTACACTAAAAAAATTAATTATTGAACAGGTACTGCTAGATGCACTGAAAAGAAGAGTGTGGAAAGTGACTCAAGGTGAAGGGAGGATATATCATTTTCTTCTGTCTTTTGTCACCAATGTTGAGATGGCAGCTACTGCCCATCATATTTCCTAAAGGGGAATAGTGACTACCAAACTCCTCTTGGTTTTAAGGGTGAAGTTAAAGTAACTGGGATAAAATGAAATAAATTAATTATTGAACAGATACTGCTAGAAGCACTGAAAAGAAGAATGAAAGGATGTGAAAGTCAATAGTGTTATATATTAGAGAAAATACATATTAGAGAAAATATGTAACACTACTGGCTTTCACATCCTTTCATTCTAAATTGAATACTGTATGTGAATACTGCTATTAATGACATTCCCTTCTACCTGTTGTGCCCAAGAGTCTACAAGTCCTTTTTACATGTATAGTATCTCATACAATCCTCTAAACCTTTGCTTCTCAAATGTGGTCCTCAAACCAGCAGCACTAGCATCTCCTGGGAGTTACTGGAAATGCACAATCTCAGGCTCGGCTGCAAGCCTCCTGAACCAGACTGCATTACAACAAGGTCTTCGGGTGCTTTGTGCACACCTAGAAGTTTGAGAATTCCCTGCTTCAAATCATCCTGAAAGGCAATTAAAAATTCCCTTCCGCATTTTACAGATTAAACACACACACAAAAAACTCAAGTTTCAGAGATATTTAATTAGCAAGTAGGCAGCAGGACGTGCAAAGGCCAATATTCTTTCCACTACACTATGCCCCCTCTTTGGATGCTACTGGAAAAAAACTACCGCATACCTCTTTTGGGGTCTGACGTCACCGAGGCCAGTATTTCATAAGGAGCACTTACACAATAATTATAGCCTGATATTGTCCCCTGGTGGTAAGTAGGCCGATGTTAATCTCTTGCTGGATCATACATTCCTTATATAGGCTATTCTTCCCTCCTGTTGCCTAAGAGGCCTCAGGTTAATTACATGAAACAAGTTCATATTTAGAACGCTATCCAATTTTCTGTAATTACTTACCAAAGAACTGTTTCACTGGTTAACAATTTTTGAGGTTTCCATTGCAAATTTTCTTTCCAAAGCAGACTTTTAAGTGATATATCTGACCACCTTAAAATGAAAGGGAAAGGCAACTAACGTGTAGCAAGCATTTCCTTGTGTACCAAGCTTGGTGCTTTGTGTGTGTTATCTCTTGATCTTTACAGAGACTTATCCATTTTACAGATGTGGAAGTCGAGATTCAAAGATGACACAGGTAGCAATGCTGGGCATCAAGCTAAAGTGTCATACCATGCTGGCCTCTTCCTAAAAGTAAGTCTTGCCTGAATTAGCATGGAAAATGACTCAAGGTGAAGGGAGGATATATCATTTCCTTCTGTCTTTTGTCACCATTGTTGAGATGGCAGCTACTACCCATCATATTTGCTAAAGAGGAAAAGTGACTTTTTAAAACCTCCTGGTTTTAAGGGTGAAGTTAAGTAACTGGAATAAAGTAAAAACAGAGAAGAACCAACTAGAAGGACACAAACTGAATATGCAGAATCACCCAAAAAAGATTAATCAGCAGAGGAATGTTGCTGGGTAATATACTTTGAAAATGCCATATCAACACCATATACATTGGCTAAAATCTAGACATATAATCTAAGCAAGACCCTCTAAACTGGTGAGTTTTAAATTCTTTATGTTTAACAGAGAAGCAGCAGGAGGCCGCCTTATTCTTTAAGAAAGAGGAGGAATGAATAGATTTCTCGCTGATAGAGCTGAGAAAGGCATCTCCTAGGCTCTTGCATCACTTGTGTTAATATGCAGGTCCTCAGAGCTGCAGCTTTCTCATGAACATTGTACTGGAACGTTCTCCTCTGTTCCTCTCTGGGAATCTGCAGACAGTTCATGTGGAAGTCTCTCTCCCAGTCTGAAAGAATTAAATAGAATATTATAATTACTCAGAGTTTAATATATGCTACAACTGTTTTTGCTGGCTTGGCGTTTAAAGATGCAAATGTTCCAATCGCTTCTAGAAACATGACATTATAAAAGGGACTACTGTAATTAGGAATAAAACTGTTCAGTCCTCATTAACCAGAAAAGCAGTTTCTAAACCCAGGGAGGCTCTACTTTTATTCCAAGAAAAGTCAGGAAGATGGCGCCGCAAGAGCCTAATAAAGATTTTGGGTCAACTTGTGTTCACTGCAATTGACTAGGATCCATGTGAAATGATTTTTAAAAGGCAATGAACAACAAATACTTCTAACAGAAGAAAACTAATCAGAGAAAAGCCTGAAGAATCATCTTAAGCACACTCTTCTTTAAAGTTTCACTATTATTTTATTCTTGATTGCCCAGATCCATTCAGCCTTAATGCATTGTTAAAGAGTCTGTCTTATTAGACAAGGATGTTATGGTAACTGGTTGTAAGGCTACTGTTCTCCTGGTTACAACATGTGACTAGAAAAATGCTTTCTTAATTGAGGCTTAGAGTGATAAGTCCCTGGTGACTCAAAACAGTTAAGGAGTGTGTATAAAACTGAGCACAGGCTAACCTTGAAGATGATGGCAGCCTTTACTTTGGTTCTTTAATCTCCACATCCATTTCTGTCCTGCCGGAACTGTCTACACCGACGACTCACTGTGACATTAGTCATGGTAAGAGCCAAATGTGTTCTAAGCCTGTGCCTTTTTATACCTGTCAAAGGGAATTTGGTCACTGAAATCACAAGTAAGCCATGTTATAAGGTGTTTAACTGTGAGGTAGTCTCCCACATAGGACGAAGGCAAGAACATTTGGAAGGAATGTGATTTATTTATGTTCTCTGCATAGGTACTTGCAACGTGTCTGCTTCTGAGAAAAGCAACGTCCATAGATTGCAGATAGCGCATTATCTAGCCCTCGTTCTTTCTTTTAGCTGAAGTTCTTATCACCCATGTTTCAAAACCTAATTAAGCGATGGTTCATTCATAACTAAAGGACACTGGACAGGAATTAGGCTCCAGTCTCTTCTTTGTCACTAACCAGCTCTGTGGCTCTCAGCAAATTAGCTCTCCAGTGGGACTCTGTTGCTTTGTCTTGTAATAATAACAGCTCTATTTATTAAACACTTTTTCTGCAGTAGGGCTTTAATAAGCACTTTAATTGGATTATTTCATTTAAACCTCATAATAACCCAATGGGTAGGTTCTATTTTAACCTACATTCTGCAGATGAGGGAGTTGAGGCATAGAAAGCCGAAGACTTTGTCTAAGGTGACACAACTTCAATGTGAAAGAGCCAGGATTTGGTTACGTTTCTGCTGAACCTACAGACTACATGTTTATCTTATTGCCAGACTACTCCACCCAAGAATTGATGGAGCAGGGAGATTTTCCTGCTCCACAAATTCTTAATTGTACTTAGAAATGAGTTGGCTTAGGCCGGGCGCGGTGGCTCAAGCCTGTAATCCCAGCACTTTGGGAGGCCGAGACGGGCAGATCACGAGGTCAGGAGATCGAGACCATCCTGGCTAACACGGTTGAAACCCCATCTCTACTCAAAAATACAAAAAACTAGCCGGGCGAGGTGGCGGGCACCTGTAGTCCCAGCTACTCGGGAGGCTGAGGCAGGAGAATGGCCTAAACCCGGGAGGTGGAGCTTGCAGAGCCGAGATCGGGCCACTGCACTCCAGTCTGGGCGATAGAGCGAGACTCCGTCTCAAAAAAAAAAAAAAAAAACAAAAAAGAAAAGAAAGAAATGGGTTGGCTTAACTCATGTAGCATGTCTGTGCTGCTATATGTAATTTGATTTTTTAATTTTTTAAATGTTTTCGTCTTGTTTTCCCAGCCAGAGTAAAATGTCCAAATGAGTTAGTGGAAAGAGTACTTTCTATAGGATAATGAGTGAGGTTATCTGCCCTGATAAATTCTTTCCTTTATTAATAGAGATAATAATGCCTGGCTTATAATGTTTCGATACTTTAAGTACAAAATGGCTATAAGGTGGATAGCAGCACTGTATAAAGAGAATTCGTTTCTAGTATTTTAAAATATTAGCTCTCTCAGGAAAGACTCCTTCTTAAACAATGTATTTGCCAGGTCATGTCATGTTGTGAGATGCTAAAGTAGACGCGTTGATCATTACTTTGTGGTTTTTTCAATTTAGAAAAGAATTCTTAAACACACTGTTATTTATCTTCGCACTATTAATTAACGTAACAGGGAGAACAGTTTAATGGTGAATGTGAAACCTTTATTGAGTACCTGAATTTGTCCTAAATGTTATCTCACTGAATTCTCACCATTGCTCTATGAGAAAAATGTGAGAAAACCGAGACTCAGAGATGTTAGGTAACTTCCCTAGGACATACAGCCTTTTGTTGAGAACTGGCACTGAGTCAGAGCTTTAGCTCTCTCCAGAGACCAGAGTTTCTACCATGTCATACTGAAGATATGAATATTCATTAAGATTTTTGTGCTTAAATATCTGTGTGTGTATTGTTCATGGTTTATTAAAATATCCAACTGAATAGCCAACATTTTCATAATAAATATTATGGTGATAGAACATTACAACTTAAAATCATGAAAGTACATATTGGAAAAGACCTTAAAATCTGCAAGCTCAACAAGTGATTCATTGCTTTTCCAGCTGCTGCTTGAACATTGCCTGCAATGTGGAACTCACTGCCTCAAGGGCAAACAATTTCGTCTTTAACGCGTAGAAAGTGTTACCACTAGACTGTCCATCAGGCATCTCAAATTTAACATGTCCAATACTTAATTCATAAAGTTGTTTCATAATTTTGTTTATAGTCAATTGAGGAGCGGGGCTTACCAGAGAAAAGCGGGCGCTAATGAGGATAACATTATTCCATCAATAATTAACCACAGATGATATGTTAAGCATTCATTTTTATTTTATTACTAAGGCCAAAGAAAGAGGTCAGTAAAAATTGTTACCTTATCTCCTTGGGATTTTCCAAGATCACCTTGTTAGAGCTTAATGTTCCATTTATGTTAGAAGACAATTGCGTCAGTCAGAGTTCCAAGCAAAAAGCAGCCGGTACATTCAAAAGGGTTTGAGGCATGTTAATGAAGGGACATTTACAAAGGTATGGGCAGAGTTCAAGGAAATCAACAGAGTAGTCCTTCACCACTGCAAGCATTTCAAGGATAGCAATAGTAAAGAACCATTCGCAGCTGTAGGCATGAGAGAGTGAGGAAGGAGCAGGTTTCACAGGGCAAGTGACGATACAAGATGACACCCCCTCCCCTACCTCCAGAGAAACTGTGGCCTCAGGTGGAGGCATGCTGCCTGGAAACTCAACCAGGAGAACCGATACCCTGACCCCACTGTCTCTACCACCTGCAGAGCTCCTGTTGGTGGCTGAGTTCTCGCTCCTACTAATTGGAAGACAGAAGACAAAATTCCTTACTAACACGGCCCAGGACACAATATTACATGTCGTCCAACACATTACCTGAGTCTTTTCTCTTCCTACTCCTCTCTGGACACTTATCCTTACCATATTCTCCCATTTCTATCTCCTAAATCAGCAACAGGAAGGCCAACTAGTAGATCATGAAGGGAAATAATAATCCTACAGCTCTAGGAGGTTTTGCCATGTGACACTGTTAGCATGTATCTCTTGGATTGTACAAATTAATTCTAAAAGAAATTTTATGACCTCTCTTCCATATTTTTGTATCATAATTAGCAGACCAAACTGGCTGATAGGCATGTATAAATTTTATACGCATACCAATGTATATTTAGAGACTATTTAGTGTTCACATATCAAATAAACTTTTTTCTTTTGCTCTGATTCCTTTGTGAGACTTATCTAACTGTTCTTTGTTAAAGCCTTTATTAAGCTTTAGACACTGGTAATGTAAGTTCTAATCTCTGAATTACTATTCTAATTGCTTTACCCTATCCCCAATATCTTCAAAGCCTTGCCTTTCGGGAATTATGTCTTAGCTAAAAGTTTTCTGAGACCAAAATTTTCTGAGCAAGCAGTCTCAGAACCAGATTTTCCAATGGGATCTGCTTACATCATTGAAGAGAGGAGGTCTGATAAATATAATTTATATCAGATAAGCCAGGTACATTGCGAGAAAAAAGGCCATCCTTTATTTTATTGTAGAACTCTTGAGCTGGAGTTGACACACTTGAAAGACAAGTTCAAATAAACTTTTGGACCCATTTTTCTTGAATATTGATGTGACAGTCTCTTCATAGGTATTTTGAGCTTGAGATAGCTTTTTAAATTCATTTAAATCACATATTGGTTTACCCCACTGTGCACATTACAACAGATCTGACAGTGGAACATCAGTCAAAACCGACACATCTTGGTGATAAGAATGACAGATTTTTGGCTGGGCGCGGTGACTCATGCCTGTAATCCCAGCACTTTGAGAGGCTGAGGCAGGCGGATCACGAGGTCGGGGGATTGACACCATCCTCGCTAACACGGTGAAACCCCGTCTCTACTAAAAATACAAAAAAAAAAAAAAATTAGCTGGGCATGGTGGCGGGCACCTATAGTCCCAGCTACTCAGGAGGCTGAGGCAGGAGAATGGCGAGAACCTGGGAGGCAGAGCTTGCAGTGAGCCGAGATCATGCCACTGCACTCTAGCCTGTGCAACAGAGCAAGACTCCGTCTCAAAAAAAAAAAAAAAAAAAAAAAAGAATGACAGATTTTTATGCGCATGAGCAGAATGAGGGCAATATTTTGTCTTAAAAAATAGCTAAGACATCAGCAAGTTAGGCAGTGAGGTCTTCAGAGCTCCATAATTCTGTACCATGTGTTTATTTTTACCCCTTGATGTTAGTAGTGTGGCGGGTACACTGAGAAGTAAGCCTTTTAAAGTCATATACTTTATTCAAGTATTTATTGAACCTCTTCTTTGAGGTAAACATGGCAACAGAGGTGGGACATGAAATAAGAAATAAAACATCATCCCTCTCCTTAAAGAACTGGTAGTTTAGATGGGTGACAGTGTCACAACAAAATGAGGGGAACTTCTGGAAGCAGAATGTTGTCAGAGGCTCTGTTCCAAAGGCGTCTTTTCATTTGTTTAGTGCCATAGTCACTAAGCAGGCAAGTACCCATGAGACATTAGGTAAGAAGATACTGGGGTTATACATGTACCATGGGCTTAATAAATCACGACTATTGTGATTACCAATTGGTCCTGTCTCAAAAGTAGTATCACATGCATCTCATTCTCCCATCCTCATGACACTGTGTTGTCCAGATCCTCATTAGTTCTCAGGTTGAGCAGTTGCAACCGACCCCTATCCAGCTTCCTGGTTTAATATTCAAGATTACTTTCTATTTACTCTTCTTAAATCTATTCTCTGCCACCTTTGTAAAATGTGAATCTGGTAGTTACATTTCCCTTCTTAAATGGCTTTACAATTTCCCACGTCCACGAAGATAAGGTCCAAACTTGCCAATGAGCTCCACGGTGATCTGATTCCTGTCGATTGCTCCAACACCTTCCCATGGCCTTTCCATGGATCCTGCTGTAGTGACCTAAGGGTTCGCCAAACTCAACTTCTGCTTCATGCTCTAATGCCTCCATGTCTCTGTGCATGGTGTTGGTTTGCCTGGGCCAGTCTTCCCCTTTCCTTTTTTAACTCTACTCCTGTTCTAGAGGTCTAGCTCAATTTCTCCCCATCTCTATCACCACCTCTCAAACACCATCATCTCTTTCTGCAAAAGCTTCCTAACTTCTACCTCACTCCACAACCACTCTTGCCCCTTCCAGTCCATTCTTGACTGCTAGGATAAAGATAACCATTATCCATCCCTAATCCTATCATCCATAGGATAAAGAGCAATATTCTTATCAGGGCCTATGTAGGGGGCCCTACCAGGCCCTGCTTGTCTCTCCAGTCTCATCTCCTCTTTATGTAGCTTGCTCCAACCACAACTACCTTATTGCATGTGCTTGAATGCCATTGAATGTCATGTTTCCTCTGCCATAGGCTTTGCACATGCTGGTCTCTCTTCTTAGATTGCTTGCCCACCTCTCCTACCCATTCCACAGATCTCAGCTCAAAAATTGCTCTGAGAAGCAAGCCTTCTCTGAACCTTAGTCTAGATTAAGTTTCTTTATTCTGCGTTTTCATAGAAAAGTGTTTCTTTACTTCATAGAATTCACCTCAGTCTGCAGTTGGGTGATGACTTGGTTAGTGTCTATCTCCATCCCAAAGTCAAGTTTCACGAAAGACGAGCAGCATCTGTTTTTGTCCGTCATTGAATTTCTAGCCTAGCATAGTGCCAGTCACAAAAGGGGCACTCAAAAAAATTTAAACAGTGAATCAATCAATCCACTAAGGCTCTTCCTCAGTTGCTTCATTTGAAAAGCCTTGATACCATCATCACCACTATTATCTTATATATCTTCTTTGGAAAAATGTCTATTCAATTTCTTTACATATTTTTAAAGTGGATTGTTTTTATCTTTTTGCTGTTGAGTAGTAAGAGTTCTTTTATATTCTGGATACTGGGCTCTTACCAGATAAATGATTTGCAAATATTATCTCCTATTCCATGGACTGTCTTTTCACTTTCTTGATAATATCCTTTGAAGCATAAAAATGTTTAATTTTGATGAAGTCCCACTTACTCCTTTTTTCTTTTCTTGCTTGTGTTTTTTGTGTCATATCTAAGAAACCATTGCCAAATTCAAGATCATGAAAATTTACCCCAATGTTTTTGATCCATAAAGTTCTTTTGACTTTTAAAATTCTATAAGATAAGTCATTGCTGGTCACCTATTACACACAAAGAACTATTGGGATTTCAGGGGAAACTGGATATTGGAGACTCAAGCATCAGAATGGATAAGGCATCATTTTAGTGTTAGAATTAGGTCCCAAGATTGAAACTTCAGAAGTGCCAGGATGTGACTGAGTTATATGTAGACAGAGATTTGGGATAGAAGTCTTTAAATATAGATTCCAAGGTAACTTAAGAGGACCTCTAATTAAAACAGTTAAAGCAACATTCCAAAATACATAAAGGCAAATAATAAGCTCTGAAGAAAACTGGAAAAAAATCTGACAAATTCCAAGCCTTGCTTGAACTAAAGAACACAATGCTATTTGTGTAGAGGGAAAATGTTAACAAATGCTACATAAAGTTGTGGCCTGAATATAGAAAAAGTCATCCTAGATAGTGCAGGAAAAGGAAAAAACTTAAGTTTCTAATTTAGCTCTAAGCAAGATAAGAAAAAGACTTGTCTGATACATAGTAAATGCTAAGTAAAGAGTTTGTTGGATGTAAAATAAAATTGCTGAAAGAATAATGGAATATCCTGTGAAGAGGAAATGCTCAATAATGTATTTGTTGAATTAAAAAAACTACTCATAGAAAATAAGTGAATTTGATGTGACCAATAGAAACGCTCTTCCACTGAGAAATGACATTTTAAAGTAAATTGTTAATCAAGAATAAGTAAATAACCACATTTCAGAGAGTAGCATCTCTGAAAAGAAACAAAAAGAAAGGAAGGAAGATAGCAAGCAAGTAACTAATCTGTAGACACGATATTAGCAAAAAAAAAAAAAAAGAAAAAAAAAAACTGTCTTGTGAAAGATAAATTATTCAGACCACAGGGATACAGCCATTTACTATAGGAGGAGGAAAAAACAAAATCATAATAATAGTCTAGTGTTATTCTTATTTAAATATGTTAACTTAAAATAAACATACTATTTCCTCCTCGCTTCCCTGCTCTCCTGTCCTCTCCTATGGGTTCCTCTCCACACCTTTTCTATCTCCCTTTTGTACTCTAAATAATCTTTTAGCAATAACAGGACAAGGATACAGATATGGGAGTGATATTGTTTATTACCTGTGAACAGTAGTTTATACTACTGTTAATAATAGTGTATATATACCAGGTTTCTGTTTTGTTGAAATTAATTAAGACAGAGAAGTCAAATAATAACCCCTTAAAACATTCTATACCATAACCATGGTGGTGGTTTCAATACTCCATACATTTGTCAGAACTCATCAAATTTTACACTTAAGTACATATTATACCTCAATAAAGCTGACAAAAAGGAAATAGAAAGGTCAACCATAAGCAGTTTAATTGTGCAGAGAGAAGTGGCCTACTGCCCTCCAGCTGGAGAAGTGTTACCAAGCCTAGACAGTCCAGCAGGATGGCATTTACCATGCAAAAAGTAGAGAGATGTTATTAATAAGCACATCACAGAATTCAAATAGATTTTATAGTCTCTGATTTGGTCTTGGAAACCAAGTCATGTGCCTTAGCACAAAAATGAAAATGGCAGTAACAACCAGAATTCAAGGGATTTTGAAAATTATGAGCATAGGATCAACATGGTAAATGATAGAAATTTGACATTTAGCTTTCTGCTTAAAAACATTCTGGTTTTTAACGAAGATCAGTAATATAAAAATGGTAGATGATACCAGCTCATACCCAATAGAATGGCTACTATCAATTAAAAAAATAAAAACCAGAAACCAGAAAATAACAAGTGCTGAAAGGATGTGGAGAAATTGGGAACCCTTGTGTACTGGAGGTAGGAATATATAGTGGTATGACCATTATGAAAAACAGTATGGCAGTTCCTCAAAACATTAAAAATAGAATTATGATACAATCCAGAGATTTCACTTCCAGGTTTACACCCAAAAGAATTGATAGCAGGAAGCAGAACAGATATCTGTATACCTATGTTCATAGCAGCAGTATTATGTGCAATTGCCAAAAAATAAAAGCAACCCAGTATTTATTAACAGATGAAGAGGTAAGCACAAGGTTGTATACACATAAAATGGAATGTTATTCAGCCTTAAAAAGGAAGAAAATCCTGTCATATGCTACAATATACAAGAAACTTGAAGGGATTATGCTCAGGGAAATAATCCACTCACAGAAAGACAAATACTCTATGATTCCACTTACGTGACATACCTAGAGTAGTCAAAATCACAGAGACGGAAAATGGAAAGGTGATTGCCAGTGTTGCTGTAGGGGAGGGGGAGACATGGGAGGGAGAAGATTGGAAGAGACTTCTGTTTTCTCTAGAGAGGGAGGAGTCAAGCAGGTGGCTTGCATGGGATTGTAGACTCAACTTTTCAATGTCTCTTCCATTCCTCCAATGATAAAAGGAGGCGCTTGGTAATTAAAAGACTCCCTAGCTGTTGAACAGAAGTAACAAATAGCAACATGAGGAAAGGAACAATGAAGAAAGTGGCTGAGAACAGCGGAAGTTCACAAAAGCAAAGTTGCAAACCATTTTACAAGTGGGAAAAGGAAATGGTGAATTCAAAAGTTGTAAAACAAAGGAGTGACAAAACACCTGAGCAAGAAAGAGCAAGATACTCTACAGAAATGTGCTAGGGTCTGGGGTGTTTAGCTGATGAGCAGAGCTATTGACTGGCCAACATTTGGTTGAAAAACACCATGTTTTCCATAGGTATCCAATGTTTATTGCCTAAGTGTTAGTTCTGAGGAAACACCCAGCAAATTATAATATTCATAAGCAGATATTTTATAAGTAGAAGTCATGGATATGCCCACAGAAATCAAAAAGCAGAAAGTCACACTGTTCAGATTAATATATTTTGAGATTCTTTTTAATGAAAATTCTTATTTATTTTGTGTCAGAAGAACACCAGGGAATAAAATTATTTTGAAAAGAGGCTAAGTGGAGTATAATTCATAGTCTCCCTCAAAATGGGGAAAAAAGTAATTGTATCCAAAAAAATTTTTATATCTAGTTATTTGAGGTGGTACTTAAGTCTTTCCTAAAATGATTATTCAGGGAAAATTACTCGGTTGGGATTATCCTTACTTTCTATAACTCCTTTTTTTTTTTCCTGGTACGTGGCTTTAAGCCAGTCCTCTGATTCTTAGAATGCTCAAAAAAAAAAAAAAAAAAAAAAAATGAATTAAGGAAAAGGAAAGAAAATTCAAATAAGTCAATGGGGCTGCTTGGCAGTAGTGAACATAAAGCATGTGATGAGGAAGGGGCTGAAATGAACTAAAAGCAAGGCAACTGCTTTTTTCAATAATACTATTTCTATCCTCCATTTCCATAGAAGAAAGCAAGCTAAAATGGTATAACAAAAATAGTGAATATTTATCAGACTGAGTGTATGGTGTGCCAAGGCCAGTCCTAAGTGCTTTGTATGTACAAACTCATGTAATATTCACAGCAACCCTGTAAGGAAGATATCAGTAAGAGCCGATTGTTACACTTTCAGGAATTTGGTGAGCCTGTTGGTAGCTTGAAATCAGCCATTGCGGCAATACTTACATCATGGAAATTTAAAATATGCTACAAATCAGAGACTTCCGGGTGAGAGCCGTTTGTTAAACATTTTCCAGAACAAAACCGCGACTGTCTTCGTTCACAGATGGGTAAACTGGGGCACAGAAAAATTGAGTGATTTGCCCATAATCATGCAACTAGTAGTTGGTGGAGTTGAAATTTTATCCCAGGCAACACCACCTGGGAACCCAAGCTTTCAGTCATCATGTTATACTGCTTATGATTTGACTAAAATGCATTGGCTGGATTTACAAAGCCTGGGTCCCAATTTGGATTCATCTGCTACTCACTGTTAAAGCTGTCTGAGTCTGAAGACATTTCATAATAGAATGCTTCACATTTATCTTTGCTATATCATAAATAAAATATATTATGTGAAAATGCAAAATAAGCCTTCTTTTCATTCTTTTCTTTCTTCCCTTTTCCTTTCTTCTTCTTTTTCCTTCCCTTCCCTTCTCTTTCTTTCCCTCCCTCCCTCTCTCCTACCCTCCCTCTTTTCTTTCCTTCTTTCCCTCTTTTCTTTCCTTTTCCCTTCCTCCCTTCCTTCCTTCCTTCCTTCCTTCCTTCCCTCCCTCCCTCCCTCCCTTCCTTCCTTCCTTCCTTCCTTCCCTCCTTTCTTCCCTCCCTCCCTCCCTCCCTCCCTCCCTTCCTTCCTTCCTTCCTTCCTTCCTTCCTTCCTTCCCTCCCTCCCTCCCTCCCTTCCTTCCTTCCTTCCTTCCTCCCTCCCTCCTTCCCTTCCTCCATGGATTATGTCTAAGGTGTTGAGTAGGATGTATGTGAATCTTACGGGACTTTTGGCAGCATTTAAGGAGGACTGGAGTGTTTTTTCTCCCTAATGCTTTCTCATTATCATAGAAAGCAGAACAGCTGTGCTGACAATGGGCACCATCATCATCATTAATAAATATTTATTAAGCATTCCCTTTGTCCTGAACTCTGAGGACATATTAAGGTAGAAGATATGGTCTTGGAGCTTGTCAAATGAGTATCTCAGGTATTAAAACAAGTGGAAATTGTTCAAAAGAGAGAAGAGAGTAACCACAATGGGTGGCGCAGCTGGGGAAGCCTCGGGGAGTGTGATGGGGAGGAATAGAACAGCACCTGTACTAAAAGAAGCATAAAAGGGGAAGTGGGCGTTATAGGTGGGAGGAATGGTTTGAAGGAAAGCACTAAGGCAATTAACATTTTGGTGTTTGGAATAAATCGGTAGTAGAGTTTGGCCTACATAGAAGAAGAGGCTAAAAAGAATGGATTCCTGTTTGAGGAGGTCCTTTGGTGCTTGACTAAGGAGCCAAGTCTTCATTTTCTGAGCAGTAAAGAATCACCCAAGGTTCTTGGCTGGGTGTGGTGGCTCATGCCTATAATGCCAGCACTTTGGGAGGCTGAGGTGGGTGGATCATTTGAGGCCACGAGTTTGAGACTAGCCTGGCCAACATGGTGAAGCCCCATCTCTACTAAAAATACAAAAATTAACTGGGTGTGGTGGCACATGGCTGTAATCCCAGCTACTCAGGAGGCTGAGGTGGGAGGATTGGTTGAACTCGGGAGGCAAGGGCTGCAGTGAGCCAAGACTGTGCCACTGCACTCCAGCCTGGGTGACAGAGATGCCCCTGAAAAAAAAAATCCCTCAAGGTTCTTGAGTACATGAAAGATGCATAAAACAGTGCTGTGAATAAGATTAAAGTTAGTCAGACATGTAGATTGAACTGGGGGACAGAATTACTAGAAACAGAGAGAATAGTCATACAATAATCTATTATGAAGGCTTTAACAATGAAAATCCTTAGGGAATACTTAGAATTATAAGCAAGATACAATGGGAATTGTAAACTGTGATTATGGTACAAAAAATACATGATGAAAAAGATTGGAAAGAACTACAACTAAATTAGCACAGTGATTAGGTTGAGCCTGTGGAATTTAGGATGATTTTTTTCTTTAATCAAATATTTGGTAATATAATTTGTCAGTACAAAAAATACATGCAAATAATAAGAGTTATTGACAACAAAAGAGATGCTTGCACAAGACACTAAATTTTAGGTAAAATGAGGAATTATGCTTTAGACGTGGTAAAATGAAGGAAAACCATTCAAACATGCATGGCTTCGGGCAGTTGGAGATATTGAACTAAAATTTGCGGGGAGTAGTGAAGATTTGACACCTTGTTTTCTGAGCATGGGAGTGACCAAGAGTTCTGAAAGGGCATTCAAAGGAAGATGGACTGAGCAAGAAGGCCTAAAATGTGGGGATTTGGCCAAGAAGGTGCAAAAGGGCAAGTGTAAGTGAAGTCCATGGAAGGAACTGATCATAATTTACCTTAGAAAAAGGAGAAGTATTAAGTTAGGACAAAAAGACCAATGCAATTTAGTAGATTAAAAAGTAATTGACTTCTAAGAGTTAAAAAAAATTAGAGCAGATAATAATCATTCTTTGTAACTTCTTAGACAGATGGAACTAAAAAAAAATAGTAGCTTGATTTACTGAGTGTTTCCCCGTGTTGGAAGCGTAATATGTGCATTAAATCTATTGTCTTACGGCCGGGCGCGGTGGCTCAAGCCTGTAATCCCAGCACTTTGGGAGGCCGAGACGGGCGGATCACAAGGTCAGGAGATCGAGACCATCCTCGCTAACACGGTGACACCCCGTCTCTACTAAAAAATGCAAAAAAACTAGCCGGGCGGGTTGGCGGGCGCCTGTAGTCCCAGCTACTCGGGAGGCTGAGGTAGGAGAATGGCGTAAACCTGGGAGGCGGAGCTTGCAGTGAGCTGAGTTCCGGCCACTGCACCCCAGCCTGGGCGACAGAGCAAGACTCCGTCTCAAAAAAAAAAAAAAAAAAAATTCAATTGTCTTTTATAATCCTCATAACAATGCATTGTGTTAGGTGCCATTATAATAACCCCCATCTTCAGATGAGGAAACTGAGACAGAGTTTAAGATAGCCGGAACCTTAGAAATGTTTTGGAGCACATTCTCTCATGTTATGAATGAAGATAAAAGGGTTCACAGGTGATCTGCCATGTCCAAGGTCGCTTGACTTGCCCAAGATGGAACTTCATTTGATGAAATGGAGTTCACATTCTCTTTTGTTGATGGCCAACCCATTTCCTAGTGTTGCTGAGCCCTGCCATCAATAAGCATGTTATGGATTATTTTCAAAATTGATATGGAAAGGACTTCAGCAGTATTTCCTCATACATACTTTCCACATTTTCTCAATATATACATTGTCAAAGGTGCAAATTTTTTTTTCTTTAATGAGCTTTTTGAAAACTATTTATTTAAGAGACAAGGCCTTGCTCTGTTGCCTAAGCTGGAGTGCAGTGGTGCAGTTGTAATCTAGACTGAAGCCTAGAACTCATGAACTCAAGCAATCTTCTTGTCTCAGCCTCCCAAAGTGTTAAGATTACAAGCGTGAGCCACTGCACCAGACTTAAATGTGCAAATGTTGATGCTTACATCACTCAGTGTTCTTTGGTTTTTCCAAGTAGCTTTCCTTTTTCATTATTGGCAACATTATTTCAGATGCCACATATGGCAACTCTTTTTAAGCCTAGCAGTGCATCCATCACTAAAGTGAATTTTCTTTTTTCCTGGAGAAAGGGCATGGTGGATGTTATTCAGGAAAGAGGAACAGTTGTGATGACTCAGAACACTGATTAAAAGTTTAATTAAGTCCTAGCTAATGCAATAAGACAAGAAAAAGAAGTAAAAGGTATACAGATTGAGAAGGAAGTAATAAAATGGTCTTTGTTCACAGATGACATAATCATCTATATAGAAAATCTGAAAGAATCACAAAAATCCTCCTGGAACTAACAAGCAATTACAGCAAAGTTGCAGGATACAGGTTAATATACAAAAGTTAATTACTTTACTATATACCAGCAATGAATAAGTAAAATTTTAAATTAAAAAGACAATACCATTTACATTAACACACCCCAAAATGAAATACTTAAGTATAAATCTAACAAAATAGGTACAAAATATATGTGAAGAAAATTATAAAATTCTGATGAAAGAAATCAAAAAGGAATTAAATAAATGGAGATATATTCTATGTTCATAAATAGGATGACTCAATATTATCAAGATGTCAGTTCTTCTCAACTTGGTCCATATATTTAATGTAATGCTAACAAAAAGCTCAGCAAGTTGTTTTGTAGGTAATGACAAACTGATTCTAAGGTTTATGTGAAGAAGCAAAAGACTCAGAACAGCCAACACAATATTGAAGGAGAAGAACACAGTTGGAAGACTGACACTACCTGACCTCAAGATTTACCATAAAGTTATGGTAATCAAGACACTATGATATTAGTGCAACAGTAAACAAATAGATCAAAGGAACGCAATAAAGAGCCCAGAAGTGAATCCATATAAGTATAGACAACTGATCATAAAAAAAATAAATAAAAATAAAGGAATCTAGGCACAGAGCTTCACAAAAATTAACTCAAAATATACCATACACCTAAATGTAAAACACAAAACTATAAAACTCTTGAAAGATAACATAGGATAAAATCTAGATGATGTTGGGTTTGGCTCTTTAGATATAGAGGTACAATCCATAAAAGAAATAATTGATAAGCTGAATTTATTAAAATTGAAAACTTCTGGTCTGCAAAAAGACAATGTCAAGAGAATGAGAAGACAAGCCACAGACTGGGAGAAAAATTTGCAAAAGCCCTGATAAAGGAGTGTTATCCAAAATATACAGAGAACTCTTTTTTTTTTTTTTTTTTCCCCCCCCGAGACGGAGTCTCTCTCTGTCGCCCAGGCTGGAGTGCAGTGGCTGGATCTCAGCTCACTGCAAGCTCCGCCTCCCGGGTTTACGCCATTCTCCTGCCTCAGCCTCCAGAGTAGCTGAGACTACAGGTGCCCGCCACCACGCCCGGCTAATTTTTTGTATTTTTAGTAGAGACGGGGTTTCACCATGTTAGCCAGGATGGTCTCGATCTCCTGACCTTGTGATCCGCCCATCTCGGCCTCCCAAAGTCCTGGGATTACAAGGTTGAGCCACCGCGCCCGGCCTACAGAGAACTCTTAAAACTCAACAAGAAGACACAAACAACCCAATTTAAAAATGGCCCAAAGAACTTAACAGACACCTCACTAAAGAAGATATACAGATGGCAAATAAACATGAAAACATAGGCCACATCATATGTCACAGGGAAATGCAAATTAAAACAACAGTGAGATACTGCTACATACCTATTAGAATGACCAGAATCCAGAACACTGACAGTAGCACTGTCTGGTGAAGTAACCAGACAGTATGAAGCTGTCTGGTGAAGCTGTGGAGCAATGGGAACACCCATTCACTGCTGGTGGAAATGCAAAATGTTACAGCCACTTTGAAACATAGTTGGTGATTTCTAGCAAAACGAAATATATTCTTACCATACAATCTGGCAATCACACTTCCTGGTATTTACTTAAAGGAGTTGAAAACTACTGTTGACACAAAAATGTGCACACCAGAAGTTTATTGGAACCTTATTCGTAACTGTCAAAACTTGGAAGCAACCAAGATGTCCTTCAGTAAGTGAAGGACATCTTGGACATACATAAACCATTGTCTGGATATACATAAACTATGGTATATCCAGACAGTGGAATATTATTCAGCACTAAAAATAAATGAGTTAGGAAGCCATGAAAAAACATGGAGGGAACTTAAATGCATATTACTTAGTAAAAGAAGCCAATCTGAAAAAGCTGCTTTATTTTTTCTGAAATACCTACTGTATTATTCCAACTATATGACATTCTGGAAAAGGCAAAATTATGAAGAAAATAAAAGATCACTGGTTACCAATGGTTGAGGCAAAGGGGATGAATATACAGAGCACAGAGGATTTTTAGGGTAGTGAAAATACTCTGTATGATACTATACTGGTAGATAAATGTAATTATAGATTTGTCCGAACCCATAGAATGCATAGCACTAACTGTGAATATTAATTAAACTATGAACTTTGGATGATAATGATGTGTCAATGGAGGTTCATCAGTTGTAAAAAATGTACCACTTTGGTGTGGGATGTTAATAATGGGGGAAGCTAAGCATGTGTTGGGGAACAGACGGTATATAGGAAATCACTGTACCTTCCTTTCCTTTCAATTCCACTGTAAACCTAAAACTGCTCTGAAAAAGTCTTAAAAAGAGTGTCATTAATGTCATGAATTGACAATTCAACCCTACAAAAGAAGCTGTTTAGGTTATAAGTTGCCTAAGTGGTCTTACCTTTCAATGTTTATGCAATACTTTAAGTCTCAGATGGAGACAGTTTCTAGATATTTTTTCCTGGTTTTCAAAAATGCCCTGAATACTATATTGCAAATCAGCAAAGACCAGATACTGTACCTTTGACTATGACCAGAAACTAACAAATCCATCATGACACTACTAAAACATTAGGCCCTATAACCGTTAAGAGCAAATTTCACAGTCGAAACTCTCACCAAGGTGGGGAATTTTATAAATTTTGCTGTTAGCATATGTGACATAAAAACGAAAATATAATAATTAACAAAAATTTTCACTGTCATTAATTTGAATTAGGTAAGTGTGTCCACTTTACTACATTTCCAAAAGTCTGAAATTATTGCATATGCAATTTTAGATATTCATTGTTAATTTGCTTTCAATTTTTGTTAAATTGTTACATTTAATATATTTGCATAGTCGTGGGGGCATGTTCACATATGCTAATTGTGGTTTGTATATTACCAGTATCCTTGTAAAAATGACTTACAAAGAATGATTCTATTAGAAAGTCGTAACTGCTATTGAATTATTCTGATGTCCATGGATTCAAAATAGAAATAATTGATAGATATTCATAATATCTGGCTATTTGTCGATTGTGGAAAAAGAAGAACCAAGACTGACTTGTATGTTTTATTGTCATCCATCATTAACTGTTACTCATTTATCAAAAAAGATAGTTCAAATACAGGAACCCATTAGAAATTTTTATTTGAATAAGAATCATGGAATATAACCCATAAACTCCTGATCATAAGACCCATGTTTTAATAACCTGCTCTAAAAGCAGAATATTTAGGTAAGGGCAAGAAGTTTCTAACCTGTGTATCCCCTGTTGGCTCAAAGAATGTTTTTTAACTCATTATGAGTTAAAAGCCGTGGTGAGTTGTGTCCAACATTTTTTTAAAAAGAAGAAGAAATAGAATAGAAAATATTAACTTCAGAGGGCATTGTATTTAGTCAGGATAAGTATTGTTTTAGAAAACCTCATTTTAGTTACTGCGTGTTGGCTCTCAGATTCATACCTCATTTTTCCTTCGGCTCTGCTCTATAAGGCAGAGAGGGAGGGTGACCCTTGTGGGCTACACTTCCCATCTTCCTGTGTCAGCTGCAGTCAGGGCTGACTTCTAAGAGATGCTTACAAGCAAGAGACGGGACAGCTGGAACACAGGAAGAAGGCAGAAGGCGGAGTGTTCTCTTCTCTTTCTGCCTCTAGCTGCATCTCTACCAACAGTTGTACCTCCATCCCTCTAACTCCGAGAATCATCATGGTTTCAGGTTTCACTAGGCTACTCCGGTCTCTGGGCTTCATTAATTATCTCTTGGTTTCTCAAAGCCTAGAGGGGATAACTGATTTCTTACTGTTGCTACTCAATTCTTTAAAAGTTCTTAGCTCTTTCATCATCTATGTAACCAATTCCCTGAATTAAATTCCTTCTGTTTTCCTGGTCGGACCCTGACTGATACAATTCACTGTGTGAGTATGTTGAGTATGTGTATAACAGGTCATGATACATAATACATTTCTTACTGCGAGCAGTTTTGCACGTTAGCATGCAATGGATGGTGCTGAGGTATTTCTTTAGTTGGTCACTGATGGTTATCACTGAGTTGCAGAACATGATCTTGGAGCATTTTTCCTCTTCTTTTAAGGGTAACTATTGTATAGTAGATGATCTACTGACTGGGAATGTGGACACCACCATTCTAATCTTAGTGGGTGATCTTGGGTAATCCATTCAAACATGTGTTCTAGTGTATTATGTTTACTTTATGCATGGAACCAGAGGTTCTGAGATTGATATGTATTTTTTAAACCAGTGGTTATTATAAGTTTCAATGGTACCATTTTAAGTAAGACTGATACATAGTCTGTAATAGCTTAAAGACCAGTGATGATAGCATTTGAAGACTGTTTAAAAGAATAGTCATTTATTTAGAACATGAAATTATGCTTTCACTATTATTTTCCTCAATTAGTAAGTAGTTATGTATTATGTTAGCATTAGAAATAATAGCTCAACATTCTGGTCTTAAGTTCTTGGGAACATAATTGACATTGATATGGGCCAAGAGAACTGCAGACTATTAGGTAACTGTGGTTACAGGTAATGTCAGTTGATAAATCATACCATAAAATCCACCCCTGATAAGTGGATATATTTTTAAAGTATTTTAATAAAATATAGGTAAAGGGTGAGATCAACCTCTTTAAGATTCAAATATACCCTCAAACCCTAAGTCCTAAGTATTAAACAACCACCAAACAGTTGTATATTGTGATGTTTTTAATCTGATCAGAGAATTCCTTGTTTTCCCCCATATTTAAGGAAAGTCTGCTATTGAAAGGTACCAAGTAGTCTTCTCAATAGTAAAATTCCAACAGGTATCACAATGTCTCTGGTAAGATGAGCAATTGAATATGCACAGTTCCAGATCAAATGTGAGCTTTTCCTTTAGGCCCAACACTCATTGAAGTCAGTGACTGTTCAGTTGAGTTTATCTGGAGGGGAGATAAAAGCTTCCTGCCCAGCATTAAACTTGCCCCATGCAGAATCCAGATGCTTGCAACTCTTTCCTGAAACTTTTTATATTTGTTTTATATATTCATCACTTTCTGGCTGGTAACACCATTGAAAACTAAAATAAAGTCATACCATTGTGGAATGTATTTTGTCCCTACCTGTGGAGAAACTAACTTTATTTTTCTCCAAAGCAGAATATTTATTTTGGGTTTCTAAAGAGTCATCTAATGTAATTTCAATAGTTGTATCCGCTTTGATATATTCCTGGCTTACTTTCTACTCATCTCTTGAATTTACATAGAACTTCAAGTGTAGAAAACAGGATTGAAAAAAGACAATAGTGAATTGTGCTTTTGTGTACTGAACTTGAAGTAAGAATCTGGTGAGTGACACAACATAAGCCAAGCTGGAAAAGGGTCACACACCAACAAAAAGCAATGAATAGTAACCAAAAAGATAAGCCCAATAACAGCTGAAGGTGGTCAAAAAGTAAAATACTGTAATAAAATCTCATATAACAGCATGGGAGAGGAATACACGGATTTAGCTGACGGGCTTAGAGGTTAGCTACAGTGTTACATTGGTACCAAAGCACATTATCAATCAGAGAAGCACAGTACAGAACAAAGGGTAGCAGGTGCAATGGCTGGCCAAACAAAAGTGAAAATAGCTGAACAATTTACAACAGAAAATTTGAGAACCTGAATTCATGTTCTGATTTCCTCATGTACAACTGCCCCCAAAGATGTGTCAAAACCTCAAAGACACATTGATGACAACACAAAAAAATCTTTCTAGTCTAGTCAACAATATATAACGCAGTACTATTGAGAAAATGCTTTAGAATAAACTTATCCTCAGAAAGCCCATCTCTAGAGACAAATGGAGTCCTTCTTTGGGCAGTTAGAGTGCATTTGGTTTATCTAAAAACACTGAGTTAGGATTTTAAAGGGTAGATATGTTTGGATATATAAAATGTGCACACTTAGTTTTATAAAAGTTATGGAGAGGATTAATTTCTTATCAGAAAATTACCCTAGGTTATTGAGGCTGCTGATACCTCTGGGTCAGTGATTCTTACCCCTTTCGGGGAAGATCCCCTTGAGAATCTGATGAAATGTAGAGACTCTGTCTGCAGAAAGCGTACATTAACATGATCCTAGAATTTTGAACACAGTTTCAGGGAATTCTTAGAAGCCTCAAAGATCATTTGTATTCCACCCCCATCAACCCTCCATTATGGATTAAGAACCCTGTACTGATGACAAATTTTGGGGCAGTTTTTACATGAGCAACACAGATTACTCTGAGTCTTGAATTCTACCAAGCTTAGTTAAAAATTCTGATTTCATCATTTAGTCATCTCCAAGCTGTTTAATCACATCCCCCTTACAGTTAAAAAGCAAAAAAAAAAAAAAAAAAAAAAAGATAGAGCATGATTTATGTATATTTATTCATAACACATGTATTCAATATTAATATATTATATACATTAAAAACATACACAAAATAGAAATTATAAAAGAATAAGATGAATATAATAGAAAATTTTCAATTATCTTGCTAATCATGCTATCATACAATCAATAGTATCTCATGGAAAAGTACATGCTTAGATCAGAATTCATCATTCATGAAAGTTAATATAAATCCAAATTTCAAATAGTCCTGGAAAATTGTGAATGTTTTTGACCTGTTTCTTGTTAGATCTAATTAGGCTGTCATTGTTTTACTCCTCAACCTGACTGGAAAAGAGTTCTTAGAGGTTAAATTGGCAAATTTGATCCTGATTTTCACCTGTGCTTATATTACTGGTATTATCTCAATCTTCTATCTCTTCATGGGAATTGTTTTTTAAGCCACTTGCTCTCCAAATAAGAGAGTTGATTGGTTAAACCTAGATGATATAATCTTATGAATTTATTTAACGTGGAACCTGCAAACTTGAGGCAGTATCAATGCTTAAAAAGATGTCAATGACAATGAAAGAACCAGAAGGTGCCAGTGTCACCCCTCTGCCTGTGGCGCTTTTTGTTTTTCAGTCCTCTTCAGCTTCACTACGTGACACATGACCAGTTTACTTAGGGACCATGGAAAGACTCTAGGGTCAAGGGTCAAGGAGTATAATAAATACACATAAAGCTCTTTTTTTTTGTCCTGGCATCATTACTTTTTTTAATTATCAAAGAAAAAAAGAAACAATTGCTTCTGCTCTTCCTATATCACAATGAATTGTCTTGGTCACTCCACTTTGGAGATCGCTGCCTTAGGCAAATTACTTCCTGATTCTCAGTTTCCTCACCTGTAAAATGGAGATGAAGTCATAGATCTCATAGGGTTAAATGGATTAAACAACATATGTACAAGTCTCTGCACAACTTCAGGCATGTAATTTAAAATAGAAATGAAAAGGAGCTGCAATTATAATTATTATTACTGTATTAAACAATTGCCATGTGTGCATTCATGTTACTCCTATCCTAATTTAAAAACAAACAAACAAAACCACTTGTCAGTGCTCTTTCTATAACTACAAGAGCTGTAACTTCTCCTCATCTTCCCACATCCGCCCTCCCCAAAACAAAATAAAACAAAAACCAAAAACATTTTCCAAGCCTTTTCAAGCCTTGGCAGAGAATGTAAAGATTCAGAACACTTATTGATGTTGTTCATTAACATGATAATTACTAATAGTGAAGACCTGCTAAATTTTCTATGTCAGGTAATTTTATTATCTATCTCTCATCCTTTCCTTCAACAAAGTTTTTTTTTTTTTTTTTTTTTTTTTTTTTTTTTTTAAATACAATGTGCTAGGTATCAGGCTAATTGCTGAAGTTTCAAAGATGAATCGAAACACCCTTCAGGCACTAACCATCTAGAGGACAACACCAAACGAATAATTGCATCCAAGTGCTATAATGGAGGTGCACACTGGTTGCTATGGGAGCAGAGTAGGACAAGCAGCTTCCTCTGCCTGGGGAGAACAGGGAAGACCACTAGAAGGATTCTGGGTCACAGTTGAGTCTTGAGGATGTGGGTTGAGGACCTGCACTTTAGTCAGAGGGGAAAATGTCCAATGTGGTCACTTAGGAACCAAACGGTAGACAGGTTTTCCCTGAGCCCAAGCATTTTGGCAGCGGGGTCTACAACGCTGGTAGAGACCTGTCCATGCACAGCCTAGGATAACATGCGAAGGAGTTTGAAACTTATCGTAAAATGGATTGGGAACAGACAAAGGATTTTAAGCTAAAGAATGATATAATCATAAAGAGAATTGGGGGTGGTATCTTAGGGGAATGATTGTGAAAAACATAATTTATTGAACATGCCCATTAGAAAAAAAGAGATAGTGGGGTGTGGTGGCTCACACCTGTAATCCTAGCACTTTGGGAGGCAGAGGCAGATAGATCACTTGAGGTCAGGAGTTCCAGATCAGCCTGGCGAACATGGTGAAACCCTGTCTGTACAAAAATTACAAAAATTAGCTGGGTGTGGTGGTGGGCACCTGTAATCCTAGCTAATTGGGAAGCTGAGGTTCGAGATTCCCTTGAACCTGAGAGGCGGAGGTTGCAGTGAGCCAAGATCCCACCACTGCACTCCAGCCTGGGCAACAGAGCAAGACTCTGACTCAAAAAGAAAAAAAAGAAAAATGGAGAGAGAGGAGTGTTGATTTCTGTAATAAATTTACTTGCTAATTCTAAACTATTCTTTAAATTAAATGTCAGCTGATTCAATTTGTCAAAGCTTGGTTTCCATAACTGAAGATGAAATACTCACTGCCTAAATGGTCTTACCTGCTTATGTTTGAAGCTAGGCAACATTTCAGGCAGCATTAGCAGTTTGTCTGTTGGGACTAGAAGCTTCCTAACATTGTGCATGGAATTATTCTTTATGAGGGTGTTGTATCCAGATATCAAGTTTGAAATCCAATATCTCCTCTATACAGAATGCCAACCAAAGCAGACTTACATAACAAGTGAACGTGGCCATATAGACATGAAAAAGTGACTTCTATCTTTTGATACCAAACTAGAAAGAGAAAAGCAAGTTCAGAGAACACATTATGACTCATCAAAGTCCAAAAAGAAAAGCTTCGTGTGAATGTAGCACTCTGTGCAGCCTCCTGGAGTCCTTTTACCCTCCAACCACATTTGCTTTTGTATGATTTTCTGCAAAACAAAACAAAAAACCCCATCATTTTCCTCCTTCACTTCAATTGTTAAATTTCGTTTTACCTCAGAGGTGAAACTCATGCTATATGTTCTACAATCTTCTTTTTGTACCAAGTGAATGATGCTGCCTTTTCATTTCTCCTGAGTTTAGGCCTTATTTTATAAAATTCCTAACTGCTGGGGTACAAACTACAAACAAGATGAATTTTTAGAGGAAAGACTTGAAGGGTGATGGGGGAAGGTGGTGCTTTCTTAGACCAACGTGAAGGGAGAGGGAGATGCAGTATCTATATTTAATCTCTGTTCCCAATGATATATTTTATTTTCAATTCCCATAGCTGTGCATATACAATACATGGACACCAACGCCTCCAAGGACAACATCAAAATTTTGTATGAGCTGAAGAATATACACATATAACAAAGGGAATGTTTTCTTCTTTACTTTCCCTCTGACAAAATGCCAGAGGGAATGGACAGTTTCTTTTTCCAGGGACTTACTAATTGATTGGGTTTTGTTTTTGTTTTTTGAGGATTTGCATGGCAAGTGGAGGTAGAATCTTAAGGGGATAAAGGGCATTTATTCACAAGGGAATGAAAGTGAAGTTATCAATTTCTGAAAATTGGCATGTGAGGTTGGCATGCCAGGGAAACAAATTAAGACCCTAAAAAATGAAAACCTAATACTCTCAATGTAATAAGCATTGCTATTAGGTTAAATCTCTTTATTAGAGACAGCTAGGTCATCCGGCTATATTATTAGTTGCGACTTATTAGGCAGTTAGAAGTTAGTATTTATGTTACACTTTTACTACACTACTAATCTTGCTTAAAATTTCTCACTATATATTTCTCAGTTAATAGTTACACCGGCATATCCTCAGGCAGAAAAGCAAGTTCTTACAATGGATCCTTCAGGGCGCACTATATTCTATTTCTCTTAGCCGTATTATTATCTTTTGTTGTCTTGAGGTTCACTTCAAGATAGACAGAAAATGATGAAGCTAAAGTTAACAAGCAAGTAATAAGACCTTAGAAAGCTATGGGGTGGGTGATCACCAACACTCCTAGCCATCATGAAAATGGTGCCCTGGTGGGCTCTCCTTCAGCCAGCAGTGGACTAGTGATATAAACAATTCTTGCTTCTTAATTACTACATGGCAGCATTTGGCGTTCTTTCCATTACTTCTTGTCTTCAACTTATCCAGCTTGAAGTTTTAAGCATCCTAGAACTGCATTTCAGACCCAGTTGCTCAAATGGAGTCAATTTTGTAACAGTAAAATGGTCTTAAAATAGGATTTTACTCTAGGGGGAAAAATCCTCAACCAGATAGTCACAGTGCACTTTGAATGACTAATTTAAGCCATTACATTACGAAATAAGGGATAAATCATACTTTTCATAACACTACTGCATAGGAACAGTTTTAATTTTAAGAGTCAAGCACCTACATTAATCTGAGTCTAAAGTAATAGGGCCCTGATTTAAAATCTCCTAACATTCTTTCACACTTCATAAAACTAAAAATAAAATTGTCTCACCAAACACTGACCTACTGGTCCGGCCAAAGTACTGTATTTCAAGGAAAATTGGAGCAAAGAGGTCTCAAAACCGCGACTTGCCAGCAGATTACAATTTGTAGCCTTAATTGGTCTTAAATGCGGGGTGAGAGGGAAGAGACTACGGTCTGCAGAGAATAAGAGATTTATTCCTCTTTTTAAATCAAAACCAGATTCCATGCTTCAGCCACCCCCTAACCCGCCAGCCCCGCCCCCAGGGATTGTTTTTCCGTAATTTTGTAAATATTTTAGCGAAGATGGCAGGTGAGGGAAGGTTATAGTGCTGTGTCTAGTCCACGAGGTAAAGAGAGAGGTTAGGGTGGGTTTACTTATTTATAAGGCGTTCAGCCTCTCAGCTGTTTCTCCCTTGTTGGCATTTGGAAGCTTGCAGTCCTTCAGGGAAGAGACAGATTTGGCAGGAATGTTCTTTGTGCCCGCCTTCTTTTTTTTTTTTTTTTTTTTTTACGGGGAATAGGGGGCAGATTTATAATGACAGCCTTGGGGAAGGGGGAGAAAAAGTTTCAGCCGGCACGACAATGCCCGTTTTTTCCACAGTCAACACTGTGCCACAAACAGCTTTGGTGCCACTCGGAGCCCTCCCCCCCATCCCCTCCCTTTCTCTCTGCAGGCTCGCACTGGCAGGCGGAGGCACAGTTAAATTCCAGCACCTTCTCCACATACCCCCAAACTACTACGCGCTATTACTACGGCTGCCCTCCCTTTTTGCTTCGCCTCCTCCCCTTCCCCAGTCTCCCTGGAGGAGCCCCGCAGCGCCCGCAGAAGAGGACTCCCAGGGAAGGGATAGCGGGCGCCCAACTCCAGCAGGGCTGGGGGCTTTCTGCATCCTGCGCAGTTTCTCTGCTCCAGGCACAAACACCGCCCGAGAGCCGGCGCCTTGCAGGCACACACGGATCCACGCATACAGTAGAGCTGTCTCGATCCACATTCTTGCACACCGCCCCCTCCTCCCCCCGCGCTCCCGGAGTCGCTGAGCTGGGCGAGTGACAGGCGCGTCCCGCCAACCCGCGCCCGGGCGGGCAGGGAGGAGCGGCGCGCGGGGCCAACTGCGGCACGTCTTCCGGCGCCCGTGGAGGAGGCGAGGGTGGGACGCTGGGCGGAGCCCGAGTTTAGGAAGAGGAGGGGACGGCTGTCATCAATGAAGTCATATTCATAATCTAGTCTTCTCTCCCTCTGTTTCTGTACTCTGGGTGACTCAGAGAGGGAAGAGATTCAGCCAGCACACTCCTCGCGAGCAAGGTAAATATAACTTACAACTCTTTTCTCCTCTTTCCCCTCCCTTCGGCCGCCCCGCTGCAGCCGCCGCGCAAACCCCTCCAGCACCGCGCCGCCTTCGCCCGGGATTATTCATTATTATCCTAATTATTATTTATTGTGCATGCAAGGAGACCAAAACAAACAGGCGGGCCAACCGCCACAACAAAAAAAGCCCGCCTCCTCCCCGCGGGCCTCAGGTGGAATGCTGTAACGACAGCTCCCAGGCGGCCGTGGAAGAAACGAGAAAGTTTCAACCGAACCTTGCTGTTCTAATAATAACAGTAATAATTACTACTTCAAGGGGGCAAAGGAGGAAAAAAATCCCAACAAACCACAGCCTTGATCCTGAGTAGGCAGTCAGATGCGCTGCCAACTCAAGGTTGCAACACACACATTCGGCCAGGTTGCAATACCCCCCATCCCCTTAAAAGCGAGGCGGGGGGAGGGGGATGGCAGCTGGAGGGGGAAGGCCTGGGGTACAGGGGAGGAGGATGGAAACGCTTCTGTTCATCCCGAGGTACCCTCCCCGGAAGAGTTGGAAGGGGAACGGGAAAGGAGGGCGAGGAGCCCAGGCTGGCGGCGGGGCGCCAGCGAACACTGCTGCCACCAGCTTCCCAGGGACTTGTTTAAAGGGCTCCGGCTGCGGAGACGTGAGCGGATCGCAGCGGGAGAAGCCCGAGCTGACGCGCAGAGGAGGCGGCGGCCACTGCCGCGGGGCCGGTGCGTGCCTGATCGGAGGTGTCACCTCCACTTTCCGCGTTTCCTCCGGCGTGGATGGGGACGCTGATTGGTAGGCAGGCCTTTAGGCAAAGGGGCTGACAGGGGGCTGCGCCCCGGGCGCTGCGGACGTCCCTGCCCCTGTACCTGGCGGCAGCGCAGGCTCGGGTGTTGAAGTTCGGGATGTCCGGCCCGGGCCGCACTGCTGGAGGGGAGGGAGGAGGCCCCCAAGGAGGTCGGGCACGGAGGTGCTCGCCAGGCTCCGTTACCCTGCCCTTCCTCTCCCTGGGTCTGTGTTCTTTTGCTTCGCGTCTTCCCCTTGCTAGCGCCGCGGGAGCTGCGGGCGTGGGGCGCCTGCGATCGTCCGGGTGCTAGGGGCGCGCCGGGACCCGGGAGAGCCACGGCGGCTGCGGGCAGGGGAGGCCATGATCCCGATAATCTTCTCTGCCTGACTGTCACAAACAGGACCCGCGCACCATCGGGCAGCGGCGGTGTCATTCGTCCGGGAAGGGGAAGGGCTGCAGTGGGGAAGGGAATAGGGGGGTGGCGAGGGCGGGAGGCGGGGAGACCGAGTAGGAGCCTCCTCTTAACGATGACACGCACTCCTTCCTTCTCGCTCCCTGCTCAGGAGTTTGCTTTATTCCCATCCCAATCTGGTTTACCCCTTCCTTTGCTCTCCCCCTCCACCCGGCCGTCCTCCCTCCTCCCGTTTGCGTTGCAAAACACGGCCATGCCATCTGCAAAGGTGTCGCGATGCACTTCCCTAAATAACCGGTCCGGCGCGCCAGCCCCTCGGCGCCCTCCGGTCGCAGGGCTCACACGGAGCACAGTGCTCTCAGTGCCCCGCACCAGGCCTCGCAGCCTGGGCGCAGTTACACCGCGCAGGGCGGGGCGCGGCAGTGCGGGCTCCAGGGGACACCCGCGCCTTGGCCGGGGCACTTGGGCCGGTTTCCGGTACACGCGGGGAAATCGCCTCCTGCCAGTGTCTGATCGCTCGCCTCCGCCTTCGCCGCCTGGATTGCATTATTATTTTTATCCGGGTTGCCGTTTGCTGCGGATGGTGGTGAGCGCGGGGCTGGCTGGGCTGCTTGGGGGGTGGGGTGGAGGGAAGTTGGACGTGGATCAGGCAGGAAAAAAAAAGTTTGGCAGGGCGGCTAAGTAGGGTGGAGGGGTGGGAGGGGGCGGCGAGCTCCCGCGGCTCGAGCCTCCGCGCCCTCCCGGCCGGCGCGAGTGTGTCTGCTCGTGAGTGTGAGTGCGAGTGTGAGTGTGTGTTGTGCGCGCAGGAGCCAGTGCGTCGGGAGCAGCGGCTCGGGCAGCTGCTCCTGCCCGCACCCTCCCCTGGAGCCCGGGAAGGACAAGGCGAGGTTTGGTGGCGAGGGCTGGTGGGGGTGGCGTGTGCGTGTGGTTGTGAATGTGTGTGTGTGCGCGCGCGAGCGGCAGAGAATCAGGAAGTCACAGCAACGAAGCGCACACAGCACACAGACATGTTTGATTGCCGTGACATGACGCGCGCGAGGGAGGAAGCGGCGGCGGCGGGGGCCGGGCCGCGGGCTGTGGCGCGGGCCTAGAGCTGCGGCTCGGAGACCGGTTCCTGTCCGCCGGCCGCGCCGCCACCCCAAGCTCCGCGAACCCCGCGCCCCTTTTTGTTCCGCGTTCTCCAGGTAAGGAGCCTGCGCAGCCCTGCCGCCGGCTGTGTGCGGAGCTTTTCAGTTTTTTCCCTGCCAGCCCCCTCCGGTCTCCCGGCTCGCCTTTCCTGCAAAGTCAGGCAGGCGGGGGAAATGGGCTCCTTGTCCTCGGATCGATTGCGTGGAAAACTTTCCAGCGGGAGGCACCATGAGGGGGAAGAAGGCCTTGCTGGCTGCTGCTGTTGCTTGTCAGTTCTTTCTCCTCCGGGTCCGGAGAGTGTGAGTCGCTGCGCCCCGGGGCTGTTGCACATTCAAACTTCGGGCCTAAACGTACCTCCAACTCTCGCAGGATTTACTCCGGCAATAAAATAAATATTCAAAGTCGTCCACTAGCTCTTGCCAGGCGTTTGGATTTTTTAAGGGAATGAGGAAAGCTTGGGAGCCGAGGGAGTGGGGGTGTTGTGCAGAATCCATTCCTTATTCAATGTCTGCACCGGGTGTTATGTAATTTTAGTAGCACATGGGTGTAAAGCCTAGACTGGGCTTCTCCCCTTCTTTGTTTATATAACTTTTGGGTGAGTTTTGCAAGGTTGTCTCTTTTTTTTTTTTCCTCCTCCCTAACCTGATGGAGGTTGGTGCTTCGGTAAAAGCAAAGCGACCTGGGCTAGTAATTTTTTGGAGAGGTGTCATCATTGTCTCCTTTCTGGTCGTCTATGTAGGCATGTATGACTTTATATGTGTACTCTTAGAGCACAAGGAAGACATTAAGGATACACAGTTTGTTTACTGCATTGAGTGGTTATTTTTAACATTTCTGCCTTACCAATAGCGAGTTAAATTTCAAACTTCCATTTCAAAAGACTTAAAATTTACACCTGGTTCTGTGCCTTGCTTGTCTGAAGAGAGAATGCTTGCATAAATAATGAGATTGTTGCTTGAGTGTTGAGTAGCAGAAAATTTCTATCTGACCACCAAAGACTCAGAAACCATTGAGAACCCTAATAATAATTTAAAAAGCCATACCCAATGTTATGTATGTGTATACTTACATATTAACCTTCAAATATTTTCAGTAATATTCTCCATCTGCTATCTGGGGGGCCACTACCAGAAGCTTATTGGCCAGCATTGGCATTTTAGGCTTCCAGGCTACCTCTAGCACATTGGTGAAGTGTTAAGAGGCGTGGCAGATTTGAATCCTAGTTGCTGCATTGTTATGCAAAATGAGACACACTTTTTCTTTTAGGAATCTAATTGCTCTTTTATTCTCCTAGCCTTGCTTTCTTTTTTTCCTCAAATGTTTCTTTACAATGCAAATGTTTGCTATTGTAAAGAGGGGATTTAGAGACACCTGTTAGGTCCAAAAGATACTTATTGCGGTAGACTGAGGGGAAAAAATAAAATAAAAACAACCCAGTAGATCAGAGGTCCATCTACCTTGGGGGCATCAGAGAGATGCCATTTTTGTAAAGAACATTTAAAATGAATGAGGAATGTGGGGTATCAGAACCCTTGAAGAGGGTGTGGGGAGGGACGGCTTCCTTCAATGCAGCCTTTCTCTTATGACTTATATCAGTTACAGCCCAGCATCAGGACTAGCTGCACTGTGGTGTTTCACAGAAAATATTCACCACAAGAGCATGTTCAAAGCAGCCTTAGATCTTTTCTTTTGTTCGTTTGTAAAGTGGTTTTTGAGCATTTCTCGTCAAGTTTCTTGAAAAGTGCTTTGACCAACACCTGAGGCTTAGAATTGATTAAAAAAAAAAAAAAAAAAAAAAAAAAAGAAGTGCCTCGGCTTGTATTATATTGTTAATGCTTGAATTCTGTTTAAAGTATTCCTGACATGGTATAACTAGAAAGTAACACTTTTGCAGATAAGTATTTAAAATTTTTTTCTTTGATTAAGTTTAAGATAAATCATTCTACAGGCCAGTATAAAAGCATATCACATCCTTTTCTAAAAGTTAATTGTGGTGCTTCTTCTATTACTGTAATATTTTGACATTTATTATTATGCATTACAGCAAGAGCATAAAAAAAGAAGACTTTTATAAATTATAAAAGTGGTGCTGTCCTCCAGTGTTTTCTTGTTTTTTTTTTTTTTCTCCTTTAGAAGTCTTCCTTTGTAAACAAGGCCTTTGTCAAACTCTCTTAGGTCAGCAGCTTTTTGATACCCCAGAGAAATAATAAATCACTATTTATGACATCTTGACATGCTGCCATGAGGGCAACCGAATTGTCACAAATGTAATATTAAGGACTATTTCCCAGCATTTGCAAGTGGAAGGAGTGTTGGTAGGACCTGATTTAACCACTTTAATATTTGATTCTTATTGTTTCTGGTCAAGACGATTTTAAGGGACAATAGGGACAAATTCTTTGGTTAACATGAGTGACCTTAGAAAACTATATGAGTTACATTTCTCTTCTGCTGTATTTCTTGTGAGCAGATGAGAACATTTCCGTAGTATGAAAACAACATTTGGGGGCTATTTCTGATTTCTCCTTTTTAATGTAAAAGAATTATCTTCTAAATTGTTTTTTTCCCCTTAAATGTTGTGTTTTGGAGATGTTTTTGGCCAATAGAGGATGTGAATTTTCTGTCACTTTTGGAAGAGTTCTTATTAGGGGACTCTGACCTTTAGCCGGTTAATAAAGTCATGGGTCTTTCCCTAAGTAGTTGTGAGTAGAAAATACACATGGTGGTAATTTATTTGATAGCATATTTAGGAAGGCCTGGAGTGATTATTTTTTCTATATAGAATCTTACGACTTTATACTTACAAGGGAGTATAGGAGTCTAAAACTATGTTCTGCCAGAGTCATTATGAAAGAGAGCATATTTATTTACATAAGATATTTATCATTAAGTTAAATGGGATCTTGCAACCTGGATTTGTACAACTGCCGCTTTCTTACTGTTTATTATGACTTTATTATTACCTATGTTAATATAGCACTTTTTCTTGAAAGTGTAGGATATGTGAGAGAGAGAGCTTTTAAGTAGTGAAAGTTGTAAAGATATCGTTAAAGATGCTTGAATAATTATACCTCAGAAAAACATAGACTAGAGTCAGTGAAATTCAGGAACAAAATAGCTGGTCTTTTGAATGTTTGATACAACCACCTCATTAATTTACACATTTGGAATGATGCTTTAGATATGGAATACAAGATTTTGGCCTGAAACTCTGACATAATGTCCTTTTGGATTTCTGGGTTTGTAATACATTATTATATAATTGAAGCCTAGTATGAATTAGGATATTTTGTTAGATAGCTAAGACTTCCAGAATATTTGAACAATTATAATCTGGCTATATACCTGTAAGATTTAAAACATTTTTAAAAATCACAATATTCTATAGTATTTTTAGGTGGATTAGTATCAATTTAAGTATCAATCTTTTTTTTTTTTTTTTTGAGATGGAGTCTGGCTCTGTCGCCCAGGCTGGAGTGCAGTGGCCGGATCTCAGCTCACTGCAAGCTCCGCCTCCCGGGTTCACGCCATTCTCCTGCCTCAGCCTCCCGCGTAGCTGGGACTACAGGCGCCAACCACCTGGCCCGGCTAGTTTTTTGTATTTTTAGTAGAGATGGGGTTTCACCGTGTTAGCCAGGATAGTCTTGATCTCCTGACCTCGTGATCCGCCCGTCTCGGCCTCCCAAAGTGCTGGGATTACAGGCTTGAGCCACTGCGCCTGGCCTTAAGTATCAATCTTTTGCCAATATATCATCTACATCTATGCAAGCACTAATATTTTAGAAACTTTTTAGAAACCGGCCTAATTTAAATATGGGCTGGCTGTTTTGTAAGTTGATGAATGGGGCCCACAGAAGTTGAAATAATATTTAAAGTTCGAAAACCATTAAATATAATTGAAACTCCCTCCTTTAAAAAAAAAAAAAAAAAGACTAAATTCAGAATTTGGAATTCAAAATTCTTTAAAAATGGTAAAAATCTCTAACCAAAAAGAAACATCATATATTGGCTTACAGGTTATCCAAGGGAAATTCTATATCAGTTTACACTTAAAATGCGTTTTTCTGGTTCAGGATGATTCTATATTTCTTTACCTACTTGATGTAGTATATTTCAGTTTTTACCATCCCACTGGGAGATGCGTTATCACACATGGAAACTGGATGTCCTGAAGGAAAGCCTCCTCCCATCTTCCCCCTCTGCTTTGTTGAACTGGGCGTGTAATAAATGGCTTCGCAAATATTCACAATTATTTTGTGGCTTGCTGTTGTGCTATACTAAAAGACCATTAAGCAAAGTCCAAAATTCTGTAAAAAACAGATGATCTGTAATTGATAATTTATGTGTTTTGAAGAATGTACCTGAACATTTAATATTGTATTTATAATAGCATATTGAATACAAATAACAAATGGTAAAGTGCATGGGCCATGTGATACACAGAGAGGGAGATCAGGATGAGCTTTCTTGAGTTGATGGGGTAGATAAGGTCTTTGAGATGGGATAAGGTTGCTGTAGGGGGAGGGCAGAGGTGGGGGTGGTGGCATCTGAGCATCCCAGATCAGAAGAAAGCCCCGAGATCACAAGAGACCCGGCTTGAAGGAACGTGGAAAGACCAATGTACCTGTTTTGACCTGGTTGCCTGGAGCAAGAAGTTCTGGTTGGGGAGAATTTTCAGAAGATAAAGTCGGAGATTGTGGAAAGACTTGACTTGCAGGCTAAAGCATGAATCTTTTACCCAATCTGTATTGGAGGCTTGTCTCAGAAGTTTTGAGCAAGGGAATACATGAACAAAGCAATATTTTAGATTAATCTGGCAAATTGTGGATTCAAGTCCGGAGTGGGAATTAAGCTGTTAGAAGGATCCTGGCAATAATGCGAGCATATGATAGCTCACAAGGTATCTTTATATCTCATATTTTATTTGATTCGTATCAAAATTGAAGTTGTAGTCAGCTACTATTATCTCTATTTTATAGGTAAGGAGGTTGAAACTCAAGTTAAATGAACTCATTTGTTGATTTTTTAAAAGGCATATTAACATCATTAATGGCTGTTACCTATTTTAACTGCAATGAACTTGGAGTTCATTGTTGAATTGTTGCTACTATGAAAGTCAGGGCCAGTTGACATTTAATGAGTGCCTATCATATAACTTTATTTCATTCAGCATATGATGGTTGAGTTTTACTCTTCAGTAAAAATGTGCCATTTCAACCAGACGTTTTTAAAGTATGTATTTCAGACTCTTCTTTTTATATGTTTAAAGTATAAATAAACTTATCTTGGCAGACAGAAAAGGAAGTGGCTATTGTTGATTCTTATCAACATCCAGAATGAGGTTGCTTTGCAAAAGGGCCTAACCTAGGAGAGAGAGGCATATGTGTAAACGTACATGACCTACTACCTTTCAGAGTGTCATGATTTGAAACTAACTTTTTTTTTTTTAGTTTGTTAGGTTTTGTTTTGACCAGTTTGCCCAGCAGTTTGGGTTCCACTGAATTTTAAAAGTGATAGTCATCTGTGATTACCTTTATAACGACTAATGGACATGAGTCTTAGAGTAGAGGATGCTTTGCTAAAGGGTTTCTTAACACTTTGGGTTTTCTCGTAAATTCCCTTTTTAAAACAATTCTTCCTTTGTGGGACCATTGTCAGTCCTCATGGAAAGACCATGAAATTGCATCACAGGTAGACTCTTTTGAGATGGCAACTCATGGTATCTATAGGGGTGGTAATGTTAAGAGGCAGGATCCTATTAAGGCAGTGTCTGAGGTTCATGGGGGACTAATTAGCTGCTGCCCGAGTTTGTTGTTATCTTCTTTTGTGCACAGAGCTGCCTCACAGCCTTTGCCAGGTCTGACTCTGGGCAAGGACGGTTCCCAAGGCAGTTTATTTAAAGTGAGGGCGGCAGCTCACACACATCCTAATTTGTTTCCCTGATTGAAAGATGAAGGAGAGTTCACAGAAGCCCAAGGAACAGAGGAAAGTTTTAATCCAACAACTTTTAAAAAACATATTTGACTTTGAAACGAATGGGAAAGTGTCGTGAATAACCACAAGAATGCTGAAGAAATGTTTTCAATGATTTTCTAGGGTCTTGATGGAGCAACTTATAATGTTAACTTTAAAACCAAGTGTGATTTTTATCTGTGGTATAAATCACATTATGCATTGTTTAAAGTTGCACAGCTCAGACCAAGAAGCAGTGTGGGCCTTGGTAATGTTTCACCGCTTATCCCGACAACCTTGGCCTCTAAAAAAGAAACTTCGGGTAGATTTATTTCCTTTATCTGCATTGCTGTTCTCCTTACCCCCGCACTGCTTCCCCATTAAGCATAACAGTGCTTGAGGCCCAGTTCTAAAGATGTTGCTACTTCTTGTGGGTGAATTATCAATTCCTTTATAGAGAAAGCCACATAGAAAACAAGAGGCAGCCCTTCAGGTCAGGGGAGATGTTCTGAATCAGCAAACAGACATAAAAAGAACTCTTATCTTAACTATCTCCTGAACCTTGCAGTTCTCCTGTAACAGCCAGAACGCTAGTAAGACTGGGATCTTCTTAGAGATGTGGACTGGGCCTAACTTTTATTTCTGATATTCCACCTTTAACCTGGAGCTCAAAGTTTTACTGTAAAGTGAGCAGTGAAAAAAGACAGGCTGGAGATCCAAGATTTCCTTGTGCTTTCTTATGAAGTTTGGTGAAGAGCAATTTAAGAGATATTGTCAAGGTTGCTGTGCTGCCCTAAACTCTGTGACTAGAAACCAAAAGTTTCTAGGGAACTTTTTTTTTTTTTTTTTAACGTAAAGGCCTTGCTGAAATGCTACCTTCTCCATTACACTTTACCTAATTCCTTTCTCTCCTCTACCCTCTGAGCTAAAAGTAGTGTCTCCCACTCTATGGCTGTGTTGGATAGATTAGCTGTACCCCTCCGTGTCCTATAGGATCTTTCAATATTTTTCTCTTGTTGCTACTTATACACAAGTCTCATTTCCCTGTCAGACTTCCAGAGTTGTGGGGTAAGCCTTCTCTTCATTTTTGTACCCGCTGCATGCCTTGTACCTGGTAGATACTCGGTATAGTAGGGAATAAGTAACTAAAACATCATCGACCTTTTCAGTTTATGACATTGTCTTCATTTCACATTTCAGGGCTTCTCTTTACTTCTCTAGCCTGTGATAAGTTAATATATGATCACAGCCAAAGCCTAGTCCTTGCAAGATATCCCTCCCATTGTTTCTGACATTTTTTTCTTTGTCTTCGACTTTCTAACCCTGCACATCGCTCTGGCCTGGTGAAAACTCTGGTGGAAACATTTCTTGCTTCATCCGTGTAGTAGCTCAGTGTTGGACTGGGAGTCAAGAGATAAAAGGTTCTGCCTGGGGTTTCTCTCCTGTTGCAGATGTTACTTTGGGGAAGCTATGTTTTCCCTTTCTGCCTTACTGCTCTCATCTTTTCAATGGGGGTGTGGAGAAATGTCTCTTCAAGTCACCAGAATTATTAGGAAACACACATAGGTGTGTTCAAATATTACTCTACATGTGGGGGTCTTTGGTGTTTCTGTTGATTACAATTAGACTGTAAGACACAAGTTTTGGAGTGGTGACCCTTAAAATTCCGTGAAGTCGAACTTTTAATACGCGGATGGCTGTGCTGAGCCTTTCAGCTGAGGGCAGAGGATGGAGATTTGGCCGAGGGAGGATGACTGTGGTGTTTGGAGCTCTGGAAAGTTCCTCTGGGGCCTCTTCTTTTTAAAAACACACAGTCTCTAGTTGTGAATGTGGGAAAGTGGGAAGTAAGGATGAAATCAAGACAGAGTATACTGCTGAGAAATTCTTGCCTAAGAACATAAGTGGTTTGGCCCTCGGGGAGTCCTGGTCTAGGGGAAGATGGGGACCAGCAATGCATGTGTATGGGGAGGTTGCTGTGTCCCCCTCTCCCCAGATACATTTTTGTCATCATGTTGTTAGCCACATACAGATACTTGTGGAGCAGGTTGTTCTTTTCTGTGACAATGTGAAACTCCCTCCTTCTCCCAACACAAAATAAAAATAGATTTTGTGTGTTATTATGTGAGCAGACCTACCACTGCCCTGTGAAGTCCATCTGGGCCCTCTCCTCCAGCCTACCCTACTATGCTTACTGCTCTCATCACCACCCTATCTCTATTGTCTCATTAGTGCTTTGGAGAAGAAAGGGGCAGAGAGTCCAGGGGATACCAGCAGGGCTGGTGAGGGAGAAGCGGAGTTGACCAATACTGGACTTTAAACCTTAATCATACTAACTTAGTAATGATGTGCTGCTTGAGACTAGCACCTCTTTCTAATTTATTTCCCCAGGTTTCTTCATACTGTGGGAAAGTTTAATTATATACCTGAACTGTAAAATAAAGTTGCCACCCGAAATGAAGAGGAAGAATAAGAGGCCAGGATTATAGACCTCATCTTTGAGAGTCCTCCCCTTGGGTATACTTGGGTGATGGTAGCCACAGCAGATCCTAGGGCAGCCCTGATTTTGCCTTGGGAGTCCATTAATGGACTTTCCAACACACAGGTTTGGATGAAGTCTTCAAGATGCTCTGGAGGCAGCAGGCATCACGTCATAGATGGACAGCTGGAAGGGTCCTTTGAGATACTCCTATCCTGAGCCTGGAGGAAGTCAAGACCCCAGAGGAAAGGCACTTTTCCCAGGGCCCCAGAGTTGGTGGTGACCCTGAGACCAGAACCCAGGTCTCTCAGCTCCCAGTGGGACATCAGTGAATATCACATCAAGTTCTATGAGAGTCCAGATCTCTGCCATTCATTAGTTATATGGCATAGGCTAAGTTTCTTCATTTGTTAAACTTTACTGTTAGTCTGAGCCACACACATTCATTGAAGTCCAGGCATCTGAGGTTCTCTTCTTATTAGTTTCCTATATAACATGTTCCTATATTAACATTCCAATTATATGCCCGTAATTTTCCACTTCCCTTGTAACTTGTTTTCCCTCTAAGACATTTTTAATAGTTTCCTTCAACAAAAAAATGAGAAGCATTTTTATGGGACTATATATGAGTAATTACAACATTCTCTGAGATTCCCAGGTGGAAATGATAATGCAAGCGGAAAGTAGCGTTATGGGCTAATATATATTAGAATTTCATATTTAATATGCATCAATTACATTAAAAGTAGGAATATCAGCCTAACTAACTTCAGTATTTGTATCTTCATTGTTCAAACTCGTGGTATATTACTGTAATACCTATTGAAGCTGATTTCAGTGTAAACCGTAACAGGAAGTAAGCAATTTCCTTTTATTCACTAAAAAATAAAAGGGTGTATTAGCGTGCTGATATACATGAAAGAACATTATATCTTGTAGTAGCACTGAATTGACGTCAGCTTCCTAAATTTAAAATGCTGACTGAACCTGTGTGAGGTGGTGGAAAGCAAAAAAAAAAAAAAAAAAAGTTACTTCCGTCTGCTTTGTTCATCACAAAGAATAAATAATAACATTGGGCTCTCTAGTGAATTCAAGGCTGTAATTCACTGTTGAGGCTCCTCTGTTGTTTAGAAGCCACTTGTACTGGGTTCTCTTCGTCCTGTTTTGATCCCCTGCTTATGATCACTCTGAAGTAGCCTTTGACTGCTTTGCGTTTTAGCTCTAATTTATTTGTCAAAATGGCCTAAATTCTTGCCTACACTTTAAGGATATCTTTATGGGAACACAACCCAAACACTGACCACTCTGTGGTTTTTATTTATAAAATTAACTGAAGCCGGCTGCAGTGGCTCACACCTGTAATCCCAGTGGTTTGGGAGGCCAAGGTGGGAGGATCACTTGAGGCCAGGAGTTCAAGACCAGCCTGGGCAATATAGTGAGACTCTGTCTTTACAAAAGATAAAAAAAAAATTAGCTTGGCATGGTGGTGCCGCCTGTGGTCCTAGCTACTTGGGAGGCTGGTGGGGGAGGATCACTTGAACCTAGGAGTTTTGAGGCTGCAGTGAGCCATGAGCTCTCCACTGTCCTCCAGCCTGGGCAATAGAGAGAAGCCCTGTCTCTAAAAATATGAAAAATTAAAGTTAAAATTAAATAGTTGATTTTATTAATAGTTGGCCCTTGAAATTTCCTCTGCAGTGGATTCATCAGATAATTTTTGAGCTATGACTATATGCTGGTTGAGGTGCTGGGAACGTGGAAGGGAAACCGAGCATGCCCTGCCTTCATGGCCCTCATACTCTAGAGATTCAGTGCGAGCGATGGGTCGCTAGGAATGGAAAGAATGTGTTTTTTGTACTGCCCTTCCAGCCCGTCATTCCCCTGTGGGTAAAGAGCCCTGCTATGGTGACTAGGCCACCACAGTCTCATTCCATCTCTGCCACTAAATAATGGGTAAGCAAATCACTTAGGGTATGTCATTCTGTACTTTGTAAGGTTGACAGCAAGAACTTTCTCCATGTACAGGTGTGTGCCTCCAAGGTAACATCATAATATAGAGCAATTACTGTTGCTAGTGGTATTCAGCTATCTTGCTGGCATCATTGATCTCTATCAGAATGTGAAAAACAGCTTATTTACTCATTCTGGCTCATATCCAAGATGCAGTTGTACCCACTCTATGAGGCATTTCCAATGGGGATGCCAAGAAGCCTTAAGAGTGTGGGTGGTGGAATATAGTTTTGCTGAAATTGTAGAACCAGAATTTCCACACCTTGTCTGTGGTGAGCTCTGATCCAGTAGTCATGGATGACTTCTCTCAAGATTCTTGACCAGGGCCAGGTCTGGGACAAATCCCTGTTTTTTTTTTGTTGTTGTTGCTTTTTTGTTTTTGAAATGGAGTCTCACTCTGTTGCCCAGGCTGGAGTGCAGTGGTGTGATCTCAGCTCACTGCATTCTCGCCATTCTCCTGCCTCAGCCTCCCGAGTAACTGGGACTACAGGCGCCCGCCACCACTCCTGGCTAATTTTTTTGTATTTTTAGTAGAGACGGGGTTTCACCATGTTAGCCAGGTTGATCTCGATCTCCTGACCTCGTGATCCACCTGCCTCAGCCTCCCAAAGTGCTGGGATTACAGGTGTGAGCCACTACACCCAGCCAAATCCCTGGTTTTAACTGTCCTAGGGGTCTCTGCTTCAATTAATTAGCTGGCAAGAGGATCACATCTTAAACTGTCCCTCCTGATCACTTCTGGTAGAGTGGAGTTGGTGGGGAAAGCAGTGCTAAGTAAGGGTGGCCATTTGTTGTGGTGAGACTACAGCTGGGTTTTTCACACGTGTCATTGCATTGAAATATCAAAAGAAGAACCATTAAATAAAGTAGCTAGTAGTTACATATATGAGTATTTGAACCCATATTTGTCTGATTCCTATAGCTTTTGCTTTTTTCATGATTGGGACTTCTCTTTCATTCTCAGATTAGAAGATTGTATTTTTCCCCGTTTAACTATCTTGAAGTTTTGAATGCCCACTCACTTATGAAAATGAGTCTTGGTTGGATACTTTTGAAAGGGTTCTGTATTTTAATGGGTTTGTGGGGGTTAATGACTTGTAAGGTGTCCAAGGCAGTAAGTAATGGAGAGCATCTGTTGACTTAAGTAATAAATTTCAAACTTGTTTAGAATTCTGCTTATGTGTTAAATTTGAGTTTCTCCAGTGAGTCTTTTTGTATCTTAGATGATTTATATTTTTCTGGGGAATCATTTAGTGTGTGTGTTTTTTTAAACAAGTGGTCTTCATAAAGACTAGGGCAGATGGATGTATATCACACTCACTCAAACATCTGGAATAGACAGGGCAGCTCTGTTTGATGTTTGTTACAGAAATGGCACCATCAAATGCTAACAACTGTTTTATTCTGATCTTAACATCATGTTTAAAACATGCCTTCCTTTTTTCTGCTTTTCAACTTAGCATTACTCTACTGACTGGCAGAGACAGGAGAAGTAGATGTCCACGCCCACAGACCCTGGTGCGATGCCCCACCCAGGGCCTTCGCCAGGGCCTGGGCCTTCCCCTGGGCCAATTCTTGGGCCCAGTCCAGGACCCGGACCTTCCCCAGGTTCCGTCCACAGCATGATGGGGCCAAGTCCTGGACCTCCGAGTGTCTCCCATCCTATGCCGACAATGGGGTCCACAGACTTCCCACAGGAAAGCATGCATCAAATGCATAAGGTAAGAGTTTGTTCTCCCATTCAAACTCGACTTCTGATAAGTGGATGGCTAATATTTCTGATAACCCCATCCCCCTTTCTACTGTTGTTGACAAGAAAATCAAGCAAGATCTTTTTCTTATGTATCTCATATATTATTAAAAACGCATATTGTGAGGTACTTTTGTTGCTACAGATGTTGCACCAGTTACGAAGATCAGATGTTGACTTTTTAAAATACTGAGATAGACTATGCAGTTCTGACAAGTAGATCCTGTGATTTGTGGGTTGAAGGTATTTTTGTCTTGGCGAATTAGTGTATTAGTCTATAAGTCTTATTTTTTCCTATCTGTGTTAAGTAACTTATCCACTAATGAACATACTGAAAATTATTCTTTCCTAAAAAGGTTGACATTTATTAACAAAAATTAGATCCCAAAGAGTAAAAGGAAAAAGTCTTTATCTAAAGGATTTTTGGAAAAGGACTTTATTGAAATTAAATAGTTTCTAGGGAATCCTTAAAATGCACATTGCTGTCTCTCTGGGAAGCAGTTTTATTCTGGTTTTGGAAGAAGGTTCTGATTTTTGCAGAGCTCACGTCCAGCTGTTTGTTTCTGGACTAAGGTTATAATTATCCTTTATTTATGAGGCTTGGATTGTTGCTGTGGGGATGATCATATCTGTACCATTTGGCATTATGCCTTCACAGGAGATGCAAAGAAGAGAGAACAGCCTTTTGAGAAAGTAAACAAGATCCTCTGTGACAGTTCGCTTTGAAAGTAAGCAATAGCCAGGAAAAATCTGAGGACATTACATACTACCTGAACGTTTTGCCTAATGAGACACATAGAGGTTTTACACTCCTTGGGATGATATCACAGGTGGATAGGGTGGCAGGGCTGCTTCTTGACATTAAGTAGGTGTATTCATTAGGATTCTCCAGAGAAACAGAACCAATAGGAGATAGAGATATATGTAACAAGAGACTTATTATGAGGAATTGGCTTACACAATTATGGAAGCCGAGAGTCTATTATCTGCAGTCACCAAGCTGGAGACCCAGCAGAACCTGTGGTATAGTTCCAGTCTGAGTGTACAGGCCTAAGAACCAGGAGAACTGATGATGTGCATTCCAGTCTGAGTCCAAAGAGCCCGAAAAGTCAATGTAGTAAGTTCAAGTCTGAGGGCAGGAGAAGACCCAGCTTAAGCAGTCAGGCAGAGAGAAAGCTTCTCCTTTCCTCTAGCTTTTTTTTTTTTTTTTTTTTTTTCCTATTCAGGCCCTCCATGGATTTTGGATGAGGCCCATGACATTGCTGGAGGCAATCTGATTTATTCAGTCTAAGAATTCAAATGATAATCTCATCCAGGAATACCCTGACAGACATACCCAGAAATAATGTTTAATCGAATATCTAGGCACCTGAGGCCCAGTCAAGTTGACACATAAAATGAACCATTACAGTAGACAAGCTGTGGAAGATCCTGGCTTAAAAGAAAAAGATTACCACAGAAAAGAGCAAGTCTTTCCTCTAGTCACGTAGGACTTCAGGTCAGTTTTAGGGTAGGGCATCAGAGCCCAAAAGGGAAGATCCTTTTGTTAAATATGTTGTAATTTGATGATTTTTCAAATCAGGAAAGTAATATATGATTATTTTGAAAAGGAAAACAATACTGACATAAACAGATAATCCTACCTTTACTCCAAGTAACAGCTTGTTGTACATGCTTTTTCTATCTTACTTTTCTGTATGTTCATTAAAAATACTGTATAAGCACAGATATGTATATATTGGTGTAATTTTTTTGTTACTTTTACTATTATAGAATCATATTGTCAATGTTACTTACTCTGAAACTTCCTTTTTGTCATTTAACAATGTATTATGGGTATCCCTATAACATTCCCTAGTTTCTGTCTCCTTTTTTAACAGATAAATTTGTTAGCTCGTCAGAGCTCTACAGAAATAAAGCTGCTTGTTTTCCGTGTCATATTTTTCAGGGAACCTATTGAACGTATTGACATATGCAAGTCCTGAAATTGTTTTGTGTTGAGATTAAATTAATTTGGGAGCTATATTCTAGATCTGATCAATGACTTGTAAACCTTCCTCTAAGTGGCTTACGTAATTTCAGAATAATTTGAAGATATCTCACCTTCAAAATGAAAGATAAAATGTGAGGGAAATACTTAGCTAAACTTTATTGTTCTTTAGCACTTAAAAATTCATTGTGTGAGTGTTGGGTCAGTTTTGTGTTTTTCTCCTGGATCGTTTGTATTTATTTATTTATTTATTTTTGAGACGGAGTCTTGCTCTGTCTCCCAGGCTGGAGTGCAGTGGAGTGATCTCAGCTCACTGCACGCTCCGTCTCCTGGGTTCACGCCATTCTTCTGCCTCAGCCTCTGGAGGAGCTGGGACTACAGGTGCCCGCCACAGCACCCGGCTAATTTTTTGTATTTTTAGTAGAGACGGGGTTTCACCATATTAGCCTGGATGGTCTCGATCTCCTGACCTCGTGATCCGCCGGCCTCGGCCTCCCAAAGTGCTGGGATTAGAGGCGTGAGCCACCGCACCCAGCCTCTCCTGGATTGTTTTTATTGTTATCTCTTTTGATCCCTTCATTTTATGTCCTAGCATTTTTATTACACTTTCTCATATTCTCTCTACCCTCTTAAATACTCCCTTTTTTTGTATTGCTTTGCTCGCATTCTGTGAGGTTTGCATTTTTTGCCATCCTGCTTCTTAGCCCCAGCCCCTCAGATAGTTCCCTGCATGAGGATCTGGGTGAGGGTTTAGAGCTCACACCTGCTGACCAGATGCCTTCACTTTTTTCCATTCTTTTTATAGGCAGCTTTATTTCTTCTCTTATTCTTCCTTCTCCCTCTGAGGCTTCAGCTTTTTGCTTTTCAACATTACTGGAAATAAATAAACAAGTGGCCTAAATACATCTGCTGTGTTGCTTTGATTTCCTCTCTATTATTACTATTTAACAGACTCAGTGACACTCTTTATACTAGATTCTTCCCATTTTTCTTCTGAACATCCTCTTTATGATACATTTTTCTTCTTTTCAAGTGCATACTTTTGACTCTGCAGAAATTAACTTTCTTTTCTCCAAAACTGCAAACACTCATACTTTCTTGCTTGAAGTCATTTGGTTTCTATAAACTCCTGGAAATATTTCTTTCAGGCTGTTTTGAAAATTGCTATTACAGTTTGGGGAGGAATAGACTTTTCCTTTTTCAAACACATGCTCCATTGCCCAATTCTGGATTGGATTAATGTCGATTCAATAGCTGTTTATTGCATGTCTGTCACATATTATGCCTCAAGTTTTGGGTCCAGCCCCTGTGTTCATTATTTATTTCCAAACCGTGCCTTTAACCTTTTCCATTCCTCTTCCCTCTGTAGTATAGCTTTATCTGTTGCACACTCTTTCCCTTTCAGTATTCACCCCCGTTCACGGCTCTGTCCTGTCTGTTCCTCTCTTTCCAACTGCCATGGAACCCTGTGGTTTCAACTTTTAAACTTTCCATCATTCCTTTCCTTCCAATGGAGAAAAATTACCAAAAACTGGATCATCACAGATGTGTCCAACAGCCTTCCTTCAGACTTCAGACTAACTTCAACATATAACAGGTTTCAAGATTACTTACCAGGGTATGGAAAAATAGCCTATATTTGTCTACCTTGTGACCAGGGCTTCATTTTCATTGCCCGTTTCGATATTACCAAAAAAAAAAAGAGAAAAATCCTCTGTTTAAAGCTTAACATTTGACTTACAGATAGTTTGCTGATCATTTTGGTCTAGTCTCCTTTTTTTTTAACTCTAGAACGGGTAGTAAATGATTGTGCCACACTTTTGAAGAACTTAGGAAGGGGTCTGAAAACTCCAAATAGAAATGTTTTCCCTTATAGAGGTGTCTAACTGATGTCCTTTAAATGTTTCAGCCCATCGATGGGATACATGACAAGGGGATTGTAGAAGACATCCATTGTGGATCCATGAAGGGCACTGGTATGCGACCACCTCACCCAGGCATGGGCCCTCCCCAGAGTCCAATGGATCAACACAGCCAAGGTTTGTGTCAGCTACACACCTGATACTGGTTCCCCAGCATAGTCTTTCAGTCGTTCCTGTTGGATGTTTTAATTATGACTTCCAAAGAATGTGTCTAAGGAAGATCAAATCCAGCAGGGTTTCTTTTCCTTATAGAAATCTACCTCCATCCTCACCAATACAATCTGATGATTTGTATGGGAAATTTTATTTCTGAAGTCCTAGTAATTTTACTAGCCATCATGTGTGCAAGCAGTCTGCAAAGTGCTCTGTGTACTTTATCCAGAATCTTTATCGTAATCTTTTAAGGTGAATTATGTTATCCCAGTTTTATAGATGGAGAAGATAAAGCTGGACAATTTACTTTGTTTTGCTAAGTTTACATGTCCAATCGGTGAGAGGGCCAGAAAGAGAATCTAGGCCTGCTTCCCAGCAACAGTGTAGATGTGAAGGTAAGGTGAACCACCTGTGTCCCTTAAATTGCATGCTTATCCATTGTCTATAAGGCAGCTTTATCTGGCAGTGAAATTACATGTCATTTCTGGTGGGTGGCTAGGCCTGTCATAGCAAATTACCACAAACAGAAATGTATTTTCTTATATAATTCTGGAGGCTAAGTCTGAAATCAAGGCATCAGCAGGGCCATGCTCTCTCTGAAGGCTTTGGAGAAGAATCCTTCCTTGCTTCTTCCTGGTTTCTGGTGGTTGCCAACAATCCTTGGCATTCCTGGACTTGCAGATGCATCACTGCAATCTCTGCCTTAGTATCCACATGATTTTTTTTCTTGTCTGTCTGTCTGTGTCCAGATTTTCTTCTTTTTTTTGAGCCGGAGTCTTGCTCTATCGCCCAGGCTGGAGTACAGTGGCGCATCTCTGCTCACTGCAAGCTCCGCCTCCCGGGTTCACACCATTCTCCTGCCTCAGCCTCCCATGTAGCTGGGACTACTGGTGCCCGCCACCATGCTCGGCTTCTCCTGCCTCAGCCCTCCCATGTAGCTGGGACTACAGGCGCCCGCCACCACGCTTGGCTAATTTTTTGTATTTTTTTTAGTAGAGATGGGGTTTCACCACGTTAGCCAGGATGGTCTCGATCTCCTGACCTCTTCATCTGCCTGCCTCGGCCTCCCAAAGTGCTGGGATTATAGGTGTGAACCACCGTGCCCAACCCAGATTTTCTTCTTTTTATGGGGACTATTCATTGGATTAGGGCCTTCCCTAATGCAGTATGGCCTCATCTTAACATGATTACAGCTACAAAAATACTGTTTCAGGCCGGGCCTGGTGGCTCAAGCTTGTAATCCCAGCGCTTTAGGAGGCTGAGGTGGGCGGATCATGAGATCAAGAGATTGAGACCATCCTGGTCAACATGGTGAAACCCTGTCTCTACTAAACATACAAAAATTAGCTGGGCGTGGTGGCGCATGCCTGTAATCTCAGCTACTCGGGAGGCTGAGGCACGAGAATCGCTTGAACCCGGGGGCAGAGGTTGCAGTGAGCCGATATTGCACCATTGCACTCCAGCCTGGCGACAGAGCAAGACTCCGTCTCAAAAACAAAACAAAACAAAACAAAACAAAACAAAATACTCTTTCAAAGTAAGGCACATTCCCAGGTACTAGGGGTTAGGACTTCAACATATTTGGAACACAATTCAATTCAACTCACAACAATGGCTAAAAGAAATACGGCATATTTCTTTTCTTCTTCATACGTAACAAGTCCTCTTTCTTTTCCTCACTGTTGAAAACTATTCAGGTACCTCAAAGCCTTTTAATATAATGTAGCCTGATTTCAGAGTCATTATGTGATCATTTCAACATGTGACGGGCATGAGTTAATCTAGCACTAATTGACATTAATATGTAGATATTCTAATTCAAGGTTTATGGTTTATGTGTTGCTATATATAATCTTGTGTAATTAATGTGTGTGTTTCCTCCATCCGTGATCAGATATCCATCTACCCGAGGGAAGACTTTTGGCTGTGAGGATTTAGAGAAGTCTAAGCACAGTTGTTTCCTTTTGAAATATAAATAAGCAAGTCGTGGAGGCATAGGAGTGCCTCCCCACTAATATTTGAACAGGCTTTTGAACATCCCAGACTCTTATCTGAATTTTAGTGGCAGGCAGGCGTAATTGTTGCAGATAACTCATAGAATCTTGACCATGTCAGAAGAGCAGCCTAAAGCTCTGGGACTTTTTGCTGTACAAGAAGAAAAAATTTGACTCATTCACTGTTATGAGTGAAGTAAGACAGTATTTCCAGGCTTATCATTTACATTTGAAGGGGCCAAGTATATTCATGGAGCTAATATAAACCTATATATATATATATATATATTTTTTTTTTTTTTTTTTTTTTTTTGAGGCACAGTCTCCCTCTGTTGCCCAGGCTGCAGTGCAGTGGCGTGATCTCAGCTCACTGCAACCTCTGCCTCCCAGGTTCAAGCGATTCTTCTGCCTCAGCCTCCTGAGTAGCTGGGACTATAGGCGTGTGCCACCACACCCAGCTAATTTTTGTATTTTTAATAGAGACAGGGTTTCACCATGTTGCCCAGGCTGGTCTTGAACTCCTGACCTCAGGTGATCCACCCTTCTCAGCCTCCCAAAGTGCTGGGATTACAAGCATGAGCCACCATGCCTGGACTTAAACCTTTATTTTTAATACCCGGGAGGTATAGATGAGTGATATTTAGTGATTCTTAAAGCCAGGTGCTTACTTTTTCTGCTCCAGTCATTGCAGTAACTCTAATAGTGGAGTCCTAGGAAAATCTGAAAACTAAAACCACTTCAAATGCACAAATCGTAATTGAGAGCATTTTTACTTTTATTTCTGTGATCACTTGGCTCCTGTCTTCAACATAAGAATGATGTCTTATTTATCTTGGAATCCACAACACTTGACATGATATCTAGCACTTGGCTATATAGATATTAGTAAATTTTGTTCAATTAGGTGTGGAAGTTTGTGTATTAAAGAGTCAACAGTTTAAAATGATCTCAACTTTTATGTAATTTCAATGAAGTATAATAACTTTAAATGCAAAGGTCTGCATTAAAGGGAATCAGAATTAACATGTAATATTCTCTAAAATAGTAAAGTGCATTGTAGGCTGAGGAATGAGTTATTTTAGGGTGTATTTTTGAAAAAAGCAGTATTAGTATAATGCAGTCCTATTTTATATAATGATCTAAAAAGAATTTAGACTTGGTAATAGCACGTGTCTTTAAAAAACTCATTGTGAAAAGCCATTTATTAATATAAAAACACAGGAACAGAGAGATGTGGTATTGATTGGAAGGCTGCGAGCTTTAACTACCTAGCAACCTATTAGGTTATTTTAGGGTGTTGGTCAAGAAGCAAAGCCATTTCCTTCAATAAATACCGAATTGTGTACCTTATGGTCCCAATGATAACATTGTTTATTTTTAGTCCATTGGATAGAAACCCTTCAAAGGCAGGTATATATTTAAGTTTTGTCTGTCTGTGTGTGTGTGTGTGTGTGTGTGTGTGTGTGTGTGTGTAGAGAAAATTCATATAATATTGGCACTTAGAAGTTCCAGATCATTAATAGGAGAAAGGTTATTGCATCTCTCTGAGGCAAGGTGAAACTCGGGAGATAATAGCCCTTGAAAACTAGGGAAAGAAAACTGCCACTTTTGACTTCTTTCCAACGAGCAAATCATACAGGATTCCAAAAAGAGCAGAATCTGCATCAACACTGTCATCCTACCGACAAATGTATATTCACTCTCGGGCAATTTCTTCACTCTGTTTTCTCAACTAAAGATAATTACCAAAATATGTGATGTTGTTGTATCACTTAGATTCTGTTTTTCTTCAAGTTTTATGGGATGCTATTCCTGTAGAAATAAAAATCTCTATTTTTAATAACATACTGTGACAGAATGATTCTATTCACATCCCCTACAAATTCTGGGAAATAATTCTCACTTCCGTTTTCTTCTGATCAAATTTGAGGTGAAATTTTGTTGTACTGACTAACTCAAAAATGATTTTTATTTCACTCTCAATTTTTTGGATCAAATTTGAGGTAAGTTTTTTTTTGGTATTGATTTGCCAGTGACCAGGTTCTTTTTTTTCAGAGTTTAAATTGTTATGCTTAATGTAACTGTCTCACCTTCATAATGTTGCCTTGTTCATAGTTTCAAAGAGTGATGTAAGACATAGTGTTACACATGAATTTAGACTAGATTGCCTAATATTTTGGTTCATTGTATTAGGCATCCTATGATTTGCCATGAGTGAGATTCTAATTGATGACCCTAGGAAATAGGAAAGACCAGAAATCAGGAAATGTATGACTAATTTTAAGCCCTGGTTATGTCTCTTCTACTGTGAAAATGGTAGCAGGTTTGGTGGGAAGATTTTCCTCCTGTGGTAAACTCAGGGCTGGCCAGAAAGACGTCATAATGAATAGACTACCAGTTTGTACTAGCATTACAATTAAGGGGCTAATGTAAGCCTTCTTAAAGAAGCATGTTAATGCTGAAGTTAAGTGTCTGTTATTGATATTCTCTAAGTGTTTATTGTTGTAATAACAACATGTTGGGATTTAAATTTCTGCTAGTCTTGCAGGCTTTCAAGGGAATTTTCTTGGCTATTTTATATAACCAACTCAAACCCTAAACTGCATGGTGTGTGTGCTTCCTCACGGAGTAGGGATTTGTGGAATGAAATTTAGCAATTCTTCTATTTACCTTTAGGGCAGGATTTCCCTGAATAGAGTTCTACTTCTCATCAAATGGTGGAGTAAAACCCATTCTTGGTTTAGGGGATCACGCTAAATTTGCCTCCCTCTCCAAATGACAGTTGGAGATAAAAGTAACTGAATCTGTTATTTTCTTTGGGCTTGTGAATTATGAGGGTGAATCCCCAGTTGGGGGCAGTCATATATTCTCGGGCCTCTGTGATTCTGCAGATGCACAGAGCTCTTTCAGTTCAAACTTTTCTTAGGTTTGAGCATGCAGCAGGAATTTAATAAACGCTTATGTGATGACCTTTGTGAGAACTGTGACACGATTACATTTATTAAAGGGCAGAGACTTTTCATCCATCTATGTATGTAATGCTGTGTTCTGGGACACCTTTGACTTGATTAATTGGCACTTTGTTTCAGCTCAAGGACACCTTTTGGATTGCTTTAGGCCACTTTGTTCTCTCCTTCATCTTGGATCTCCCTCCAGCAATGTTCAGTCATGCTTTTCTAGGAATTCTATGGCTAAGCTATGCAGATCATCTCCTGAAATAAGTCCCTTGAGGTTTTTTTGTGCATTTTGATTTTTCTTCCCCAGAAAAGTGTTCTTAAATTTCCCATTTAGATCTCTTAGAAACCAAACAGTTTACTCTCATTTTTATGTTATATCACAAGTGGTTCTAGAAGGTTTTTGAAACTTTCAAGTCCCTCACTTATTTTCATATAACCAAATTTATATGAGATCATGGAAAGGGCATACCTTGGTTTAAATCTTGAAGCTGCCAAGAGTTAATTGTGTGACTTTGGGTAACTGGTTTACTCTCTGAGCCTCATTTTCCTCATTTTAAAAAATGTGGTAACAGTATATATCTTTTAGGGTTGTTGTAAGGGTTGAAGAAATAATGTATGTTCTACCCATATCTTCTTGATTCCCATTACCATTTCTATACCCCCACCAGCCTGATTTCCTGTGCCCAAAATCACTGTCTTGGTTCACTTCCATCTACCTTTCCCACATATGGCAAAGTCCCTGGAGAACAATAATCTTTAGAGCATTAGTCATAACCAGTGACTTAACCGGTGACTGCTGATTGCAGGAGTGTAAATACCTCAGCTTCTTTACCCCTTTCCTGGAATAATTTGGAGGCAAGTTATTTACCATATATTCTAAAGTTTCTGCACTGAATTAATCTTCAGATACCCACTGCAGCAGCTGGTTTGATAATACCCCCCCTTATTGGCTGCCTTCCCTTCCTTATATTACCTTTTCATACCCCTATTAGTGTCCACGCACCTTCCCAGTAAATTGCCAGTACTCAATCCTTAAATAAGGCTCTGCTACTAGGGAGAACCCAACTGTGATAGTTGAGTGCAAGTCAACTCCTTGCATAGTACCCACAACATGTAGGCACTCAATAATTGCAAGTTATTCATAACATGCATAACAATAAACCAAGTGTTCGCTCTCCACCTGAGACATTCTTTATTCCCCAATGAGATATATCAGGTGCCATCAGGTTTTGTTCTCGCAGTTGGAGCTACTTTTACCATTCAGTACTGTCCCTTGGTGCCTTTCCTTTAGGTGAACAACAACCACTAACAGTTTACCTTCTAGGACTATTGATGTGGCTGTTGATCACTTGAAGTGTGGTTAGTTCAAATTGAGATGTGCTTTAAGTGTAAAATATTTAGCAGATTTCAAAGTCTTAGTATGAAAAAAAAGAACGTAGAATATCTCACTAACAATTTTTATGTTTTAAAATGATGTTTTGGATATGTTGGTTTAAATAAAATACATTTAAATTAACTTCACCTGCTTTTTTTTTTTTTAGCATTTTTAAAGTGGCTACCAGAAAATTTTAAATTTTACATATATATAAAGCACATATTACTATATTAAAATCTTAAACTACATATAGTTAATAAATGATATGTCATTTAAATTTCTATCAGACAGTTGCTGCAGACAATTATTAGAGTATTCAGGGATATCTTTCAGGGTTGTCAGGGGCAGCCTGTGATTTTCTTTTGTGCTTTCTTTTAGGTTATATGTCACCGCACCCATCTCCATTAGGAGCCCCAGAGCACGTCTCCAGCCCTATGTCTGGAGGAGGCCCAACTCCACCTCAGATGCCACCAAGCCAGCCAGGGGCCCTCATCCCAGGTGATCCGCAGGCCATGAGCCAGCCCAACAGAGGTCCCTCACCTTTCAGTCCCGTCCAGCTGCATCAGCTTCGAGCTCAGATTTTAGCTTATAAAATGCTGGCCCGGGGCCAGCCCCTCCCTGAAACGCTGCAGCTTGCAGTCCAGGGGAAAAGGACGTTGCCTGGCATGCAGCAACAACAGCAGCAGCAACAGCAGCCGCAGCAGCAGCAGCAGCAGCAACAGCAGCCGCAGCAGCAGCCACCGCAACCACAGACGCAGCAACAACAGCAGCCGGCCCTTGTTAACTACAACAGACCATCTGGTAGGTTAATACGCAACCAAATGAATAATGCCATGGCCCAACTCGGATAAGAAAGACTGCTCACACACCAAAACACTGGGTTGGTACAAGCCCAGGGCTGACATAACCTTTTGTTATACCCCACTGGCTCTCTATCCTTGCTCCACTCAGACGGCCAAGATTCTTGGTCTTCCTCTGCTGTTGAGACCTAGGGCAGTGTTTCTTAACCTTAAGAGGTGCTTGTGCAAGCTGGAGACCTGGGGAAAAAGCACCCGTGATTTTGCATTCTCTTTCAAGAGGTTCAAGGTTTCTTGGAAGCGCATCCACACACCCAAGGTTAAGAACCTCTGGACTTAGTGCCTTTCATCCCCAAAACTCACTGCTCAAATCAGTCCCACTAGAGCCATTTTATAATTTGTTGATTTGTTTATTTCTATCCCTTTTTGTTATGAAGAACATCTGGAGAGGCTTACAAGAAGCATGCCTGTTGTAAAATAATTATGAGTAGAAAAATCAGAAACAAGGGAAAATAGAAAAAAAACTAAGAAATGGAGGTAAGCAAGTAGGGCTGTAAAAGCTCTCATAGTTGCTATATTTGCTTCAAAGATGACTTGAGTTTCTTGACAATCGGAGCCAAAAGGAGACAAAGTCCTGTATCTAAGTCTCGCCATTTGGAAGGAAGTTCTTACCAATTTCTCAGAAAAAGCCATTTTTAGCATGAGAGTATAGAGTTGATTTCCCACATGGGATTATTTTTTAAATTATTATCATAATCATTATTGTAAGAGGCACTGCATGATAGAAACATCAATAGCATTTGTTCATAACAGACTAACAGATTCAACATGGCCTATTTCTTATACACCTTGGGATGAAATCTGAAGCTATGACATTATACAATGGGTAGAAATGATATAATCCTTTGCATGGCCTCTTGGTCCTCAGTCTTGATCCCATTGATAGACTTCAGAGGTGCAGGCGACTGTGGACTGGAGTAATCTTCCATGAAGGTTGTTTTCTCTAGGAAGCGTTTTGTTAAAGAACTGGAAAAGCAGAGAGTTTATGGGTCGATTCTAATGAAAGCTTTGGATTCTAGGGAATGAGGTACTTCCTTGACATTGATACCATTTCCTCTGAGTGGTTTCCATTCATTTAGGCAAGTTCTGACACGCAGGTTGTTGCAAACAATTAGTTTGGGATATTGGTACTCTTCCTGGGTTTTGGGCCTTATACCATGGGAGAGAGTTCAGATTAGTATTTTTTTATTAATATTCTGCCTATTGAGTTTGTATATGTTTGTTTTCTGGTAGAGGCAGCTCCAAGAGTAGGCCTACCTAAGAGATAAACTCATCTTATTCATTGTTATAGCTTAAGAATGGATGTCTTAGTAAGTCTGAGCTACTGTAATGAAAGGTCATCAACTGGGTGGCTTATAAACAGTGAATTTGTTTCTCACAGTTCTGAATGCTGGGAATTCCAACTTCAAAACACCAGCAGATTCAGTGTCTGGTGAGGGCCTGCTTCTTGATTTATAGATGGCTTCCTTCTCACTGTGTCCTCACATGGCGGAAGAGACAAGGCAGCTCTCTGGAGCCTCTTTTATAAGGGCACGAATCCCAATTATGAGGACTCTTCCCTCATCAAGTACTCACCTCCCAAAGGCCTCACCTTCTAATATCATCTCCCTGGGAATTAGGATTTTAACATATGAATTTTGAGGGGACCATAAACTTTCAGACCATGGCAGTGGGTTTTAAAAGGGCAAGAAAATATTTCATCTCCAGATTTCTGTGTGGCTACCATGGAGGCATTTGGTAGGTGGAGGATCATAGAGGACTGAGCTTTGGGAACTGGAAAAGTTATACAGGAAATTGCAGAAAAGGGCAGTTTGAACCCTAAAAGTATTTAGAGGTTTTAAAACTGCAAAACTCCAGCTCTTGAGAATGCAGCCAGATAGAAGAAAAAAGCACATATGTGTATGTGTGTGTGTGGCTTATCCTCACTGAGTGCCTGCTGGCCTACTCGTGCCATTCTCAGTGATAAGTCCTTTGCATGTGTCACACAACTAATGATGGAGAGTCGGGATTCAGACCCCAGCAATTTGACTTGAGAACTAATGTTCTTAACCACTTTCCCATATTGGCTCCTTCGTGGCAAAAAGGCTCATGACAAGGGAAAAAACCTATCACAAAGTCTGGGTACCAAGATGCAAGCATTTTACTTCTGTGTGTAAAGAGACAGTATCTGTACACCTTACTTCGAGCCTGTGAGCCTTTTCCCTCTTACTCTGGGACACAGTATCAACAAAATTTGTAATCTTTTACCGGCCCAAGCACTGGTATTTTAAAGAATGATCTAGACTCAGTAGTAAAAGATTCCAAGATACTATTTAAGAATGTAGGAAGCAGGCCGGGAACAGTGGCTCCTGCCTGTAATCCCAGCACTTTGGGAGGCTGAGGTGGGCGGATCCCGAGGTCAGGAGATCGAGACCATCCTGGCTAACACGGTGAAACCCCATTTCTACTAAAAATACAAAAAAATTAGCCGGGCGTGTTGGCGGATGCCTGTAGTCCCAGCTACTCGGGAGGCTGAAGCAGGAGAATGGTGTGAACCTGGGAGGTGGAACTTGCAGTGAGCCGAGATCTTGCCACTGCACTACAGCCTGGGTGACAGAGCAAGACTCTGTCTCAAAAAAAAAAAAAAAAAAAAAAGAATATAGGAAGCAGAATGATTTGTTTGGGAAACCTTTTTAATCCAAGGTTAAAATAATATGACTGAACAAAGTAGTAAAATTTAAAGGATGAAGTTCCATTTATCTGGATACTTATACACAATAAATGCTTCGTGTCCTAATAAACCCAATCCTGAGTTCATTTTCTGGATCATTTTCAGAAGAGAGGGCTCTATTCCTTTTTTTTTTTTTTTTAATTATTATTTTTTTTTTAACCTGGCTCCAGAACCTATGTCTTCCGTCATCAGGTGCCTGTCATTAAAGGGAATTCATTTTATTACTCACTGCTCATGTCTTTTTAAATTGTCAACAGTCGGAGCTTCGTTAGAAATGACAATATTTGGGCAGGTAGGGTTTTATGGAAGAGTGGAAAGGAGACGTGAATGAAGGAGGAAAGAAGATATCTCCTTCAAATAGAATGAGCCCATTCTGTCACTGAGAGGGCACTTCCATTTGACAGCATTGCTGAACTTGTCCCCACATCACAGGTTTCATGAGGGAAACAGATAACCTTACTTGCAAAAAATAATTGTTTTTTTAGATTGGCTTTTAGAAAAGTAAAAATAAGGCATGACTTTCTTTTTAAAGTTAATATTAGTCTATTTATTGTTTATCTCCTTTTTATAAAATAATTACTTTTAAACACCCCTGCTAATATTTCAGGATGTTATTCACTTACGTAGAGGTAGTTGTGTTCCCATTTTGCTTCTGTTCCATTTCCTAGTGTTATTCATGTGTGAAGAGAATCTTTTTGGCCGGGGTGGTCTGCCTCAAATCTACTCCAAAGTTATAATTCACCAAAAGTGACATCATCCTAGCCAACACCAAAGAATTATGGTTGGAGTTGAGGCATTGCACATGGAACACATAACTCTGCAGTGGTTTCTCCTACGAAATGTCAGCCACTCTTATGATGGAATGTGCCCTTGCCTGCTGTGGGCACCACTCAAATCTAACCCATCATTTTTCTTTTCATTTTGATTCACTTTTCCTTTCAGAGATTCAAGTGAAAAGAAAAATGGGAACTGAAAAAATTTGGTGTTTTTGAGGGGTGAGGGAGAGACCTTCTGGTAGAAAATAAAGTGTTTTGTTTTGATATCTGAAATTTTATATGCTCAATTTAAATATGTTTTATTGCATTTGTTTTTTCCAACCTGTGGAAACCACTTAAATTCCTATTGAATGCATAGATCTTTTATTTGCATGAATGTCCTGTATGCTGGAAACTAAGTGGGAGCTCTGAATGCTTAGAAGTTCTGTGCCTGTGAGACTTGGGTATTTTAATACATTTGTTGCCCTATTGCTTCAAATTAGGCATAGGGATGCATTCAGTAAAGACTGTCTCCCTCCCTGCTTAGCTGCCCCGGGACTCCCTTCTGGAGGGCCAGAGTTTCTACTTTGTTTCTATTTTGACTCCTAAAGTGAGGACTGAAGGGAAAGCAGATGGCATTTTGTACTTGTGACAATGAAGCCTAAATTGTTTATGTTGGAGAGGGAGCAAGAGATAAACCAAAGAATGTGATTTGTCTTCCATTTGAAGATACCAGGGAAAAGTCTTGTCAAGTAGCAGACCACCAGTGTCTGGTGTAGAGGAGATAATTTCTGTGGATAGAGAGCAAAGCCAGCCAGGCAAACGAACCCGTAAGCCGCCTGAGGGACAGACAGGCATACAACCTAATGAATAGGTAGTTAGACTTTGGGCAAGGCTAATTGCAGCAAGCTGTGTTAGTTCCCCAGCCTCTGTAAGTAGTCGTTTTTATACAATCTGTCAGAGGGAGGAGAAAATAGACCCACACAGTAAATGGACTTGTGGTGTTTAGCTAGGAAGTGGAGTTTGCTCTAAGTCGCTCTGGTAGCAGACTCCAGGGAGCACATGGCAGGCGGACTCATCTGAGTATCTGTGCTGAGGAGTTGTATTAAACTGTTGCAACACTTTGAAATTGCTTTAGAAAAAGAGTACTCCCAAAGTTGCCAGCTAATACGGTATTGAATTTCCTGAAAGACCTTTCTTTTGCCGTGTGGTTTTTCTATAAAGCTGAGTCAATTAGGCTTCTTTACCTCCTTATCCTTGGTGGCAATAAAACGACAAGAGCTGAGGATTGAGGGTTGAGCATGTAGACGCTATTATCTCATTGGATGTTTACCACTGCCCTATGAGGTGGCTATTGTTACTCTCCGCATTCTATAGATGAGCACACTGAACCACAGATTGGCTGAGTAACTTGCTCAGGCTCACACAACCGGCAGGTGATACAGCTGAGGTGAAAGAGCATTTTTTCTGGAAAGATTCAGGGTGTTTAAATGTACCTGTTTAGTGCACAGCAAGTTGTAGTACTTTTAAATTGGAGACTGGAATATATAAGTAGATGTTTGAATCTCTCTGTGTCTCTCAGAGTTACGGGTGAATCAACAAAATTAGAATGTCTTTCTATTTAGTGACTGAAGAAGGCTGTCCATGCATGTATCAGGTCTAGTTTGGAGTCACAGACTAGATTCTGGACCAGAGAAGACACATAAGCTTTGGGTACCTTTCTTTGATTAAATGTAGTTTTAAAAATAATGACTTGACTATATCTCAGGGAGTCTTCATAGTCTTCTGCATGGGTATTTCTAGACAATAATGCTAAAGAGGAGAGTGCCAGTACAAGTGAAATTATAACATGATTGCAGTGTTATGGCTTTTGTTGATGAATTATTTGAACTGGGAAGAAAAACACTTTGAGAACTAAATTTAAAGTAATTCTTCCGATATTATCAGTAAGACCTAAAGGTAGTTGCTTTTAGAGGACCTAAATGTATTAAATTCCTGATTTAGCATGCTTGTACCAAGTCTTCAAATATGTTAAATTCTATCAGCTTCTTGAGCTTCTTAAGGAGAGTCATAGAATCATAGGGAATTAAAATAAATGTTAGAAATCTGTATCTCTTCTTACTTGACTGGATCATATCTAGAGCAACCCAAATGAAAATGTGCCCTGTTTTAAAGATCTCCAGGGAAAAATATTCTAAAACTTCCCCCAATAATTTATTCCAATGCATAGTAACCCTGAGACTTAATATTTAGAAATTGGTTTCTTATATATGGATGAAAGGAACTCTAAGAAGGTATACATTACATAAAAGACCTTTTATACAGGAAAAAAAAAGTACTTAGATGAAAAAACTTCTTAATTATGGAGGTACAATACCTAAAATTAAAAATAAAATGAAGTGCATTTTCCACCTAAGATTTTTTCATCAACCCCTAGAACCACTGCTGGAAATTACCTCATGAGAAATCTTACCTAGCTCTGTATCTTTTGGAAATGTTTTACCTAATTTTAGAAAGAGGGGAAAAGAACAGTAACATCACATACACACACACACACACACACACACACACACACGACACGAACACAGACACACACTGTAGTTCCCTAAGCAGTTTGTTCTAATTCTTCACATTCCCCCTGTCAAAATGTTTGCTTATAACTTTCTTTGTATTGTCATTTAAGCCCATTTCTAATTGGTGATTGTTGGAAATTGAATAAATGTGTTCAATTTTTCATAATGTATGTCGTTGTATGGTTAATTATTAAATCGCTCTGAAGTATATAGACTATTATTTTTGTTACCATTTAATAGCTATTTTTTCTTAGAAAGGGTATAGAAAAAATTGGAAGAATGCTCTGGACTTTAACATCTGCTTACTAAGATTCTTTTAAAAAAATTTACTAACTCATCTGGTATCATCACTAAAATTATTTATAATAATAAGGCAACTAAAAATTCATCTAGGAGGAGAAGTGGAACATTGAAAAATTTAAGTGTGTACCTAGTAATTAACTTAAACTCCTGAAGTTCAATGTGGAAAATTATTTTAAATTAACTTATTCAATGCACTTTGACAAGCTTGCAGATTACATAATATTTTATTCTGATAACATGGGATAATGATCCCTTGAATCCTAATATTTGCTAATTTTTATTAGGTGGAATGAGCAGATTTTTTTTTTTTTTTTTTTTTTGGGCTAACAATGAATGTTTTAAGAAATGTTTTCTAATATGTAGTAAGAAAAAATTTAAGTTCCCAAAATTCACTGCTTAAACCTGAAATATGCTTTATAGGCCTTAAAAGAAAAAGTGTGTGCAGCTTGTAGTTCACATCAGAAGACTGATAAACTCGTTGCTCTGTTTGTAAAGCATAGGTTCTAACAGCAGGGCTATTCCAGACTGGGATAGAGGTCTGTCCTAAAAGGGCTTGAGGTACAATTTGCAAGATGTGATTTTAGGACCATACCGAAATTGCATCTGACTGTTGGGTGACTCCCTTTCTTTTTTGAACTCTGCATGCACCTGTAATTAAAAAAAGAAAGAAAGGAAAAGAAGGAAAGAAAGAAAGAAAAAAAAGAGAAAGCAAGCAACCCGTTGTAGAGTTACATTGAAAGCTGGCGGTAGTTTCCTTAATCAATTGTATTAAGTCGCAGTCATTTTCGGATCATTTGCACCCATGTTCCTTAGTGAATGCCATTTCCCTATGGGGATAGATGCCAGATTCTTTTTTCTTTCTGTGTCTTTTTCCTTCTCCGTTTTCTTTTTCCTTTTACCCCATTCCCTGCCTTGCCCTCCTCTCCCTCCCTCCTCCTCTTCCTTCTTGCCCTCTTTTTTTTTTTTCTTCTCTTCCCTTAGGTGTTTAAGACACTTAATGGTCCCCAGCACTGGGCCCCGGGGGGCGGCGGGCAGGCCGGGTGTGGCCCGCGGGGCGCCGTCCCGCCCGAGCTGCCCATGTCGCTCTTGTCCCGCAGGCCCGGGGCCGGAGCTGAGCGGCCCGAGCACCCCGCAGAAGCTGCCGGTGCCCGCGCCCAGCGGCCGGCCCTCGCCCGCGCCCCCCGCAGCCGCGCAGCCGCCCGCGGCCGCAGTGCCCGGGCCCTCGGTGCCGCAGCCGGCCCCGGGGCAGCCCTCGCCCATCCTTCAGCTGCAACAGAAGCAGAGCCGTATCAGTCCCATCCAGAAACCGCAAGGCCTGGACCCCGTGGAAATTCTGCAGGAGCGGGAATACAGGTAATGCACCCCACCAGAAAGGGGCTCACCGGCTGTGTGTTCTAGCAAGTGCCACCAAGCCTAGGGGGGTGAGGTGCCTGCCCATTGGTTGGCCAAACTGTGATTTTCACCTATTCAGTCAGAAAACTTATCCACCCCTGTGGCCTGCCAGGTGCCGAGGTAGGCACTGGGGTTTTGAAGATCAAAAGCCGCCGGGGACTTCCTGTAGACCCAAGAAAGTGGTCATCTCACACTTCGATTATGGAATACATTGTCATTGTTTATACTTGTGTCGTTGAATAATGACTGAGGTGGTGGGATGTTGAGTGTGTTGTGCTGGCCTGACTTTCATGTTAGTTGTACATTTCTACTCAAGCATACTTTGGTAGCTTTGTATAAACTTTGTTTTAATTCACGTGTGTCTATGGTGTGATCCAGCCTTATGGGTATACCCTGTGCAAGTGTCTCTATACAAGGTCCTTATTTAAATTATTAGTCCAGGAACTTAATTTTTACCTGATTCAGCCCATTTATCAGAATCAGGGGCTGGCAAACCCTTTCTGTAAAGAGCCAGATAGTCAATATTTTATGCATTGTGGGGCCATATGATCTCTGTCACAACTCACCTCTACCCTTGTAGTGCGAAAACAGGAAAACAGCCGTGGACAATAATGGGCTGGCTGCCTTTCAGTAAACTTTACAAAAACAGGCTGGAGGCAGGATTTGGCCTGCAGGCTGTAGTTAGAAGACCCCTGATGTAAGTGGTTAATGTCAACCAAAAGGGAGTCCAGCAAGTATTAAGTCAAGATAAAATAAAGTTAAGATTGTGGATTCTGGAGTCTGCCAGAAAGCATACTGTGTCATTAGTAACTTCTTACCATGGTCAAGTTATGTCTCTTTTCTGTGACTCAGTTTCCTCCTAGGCTAAAAGAAGGTACCTCTCATAGTGTTGGGAAGATAAAATGATACTGAAACATTCAATAAATAATAGCTATTATTATTTCCCAAATACTTCTTAATTTTAAGGAAAATTAGAGTTTAAAAATTATAGAGAATGTTGGTAAACCATGTCTAGGCTCCCTTTTAAAACATTACCTTAATCTTTATTGAAAAGCACATCACTCATTTGTTGTTAGACTAAAATACTAAGTTACCAGCTTTGAGAGGTACTCTGAAAGAAATCAGGATTACTTGCCATTAGATGTGTTTATTTTTTTGGATGAAGAGTGTAACTTTACTCTCATTACTATTAATAATCATCTGTTAAGATATTTTATCTTGCTATTTCCAACATTTCATGTATTCCCAGAGAACTAGATACTCATTGTCAATTGATATTTCAGTGCTGATAGGCAGATTCTGCTGGGTGAATAATTGCGGTGTGTTATAAAGTCAAATGCTAGCATATTCCTCTGTTCATGTGCAGTAGACTAATGTGCAGTACATTCTGTATGTTGCTGTTGAATTTTTAAAAAACTAAAAGTATTGGAAAAAATCAGTAATAGAATGGAGAAATACAATGTGGATGCTCTAAAATTCTGACTTCCTAAGAGCTAATATTTTTTTTCCTACCCTAGTAAAGGAAAAAGCTCTGTACAAGCTCCCTAGTTAAAACATTTTTTTCCCATTTGAATCACCAGTACCTTTGTTAAACTATGTGAACTACCCTTAGAAGAGAGATGCTTTCTATAGCTAGAAATTTTTACATATGTCTAGACTTTTTGCCTTTTTCAGCCTGGTATGTGTGTGTGCACAAGTGTGTTTTAACTTTTTATTTTGCTAGCTCCTAAATGTTCTTGATCATTTTTTCTGGAATTTTCATTGCAGGACTTTCTTGTAATAAGTTTATTTTAGAAACTTTTTTTGGAGATTACCTTAATGAATGGTCTTCCAAAGTACACAGTATTAAGTAGTACTATTTCCAATGTATAAAAAGATTTTGTTCTGCACTCCTATGTCAATAAAAAATGCTGTCAGTATCTTTTAACTTATGTGCATTGCAAAATGTGGAGAATGGCTATTTTTCGTAGTATTATTATTGCTTTATAAATGCCTACTCCTTTGTAAAGCCTTGTGGCTTTTGAAATGACTGATCTGGACAACCCTGAATCCGGAAAGGTTGTGGGTCCTTTGGCCTGAATTTTCCCATGGCCACCTGGAGAAGAAGCATCGTTTTGTAGTGACAACATTATGGGGCATGTTTTGTATTCTTTGGTTACAGAGCAGTAACTGTCTTCTGCCTATATGAAGATAAGTTGTTCAACTGCAGAGATTACATTTATCCCTTAAAAGGGCTAAATTAGGTCCCGTAGGCACTTGCAAAGGACAACAAATAAACTATTTTTTTTTTTCTTTTGACCCTTTGTGATAGAATGGCTTACCAGCCTTTAGCATTGATAACTGTTAGGATCCAGTGCATCTTTATCATCTGATCAAAGATTAGAGAAAGGTCTAAAAAACCTCTTTTACAATTTGATAAACTTAGTTTGAGCAAAAATCATGTGTCAAATTCTTGAACAGATGTTAATTTCTTTGGGTCTTGTAATATCATTTACCTTGTCTATGAAATTTGACAGGAAATTTTCAGAATCTTAAATTTTTTTAACATTTAAGTCAGTTGGCTGCTTTTCCTTGTTCATCATAAAAGCAGAACGTTGACAAATTGACCTTCCTTTTCATTCATAGCATAAATAGATGTCTGCCTATGAGCACTTTGCTGCAGCTTTGTACGAACTCTCTAGTTGAAACATTTTTCCCGCTTAAATTGGATCCTTTCTTTTTGACCATCTTTCTCTTGTAATGGAACTTTATTACTTCCATAGTAAGTGTCAGAGAGATATTTCCCTGGACTGCTTTTTTCTCTTTTTTTCTTTTTGGCACACTTTTGTTGGCTTCTCATTGTGCCTAACTTCGCTTTCTTCTATTTAGAATTAGATGTCTGGTCAAAAGTACCTCAGGAATCATCACATTGGCATGTAAACTAATTCCGCAGATGTTTGCATGGAAGATGTATTTCACACTTGAAGGAGTTTATTTGGGAAGAACATCTCTGAATTACATCAGCCCTCTTCGGAATAAAGTCAGCATTTAGTATGAAAAGAGCGGTATATCCTGCTTGTGTCAGGAAGCAGACATAGGCTGCTTACCTGTGATTTTTTTTTTTTTTTGTCCTGCCCTTGTCGCCATTGCAATCCTGAAAATTCCTTCTCAAAAATTACGAATAGCTGCTTTACTTGCAGAGTTACAAAAAGTCACACACACTCTCTTTTTAAAGTGTCACTCAGTTCCTTGAAGGAACAAAATGTACCAGTGTCATTTTCTGTTCAAATAACTCTCCTACAGGAATCATAAACTTCTCCTCTGGACCTGAACAAATATCTGTTGCCTTTAATGGAACTCTTTTTCTTGCCAGAACAGTAACCCCTCTTGATTTACTGTTCAATCTGTATGAAAAACCTGTGTGACCTAATTCTGCATCAATTTTCTGTACTCGTGAGGACACTAAATGAGTCTCCTGCAGTTATGCAGTATTACATCTTGTTGTTGTTTCGGGAAGTTTAGAATCCTGAATCTCTTTATCGGACTACCTGCTGAATCTCACTGATGGGGAGATGAAATTGTCTGGAGAGGAGCATTATTTAAAATGAAGATTTCTATTAACAACAACAACAACAACAAAGATACAATCTTCTGTGTTAAAGAAGCCCCTCCTATACCTTTGCTACTCACCCCCCCCATGTGCTGAATCAAATGCATACAATTTTACTATGGAATCTCCCTTTCCTCTTCTCCTAGAGTTTGCACTTTGTACTTCTTGCCTCCTCTCCATGGAAGAGGGATTCTTTTGTGCCAGGGAATCAGATTCACTGACAAATACTAGGCTCCTTGGAGAAGTAGTCATTTCAGGGAGAAGTGCAGCCCCCTTGCTCCTACCCTGTCTCTCCAGTGCCTTAGTCACACAGTGCCCCATCTACCCCGGGTTCCCACTCCCCACCTCCTCATTTTCCCTACACTTCCCTACTTTCCACCGTCCAGTTCAGTGTGATGTAATCTCTACCCTATCAACCCAGTTGTCCTACGATTATTTATTTAGTCCTAGTTCCATGGTTGTTTGGAAGATTAAGTAGGAATTCCTCTAATTTAGCATCTGACCCACTTTGTCAAAGAGAGTAAATCAGAATACCAAGGGATAGTTTGAGTTCTAGGATGTTCAAATAAGAAAGATCTGCAAGGAATCTAGAACCAAGGAACTGGAATAACCAAATCATTGGCCATGATCTCACGCCACTATAATATTTAACTTTCCTTTGGTATGACCTTAACCTGTAAAAGCAAAGTTGTCTCAGTTTTATTTTTTCCCTTTAAATTCTGTATTTCAAAAAAATCAGTAGCGGATTTTTTTCTTTACATCTTAATTGTTAAGATGCAACATCTGTTGCTGTATCCAGATATTTGGGGGCTATGTAGATGTTTTAGAAAATGAGTAAATGAAGTAGATGTCTGTTTCATATAGTGAAAAGTAATAATCTCATGCGTATCACTAGTAAAAGGAATGTGGAACAAAGTTGGGAGAATTTGAACAATTTTGCCAAAAGAGTAAAATGATGAATTTATTATTGTGCATGAAATATAAAACTTTCAGTCTTTTGAATGATTAAACCATTTTAAAATGCTGTTGTTTGTGTTGGTATGCACAGTTAAAACAACAGCATGGGCCAGGCATGGTGGCTCACGCCTGTAATCCCAGCACTTTGGGAGGCTGATGCCTGCGGATCACCTGAGGTGAGGAATTTGAGACCAGCCTGGCCAACATGGCGAAACCCCATCTCTACTAAAAATACAAAAAGTAGCCAGGCGTGGTGGCACGTGCCTGTAGCCCCAGCTACATGGGAGGCTGAGGCAGGAGAATTGCTTGAACCCAGGAGGTGAAGATTGCAGTGAGCAGAGCTAGTGCCACTGCACTCCAGCCTGGCCGACAGAGTGAGACTCCCTCTCAAACAAACAAATAAACAAAAAATAACAATAGCATGGTAGCAGTGATAATATTAACACATTATGATGACAAATCATTTAATAAATTAGAATGAATAACATGTATCTAGCAAATAAAATAAGAATCAGTCGTAGATATTATTTTTAGTGAAGTCCCTGAAAAATAGTTTTCCTTACCACCATTTTAAAATTTTTAAAAATGATGACATTTTATTTCCCTTCCAAACTAAGCAACTGTAGGTTTTTACAAAAAATCACTCATTTTGATATTTGGCTATATGAAGTATTAGATCTTCTACAGCATTTAGGTCCAGGAGGTTTTACTTTTTCATGTTAATGAAAATGATGCCTGTCATCATCAGCATCTTGGCAAGGAAGACAAATGGCCTGGTTGCCTTAGGACAGAACTAGAAGTTAGAAAGAAAAAAAGTCTGTCCTCTCAGCTCTGTAGTCTGGAAACACCATCATGTTTGGAAAACACTGTAATATTCATTTTTTAAGATAATTTCGACTTTTATTTGAGATTCAGGGGATGCATGAATAGGTTTCTTAACATGGGTGTATTGCATAATGCTGAGGTTTGGGGTGCAATGGATCCCATCATTCAGCTAATGAGCATAGTACCTAAAAGTTTTTCAACCCTTGCTGCCCTCCCTCCCTCCCCCGTTTAGTAGTCGCCAGTGTGTATTGTTGCCATCTTTATGTCCATGAATACCCAATGTTTAGCTGCCACTTAAAAGTGAGAACATGCGGTATTTGGTTTTCTGTTCCTGCATTAATTTGCTTAGGATAATGGCCTCCAGCTGCATCCATGTTGCTGCAAAGGACATGATTTGGTTGTTTTTTTTTTTTAATGGCTGTGCATAATTTTAAACAGAATTCTTAATTTTCAACTTTTATAGTTGAGGTCCAGGAAGGTTCTCAGAAAGTATATTTTAATTATCTACCGTTTCATTGCAGTGGTTTTGGTATCAGGCAAATTGAGGTTCCAGTCTTGGCCCCCTTCTTTACTAGCTCTGTGGTATCTCCAGGTGTCTTCAGTTTTCCTCATCAGTAACATGGGACCATTATAACATTTACCTTATAGAGAGAGGCGTGTCTGTGTGTGTAAGAGAGAGACAATTAAATAAAATTATGCATTAAAGGCACTTAGTTCTGTTAATATTAACCTAGTTTAACTTATTACTCATTTTATCATTATTCTTTCTTTGTTGAAATCTAGTTCAGTACAGTTTGCCTCAAATTTAGGGGATGTAGTTCTAAAAACAGGCTTAAATGGCATATAATTATTTGTCAGAATAGGATTCAGGTGAACTCTAAAACCAGCAGTTTGTATATCTAACAGTAATAGTATACCAAGTGAATGGCTAAAGTGAGAGGTCTTTTATTTTCTACTCTGCCTTTATTATGCGGAAGTACATGCAGTTATATTTTTGATGGTGTGTAAAACGAGAATCTTCAACATCCTTCTCTAGAAACTCTTGGTTTTTGAGTACTATTTACTGCTGGCCCTGATTTTTTAAAAACAGCCTCATTTGTATTTTCTTTTCTCAAGCAAGCTCTGCTCACGGAGGAAGTGGCTGTGGCTGGCAGAGCGCTTTCTGAATGTTTAGGGTTGGCTGATTTCTGTGGCATCAGCACCTAAAACCGTTCTTGCTCTCTCCGCTTTAATGGCTGTTCGTCATCGGCATCTTGGCAAAGAAGACAAATGGTCCGGTTGCCTTAGGACAGAACTAGAAGTTAGAAAAAAGTGTGTCCTCTCAGCTCTGCATTCTGTCCGGCTGGGAGTTAGGAAGCGAGTCAATTGTTTCTGTCTCTCATTTCTCTCTCTGCTAAGAGCGAGCAAGGACATTTGACTTCCCCACTAGATACAGGGTGAACCCTCTTTCCCTGGTGTTAGATAGGGGTTATGGAGGAAGCCACATTGTTAAGTTAACATAGACCTGTCTGCATTAATACAAAGGTAGCTTTTCTCTGCTTAACATCAAAAATTCTAGTTGGGTGTCAGAAATCAACTATCAGTATCTGGAATATGTTTTGCCCTGAACTTAAACCTGATGTCATTGTTTATCATGTAACATTAAATTGTAATGTGTTTTTCCACTGCCCCCTTTTCCCCGTTTTATTGTTTCCTTCAGACTTCAGGCCCGCATAGCTCATAGGATACAAGAACTGGAAAATCTGCCTGGCTCTTTGCCACCAGATTTACGAACCAAAGCAACCGTGGAACTAAAAGCACTTCGGTTACTCAATTTCCAGCGTCAGGTAATACCTTTTCCCCAGTGAATCTGAGATGTAGGAAATAAATGTAATTGTTCCTAAAGTGTTATCTGTGTTGCCTTTAGTCTATTCGATATTGTTATAAAGATATAAAGAGAGAAACATAGTAAAATAGTGAATCTTTTAGACCAACAGCTTACAACTAAAAATAATGAAGATGAACTGCTTATTATTCTGGTTTTCTCTTCTGTATATGGGAAAGAGTTTTTCCTCCTGTACTATGGTTTACAAAGTCAAGAGTTATGGCATTTTGTTACCATGGATGAAAAACCTTGGGAACAAGTGGGGTAGCTCATGTTTGCCTTTATGACTCCAAGGAAAAACCAGAAGGTAGCAGAGTGGAGCTTCTTCGTAAGCACAGATGTTAAGTGCTAGCCACGACTGTGAAAAGAATTTTAACAAATATGATAGCCACTCTACTGAATTAGTTCATCATTTATAGAAATACATAAAACAGTGTCTTATAGCTTATTTATTCACCAATATCTGAGTTTGGAGTGTTTGATCACATCAGGCTCATACAGTGACTAATCTGTAAATTATCTTGTCATTACAGTAGTTATTAAAAGCCAGTATAATGACCTATTTTCTGATTTCTAAATTAGTAAGAGACTAGTGGAATGAGTTAGAGCTACTTTTCACTTTGGTGAGTTTTGCCTTGTGGACTCAGAGTGTTCAAGTTTGCTAGTCCACAGATTGCCTCACTAAGCCAAAGGGGAGAAGGAGCCTTTCATTGTTAGTCAGATGGGTTTGTTTTGTTAAAGCCTGGAACATGCAAAATGAATGATTAATGAGTAAAAGTAGTTTGGAAGTATTGACTTGGTCTGTTGGAGGATGCGAGTAAAATCACAGGCCACTCCCCTTGCTATTGTAGGAATTTGGGTGTATATTTGCCTTACTGGCTATAATATCACAGATGGACATTAGTGGTGAGTAGGTGCTACTTGGCCCTTGGTTTGTGAGAGTAGATTTCAGCTTAAATTTTAAAAAGAAGAGGGAAAATTCTCTGAGTTCTGTTTACTTCTTTCTTATTGGTGACCTCACAAGATGAATTAATAAAGTGCTGGATAAAATCTCACTAAATGAATATTAACCAAGTATATTTTCAGGAATAAGTTTATGTTCAAATTAGCATTGCTGTGCTGGATTCTTATTGGTTTCTGATTTTTGTTTGATATTATTTTAAAAATCTGTTATTTATGAAGCTTCCCAATTAAATTAACTGTAACTAATGATGATTTCAGATTCAGTGGAATGATTATTTAATGTGTATTCTCCAGTCCCTACCCCCTACCACCACATAGCATGCAATACAGATAAAAGTATTACATTTGTGATGATCTAAAATAAGTTCATGATATAATACAAAATGTAGCTCTCTTGGAAAGAATATTATTATTGGAGTGGGAAGAAGCCAAAACTCATATTTCCCATCCTTTGTATGAGACTATGAATTAACGTTGGTGGAGTACCTGCTGCTACCATACGTGAAAGTAATTCTTTTATTCTTTTTTTGGAGCATCATTAAAATTAATCTTTAAACACAAAGAGAATGTTAACATGACATTTAAAACAAAGTGAAAAATTTAAAAAGCTTATTAGCTAATTAGTATCATTAGAATAATTAGATAAAATGAAGTTATTTAAAAGGCAAGACAACATCTTTTCTTTCTTTTACTGTTACAGTACTATAATTGCTTTTGATTTGAATTATTTGGGGGAAAAAATCTTGTACCATCCTTGAAAATATTGCATACATTTGGCGTGATTTCAGTTCCTTCATTTAATACAAACCAAAGATGATTGAGAAGCTTGTAGAGATTCCCTGCCCCACTCTGTTCCATTAAGTGCAACCTAGAGAAGGCCAGGGTTCGGGAACCTAGCTTCTGTTTGGGAAGGCTCTCTAACTGCTCTCCTCTTGACAGCTGAGACAGGAGGTGGTGGCCTGCATGCGCAGGGACACAACCCTGGAGACGGCTCTCAACTCCAAAGCATACAAACGGAGCAAGCGCCAGACTCTGAGAGAAGCTCGCATGACTGAGAAGCTGGAGAAGCAGCAGAAGATTGAGCAGGAGAGGAAACGCCGTCAGAAACACCAGGTTCTTAGACCCTGGGCTTTGCTCACCCTCACTTAGACAGAGCTGTCCAATGAAGTCATTGAATGGGGTCAGAATGACTGAAAAATGGACCCTTGTAGGTGGTAGGGACATCTCAGAACAGAACGGTTCCTTGACATTTACATAATCCAGCCACATCATTTTATAGGCAAGGACGCTTAGGCCAGGACATATAAATGACCTGCTCAAGGTCATACAATTGCTCAGCAGCAGAATGAGGTTTATTACTGTCTTAGTCTGTTTGGGCTGCTATAAAAAAAAAATAGCATAAACTGGATGGTTGATGAGCAACAGAAATTTATTTTTCACCGTTCTGGAGACTGGAAGCCCAAGATCAGGGTACTAGCATGGCCGGGGTCTGGTGAGGGTCTTCTGCTGGGTTGCAAACTGCTAACTTCTTGTTTTCTTATGTAGTGGAAGCAGACCAAGAAAGTTCTCTGGGGTTCCTTTATAAGGGGACTAATCCCATTCATAAGGGCTCCACCCTCATGACCTTATCACCTCCCAAAGGCCCCACCTCCTAATACCATTACATTGGGAGTTAGTATTTCAATATATACATTTTGGGAGGACACAAACATTCAGTCCATAACAGGTGTCATGTTCATAATCCCATGGAAGGTTTTTGAATGGGTGGGCATAGGTGGGTTTCCTAGTGCAAAATTCTGGGAGCAGGAACTTGGAAAAGGAAAGTAGAGAGCAAAAAGTTATTTTCATAACAAATATAATAGTATCCTGGCCTCTTTGAAGGGACTAGTTGAATATTTCACAGAGGCAAATATTTAAAAACATTCCTTTCTGGGGGTTTGGAAATATTTTGATGTAGGATTTGATTTCCTGTCATAGTCCTATAAATTGTATTTGTTTTCCTGTGCTTAATTTAGTGCTTAGCTTAGTTTCCTTTTGAAAAAAATGTGGGATTTTAGTGTAAATAGAGATATATTTAAAAAGTGGATACAAATTCTGCATGGCAATTTTAACTTTGTATCAGCTTACTTTGGGTCATAATCTAGGGTAGTTAAATTAGAGCAGAAAAACATTACTTTTATGACATACTTTTTGCTGGAACTGCCCATGTTCCTCAGGTTTATTTTGGAGTGAATGAGTGGTTTGCTGCACATTTTATCATTGCCATTTTGTAGGTCTCTTTCAGTCTTTGATCTTTCCCTTCTCATGTGGCCACACCCTCAAGGCTGAGGAGGCTTCTCTTGCAAAAGCTTGCAACAAAAGGAACCTAAAGAGGCCATCTTTCCCACCAGGCCCATGGCCCACACGTCAACTGCAGAGACATACTAGGGCACCTATCCCCAAACAGATTCTAGTCTTCCCAAGCTGTTAAACACACACTAAGAGTTTTCTTGGACACATTGATAGCTCAGAGGACATTGGGCAATGGATTTTAAGTATCCTTTTCTTCCCGTTTTGGATCCTCTAGGAATACTTGAACAGTATTTTGCAACATGCAAAAGATTTTAAGGAATATCATCGGTCTGTGGCCGGAAAGATCCAGAAGCTCTCCAAAGCAGTGGCAACTTGGCATGCCAACACTGAAAGAGAGCAGAAGAAGGAGACAGAGCGGATTGAAAAGGAGAGAATGCGGCGACTGATGGTAAGGAACTCCCTGCAGGAGCCCGGGAAACCACTCAACCCACATCCGTCTGCAATGAGACCATTAAATATGGTGGTAGTAGAAGGAAAAAGTGAAAACTGCTTATCAAAAATTTTAATAAATTTATTTGAACCTTAGGGAGATGAAGTAAAAACTTTTTCTCTTTCCTGGACAGCATATGCCAAAAATCTAGGGGGATGACTGATGAGTATAGTATTTCTGTGTCCTGGGGTGGCATTGCAGTACAGATTACAGCTTCTCTCATAAAAGCAGGTACTATATTTTGCCTGAGTTTGATAACCAAATCTGGATGGATGGCAAATGCAGTTCTTTAAAAAATATGGCCTCTTTGAGATGAATGACCATGTTTTTTGGAATGAATAACACATTAAGTCGTGTCTTCAGATCTAAGAAGGTCTGTATTTTGAAGCCTCTGGTGCTTATCTTTCTTTTTTAATGGGAGAAATTATTCTGTAACAGTGTAATAAGTGATTTTTAAGTTGATTTTGAAATGTTGCCTTTTTTGTGATAGCCATGTTATGGTCAAAGGCTATTCATGGATCATTACATTTGCACTATTATTTTTTAATGGGTATATAAATATAAGCACGGAAGAGATAGGTTTATATCATTGGCCTGAGTATTTGTTTTTATTGACCATTTATTTTTGGAATTGGACCTCAGAGCACACTGTGGATTTTAGAAAAACGTGTGTTGATGTTATAATTATAGGAGACCTGCAGGTTCTATCTAGGACATAATGCCTGCGTAGATGAAGATAAGGTCATTAGTCTTAGCCCATAATTATGTTCCTGAAAAATTCTAAGTGACACTGTCTTCCTTGCTGGTATTGCAGTTTGCATTTTTTTCATTTTTTGAATTCCAGAGAGTAAACACCATGTTTTAAAAGCCTCTGTGTCCAGGTACTACCACATCTTACTACCCTATCCTGCCTCCCTCTCCATGCTGGGGAGAGAGGGGACTGTCCAAGAGGTTTCTGACTAGACCATTTTTATAGTAATTTGATCACTAAGCAGTCAAATTTGTCTGACTCAACTGAAGTGAAACTATATTAGAACTTCAGTAACAGATTGGTTTGACACTAATGATTAGGCATTTGCAAATCATTAATTTTTGCAATTAAATGATGGAATATACAGATAATAGAGAAACTGAAGTTTTTTATCACTCTTTCTTCAAGTGAGTTCAACCATAACCAAAAGCAATTAGAGTTATAATAGCATTTGAGGCTCTTGCTCATCCACAGGGCAGACGGCAGCTAGACTGAGCGATGAAGCTGCTGTCACTCAGGCAGATGCTAGAGTGACGCCCCTGGACAGAAGATCCCAAGTTTTTGTTTTTGTTTTTGCAATGGGGTTGCCGCTTAAAGATTTTGCAGCTTGTTCCTTTTATCGTGGCATTACATGATAAAAATAATTTGGAGTGTCCTTTTATTGGGATACACAAAGACATTTCTCTCAGAATGGCTCAGAGTACATCAGAATTTTATTCCGTTTAACCTCATCATGTTGCTTAATGGGAGGTGGAAGTGGAAATTACTGTATCTGTTTTATTGCTCAGCAGTACCAGACTTCAGGTGCTAAGTGACTTGTCTCCAGTCACCTGGGCCCATTACTCAGTGCAGATCTGTGGGGGAAAAAAAAAAATCCCCCAAATTTGATCTTTCCTATCAACCACAAAGTTTGTAAGGCCAAAAAGAAAGACTTTTTTAAATACAAGACATTATTTGTTAAAAGCCCATTTGATTCATTGCCTTTAGTAGTACTTACTGAAATATTTATGAATGAAAGGATATTATGTCTGGAATTTGCTTCAAGACAATTCAGTTTGGGTTTAGGGGAAGAGTAGCAATGAAACAGGAATCACCACAAGTTACTTTTTGTTGTTTGGAGTTGGTTATAGGAGAAATTATACTATTCTCTCTGCTTTTGATTATATTTGAAAATTTCTGAAATGTAGAGTTAAAGATAAACTTTAGATCATGAGTCATCAAATTCTAAAATCGTTTTGTACAGTTAAAGCAACACAGAAAACAAAGAGCTGGCTCAGAGTGCTTAATCACACCACACGAACAGCGTGGCTTTGTGCCGGACTTTGCTGTAAACTCCAGTGTCCTGGGATGTAGGCGTCACACTTCTGTGTGTTTGCCCTGCTTCAAACTCTGTGCAATGGCTTGAACAGCCCAACTCATCCAGTTTGCTACACTCCTACCAGTCAAAGTGCAGACAGTCAAGGGGAGGACAGAGTGAAGAGTGGAGTTGTCTGCATGCTTATTTTATGCTCTCATCGTACTCTTCTTTCCTTAATAGGCTGAAGATGAGGAAGGCTATAGAAAACTGATTGATCAAAAGAAAGACAGGCGTTTAGCTTACCTTTTGCAGCAGACTGATGAGTATGTAGCCAATCTGACCAACCTGGTTTGGGAGCACAAGCAAGCCCAAGCAGCCAAAGAGAAGAAGAAGAGAAGGAGGAGGAAGAAGGTGCGTATCCTAGTGGTGGCAACTGAGTCCAGGGTGTATGGGCAGGGATAAGTTTAAGGCGAGTATTGCTCTTTAAGTACTACTTCTTAAACTGGTGAAAGTTTAGATGATTGAATTGTGAAAATTGCGTAAATGGGTATGGCATGAAAGTGTTGATTAGGTATACTAGACAACTATTGGAGGTAAGGGCGTAATAATAGGATGTACTAAACTAAAACAGTGTTCATAAATCATTGTTTAATAGATTTTAAATTAAGTACATACAGTTAATTGGGAAAGGAAAAACAGATACAAATAAGTGTTTGCTTAAGTTTAATGCTAGTATGACAGGGGATTACTCAATTACGAAAGAAATTTAAGAAGAAAATGCAGTGTACAGGTTGGAAGAAGCCAGAGGAAGACATAGGCGATAGTTACTTGGACAGATGGCAGTGCCAAAGTTCTTCATTCAGTTCTGTCCCTGTGTCGCAGTGAGGTGAGTGTGCACATTGGGGTTTTAGGTAATCACATAAAAAAAGAGTCCCTATGTGAAATATTTCCTAATTATCATGAGAAATGAAGGGTAAGATTTAGAATATCTACAGATATTGTATCTCAATTCAAGAGTAACCTGCTGAGGACAGGACTGTGAATATGATCCTCTTTGAAGCCTAAATCGTCCAGTCATCTAGTTCTTGGTTGATACTGTGTTTTCATGATAAATTCTGTTTAGGCCAGGTACAAACATCAACAGGAAGTCACAATTGTAAAGGTTGAGGATTGGTAGCATTTCATCATTCATTCTGTACACTGAATAACTGAACAAATTGCTTTTCAAAAAATAATTAATTTCATGGCCCCTGAATCCTCATACCTGAGGAAAAATTATGTTTCATAATTAAGGAGGAGGAATAAGTGATCAAGAAGGTGCCTTCTTGCACTGATTTCTTTAGTATAAGATAGCTTACCTCATTGTGAAGATGAACGAGAGATGACTCAGGGCTTGTGTTTAGACATTTTGTTGGTGAGGAATACCTCATTTTCTTGTCAATGTAGCATTATAGACTGTGCAAAACTCCAGCTCCAATTCCTACCTTAAAAAGATGTTTTCAGAATTAGTGAGGAACATATAGGTAAGGGGGAGGGAAGGATGATGGGGAAAGAAATCATATAAATGTAGTTATTACCACTGAACTGTAGATTGAAGAATGATAAAGATGGTAAATTTTTTATGTCTATTTGACTTCCATAAAAAATGTTTAAAAATTAAAAAGAAATTACTGACATATTGATAGCAGAGAAAGATGGAATTCTGGAATATTCTGGAAGTGGATCCCATTAAATGGCAGTTTTTAGTTTTTCCTGATTCAGCCGTGTGTTCTGCAGAGGTTATCACTGTTAGTGTTTTCTAGTATTAAAATTTGTGTTTTACATTTCTTTATGATTAAAAGCTAATGACCCAGATTTGAGATTATGGCTTACAATTAATATATTTCTGCCATGGTGTTAGATAGCTGCATCATCATAGGCAGAGAAAGATACACAATTGAGTGTTGATGATTATGCCTATATTTGTGTGTCCATCTGTACAGAACAGGGACCTGTCACAATTATTTTTCAGGTGTTACTCTGCATGATCTGTAAGTTGGCACGCCCCTTTCAAACCCTTGCCTTCAATTTGGTAATAGCACTTATTCTTTGTGTCTTACGCTTTCACTCAACATATGCTAACTGAACACTTACTATGAGCTAGGTCATGTGCTAGAATGCTGGGAGAAGGGGGGTACAATGATGAGGAAAACATCCTGCCTTCTCTCACAATTTAATCAGAGAGAGAAAAAGAGAGGCTAGACAGATACTAAATAGAGAGAGAAAGAGAGGCTAGACAGATATTAATCCAACATGCACCCAAATATACAATTACAAGCTGGGATGAATGTTGTGGAGGGAAACTGTTTCCAGTTGGAAGTGGGGCCTGATTTCTTGGCAAATGAGTAATAGATGTCAAAGCAACTATTGTCTACCTTACAGATATCTTTGAGTATCTCCCATTGATTATCTCACATGATCAATGTGCAGAATTTTTACTTTATGGTCAGCCATCTGCCTTTCCTTGCATGCTCTTGGGTGCCTAGCATTTGAGCACTCCCTGCCCTCAGCAGGGCTAAGTTGGAGGGGCTCTGTTTCCTTCCAGGGTATCTTACTGGGAGAAGTGGGACAAAGAAAGGGGGGAAAGAAAAGAAAAGAAACTGAGGCCCTTAGCCCTTCCTGGTACCTGTCTCTTTTGCGGGGCTTTAAGACTTCATTCAGAGTGAATTATCCAGTTCCAGATGCACCTTTATTCAAGTGCAAAGGAAGGGGATACTTTGAAAAGCTGATTTGACGTTTTGGATTATCTGTAGTTCTTCTTCCCTCCATTAGAGTGAATGATTGGGAGTTGCTTATTCTAGCTTCTCTGTGGTGGAGGAAAACTTCTATGTCCATGAGCATAAAAATCTCTGCTATCCTTTTTAGCACTTTTCTATGGTATTAAATATTATGCTGTACCTATCAATATTTTTTAAATTAACAAATACTTCCATAAACCTTTGTTTTGAGAAAACGTACTTTACTCAGTGAGCTAATAGCTAATAGCACTAAGTTTGAAGGACAACTAAGCTACAGATAACTCTAAGAAATGTGCTATTAAACATGAATATGGTTGACTTTTTCACTTAATTTAATCTGAAAAGGATTACCTTTTATTTTCAGCATTAAACTAGTGTACAATTTTTTTTTTTTTAATTTCGTAGAAGAACAGAGGCCTCAGTCTTTCTTTGGGAGTTTATTGTGTTTACTTGTTGCTCGTGAATAATAGGGTAGGTTTCCTTTAACCCGTTATGACCTTGTTTAATTTTCTCATCATTACAGACATTTTTTGAAGTACACATTTATATATCATTTTGAAACTTCTCATTCTCAGCCTGGTCTTCCATTAAAGCCCTTGAAATGGAAGAAAAAGAAGTGAACTACATGTATCTCCTTAAGTGTCAGAGGAGGAATAATTTTTAAAGTATTGAAAACCTAGTTATATGAAACTAATTTCTTTGGTGTTCAAGATGAATGTGCTATAATGTGCGTTTTGCATGACCTTGAGGTTTCCTACAGGGTACAAAAGAGAATGGGGCTAGATAAAGGCACCAGGACATGTAAAACTAGGCGTGAACATGGCTAAATTAGTGAATTGAGTCGTGTTAGCAGGTAATCTTTTAAAATCAAAACTACATAAGAAAATATATATACTAATTTGCTGTTATTCTCTTGTAGGCTGTTTCATTAAAAGCTCTATTACCATAGTGCTTCCGTCCCATGATCTGTAAGAAGGCAACAGGAACATTATCTACCCCATAGATATGTAGTGAGGATTACATGGGAAAGTTTATCTAAAGCATGTAGAATATACCCTAACATATAGTAAGTGCTCAGTAAACATTATTTCATCAAGCAATTCTATGATACGAAAGTGGAATCATAATTATAATGTGGTTATGTTTTTCTGAAAATAAATCTTTTTTTAAACCTTTACTGCATATTCTTTGTGGTGTTGAATCAGTAATAATTGGTCACCACTTCTTGTCTAGTTGGAAATCAGTTGAATATTAGTGTGTAGGTTATCTTTGAGGACAATGGCAGATTCTTTAAATATTGAGGCATGCAGAAGAGAAATGAGGATTTATCACAGGTGATAACTTCTGCCTACCACCCTGTTCCCCCAACTCCTACAAAGAGAATTTTCTAATTACATGGCCTCTAATTTACAAGGGTTCCTGGTGATTATGAGGCATCTCTCACAGTACTTTAGGGTACATTTTTCCTTAAGCTGTGGTTAGGAGCCCATACCAGGAGCACCCCTGCCTGTTGCTTAAAAGTCTAGCCATCGGCCAGGTGCGGTGGCTCACGCCTGTAATCCCAGCAGTTTGGGAGGCTGGGGTGGGTGGATCATGAGGTCAGGAGATCGAGACCATCCTGGCTAACACGGTGAAACCCTGTCTCTATTCAAAAATATAAAAAAATTAGCTGGGCATGGTGGCGGGCACATGTAGTCCCATCTACTCAGGAGGCTGAGGTAGGAGAATGGTGTGAACCCGAGAGGCAGAGCTTTCAGTGAGCCGAGATGGCACCACTGCACTCTAGCCTGGGCGACAGAGCGAGACTCTTGTCTCAAAAAAAAAAAAGTCTAGCTATTTCAGGGGTTCAGTTTCCAGAGCTGTTGACATCAGCCAAAACTAAATATTTAATTCTCCCTTCCACATCTTTCAGTGGGATGTATACCAGCAGAACTATTCTTGTGTTATTTATTTGTGACGTTTTTTGGAAACATATGATACTAATGGGCACATACTCAGAATCTCTGAGGCAACACTAGGCCAGATATAGTCTACATTGGAGGGTTCGATTTTCTTTCTAAAAGTTCTTTTATCCTGTCTCTCTCTCTCTCTCTCTCTTTTTCCTTACCAACCACTTATTATAAGTAAATCTCAGGACTGTGATATTTTGCAGGTCGAACCTTCCTGGCATAATGTATTGGCCAATATAGTGGTAGGAAATGTGTTTTTATCCTGTTTAGATACCAGAATGTCAGAATAGCCTGCTGTTGGCACAATTTTTAGTAAAAAGAGCTTGAAAAGCAAAGCAGTAATATTATTGAGACATTTATTTTAAATTCAAGCTACTCCCTGATTCTTCTCAGTTTTTTTTTTTATCTCTTATAGTTTCCCCAAAGATTATATACTTTATTACAGCTTTCCTCTACAAGATTTTCATAGATGAAAGAAAGGTTCTAATGTAATTCTGGACATTCAAGTGTAGGAACTATTGTAAGGATAAGTGAACACAATGCCACAGTGATTAGATTTATTTGATTAGTTCAGTGTCAAAATGGGTGAGACTAGAAGTTTAGAGCAAAGTCCTGTTTAACTGGATTGACCAGTTACTTGAGTCAAAATGTTCGAATTAATTTTCTCTGAAGAAACAACCCAAGTAATTTGCAAATGCCTGTTAATTTGATATTCCTGGGCATTTTTAAAAATTACCCGATTACCTATCTTAAGGTCCGCTTAAATGACAGTAAAAATAACTCAAGTGGTTTTGGAAAGCTTAGGTTTCCAGCGAAACAGAATGAGTCCTTCAGATACCAGCACATTTGAATGTTGTTTCAGTATATTATAATAACACCCACTGGGGGATAAAGTACATTCATTTTATAATAGAGATTGGAAAATATTTGATTTAAAACTGTTTCTTTATGTAATGAGGCTGTTTATAGCCTATGTTATAGTAATCTAAATAAAATGGCCTACTGAAGTCTTCTATTGAGTTCAGCTTACACGGGATTTTCATGTTTAGAGATTTCTTTCCTTCCTCAGCCCTTTTGTGGATTACTTTTTATACCTTCTGCAAGGAAGATGGGTAGCCGTGCACATACCTTTGTTTGTGAACATTGCTAAATGGAAGATACGAATTGACATTGGCCTTGGAAATTGGGAACACACACTGTCTTTAGTTTGAGTAATTTTTAGTTATGAGTAATCTTTAGTTATGAATAATTCCTATCATGTCCCCTTACATGATTAGGTTAATTATACTCCTCCCTTCCTACATAAGCATAATTAGTTCTAAACTCTTTTTGCATGTAGGAAGAAGCCGGTACAAAGTTTCTTGTTCAGTGTTTTGTTTTGTTTTCAATCAATGGAAATAAGTGCCGGCATCAACCGTTAATATTGATTGCATGCATTTGCAATTACACGATGCAGATAACTACATATGAAAATTTCTCAGGTGGCAGAAGACACTGTAGCAGCTGCTGCATCCATACCAGGACATTTCCTCAGGTGCTTAGAGACTGTCCGAAGTCAGCTCAAACAGTAGACCGATCACAAGCTTTTGGGTGTTAATTTTGAACCAAAAAAAGGGACAGTTGTGTTTGTTTTGCTTTGTTTTTTCAAGTTTTGAGGCACAGCATGAGGTTGATGTGAGTACATGGGCTTATGAAAGCGCACTAACCAGGAATGTCATCAAACTGAAGGAATCCAAAGTATGATGGGAGAAATTGACATCTTTTGCCATAGAGTAGACTGCCACCTGGCCTCTATCTCTTAGAATAACATGGCAGAATTGGGTTCAAGGACAGGGCATGCTTGCGAGGGAAGTCACACAGAGCACCAATTCAATGGCTAATTGTGTACGTGCTCTTAACTATTTTATGACTTGCAAATGTATTGGCACCTATTTATGGTAATAATAATTTAATGAGCATATGCTAAGTGGAAAGCATTGCTCTTTGTGCTTTCATTCATTCCTTCAATCACCAAATATTTATTTAGTGCCTTTTAAATGCCCTTGTAGGTGTGGGAATGCATCAGTGAACGAAACAGACAAAAATCCCTGACCTCGTAGGCTTATGAAGCAGTTTTCAGGAAATGCTACAGCCAGTCTTAATTATAGACATAAAAGAATAGTCCTTGGACTATCGTTGACCCTTGTACAATGTGGAGATTGAGGCTGGCAGCATATATATTAATTGTGACACTGGATTGTACATGTTGAAACAGTGACCAGTCCTGCAGAAGCCCTAGGATATAGGTACTGTTTGTTACCATTCCTGTTTTATGCAAGAGGGAACTAAGACGCAAAGAGAAAATGATTTGCTGAAGATCATACAACTAAGGTCTCTTGCACTTAATTACGGAGAGCTAAGATTCAAACACAGTTTGTCTAATTCCAGAACTCAACTCTCTTAAATCTAATATTACTCCGTCTCTCAGATTCGATACCTAATAGAATTTTAAAAAATAGTTTGGGGGATTTTAAGTAATGGAAGGGCCTGACTATGAGACAGTTTTTAGATAACAATCTAGCTAGTCTATAGTATATTCATAGGAAAGTATCCTTTAGAATAGTTTTGATTATATTAATATATGATGCTTCAAGCTTTTTAATGTACTATTCATTGAAATGGTGATCCAATTCCACTTGCTAGATATTTGAAATTGGCTTATTCATTGTCTCATTTGATTTTCTTTGTTGGCCAAATTTGTAGCTTATTTCTGATTTGTATGGAAAGAATGGTGGGATTAATTGACTTTCCCCCATTAATTAAAATAGTCCCCTGAGTATAGATTCTGAGAATTCCAAAAATGGAACCTTCAGTGACTGGTAGCAGGGATGGTTTCTTTTCTGAATACAGGGGTTCTGTTATTGTTCTCTGTGTCACTAGCATAGATGTAGAGCCTGATGCTCTTCGAAGCTGATCATTTCTTTTGAGCTTGTAAGTATTTTCGCTCTGGGGTGACAAAAATAGAAATTTAATTTCTTGGAAAATCATAACCAAAGGGAGTATTTTATTTCCTACTGTTTGGTAGAAGCTGCATTTTTTTAATGCCTTGTGCTTTGGCATACATACATGTATTTTTGGTAAGAAAATTGCATTGTAAAAGAACTTCAGAAATTTCAAATGCTGATGGAACTGCCTTTCTTCACTATGAATAAAAGTGGATTTTAAACTTTAAGTGTTTTCTTAAAAGCTATTTTGTCAAAAGACAGTTGAGTTATTTTCTAGAAGGCAAAAACGTATTATATAATCGATATCTTAAGTAAACAAAGTTGAGTTCATATTGATTGTGTATCATCATTTTTTATTTTTAATTAACTGAAGAGCCCAAGGGAGGAAAGCTCATTTTCTCAAGCATCTTGGCAAAGGAAATGACTAAAGTTTTTTTTTTTCTCGTTATACTATGCAGAAATAGTACAGCTTTCCAGCAGTAACTTTAAAATAGGGATTCTATAGAGGTGATTTTAAAGATTTCACTTGTCAGAGAGGTTATCATAAGTGGAAGAAATTTTACATTATTTTACGTATATTACAGATGAGACTTGCTTGGACATGTACAAGATATGACATAATCTTTTTTTTTTTCCTTTTTTTTTTTTTTTTTTTTTTGAGACGGAGTCTCACTACGTCACCCAGACTGGAGTGCAGTGGGAGTGCAGTGGTGCAGTCGTGGCTCACTGCAAGCTCCGCCTCCTGGGTTCATGTCATTCTCCTGCCTCAGCCTCCTGAGTAGCTGGGACTACAGGCACCCGCTACCACGCCCAGCTAATTTTTTGTATTTTTAGTAGAGATGGGGTTTCACTGTGTTAACCAGGATGGTCTCGATCTCCTGACCTTGTAATCCGCCCACCTTGGCCTCCCAAAGTGCTGGGATTACAGGCATGAGCCACCGTACCTGGCTGATATGACATATTCTTAACTTTTCATTTAGGTTGTTTTTGAGGCACATAGAAGTTAATGGACTAAGATATTGGGATATGTAAGAAATGGTAGATAACAGAATTCTTCATGAGACAACAGTATCTGCATCAAATTTTCCCATATACACATGGTAGAAATACTATATATTATGAAAGAAATTTAGGTGGAATTAAAAACATCCAGGGAACTCATAAGGTTTTATATTATGTTTTTATGCCCATGGAGTGGTTCATAGCTTATTCTTTTTATTGAGAATCCTATTTTATTTTATTTTTATTATTTCAACTTTTATTTTAGATTCAGGGGATACATGTGCAAGTTTATTACCTGGGTATATTGCGTGATGCTGAGGTTTGTGTTACAGTTGATCCTGTCACCCAGGTAGAGATCATCGTACCCAATAATTAGTTTTTCAACTCTTGCCCCACTCCCTCCTTCCCCTCCTCTAGCAGTCCCCAGTGTCTATTGTTGCTATCAGAGCTTATTCTTGATGGACAGTTTTAGAATGTTGTTCTTCATTGCTGAAGAAAACTTGCTTAGGGGATAGGAAAGTTGAGCTAATTATGTCAGGATTTGTCTTCACACTCCCAAACATGAGAAGAACATTTCAGATTCTGACCACTGTCTTGATGCTGCCCTATCTTAAGTTCTTTGGGTCCCTGAAGACACAATCTACAAATCTCTAGCGTGCTGGTCTCAGATCATATCTGGCTTTAAGTGACTCTCTACAAGTTGCTCATAAAATTCATGTTTTGTCTCAGCAAAGAGAAATGAACATAAAAGGCATTAACACTTAAGCTCTGTTAGATAATAATGGGGTAACAATGAAATTCTATTACATACCAGAGAGTTACCAGGAAGTCCTGTACCTCATCGTCTTGGTTACATATAACATTTTTGTTGTTTTGCAGAAGGCTGAAGAGAATGCAGAGGGTGGGGAGTCTGCCCTGGGACCGGATGGAGAGGTAAGGGATTGTCATCCTTTCCACTGTGTTCTGCTGAACGGAGTCCGTGCCAGATACATACTATTTTTTCTTACTCTGCTATTTATTTTAAGTAAAAATAGTAATACATTAGCATAGTAGAACATTAGAATGGTACAAAAGGGATACAGTGAAAAATAATCTACTTGCATGTCAGACTGTCAATCAACTGATATTAAATATATTGCATACTGTTTCAGAATTTTTTGTGCACATATAATCATATATTTACAAATATATAGGGTGTGTAAGAATCTTAAATGATTCTCTAATTATCTTGCCCAGTAAATGATACAGAAGCATAACATAGGACCCAGTTTCTCTAGTTTATTATTAGTTTGAAATCATAAAAATATATAAACTAAAGAAGTCACGTATTTGGTTAACTTATTTTTGACATTTTTAATAGGCTTGCCATATAGCTTCTATATGTATATTCATCAGCCTAGTCCTAAAATTCATTTCCTAGTAGTTCTAGTATTCTCCTGAATTATGAGGATACTATTTATTTATTGGATTTTTTTTCTGAAGAATTTAAGCGATTCACAGTGAGGAGGCACACTCCTAGAGCAGGATGGGAAGGGAGTTTGTTTCAAATGATCTTCATTTTGTCTCATAAATTCTGATAAACCTACTTGGCAGATCGGAGTGGGTGGGAGGTTGCCACTTCCCATTCTGGTATCGCTCTGCACACAGTTGTATTGTGAACTCAAACAGCAGAGATGCAGAAAAAAAGATTGAACCACTATTCTATGCAGAAACCTCTTGAACAATAAATGTTACTTAACCACTATAATCAATCACAAGGAAAGAAAGGATCAGGATAAATGTCTGATATGTAAGAAACTCCGTGGGCTGTTATGGGAAAAGAATACTGTATATTAGAGCACTTAGAAACAACTCTAATTTGCAAAAGCCCGGCCTTACCTAAGTATGCCTCCCATTGGTCTACAATTAACAAGCACACAGGGAGAGATTTAACATGTTAGCTTAGTAGTGTTCTTACATCTTACTGTCTGTTGGGAAAATTAGCTACTGATCTTGGGCTTGTGACATACATCTTTTTTTCTTTTAGTCTTAACACATGTGTCCTGTTTGCTAAGGCTTGCAACGTGGACATCTTCCTCTGTTTTGAAATAATGTTCTGGCCGGGCGCGGTGGCTCAAGCCTATGTAATCCCAGCACTTTGGGAGGCCGAGACGGGTGGATCACAAGGTCAGGAGATCGAGACCATCCTGGCTAACCCGGTGAAACCCCGTCTCTACTAAAAAATACAAAAAACTGGCCGGGCGAGGTGGCGGGCGCCTGTAGTCCCAGCTACTCGGGAGGCTGAGGCAGGAGAATGGCGTGAACCCGGGAGGCGGAGCTTGCAGTGAGCTGAGATCCGGCCACTGCACTCCAGCCTGGGTGACAGAGCGAGACCCCGTCTCAAAAAAAAAAAAAAAAAAAAAAAAAGAAATAATGTTCTTATTATTATGCTCTTCTGTTCTCATTCAGTGCTTTTGCCAAGGTTCTAATTCTATCTACAGTGATTTCCAATTTTCTTAGAGGCATGACATTAGCACAAAAACAAGCTATATTATAATGGTTCATGATAACAGAATATGATTTTTCCAAGGGAAATGATAGCAAATTGTAGATTTTCTTCTTTATCTCTTGAGTATATAGATGACCTTTTACATTAATGAGGAAGAAGTGTCATGTTGGCATGCAAAGTAATGATGTTCAAAACCATTGCTTTAGCACACACAAAAGAGAAAAACGACAACCTAGAGTAAGCCTTTTCTCTTTTTAAGGGTATTTTTGTGGATACTTGCTAATATATTGTTTCTTATGCTGACAGTGCTTTGTTGAGGGTGTAAGGGGAAAGAACCTTTGGCTATGTGTTTTTTGTTTTGTTTTGTTTTTTGGTCATTTCCTATAAGATATGGAAGATAAACTATAGCATACTGTAGGTTATCCTATCATTTCTGCTTAATTCCAATTGAAAGGAATTTAGGAAAAATTTTGGAATTCTTGAATTGTCTAAAAATTCAATTTTATTACTTTTCAGGAGATAGATAACTTGAACCACTCACAAATCAAACATTTCCAAATAAACATTTTACTTAGGGATCTGCTTCTAGAAGTACAGGTCACCCTGTAATCAGGAGCAGTCATTCGCTACTGATTATATTCAAGTGTGATTCTTGTGTTCCTTGGATATAGTAGTCTAGTAATGAACTTTAGCTTAATCTTGGTCAATTTGCCAGATTTCAGAGGAGCAGAGCTTTTTTCTTTGTCACACTCAAAGATACCAATAGTTGGGTTAGATACCTGGGGGGTTAGTTTTGGAAAAAGGACACCGGTTCTGCAGAGACCAAACCAGCCACTCATGAGATGACATGGGTTATAATACCTTTTCTGTTTTTCATTCTCTGTGAAACCATGACTTTGCAGTAGTTGTTATCTGGAAAGTATTAGTTGAGGAATCGGGGGTTGTTAGTTACAAATGACCGAAATCAACTCTGCCTGATTTAAATACAAAGGGAATATATTGATAGGATACCGGGCAACTCATCAGATCTCCAGGGTTTCTGAAGAACCTGACTCAGGGCTATCCCCAATATTATGCTCTACAACTGGTCCAGTCAGGACAGGCTGTGGTTGGGAGCGGGCAGAAGCTTGATAGAGCCATTACCACTTTCCTGGCATTGTTGCTACTGTGGTCTGCCCTGCACCAGTGTACCTGTTGGTTTCCACACCCTGGCACTTCTAGCTCCTAACTCACAGCCTTGGTGATGTATCTGGTTGCTGGAGCTGAGGTTTGTGCCTGTATCTTAGCTGCCAGGGAGGCAGCATTTTCAGTTTTTTTAGTGGGAGGTAGCCTCTCGCCTCCCACCAAAACTCATTAGGTAGTGAAATTTCCAAACACAGAATAAGGTTTCAGATGCTGGGCAGCAAAAAATGCTGAGACACATCCAGTAAAGAACTGGGAGAAGGTCTTAACATCAAGCCATGACATGATTTTCTCTCCTTTGTAGCCCATAGATGAGAGCAGCCAGATGAGTGACCTCCCTGTCAAAGTGACTCACACAGAAACCGGCAAGGTTCTGTTTGGACCAGAAGCACCCAAAGCAAGTCAGCTGGACGCCTGGCTGGAAATGAATCCTGGGTAAGGCATGAAAGCAGCATTCACGGTGTTCTTTTAGCTTTTTAGATTTTGGTAATCTTGTACAATCTCGAAACTAAAACTACACAGCCTTTGCTGAGATGGTTGAAGTTGTTATTTGGATTTGTCTTTTCCACATAGAATGTGCTATTAAGTCATGTGTGTCTTTATTGTTTGAGAATTTAAAAAACTAAGCCCCCTCCTCTTCCTCACTCTTTTTCCTTAGTTATGAAGTTGCCCCTAGATCCGACAGTGAAGAGAGTGATTCTGATTACGAGGAGGAGGTATGTATGTGTCTCTGTTTGGGGTTTATTGGTTTGAAAGTTGTCGGAGGAAGAAACTTCTTCCTGCATGTAAACCCGGGCCTTGTGTCCTCCTATCAATTCTTCCTCCTGGATTGGCCTTTGGGTGACAGCTGGGGCTAAGGATTTACAAATGCTTTGATGGTGTATGCCTAGAGGTACAGTGATCTCTTGGGAGGCCCCGGCTAATGGGGAAACTTGGCACGTTCTAAATTCACTTGTAACCAAGAAACGAGAAGCTGGCATTAACTTGGAGATGGTGAAGTGGTCTTTTGGGGGAGAATTGGAGATGGATTACTTTGGGAAAGGCCATGCCATACCTCTAAGTGGTTCACACTGAGAATTAGCTGCCAAAAAGTTCTGAAGTCCTTCAGACCTTAGAGTCTATTTGCAATTCTGAGTCTGGAAACTTGGACAAAAAAGGGCAACATGGGCTTGGTTTAATGAGTTTATTGATTCTCTTGATTTCTCTCCAAATGTGATTCTTGTTTGAATTCCTTAAATATACTTGTTACCCAAAGAGAAGCGCTCAGTTCTCCTGGAAGGAATACTTAGTATAACTAGGACCTAAAATGGGAATCTTGGATACTTCTAATAGAAATTGAGAAATAATAAAATATTCGTTAAGTCAGCTACAAAATGTTTAATGTAATAATTAAAAATAGAAGTATTAAAAGAAGTTTTGATCTCCTTTATTAGGGCATTGTTAATATATATTAGTTAATATATAATAAGTCATTAGATCCGATATTTTTGAGAGTGCCGTAGTATAGGTGCCAAGGACCAGGTAAAGCATCCTTACCTGTAATAGCTGACCAGGATCTCAAGACTATGGCTGTTTTCCTTCTATTTGTAGACTTGTGTTTTCCAAATTAGTCTTCCACGAGCACTTAATGCTTTTGTAAAAAGGAAGAATAATAAAAGTTACATTATATTCATATATAATATATACGATGCATATATATTCATATATTATTCATATATAATGTATGATCATTAAAAAGCAAACACGATTGGGCATGGTGACTCATGCCTGTAATCCCAGCATTTTGGGAAGCTGAGGTGGGAGAATTGCTTGAGTCTGGGAGTTCGAGACCAGCTGGGGCAACATGGTGAAACCCTGTTTCTACAAAAAAAACAAAAATCAGCAGGGTGTGGTGATGCATGCCTGCAGTTCCAGCTACTCAGGAGGCTGAGGTAGGAGGATGGCTTGAGCCCTGGGCAGAGGCTGCAGTGAGCTGAGGTCACGCAACTGCACTCCAGCCTGGGTGACAGAGCAAGATCCTGTTTTTTTTTTTTTAAAAAAAGCAAATACTTTTTGGGGGATGCTATTTTTTCCCCCAGCTACTCTATCTCTAAGATATTTAAAGGTGGTTTGTTTACTTGGATGAATGGGCTTATAAATGACCTATTGAAAGAAACTTCTCTTCGAGTTAAGAGAGCCAGAGAGGGCAGAGATAAGATAAAGTAGGCCGCCTAGCCAGCAGGTGCCAACCTGAGAATGACGGGCACAGACAGCCCTTGTCCCTGGGCCCATCGCATGGGTCTGCTGCAGGTGAGCCTGAGTGACATGTGGAGAGTCATGTCCCCTCTCAGCATTTTATTTCCTGGCCTGGAAGATGAAGGAGTTGTGCCAATGCGTTAGCTTACTCCCTGCTTCTAAACTGCTATCGTAAGGTTTGATTTTTCTCCTTGATAGTATGTCAGTTCATACTTTGTCATTTAAGATTTATGGAAAAGCATGGTTCTCTTTAAACCCGCTTTTCAAGGAAATTCTACTGGATTGTCTGGAAAGATTTAGCCTTCTACACCAGGTTAGTAGTAGACAGAATGGACATTTATTTAGCGATGCTTTCAAATGGGTCAGCTGGATGTAGTACTCAGTTGAGAAGGGAGAGGTATTGAATCCTTTGCCAAGTTATTGAGAGTTTTTAATCTCAGTACTCTGTGATGTGTGATGTGAATCAGCCACAGAAAGCGGTGTGCTTGCAAGATCCAGGTCCTCTACAGTGGATGTGTATGGGGCCATCCAAGTCCCATGGGCGTTATCAGAGAGAGTGGATTTTTTTGCTTTGTTTTATGTTTTGTTTTGTTTGGAGACAGAGTTTCACTCTTGTTGCCCAGGCTGGAGTGCAGTGGCGTGATCTTGGCTCACTGCAACCTCTGCCTCCTGGGTTCAAGCGATTCTCCTGCCTCAGCCTCCCGAGTAGCTGGGATTTCAGGCATGAGCCGCTGCGCCCAGCCATCAGTGAGAGTGTTTGTATGAGAAGGACGATCCTAATACCTCTACAATATGGCTTTAGAGAGAATGCTACTGAGTGAGAGCAGACATGCTCTACAGGACTCTGATAACCAAATAATGATAAATATTTATGTTTCTGGCATGATGTTTACATACTCATTCTTGGGGGCAAGGGTTCTAGGGGATTCTCAGAGAGTTTCCTTCATTCTCTCATTCATGATTTCAACAGCAATGGAATGGGGGTATTGCCTCACTTAAGTAGATGTTAAATTTACTTCCTCCCTGAATTTTATGATCTTACTTCATTTGTGAAGTTGAATACTAGTTCATGTCTTTTCAGAAAATGTCAATCATAGAGATTTCCTTGTTAAAATGTAATTTCCTCCCAATCTTTGTTCCTTCTCCAGGATGAGGAAGAAGAGTCCAGTAGGCAGGAAACCGAAGAGAAAATACTCCTGGATCCAAATAGCGAAGAAGTTTCTGAGAAGGATGCTAAGCAGATCATTGAGTGTGTATTGAGTTTTTCCCTTGGAAATGCATTGCCTGAGGATGATGCTTCATGAATTTTCTTTTAGGAAATTTTGTTTAAGGGAGGCAACTAACTTCACGCCTACACTCTGCTTGAAACTGCTCTTAGAGGTCACCACTGAGTTCTGGGTTCCCAGGTCTCGGGGTTTCATGTTGATTCTCCCTCCTTCCCTCCCTTCCTCCCTTCCTTCTTTCCCTTTCTTCCTTACTTCCTTCCTCTTCTCTCTCCTTAATCCCCTCCTCCAGCTCAGGCTCACTCCTGAGCGTCACACCTGTCGTCTTCACTTCAATCTGAGACTGAACTAATGAGACTTACCTCCCTAACTGGCTGCTTCACTCCCTTTCCTGCCTCCCTTAATGACATCGGCACTCACCCTGAAACCCAAGTGAGAGACACCATTCCTGTCTTCCTCCTGCTGCCATTGCCAAGTTGACCACCCACTCCCGCCCAGTCCCTGAACCCTCTTCAACCTTCCGAGTGTCCTGGCTCTGTGTCTCATTCATTCCTGTGGGCCCTCTACATCAAGGGTTTGCACATTTCTTTGCTTGTATAGCTCGACTATTAAAAGAAAACTGTTGTGAAACAATATACAAAAGAGAAAATTTTAAAAGATGAGGTATTTTAAGTACCAGAAATAGACATCCTCATACTCCTCCCTTTTATTTGCTGGCTGTGTGCCCCACTTCAGGGACCCTTCCTCTTACCAGTCTGCCCTGATCCTTCACTGAAGGCATTAAGAATCCCCCTCAGTGATTCCTCATTGCCTATCGAATAACAGACTAGCTCATGAACAAGGCACAGAAGATAGAAGCCTGCCTTTCCTCCTTCCTACCCCTTTAATGTTGGGTTGCCCTCTCCCCCTGCCCTCCCAGCTTTAGCCAGTGTTCTGTGAACAGGATTTATCTTTGTATTTAACAGTCTAGGACGGCTTCATCAGCAAAATGTTCAACTGCAGGTGTAGGTTTCTGGCTCCTATCTGTCTTTTGGGTCAAGGGGACCTGCATTTGAAGCCTGGTTTCACTACCTTTTATGGGATTCAAACAAATGAAGTAACCCATGTAAGCCTCAGGTTCTCCACCTGCATAAAATGGGGATGATCGTCATCATGCCTTTTATGCTTGCTTTTTGTGAGGATTACAGATAGTGTATATTAACTGCATGGCAAGTAGTGGTTGATAAATAAAACACACTTATTGCAGCTATTTTAGGTTCTCAAACCATTTTTTGAGTGAAGTAAAACAACACATGCACACACATGTCTGTGTGTGATTCTCCACTTTTTCCTTTCCCAGGACAGCTAAGCAAGACGTGGATGATGAATACAGCATGCAGTACAGTGCCAGGGGCTCCCAGTCCTACTACACCGTGGCTCATGCCATCTCGGAGAGGGTGGAGAAACAGTCCGCCCTCCTCATTAACGGAACCCTAAAGCATTACCAGGTAATTGGCGTGGTTTGTGTTTCCTTGGCAAGTCATAACCATTTGCCTAATTTTGATTGAAGTATGTCATGCACATGTTAACTAAGGGCTTTTGATGACGAGACATTTTAGGCCACATCACTTATAATACTGAGATTCCTTTCATGGTGTCTATAATTCTTCTTTTAGAGTACTCCATGTTACTATCTTTACTAGGGCATGCCATACCCATTTTCTCTTTTATGCTTTTGGGATGTATTTTAAGTGATCTCTGCAAAATGGGAAACCCAGCCTCCATTCTATTAAACTGGAGAACATCCATGCCTCATCTTGAAGCAGATGAAGTATTTCTTTAAAATCTGTAGGTGTGGCTGTGGTTTTATGCCATGGATTCAACCCACCTAGGAGTAGCTGTCTACTACATTTATGCTTTTTCTTAAGACACAATAGGCCAGGCGAAGTGGCTCACTCCTGTAATCCCCATCACCTTGGGAGGCTGAGGTGGGTGGATCACTTGAGGTCAGGAGTTCGAGACTAGCCTGGCCAACATGGTGAAACCCTGTCTCTACTAAAAATACAAAAATTAGCCGGGTGTGATGGCACACGTCTGTAATCCCGGCTACTCCGGAGGCTGAGGCAGGAGAATCGCTTGAGCCTGGGAGGCGGAGGTTGCAGTGAGCCAAGATCATGCCACCGCACTCCAGCCTGGGTGACAAAGTGAAACTCATCTAAAAAAAGAAAAAAAAAAAAAAAAAGATGCAATAAAATTGTGAGCATCTGTGCTTTGGTTAAAAATTAGGCCAATGTTTTATTTGACCTGTAATTGAGGCTAATTCCTGTGTTCTACCTTCTACCACTTTGTGATGTTTCTCAAAGTGTATTCCATGAGACATTTGTTCTATGAATTGCTCCTTAAAAATTAAAAAAAAGATACCAGGTGTGGTAGCTCACATCTGTAATCCCAGCACTTTGGGAGGCTGAAGCAGGCGGAGTATGAGGTCAGGAGATGGAGACCACCTTGGCTAACACGGTGAAACCCCGTCTCTCCTAAAAACAAAAAAAAATTAGCCGGGCGTGGTGGTGGGCGCCTGTAGTCCCAGCTACTCAGCCTCAGCCTCAGGAATCTGAGGCAGGAGAATGGCATGAGCCTGGGAGCGCAGCTTGCAGTGAGCCAAGATAGCACCACTGCACTCCAGCCTGGGTGACAGTGAGACTCTGTCTCAAAAAAAAAAAAATAAAAAAAATAAAAAAAGAAGTTTGTGGCCAAATATTGTAACTAAGATTAACATATAAATTACTATTTCTAAATTGAATACTTGTGAATGAGTCGATAGTCACATTATTGATAATAGGCATAACCCTGGACTGTCCCTTGACAACAACCAGATATGGTCACTCTGGCAGTGACACCTCCTGTTAATTCACGTGCCCATCAGCACACTTAGGACTCTGTGGAAATCAACATGTAACCATAATGCACATCAGCATCCTGCAGTAAAATCACTTATTTAACATTGTTTAACTTTGTATTTCCCAAACTTCTTTGACTACCAAGCCCTATTTTTATATCAGCAATTAACATCCTGTAAGACTAGCATCTTCTAGAATATACTTTAGGAAGTGTACTTGTTGGCGTCAGGTCCTCTCCACTCTTAACACTTGGCACTGTGTCCGCTGCCCTTGCATAGGAGTGCAGAATACAATGACTGTGAGTACAGTACTGCCTTGATTTGTGCTAAAGCACTAGCAGTTTTTACCTACCATTGCTTTTACATCATCAGTGCAGATGTCAACACAGTAAAAATGACAAGTGATGCCTTAGTATTGTCATGCAAATCATTTTGACCTTGTAGATCTCCTGCCAAGGTCTTGGGGGCCCCCTGAGAATCCCTGGAGCACATTCTGAGGACCACTGCTCTGGCCGTAGTAAGGTCATGTGTTCTCCAAAGACCATGTCATAGTCATGCGATCCAAAGCAGGTTTCATCTTATTTGGCCTACCTGACATAGATGTTAACTCACAGCATGCTCTAATAAAACTTTTGTGTATCTGTATATGGGAGATCCATCTTTTGAATTATTTGTAAATAACTTTTAATGCCACATGGATTTTCTTCTGTCATCCAACACCCTTCTAAGCACTCTTCATCACTCTCTTTTCAAAGCCAGCTTCTACTTCCATATGTGAGTTTTATGCCTCTGTGTTGCTGAGCTGCTATACATTCCCTGAACATGCCTTGCAGTGTCTCTCTGGGTTTATACCTCATAAAGTGCCTTCTTCCTGGAATCTTGACTAGCCATATCTGCCTGATGAGATCTCACAAACCAGTTCAAGTTGTGGCTCAAAGCCTTCCCTGATCATTGTCTCCATGAGTAAGCTTTCTACCTTCTTGCTTCTTGACAGGTTTTTGTGTCATTAATACTTATTTAACCTTGACATGGCTGAGGTTTTCCTGCTACTCCTAGAGAGCCACATAAGCTTGGTTCAACATGTGATCCTCCCCCTGGCCAATTCTGCTGGTTTCCAGCCTGAGAAAACCTAAATTACTTCCCACAATTTTTGTGAATTTCTGGTCTCCTCTGTTGCTAGTTTCTGCTTCTGTTTTGTATTGAATTAGTGTAAATGCAAAATTCAGCCCTTTATCAATTTTCACTTAAAAAAAAAAATTCATCCTACAGAGTATCCAAAATGTTTCTGGTATTTAGTTGACTTTTCTAAAGGTCTAGTGGTTTCAGGGACACATTGCAGGCAGACAGCTTCTCCTATCTACCACTGTTTATTTTACAATAATTTCCACTGTTTCCCTCTATCTTTTGCCCATTCTCTTGGAGGTTCTTCCTGTTTCTCTACTTACCTCTTGGTGTTGCTGTATTTCTGCAGAAACCTCTAGGATGACTTTGGAATCTTGCATGGTACAAAGTATCTCAAGTGCCTTATGGAAGTATTGCTTCAAACCAATGTAGTGTCTCCCTAAGAAAAATTCTTGTCAATACAGTTTTGTATGTATACATACACATTGGCACTGTCAACCACTTTTTGGTATATGTGTATATGTGCCTCATTCATTGTTTTCTCTTTGATTTGAGCTTCCGAAGGGAGGCATGCATCTTACAGACCTTCGTATCTATCTGCTACAGCTCCTTGCATGGCCCCTTGCACAGAATAGTCGTTTAATAAATATTTTAAATAAACTAATTACTTGCTTTGTTCTTACATAAAAAATTAACACTTCCCTAAGCATAACATCATTAGCAAGCTGAATTGACTTTAGCAAATATATATATAATTGATCCTATCATTTAAATCCAGCATCTGTGGTATGATGGTGGAAGGGAATTGTTGATTGGGGGATGGAGGTTTAACAACTTTTTATTTTCACCCAACCTTACTTGTGTACTTAACGTGGGGAATCTCTGGTGCAGTGTTTTTTTACTTCAGAAATACGTCGAGCGTGTTTCCAGTCACCAGCTTCATGTGCAGCCTTTGGGGAGTACTCACATTGCAAAGTTTGCATGTGCTGCCTGGGAGCTTTCTCCCTGCCAGGAAGAGAAATGTCCTCCTGTGGTCCCAGCAGAGTGTTCCTGGCTTCCTGGTCACTCCGCCTTCTCACTGAGGGGACCTCACCCTGGGGGTAGCCTTTTTATTACCAAAAAGGCTGTTTCTAATAATCTCTGATCTGTGTGCCAAATCTACCTTCACATTGGCTTTTTATTCTTGGACTGGTTGGATTAGATTTTGGTTTGGGCTTTTTTCATTTATAGTAATTCTAGAATGTCATATACTGTGAAATACTAAGTATGGATGAGCGGCAAAGCTGCTTTAAAACTCACCAGTATGCTACAGCCCATCATTTCTAAATCTGATTAACACTCAGCACCTGCCAAGCAGCGGGAATGATTACAGGCTCATATTTTACATTCTTTTTGCATTGGTGCTTCCCCCATTTTCCTACTGTGGGAGACCCAACATATAGCACTGAGGAGTTAAGAAGTCACAGCCTCGCTTGAGTTGTATTAGTATTAATTACCTGTGCAGATCTTGGATAATTGAAGCAATTACTCTTCATTTCAGCTCCAGGGCCTGGAATGGATGGTTTCCCTGTATAATAACAATTTGAACGGAATCTTAGCTGATGAAATGGGGCTAGGAAAGACCATACAGACCATTGCACTCATCACTTATCTGATGGAGCACAAAAGACTCAATGGCCCCTATCTCATCATTGTTCCCCTTTCGTAAGTAAAGTCATTTATTCCACAGTCATCGTTCTATATGTTGATTAGTAGCTTATCCTTGTCTTTTACTTAAGACAGAATTGTAGCATGTAGTCACCTAAATCCAGATTACCAAGAGCATGTAATCTGGATTTAGGTTTTAGTTTCTCACCCCTCCCCATCCTAGCCTGTTTGATTGGCCTTTTAAGCAGGGGACCAAGTGATTTTATCAGCCATTAGCATTACAGGTCTATACAGCCTGAACACTGCATAGGGAGTCTTGCTCATCATTATTCCTTAAGTGGCTCACAAAAGGGAAAGTTTGTGTGTGTGTGTGGGGGTGTGTGAGGTTTCTTTGATTTTTTCCTTATTCCATTTCCAAAAGATTATATATTCTTAAATCTTCCTTTTAAAGCGGAATATAAATCAAAAGCACAACTATGAATTTTGCATTAAAATAACCTTAGTATGTGCACTGAGGTTATGTTTCAATGAGTTTGCTGCTTAGTAAGGACAGGCCTTTGCTGTTCACCATTATGTTCCCAGTGCCTCACCCACTGGGTATTTCTTAGAAGGTCCTAAGTGGACACTACTGAGTGAGGGCATAATGATTCACACGCACCCTCCCTGGGAGTTCAGTGTGTCTGCCTGTGGGTGTTAGGTTGCAGCTTTATTCACCGAGCTCTTGTTATAGATCTCAATGCTGATAGGAACTTGGACCTTCAGTAAGAAGAAGGATTCTATTAATATTATTGTGTTTTCTTTGAATTTTTTCTAATGAAGACTATTTGCAGTCCTTTTTGTATGAATTATCTGTATCTATAATATTTAGGCATCTTTTGCATTTAATCTATATTTTGCACGTTCTGAATCATATATACAGTGACACTTTCAGGACTTTAAAAAAAAAGTCATTCAATATTTCTTCCCCGTTCCCTCTTGACAGATTTATTTTATGTTTTCATGTGGTTTTGTAATTTCTTTTTCCTGACTCAACTTTTTTCTGAACTTATATGACTGTTTATGAAGACTCCTAAAATTATTCTGGCAATTGCTCTTTTTAAATATCATATTACAGTTTAGTTTTTTGCTCTCTATATATTCTCTGGTTTTTTTCTTACAAGATTTTTTTTATGAACCACAAACTTGTCATGTTTTGTGACAGTTTATTTTGAACTTATCTCTTATTTCCACACCTTTAAAATATGTTGTTGAGATATGTTATATTCTGTAGCCCCTTTCAAGGTGAGGCCTGAAAATGAATAAGAACATCTTTTTAACCATTGATTTTTATACAAATGTCTTTTTTCTGTGTATTTTTTTTTGTTGTTCCATAGGACTCTATCTAACTGGACATATGAATTTGACAAATGGGCTCCTTCTGTGGTGAAAATTTCTTACAAGGTTTGGAATGCTGTATTTATATATAAATGTGGAAAAGCAAAAAATAGACCGTATTTTCTTCATTCCATATGCACATCTGTGAACTGTATTTGGTTGTAAAGTTTTGTCATGTACATCATGTACTAAACCGTGAGAGTTAATCATCCCAAGAAGATTACTGTAATAAACCATAATTACTTTCAGATAGTGAAATCCAGAAGAAAATTGTTAATTATCATATTGCAAGGTTTCTGATGAGAGTAATACAAATGACAAATATCACACATTCTGCGTGCTGCTGACTGGCTCGCTGTGGGCTGCTACTGTGCCGACTGTTCCTGCAAAGTCAGGCAGTTACCCGGGTGCCCGGGCTGCCTGCTGTACTTTCTCAAAAGAAATGGAGCCTTTCAGCAGAGCAGTGGGTTCTCTACTACCACAAAGTCACTGTCATTTCTCTTTGCCCTCCCACTGTCTTTGGTGGGAAAACCTTTCTAAAAAAGATCTGAAAAGGGTCAAGACGTGTAATTTAGCCAAAACTTCCTCGTGTATAATAGATCAGTCTATGAGAATGTGTGTCTGTGCATTCTTCAGTCACATGTCTGGGCATCATTAAGCTATGAATAGTGAGAAATAACACACATATATGTCCATAGGATCATGCATATACTGTTTTCTTTCCATTCAGGGTACTCCTGCCATGCGTCGCTCCCTTGTCCCCCAGCTACGGAGTGGCAAATTCAATGTCCTCTTGACTACTTATGAGTATATTATAAAAGACAAGCACATTCTTGCAAAGGTATGTTTCTAAAAAATTATTTTCTCTCTAATTATGGACCATCGCACTGGAATGTGAAGTATTGCCCAAATCAGTAGTATAATTAGATCCTTAGATGGCTTGTCCCTTTCTTTATTTTTTAAAAATTTTGTCAGAGTTTGATGTATTTAGGTCATGGATTTGATTTCATGCATGCTATTTTTGTGTGTGTGTGTGTGTGTGTGTGTGTGTGTGTGTGTGTTTATGGTTGATCCTGGAATGGCTCTTGACTGTCCTCTCAGAGTTGATGAGTTTACATCTCTTAGAAAAATTCACCTGGTTGCTTCTGCAACTCTTTTCTCTCCAACAGCTTTGAACATTCTCGGGAGAGAAATAATTGTTTTTGTTGCCCTGAGATATTGTCAGTGTAACTTCATTCCTCTTGTGCCTTTGTTTCTCCAAAGATGAGCCAGACACCTCTGCATATGGTCTCCGCCATATGAACGTTTATCCAAGCATTGGCTTTTGTGGTAGTCTTGTTTCAGGTTTTTCCTGGTGAAATAATAGACTATCATTGTTGGATTACTCAAGGCTGTTTCTTTGACTATTTATTTGAAACTGAGAAAGAGGTGTTTCTGTGACTTACGTGTCTCCTAATTTGTGTGTCCTAAGTTGTTCCTCGGCCACAAAGTAGAAGTTTTTACCCCCATTTATATCATCTTGTCTTCTAGTACATTCATGTAGAAAGATGGAAGTACTCTCTCTCATGGAACAAATAATGAAAACTCATTTTTTTTCTCTTTAGTAATTTTTTTTTTACCCCATGATGTTTTGAAAGCACTATAATCTGAAGCTAAGTTATGTCCAAAATTGAATAGAACCTCTATTTCTGGGGTCTATTCTATCTCTGCATTAAACTCTTGCTCTGGGAACTGAGAGTTCCCTTCATGGCATCATAGGAAATAACAAAAAGGAAATGTGTTCCCAGGGGAGGTTTAATAATTGAGATGGCACTGGCAACAATGTTGTGTTCCACCTCCTCACACTCAGAGATGAATTTGGCAGTGTCAAAAATGATGTGTTTTCAATATTACTATGGGAATGTATTTGTACATTTGAGATCCTTTTAAAAAAATTCATATTGTGTCATCTGCATATGTATTTCAAGATTCATTGGAGATGCCTGGTAATGAGATGCATTGCTTTTATTTGTTACTGGAGAAATGGAGCTATAGAAAGGGGTAGTAATTTTGTCCAAGTGGAAGACCTAATTAGTAGTAGACCCAATAGCAAAATCAAAGGCCTCTGATTCTTTATTACTTCATAAGCTAAATTAGGCAAGAAAGTAGATTTAGGATATTTATTTAAATATATTTTTGTCTGCTTACCTCTTTTCATGCTATTGGTAAGTTTGAGGCAGTTGATTGTACAGTTTTAATTATCCTTTAAGCACTTTCCTTAGAGGTGGTGGAGGAAGGAAGAAAAATTGAGGTAGGTTTTTTGTTTGTTTGTTTGTTTACCTATACATCCCAGCCTGACTGATAATTTTATTCCTTTTCCCCCGGCATGTCTGATGCTTCTAATGAGGAAGGCAAGGACTGTATAGAATACTTCCCTCATCTCCCTTCTGTCTCTAGGAGCTTTGCAGCAGGATCTGGGGACATCTGAGCACCAGATGTTTTTCTTGGCCATAGCCACTGTTTTGTAGAGAATGGATAGGCTTAGTGGAACATTCCTCATTGTTCTCACTTTAAGAAACTGAACAGTGCTCTTAAGAGGACCGAAGGGCAAGGCATGAGAGAGGAAAGGGACTGTGTAGACAGGATAGGGGACTGGGCCATTTAAGCATTCTGGACGTTTTACGCAATAGTCATGTTGGGGAAGTATGCTGTATTTAATTCTGCAGTTTTGGCATAAATAGAGGAATGATATTTTTGCACTGCTCTTTCTGCCAGTGAGTATATACTTTTATTTTAGATAAAACAGGGGTCCTAGATCTGGCAGGTAAGGAATGTGCGTGTATTGAGGGAGCTTGGTTGTCAGACCTAATTTTTGAAGAGCTGTATGTACAAATTTAATGTGAAATGGTCCAACTTTTAAATGTTAGCAACCAGTCCAAACAAAACAAAACACACTTCCCAGCCAAGCCCTAAAGGTAGTAACCAGCCAGGCTAATAGAAAAGAAGGTATGGAGCCAGGAATATCTCAGCTGTAGAACCTGCTAGGGCCATCTTGGAAAAATCAGTCATTAACCTCTGCTTCAGGTGGGTACCTATATTCTGCACCTGTCATGAGCCGAAATAGCGTGACAATGAAATCTGGGATAGCTGTCATGATACAGTATTACTAGAAGGGGCACTGGATGGGGAGATACAGGATCCACATGTAGGAACAACCATGTCATTCTGGACCCAACTTTCTTTCTTTGTAAAAAGTTGATTTGGAATTACGAGGTCTGTAAGGAACATTGTTGCTTTAACATTCTATTATTACAGGATGTCTTATGCGGCCTATCAGGCATGAGACATTGTTGAGATTCTCTTGTCTCAAAGGTAATCACAGCATATCATATATCAAGGATGGGTTCTTTGGTTTCCCGCACCACTACTTGCTTGTTGGAAATAGTTGTATTTTCCCTTGCTTACTACATGTCCATCCTTCCTCTTATGTTATAGATTCGGTGGAAATACATGATAGTGGATGAAGGCCACCGAATGAAGAATCACCACTGCAAGCTGACTCAGGTCTTGAACACTCACTATGTGGCCCCCAGAAGGATCCTCTTGACTGGGACCCCGCTGCAGAATAAGCTCCCTGAACTCTGGGCCCTCCTCAACTTCCTCCTCCCCACAATTTTTAAGAGCTGCAGCACATTTGAACAATGGTTCAATGCTCCATTTGCCATGACTGGTGAAAGGGTACTGGTCTGACTTTTGTTTTTTCTACTGCATGACAATGACATGAAATGAAAGGCCCTAAAGCTGGGAACATTACTGCCACAGAACACCCGCAGGGTGGTTTACAATGTTGTTTATTTTATGAAACCCATTGGTGGGTGGACATGGTCTCGTGGTGGGGTTATTTTCCCCTCCTAGGAAAATGGATCTAGTGGTATACGGGGCATCTAATCCCTTTGTCTTTTGCCAGCATGTTTACCAGGCTACCAGAAAAGGGTCCCTACTGGTGGAACCAGTGGGCCACAGGGACGATGAACATGGAGATGTTTTGCTGAATTAATTTAACCAGATCAAATTAACAACTAAATACAAGCTTTAAACAAATCTTTCCTTGTTATAAACTTGGAGTTCCCTTTGAAATATTTCCACATGAAGAGTTTGTGTGTAAAACAGAACTAGTTTTCACTAATTTTCTGCACACTTTTTTTTTTTCTTTTTAGATTTTAATGTGAGTTTCAGTTTTGTGTGTACGTAAATTGTCTTCCTGGAGTAGCCATTTATTTTCCAGTTTCTTACTGTTCCTTCCACTGTCTTCTCTTAAGACCTCATTTATGAAAGGAAGACAATGGGCCGTTGCAAGAAAAGAAATGGGCACATGTCATTTTCATAGTGGTTCCTCATTCATAGGAATGAAAAGCCACTAAAAATGCTTTAGTAAAATTTCAGTTTGAATTATTTGGTCCTTTGATTTTGAGGCACATGGGCCCCTCCTCAGTGGTTAACTCACTGGCTTGCCCATTTGTAGAAAGTAGTGTCAATCAACTCTGCCCCCTAGAGGTTAATAGGAGAAGGTGAAAGAGAAAGCCGGGAAATTTGTAAGTTTGGCTAAATTTGAACTAGATAGGGCTGAGAAAAGGAAAGGAGTGAAGTTAGAGGGACTTAGAGGTCCACCAGCATAAACTAGATCGACTCTTGTTCCTCTTCTTTATATGTGCAAGCCCCTGTTCCTTTAGTATGTTTCTGTGTCTGAGACAACCAAGACGAAGGGCCTAACTTAAGGCTGCCACTTTAAATAGGGAACATATTAACTATTGCCCCTCTTCTCCCGTTCTATCTCAATCTTCAGTCCGTCTTCATTGACAGTCATATTCCATACAATTTGGGGCTGTTGACACTACTGATAAAAACTGGTGGCTTCTGGACTCTTTTCCATAGAACTCAGCATTAAGACAAAGATCTATTTAGAGGTCATTTTGTTACCGCTTGGTAGGCAGGTGGGAAGATAATTCAGAGGTAGATATGATAGGCTTAAACCTGGCTTTAATGCATGTAAAATGTTAACCATGTATTGAACCATATAAGTGTAACATAAAGCTTTATTGTATGAAACATCCTTTTCTTTAAAACATCAAATTCATATAAGCCTCTCTTACAGGTGGATTTAAATGAAGAAGAAACTATATTGATCATCAGACGTCTACATAAGGTGTTAAGACCATTTTTACTAAGGAGACTGAAGAAAGAAGTTGAATCCCAGCTTCCAGAAAAAGTATGTCGCACAGTCAAAAGTTGTGGGGTTTTTTTTCCTCCAGCAAATATATTTGAAGTACCTGCCTCTGAGATTGTGTTTCTGAAACAGCAGACTCATATTGTAGTTATAAGTATCTTGAAAATATCTTAAAGTGCTTTTTTGTTTGATAGGGCTAGAGAGAGAAGGGAAATTATAGCATTTGCAGCCTGTTTTCCAAAAGCGTTCGAGCGGATTTTATAAAATTATCAAATTCATTGAGTCTCATTTACATTTTAATTTTAGAATTTTTTTTTTTAAGTGGCCTCATTGAGTTCACTGTTGCAGGCACTGTAGAATTGTTCTGCTTATAAGTGAATGGAATATTTGACTTTGGGGACTTGTGTCATCATTGAAGGGGATGGGGAACATTAGCAGGTTTTCTAGAAATGTATTTAGTATTTGATGTTTGTGATGTCACCATTCTGACAGTAAGTGAAAAAACAAGAGTTTCTGCAAATTACAGACACACCATCTAATTATTTGGGGACATTATTTTTGTTCCGTGCCATAAAAATTAAGTTCCTGTGACCACGTTAAGCCAGTATTTTTCAGACTAACTTTTGGAAACTTAGTTTGTGGTGCTTTAGAACAGCTTCTGAGCCCTTCGCTCTATGTTTTGGGGTTGGATTTGAGTATTAGTGTACTATGTTTCTGATCGTATTTTGGAACCATGCATATTTGAATTCTAAGTTTCATTCTCTTAAAGATAGTTTAGCATTGTATACTATTTGTTGCATGAGGTATTTTGATTGGAGTTTTTTCTTTAGAAGAGCCAATTCTGAGATGTTTTATTTTTTGCATGATTGTGGTTTTTCTGGGTAACGACTCTATTTTTGGACAGATCGGTTCCTCCTGTTCATTTTTAAGTGGGAGTTGTCAAGATGGTGTACAAAGTTGATCACTTTGTTAAGAGAGAATTTTACTCCCTAATCCTTTATGCATTGATAGTCTGAAAAAACATTAAAAATGATTTTTATACCATGCATGTCTCAGTGAAAGTCTAAGTATTTAAGTATTTTATTCTGCTGGTGAATGCATCTTGGGTGTAGAATGCTGTTGATACTCCCTTGGACTTCCTGTGGTCTTGGCCTCTGGGTAGCACCCTTTCTGTTCAAGATGGAGTTTAGTTACTGAGTACATAAATTGGTAAATGGGTATAGTGGCCATGTGGGTGCCTTGAATTACTTCCTAGCATACAATTACAGTGATTCTGCAAGTGATAGAGATGGAATGTTAATTATTTTAATTTATCACATAATTTCTTTTTTTTTTTCTTTAGAAGAGGTATAAAATAAAAGGCAATTAACTGAAGCCTTTCATTTATTCATTCCATAAAACTTCTTAATCTTGTTCATTCATTTCTAAGACTGGCTAATACAGATAGATTTTTAAAAATATATTGCAAGTTGAAAGTATGTTATGTTTTAAGAAAATCCACTAGAGAAAAATTGAAATTTTTGCAGCTTAAGAATTATGAGGTGATTAATTATATCACAGAGGAATTCTTTGCTTTACAAAAATATTTATTTTATGGTTCTTTCTATAAGAGAAGTTCCTGAGTATACTTGAAGGATGATAAAATTTTTTAAAACTGTGTTTACCCTCAAATTGTCAAGAGTATGTCTCCTGCGTGAAGTATACATGTACTCTTTAGCACCCAGAGTATTATATTTGAGATACGTAAAATAGTGTGTGGTATTATATATGGCTACCTTTAGAGGTATCTGTATCTTTAAAGGCAGCCATGTTATCTTTTCCTGGAGGAACTTGGTGGAGTGGAAATCATGGACTCTGCTTGTCAGAGTAGGCATGGGTTTCACCACATTCTCCATCTCTTACTATGTGAACTTGGGCAAGTCATCTAAACTAAACGAGTCTTAGTGTTCTTATCAGTGATCTGGAAGATAAATGACTCTTGAACCTTATGGAGTTCTGAGGATTAAAGGGATGTAGGGCTCCTAATACCATGCCAGGCACATGGTAGGCACCCAACCAGTGACAGCTGCTTCGGCGTATTCCTTATTTTCTACTCATGTTGCTGTCTCTGTTATTAACAGGACTTCCATTTTCCTATTCTTCAAGCTCTTTCTCACTGTTTTCTTGTCTTTGCTATCCTTCCAGTAGCCCCCCTGCATCTCTCTCTGTAAACTTTTCAAGTGCTTTGTGTGTGTATGTGGTGGTTGTTGATATGGCTGGGCTGATGTTCATTTTCTACTTTTTCAGCCTTGTTAGGGTTTTTTTTTTTTTTTTTTTTTTTAACCTGGGGAAAGTTGGAAATCTCATTGCCATCTTAGGGGGTAAAGAAGTTTCTTTTACCACCACTGCTTACAGCCACAAACAACATGTATGTCTTACTTAGCCTGAATAAAGAATCCAGAAAGGAACTATGGCAGATGGAGGAAAAGGCTAAATACTTTCACAGGAGTAATTCTCAAATGTTTTTATGAAAAAAGAACCATATAGGAAAGGGGCTTTTACTTTGATTTTTTAATTTACGTGTAGTAAAATTTGCTTCTTTTGGTGTATAGTTTTATGAGTTTTGACAAATGAAGAGTTGTGTTAACCATGCCCACAACAAAAATTCAAAATAATGTCATCATCCACCCCTTCAAAAAAAATTCCCTGGTATTCCCCAGTGCTACTTCTTTTCAGTCAAACCCTCCCTCGGCTCTTAGCCTCATGCAGCCACTAATCTGTTCTCCATCCCTGTCTATAGCTTTGTCTTTTCCAAAATGTCATATGAGTAGAATAAGACAATATATAACCTTTTGCATCTGTTTGTTTTTTTATTTGGCAACATGTGTTTCAGATTCATCCATGTTGTTGCATGTATCAATAGTTGGTTCGTTTTTATTGTTGAATAATATCCCATTATATGGATGCAGTGCAGTTTGTTTGACATTTGGGTCATTTCTAGTTTTTGACAATTATGAATAGAGCTGCTATATACCTTCATGTGCAGGTTGTTGTGTGAACATAGGTTTTCATTTCACTTGAGTAAACGCCTTAGGTATATGACTGCTTGATCGAATGGTCAGTGTATACACAGATTTATAAGAAACTTCTGCATTGTTTCTTAGACTGTCTGAACCACTGGGTAGTCCCACCAGAAATATATGACCGTTCTGCTTCCTCCACATTCTCATTAGTGCTTGGTATTGTCAGTTTTTCAAGATTTCTAGCCATTCAATAGGTGCATAGTGGTGTCTTGTAACTTTAATTCGCATTCTCTAATGTCTAATATTGTTGAGCATCTTTTCATGTGCTTTCTCAGGTGAAACTAAAGCAGGTATATAAAGGCCACAATTTTGTAAACGCAGGTCAACCACATAGGAAAATTAGCTTTAATATTAGTCTAATGAAACACTTAATGAGCAAGGGAATATACCCACCCCCAAACCACCAACACCGCCCAGCCGTTGGCATAAAATCCATTGCTTATGCGCGGGAAAGAATGCCAAATAGAAAGGGGATTATATAAGAACAACTTAAGCTAAATAAAAATTGATTTTTCTATTTAGCTCCCATTTAAGGTTATCTGTGCTGACTCTTTTGTTAATTCATATTATCAAGAACCAACTATACTTGCAATTGGCTGGGTATTTCTTTATGTCTAAAAATGCTAAAATATGTATTTAATGTCTGAGGTTAACTAGGGGTTGACCTACCTGAAGTCAGTCCTGATTCTGATATAGTTTGTGTAAAACACCAACAAAGCTTTGCTTACATTGGCAATTTAATTTGTGTATTCATTATATCAAATTTTGGAATGCTTAACATAAATAATCATTACTTTGTTCCTCTCTCATGCCATAGAGTTTAGAACTTGAGACTTTCATAAATTGAATCATATTGTTTAAAAATCTCAGTTCACAAAGCAGTGATATATCACATGTAGTTTAGGTTTATTATTCCAATAATACATCCTTTAGGGAGGGGAATTATAAATGAAGAATAGTATTCAGGCAGAAGCTATGAACAAAGTTCAAATACTTCTACAGGGATATATAAGAAGAAATGCTGGGCCAGTATAGTGACCTGACTTGCCTACTTTTAGGGACCAGTTAGGCCATTTACTAACATAAGAATGCTTAGGAGATAAGTACCAAATACATGAGGTCAGCACCTCAGTTTTACGTATGATTTAAACGAAAATAGCTCCAGTGGCTCTCACAAATCTTAACTTACTGGGAGAATCACCCCCGTGAAGAAGTCACAAGTTTCATTTGCTATAGCACCAGTATATTTTGAGGAGCTTTCACATGCATGCTCTAAACAGATGCCATCACATTTTTTTGGGGGGCGAACTCAGACTCAACCGAGTTGGAGTTGGCACGATTATTATAAAAACTTCTTACGTCACTGTGATTCAGTGTGGTGGCTTTAGAATTGTTCAGCCCATCCCTTTTCTTGATACATACCTGGTGATTGCCTGCTCTGTACATTGTGCTGCACTCAGGCCAGGTGGGAGGCATAATACACCAGAAATGGGAGGCATGATGTGAGAAGTCAACAGACTTGGCTGTGGAGGTGAGGGCTACTCACACTGAATAATGGCGTGGCAATGCAAAGCAACATCATCCCACCAATCAGAATGAATGACTCAGGAATTCAGGTGGTTTAGGACAGGGGTACGCAGTATGTACACATGGGTGTATGTGTTGGGGAATGCTTATTAGTAATCCACTGGGTGGAGAAAGATGTTAGAACAATCATATATATTGATCTTTCTCTTAAAAAAATCTTTACTGATATTTAACATGCAAATTGACACTGGTACCTTTGTGGTACGTGTGTATGTGTGTCTGAAAGCCAGTCATGTGCTGGGAGTACACTGTGTAGGTTATCCCAGGGGAAGCGTGAGAGTGGGTCTCCCCCACCAGGAGCATCTGATAGTCCATTCATCTTTGTTGCCTGGTTCATTTAGTTTCTGCCGATGGTAAGGCATTATGGGTTTCCCTGTGCCCAGATAAGGAGATTTAGTATGATCTGATTTTAACTAAACTACCACCACTGGTCCCCAGAAGGGTTTAAAAGGATTCTGCAAAGGAGTGCAGGTTGAAATCACATAAGCATAGATGAACAACGGGAAAAAGGCCATCCTGTCTCTTCTCCCATTCCTAGTGTTGGTGTTCAACAGCCGCATCATGGTACTTGGGCTGGAGTTGACGAAAAATATTAGATATCATCAAATTGGCAGCTTTAAATAGGGATATAAATCAACTTCCTTTAACATTGACCCATGCCCTGAAAGTAACTCATATCTTGAGACATTAATATTAGTGCATGCATATAGTAATTCATAAATAAATATGTAGATGTGTATTGGGAAAATGAGCTTTAGCATGTCTTCTTGTTTTTCTTCTCCATTATCAAAAAAGCTTACTGACAAACTTCTTTGAGAGAAACGAAAGGGAAATTGGCTTTGGCTGATAGTGTGATTGGGAAAGATCTTAAAAAGGGTCCTCAGGGTAGAGTAGAGTTAGAAAGGAGCCTTAAGACTAAGTAAGGACATCCCAGGCCTGGGAAAAAGTACAAAAACAAACCAAGTGGCATGGAGTTGTTTGAGAAGGCTCTGGGAGCAAACATAAAATACAGTTGTGAAGCTTATGTGATTTTGATCATGTGTATTAAATCCCCTAATTGTGTGAGGAAAGAGACTCTGCCTTCCCAGAGCAGCCATCAGGTCCTGGAGAGCAGCTTGCCTCTCTGCGGACTTGATCTCTTTGAGGATGCTTGCATCCCTGTCTCCATGGCATCACCATGCGTGCCTCCTGCTTTCCAAACTCCTTCACCTCCAGCCCTTAGCAGTGGCTGACTGATAGGAAGGTGCTTGAGTGTTCTTTCCTGAATTCTGGATCTGCCTTCCCCAAATGCATAAGCATCAGCCGTGCCTTCTGCATTCAGGAAGGTTTGATCAAGCCAGGAGGGAGGTGCAGGTGAAGGTGAACCTCAGGCAGAGCTAGGAAGCCTGAAAATCTCCTTCATCATCCTAACATGGAGCTTAAAAGAGTGGATTCTATTTCAAATCCTAACTGTGCCATTGAATGGCTATATCTTTGGGCCTGTAGCTAAACGTCTGTGGTGCTCAGATTCCTAATCTATAAAATGAGAAGGCTAAATGTAGCTATCTCAGTAGAGCTCTTTTGTGTGTTAAATGAGGGAAGGCACAGAAAGCGCTTTGCACTTTGCACAGGGCCTTTTCTATGGAAAGAGCCCAGTAATATTAGTCCTTGATGTCATTTTACCATTATACTTGTTAAAGTCTAACGTCGTTCAACATTTTTCTTTACCATTATCAAATGTCATTGTGAGTTAACAGCTCTTGAAAAAGAAGAAGGCTGGGGTAATCACTTCACAATGTATGTGTATATCAAAATATCACAGACATACCTTAAATATATGTAATTTGTGTTTCTATATATTATACCTTTTTAAAATATTATACCTTGATACAATTATACCTCAGTAAAGCTGAAAAAATTAGAATTTTTTTTTATTATACATTAAGTTCTAGGGTACATGTGCACAGTGTGCAGGTTTGTTACTTGTGTATACATGTGCCATGTTGGTGTGCTGCACCCAGTAACTCGTCATTTACATTAGGTATATCTCCTAAGGCTATCCCTCCCCCATCCCCCTACCCCATGACAGGCCCTGGTGTGTGATGTTCCCCACCCTGTGTCCAAGTGTTCTCATTGTTCAATTCCCACCTGTGAGTGAGAACGTGTGGTGTTTGGTTTTCTGTCCTTGCGACAGTTTGTTCATAATGATGGTTTCCAGCTTCATCCATGTCCCTACAAAGGACATGAACTCATCCTTTTTTATGGCTACATAGTATTCCACAGTGTATATGTGCCACGTTTTCTTAATCCAGTCTATCATTGATGGACATTTGGGTTGATTCCAAGTCTTTGCTATTGTGAATAGTGCCGCAATAAACATACGTGTGCATGTGTCTTTATAGCAGCATGATTTCTAATCCTTTGGGTATATACCCAGTAATGGGATAGCTGGGTCAAATGGTATTTCTAGTTCTAGATCCTTGAGGAATTGCCACACTGTCTTCCACAATGGTTGAACTAGTTTACAGTCCCACCAACAGTGTAAAAGCGTTCCTGTTTCTCCACATCCTCTCCAGCACCTGTTGTTTCCTGACTTTTTTATGATCGCCATTCTAACTGGTGTGAGACGGTATCTCATTGTGGTTTTGATTTGCATTTCTCTGATGGCTAGTGATGATGAGCATTTTTTCATGTGTCTGTTGGCTGCATAAATGTCTTCTTTTGAGAAGTGTCTGTTCATATCCTTCACCCACTTTTTGATGGTGTTGTTTGATTTTTTCTTGTAAATTTGTTTAAGTTATTTGTAGATTCTGGATATTAGCCCTTTGTCAGATGAGTAGATTGCAAAAATTTTCTCCCATCCTGTAGGTTGCCTGTTCACTCTGATGGTAGTTTCTTTTGCTGTGCAGAAGCTCTTTAGTTTGATTAGGTCCCATTTGTCAATTTTGGCTTTTGTTGGCATTGCTTTTGGTATTTTAGACATGAAGTCCTTGCCCACGCCTATGTCCTGAATGAGTGTCACTCTGTCACTCCAGTGCAGTGGCACGATCTCTGCTCATTGCAACCTCTGCCTCTTGGGTTCCAGCGATTCTCCTACCTCAGCCTCCTGAATAGCTGGGATTATAGGCGCACACCACCACGCCTGGCTAATTTTTGTATTTTTAGTAGAGATGGGGTTTCATCATGTTGGTCAGGCTGGTCTGGAACTCCTGACCTCATGATCTGCCCACCTCGGCCTCCCAAAGTGCTGGGACTGCAGGCATGAGTCACCACACCTGGCCAAATTATAGAAATTTTTTATATTAAAAAAAAAGACAAGTACTTTAAATATGTAACATGATCAGTTTTCTAAAACACAAAGCCTGTGTTAAATGCATACTTTTTTATTAATCTTGGAGATTTTTCTTTCACCTGGCCAAGAAGGTCATTAAAAACTGAAGCATGTTTTTGGAGGGTTACTTACACTTTTCCACTTTTCTGTAAAAGAGCGAGCTTTTCGCTAATCTCCTTTGATGCATCAAAATGTGTGGCCAAAAACTATTAATTGTGGTTCCATTTGGTCTGACAGGTTCCTTCTAAAGCAACAATTGAATGAATATTCAAGTTCTTTGTGACCTGTTCTCCCTGGCCTTCAGAGCTGCAAATAATGTGATCATTTTAAATCAGTTTATTAAACATTAGCTTGCTGATTTACTTTTAATCACATTCTGCATATTTCTAGGCATTAATCTGATGTTTATTATGAAAATTGCACATTTGTATTCTTGGGATTCTTTTTTAAATAAAGAAAAACAATGCTAGGAAATAAGGCAGATTTTATGTATTAGGAGTATGATAAACTATGCAGGTGTGTGATAAACCATGAGCATGTGAATTCCCCTTAACTTTGTAAAACTGGATTTTGATGGTATTTCAACTGGAAGCACAGGAGGCCTTGTCCTCCTTTCGATGGCCATAAAGTAGTGTCCAATTGTGGATTAATTTCTCTCTTCCACCTGTTCTCACTAGGTTGCATCCTGCCATTTCTCAAGAGTAGAAGTTAATGGTAGTCACCCTAGGGATGTTATAAATCTCACTTTTAGACTAGTATTAGAGATACCACATGTGACCCTTTAAAAATGTTTCACGAAGAAAATCACAGGATATTTGTCAGTCACCGCTTTTCCTAAAACCGTTCTGTTCATAGGAAAGGAAGTATAATTGGGAAGTGAAGGAAATACTAAAAATACCCCATATTGAACATTTTTGAATTTGAACAGTTTGTAAGCCATTCTCTCTCTCAAATTTAGAACCAAGTCCAGAAATTTCAGAAAACATGACCCCAGCATCAATTACATATAACCTTTGGAAGCCCCCACCATCATAATGGCACCTTTAACAATGATGACTCTGGTCCCTTCTAACACCCCCATCTCACCCCGCACTCCATGAATCCAAGAAAGAGAGAGACACCTTTGTGCTTCCAGGAGTGACACTGATTCAGCAGTCTTCTGAGAACAGGCGCCTTCTCCTTCCTGCTCTTGCCTACTTACTGTTCTCTTTTCCGCAGGTGGAATATGTGATCAAGTGTGACATGTCAGCTCTGCAGAAGATTCTGTATCGCCATATGCAGGCTAAGGGGATCCTTCTCACAGATGGTTCTGAGAAAGATAAGAAGGTATGTTGCGGAAGATGATGCAACTCAAGGTGCTGTGATATGTCTTCTCATGGCTGTGACATTGAATATTCACAGGAAGCATCCCTGCTAATGCTGATTTGTTAAAGTAAATCACTGGACCTCCTTTGAGCTATTATAGCTGCCAAAGATAATCTCTTCACCTCTTAGCTGCATTGGGGCAGGAAGAAAGAAGGAATATGTTCACATTACCAAAATAGTTAGCTCTGCTTATGTCAATTTTGCAGCAAATATATTCTGCCTAAATGTGGGGTGGCATTTCAGAAGGTTTTAAAATCCAGTTTCACTCCCTGGGCATCTGTTCTGTGCTTCTGTGTTCTGGAGTCCTACGGAATAGACAGTCATGTCACAAAGCCATTGACTACACATAATTCTTCAAGGTTCACTTTTTTGGTAGGATAAGTTAATCACAAGAAAGACATTATATCTAACTCAGGAACGGCTATATAATTAAAGAAGCTTTGAACCACAAGGTGTGTAGGTGACTGAGAAAACCTTTGGTCCTTTGTATAAGAAGCCCAGTTTAAAAGATCTGAAATGTCTGACCAGTGAATAATTAGTTTTATTTTTCTCTTTCCACTGATTCTTAGGGGAAAGGAGGTGCTAAGACACTTATGAACACTATCATGCAGTTGAGAAAAATCTGCAACCACCCATACATGTTTCAGCACATTGAGGTAAGTCTGTATTGTGTGTGTAGAGCCTGATTGTGCTAATATACTAATGCTAGTTGTTAAAACGAACAAACAAAACAAAAACCAAAATAGGTTTAAAACATGTTGGTGGAAGTTGAGATGACATGATCTGATAGCTCGACAAGCAGAATTAACAAACATGAGTATCCTGGTTATGGGTTCTCATTGGCACCAAGCATTTGAGCATCTGGAATTTTATAACCAAGAGTTTAAAGTGGAGAGAAAATGTTGTAAGCAGTGGCTCACTTGTGTGGGTTTAGGTAAGTACTGTGAATTACCTTGTTATAGTAGGAGCTCTGAAATTGAAGATAATGATAAATACATTCAGCTTCCTCGGAAGAATGCTGTGAAAAATATTAAAATAACATATTTATGACTGCTAAAGAGAAAGATTTTCTTTAAATATTTTCTTTGTAAAAGACACTGGCTTTAGTCTGTTACTTTGATTTATATTTTTCCTTTCTTGTTTCTGTCGTGATGATGTAAATCCATGCATTCATCCTGATGCTCAGGTCTCTAGAAAGCTATTTTGCAGGGAGAGGACATTTTCTGCCATGTTCACTCCATGTGAATAAGTTTCCTAAATTGACAGTGTTTCACCCCAGTCAGAGCAATTGACTGGAGCAGGAATGAAAAGGAGCCACAATTGTATTCCCCATTTGTCATTGCTGCTGCTGAGGCAAATGGTCCTGGTGGCAATTATTTGCCAGGGTAGTGCCTACTTTCTCCTGCAAAATGGGCAGGAGACATAGAGAACATCACTGCAGGGCTCCAGTGTCTGCATCAATTTATTTTAAAAAATACATAGAAACTTCTGGAGAGTTAAAACTTAATCACAGTATTAAAATTGAGTTGGAGCACTCTTCTTTTCGAATATTCTTTTTTCTCCCTTATTTTTGGCAGTTGTACCTGTCAGGTCAGAGTATTCATTGCACACCATATCCGCATGCCAGAATTCTTTTCTAGCTGTGCTGGATAATTGGAAAGATTTCTGACACTGCTATTGCCTTCACATCCATAGGAGAAAGTATCCATAGACACTGGGGAGAGTACCCACAGCCATAGGAGAGAGTGTATGGCCGTAGAGGAGAATATCCATAGACATAGGGGAAAGTATCTACACATCGAAGTAAAACGACAACAGCAACAACACTTAAAGAATCTCAGGGCTGGGTGCGGTGGCTCACTCCTGTAATCCCAGCACTTTGGTAGGCCGAGGCGGGCAGATCACCTGAGGTCAGGAGTTCGAGACCGGCCTGGCCAACATGGTAAAACCCTGTCTAAAACTACAAAATTACAAAACTACAGAATTATAAAACTACAAAAATTAGCTGGGCATCATGTCAGGCGCCTGTAATCCCAGCTACACAGGAGGCTGAGGAAACAGAATTGCTTGAACCTGGGAGGTGGAGGTTGCCGTGAGCCAAGATCATGCCATTGCACTCCAGCCTGAGTGACAAGAGCGAAAGTCGGTCTCAAAAAAAAAAAAAAAAAAAAAAGTCTCACTAGTAAGTCGTAATTATTTACATGTATTATTGAAGGGGAATGCAATGGCCAATAATGAATTCATATCCACCAGGTCACTTTGTAACTGTGAACTGGGGTAAGTCATCAGATTCTCCATGCTATAATGTGCTTGATTTGTAAACAGGGGTAATAATAGATTATAGGACTGGCAGGAGGACCAGCTTTTAAACAATAACATGCGAAGCATCTTGTAAACTGATGTCGTGTTGTATCAGATGTAAGGTGCCAATGAATTGGTAGTGGGTGTAGGTTGGGTTGAAAGGAGCTGGGAAAAAAGTCTAATGATGAAACTGCCTGGGGTTTTGTTAGTCTAACCTGTTGCCCACCGTCCCATTTTTTTCTGAAAACAATTTTAAGATATGTATGGTAATCTATGAGGGCCTTGGGGGACTTAGGAATTTTGAAGATTAAGCAGCAATCTTACTTCGTTTTGGTTATCATAAAAGAAATGATCCCTTCAGCCGTGCTGGGCTAAGTAGGGAAGGAAGGGAGATGATGCCTTCTGTCCTCCAGCTTCAGTCTGGGAAAGGATAGAGGAGGAGTGGGATCATGAAGGAAGCGAAGTTTAAGGTGCATGCCCTTCGGTACCTACATATTGACATCTTAAGTAGCAGTTGGTAGAAAGGCAGACTTTGATTTGCAATTTTTTTTTTTAACAGAAAAACTCTCAGGAGTCTATTCCTAGAAACGAGATCCACAGTTATGGCAAATCTAGTGACAACTATGGAACAGAGGTGGTGTGTGAATTTGCCTTTGTTGTATTTCGTTTGCCACACACTCTTTGTTCATACTAAATCCTGCCAGATGCTCAGCCTCAAAATGGGTCTCACTGCCTCCCTGGGGACCTTCAAACTCAAGAAATGAAAACAGTATTTTTAACATGATGCTGTTACCTAATCTCCAACAGCATCCATTGACACCCTCTCTTTGGTTTTCACAAGCCTGCTTGGAGACAGGGATGGGGCCTAATGGAGACTGTGGGCTTGGTTCTAGGGGATGGAGGTGAGGTATTGGCCACAGTCTATCCTGTTAATTTTGCCACAGGACTGGAGCTTACCATAGATGATGAGCATATTTGAGAGTACTGTTGAGCCCAGAGGGAAAGATCTGGTGCCATTGGAGGAAACGCTGCAGGGATCCAGGGAGGAGGGAAGGCAGAAAAGGGAGACAGCGGTGGCTGATGTGAAGGTGTAACCTGCTCTCCATTCCCACCGATGGTTGCCATTCCCATAAAGTCAGAATAGAGAAATGCATGGAGAACAGTCATGTATTTCTTCCTGTGAATCAGAAAGGAGGGAGTTAAAGTTATGTGATTACACTCTGTATTCTGAAAACAGAAGCCAGACACCTGAGGGATGCTGTACATCTAGGACTTTATTTGTAACAGAGGAAAGCACAGTATAGAAGAGATGTTAGGATTTCACCAAACTGACCAGGCATGGTGGCTCATGCCGTAAGCCTAGCACTTTGGGAGGCCAAGGCAGTCAGGTCACTTGCGGTAAGGAGTTCAAGACCAGTATGGCCAATGTGGTGAAACCCTGTCTGTACTAAAAATACAGAAAATTAACCAGGTGTAGTGGCACATGCTGTAGTCCCAACTACTCAGGAGTCTGAGGCAGGAGAATTGCTTGAACCTGGGAGGCGGAGGTTTGCAATGAGCTGAGACCGCACCACTGCACTCCAGCCTGGGCAACAGAGTGAGACTCTGTCTCAAAAAAAAAAGAAAAGATTTCACCAAACTAAGAATTAGAATATGTAATCACCATTATTTTTATTGCTAAATTTTTCCACAATACATATTGTATTAGTCCGTTTTCATGCTGCTGATAAAGGCATACCTGAGACTGGGCAATTTGGAAAGAAAAAAGGTTTAATGAACTCACATATTTCACATGGTTGGGGAGGCCTCACAATCATGGCAGAAGGCGAAAGGAACATCTTACATGGTGGCAGGCAAGAGAGAGTGAGAGCCAAATGAAAAGGGAAACCCCTTATAAAGCCACCAGATCTCGTGAGACTTACAATCACGAGAACGGCTTGGGGGAAACCTTCCTGATGATTCAGTTGATTCCCCCAGGGTCCCTCCCACAACACACGGGAATTATGGGAGCTACAATTCAAGATGAGATTTCAGTGGGGACACAGCCAAGCCCTATCACATGTATTTATATATACATAGTAATTCTGATTTGCTTGTATTGTGCTCTTATAGTCTAGACTCTGAACTCCTTGAGTTCAGATCCACCCTAGAGGGTGGATCTCCAAAAACAACTATTGGCTCAGCTATGGGCCAGTGGGTGCTCAGTGACTGTGTGATGGGTACACTAACTCTGTTATCTGAGAGTCTAGAGACTAGAAGAAACTCACAGGATACATTTCTGGTGGAACAAAAGTCTGCATGCAATATACTGAATTTCTCGTTCATTATATATGTAAGTTTTTTTGCTTATTCCTTAATTATTTTGTTTTAACTATAGAAATAGGTAGGATAACATCACTAAAGGAGTAATCATTAAGTTAATAATTACATTTTTTAAAATCATTTCTCTCTCTCTCTCTCTTTTAAAGGAATCCTTTGCTGAACACCTAGGCTATTCAAATGGGGTCATCAATGGGTAAATCTCAAATTTTTTTTTTCTTTTAAAAAAAATGTTGTTGGCCTTACATAAACTCCTCCTCTCTACAGTGTTTCCTCTTGTGCAAATACCTACTTCCAGCCCTCTAAGTGCTCTTCAGTGGAGAAGTTAACCAAAACGATAACAGCATTCTCTTTTACTTTACTGGCATAAATTATTACTTGCCTTAAGCAAGTGGCTATTCAAAGGACATAGATCTTATTTAATAGACTTAATAGTATCCTAGTGTTCAAAAAATGTTGTTGAAGTTTCAAAGGTTTGTTATTTATAACCAAAAGTATAGCCTGGGCTTGAAGAGAATTTATCTTATTAAATTTCACATTGACATTTGATATTAATGTACATGAGAAGAAATTTCTCATCTGCTGTAAATGTTTACAGTTTTATAGTCATTTGTTAGAGTATGGTCTGTGTAAGAAATGTTTTTCATTAGCAATGGATGTTAAAGAGAATCTTGACTTGCAACAACAAAAATGAACACTGCCTTAACAGAAAGTCTGTGTGTGTGTGTGTGTGTGTGTGTGTGTGTGTGTGTGTGTGTATGTGTGTGTTGCAAATTTGAAAAATTTATTATTAGGATGTAGTCATCATTCTTGGATCCCAAGGGCAGACAGTTTCACTGGGCTAAGAACCAGGAACTATAACCTATCCAGAAGCAGTGCTGCTAAGCTTTCCCTGCCTCTTCTTGCCTTTCTTTTCTCTGTGTTCTGTGGTTACTCCTGCTCCCATCAGCTTGGTCAGGGTTGCGTGGTGAAAACACGGCTATGGGGTATTTGGAGAACAGTTCTCAGAGTGGGGAATGGACATCAGGAAGACATACGTTTGAAAAATGTGTTAGAAATAACATATCCTGTGTCATAAAATCAACTACCAGATGATACATTCCAGTACTATAGTTTACATGTGCACTGGCAAGTTTTCTAAACAGTATCGCCTAGAATTCAGTTTTAATTGTATAACACAGCCCTGTTGATAAAAGAAAAATAAGGATGAACTATAGAGGGAAAAGGCCCTACTTTAGCCTTTCTTCATATCACAGCGTCTTCTCCATCTCATACTCCCATCGTGTTTTTGACTTGTACTTCTATAGTAATCCAAGACTTGTCCTCCCCCAGTCCATTCTTACACGATTTCCATAGTGATCTTATAAAAAGGTATGCCAGACCTCATCACTCCCCTGCTTAAAACCCATTGATGGCTTTTCATTGCACTGAAAATGAAAATGTTCAGTGTAGCTCATAGAGCCCTACAGAGTCTATTCCTAATCTCATCCTCCACCTCTCTGTCTTCATCTCCCAGTATTCTGTCCTCACTTCTGTTTAAGCCATGCTTACCGGTTTTTTTGTTTGTTTGTTTGTTTTTCAATTTCTCAAATCCTTCTGTCTCCTTTACCCCTCAGGACCTTTATGCATGCTCTTTCCTCGCCCTGGAATCTCCTCCTCTCCACCCCAGTGCCCCCATTCTTCACCTGGATGCCTTTTTACTCATTATTTCAGGTTGTAGCTAAAATGTTATCTCTTCAGGGAGGTCACCTCCGACACTGTAAACCAGTGGTTGGCAAACTTTTTCTGTAAAGAGCCAGATTGTAAATATTCTCAGCTTTGTGGGCCATAAAGTGTCTGCCACACCTGCTCAGCACAGCCTCTGTAGCGTGAAAGCAGCCAGAAAACAGAGAGGCGTGAGTGTGGCTGTGTCTGTTTTTATTTATAAAAACAGACAGCAGACTGGGGCCAAAGGTTGCCAAACTGCTCTGATCTAAAGAAGGCATCACATGTTGCTGTGGGTTTTCTCATTGGAACTTGTTATTTTTATCGTATTTATTACAATTTGTAATTATCCATTTAGTAAAATGAGACTGTATTTTGCTTATTATTATATACATGGCTAGCACTGTGCTTGGTACATAGTAGGTGATCAATAAGTATTTAGATGAATCTTAAGTGCCCTGAATTAACAATTTAAAAATGTGTATAATTAATAAGGAGGGATTTACAGAAACATGGCATATATTCACGCACACGCGTGTGTATGTGTGAGAGAGAGAGAAAGAGAGAGGGCAAGGAGAAAGAATAAGTTGAGAGAAAGACTGTGAAAGTATTAAGAACATGAAAGTGGTTCCTTTTCTTTCTAGAACCTGTAATCATACCTAGTATATGCAATGCACTTTTGATGGGTTTTATATGAATATATTTTCCTTTTCTGCTAAATATTCTCATTGCTTTGGAGTTCATATTCATTCATTCATTCATTTCACAGTCACTTATTGAATGTTTACTGTGTACAAAGGATTATATGAAAAACAAAGCAATGCTGGATTTTTCAAGAAGACAGAAGTAATACTGTCTTCTTGTTTTGCATTTTTTGGGTTCAGGGCTGAACTGTATCGGGCCTCAGGAAAGTTTGAGCTACTTGATCGTATTCTGCCAAAATTGAGAGCGACTAATCACCGAGTGCTGCTTTTCTGCCAGATGACATCTCTCATGACCATCATGGAGGATTATTTTGCTTTTCGGAACTTCCTTTACCTACGCCTTGATGGTAAGTGCATAAGGCATTAGGCTCAGAAGCCATACTACTGAAAATGAAGGGATAATGGGCACTTAGATCCATTCTCAGCCAAAAAGAAGGGGTAAAATTGAAGAATTGACTAGCAGCATCGGGTGCAGTTTTTCTAGATAGCAATTTTTTGCATCCTTAAGCTTTAAATAAGCTGACCTCATTTGTGCAGCTGCATAGCCCACATATAAACCAACACAAATGAGTTTAGAGTCACTTATGAGTATCTAAATAAAATAAAATCAAACTAAACTAAAATTTTGAAATCTTCCTTGCTCTTAAAATTGATTGTTACCTATGTGCCAAACATATAGAATACATTGACACACCTTTAACTTTTTCAGTTAAAGGCATATTTTAAGGGGATAAAGGCTATGTCACTTTTCTTTGTAACAATACAATCATTCAGTTAAGATTATATTTACCATTAAAGCGCCTCTCTTTCTAAATAAGACATATCCACATATTATGTTATTAAGAGACGTGATTTCATTGTTTCCTGGATTTTGCAAGCTATGTAAAATACTTGCCTGGTTTTAAGAGTGAAATTTAAATACCATGTCCTAAAAATTAGTAAGAAAAAATATTAGTGGAAGAAAATATGATTTTAGGGATAATCCCTAAATTATTTTACGATTTGGCTATCAGCTATAATATATTAGAGGTTGAAAGTATCAGCATTTATACACAATGGCAGGGCATAAATATGGCATTCAAAGAGTGGTAAGTAGGAATAGAAGTTAATTTACAGTCAGGATGCTATTTAATCCCTGGGTAGAAAAGAGGATACTACTAATACCGGTATTTATCTAATGCAGTATTACTGTTGTTAAATGGGAAATTTAAGGTTTATGTTTCATTAAAAGACTTTATTTTCAATCCAACATTTTGTTTCCCTTTTGCCCTTAATTGAATGTAATTGGATATAAACCAAACTTAGACTTGCTGTATGTTCTCTGACTTAAGGTTTTAGATGAATTCTCTTTATGGTCTGCCTCTTAGGGTATTATTAATTTTCAAATTAATTATACCATTTGACAAACTTGATTATTTTTATTTTATTTTATTGTTTTTATTGAGACAGAGTCTCACTCTGTCACCCAGGCTGAAATCCAGTAGCATGATCTCAGCTTACTGCAACCTCTGCCACCCGGGTTCAGGTGATTCTCCTGCCTCAGCCTCCTGAGTAGCTGGGATTACAGGCATGTGCCACCATGCCCGGCTAATTTTTTTGTGTGTATTGTTAGTAGAGATGGGGTTTCACCATGTTGCCCAGGCTGGTCTCGAACTCCTGACCTCAAGTGATCCACATGCCTTGGCCTCCCAAAGTGCTGGGATTACAGGCATGAAAATTGATTATTTAAACCCCTTTACCTCTCCCCTCCAAATTACTTAACCAATGAATGGTTAAGTAAATGTGAATTCTGAGTTCACAAATACAGTCCTATTAGGCACAGTTTTTCTCTGTTGGCAAATTTCCTTTATTGTCTCTTCTTCTTTGACTGGATCCCTGCCTCTGGAAAGAGGGGAAAATTCAGCACTCTTCCTTCAAGAGATAAACTGTCCTTTACCTGCTGCTCAAGTGAGGGGCTGTGGGGCTCTATTTTCTCCTGAACTGACAGCCCCACACAGGTGTCCTGCATAACTATCACTTGCTACTTTGTGGCATTTCATTTCCAATCTCAGGTCTCTGAGGACTGCTCCTTTGGAATATTTGCATCTATCAGACTGGTAAGAGTGAATTCCTGGAAACAAATTGCTTTCATGTTTTCTTGTCAGCCTGAGAGGTTCTCTTTAATCATTTGTTGGCTGCTGTCCTTTTGTTATTAATAATAATAGTCACAACAGTTAACATGTATGGAACACCTACTCTGTGTGGGACTCTGGGCCAAGCATTTCATGTGCATTATTAATTTGATTTTCTCAATAAATAAGCTACTATTATCCCTGTCAACCAGTGTGCCATTATGATGCCCATTTAATAGATGAGAAAACAAAGGTATATGGTGAGACCAGGTTCTAACTTGGATCTCTTTGATTCCAGATTAGCTCAGTTTTAGCAGATCCAGAGAGGTGTACCCCATCTCTGAAAAATACAGGCTGTTTCTCTAGCTACAACATTTTAAGAATGATTTTGAACTTATTTAAAATTTTCAGTTGAGTAATTGCAAACCACCATGCACTAGAGATACAGGATGGATGAACTATTCACTGTTCCTGCTCTCAGAGTCCTTAGCATTAGGTGGAAGGAGACAGACAAGCAAATTGCCTAACATGTTACAGATGGAATTGAAAAGGCATATTTCCGTAAGAAAGAGCAGCCATTCCTTTTAAGGGTGGACAGAACTAATGGACAAACAATCAGTATACACACAGATAAGTTAGTACACACACTTCCAGCTGAACCCCCTTCTGTCCCCCATCCCACCACCCAATTATTAAAATGACTTCAGATTTTCACTGCTGAATTTGATGTCTCAGATTTTGACTTTAGGGGGAAAAAAATCACTTGACAAGAGCTAAGCAGAAATTTTCTGCAAAGATTATGGTTGCATGAATAAATTTAGCTAATACTCCATTATAGTTTTTGTTTTTACTGGAAATGATTTTTGAGTGAGAGCAAGTGGTGCTCTCACTTGTTTTATCCCAGAAGACAATACTTTCTAAAAGTCACTGAAACTAAGTTAAAATTAGTCATCATGAAAGTCTGACAGTGTGTTCCTTCTGGTAAATTCTGTAATTTTCAACACACTTGCCCTATTAATTGTATTCTTATAATTGGTTATGTATCAAAGTCTGAAAGACCATGAAACTGATGTTAGTTTTGAGCACGTTAAATCTTGTGCCACTTGCAAAGAGTGTCTGCCTTTAGATAGACTCTTACATGGTCGTTTGAATCTCCCTGAACAATATTAAAAAGATTGCTCATGATCAGCAAAGATCTTGACTTGGAAATCTTTGACGGAAGTGGTTTTCTAGCAAATTCCAAACCTTGTGATGAGAAATGCCATTGTTTTGTATGAAAAATGACTTAATCTTTTTTATTGTTTTTTGTAATTTGTCAAGTTCCCAGCTATTTATACAGTTTATTTTATTCTATTCTATTCTATTCTATTCTATTCTATTCTATTCTATTCTATTCTATTCTATTCTATTCTATTCTATTCTATTCTATTTTGTTGAGACAAAGTCTCACTCTGTCACCCAGGCTGGAGTGCATCTCAGCTCACTACAACCTCCTCTTCCTGGGTTCAAGCGATTCTTGTGCCCCACCCTCCCAAGTAGCTGGGATTACAGATATGTGCCACTATGCCCAGCTAATTTTTGTATTTTTAGTAGGGACGGGGTTTTATCATATTGGCCAGGCTGGTCTTGAACTCCTGACCTCAGGTAATCCACCCACCTTGGCTTCCCAAAGTGCTGGGATTACAGGCATGAGCCACCGTGCCTGGCCTTTACAGTTTAAATACACACCAGATACATGGTTGGCCTATTTGCTTGAGGTATCTGGTATAGGGTCTGAAAACTCCTTTGACCAAATAATTTTATTTGGATATTCCTTTTGTTTTTCAGTGCTTTATTTTGCATGTAAGGTTATTTCATCCCAGTAGGCATTGGTTGTATTTATATCTTATGTTACTGGCGAGATCCACGTCTGTTCTGCCCACGTGCAGTAAATCAATCACTGTGACACAGGTTTTGCAAAGGAGAAAAGATTTATTCACAAGGGAACCAAGCAAAAAGATGGAAGAACAGCCCTCAACTCTACGTCCCTGAAGATAAGGCTTAGGGATATTTACGGGGTAAGGAAGTGGGGTGGTGTAAGGCACAGGGAAAGGTGATTGGCAGTGGGGAAAAATGAAGTCACAGGTTAATTCTACACAAGCATAGCCAGGGTTCATGGCGTTTCCGAGGACATACATGCAGAAAATGACAGTGTTAGCGTGATATGATGGTGGAGTTCTTGGCTCTCCGACATCAAAAGGCCATCTCTTGGGCACTTGCGCTCAGGCCTAGTTTAAGGGTCAGTGGTGTCAACCAGTTTGAAGTGGACAGAGCTGGCTAAAGTTCCTGAAAAGCAAATGAAGTAACAACCATTGCCATGGTGACATATGCATGTTATCTGTAAAGCAGCCAGTGAAGGTCAAGTTTGAGCATTCAGCATCAAGACCTTCAGCTACCGCAGCCTTCAGCTTCACAGAAAAAGAGAAAACAAAAATAACAAAAAGCAAGAAACCAAAAGCATGCAGGGCAGGCAGACCTGATGAGATTAACTGTTTGGTTCCATTAATCCATGTGATTATCAGCTGGTTCATTTTCAGTTAATCAAAAACGGTTGAACTTCTGTCCTGAGAGTATAGATGTATAGTTTTTGTACCCAGTTGTCAGAAACAAAGATGCCATGATCTCTTCTTTCCCCATTTTAGAAGGAATTTTTGGTTTCTGTGGCTTTTCATTCAGTTTAAGGCAGAGGAGAAATATGTGAACCATTAATCCATGTGAGTAATTTAAAAAAAAATTCTTGCAGCTGGAAAGATGATAGAGGTTTCGTGGCAGAACATATCTTCCATTAGCATCGTGAACAGATAGTTCACCATGATCTCAGAAAGCCAATTCTGAAAATAAAAGAAAAAAGAGCCCCACACTTGAAAGCTCACTCATCAAAGCATGTTTAGTGCTCCTCCTCCAAAATCTAAACTCAGACAACTGATTGTGTCGGACCTCACCAGTTCATTAAACTGGAAACCTAACGTAGAAAGTAAATTGGGTCTAAAGAATGTGACTCCATTAAATGAGGAAAGCCCCCAAACCCCTCATTCCTAATCCTTGTTTGCTGTATGCAGGGAAGTGATTTGTCTTCTCCCTCCTCAGGAGGGCATTTGTTAGTTTTATTAAATGTGAAAAACAGATTGTCCCCAATTTTGAGAACTTGGCCCTCATAGTAACTTGATTCATTAGCTGTAGTCACTTAAATGTTTTAATCCTCTGAAATAAATTGCTCGTATGTTTTCATCCTTAAAAAAAGAACAGCATGTAAGAATAATATTTGAATAGCAGCCGGTCAGGGACTATCATGTAACATGCATACATATTTCCCAACAACCTAAAGCCTTTTTTCAAAATTCAACGTCTAAGTGTTTCTGGTGAAATATGTTCAGATGGAATACTGGTGTTTTTTTTTTCTTTCTCTCCCCTTCCACAATGCACTTCATGAAATGGCTGGGTAAATACATTACACATACATAATATGTAATTGAGTGGCTCATCCGAAATGCAAGAATGCCCCACAAGTGAGCACCAGACTCTAAGGTTTGGTCCTCTCTGCTTATTCACTCTTTTGGAGCCTCCTCAGACCCCATGGGGCAAACCACACCCAGGTGTTTAACATGCTGCTCTGTTTAGTTGGTTTTGATTTAGCATGCTTTGAACTCAACAGAGCGGGATGTTAACGTGAGAAACAGACTAAGAGATTTCTTGTTTTTTGTTGTGGGGGGGGATTATTGTGGCTTTAAGTCTTGCTAAAAAGGATAAAATTATTCCATTTGCAAAAAAAAAAAATTCATTCATAATTTATGTTTTTACCAAACGGACCATACTTCAATCGAAATGGTAAAGCAGTAGAAAAGAACTTTCCTTTTTTTTCTATTTTCTTGGCATAAAAAAGTCCTTGCTTTAATGCCTGTTGGCAAAGTTTCTTTAAGCCATTATTACAGTTTTAAGTGCACGTGTGTGTGTGAGAGAGCGAGAGGGAGAGAGAGGAAGTGTGTATGTTCTTAAAATTATTTGTTATAAATCACAGAAATAAATCCAAAAAATGTTTTCATTGTTTTAGGTGAAAGTAAGGATTTTGTAAAATGTGTAAAGTTACAAAGATGCCTCGTCAGAAATGTTTAAGCTCTTTTTTTTGTAATTGCAAAATGTTCAAAGTTTTTTCCCAGAAGTACAAAGCCCTGGAAATTACCTCATCAGTGTTAGGAGGAGTCTGGGTATATTTCTCGAAGGAAGCAAGCTTTTTTGTCTCGTTCTGTGCCATTTTCAGACAAGAGTTAATTGGCAAATTAATTTTTCTGATCCCCTTAGGCACCACCAAGTCTGAAGATCGTGCTGCTTTGCTGAAGAAATTCAATGAACCTGGATCCCAGTATTTCATTTTCTTGCTGAGCACCAGAGCTGGTGGCCTGGGCTTAAATCTTCAGGCAGCTGATACAGTGGTCATCTTTGACAGCGACTGGAATCCTCATCAGGTCTGTATGTCCCACTCAGGTGTCCAGGCCTCCCTCTGGAGAGCAGCTAAAAGATGATCAGTTTCATTATTCACATTTACAGGACAGAGCAAATATCTAGACGAGTGGGCCGCTGCTTTCTTGGAGCCAATTCTGGCTGTTTTCTCATCTCCCTTAGAGCATAGATACGAGGTCCCACATATGCCTTTGAAGAGCTGAAGTTTGAGGTAGAAAAACTTAGTTTCTGCTTAGTTTTAATCCCATCTCTTGGGATTGCCATTGAACAAAGTATATTTAATGAAGGATAAATCAAAAATGTTGTAAAATCATAGCAATAAGAACAATAGCAACCATCATTTATGAGCCCCTGAATCTGTGTCAGCCTCTTGGGCATTTTTTCATTCAGTTTCACAACAACCCTGTCAGACAGTTAATATGATTTGAATCTTTGCAGTCAAGGAAACTGAATCCTAGGCAGGGTAAGTAACTTCCCCAAGGCCAGTTAGTATTATGGTAGTTAACCTTTTATTTTGTGTTTTGTTTAAAGTCATCATCAAAACATATTCTAATGAGCATTTATTGTTGTAAAGCTCTTTTAGCCAGGTAAGTTCAGGGCTATCCTATTAAAGCAGTGCTTTGATTTTTTTTTTTTTTTCAATTGAGTGGGTCTCTTATGGCACTGGTTTTCTAAATTACTCTGGGAGGTGAGGCATCTGCCTGTAGGATATTGGGTAGGATGATATTGGTCAAGTTTTGATTCATACTGGAGCAAATGTTGAATTCAAAACAGTAAAAATGAAGACCAGGTGTGGTGGCTCACGCCTGTAATCCCAGGACTTTGGGAGGTCGAGGCAGGAGGATTGCTTCAGTCCAGGAATTTGAGACCAGCCTGGGCAACATGGTGAAACCCTGTCTCTACAAAAAAATACAAAAATTAGCTGGGCACAGTGGCACTTATACCTGTAGTCCCAAGTTCCTCAGGAGGCTGAGGTGGGAGGATTGCTTGATCCTGGGAGGCAGAGGCTGTAGTGAGCTGTAATCGGACCACTGCCCTCCAGCCTGGGCGACAAAGCAAGACCGTGTCTCAAAAAAATGCAGAAAGAAAATGGCAACTCTCACATAGGAGTATGAATTCTACATCAGCTTTTCCTAGGCTCCTCACTGAGCCCTGGCTTTCTCAACAGTCACACTATCTCACTGGGTTGCGAAGATTGAGTGGCAATGCCATATAGCGTCAGTTTTGGCAGGAAATAGAGTTCAGGGGTACATTAGGATTCTAAGGAAGCTTTTAAAAAATATACATGCCTGCTTTCTGTTCCCTCCCACCCCACCCTAGTTTTCTTATTCAGTGGAGCTAGCTGCTTCCTTTGAGCGCTCCCAGGAGATTCTGAAATAGATTCTCATACAGATGAGGACCACTGATTTAAAGACTCAACTGTGGGTCCAAACCACCACCACTGGGCCACTGCGTGTACTTACCATTCTCTGTAGGTGAATAAATTAAGGCGACTATTAAAATGTTCTTATCTTGAAAAGGATTGGGAACCACCAGCACAGAATATATTAGTTCTAAGTCTTCAGGAAATATGGTTACATATTTTTATAAATATATAAAAGTGTTTCATTCCAACGCTCAGGTAGAATTTATATTGATGTGAGAGATCTGCAGTTTTCCTTTTTGGCATTTTGGATTCAGTATTTCTTCCGTAAACATTTATTGAGTGTCTGTTATGCAGCAGGCACTGAGCTAGGCTGGGTATCTAAGAGGGAGGAAGGAAGATGTGATGTGACTCTTTGACTCCTCTCCTCCTGGTGTGCTCAATGTGATTGGATGTTTAGATTATCCTTCTCGCTGGTACCTAAGTACTGAGGACCATCTATAGGTGAATGGAGAGTTTGCTTGTCTTCTGTCTTCAGAGGTAAGCATTTCCACTGACTCTTAGATGTTTACCTTCACTGGCACAGTATAAATTCTAAAAGCCACTGTTCCAGGAAATGCTAATTTAACCTGGAAAATAACTCTGGAACATCTTTATGATGTTCTACCCCACCCCAACTCTCATTTTTTTTTCTTTCTTTCTCTCTAGCTCTGTTAAAAACTTTGAGTTCTAGAATCAAAGTAAATTACAGTAACACGAAATAGTTCCCTCTTAACTACACGTGAACTAAAGCTTCAGCAGCAAAACACAGGATCCCAGATTTTCTCTGGTTGAATTTACCACAGGTCCCTCACACTGGGCCTCTGCAAGTATTTCTAGCTGCCACAGGTAGATTTGCTTCCACCTGATTGAATAAACTGAGCTGACCAGATTTTTCATCTGTCGCTGAACATGACCATTAGTTTGGTCAAATTTTTCTTTTTCAGGAATCAGTGATTTTAGAGTGATAAAGATCCATCTGAGTTTTCATTTAAAAGGTACAGAACTCTACTAAATATTGTTAGGCACTTTGCATACCTCACCTCAAGTAATCCTCAGAATATCTTATACATAAGGAAACCAGTCAATGTTAGCTTGCTCATGAGCGCCCCATCAGGATCATTCACACCCATGTCTGTTTAGGTTTCAGTTTGAATCCTGGGTTTGAGCTCTTTCTACCTTGCACCCTTGCATATAGATTGCATAGCCCCCAAAATGAAAACTGTGGAGGTGTTTTTATCAGGTTAATTTCGGCATGCATTGAAGAAAATTTTCTGTAAGTATGCATTATCATATTGAATCAAAATTAAGGCACATTGGTGAAAATAGGGGATTAATTTGACATAGGTTGACAGATAGAGGCCTTAATGTTGCTAATTGAGGACCCTACCTAGAAGCAAAAATAGAACTCAGGATTGTGGAATTAACGAAAAAATCACTACAGGTTGCCAAGACTCACATTTCCAAACTGTTGATTAGAAACATGGGTTGGTGCTTGTGTTTTTTACCCGTGGAGCTGCAACTCTGTTGCTATTACAGAATGGTCAATCACATTTAGCTTGCAGACCCTCTTCTCAGATCAGGCTCTTAGCTTCGAGTATTATCAGACCTAAGTCAGTGTGATGAAGTTTCAGACCACCTGATTGAGATTTCAGAAATATTGAGTAATCCATCCAATAATTACAGCGCTTCTTTGTCACAATATTTCCCCCCACACGTCAGCTTAGAGACTCACAAACTCACATTGCATTACACTTCTCCACCTAGAAATATTAGCTTTCGTGACCTTCCAATCAGATGGGTGATCTGAAACACACAAACACACATCACTGCCACCACCACCAAACAAAACTAATTGCAGCAAATTCCCAAGGATTCTGTAATGTCTTACTTTGTTCGTATGTTGTCTATGTGCTCTGCTTGCTCATCTACTCTATTCATATTCTGCTGCCCCCTGCAATTAGTATTTTTGTGGTTTTGTCAGCATCTTCTTGGACAAGGGTCAGCCATCTACTCCTCACGGGCTCAGTCTGACCTGCCACTTGTTTTTGCACCCCTGCAGGTGAAGAATGGTCTTCACTTTTTAAAGTATAAATTAGAAAATGGTGGGAAAAAAGAATATCAGCCTTCTGGTAAGAACAGTTGTTCAATTTTTGCTTCTGGGCCAGACAGCCTAGAATGTTTACTAGTGCGCCCACTTTAGAGACTATTTGTTGGCCTCTGTTCCAGGAGATAGTGAAAAGCCTGATGACCCAGAGCTTGTCATCTTGACTACTGTTAGCAGTTCTGGTGAAGATAGGTTGAGAGGGACGGTTGAACTAAAAGCTTAAAAAGGAACTTTAGGGTGTTTTAGAGTTTTTTGTCCCCTTTGGATTTGAATGATCCATCTCACATTCTTCTCTTTAGAAAATAATCTAATATAGATGGGTCCCAGCTGTTTTCATGGCTTAGCACTATGATATTGATATTAACTTATTCAGATATCTGCCGAGGAAAAGCTTTTGCCTAATTGGCTACTTAATTTTAAAGGTCCCTGCAGCAAAAACGAATCTCCAACCTTTTGCCTGCTGCCTTCTTGTGCTACAATAGGTGACCAGGAGACTTGTCTAGTCAAGAAGACGGGTTTACAGCTGTTGAGCATCAGCTCTGTACAAACTATGGTGCCAGGGCTGTGGGATACAGAAAACAGACCTTTGCCCTAAAAATCTATACAGTCTAATGGGAGACATGTGTAAACAACTAATTAGCATCAGCCCAGATAACATCACCTGGACCACAATGAATAAAAGCCATATGCCAAGAAGTTTTTATTATGTAGCTGTAAAATTAGGTAACTCTGCTTCATGGACTCATGAAGGTTTTTATTTAAAGATTTCATTAAAGCTTTTTTCTTATTATTAATATATGAGTAACATTTAAAGCAGAAAAAAACAAAATGTAAGCAAAGTGAAGAAAATGAAATAACACCTATAATCTTATCACCTGGAGATTTATGTTGTTGGCATGTTGGTGTTTGTCCTCCTACCTTTTTCTTGATATAGATAAATTTGCACATGTAAGATCAGAATGCACACGGTTCTTTTTAACTTGTTTTCACTTATTATAGCTTTGTGTCATTAAATCTCCTACAATATAATTTTTATGATACTTTGTTGATACGTACATATAGTAGGATCCTATAATTTATTTAACCAATTCATTATTGTTGAATATTTAATTCTTTTTAAAAAAAAAAACATTAGAGATAACAAATTATTCTGAGAAGGTACATCCTTATTTCTAAATCTTTGTGCATATCTATGATTATTTGTTTAGGATACATTTCCAGAAGTGATACTTCTGAGTCAGAGACGTAGACAGTTTTAACACTTCTAATAGGTAGTGACAAATTTCTGTCCCCAAAAGTTCACCAGTTGACTACCCAACTAGCAATCCTTTTCATTTCCCAAATTGAAGACTGAGTCTTTGATAAGGTTAGGTTCTAGGAAATTGACTACCTGAGCAATCACTGTGTGTGTATGTGTGTGTGTGTGTAGTAAGATGTATGTATGTATAATACCTGAATGTACAACAACTCTGATATTTTTAAAATAATCTTCAACACATCACACCAAAGAAAAGGCGTTTCTTACAACTTAAGGTTAGTTGTAGGTGATATGTAAGTCATAATTCTGACATTGGACACTGGTGTCTTGTTTTTTGTTTTAGATAGGGACTAAATCTGATGGGGAACCTAGAGACAGATAAAAACAATATGATAACCTGGATTTCAAAACCCGAGATTTATTTCAGTTGGCTTGGTTAATTTAAACCCAGGTTTCTTCAACTAGGAGTGACATTGAATTTTTCCAAACGTAGCTTGCGTATTTTTAAAATGTAAGCAAAATCTTGCTTTAGTGAAGGTGAAATACATAACCCTTCCATATTTCCCTCTGGGGTGGGGTCTGGTTTGGGATTCCTATGCCAGGCATCTCAGTCCTCATAGCGTATTGTTCCCCCGAAACAGGATCTGCAGGCCCAAGACCGAGCTCACCGCATCGGGCAGCAGAACGAGGTCCGGGTGCTGAGGCTCTGTACCGTGAACAGCGTGGAGGAAAAGATCCTCGCGGCTGCAAAATACAAGCTGAACGTGGATCAGAAAGTAATCCAGGCAGGCATGTTTGACCAAAAGTCTTCAAGCCACGAGCGGAGGGCATTCTTGCAGGCCATCTTGGAGCATGAAGAGGAAAATGAGGTATTACAGAAAGCCCCAAGTTTATGAAATCAAACAGTGGCCTTTTGTCTCTGAAGGACTAAGAATAATCCCTTTGTTTAAAGAACTTCCTTGGCTAGTGTTAATGAAAATGAATAAATAAACTGCTGTTTTAGATCCCAACCACAGAAAGCCTCTGAAAGTTATCCAAAGTGAGTGTCTTAAGAGCTATTGCTGGAGGAACCTCAAGGCTTGGCCTGTGGGTGCTCCCTCCTTTTTTCCAGGGTGGGAAACCCAGCTGCTTTATTGTACCATCAGTGCTGCCTTCTGTAGGACAGATGCAGAACTGCAGAGAGGATACTTTAGGGACAAAATCAGCCGGACAAGACAAGACATAAATGGAAGGGGGCCTCTTTCTCCCATCCTCCAGAGCCCTCCGTCTCTTTCGCCTTTTGATCAGGGATCGCAGAGCTTCAACGTGTTTGTAGGACAAACCTTCACAGCCATCTTCTGCCCATTTAGCTATACTTGCTCTTGGAAAGCATGACCTTAACCTATACTTCAAATTTTTCTTTAAGAGCTATCTGAAGGTTGGGAAAAATACTGGTTAAACAGTCTTTATTTGTCAGGGTTGTATGAAGAATGCATTAATTAGGTTTTTATTAGGGGAATGTTGGGTTGTCATTTGTATTATTTTTAGATTGCCAGCGTTAGTAATTTTATAATATTCATTCCAAAATGGATTTGAAATAGATTTTTAAACATATGTATATAGTGTAGCAAACTACAGAATATCAGCAGCAGTCCTTATCATAAAACTGACTGGGGATGAACATATTTTTTGTGTGTGCCCATACTTATAAATTGAAGAGTAAGTTTACCTTACATATTCATGTGGAATACTGTTTTAATTGCATATATTAGATATAATTTGATTTTTGCCTTAAACAGGATATGTATTTTTTCAGTCTTCTGTAAATTACGAACCTGAGTCTTTTAAAAGTCTTATAAACAAATACTCCTCAACTTACAATAGTGTTATATCCCGACAAACCCATCATAATTTGAAAATATCAGGACATGGCCCCATCTTAAGTCTAGTGGAGTACTGAATGTGCATCCCTTCTGCACCATCATAAAGTTGAAAAATCCCAAGTCCAACCATTGTTAAGCCAGAGACTGACTGCATATATATATATATATTCTGAAATGAATCTAAATGTGAAGTAGAGCTTGATATTTAAAGGAATCCTGAAATGAACCCATTTGCAAATTGAAGAGCACTTTTGTATTATGCCTCCTAATTTGTCGGTCTTATATTTTTGATTAGCTATCCACTGAGTTTCATGAAAATGATGAAAAATACATATGCACATGCACTCACGATCCACACACATTTGAAAAATTTTTATCTCAATTTATAATTTCTGATTCTAGAAATTGAATATTTGATACAGATATGGAGTCAGATTGTCAGGTGATTTTTTGTTGTTGTTGTTTATACACTTGGACATTTCCAAAAGAACAATATGGTGAATGATCTATACTGTGACAAAGCAGATGTGAGCAGAGCTGACACTCAGCCTGTCATCTCCACTACATTTTTGCTTATTTGTTTTGTGTAGGCCTTGTGAAAATAGTACCTGATCTGGTTGAGAATCAAGGAAGCCTGGAGTTTTCCAGCCTTCCTAAGCTGCAGGGAGATGCTGATCTCTCCTGGGCCCGAGGGCTGCCAGGTGGGGCCTGAAGTGCACTCCCCTCCCAGTTGTCCTGCCAGCAAGGCTAGCTGTGAGCAGCCTTGCTGAGGCTCCCTGTCCCTTCTTGGCTACCAGTGTGTCAGACAAATGTTACCATTTTCAGGGGGGCCCGTGTCCTGATGTAAAGATGTTTGAAAACACCGAGAGACTGCCGTCAAAGGCTCTGGTCCTGAAAGATCAGGACAACGTAGGCTGGCATCACCGTGGTTGACGTGACCATGAAGTGCTGGGGCACAAAGAACCCAGGAAGATGCATTGTGTACTTCCAGCCATTTGGTTTTCCATGAAGGTCATAAACGGGCAGGCTTCTTGCCACTTTACAAGAGAATCTTTTCATCTTGGGCATGCGGTCATCTAAGCCCCTCATTGTACAGGTGATGAGAGGGTAATGTGTGGTTCTAGGAAGAAAGTAGGCAAAGCAGGACATCTGTTCACCAGAAGGGACATTACCAGATATTTTGTACTGTGAAGTCTGAACCCACTCCCAGCTAGTCTGTGTCCTTGTCAGATGAAATGTAATATTTAGACAAATTGACTGTAATCAATCTGGAGGTGAACTAGAATAAGTTTTTCAGAAATAATGATTATCTTGAATTGTAGATTTTTTACTTTAGTGGATTGCATTCATTTCTAACACTTATTAAGTTCCTGCAGTGCGAAAGGCATTATCTTGGGAGCCGACATAGTCATCTCATTTGAGCCGCTAGTACACTCATACTCTTTCTCTAAAACAAGTTGCTTCTTTTTGAACATACAGTTTGTGAAATTGGATGTTTGAAGTTCTGTGTTTTCCCCTTTCTTCCCTCAGCTGATACACTGAAATTCCCCGTTTGATTTTTAACAAGCCCACTCAGCATATTATAAAAATAATTTGGGAAGATAAGTCCTATAGCATATGCATATGCCCAACTTTTAGAATCATTTTTTGAAAGTGTGGAAGTCATGCCATAACATTGCTGAAAATCCTGAGAGCTGTTGGTTTCTGAGGAATTAGCAGAGAGATAATGTATCTTTGTTTGACATAATATAAAATGAAAGTTTTAGCCCATATGTAATTGTTTTCTCTGCTTCATTTAAATTATTTTAATTAAGTATAACTTTGAGGGTTTTTTTTTTTTTGCTACTGATACCTTTTTAGTTATCCCATCCATAGCTCCAATCATCAACAATAATAATGCCCAAAGAAATATATTAAACACACTTCAAAGGCTGTATATTTGGCACATATATGTGGTTTTTTATCGTCTTAGTGCCTAGTAACAAGGTTTCCCATACTTACATTTTTTGTAAGTATTTGAAAATAAGCATTTATATTTGGCATAAGGTAAATGGAGTTAAAAGAATTAATGTCAGGTACTTTTTCATATGGATTTCCTTATTAAAATCTTACATCCCCCTGTGAAGTAGATGTCATACCCATATGACCAATGAGGTCACTGAAGCGGGGAGACATGAAGTAACTTGTTTTAAAAGTAACAGAATCAAGATACACACCCAGGAGAACTCATATTTCTTATAGTGCACCACATTTCCAGCCTGAACAGATTTTGCTCTGGGAAGATGGTTTTAATAGCTCGTAAAATAATAATGGCAAGTACTAAATCCAGCAACCCCTTCCCTTTTCTTTCTGGCTTGAGAAATGGGACCCCTCTGGTCTGGAGGACAGATCACTTACTTGTTTGTACCTTGCCCCAGCTGTCCAGGCTCTCTCCTAAAACCTGTTAAATCACTCTGTTTTTAACCCCAGGAAGAAGATGAAGTACCGGACGATGAGACTCTGAACCAAATGATTGCTCGACGAGAAGAAGAATTTGACCTTTTTATGGTAATGTTACAGAAAATCATGAAAACAAATGCTTTATTCCTCTGCCTTTTTTTCTGTTAAGTAGAATGTCTGGAGCCTGCGTGCCTGGCAGAACTTCATTCGTAAAGCCTATGCCTTTCCTTCAGTTCAGAGGCTGCAAACTGGCTGGAGTTAGCCCGCAGACATATTTTGTTTGGCCCATGCAGCGTTTTTTAAAATTTCCCATTCATTGCCAACATAAAAAAGAATCCTGATTTCTGGCTTCTCTTGAAAAATGAGATCGGGCAGTACCAGGCCCACATCTTTGTGTGGAAACAGCTGGCCAGGGCTGAGTAGCAGCTGCACTCTCTGGACAGGCCTTGTGGTCTACAGCTTACCACAAACCCCCTCCTGCTCCCAGTTCGTTTCTAATCCCAGGCCAATGTCATTCAGGAAGCCTACCTGGCTCCTATAGGCATTGGAACTTACCATGTCCTTATAGGATCAAAGCAAACATGCTCCTTAGGGAGATAGGTGGACAACAACAGCTAAAACAGCACAGGTGTGCCTCTTCAAATTGTTGGCGAGAGCCTGCTTAAATGAACGGGAACCTTCAAGGTGTGCATAAAGGTGTAGCCTTCATTTAAGGATCAAAACCAGTTGGATTTCCCTCCAGTATCTTCAATCATTTTTATCTTCATCAAAGACTGATTACAGAGGGAGTAAATAGAAACCATAACTTTGGTGGATGAATGCTGCAGAACCCTAAAGTTAGAGGCCCCAAATTTGAGTGCCATCAGATCTTACATGAGTAATTTGCATGTGTGAAGCAAGTGGGCAGAGGTAGGTGTACTGGAGATGCTTTGTCTATGGGAGCACAGAGCTGCAAGGTAGAAATGTGAGACCTGTGTCGTCAGAAATGACAAATTTTCAAGGGGAGCTGGAAGTATAGTCTTTTATATGTGATTTCTAGATTTTAAAACATTGCAACGAAATTCAACTTTTTAAGTCATTATATAACACTGCATGCCAAACAAAACACAACTGTGGGCCAAATATGATCCACAGGGTTTGCAATCTCCACCTTTTTAGCCGAGACAGAACGGAACTCCAGCTGTTTGGAGAGGCTTATGTTATTTTGGGGTCTTGTGTGTGTGGCTTTTTTTCTGGGAACATTGATTGTATATAATGATCCACAATAAAAAAAATACGTAATTCTTTCTCAGAAAAAGGCAGGTAGCTGTGGGAATAACTCCTAAACTGGAATATGCACTTCCCTTTCTCCGTCCATCCCCGAAATGAACCACCCTTCCCAACTAAAGCCATTTCAGAGAGGCATGGCAGTAAGAGAAAGACTTAACAGCATGGTCAATGTAGGGCATTCATAAAATCTAAATTTCTTAACTCACACTGGTCACCATAATCAAAGATGACAATATTCTGTATTTAGGGAGGTTAAGGATACACATCAGAAATAGACATCCTTTCTCTCCTTGAAGAACTAATTAAAGGCAGGTTACTGGGGAACACCCAAGCAAGAGGCCCTCAGGTGATCACTCTTAAGCAATAATTCAGCACTGCTAACGCCTCAGATACTCTCAAGACACTGGAGAGGACAAGCTGCTTGCCATTATACAAATTAGATTAGGCCCAGATATGGAGAATTCCATCAGCACCCCTGAAGTAAGGGGGTAAGTGTACTTTTCTGCCTTACTTTGGGCTATTTGTAGAAATTGAAGACCTCAGAAACAATCTGAATGTCTCGGAAGGCACAGCCTTCTTTTAACTTGGGACTGTTTTACCACTCAAAGAACAGGCTTGTAACACAGGTGAGGCTGGCTAGGGAACACTTTTTGTAGGCACTTTGATTTTGTGAATTTTCTGCTTGTTTCTTAAAGGCTGGCTTCTATTTTGAGGATTAGATAGATTTTAGGTTTGGTTTGGTTTCTTCTAATCCACTGGCCGCCTTTGGCCAATTCACTATTCCTTAGCATCTCTACCTGGGGGCAGGAAATAAAATTTGAATCTGTATCAGCTACAGATTAAAAAGTTTGGTGAGAAACAAGAATGGAATGTGAGCTAGGATAAATCTATGGATTTTAAATATTTAAACTCTTTATCCTTTATTAGAAAAGAATGAGTTCTCTGTAAAATTAATGCAAACTTATTTGATTTATCATAGATGCTGTGGTTTACGCTTGATAAGCAGACAGTTTCTTTAAAATAAAACCTTTTTTAAAAAGCATGTCTTGCTTTCTCCTTCTCAAAATGTGACTTCAGAAAAAGTTATCTTTTATACCAATTACTTAGGAATTTTACCAAAAAGATCTTTGGCAGCTCAAGATATGTATCTGAAACATTTTGCTAACATACAAACATTAAGCTTGTAGATGCTATGTTCTCTACAAAGGGAAAAAGCACTTTTAAAACTAATTGTACTTGTAAGTATAAGGTTAATAATCAGATCTCAAGCCCAATTATTCACAAAGTAACTACATAGTAAGTTTGACTTTTGCCTTAATGTTGACTTAAGATTCTATATTGGTATTTTGTGGGTAGAAATCTCTAGGGAGAGATGCAGTTATTAAGACTTTAAGCTTATCTTATTTAATCGAATCTACCTTTCCTAAAAGAAAAAAGAAACAAGTGCATAATTTCCTTTTCTGTCAGAAAAGATTTATTTTCTCAATTGTGGACAAATATATTAGTAATAATAATGCCTATAGAAATATATTGATTAAACATACCTCAAAGGCTATTTTTGGGCATAGATAGTAGTAGCAGTAAAACCAAAGACTGAAATGGCAATATTTTGTCATCTCAGTATAGGACATTAACAAAAAAGTTTTTTTCTTACTAGCTATCTAATAACTATTAGGAGGTTGCCTCATGAAGCCCCTCTCTAGATACTGCTGTAAACAAGGCAACCTCTGTGTGCCAATTAGGAAGGTTTGGTGGATCCCATTTCTGATACCAAAGCATTAGAAGACAGGATTAAGCATCGTGAGCTAATTATAGCACATGACAGAGCAGGGTGCCCACATTTATCAACCAATGGGACTTCACCCGTCTCCCAAGCCTACCAGATTCTGGAAATGTAATGACTTCCAAAAATGTGGAAGAAGCATAGTTTAAAGGGCTTTGACCACTAATTTTAAAACAGGTTCTAAGGCTGGGCGCTGTGACTCAAGCCTGTAATCCCAGCACTTTGGGAGGCCGAGACGGGCGGATCACGAGGTCAGGAGATGGAGACCATCCTGGCTAACATGGTGAAACCCCATCTCTACGAAAAAATACAAAAAAAAAAAAAAAAAAAAGTAGTCGGGCGAGGTGGCAGGTGCCTGTAGTCCCAGCTACTCGGGAGACTGAGGCAGGAGAATGGCGTAAACCCAGGAGGCGGAGTTTGCAGTGAGCCGAGATCGCGCCACTGCACTCCAGCCTGGGTGACAGAGCGAGACTCTGTCTCAAAAAAATAAATAAATAAATAAAAATAAAATAGGTTCTAGAGGTCATATTTGGGTATGCATAGATATTTATTTACATTTTATCAGTTTTAGCTTTTAAGAAAACATTATATTGAATCCCGATTTCAGTACGGTAGAACCAAAGGAAGAGGGAAAAGGTAAATAGCAATGATTGATGGTCCATTTCATTGTGGAAATGACACATCTAGCTAGTGTTTATACAGAACTAATGTCGATGGAAATGTAGTGGCAGATTATTTTTTTAAAATCCATCGTATTGTTTAGTTATAGATTAAAGCCAAGTGTGTGGCCCTAAGTTTATTTACAAGTGAACTGGATTATTAAAAAGAGAGAAGGTGGGGAAGTAGGCATTTTGAAGGCTCTGAAAGGAAGCCATTTCGCTTACAACTAGAGTAGTTGGAACGCGGTTACCTCTGAGCTCTGTCTCTCTGTGGTATAATACTTTTGTAAGAGCACAAAGTTTAAAATGTAAAGAATTCAGGAGCATTCCTCCCATGAGCAGTGCCCACAAGGTATTGAAAATTTAGTATATTCATGGCCAATGGACTAGTGAAACCATTTATATCTCTTCCACATGTCCAGCTGTGGTTAGCTATCTGTACTGATACCTTGGGTCACCGTTTTTTTTATTCCTGATTGTTCAATTCAAAGCACAACCCCTACTGAATAAAAGGAAACTTTCTTAAAGATCTTTCTTTTCCATACTCAAAGAATAAGTTTCTTCCAGGGAAGCAATGAGGTGTATAGCCAAGAGGTCATATTTTTAAAATGCATTCCCAATTTGAGTTTTTCCACTATTACTTGAAAGGGGAAGCTTTGTACACACACAGACTAAGAAAAGGAAATTCTTAAAGAGTACTTTTTAAATGTGTGAATAAGTTTCAAAAGATGGGTACAGAGGAAGGGAAGGGATTTTCCTTAGTGGAATCTCTCCCTAGATATTTAGGGATGAGCTAGAACAAGTCAACCAGGATGAGAGAGGTTGAAAGGGACCCTGCAGCCATAGGGAATGACTTGGGGAAGTTGTATGTACTGTAAAGTCTGTACCATACAGAAGCCCTGACTTTCGGTGACCCTCTTATTAATGTCTCCAGCGGATGGACATGGACCGGCGGAGGGAAGATGCCCGGAACCCGAAACGCAAGCCCCGCTTAATGGAGGAAGATGAGCTGCCCTCCTGGATCATTAAGGATGACGCCGAAGTAGAAAGGCTCACCTGTGAAGAAGAGGAGGAGAAAATATTTGGGAGGGGGTCTCGCCAGCGCCGTGACGTGGACTACAGTGACGCCCTCACAGAGAAGCAGTGGCTAAGGGTGAGTGTGGCTTTTCTAACCTGTTCTCACTAGCTGGAGTGTTTTTGGTGGCTTGGAGAAACTAGGGGCCTAGAGCTGGAATTTTCTGAGGAGGATGAGTTTGCAATCAAATCGAATTTTCTGAGGAGGATGAGTTCGCAATCAAAGGGAAGGAGCTTTTGAACACAGAAGATAAAGTCATTCTACTGTTGCATGAAAAGATAAAGTCATTCTGCATTCCAAGGCAGTGCTTGGAAAAAATCCGCAGAATTTTTTTGCTAGAGCAGAACTGGCCATTGGAAGCACAGGATTATGAGAGCTATGAGACCTACTAATGTTTTATGACCAATTGCCTGGTCATGCCTCACTCTCCAACTGAGAATCAAAATGTGGAAGGGCACCTTAGAGATCTTTTTAATTGTTCCCCCTCACTTCATGGTCTTTAATCGAGGTTTTACTTCTGCAGGGTCTGCACAGATCTTTCAGGGATAGCAGAGTTTTTGCTAACTGTGTTGTTATTGTGTAGACCCATAGTACTTTTAGAGCTGGAAGGTGCCTTTGTACTTGCTTGGTTTGATGAAGAAATTGAGGCCCAGAGAGGTGACATGGCTATGCAGGACACACAGCTGGTTAGAAAGCACAGAATTGATTCGGTGGGTGCTTATGTATCTGCATGCTTGATTTAGGCTTGATCTGATCTGTCCCTCACAAACACAGACTAGAGCCTGGGACTTGGGTCACCGATGCTTGGAAATGTTATTTGGGAGTTTGGTTATGTTGTTTCCCCTTTGGAAAATGGTGATTTCTCATTTTGACTGAGGACTGAAATCTCAGAATGTTCCCTGGGCAGCACAGAAATATCAAAATGCTCTTAGGAGTCACATGTGTGAACGCTGAGGCCCGGGTGACTGTTCCGTTTGAAGGGTTAGCTCTACTTCCCATTTTTGGGAGTAGACTTAGTACCTAGAAAGGCACAGCAACCTGGGACATGCAGTCCAGACACAGCCAGTAAATGCATGCTGGAAATAGTAAGTGCAGTTGGGTAAACACCAAGCAAAACAAAAGCTTCGGGGAGTTGTTCGTTTTATCCAAAGGGAATACAGTTCCCAAGCTTTGTGAAACATGGATTTTAGGACCCAGGTTTTAAGTAGGTAGGTGGGTAGAAAGGCAGTGGGCAGAATTTTGAGATTATATATCGATGGTGAACAGGTCTTGTCACCGCTTGAGATGTGATTTACTTAGGATGTTGTATGATGAGAGGGATGTGACCTGAATTTTGAAAAGATGGGGGAGCCTGTGATTCTGAATAGCACTGCTCATTATTTGTGGTTGAACAATTGTGTATAAAACATAACATTTGTGTGATTAGTTTATTGTCATATCCAGTCAAATAGTACAGTGACCTCAGAATATGATTTTATGATTTTTGTTTCACTATTGAGATTATAGTTATGTAATTAGGATTCATTCTATAATATGAAGAGTTTTTTGGTTAATATATATTTCTGAACTTGGGAAAACTTTTATTTAAGCAATAAATTGAGTACCTGGAGTATTATTACAGCAGATGGGACAATAATAATAATGATCTGGGCCACCTTTTTTTTTTTTTTTTTTTAGACAGAGTCTCTCTCTGTCACCCAGGCTATAGTGCAGTGGTGCGGTCTCAGCTCACTGCAACCTCTGCTTCCCGGGTTCAAGTGATTCTCCTGCTTCAGCCTCCCCAGTAGCTGAGACTACAGGAGCACGTTACCATGGCTGGCTAATTTTTATATTTTTAGTAGAGATGGGGTTTCACCATGTTGGTCAGGCTGGTCTCAAACTCCTGAGCTCAGGTGATCCACCTGCCTCAGCCTCCCAAAGTGCTGGGATTACAGGCGTGAACCACCGTGCCTGGCTGGGCAAAATTTTTAAAGCTAAGCTTTGATATGTTTACTCTCCAGACATTAAAAGCAAAATAACCTTGTTTATTGGGCAAGAATGTAGCTGAACTTACTTTTTTAAAATAATCATTGGGAATTACCCTTAAGAAAAACAACATTATGAATCTCAGAAAGTTTTCCAGTTTAAGACATCTGTTTTTTTTTTCTCTTTTTCATTCAGTTTCTACCCCTGATGATTAACACAGTGCCTAGCATAAAGACTCAGTGAGTGTTTGTGAAAATGAAAGTATAAACTTAAGAGGAAAGGGAAAGTGACTAACTTATCAGCAGTGTTAGGAGAGCATTTCTCTTTTTAGTGCATCTAGTAGACTTCTTTTATCTACAGCACACACATTTAAAAATGGAAAATTAGTTTGTTTTACAAAACTACACTGTGAAAATTGGTTTTTATAATTGTAATTCTACAATGCCTTGCAACATACTAAGTCATCCAAGAAGGATGAAACTATTCTCAAAACAGCTTTATTGTAACATATCTTTTTGTAATCTAATCCTTTGAAAACTGCATGCCCATATTTGGTATGAAACTGGCAACTTGCTATTAACTAGGACATGCAATGGATGCAACATGCCCCATGGCATAAACATGCAAAGTAGATGCTTCCTGTCATTGGTGTTCACCAGCAGCAATCCTATTTAATATTAGCCTGTTAAGCTTTTTTGATGATAAAATGATATTGAAGGGGTTCTCATGGGCCTGGATGTGAAGAGATGTTCTCTACTGGCTTATGATTTAACACATTGCGTGAACCCAGCCAACATGGCCTTGAAAGGGAGTTTGGCAAGGACCGTTGTGTAAGAAATGCTGTAACAGGGCTAAAATAATTCTTCTTTTTCCTGGCAATGTTTTACAAAGCCTGCTTGGCAGAGACATCGAAGATACATAGCATCGCAGAGCTGCAAGGCAGTTGAATGGAACAGCTTCCCATCCCTTGCTTAAATCACATTCTCTGCAATCTCTGTGCCAGGAGGCTGGCCATCCCTAAAAGGAAAAACTACCTTTTTTTTCTGTGTAGCCCCTGCAGTTCATGGTCAGCTCTGATTAATAGTTCTTCCTCCCTTTGAATAGAATCTTCTTTCCTTGTAGCTTCTCCTTACAGGCCTTGATTCTTTTCCCTGGGGTGAACAAAACAATATTTTTTTCTGTCTTTAGCATCACAGCCCCATGGATAAAATGTTTGCAAACTCATGGTAAGTCTGGATTGAACTTTTCTACCTTCCTCTTTCTCTTCAACTTTCCTCCTCCTTCAAGGCCCAGTTCAATTGCTACCCACTCTGTGGCGCCTTCACAGATAAATATTCATTGCACTTTTAATTGTCCTCTTAACATTTCTTTGCTTGTCCTTCAGTTACAGTTTCCTAGTATTCTCGGTAGTTGCCAACCTGCCTGCTTTCCTGACTAGTTGATAAGCTGGCTCTGTATCTTGTTAGAATTTAGGACTTCTGTGTACAAATACTAAGTGCCCATCAATTGCCAAATTGAAATAGCACTGGAGTGACAGATAAGGGTATAGATAGATGTGGGTAATGTCCATAGATGGACCTCAACATGCCCTGTCCATGGACCTATCCAGAAAAATAAATAAAAGTTGATTTGTCACTTCCATGAAAGTCCATAGTAGGTGTTCTTGATTGGTGAGGACACCTGTTCTCCATAGGGTCATTCAGAGAGCCAGGCTGACAGAGCCTCTGCCAACTTGGTCATCTCCATCCACTTGAGCTGGAAGTGGGGAAAACAACATGAAGTAGTGAGTATGGAAGTCTAATGGGCCCTGCCTAAATGGTTATAATTCCATTGGCTAGAACTTGGTTATGTGGCCACTCCAGCTGCAAAAGAGACGGAAATGTGGTCTGGCTGTGAGCCCAGGAAAACAAAATTTTGGTGAATATTTAGCTATCCCTGCCTCAGCACACTTAGGTTAAATTTAAGTGTTATGGTCACTTTCTTTGCAAATGGTGTTCTGGTTTCATTGTAAACAGGTTTTATTTTGTAATCATGGCATGCTAAAAATTCCTACAGTGTCCTTTAGAGAATCTGTTTAGTTGGTGGAATTTAAAATTTTTTCTGCATTCATAATGTTGTTTTTAATCAGGAGGATCACAATTTCAAACACAGTTCAGTTTTTTTTTTAAGGTATTTTATGTTGTTTTGAAATTCCTATTTCCACTGAGGAAACTTAAATGTCTTTAGCGTTAGCTGGTCTCGAGTTAGCGTCATCTTTTTGTGGTAGTCAGTTCAACATTCACTTACCCTCTGGGCTGTTTCTCTCTTCCCCTTGGGGCTCCCATCCCATCTTCCTCTCCAAGGTGGCATCTGGATAAAGATGTGGTGTTTAAGTATGGCATTGGGGGCGAGCATCCTGGTTCTTCTGCTCCCCATGGGTCTCCAGTGACCTCAGCATACAGCTGCTGGTCTGCTCCTGTCCTGGGAGGTCTTTACATGCAGCTGGTTTCGTCTCATTGTTTTAGAGACCTTGATGACATGTGCTATTGAAATCGGGAGCCTGGCCACAGGCACTAGTTAGAAGCTGTCCTCCATTCTCACATCTCATAAAACCTCTGGCCTCTTTGGCCTCATGGTGCTCTTAGCTCTTTTGTGTTCTGTTTGGAAGTCTGCAAACCCTCCTTGACTGATTTCTCCACACTGTGCCAGAACATGCAAGGTGCAGTGAAACTGGCCCCTTCCTCAACAGTTGCTAAGTCACCATCAGGGGTTGTCAAACCTGAAGCTTCTAGAATCTGATGGTTGGGTGGGTCCTAGAGCTTTTTAAAGAAAGCAATTCAAAAATGTTTTAAGTTTGCAAATTGTATAAAAGTATGTAACTGTATTTGGGATCACATAGTGAGGGGTCCTCCTAGAGCTTTGGAAGGAGCTTGTGAGTGAGAGGCCTAAAGCCCAAGCTTCATTAGCTTTCCAATAAATCCACCTTTAGCAGTTTTAGTGCCTCATTCTCTTCCTCTCCACTCAACCTCTGCCTCCAAACACCCCAGGCTTGGATTCTGAAGGGGGAGTATTGCATTTCAACCCAGCTGCAATTCAGTGCTGGCACAAACTAGCCAGACTTAGCACAGACTCCATAAGTTGAAGGGCACAGTCCCCAACAAGACTTCCCTGACTTCAGACACCAGCCACACTTTGGGGGTCCCGAGGCCCCCCCACCCTTTTGACTGACTATAAATCCAGGGGCTCATGAACCCTTTGGGTTTGATAATTTGCTAGAATAACTCACAGAACTCAGGAAAGTGCCATTAGCAACCGATTCAGATTCTTTATGAAGTATACAAATCAAGAGAACTAGGCCAGACACTGCGGCTCACGCCTGTAATCCCAGCACTTTGGGAGGGCGAGGCAGGTGGATCATGAGGTCAGGAGATCGAGACCATCCTGGCTAACATGGTGAAACCTCATCTCTACTAAAAATACAAAAAATTAGCCAGGCGTGGTGGCACGTGCTTGTAATCCCAGCTACTCGGGAGGCTGAGGCAGGGGAATCGCTTGAACCCAGGAGGTGGAGGTTGCAATGACCTGAGATGGCGCCATTGCACTCCAGCCTGGGCAACAGAGCTAGACTCTATCTCGAAAAAAGAGGACTAGCCAAATGAATGGAGGCACAAGATGCAGTCTGGGAGGAAACCTGGACTCCTCTGTCTGCTCCTCATGGAGTCAGCGTCCATCAGTCTTCCAGCTCATCAGTGTGTTCACTAACCAGGGAGTGCTACTGGGCCTAGATGTCCAGAGTTTTCAGTGGGGTTTCATAATGTATAGGCATGATTGATTAGATCATTGACCACATGCTTGAACTCATTCCCCAGCCTCTCTGCCCTCCCTGGAGGTCAGACTAGCTCAAAACCCCAACCCTCTAGTCATGTGGTTGGTCTTTCTGGTGACCAGTGCCCATCCAGAGCCATTTAGGGGCGTATCACACAGGACAGCTCATTATTTTAACAAAGTTATTCCTATCACTACGGAGATGTCAAACATTATAGAAACTCCATGCCAGGAACCCAGGACAAAGACCAGACAAATTCTTAGTTTTGAGGCAGGATCTCACTCTGTTATCTAGGCCGGAGTGTAGTGGTGTAATCTTGGCTCACAGCAGCCTTGACCTCCCAGGCTCCAGCAATCCTCCTACCTCAGCCTTCTGAGTACCTAGGACTATAGGTGCACGCCACCATGCCCAGCTAATTTTTGTATTTTTTGTAGAGTCGGGGTTTTGCCCCGTTTGCCAGGCTAGTCCCAAACTCCTAAGCTCCAGTGATCCACCTGCCTTCATCTCCCAAAGTGTTGAGATTACAGGTATAAGCCACCACGCCTGGCCTGACAGAGTCTTTATTATGTAATAGGTAGTTAGTAATGTCTTCAGTCCTGACCGTACTTCTCTTCCTCTTGACTCCTGTTTCCTCCATGGAAGAAGGCTCACCTCCTTGCCTTCCTGTCATGTTCTTGAGTGATAGCACCATGTGCTGTGGCTTCTGGTGCCATTCTGAGACTCCCGGTCCACCAGGTTTGCCTTTTGATTGTAAAGGTGGTGAAGGGAATTCACGACCCTATTTTGGAAGTCAAAGGTGTTGTTATTTTTGTCTTTGCATACCAACTTTATCTTAGTTCTGCTCAAGGCAATGAGTAACTACCCGAACAAGGGATGGCTCTTTTAGAAAGTGTGAAAGAGAATATTAACATGGTTAACAAATATTCCATCCATTACAATTTTGTAACTTTCCCATGGTGTGCCCAAAGTGATAACAGTGATATATTACAGATTACATATATATATGTGTGTGTGTATATATGTGTGTGTGTGTGTGTGTGTGTGTGTAATTGCGCATGCACAAGAAATGATCCATCTTGGTTATGTCTTGGAAACACATATTTGCTTCTTTATGTGTGAGAGCAGGCATTCCATCTACCTAAATTCTGACAAGCCCAGTGGGCCGGGGTTTTCTGGTTTAACGTCAGCCCTGTGTACACTGGCTGTGCTGTTTCTAGCACCATAAGGCAGTCATCATTATTGAGCCAGGGGCTCTGCAAAATTGGGGTGATTACAGAGCCAAAAAGCGGGCTGGAGGGTGGTGGTGGTTTCTGGAATTTATGTTTTACTATTCTTCCTGTTCCTTTGCTCTTTCTGCCAACTTCAGAATCCTTCCCTTCCTTAAAACATTTAGTGATATCCCTGAATTTATTTAATTGCTGCATGAGTGAGTTTTGCCCCACAGCACTTCAAGATAATTGGAATGCATTCTAGCTCATGTGCTCTGGATAATATGCAATTGCCAGCCAGCTGGAGAGTAGTATGCCTTTGTCTCACAATGTCTTAAGACTGTAATTTTAAAAAGTTTCTCCTATTTGCTGGTGTCTCTTGTTACCTTTCTTACGGCATCATGTATCTACTATGGGGTCCTTTTGTCCGAATGTGTAGACACTTCTTGTGGTATACTGAATAAGCTCCTGGTGATGAGGGAAGACACCGCTTTGTTTTGTGATGTCCTGTGCAGTTGGGCCCTAATAAATACTTTGTAAATGATGGTAATGAGACTGACTTCTTTAGATCTTTAAACGTAGCGATAGATAACAGCAAGTTTTAGAAGCCATAGAATTTCAAGAGGAACCTTGCAGAAAGACAGAACACCCTCCTCTTCCTTGACCGGTCTGTCACCAGGTGAGAGTCTGAGCTTCCCACGGTGAACGTGCCTAAATGGGGCTCCCATCATCATGTCTGCTGACTACTAAAATGATTTTGGGTTTTTCTTCTGCCCAAAGTCTAATAAAGTAGAAAAAACAAAATGAGGCTGGGTGCGGTGGCTCACGCCTATAATCCCAGCACTTTGAGAGGTCGAGGTGGGCAGATCACCTGAGGCCAAGAGTTCAAGACCAGCCTAGCCAACATGGCGAAACCCTGTCTCTACTAAAAATGCAAAAATTAGCTGGATGTGGTGGTGGGTGCCTGTAATCCCAGCTACTCAGGAGGCTGAGGTGAGAGAATCACTTGAACCAGGAGGTGGAGGCTGCAGTGAGCCAAGATCACACCACTGCACTCCAGCCTGGCGACAGAGCAAAACTCCATCAAAAAAATAAAAATAAAAAAAGAAACAAAATGAGAGATTCTTAACATTTATAATATTAGGGGCTAATCAGTAGAGTAAAATGTGATACATCTCAAGAGAATTTACTTGAGTGTCTTTAAAAAGCTGTATAATACCAAGCTGCAAATATAGGATAAGCTCTCTGAGTTGGCCTCTCATCACAGGAAGCCACACTGCTAAACTCTACACAGGAAAAGGCAGACAAATCCATGGTGAATTAGTCACAAACAACTGGGGAAAATATGAAGAAAGGTTAAAGAACAAGATATTTGAAATTCTATGGAAATACACAATGAGAAATAAAATATTTCCTCACATGTATGAAGGAAGAGGTGGGCTGTGGATTTTTCTCTCCCTAGAAATCTTTCAAACAAGCTAATGCCTCCTCTGGGCTGGATTAAGTATGATCCAGCCTGAAATCACAGACAGGGGCTGGAATCACTCAGCTGCGAGCATTAGTGATTCTCGTAGATGTACTTTCCCCCTAAAATATTTTATTTTATACTGGCAAAATTTTTTTGTGGCGGGGGGAGGATCGTTTTTCTAAAGCATACTGTGCATCATGTTTGTAATATTTGGCTGCTTTTGTTTTGTCATTTAAAATCTTTTCTTGCTTTTTCTGTAAGATTGTGAGAAGCTTTGTAAACGTGGACCTTTTTTTCTTTTATCAAATGGCATTTTAGCTTTTAAAATTGGGTCATCAGATTTACTGGGGCAAAATTTTCTAGCAAGCTGCATTTCCGTTTTTATACACAAGGGAGAGCTAAGGACCTAGAAAATAGATTTGGATTTTGCCAAATTCCAGGTTCTTCAATACTTCAGGGTGGAAGTAATGAACTAATTAAGAGCGGTAACAGTTTTGAATTGTTTGGAAAAATACTTGATACTAATAAAATAATTTTAACAACTTTGTATAATTTTTATTTTTTTCTGAAATCCAGTGACTAGACTGCTTTAACAGCCCGTTGGACTTAATGTTTCCCATTTTATATAATTTGGGAGAATAAATTTAATAGGATAGTCCTCAGAGGTGCAACTGAAATACACTAAAATAAATATTAAAGATTGAGGAGCGAGAGGGAATTGTTTTTTAAAACTTTGATGCTTGGAATTTCTGGTTTTGAGTTTTGTCCTTTGAAATCAGGGTTCAGCTCTGAAATCAAACTCAGTCATCGAAAGGAACCATGGGAAACTGAATTTGGCCTACAGATACTAAGGAGCCCCAATAATTTCACATTATCTTTTAATGGAGCAAACTATTACAGAGAAATCAGAGAAATAATATTTTAGGAATTTGTACTATATTTTAGAAACAATCTTTTAGAAATATGTCCATTTGAATCAAGCTTTGGTTTTTGTTGTTTTTTGCATTTTTACTTTTATTTAAGAAACAGGGTCTCACTCTGTCACCCAGGCTCACTGCAGCCTCGAACTCCTGGGCTCAAGCAATCTTCCCGCCTCAGCCTTTTGAGTAGCTGAGACTACAGGCACGCACTGCCACACCCAGCTAATTTTTGTATTTTTTTTTTTTTTTTGGTACAGGCAGGATGTCACTCTATTGCTTAGGCTGGTCTTGAGCTCCTGCCCTTAAGTGATCCTCCTGCCTCAGCCCTGCAAAGTGTTGGGACTACAGGAATGAGCCACCACACCCGGCCAGTTTTTGTTTTGTTTTGTTTTTAATCAATAAGGCTACATGTTTCAGTCAGTGTCAGAATTTTTAAAAAAAAGGCTACATGAAGACAATTTTCGTTAAGGGGTGGAGGTGGGAAGAGTACAGTTTAGGAAGTAGGGACAGGGCAAGGTGGCTTCATCATCACTATGCCTCAGGGTTCCGGTAAGCATCAGAAAAGTAACTGTGACTTTTGATGGCTCTCTATATGGAGAATTTAGGATAGTGATTAAGAGCACATGCCTTGAAATCTGATGAACCAAGAGATTCAGATTCCAGCTCTACCTAATTAGCTCTGTGACCTTGGGGACCTTGTGTCACCTCTCATAGCTTTGCTTTCCTCTTAGGGAAAATCATAGAACCTACTTGATAGGGTATTCTGAGGATTAAATGTGAGTAACATAGAATCCGGCATATAAGAAGGATTCAAAAATACATATTAGCTATTAAGAAAAAGTTTCAAATGATTTCAAAGAAGATCTAATGGATAATAGAAAAAGAAGAAATTACGTTCTCTTTTGTGTATTGATGACAAGGCTTGGGGTGACAAGAGAAAGGTAAAACTGGGAATCGAGAAGCTCCTTTCACTTACTCACTAACGGAATTAAAAGAGGACAGTATGTTTACTTGCTGAATATGTTACAGGACCGCAGGTTTATTCATCTCAAGCACTCCAGCTTATACTCACTCGGCCATTAACTCTCTTTACCCTGGTTTTCTACCTAGCTATACACCAACCTATGCTCCCTCAGTTATTAACTCTCTTTACCCTGACTTTCTACCTAGCTGCCTGCCAACCTGTACTCACAAGGCTATTAACTGTCTTTACTCTGGTTTTCTCTGTAACCCTGCATGCCTGCAGGAAGAACACTGGGGCTAGCACTCAGGAGCCTGGAATGTGGGTTCTGGCACTGCTACCAGATAAGTATGTGATCTTGGACAGGTCTCCTGGCCTTCCTTGGTTGTTGTGGACTGATGTTTATGTCCTGCAAGATGCATATGTTGAAATCCTAACCCCCAATGTGATAGTAGGAGGTGGGCCCTTTGGAAGGTTATTATAGCATGAAAGCCTTCATGAATGGAATTAGTGCTCTTACAAAGGGGACCCTAGAGAGCCCCCTAGCTCTTTCTACAACAGGAAGTCAGCAATCTGCAAGCTGTAAGAGGACTCTCACAGACTCCAACCATGCTCTACCCTATCCTCAGACTTCCAGCCTCCGAAACTGAGAAATGTATGTTATTTATAAGCTGCATTAGGGTTATCTATAGAAACAGAACCAATGGGATATGTGGAGACGTGTATAAGAGGAGATATATTATGGGCCTTGACTCATGCAAGAAATCCCATGAGATGCCACCTGCAAGCTGGAGACCCAGGAAAGCCAATGGTATAATTCAGTCCAAATCTGAAGGCCTGAGAACCAGAGCAGGGACCACCACTGGTATCAATCCTGGATTACAAAATCCTGAGAATTAGGAGCTCCAGTGTCTGAGGGCAGGAGAAGATGGATGTCACAGCTCAAGAAAAAGAATTCACCTTTCCTTTGCCTTTTTGTTTCAGTCCAGCCCTCAATGGAGTGGATGATTCCTACCTATGTGTGTGAGGGTGAATCTTCTTTACTCAGTATGTAGATTAAAATGCTAATCTCTTCCAGAAACAACCTCACAGATACATTCCCCAAATAATATTTTACCAACTATCTGGGCATCTCTTAGCCCAGTCAAGTTGACCACAACATTAACCGTCACATCAGTCACCCAGTCAATAGTATTTTGTTATGGCAGCCTGAACTAAGACATGGGTTGAGTTATATTATCTTTAATTTGCAAGTTCCCTTCCACCTATCTAACAATAACCTCTAAAATCACCTGAAGCAGCTATTATGGAGTGCAGTGATACAATCTTGGCTCACTGCAACCACTGCCTCCTGGGTTCAAGCAGTTAATCCTACTTCAGCCTCCCAAGTAGCTGGGATTAAAGGTGTGTGCCACCATGCCTGGCTAATTTTTTTGTATTTTTAGTAGAGATGGGGTTTCACCATGTTGGTCAGCCTGGTGTTGAACTCCTGACCTCAGGTGATCTGCCTGCCTTGGCATCCCAAAGTGCTGGGATTGCAGGTGTGAGCCACCACGCCCAGCAACTTTTACTTTTTTTTTTTTTTTTTTGAGATGGAGTCTCTGTCTCCCAGCCTGGAGTGCAATGGCATAATCTTGGCTCATTGCAACCTCTGCCACCTGGGTTCAAGCGATCCTTCTGCGTCAGTCTCCCAAATAGCTGGGACTATAGGCGAGTGCCACCACGCCCAGCTAATTTTTGTATTTTTAGTAGAGATGGGGTTTCACCATATTGGCCAGGCTGGTCTCAAACTCCTGACCTTGTGATCCACCCACCTCAGCCTCCCAGAGTATGGGATTACAAGCATGAGCCACTGCACCTGGCAACTTTTACTTTTTACTGTGGTTTTTAATAATAATTATCCCCTGCTTTTAAGATACAGTTTCAATCTGTTGCCCCGGCTGGAGTGCAGTGGCATGATCTCGGCTCACTGCAACCTCTGCTTCTCAGGTTCAAGCAGTTCTTGCGCCTCAGCCTCCTGAGTAGCTGGGATTATGGGCACGTGCCACCACCCCTGGCTAATTTTTGTATTATTAGTAGAGACGGGGTTGTGCCATTTTGGTCAATCTGGTCTCGAACTCCTGACCTCAAGTGATATGCCCACCTCTGCCTCCCAAAGTGCTGGGATTACAGGCATGAACCACTGTGCCTGGCCTGTTCCCTGCTTTCTTATCAGTGAGTCCATTTATGGAGACTGTTTAAAAGCAAGTTCAGTTCAACATCCATTTGTCGAACATTGATTAGGTTGAGCAACACACTGTGCTTGGCCTGGGGAAAGCAGTATTGTTTGGAGTCCTTACAGCATGGCAGGCCCACCTTATTAGTGCAATTAGGAGCCAGGTTTGAGAGAGACTATTATTAGAGGTAATATTGCACAGTTAGCCACCTTGAAGAGCTTGTTAAGAACAGGTCTCCAAGTAGACACAGATGGAAATTAATCGAGATTAAAATAAACCATGAGATGCTGACTTGTAGGGTTTTAAACTGTTCAGGAAATCAGTTTAAACAAATATTTTACTTAATGCTAGAGTGTTAGTGTCATTTCTCTGGATGTTATTTACAATTTTCCCTTCCACCATCCTCAAACACCCAGAGGAGGAAAGGGCCACTGTCTCTGGCCAAACAGTCTGGCCTCCAGACACAGCAGGCAACTGGGTTTATCTTCCTGGCTACTGCTAGGAGACTCAAACCTTCTTAATAATACCACCAGTGCTCGTGTGGTTTCTACCAACCCTACTTGGCCCAAAATGAAAAATATATACAGCACGGCCCATTCATTCACCTTTGAGAAAAGAAAGATTCAGGGTTTTAGATGCCAAAGTAATAAGCATCTGGAGTGTGTAACATTTGCAGATTTTTGGCATTTTGGAGGATAGCTTTCTTCTTTGTTCACAACAGTTCAGGTGGCTACCCAGAGAGGTCAGTGGGAACTTACCAAAAATCAGCCCTGATGACCACTCCTGCATTGGGTTCTCCAGTGGCCTTCCATTGTAAGTGTAATTAAATCCAAACACTTGAACATGGTCTGTAAGGCCACGATCACCAGGCCTCTGCCTAGCACCGGATTCCCACCTCCTTGCCTTCATCTCTGGATGGCTGCTCCACTGAATTCTCCTTCTAGTCCTTGGCACTTCTAGAAGTCTTTCTCCCAGGTCTTCATGTGACTGTCTCCTCCTTGTCCCAATGATCTCCTTCCAGAGATGCCCTTCCTGGCCAACCTAGCTGAAATAGATAGCCCCTGGCAGCAAGTCACATAACCTATGTTAACTTGCTTCATGGCATTTTCCGCTATCTAAACGCTATGTCACCACTGTTCCTCTCCACTGGTATTAAGCTCCAAGAAAGCCAGGGCCTTTGCCTGTCTTCTTCACTGCTATGTCCTGGTACCTGCAGCAGGACTTTATTCATGGTAAGCACTCTTTCAATAGGTGTGAATAAGTGAATATGCTAGGTAGAAACGAGGGCTAGGAGAGATTTGGTTGCAACCCCATATCCTTTTGGCAAAGTCAGTAGAATCATGTTTTTGTAATTAAGATGAGTCAAGGTAGAAATTGTCATTCTCTCCTGTTAGATTCCAGTGATCTGTATCTTCTTGTAAAGATTTCTTAAAATAATTCTAAAGGCATTTTTGATATAACAGTGCTTTCAAGCTTTAAGAATTTGAGACTTCCATTCTAATTTCAGAACATATTAATGAAGATTTAAATATGCATTAAAAAGTACAAGCATTGCTTCAACCCAGCTATTTCTCAGAAATTCTCATTGATTTTATAACATCTGTCTTCTAGTTTGAGCCTTCTAATTTCTTCAGCAAAAAACCAGATTAATACATCTAACTTAAAATTAAGACAAAAAGAATTGGATTTTCAGTTTTGTGTGTTTTCCATATTTAAATTGTGATGCCACATGCCTTTTAGATGGCTTCCCTTCTTATTTTCTGTTAAAGAATGAATTGTCAGAATCATGGAAAACTGTAGATGACCCTTTCCTTGAGGCAAAACTTGATTCTTGTTCTGCCACTCCTATTTCAATACTATTGAAATATAGTATTTAAGGTCACTATGCTCATAGGAAAGCATATTCCTAACATACTATGCTGTTTTGAAGAATATCTTTCCCTTGGACCTTTGTAGAACCTTTTTCCAAAGATTATTTTAAATATCATCCTCAAAAGTTGAGCTTTATCAAGACTGCCTGTGGTCTGTTCTTTTCCACAGCTGCCTCTGATAACTTATGAAAGATAGGCTCCTGGATAAATCACTTTACCTCCCAGAGCTTCAGTTTCCATCTCTACACTGGAGTCATGAAATGGGGAAAGGGGTGGGGAAGAGAGCACCATCTCTCTTGCCCTGTCATTCTCCAGCTTTGCCTTTGGTGGCCCTCGAAAGAACCATGTGGGTTTGCCCTGGTCTGGCTCCAGCTCTGAGAACTCAGCTCTTAGGAACTGAAACTCAGAGGGGTGTGGGTGGGAGATTTTTCTCCCTGTCCTTAGCCAGAGTTTCTTTCAAAAATGCAGGCTTGACAACAAAGGGTTCCCTAGCATATCTGTAGCTTAGTAACTAGTCAAATGTGTAGAGCTTTTGGGGACTCACCTGTAGCATCTGAAGAGTTGAGATGATTCTTGTGTGCTGGCAGGATGTGATGGACAGGACACCAGTGTGGTGGAGTCAGTAAAGGGAGCACCTACCTGCCACAGGGGGCTCCTGTAATCACCCGACAGGTTCTTCCTTCTGGCTGCACAGACAAAGCCAGTCCACTGAGACCGTGGCATTAAAGGAAGAGTTTAATTGATGTGAGGCCAGCCACACCATGTGGGAGATGGAATTATTACTCAAATCAATCTCCCCTAAGACTGTAGGTTTGGGTTTTTCAAGGATTGTTTGGTGGGCAGGGGGGCCAGAGAATGGGGAATGCTGATTGGTTGGGGATGCCATCACAGAAGTGTGGAAAATGGCCCTCATGTGCTAAGTTAGCCTTTGGGTTGGGGAGCCGCAAGACTGGTTGAGTCACCAACACTGGTGTGATATTTTGAAGTCCAGTAGACTAGAGTGACAACATTCCAGGAAGATCACTAAAATGAACGTTTGTTCTGCAAGATAATGAATAAGTCCAGCATAGGGGTTACTGGTATATATTTCTATTTGCTGCCATTTTATCTGATGATTGACTGTTTTGTTCTGTTTTTCTACATTTTTATGATCACTACCCCCAATATAATCGCTACTCCTGGTGGAGTCAGCTGGTCATCAGAAATGCAGAAGTCTGAAAAGACATCTCAAGACACCAATCTTAGGTTCTATGATAGTAATATTGTCTACAGGAGTAACTGGGGAAGTCACAAATCTTGTGACATCGGGGAATATACCTGGTTATTGTTTAATTACACCTACATAAATCTTAGCAGAATTCAGGCCCCTCTCATAATCCTAACCTGTGGGTTTTCATTAGTTTTACAAAGCTGGTTTAGTTTTGGGAAGGGATATTATCATCCTTGCATGAAGGTTAAACTACAAACTAAACTTCTCCCAAAGTTAACTTGACCTATACCCGGGAATGACTAAGGACAGCTTGGCGGGCAGAAGCAAGATGGAGTCAACTATGTCAGATTTCTCTTAGTGTCGTAATTTGCAAAGGCGGTTTTGCTACTTTCCTTACAAGTTAGTTGGGGACCTCAGCAGTTCTGCGTAGACCAAGACCAAGAGTTTTCTTGTACTCTCATTAGGAAGTCACTTACTCTGGTCCCATTTTAAATCCCCTGCATTCTACCTAGCAGAATATATAACAGATGCTAATTGGATCCATTTTGTTCATTGAAATATATCAAGTTCTCTCCAGATTTTCAAGACCATAATCATTTGCATTTAATTTTAAAATATCAATACACCGATGTCATGGTATATCATTGAAGGCACAGGGAAGGATATTATGAAGTCCAGCAGACTATTGTGTCAATATTCCAGGGAGATCACCAAAACGAACATTTGTTCTCAAAGAGAATTAATAAGCCCGACATAGGGGTTCACTGGTATATATTTTTATTTGCCATCATTTTATCTGATGATTGACTGTTCTGTTCTATCTTTCTGCATCTTTATAATCACAACCCCCAAACACCTGAAGCTTTGGGTTTTTGTGTAAAGTGTAAAGTAGAATTTATTTGGAGACACTTCCCTGTCATAAAAGCATAATGAAAAATACAGAGGAGTGAAGAAAGAAACCAGAATCACCTATAATCTCATTGACCTTCATGTATCCCGGGTTGGAGAAAGAGCCAAGAAAAATCATGGACAGAGGTTATTTTGGTGCCATTACATTCAAAATTATTTTTAACCTGTTGTGAGGCTCAGCTCTTTTGTGGTAGCTTCAGTAAGTCCTAACCCATGATGCACACCTAGCCCTTGCCTGTTAATGTGCATGTCTTTCCATTTGGTCTTGAGGACACCTTGCTGTACTGGGCACTTGGTACCAGATAACTTTTTTTTTAAAGGACCATTAAGGGATACATGGAGACCTGACTTCTCACACTGGCGCAGTGATTTTTGCTTCCTCTCTGAACAGGCCTTTGGTATTTCACAGGCTGAACCCTTCTCTTTTAAAGTGACCTGTCACCTCTCATGTAGTCAATGCTTTTTTACTGCCACCAAGTTGGCAAGCGTCATGCCATTCTCCTCCCCAGGAGAGAGAATTCTTAATCCAAATTTATTCCCATAGGATTTTCAGGACTTTCCCTGAGCCAAATTAGACCCTTTCTCTCAGTATATCTACTATCTCCTCCTTTCCCTGTATTGGCCAGTGCTAGACTGGAAGCTATGAATATACAGCACCTTTTAATCCCCTGAAAGACTTGGAGTAGGTATTATTTCTCCCATTCCACAGGTGAGGAACTAAGCCTCACAGGTAGGGAGTATGGTTTTTGGATTTAGCATTTAGTTCATGGCAGGTGTATTTGTTTAGTGAATGTTGAATGTAGAGTTTTATCTTCTTTCATGTATTGAAGATGCACATCTATGCAAGTCTGTGCATAATATCATGGCACAATGTAATGGCACCAATGGCCTCCTATAAATTTTATTTAGTAGCCTGTAGAATTGAACGTCTTCAAGCCGTTTAACTCTCAAAGCTAAAATAAGAAGATTGTATAATTACTAGTTAAAATAAAGGCAGTTTAAAGAGGTGGGGCTGGAGTTGGGTGAAGTGAGAGCAAAGGTCTTCATTTTGCCGCATTTCTCTGGCCTAGTTTTATTCACCGTGTAGTTGTGTGGCCCTCCCTTGAGCAGTAACCATCCAAGCCGTCCATACAAGTCTGTGCATAGATGTGCATCTTCAATATGTAAAAACACTGTGGGACTATGGGAGTTTGGTGAAAGTTAATCACATCTTGGTTTACAGCCCCTTTGCCCACTGAGCTGACCTCCTGGCTTGTGAATTCTGGCCTCTTCTTGAAAAGGTGCAGGAGTGCGTCAGATCAGCAACAGGTGGTCTAGCTGGCCCTGGGAGGACTTATGCAGAATTGAAGACAGCCTTCTAGGGGGAGGTGCTGAGACCTGCCCGTGGAGGCTGTTAACCTGGCTGCTCCTACAGTAGGGGTCCCCTTAGTGGACTTCCTTCTGCCAAGCAGTTAGGACCTACAGGTTAGTTTCCCTTCCCTTGGTTGTCTCTGTTTCTCGAGAAGGTAGGGACCTTATCTCCATCAGTCAAGTTGCAGATACTGCTCCACCTTTGAGATAATGTGTGTTGGTCTTCATTGCTCCTCGTCTCAGGGGTGACATTGGACAATCTTTTTTACTTCGTCAAAAGACAAAATGATATCAAATTTAAAGTTTTTAATTGGCTTTTGCCGTTCTAGAATCAGACAACCTCAAGCAAAGGAGGTTGGCTTAATAGGGTAGAGGAAAGCAGAAATAGAACAAAAAGCATATTGGTTGTTTCAAAGTTAATTTTCCTTTTAAAGGTTAAAGCAGAGACTTCCTTATGCTTACTCAAACTGGCCTGTTTGGGGATTTGGTATTCTCTCTCTCTCCTGATTTCTCAGGTCAGATAAACAGCTTGGTTTTAGTGGTATGTAACTTCAGCAACGGTGATTCCATTTGAGCTTGGCCTGTTGAGTCTAGAGCAGGAGCTCAGTCCAAACTAGTGGCGTCCTATAAATTTTATTTAATTTAATAGCCTGTAGAGTTGAACGTCTTCAAGCCGTTTAACTCTCAAAGCCAAAATAAGAAGATTGTATAGTTACCAGTTAAAATAAAGGCAGTTTACAGAGGTGGGGCTGGAGTAGGGCGAACTGAGAACAAAGGTCTTCATTTTGCTCCATTTCTCTGGCCTATTTTTATTCACTGTGTACTTGTGTGGCCCTCCCTTGAGCAGTAACCATCCAAGCCAGTTGTTAGAACGTGCTTCCCTAGCATGCCCTGTCATCCTGAGAAGGCAGAGGGGTAAACAATAAAGACTTAATTGTATCTCACCGACATTTTTGGGTCCCATTGGTGAGTAAGGCATCAATTTAAGTGCCTTTGGAAGCAATTTTGATTAAAATGATTTTTTTTTTTTAAAGTTCCTAAACAGATTTCGGGATGATAGGAGATTGGGACAAATTAAAAAAAAAAAAAAAAAAAACCAACTTATACAAGCAGAATTAAACAACCTGAATAAAAGTACCTGTAATGTATTATGCTAGTACAGGGGAAGGAGGGAATGCGGTAGGATGTTATAAAAGAAATGGTATTTTAGCCTGTTCTTAAAAGATGAGGGTGCTTTGGGTAGGACAGGGGGAATCAGGAGAGTTCCAGGCCAAGGGAAGCATACGAAAGCTTGGAAATACGTGACCCCTGTTTACTGTGACCGTGTGTTTGGAGCAGAGTTTTTACAGAAATAGACGTGGGGAGGAAAAGTCAGGCTAGGGCCGGACCCTGGAGGCTATGCATGACCAAAGAATCTGGGCTTTATTCTATTTCATAGAAAGAGTTCAAAGCCTGAGCATATTTGAAATGAGAGAATGAATGATGTGTCCTGTTTAAGCAGAGAGAAGATACCATTTGTATTGAAAAAAAATTAATTGAAAAGGCCAAAGAGAGGGCAGGGAAAACCCACAAGGGAGGCCATTTAAATGTGACCCTGTGAGAGAGGAGACCCGTCTGAGAGCAGGGAGACCAGGGGGAAATGATTGATTATGAACTATTTCAGAGGTAAACTATGTGATGACAAATAGGACTGCAGGGATGTGATAAGGGAAACTGATCATTTTGAAGATTTCCAGCAGAGATAATTGGGAAATGATGCTACCTTTAGATGAGACAGGATCCAGAAAGAGAAGTATTTGCTTGGTTGAAGGAAAAGTAATAAACTTGATTTGTGATGTTTGGTAGGACAGTGGAATTCCCAATTGGTGACTCCAAAAAGCAGCACAGGTTAGAGAGGTTAGAGAGAGAATTTTTGAAGCCGTATGCATTGAGGTAGTAGGGGCCAAGGGAGAACTTCCCCCTTTCCCCTCTGAAGGTTCGTTGAGAATCAACTGACAAAGGCAGGTTAATAGGAGAAGAAACATACAAAATGTTAATAGGCATAGCACGGGGAACTCACAGGAGGATGATTACCCAATAACCTAGTGCAATATAGAATCGTACATACCCTTCTCATAGGGACGTGGGGAGATGGGGGCGTGTAGGCAGTTCTTTTGAGGGGGCAGTCAATCATTAGAGGAAATGAATGGACAAATCAACTTGGAAATGATTTTTTTTTTTTTGAAATATGAGCCCAAGAGGCAGGTATTATCTTGTGAAGGAGTCTTTTCAGATGTGGCTGCATTCCTCAGTCTTCTTTTCTGAGATAATTAAATTTCAGGGAGGAGAGGAAGGCAGTTGTGTTTCTGTTGGTGACCCCTGCGTACTGTGACTGTGAAACTTTCTTGGCCAGAGGAGGAAATTCCAGAGCAAGTCCCTGCTTGTGTCCTGCGCTGGGTGGGGGTGGGACAAGACCAGGTTAGAAGGACCTTGATTCTGAGGCAGCTTCTAAGGCCTCTAAGCATGTCAAGGCACCAAATCTTTGGGGTATCACTTTCTGAGTCCCAGCAAGGTCATATTTGAAGCCATAGAGGCAGGTAGGATCCCCGTGGCAGTTTTTTCACCCAGGAGGAGGGCTTAGATTCCTCTCAGGTACCTCCCATCAGTAGTTAGGGGCTGCTTAGAAAGCACTCACCATATTGAGGATTGGCGTCTATGGTCCAGGCTGCTCAGCAAGAGTCCACAAAAGAGCTCCCTCTCTAGGAACAGTAAAGTTAACAGCTTTCCTGAATTATGCCTTATGTCCCCTCCAGGGGGGCAGTAGTGAAGTTCTCTAGCAGTGAGGCCTCCAGGGATCCTTAAGAGACTCACCTGTTGCTGATCACAACTCATCTCACCTGTTGCTGTTGAGGACATCCAGACTTAGTGGTGCCTGGTGTGTACTCAGAAAGGGTAATTGCCCACATTTGGCTGCGTATTCACAATCTGTGAGTGAAAAAGACAAAAGAAAAGTTGGGGAATCTACATTTAAGGAGTGAAAAATGTGGTTAGCAAAGGTAGGGAAACCCGCTGGGCACGGTGGCTCACACCTGTAATCCCAGCATTTTGGGAGGCCTAGGTGGGCAGATCCCTTGAGGTCAGGAGTTTGAAAACAGCCTGGCCAACATGGTGAAACCCATCTCTACTCATAATACAAAAATTAGTTGGGCATAGTGGTGCATGTCTATAGTCTCTCTCAGCTACTTGGGAGGCTGAGGCAAGAGAATCATCCAAACTCAGGAGGCGGAGGTTGCAGTGAGCCGAGACTGTGACACTGCACTCCAGCTTGGGTGACAGAGTGAAGACTCTGTCTCAAAAAAAAAAAAAAAAAAAAAGAAACTAAGCACTATAGGAAGGAGAGATAATTTTAAGTAAGAAGCTATGGAGGAGAAAGTAAATAAAATAGAGTTTGGACAAGGCTAAGATGTGGGAATTAGAAAGCTTTTGGCAACTTTTTTTAAAGTATTAATGTCCTTCTGGGTGCTAAAGAATTTTATTGTGTGGTCAGGCGGTAGAATCATCAGTAAAAGTGACCCTTGAAGCTTGACAATAAAGGGGAGGTGAGGAATGGGTGATGTAAGGAAGATGCAGAGAGTTTGATGCTGGAGTTTATCCTTTAGTACTTGAAGATTGACATTAAAATATCTAGAACAAATGCATTTGGACTTCGTGTTCCATAAATGGGTATATACCTAAGAGCAGTTTTCCCAGGGAACCCTATCTAATAGTTGAATTTGTACTCAGCTGTTTTTACAGTATCTAGTTTCCCTCCCTCATTATTGTGCTATGTACTCTAGGGGAATTGAGAAAAATGAAGGTATTGCTTCTGTAAGAAGAAAAAGTCAAAATGATCTGGCACACCTGGAGGGGTGGTGGAATGGGAGTTGATCAGTGAACATGTATACAATGTGCATAGGTACAGGGGTTTGGGAAGACACCCCAGGTGAGAAGTAAGAGTAATCACAAAGGTGGGAATAAATATGGCATGCTACGGTGTGGCATGGGGTTTGTGTTCCTATTATTTGCAGAATGTTCGCATAGCTGGTGTCTTTAGTCTGGGGTGCAATACCAAAATACCATAGACTGGTTTATAAGCAGAAATTTCTTTCTCACAGTTCTAGAGGCAGGGAAGTCCAAGATCAAGCCCCAGCAGATTCCATGTCTGGTGATTCTGCTTCCTGGTTCATAGACAGTGTCTTCTTGCTGTGTCCTCACATGGTAGAAGGGACATGGGAGCTCTCTGGGGTCTTTTTTAATAAGGGCACTAATCCCTATCGTGACCTAATCACTTCCCAAAGGCCCCACCTCCTAATACCATCACCGTGTGGGCTAGGATTTCAACACACGAATTCTAGGGGGACACACTCATTTAGTCCATAGCAATAAGAAATATGGGAAATAAGAGTGGGTAGGATTAAAATCATAGGTTTATCTAGATTCTGTTACCGGATCCCACTTCTTACTCAGCCTTTGGATCGGGAGTTTCCTCAGTATTGTGGCTTTGTGGTCAACAGAAAGATGTTGCTGAAAGGGGGTCCTGATCCAGACCCTAAGAGAGGGTTCTTGGATATCGCACAAGAAAGAATTTGAGGAAAATCCGTACAGTGAAAGCAAGTTTATTAGGAAAGTAAAGGAACAAAGAATGGCTACTCCATAGGCAGAGCAGCCTCGAGGACTGCTGCTTGCCCATTTTTGTGGTTATTTTTTTGATGATATGCTAAATAAAGGGTGGATGTTTCATGCCTCCCCTTTTTAGACCACATGGGGTAACTTCCTGATGTTGCCAAGGCATTTGTAAACTGTCATGGCATTGGCGGGAGTGTAGCAGTGAGGGCCACCAGAGGTCACTCTCATCACCATCTTGGTTTTGGTGGGTTTTGGCCAGCTTCTTTACTGCAACCTGTTTTATCAGCAAGGTCTTTATCACCTGTATCTTGTGCTGACCTCCCATCTCATCCTGTGACTGAGAATGGCTTAACTGTCTGAGAATGCAGCTCAGTAGGTTTCAGCTTTATTTTACCTAGCCCCTATTCAAGATGGAGTTACTCTGGTTCAGACACCTCTGACAGTTCCATATAGGCAAGCTTGGAATTGATATACTGAGGATAATTTAGGAAACTGAGTTGTGCAGTATTCTCATGACAGAAGTGTTTAAGATCTGAGCAGTAGGGTACAGCTCGTAACTATTTAGAAAAAAGTACAGAATTGAGCTATTAAGTATTATTACATGGAAAACATGGACTGAGTGACCAAAAAAAAAAAAAAATGACCAAGCAAGGTACTATGACCTTCTTTATGACCCCCATTCCAAAAAGATGGAAGAGCAGATGCCTTCTTAAATAATCAGAACCAGTGGTGCATTGGTCAATGGAAACATTAATTAAGGTGAGAAAATAATGTCACTTATATGTTGATATAATTTTTAATTAAAAGCATATATCTGTTTGCCACATCTTTCATTGTAAGGCTGAGGTTGCCTTTTTGAGTAAACTGGCTAGAACACATAAATGACACATAATCTTTCTCACAGAAATAACACCCATAATGTTTCACTTAGGATTTCCAGTTTTGGTGTTCTTAGAGGGAATCTTTTTTTTTTTTTTTTTTTTTTTTTTAAAAAGAAACAGGGCCTCTGCTGGGCGCAGTGGCTCATGCCTGTAATCCCAGCACTTTGGGGGGCCAAGGCAGGAGTATCAGCTGAGGTCAGGAGTTCGAGACCAGCCTGACCAACATGGCAAAACTCGGTCTCCACTAAAAATACAAAACTTAGCTGGGCGTGGTGACAGGCACTTGTAATCCCAGCTACTCGGGGGGCTGAGGCAGGGAAAATTGCTTGAACCCGGGAGGCAGAGGTTGCAGTGAGCCGAGATCACACCATTGCACTCTAGGCTGGGCGGCAGAGCCAGACTCCGTCTCAAAAAAAAAAAAAAAAAGTAGGGCCTCACCCGGGCTGTAGTGCAGTGGCATGATCACAGCTCACTGCAGCCTCCCTCAAACTCCTGGTCTCAAGGGATTCTCGCACCTCAGCCTCCCGAAGTGCTGGGATTACAGGTGTGAGCCACTATACCCAGCCGTAAGTGAGAATCCTAATATTAATAAAGCATGCTGTGAGTGTACACTTGCCTCCAAGTTATAACAGTCTAGCCCTCACCAAATACAACAGCATTTTTGTTTCTGCTGCTGTTTTTAAAGAAACTCACCCTTTTGGAATCTTGTATTGTTCATGCTGTTCATAGAACTAAGAACCCAATTTCTTTTCACAGTTACATTATATTCATTTATGTAATTAACAGCCAATTGAATTAATGTAGCTCCAATAATAAGTATAACTAGCATCGATATATTTGGGAATACAGCTGATCATTGGTATTTGAGCCAAATGGCAAGAGCAGAGTGGCCCAGACAAGGAGGGTCTCTGCAGTGGGCAGAGTCATAGGTAGAGGTCAGTTGAGTGAGCCTCTTACTTTCCTTCAGATTTATTGATTGCCAGTTGTGTACCCTCTAAAATTTTCTCTAGATACTCCATTTCTGGAACACATTTTAGAGATGTTTTCTTTCTTTTTCTTTTTTCTGAGACACAAGCACATGCCACCATACCCAACTAATTTTTTGATTTTCTGTAGAGACAAGAGTTTTGCCATGTTGCCCAGGCTGGTCTCTAACTCATGGCCTCTAGTAATCCTCCCGCCTCAGCCTCCCAAAGCACTGAGATTACAAGCGTAAGCCACTGTGCCCAGCTTGTTTTCTATATATCTTGCCATTGCCCATTAGAGCAGTTCGTGTTTGTCTCTTCTGAGCAAATCCTTGGCTGTGCTTCAGTTAACCTGGTCTCCTGGTGTCTCCTTCTCTGCCACTGACTCTGTTCATGTTGATTTCAGCCATGTATTACCAGCAAAAGAGCTAGTCCTGGCTTGGAATACCAAAAAGCTATGGAAGCCATGCAAGGTCAGAATACAACTTAGTGTGTTTATTAGTAAAACCTGTCTGTATTAGTCCATTTTCACGCTACTGATACATACCTACCTGAGACTGGGAAGAAAAGGAGGTTTAGTTGGACTTACAGTTCCACATGGCTGGGGAGTCCTCAGAATCATGGTGGGAGGCAAAAGGCACTTCTTACATGGTGGCGGCAAGAGAAAATGAGACAGATGCAAAAGTGGAAACCCCTGGCTGGGCGTGGTGACTCACATCTGTAATCCCAGCACTTTGGGATTGGGAGGCTGAGGAGGGCAGATCACCTGAGGTCGGGTGTTCAAGACCAGCCTGGCCAACATGGTGAAACCCTATCTCTACAAAAATACAAAAAAATTAGCTGGGCATGATGGTGGGTGCCTGTAATCCCAGCTACTCGGGAGGCTGAGGCAGGAGAATCGCTTGAACCTGGGAAGCGGAGGTTGCAGTGAGCCGAGAACACGCCATTGCACTCCAGCCTGGGCGACAGAGCGAGACTCGGTCTCAAAAAAACAACAACAAAAAATGGAAACCTCCTGCCAGGTGCCGTGGCTCACGCCTGTAATCCCAGCACTTTGGGAGGCCTAGGTGGTGGATCACAAGGGCAGGAGATCAAGACCAGCCTAGCTAACACAGTGAAACCCCATCTCTACTAAAAATACAAAAAAAATTAGCCAGGAGTGATGGTGGGCACCTGTAGTCCCAGCTACTCAGGAGGCTGAGGCAGGAGAATGGCGTGAACCCAGGAGGTGGAGCTTGTAGTGAGCCGAGATCCTGCCACTACACTCCAGCCTGGATGACAGAGTGAGACTCCGCCTCCAAAAAAAAAAGAAACCCCTTATAAAACTATCAGATCTCGTAAGACTTATTCACTACCACAGAACAGTATGAGGGAAACCGCTCCCATGATTCAAATTATCTCCCACCGAGTCCCTCCCACAACATGCAGGAGTTATGGCAGTACAATTCAAGATGAGATTTGGGTGGGAACATAGCCAAACCATATCACTGGCCATATTCACCTTTGTTCTTAATGTTTTGTGCTTTAAAGTTAGAGATTCATTTTAGAGTTTATTGTATAGCAAATTGTGTTTGCCACATATATGTAGCTCTTAGCTAACCAAAACTCAAAATTTTGTTTTGCATTTTAGCTTTATTAAATAAAGTGGGATAGACATACTTGACAAATAACCTTTTATATATTTAGCAACAGCATACAGACTAGATCTGAAATTATTGTACGTTTCCAAGTTGGCGTCTCAAATTTAACTAGAACTGGACAGCTCTCTACTGGCACTCTAATAATATGTGTATGTGCATCTATATTTATGTGTACGTACATGTATGTGAGTACATGTGTATGTCTCTATAGCCTAACCAAATACTTGTGTGTGAGTACAAGGAATTAGAACCTCCCTGGGCTGAGCTAGTCTTCTCCTTCACACAGTATACTTTTTGCATATCTCCTGTTGGCCTCTGCTTATTCATGGCTGCTACTCATAACATCCCTGGCATAATGCTACCTCATGACCTTTACTCAACTTCTGCCATACCAACTGGACATGTTCTTTCTCACTGCAACTCAAATTCTTAATAGAAGTGAACTGACTGGCTCAGCCAATCACTCTGACTGTGCTTGTGCAGAGACCCTTATGCCAGGCCCCACACAAGCTTAGAGACAGGGTACTCGGAGAACGGGGGACCATTCCCATCTCCATCAGGTGATATTAAGACAGGTAGCAGCTGCCTGATACAGAAGATAGCAGTGCAGGCAGCAGATGCCGTGGGTAGAGCAGTTTCTCTTAGATTATAGGATGGCAGGAAAGAGAAAGGCTGCCATTGTTTACTCCAAGGGTTGTGTTATAAGTGCATACAAGCAGCCTTGCTTTGCACCATTCCGTATGTACACATTCCCATCACTGGATATAGTTAAACACAAATCCCTCAATGACAAATTTTAGTTACCCTATGTAATAGTTTGCTAGGACTGCCATTACAAAATACCACAGTTTGGTGGCTTAAACAACAGATTTATTATCTCATGGTGTGGAGGCTGGAAGTCTGAGATCAAGGTGTCAGCAGGTTTGGTTTCTTCTGAGGCTTCTCGCCTTGGCATGTAATTGGCTACCTCCTCGGCATGTGTATACGGGGTTGTTCCTCTATGTGCATCTGTGTCTTAACTGCCTTTTCTTAGAAAGACAGCAGTCATATAGGCCTAGGGCCCTTTCAACTCTTTAAAGGCCCTATCTCAAAATACAGTCACAATCTAAAGTCTTGGGTTTTAGGACCTCAATGTATGAATTTTAGAGGGATGCAGTTCAGCCCATAACACTATAGTATAGCAATTGTGAGTCACTGCACATAAAACACAGACTTTGGGGCTAACTCTTCACAAATCATTGTGTACATAACACATGTACATTTTGATCAATAACTAATATCACTTCTCTCAGAGTCTGGTTGTGATTTGTCAGTGAGTGTCTGTTGTTCAGTTCATGCACAGACAGCAAAGCATATAGTTGTGTTGCCGCCTTCTTAGTGAAAACATGACATTAAAAAAAATAGTTCATTAGGAGAGGGAATTGGCCACCAAAGATGAAAGTGCCGCAAAGAAACAAGTAGTAATAATGAAGGAAGTGAAATTTGTTGTGATTAGATGTGAAAATGGCAATAGGAAAATGAAGATAGCACAAGACCCAGGCCTGCATGAAGCTACAGTACAAACCAGATTGAGACTGGGCACAGTGGCTCATGCCTGTAATCCCAACACTTTGGGAAGATGAGGCGGTTGGATCACTTGAGGCCACGAATTTGAGACCAGCCCGGTCAACACAGTGAAACCCCGTCTTTACTAAAAATACAAAAAATTGGCTGGGCACAGTGGTGCTGCATACCTGTAATCCCAGCTATTGGTAGGCTGAGACATGAGAATCTCTTGAACCCAGGAGGTGGAGGTTGCAGTGAGCCAAGATTGTACCACTGCATTCCAGCCTGGGTGACAGAGCGAGACTTTGTCTCAAAAATTAAAAAATAAATGATTTAAGAAATATATAAACCACACTGAAAATGTACAATGAATATAAAAAAGTCAAGGTAAAGTCATCTCAATATATTTTAGCTTAAATTGCACTAGGAACAAATAACCACTTACGATTGAAATTGAGTATTTTTTTTTTTTAGACGGAGTTTCGCTCTTGTTGCCCAGGCTGGAGTGCAGTGGTGCGATCTCCACTCACCGCAACCTCTGCCTCCCGGATTTACACCATTCTCCTGCCTCAGCCTCCCAAGCAGCTGAGACTACAGGCGTCTGCCACCATGCCCAGCTAATTTTTTGTATTTTTTAGTAGAGACGGGGTTTCGCCATGTTAGGCAGGATGGTCTCAATCTCCTGACCTCGTGATCCACCCACCTTGGCCTCCCAAAGTGCTAGAATTATAGGCATGAGCCACCGCGCCCAGCAACCATAATAATTTTTAAAATCCTGCTTAGTTTGACTAGTATTCAGCCCAAGTGTTGAAGTTAGTTTCTATATTAAAAGAAAATGGTAATTACATGGAGACTATAGGAGGACTTTTGACTGCCAGTAAAGCTGGTTTCATTGTCTCATAAATCAGCATGAACTGGTGAATGTTACATGGTCTGATGACACCACTAGTGTAAATAAGGATGCCGCTGTGAAATTTCACCCCGAATCCCAAGATGGAGGCAGGTTTATGATGATCCTGGAATATTTCATGCTGATGAGATAGATCTTTTGGAAGACAACTGTATCAAGCGCTTAAGTGAAGAAAGGCTGGGTGCCACTGCTCATACCTGTAATCCCAGCACTTTGGGAGGCTGGGGCAGGTGGATCACCTGAGGTCAAGAGAGTGCGAGACCAGCCTGGTCAACATGGTGAAACCCCATCTTTACTAAAAATACAAGATTAGCCAGGTGTGGTGGCTCGTGCCTGTAATCCCAGCTACTTGGAAGGCTGAGGCAGGAGAATCGCTTGAACCTGGGAAGCGGAGGTTGCAGTGAGCTGAGATTGTACCACTGCACTCCAGCCTGGGCAACAGAGCGACACTCCATCTCAAAAATAAAAAATAAAAATAAAGAAATAAGGTCGGGTACATTGGCTTACACCTGTAATCCCAGCACTTTGGGAGGCTGAGGTGGGCGGATCATCTGAGGTCAGGAGTTCGAGACCAGCCTGGCCAACATGGCAAAACCCCATCTCTACTAAAAATATAAAAATTAGCTGGGCGTGGTGGCGCACGCCTATAGTCCCAGCTGCTTGAGCGTCTGAGGCAGGAGAATCGCTTGAACCTGGGAGGCGGAGGTTGCAGTGAGCCAAGATCACGCCACTGCACTCCAGCCTGGGCAGCAGAGCTAGTGAGACTCTGTCTCAAAAAATAAAAAATAAAGAAAAGAATTTATAAAAAATAAAAAGAATTTATGTGAAGAAAGATGTAGGATCACAAAGTGGCCATACAAGAGAGATTCTAGATATTCAGCCAGGGAACATGGTGAAGGTGAACTTACACACATAAATGAGGGATGTGGTTATCAAGAAAAGGATGAAGATGACCCAGAGGAAGTGATACTGGCAAAAACAAACAAGAAAACAAAGTCACACTGAAGGAACTCAGCTATTTCACGACATCGAAATGGCAAAGGATGAAATGTTGGAAGCCAATCCAAATTTAGGAGTATGGCAGTTTTCCAAGGCATAGAAAAGATGTTTATATCATAAGTTATTTGACAAGGAGAAGACAAGCACTGTTCAAAATGCCCTGGATAGGCCAGGCGTGATCTCTCGCTCCTGTAATCCCAACACTTTGGGAGGCCAAAGCAGGAAGATTGCTTGAGCCCAGGAGTTCAAGACCAGTGTAAGCAACATTGTCTAACCCGGTGTCTACAAAAAAGAAAATAGCCCGGTGTGGTGGTGTGCACCTATAGTCCCAGCTCTCAGGAGGGTGAGGTGGGAGGATTGCTTGAGCCCACGATGTTGAAGCTGTAGTGAGCTGTGATTGATTACACCATGGCACTCCAGCCTGGGCAACAAAATGAGGCCCTATCTCAAAGCAAAGCAAAACAAAATATTCTGGATAGAGTTTTTTTTTTTTTTTTAAACAGAGAAATGAAACATTTTAATGCTCCATGTTTCTAATATTTTAAATTAGTGTACTAAGCAAATGCTTATTTTACTATTTTTTTCTTTTTCCTCTACAAGTATAAGAGTTTTTAATGTTTTGACATAAATTTTTTAAAGTTGTGGAACAATAATTTCCCATTGACTATGAAAATAACTGTGTACTTTGATGGTTACTTTTATGGTTCCACACCTTCTACGCAAAGGAGTGTGTATGAGAGGGAGACCTTTGCTGGCAGTGTGTATATCTGTGTGTGATCTTTGCTGGAAGTCTTCCTAAGATGTATCATGTTATGTTTTTACTTGAATTATTCACCTAAGCCTGGCAAGCATAAGTTAGCATTTTCCTGATGGTATAGTCGTCATTAATAATGTTATTGTTTTCTGCTATAACGTAGAATAGTTTGGTAGTTAAGGGCGTGGCTTATGCGGCCAGACTTTGAGTTCAAATACTGAGTCATCGTCTTTCTTTTATATGAGCTGGAAGAAGGTGTTACATCGCTCTGTGCCTCAGTTTCCTCATCTGCAAAATGCAGAGTGTAAGAGTGCCTACCTTTTTAGGGTTGTTGTGAGGTTTAAATGACTAAATGTGCTCAAAGCACGGAGTGGCTGGCAACACAGTGAACACCATGTGTTAGCCAATGTTGCTGCTGCTGCTGGCAGGGACAATGGTGGTAGTAGTAGTAGCTGCATCAGTAGTAGTAGAAGTATTAATGATTCTGTGTGTCTGAAGATTTATTAAAAGTTGGGGCTATTTTTTTTTCTATATTAGAGAGCCTCAAACTACTGTGCTTTTGATTTCTTCTGTTGCTTTATTTACATGTTTTCCTCTCTCATTATTGGGCTATTAATGGACATTCTTTGCATTGGCTTCAAGCAGAACAACTACCTCATTCTCATCAGTATCTGATTAATTTGCTGTTCTTAATCACTATGGGTGAATGACTTCTTGCGGTATCATGGAACCCTGGATCATGGCTCAGTTCCTCATGGACAGCCTGTCACAGGGAAGCCCAGAAAAGAACCATTTATTTTGCTCAGGCCTCACATTCATGGAGGTGCCTCTAAGTTGCCATTTGACAGTATCTCCAAATGAGGTTATGCTCTTAATAGTTGTACTTTATCTGTCTTGAAAGCATTAAGTTATTCTTTGTGAGCATTAAAACTGTATTAGTTTGTTACCCTCTTTTGGCATTTCATTTTTAATATGCTGAGAACCTTGAAGTACGGAAGTGGCCCAGGCCCTTCTGAGGAGCCCTGCTCAACAGACAAGCGGGTGGAGTTCCTGACTCTGTTAAGAGTAGATAGTAACTTGATTGATGATCTCAGGATAGGAAAGCCGAACTGTATTTGTTGCAGTTCTCCATTGTTTCTCTAAGTCTCTTGCAGGCTCTCAAATTCTCTCAGGTTTTTTGATTCTACCCAAGGAAGCTGAACATAGCATGTACCTAACTTGTAAGAACAAAGGTGTCAATATTTCACATTTATAGTTTGGTAGGGTCCTCAGGGCCAGATGTTTTGTGGGCCAACCTCTACTAAATCTTAAAATCATTCTCCAAATAGAGTATATTGTGTTTAATACTGCTTAAAAGGTATCAGTCACATGGGTTCTTAGTTGAACTCATGGCTAAAATAATTTTTAAACTCATTTTTCTTTTTATTTTTTTGAGACTGAGTCTGGCTCTGTTGCCCAGGCTAGAGTGCAGTGGGATGATCTTGGTTCACTGCAACCTCCGCCTCTCAGGTTCAAGCAATTCTACTGCCTCAGCCTCCCGAGTAGCTGGGACTATAGGCACGTGCCACCACACCTGGACAATGTTTGTATTTTTAGTAGAGACAGAGTTTCACCATATTGGCCAGGCTGGGCTTGAACTCCTGACCTTGTGATCTGCCCACCTTGGCCTCCCAAAGTGCTGGGATTACAGGCGTGAGCCACTGCGCCCAGCCATTTTCCTTAGCCCAACCAAATTGCTTTTAACTAAAATAGTGTGTTAATTGGCCTTGTCTCAGATGTGTAAGCCGTAGCTCCCCTTTTCCCTTCCTCACCCACCTCCGTGTGCTTATGGCATATGGGAAAAGAGAAAACCCTTTTTTTTTTTTTTTTTTTTTTTTTTTTTTTTTTTTTTTTCAAAAGTGATCTGAGGTTATTGATCAGTAAACTGGAAAACCCACTGTACCAGAAATTCGAGTAAACTGTGGCTCAATTTTCTTCCCCTTTATGGTCAGCTTGGTACATTTCAGTCCCAACTCAGGGAGAGCCTGGAGTGCAGTTGGCATCCAAGTTGCCTGACAGATGAATGAAATAAGAAACAGAGTCCGTTGAGTTAATGTCATCAGTTTATTGCACCATGGGGTGGGGGGGGGGAGGGTGGGATCTATATCCAAACAAGTTCTTACCCTTCAGACCAACTCATCTCTTGAATATGGGAAGCATTTGTTAACAAAAGTATAAGGTTTGTGAATAGTTAGGTCCTATATACATTTATTTTCTTACATCATGGATATTTCCTTAATAACCTTTGAAAGAATAAATGGGGATTTTTGAAAAGTTCTAGCCATTGGCCAGGGCAAGACTGAACGTGCTATCTATTGAAATGTTAAAAGGGTTGAATTCTGAAGGAAAGCTAGCAAGATTTCGCTAGTATTATGTGCTGTGTGTTGAGGTGGTAAGAACACGTATGAACCTGCAGTTGTTGGGGTTTAATTGGGGTTAAGTTGTTCCTTAATTTAGAGAATTTGATTTCTTTTCAGGGACTTTTTTTTGTTGTGGCAAAATACACATAAAATTTACTGTTTTTGCCTTTTTTGTTTCTCTCTCTCTTTTTTTTTTTGAGACAGAGTTTTGCTCTTGTTGCCCAGGCTAGAGTGCAATGGCACAATCTTGGCTAATTGCAACCTCTGCCTCCCAGGTTCAATCAATTCTCCTGCCTCAGCCTCCTGAGTAGCTGGGATTACAGGGCATGCACCACCATGCCCAGCTAATTTTGTATTTTTAGTAGAGATGGGGCTTCTCCATGTTGGTTAGGCTGGTCTCAAACTCCCGAACTCAGGTGTGATCCACCTGCCTTGGCCTCCCAAAGTGCTGGGATTACAGGCATGAGCCACCACACCCGGCCCATGTTAGCCGTTTTAAGTGTACATTTCAGTAACAGTAAGTACATTTACATTGCTGTGCAACTGCCACCAACATCCCATCTTCAGAACTTTTCCATTATCTCAAACTGAAATTTTGACCTCATTAAGCATTAACTCCCCAGCCCTCTTCCCTTAGCCCCTGGTAAACACTGTTCTCTTTTCTCATCTCTGAAATCATACAGTATTTGCCCTTTTGTGTCTAGATTATTTCACTTTAGGGAATTTGATTTTATGCCAGTTTTTCTAACAGGTTGCTTTTGGAGACAGTAATAATCAAAAACTTACTGTCCAAAGCCCTGAGTCTGAAATTCTGCATCCAAAAGTGCTACAGTGTGCATTAAACTGATTAAAATAATGTGGCATCTTTGACGATGAGCTCTATGTTCAACTTTGTTGTTAAGATTTATATTGTAAGAAAATCTCATACATGAAAATGTAAATGTAAAATTCCACTATTTTGTTGGCATTGCTTTTCTTGTTTGGGGGATCTTTACCTGTATTATTGGCTTCCAGGGTCTCAGCAGGGCACAAGGGATATTTAGCCTGTCTGAATTTTGGAATCAAGTTTGGTGATATGTGAGCTGTCCCAAGAAAGCACTAGTATAATGTAATGGTCTTAACCTGCATTCTTTAATGCTTAGCCCTGGGCTCTGTAACCCCACCCCCATGCCCAGCAGCATCCCAGGTCCTCTTCTGGAATCCAACTAGAGTTCCTAAGGGAGGAGGATCCCCAGAGGGAGAAAGAGAAAGTGTCAGCGGACAGAAATATGATACTGAAATAGCAGAGTTAGTGTTTGAGTACTGACTTTCCCGTTTCGCATGGAAGAAATTTCCATGCCTTGTCTGGATATCTTTAGAATTGCTCCTTTCAGTGTTAAGATGGTTTGTTCCACTGTAAGGGCTGTGCCACATGGCTTGGTGGACTTGGAGAGGCGGAGGTGGAAACAATGAGCAGGAGTTGGCCTGGGGCTTTTTGTTTGCGTGTCCCTCTTTACCTATTCATAATCATGGATCCCCTCTGCTTTGTGATATTGTGAACCACGCATAACAGCGCCTCTTTACACCACCGGGTTGAGAAGAAGGCGCCTGAGGCTGACTTTCTGGACCTTCCGTCACACAGTAAAAGATGTGGTTGGTGTGTGTCAGGATGAGAGGGCCACAACTGGACCCACGTGTGGCCGCTTCCCGGGTCTGCCATGTGCTTTGCTAGCTGCAAAGTGTTTCCTCTAAAACAGCTGATCCTGCATGACTGTCTCCTGCATTTTGTTGTCAGAACGTGCACGCTGCTTTCATAAGAACTAATTGAAGAGGGAGCTAGTTTGCATCTCGTTCTTGCATACCCTGAGTCATGAAAAACATTTTCTCTTAAGCAAAATGGAAAGAAGGAAAAGAGAGAAAGAGGGCCAAAAAAAAAAAAAAAAAGAAAGAAAGAAAGAAAAAAAAAGGTTGCCATCCAGTGGAGGAAGGAGTAATTCCCAGCTTCATTCAGGAAAAACGCAGGCTGAAATATGCTTAACTGTTTTAACTTGACTGGGGATTTTTACCACCATATGGGTTTTTTTTCGTGACATCCGGAGCCAAATGGGTGCAGTATGCCTTTAAGAAAAGAGGTGCCTCACTAAACTTCGCTGTAGTTGTGTTTCACCGTTTCGGTAGGGAAGGAAAGTGTTAATTTCTTATTTGTACACTTTTTTTCCCCGACTTCCTTCCTATTCACTTCATTAAATCTAGAGGCAGTTCAGCATGGGAGCCGTCTGTATGTTGAATTAGGGCTCGCACTCTTGCGCAACACGTCACCAGTCGGAAACTGGGGGTTTGCTTCTGTGATTTATTTCATTATTGTGCTGGTAAAAGGTTTGGAAGGGAATTCTTTTTGGGGGTAGTACTTTAGCATTGTGTAGCAAGTTTTTGGGTTTTTTTTTTGTGTGCCCCCCAACCCCCAGCGCTGAGTTTGAGTCAGTTGAGCCAGTTTAATAAATAATTTTTTTAAATAAAAGAACAGTTTAAAATCTCCATGAATAATTTTACTTACATGCAGGAGTAATCTTACTCTACTCTTTATGTGCGAAAAGCATTGGGAAGTATTTAGTGAATTGATTTCCATTAGAAAAAGACCCTTAGAAATCACAGAACATAAAGCACTGCATATGGATGTGTTTGGGGTCTTTGGGGAGGAGGGAAGATGTTTTGTAGCTCTCTGCATTCCTGCATAAAACCTTAGTTTAAGGGGAATAATGGTCAGTACTTTGTGTGTTTCCTTGTAATTCCAGAACCTAAATTTAATAAGAATCTGCACGTATTAGCAATTGTAATAAAAATTGTTTCAGTTGTTCTGTTTGCAATTTAATTTGTTTTCGCTTCTTAGCTACTCACAGATTTAGAGATTTAAAACTCCAAATATCACAAGCTTATGCTTTTTCCCTCTTTTCAAAATTGAGGGGGGTGAGAGTAGAAATATCCTTTTTACAACTCCCCCCAACTTCATTTATCCCACTGAGAAGAAAAACAATGAAAAATTTTACAGCATGAAACTGAAAGTGAAGTGTTACAGTTGTTCTGGATTTTCTTTAAAGAGCAGAATTACATATTATATTAAAATATTTGAACCTTAGAACATGCACATTGCTTTTATTTACATGCATTTAATTTTTTAAAAAATTGTCTTCTATTTTAAAAATCATTTCGACTGCTCCAAACCATGCTGCTATTTTTTTAAAAATAAGGTATAAAATGCCAAAAAAGCATACCTTGTTTTAATTGTTTAAAATAAATTTGAATATTAATTTGTTTTCTTACTGGCTTAATTGTTAAAATGTGAGCAAGAATCAGAAACCACCTGAGCTAAAATCTCTAATTCTGCTGCCTGGAATAATAAGGGAAAAAAATATGATAAGTAGTTGTCAATATTAAAACAGGCTGAAGGAGGAAGCCTTCGGGCCTTGTAGTAGGTAGAATGAAACAGCAGATTTGAGTATCCACAATCCTTTCAGTATTAAATTTTCAGTAAAATAAAATTACTTGTATATGAAAACATAGCCTTTCCCCAGCTCTCTTTTTTTTCCTGATCAGCTGATGAAGAGACTAGCAGCTCGCTGCTTTGCTGGCTTGTTAATTTTATCCCCACTAACTGTGATTTCCGATAGCCGGCCTGCTGATAGTGGTAAGGTAAATATCCTTTTTCGTTGCCGTCTTGAAGATTCAGTAGAACTACATCCCAGGCATGTGTAGGTGTGTAACACATCAAAAGCCGGTGTTCTCCGTATTTCTGTGTGCAACTGGGTGCTTGAGGAGAGCAATACCATTAACTGTTGACAGCCTTGCATGCTGTATTTATTATTAGCATGTTCAGCCTCCAAGATATGCGGGACAATTTCCTTTTCTTAATCTTCGCTTAGCTGCAGTGTGTTTAGCTGTATAGTGGGTGTCCTGCTTTTTAGGCAAATGAATATTAATGCAATAATGTGAAGCTTTTTTTTTTTTCTTTTCCTTTTTCCTCATAACTCATCAGATCTCGCCTCCTTCATAGTGGTTATCTGAACACTGTAGGATCGTGATGGAAATTGTCTTTTGATTATTAAGGCCTAGGCTCAGACTGTCCCTTAGGAATCTGTCTGTGTGCATGTTGCTTCTATGGATTTGCACATTGGAGGATGCATAGAAAACATATTTTTTTAAAAATCCCACTGGCATTTTTAACATGCCAGGTTGTTTTGTGTTCTGCACCAGGTTTTCTTCACAAAACCTTTCTTTTTCAGGAAGCATTGTACATAAGTGAAAGAAATTATGTCTGAGCTGTAATCACTCTTTATATTGATTGTTATACTCACATGATCATAAATATTAGCCATGTTTGGTGCTGTGGAGAAATGAAGGTAATTGCCTTATGATTAGAGCTCTTTCAGCTACGAGAAAGGATTGATTATCATTTGCATACTGGAGGCAATATTGAGAGGCAGGAGGAACAAATAACAACATTAGTTATTTTGTGTGAGAGAGCAATCTCAAAATATAATTTAAAGATTTTTTTAGAACATTTCTATGTTCAAATTTTATGTTCTTTTTTTTTTTTTTTTTTTCCTTTGCAGTATTTTTCCTCTATTTTTCTTTTGAGTTTTGAGATTTACCAGGAAAAAAAAAAAGTTTAAACTTCTGGGTCTGTCACATGGATCTTTTAGCCCTTTATGAACAGGTTTCTTTTATACCTGGTTGTTTTTATAGCTATTTTATTATCTCTCTGCATTAGTGCTGCTGGCTCTGGTTTAAAGCAAGCGTTTGCAGGTAATTGGAAAAAAGTGTTTATTGTTTGTGAGTGTGTGTGTTCTTTATCGAATGATTTAAGTGCGTTTACCAAGGAATGTGGCTTTGTACTTTCCCGTTTCCTTGTTTACTAATTGCCACGTTAGAACAAAAATCTAGATGGAATTTTGATTTATATTGTTAATCATGAATAAATTGATGCAAAACCTCAAGAAAAGGTCAAAGCTTATATGCTCGTGTGGATGTATTCTTAGGGATTTTTTTTTCATAACCCACCCCTCGTTTTGTTTACCTTTTCCTTCCCTTACAGTATTGAGAAAATTAGGGTCATGTTCTTAAACTGAGCTAAAATTTCATCTGGATTCAGTTATCATCAAATACTTGAATTTATAGATCTTTTAATATTTGTCATATTCTTCTTTACTGTGAGTGTTTTGGGCCTTCAGTGTGTTTTGCTCATGAAACAGACTTGAGTTAAAGATGCATTTATCCAATATGGTAGCATTCCTTTTTTCTTCTTCCTCCACTGATTACTGTTAAATTTTACTTCTTTTTTTTTTGGTTAATTTTTCATTTTATTCTAATTGTTGAAGCTATATATAAATATACACATACTTTTTTTGTCTTGGTTATTTTCTTGTCTTGAATTTTTCTCCTTTGTTTTCAATGAACAGGCCATTGAAGACGGCAATTTGGAGGAAATGGAAGAGGAAGTACGGCTTAAGAAGCGAAAAAGACGAAGAAATGTGGATAAAGATCCTGCGAAAGAAGATGTGGAAAAAGCTAAGAAGAGAAGAGGCCGCCCTCCTGCTGAGAAACTGTCACCAAATCCCCCCAAACTGACAAAGCAGATGAACGCTATCATCGATACTGTGATAAACTACAAAGATAGGTGAGTGTTTGGTTCCTTCACCTTGATCATCTCTCACCAAGATGCCGAATGGTGCTACCTAAGGAGGGAGCAGTTGTTAAGTTATGCACTTAGGTTTTATTAAGTTTCTTTCTAGTTTGTGTTTTATAGCTTGCTTTCTTTGTACCTGTTTAAAATGGCCACTATTGCTATTTTGTGTGATGTTTCATAATGTATTATTTAAGATAGTTGAAAATTTAGTTTAGATTACAAAATTTAAAAAAAATTCTAAATTAGAAAAGGATTCTTAAGGACCTCTGAAAATACCATCTGAAAATGAAGATATTTCAGATGAAAGGGATTGGAATGATGGAGTAAAATTATTTTTTTGAATTGAATTGTTAGAGAAAGAAGAATCCTAATATATTTAAGGTAAATATCTCATGTTAAGAATGTTTAAAGCAAAATAGATGCTTCCTAGTAAATACAGGTTCTTCTTTCCTTCCAACACTTGAATTTCTGAGCTCTTGTTTGAGTTATCTCTTTCTTCCTAATACCACATAGTCAGCATGGTCTTTCAGCAAACTTACCTTTTTCCTGGGATTTTTGGATACTGACTTTGAGAAAGCTGTGTTGGACACTCCTCCCAGGCCATTTTAAACAATGAATAATTATTTGAAAACCAAAGACACTGTAGGGTGTCAGTCAGACGCATACAGTAGATGAACTAGTTAGGCTACACTTTGGTTAGTTGACTTGGTTTCCACTTTATTATCACGTGGTAATGTTTGCATTTGAAGATGGCTTCTAGTTTCAGTTGATAATTTGACGGGAAACAGGCATTTTCACGCAGTTGCATAGTGGTATTAATCGGTTTTTAATTACCAGTTGAAAAAATTTTTTTCTCAAGGGGGTGCATCAATCCTGGAGGTACTGCAGTACCAGGTCGATGTGTGGAGTTGATGGAGCAAGCTCCTGTTCTAGCTCCCTGCTTCCAAAATCCACTTAACGTGTTGTCCTCGGATAGAGGAGGAATCAGATACTAAGCATGTAACAACAGATACTACACTTTATCTTAGCCAAAAGGCTGAGAAGCAGTTAGTTACCAGAAATGTTTGACATTAACTAGTGTTGCTCTGTACCCCTGTGTTTAACATGAACAACTACGTTGTGTTTTTAGTTTTTCATTATGGGTTTGCTGAATACATCATAGCAGGAAGGAAAAATTATTAAAAAAATTAAGTAGTATAAAAAGCAAGAAACTTTCCACCGTGGGGTTTTGCTGTTAAGCCTTTCTTATCTATAAGGAGTTTTCAGAAATGGGGAAAGAGGAGTAGGTGGAGATGTTTGTGAAAAGGCCAGAATTTCTTGATCCATTTTGCCCACCAGGTCTGTCAGATTTTGTGTTTACTATTTTCCTTTTTTCAAAAAATAAATAAATAATTGCATCCCCTTTGAGGCTTCTGAAGTGGCCACAAAAGGCAACCCCATTCTCTTGGGTTTGGACCAGCTGTTCATTAATGAAGGGGAATGACAGCAATCCAGGAAGGAAATTTTGACCACAAATCCATGCTTTGTCCAGAGTGAACATGAAAACTTCCTTGTAAACCATGAATCAGTAACTCTCATGTTTCTATTCACCCCCCAGCTCCCCTTGTATATTTGCCATAGAAAGAGACGGTATTCTAGAAGCCAGCTTGGATTATGATGCCTTATTTTCTCAGTCCCTGGTTTAAAGCAAAATATTCCTAAGTAGAGAGCATCACCCTGCATATACATCAAACTTTTTTGCCTTTGTCTCAGGAGAGTGTAACATCTGTTTCTCTGACCAGATGTGCTGTGATGTGTGACAGGCATTTTGTTCATTACTCGCTGAGTGAGTCGAGGGCTGTTGTAACACTGAGAGGGGCCAGGAAAGTCCTTGGAGGTTGAGAACCTAGGCCTTTCATTCTAAGGTGATGGCTGTGTCTTTCTCTAGTGACATAAAAGAAGTCACCAACAGGTGGACTACATACTGCCAGCAGATTTATTTGGTTTTATGTTGTTTTTTTGAGGGGTGGGGGTCAGCAATACATAAACCTGGAGAGATTTCTTGCAAAAATTTCCCTCCCATCCCCCACCCTTTTGAAAAACCTGAAACTCTGGTGGCACTTTGCCCAGCTCTCCCTAAGGTAGCAGTCAGTAGGCACGAAGAAGTGGCCATCCTTTCATTGGCAGCATCGCGCTCTAGGTTGCCACAGTCCCCATCACTCCCTATCATCTCTTCAGTATGGAGTGGGTTACCATTTACCATCATGCTTTTTATGCCTGGCTCACTTCATTCATTTGTATTACCTGCAGGCTCCATAGCTTTTGAGTTTATGACTTCCTGGTGTATGTGGCTTATGGGCTGACCACTTTCCTAGAAACCATCCAAAAATACAGAGTGGTAGGAGATTCTATGCCTTAAACCTCAGCTAATCATTGCACAGTGGTTTAGAGTACAGACTCTTGTCTTGATTTAACCACCTGCATTTGAATCCTGACTCTGGCATTCACTAGCTTGGGGACAGTTGAGTAATTTACTTAATCTCCCTGAGCCTCAGTTTGCCCATCCAAAAAAATGGGATTCATTACTATGCCTGCCTCTAGAGTCCTTATGAGTCATCAAGGAGTTAATGTAACTCAGGCTCTTTGAACAGTTTCGTTATTAATAATCAGCCTTTCAGACTTTGAGGCTGATCAGGTAGGTGAATGGACCTCTGAGCACCGGAAAGAAAGTGTCCTTGCTGATGCTGGTTTCTGTGGTTTTATTTCTAGAAACAGAAAATGCAGTTTCAATGGTACTGCTTATTGAGTTGTACTGTAGGTAAAGGGTATTTAAATATTTCAGCATGCAGATATTGAGTAGTTTTTTCTTTTTCACTTTTCCTTGTTTTATTTGCTTACTTACTTTTCCTTAAAAAGTGTCCTGGTAAGACACATTCTATTAGCTCCCACATTTAGATGCTTTCTGGGGAGTATGTACTAAATTTCCCACCACTGAATGTTTCATATACATTTCATGTTGGTAATCCTCTAGAAAAAGCACTAACTATTTATATTATGTATTTCTCTTTAACTTGGTACTCAAGTAGGAGGCACTCAAATTAGGAGAGCCTTAATTAGATACAGTATCATATTTTTGGTTGGTTTTAGAAAACGCTGCTGGGAGATGTACATTTCACTGTGTTGAGATTTTTGCACCATTAAAGTCAGTTACTTAAATAGTAACTCAACCCACCTGTGAAAGAAATACCACCTGTGCTAACCTCCTTCCCGTCACTTTGGTCAAATGTTAGGGCTCTGACGTTCATGTAGATTAACAGCATATTAAATAAGAACTGCCATTTATATTTAACTGATATATAAGAAGAATTAATTAGCTCTCATGAGACAGTTGTTTAAAGTTCATGCATGATTCTGGGGCAGATGTATCTTGATATTTTCATAAAGAACTAAGATCATTTATGTGTGTATTTATTGCTTTTTAGTCAGTGATAGGACTTGTTTTTTAAAAGGAGGGTACTTTCTAAAAATCTGACCCTGAAGAGCCAGATATTGTGTGATTCATAAATGTCAAATCTTTCTGCAGTAACTGCTATTCAGAGGTAGTACTGGTCTGCTGCCACTGGCTCCCATCATTTTATTTGCACAAATAGAAAACTTTATAACAAGTAGTATTAGAAGGCTTTGTTTTGACCTGTTAAGCATGCTTTGTTTTCTGCTTATTTAGAAGCTTTTAGAAACTCATATTCTCAATTTATGTAATATTTAGCCCAAGACTGTTCTTTGAGAAGGGATTCATCCTGTTTGCATTTGTACCTTTGAAGATTGCCCCTGGGATGAGACGTAGAATTAGATGGTGAAGAGTAGAGTCTATGGAGCTGTTCCAACTCTAGAGGCTTTTAGTTACTTGGATAAAGAAGAGAGAGAGAGATTCCTGGAGACATTCTTAAAGTTGGAAGGGACATTTAGCTCTGCCTGGCCCAACTTCCCACAACACAAATAAGTCCCCCTGTACCACCTCTGGCATGTGGTCATCCACGTCCACGTGGACCCTCCAGTGTGAGCTCCCTGCTTCAGAGCAGTTCTTGGCACCGAAAGACAGTTGTAAACACATAGCCATTTCCTACATTAAAAGGGATGCAGCCCTCTGACCCCTAGCTATTTGTTCTACTTGAAACCTCGGAGAATAAATCTGCTGTCATTCTGAGAAATATCCTTTAAAATGTATCAACAAGCATATCTACGTCAGGACATTCTTCTTCAGGTTGGAACACTTCACTTTGCTCTCTGAGTGATGCCTAGACATTGGCCACATTCCAGTCTCCTAGTGTCCCATTTAAAACATGGCACCCAGAACTCCAATGGCGTATTCTGATCATTAATTGCAGGGTAGCTAGCTTCCTTATTCTGGACACCAGAATTCTGTTAGCATAACTGAAGAGTATGTTTACTTTTTCCAGCAACCTTGACAGAGTTAACTCATTGAATATGTGACTTGTTGAAATAAACCCCACTCCCCACCCCAAAACACACATACACAGCTCTGATTTCATATGAATACTGCCAAGGTTAGCTTTCAACTAAGCCTGATGTTTTTGAACCTATACCCGCTGACTGTATTCTCATCCCTGTGTAGTTCCAGCCTTACTACTTTTCGTCCCATCATCCTTGCATGTTGCTGTACCCCTAAATTTTTATTTTTGTAAAAATTGCATTTACGTATCTTAAGTTTTTGTCATCCAAAGATTTTGATATGAGCTATTGCTTAGAAACTTAGACAAAGGACAGGTCTCTGTGACATACCCCTGAAAATCACTTCAGGTTGACATGAATATATTAACCAGTAATCCTTAAGGTTGGTTACCCATCAATGAACTCATATAGCCATGCTCTCATGTCACCCACATTTATCCTTTCTCAGCGTTATCAAGAAAGGCTAAAACCATGATACACCATGGCTATAGCCTTTCCAATCTATCAACCTAGAAACCCTGCCGAAGAAGTGAAATGAGGTTAGCTTGCCATGGCTTTTTCTAAGAGACCTCCTGCTGTCACTTAATGATGTTATTTATCTTTTCTAAATAGCCCTGTGGCATCTGAATGATTTCTTCTAAATTTTTACCAAGGGTCAACATCAAGCGTAACAGTCTCAGGTTTTCTTTCTCATATTAAAATTGGGACATGTGCTTATCTCTAGTCTTCTGATTCCATTTTTATGCTCTTGTGATTTCCTAAATGTTATTAGCAGAAGCAATCTACATGCTTTTCCAGGATGTAATTAGTTTGCAACTGGACACTTGAACTTACTTGAAGTGGCTTGATATGCTCTTTCTATCAACTCTCCTATCAGGAGCTTTTGTTCACCATTTATTGTGCCTTGCTTTTCAAATATGAGCATTGTTCTCATTCCTGAAGAATCTGGAGACAGAAAGTGAGTAGGGTGTCATCACCTCCTCCCTCTCTATCAATTGTTTGAAGACAATTCTTTCAGAAGCAGTCCGCAGGAAGACTAGCCCTGCTGTCTTTAAAAGGGTTTGGACATCAGGTCTAGCCTTGAAGATGGATGCAGTAAAGCGGTGGAGGAGGCAGCAGATACCTGCCTGGTCAGAACCTGGTCAGTCCAATTGGTGAACACAGCCCCGGTGCACAGTGGAGTGGCAGCCACGTGGCTCCTGCCTCCCTCTTTAGTCTCTGCTGTCTTCCCCCAGCTGGGAATACGTTCTTCTTGCCCCTAAATTTAATAAGCCTTTGTGGTATCTCTGGGAATTGTGGTAAGACTCAGCTTGTCCTGAATTTTTAGTTCACATTGGAGAAAAATCATTCATTCTTTCTAGAAATATTACCATCATTTTTTTCTTATTTCCAGCACCATACTGTTGAATATAATTATAAGGTGAAAATTCCAAGTACTTACCCCCACTAGCTCATCGTGCAGTGGAGGAGAGAGCTTTCCTGTGGGATATTACTGAAGAGGTAGCTGGCCTGGGGAATTCAGGGAAGTAGGGGTCACATGGGCCCCATTATCTGAGGATACAATGACATTACCTGGTGCTTATAATGCGTTTAGGACATTATAATAACATTTACCTGGAAAAATGAGCTTTTTTTTTTTTTTTTTTTTTGAGATGGAGTTTCACTTTTGTTGCCCAGGCTGGAGTGTAATTGCACAATCTCAGCTCACTGCAACCTCCGCCTCCCGGGTTCAAGCAATTCTCCTGCCTTAGCCTCCGGAGTTGCTGGGAGTACAGGCGTGCACCACCATGCCTGGCTAATTTTGTATTTTTAGTAGAGACAGGGTTTCACCATGTTGGTCAGGCTGGTCTCGAACTCCTCACCTCAGGTGATCTGCCTTTCTCAGCCTCCCAAAGTGCTGGGATTATAGGCATGAGCCACCATGCCCGGCAAGTGATCTGATATGTTATTACATTATAGCACCTTTCTAAGAATTTGATAAACTACAAACTGTGGACTAATTGTACTTAATTCCTGTACGTACTGAAAAGTAATTTGCAGCATTTTTCTCATTTTGAGAAGGACTGAAACTCTGTTGAAGGCCCACATGTAATCAGCCCATTCTCCAGAAGGGCAGGGCTCTTATTTAAAAATGTTGCCTTGTTCCAAGGCTTTCTCTGCCTCGGAAGTTCTTTATTTGAAGTGTGTTAGGTATTTACTGTGTCAAAGGCTTTCCCACACTGATTATCATCTCAAGGCTTCATCAAACCAATGGATCTTTACACTGGCATTCATACTGTCTTTCTAAAATAAGTTTTAGTAAACCAAATCCATGTCATTGTGTAGTATTATTTTTTGTTGCTTTGTTTTAGGGTTTTAAAAATTTATATTTTTTTCCCCCAAGCCAATCAGATGGCTGACCTGCATGGACTCCTTATCAGAATGATTTGAAATTATTCTACTGGGATCTTTGGTTGTTCAGAACCATTGAGTTGTCATCTCTGTCAGTCTTAGATGACAGAGCCACGCCTAGCTCTCTGAATTATTGACAGTCTACTCTGTGTAGAGTGTCTAAGGTAGTACTTGTTGTTTTCAGGTTTTCCTCCCATCACTTTTGCATATTCGGCGATGACATGATCTACTTAAGCTTCTGTGTCTCCTTGGTCAGCACCATCATTTGCCCAAGGTCCTAAATGTGAAATAATAAACACTTTCCCAATTCTCTGCCTTACTGCTGACACTCAAATACAGAGTGCCCTCAACATGCTTCTAATTGTCCCTGCAAGACACCCGTTCATCTGCCTCCTCACATCCTGTCTGCCTGAGGCCCTTGCGCTGCTGGCCTGGCCTGGGAAGCTGCAGGGTGGACTGTGTGCCCTGCCTCCAGTCTCTTCCTCCTGGCTTCTTTCTGAGGCACCTAACTGGTCATTTCCTATTGTAACTTTAGAACTCTTCACAGTGGCCTCTTGGCTACCCGATGATGACCAGACTTCTTAGCATGGGAGAACTGTTATCTTCCACAGTCTGAACCTTCAGATCTTCCCAACTCTTTTTTCCGCTGCACCCCTCCCAGCTCTCCTTATATTTCAGACATTCCAAATATTTCTGTATATTTTGAAGACAGCACATGCACTTCCACCCCTCTGTTGATTGGTTTATGGGTTTATGCTTTTCCCTCTCTGCAACGCCCTGACTCTCAGCTGACTCTAAAGCAGAATGTGGCAGTGACTCTGAGAAGGGATTTATACGTAGACAGGCATAGGCTGTGAATGCCAAAGGGTGCTGTCTACACCTAGGGAGATCTAGAGGGTATGGAGGTCTTCCAAGGGTCTGTGAACCCTGGCAGCTGCTTCCCTGCCACCACACAAAGGGACACCAACATAGCAGTTTCAAAAATCCTCAACTGAAGAGGCTTTTCTAGAGGCTTGTAGAAGTGCCCGAGACCCCAGGTGTAGTGGTTTATTTTCACTTCCCACAGAAGATCATGAATTCAGCGATCTATTGAAAGGGAATAGAGCTCTTGGAAGCAGAGCTGACTAGTTAGATGGTATTCAGACCCAAACTGGCTGACGCTTGAAATACCTTCTATGTGCGGGCTACTGTAACAGAGCACTTTATACTATTTGATTTTTATACCTTTCTGAGGTAAGTATTTTCCCCATTTTACAAATGAGGGGCTAAACTCAGACTAGCACTACCTTCCCAAGATCCACACGCACCTCTAGCCAGCGGCTGCCTGTCTTCCACCTTCTGGAACAGTGAATGGAACATATATAGAGGGAACAGGGTAACAGGAATTTCTGTGTGTGACGGAAGTAGGAAAATCCCAGAAAGGTTAGGAAATCTACTTTCCCCCGATTTTTGGAGAACTGTGTTATTCTTCCGAATGAGGTTCCAAACATAACCCTGTGTAATCTTCTTAACAAGGCAGGTTGGTGAGGAGACTGAGGCTTGGAGAGTAAAATGACTTAGGCCAGGTCGCCCAGCCTAGGAAGAAGGAGCCGGGCGGGGACGAGAACCCAGGTCTTCTGACTCTAGTGTTCTTTCTACTCTACCGCAGGTGTAACGTGGAGAAGGTGCCCAGTAATTCTCAGTTGGAAATAGAAGGAAACAGGTCAGGATCTGTCTTGTATTCCCCTATCTCTAAATACAGGTATTCCCTCGGTACATGAAACAGATTGAATCCTAGAATCGGCCTTTGGAAGCAAATGTCTTCGGTCACCTCCTGATCACCCCTACTTGGAGTGCGGGATAGAGGCACAGATACTCTTGAACACCTGTCATGGCTTCTGAAGTTGTTTGTGCTGTATTTTAATCTGGCTGTGTCCATTCTATACATGTACTTCTTACAAGGGTATTGGGAGCTCCTGGAAAGCCCGCCCTAACTGCAGCATCTTGGAGATGGGTTTCTGTTGCTTCCCCCTCCCTTCCAGCGCAGCTTCTGTTGTATGTTCCTTGGGCCTCTTTAACTCTGTGCTGTCTTGGTTTAGAAGCTTAATGCAAAGCACCTGTAGTGACTTGATCTCCTGCGAGACATGAAGAAGCGTGCATGTTCACGCTGTGCCTGCATTCCGGAGTTGATCATGGCATGCAGAGGGCAGTTGCTGAGTTGTCTCTTGTTTGTGTGATGGGTTGGGTTTCAGGGTGTGACTCCTGGGCCTACCTGTTGTGTGTAGTCCCAGGCATCTGAAGCCAGTCTCTTTCAACCTCTGTGTGCCTTTGCTTCTATTGGGTAGAAAGCAGAAATGCTTTTCTCCTAGAGATAGCGTGAACGTTAGATGACCTTGGTTGAGCTGGAGAGATGGATGTGCATGATACGCCAAGGCTAGGAGCTCTTACTCTTATAAGAGAGATAACATTTCTTTCTTCCTTTCAGTCAACCTGTTCTTAAAAAAAATGTTGATACAGTGCTTTACCATCCATATTTCAATTTTTTCAGCTGACCCAATAACATCCTTTACAACATTTTTTCCGCCAGCATAGGATCCAATCTAGGACTGGAGAGAGAGAATTGAGGATGTATCCTGTATTTCAGAATGAACACAGATCACTGGTTGTGGCATTCTTCTTTATATAAGGAAATTAAAAACTAGGGGTGATTTATACTTACCCATTTTTGTGTGGAGATGAAACTATTGGGCAAGATTGTCAATTTTTGATATTTCTTGTTGCAGTTCAGTAAACAATGACTAATCCTGGGAACCAGGCACATGAACTATAGTGTCCACTGAGAAACATCAGGAATTTTGTTCTGTATTTGCCATTATGAGAAAGAACTCAGCTTGGATTCTGACTTGGAGATTGAAACAACAAATAGTTGACTTTATAAGTTTGGGCAGTTTAAATAAAGGAGGCCTTATGGCGAAATGGCATGATGTAAGCTAAATGCCCCGCCCAGGAAACAGGGACAGGCAGGAGCTCCTTTCCCTCTTTCCCTCTTTCCCCTCTTCTGTCAAGATGGTCATGTGACCATGAAAAGTAGATCAATAACTTTAAAGGCTATTTATTGCAAGTCCCCAGTGCCATACCCGGGTTTTTTGAGGGGAGATGATATGACGGTATATGGTTAGGAACTAGATAAATTCATTTTCACTAAAGATACATTTAAACTGTAATTTCCAGAGGCATAGCAAGGGGCTTGGTGTTTGCTTCCTCAGGGCTCTCTGGAGTCTGTCTTGCCCCTTGCTGTCTGTCACACACACTTCCTTTTCTGTAAGCCCGAGCTGACAGCATGGTGTTTGGAGATTGTATTACGATGAATTTACCCTTTCTTCAGAAGACTTTTTAAAAAATTCTTTCTTCAGTGGTCGAAAGAGGCTCTTTGTAAGTATTGAAAATGGGAAAAAAAAATGAATTAAATGGAGATATTTAAAGCACAATTGGAAAGAGCTATGTCAACAAATAATGCAAGTACCTGGTATGAATGACACATACACACAGGGTGGGATGGGAAGGGATGGGGCAGGAGTGGAGAGCGCTTCTAACTGGCTGTGAGCAGAGTGGGAATTTCTCAAACAGATGGGTGAAGGGAGGATGGGTGGGAGGGGCAGAGTTTGTGGTGGTGTGTGCGGGAATGGGGATGTAGCCATGGAGGCATGGAAAGCAGGCCCCCTCTAGAGACTACACCAGTGTGACCAGCTCATTGGAGACAAGGGAAGACCGGGACAGCCCGGGTGAGGCTGGAGAAGCCTCAGCTCAGATCCCGGAGGGTCTTGAACACCAAGCTGAGGAGGAATTTTGATGTACTCTTCTAGGAGTGGGGTCTTGAGGGCAGGCTGTAGTCATCGCAGTGACTGTTAGGGGCACTGTTTCAAGGAGACCAACGGAGAGCACACCTGAGTTCTGGGCGTGAGCGTGCAGGGACCAGTGTGTAATGTCTGTCATGTGGGAGAGGGGAGGCACGACACCCAGGGAGCTGAGATCAGCCCTGCAGTGCAAAGTAAAGAGCCAAGAGAGGATCATGGGGATACAGTGAGATTTGTGTTCGGAAATGTCACTGATAGTCTGTGAAGGATGGATCGAAGGAGGCATACATTAGGAGAATGTTGTCAGGTAGTGGAGAAAGATAGTCCTTAAAATAAGAAAGTGGCAGTAGGTAGGAAGACAAGGGAAGAAATACCCAGAGGGAGGATTGACAAGACTTAGGGGCAGTCTGGATGTGTGAGGAGGAGAGGAGGAAGAGGAGGAGGAAGAGGAAGAGAACTCACATAGCTCTTGGATCTCTGCCCTGAGTGATCGGTGAACGGCGGTGCCATTTACAGAAATGCAGGTGGCAGGAAAGTTGGTGTGCGTGAAGGCACTTATATGTATGTGTGTGTGCTCATGTGCATGTATGTAGTTACCTGGCCCTGCATACACTATCACAGGACAGCTGAACCCTCTACTCAGCCATTAGCAGCCCTTGATGTTGTGATTATGTTGTTAGTATTGACCGCTCTTTCAGGACCAGCCAACAGGCTCTTTTAGGCAAAATTTATTTTTAGTACCAGACATCTTGTATTGCTTTAAATGAGGGCGAGAGGCTGTAATGATAGCTCTCAAGCCCAAGCACCTCTGCATTTTAGTGGCTCTAATTTCATTATAGAGAATTACCATGAAATAGCACTGTGACCAAGTAGATGCACTTTTAGGAAATTTTAGGTGTAGGTGAAGCACCTTCATTCATTCATTCTCTGTTTCTGATAGTTTGGACCCAGAATCAAGCTTGACAGTTTATCTTGTAGAGTAGCAGCCTCCTGAGGTCAGAGCCTCATGCATTGTCTGGTGCAGGAGCATTTCATGATGCTTCCCAGAGTGAGGTCTTCCAACTCTAGCCTTTCTACTCCTTGGAGATTCCCAGTATAGCCGGAGGCCCTGGGAGGTCTTGCTATAAAGTCAGCTATTTAACTGCTTAACCCAGCATCTCCCAAACTTATTTGACCAAAGAATCCCCTTTTCACAGGACACTGTTACTCATCCATTAAGCTAGTGTTCTGTGGAGCACACTTTGAGAAATGCTGAATTAGAGCCCAAATATTACATTTAGTGCAGAGAGAATCTGCTCAGGGAGATGTGGACTCCAGTGCTTTATTTTGCCCTCATTACAAATATTGATACTTTAAACGTTTACTGAAACAGGCTGCTTTGACTCCTGGTGACTCGATCTTATTTATGGTGCTCAGCCAGTTATGCCCACATACAGCAGGTGGGCAGCCCACAAATAAACTTAGTCCGTCTGTTTTCCAAGACACAGAGTGCTCCCCCTTATCTTCCAGCATTAGCCTGGCCCTGAAGCCCCTCCTTCCAGGGTCTCGGCCTCTCAAGCTCCAGGCCCACACCAGTATAAAGGACCCCTCTCTGAAGGAAGGGAAGGAGGCTCAGCTGGAAATAACAAAATGGATTTTCTTACAGGGCTGACACACTGTTTTCCAAACCACTCTATAAACGTTTTGATTAAAAATGGATTGCTCTGAGAGATAGCAGTTATTTGGATATATATATGTCCTTGTATATTCATGGGGGAAAAAAACTGTCTCATTCCTTTAGAATCACACCTAATATGTCTTTCTTGAGAATTTATTAGAACAGCCATTGTAGGAAAAAGCAGCACTCCGGTGCCTGCCACGACCCACCCGTTTAACAAAGCAACGTGTGGGACTTGGGCACAGATGGAGAGGCATTTGATTTTGTCTGCAGAAGCTTTGTGCTTTTTAATTTGGTCACAATTCAGCCAAAAGCTTTGAAGCATTTTACCATTAAGAAATGGGGAGGCAAAGACCAGGCACAGTGGCTCACACCTGTAATTCCCAGCAGTTTGGGAGGCCGAGGCAAGCGGATTGCTTCAGCTCAGGAGTTCGAGACCACCCTAGGCAAGATGGCAAAACCCTGTCTCTACAAAAATGCAAAAAGTAGCTGGGTGTAGTGGCATGCTCCAGTAGTCCTGGCTACTTAGGGGGCTGAGATGGGAGGATTGCTTGAGCCTGGGAGGTCGAGTCTACGGTGAGCCCTGATCATGCCACTGCAGTCCAGCCTGGGGGACAGAGTGAGACCCTCTCTCAAAAAAAAAAAAGAAAAGGAAAGAAAGAAATGGGGAGGCAGGAAAGGATCAGAGGACAGAATATACAGTGGAAGGGAACGTGGGTTCTTACATTTTGAAAGACAGGCACGCTTTGAGTCATGAACAGGTGTAACATCTACAAGGTGGGGTGGCAAAAACTGTAGAAAGACTTCCCAGGGCCTCTGGCTGTACTGGGAATCTTCAGGAAGCAGTAGGAAGGCTAGAGTTGGAAGACCTCACTCTGGGAAGCATCATGAAATGCTCATGCACCAGACAATGCATGAGGCTCTGACCTCAGGAGGCTGCTACTCTACAAGATAAACTGGCTAAGGAAGCTGCAGGTCATCCAGTGTCCGTCTATCATCACGTTTAGTCAGATAGGCAGTGGAGTTCTGTACCTGCACCCACTATTATGAAATGTCAAGTGAGAAAAAGAGGGTAGAAAAGTAGCCATCCTAAGTCAGTGTTTCCAAAAGCCAAGTGATAACTGACACATCTACTCAAAAACATTTTTTCAAAATGCTTGTCCCCCCCACCGTACACAAACAAAAACACTCTGGATCTTATGTCCTGTTTCAAGCACCTTTGCTTTGTAGTAATAAATGCAATGGAAGAATCCTGAAGAAATGCATAGAAACTGAACAGAAGATGCTGATGGTTGCGACATATCACATATTAAAACTTTTATGTAATAATTCTCTTTATTTGTTTGGCTTTATGTGATAGTTAAAAAGTGCCAATTGGTAAAACGTGCTGTTTGTGGTGATATAAATTAAAGTTGGTCATAGGATCCTTAAACATCATTTCTTTGGAAAAATAAAATTAGATATTTGACTTACAGCATGTTTTCAATGAAAGTAACCCAATTAGGGTGTTTGTTGGGACCTACTTTATGGATAAAATGGTTCTAAATTACATTCAATCATAAATCTTCATTTTGGTGAATAAGAGTACATTATTATTTTTCATTATGCTTTGGCATACCTCCTGGGCCTTTTTCAGTGCCTTTTTTAAAACCCTGTTGAAGTTAAAGTTGTACTGCACTTACAATTTGATATCCTTTTTTAAAAATTATTTATTTATTTTTTGAGACGGGGTTTCACTCTTGTTGCCCAAGCTGGAGTGCAAATGGCACAATCTTGGCTCACTGCAACCTCCGTCTCCTGGGTTTAAGCGATTCTCCTGCCTCAGACTCCTGAGTAGCTGGGATTACAGGTGTGTGCCACCATGCCTGGCTATTTTTTATTTTTTTATTTTTAGTAAAGACGAGGTTTCTCCATGTTGGTCAGGCTGGTCTCAAACTCCTGACCTCAGGTGATCCACCCACCTCGGCCTCCTAAAGTGCTGGGATTACAGGCATGAGCCACGGCGCCCAGCCTGTGTTTTTTTTTTTTTTTTTTAAATAATGACGTAACAAGCATTTTTTTTTCTTTAAAATACATAATTTTAGACTCTCTTGCATTCTATTACTTGTTCTTTCCACAACTGTTAAACATTTTGGCTGCTTTGAATTATTTATTTTAAGTAATCCTGTCATGAACATCTTGATGATTATCTGTTTCAGCCCAGAGCAGATTAGCAAATGTAAAATCATGCATCAGAGTGTGATTGTTTTTAAGACTCTGGACAAAGTCTTGGTGCCTCTCTTACTGAGCTGAGTGAACCCTTTTCAGTCTCCTAACAGGGAACTTTGTCTTGGTAACTCAGGAACATTTATCTATAGTCCTTTATGACTATTGGGGTGATTTTTTTTGGTGTTGTTGAGAGAAAGTCGACTGTATTGACCAGGCTGGACTACAGTGGCATGATCTCAGCTTGCTGCAACCTCCACCTCCTGGGCTCAAGCGATCCTCCCACCTCAGCCGCCCAAGTAGCTTGGGACTACAGGCACACACCACCATGCCTGGCTAAGTTTTGTATTTTTTTGTAGAGATGGGGTTTCTCCATGTTGCCTAAATTCCCAAGCTCAAGTGATCAGCCTGCCTCAGCCTCCCACAGTGTGGGGATTGCAGATGTGAGCCACTGTGCCCCACCATTGGGGTGATATTAACATCTACTAATTCCATGACCAAAAACAAGTCTACTCCCATCCCACCCTGTTTTGCTCTTGCTTCAAGGGTCTGGGCGATTATATTTCCAAACTGGTTAGGAATTATCAGCAATCAATACTCAATAAGGCTGAGATGAGAGATCTCAGTAGCAAATACGGAGTGCAGATGCTTGTAACACCTGCTTCATGACTGGCTCAGGTTTCTGCAGGCTCTCTTGATAAGTAGGGGCACTACTGTGGTCTAGTAAAGTCTTCAATGACATATATTAAACTTCATAGGAACCTGAACCTGAAAAGGAGCAGCATTTTTCACCTACTGCCCTGCAATGTTGACCCAGTTTTTTAGGTTTTCTTCCCAAATGATTTTGCTATGTTTGATTCCTTTAGGATTGTGATAGCTTTTCGGTAAAATCCTTCCAACCTCAAGTGAGTATTCTAAATCATGACATCATTTTCTTATTGAGGCAAGATAGTCACATTTTTACCTTTATTAATATAAACAGAATTTATTTCAGCTATGGTTAAGATTTCTTTCTCAGCAGTATCCATTAGGTATTCTGGTCAACAGATCAGCTTGAGCAGGTGAAAAAGAAAAACCATAAAACAAAAGACCCTCACTAAATACAATTTTCGTCTGGTCGTGGAAAAAAAAAATCGTTAAAAGACATAACCCGTATTCTAGAAGTAGATTTCTTTTTTCTTTTCTTTTCTTTTTTTTTTTTTTTTTTGAGACCGAGTTTCGCTCTTGTTGCCCAGGCTGGAGGGCAGTGGTGTGATCTCAGCTCACCACAGCCTCTGCCTCCCAGGTTCAAGCGATTCTCCTGCCTTAGCCTTCCTGAGTAGCTGAAATTACAGGCATGCGCCACCACGCCCAGCTCATTTTGTATTTTTAGTAGAGAAGGGGTTTCTCCGTGTTGGTCAGGCTGGTCTCGAACTCCCGACCTCAGATAATCCACCCGCCTCCGCCTCCCAAAGTGCTGGGATTACAGGCGTGAGCCACCGCGCCCGGCCAGAAGTAGATTTCTTAACTAGCGTATCAGCCTTCAGCATGTCTCTAAGCTTAAAATATAATCAAAATTAAGCTGACATTTATGTAAAGTTTATAATGTATGCAGTCACCAGTTCAGAGTCATAGTATAGATGTGGAATTACAGTTTTGGTTTGTGGAAGTCATGAGAAAAATGCCTTTTGGTTTGTGGAGGTAATGAGAAAAAAACCGGTTGCCAGATGAAGCATAACGAATTAAATCTCAGTAGCGTGTGTATAATAAGCCATGCATACAGGAGTTCAAACTACCACTTGGTGCACAGTGGTATGTGGCGCTTTTCCATCTCGTGCTCTATGGTATCATGGCCACGTCGTTGTGTCTGTTCACTTCCATGGCGAGGAGAGGTACTTGTCCACAAGCACCTGTGAAATGTAAGACCAGTGAGTGCCTTTAAACTTGTATTTCAGGTTGTACCTCTCCCGCACGTACCCCATGTCTTATCAGAGCCATACTTGCTGGTCTGAGGTAGATCATTATGTAAAATCCATCTGATGTCACAGGCCATCAGTGGTCTTGGGGAGGGGGTCTCATTTTTGTCTGGGAAGTAGTGCACTTTCCAAGTAACAATTTATATTTAGGCCTTAAATTGTGTAAAATGACATAATGGAAAACACCTTGGGATAGGATACACATTTTAACAGAAACAGAACACCTTCTGTAAACACCATGGTACAATTAGACCATTGTTCTGTACTTAAAAAGGAAAAAAGCAACTTTCTGGCCGAGGGTGGGAGGGTGCATAGAAAACTACCACATTTGAAAAGGTATATTTAAAAAGCCCTTGCTCAGCTCAAATTAGAGAAAGAAATGACAAGAATTCAAAACTATCAGGCTGCTTCAGTTCCTTTTTTGTTTGTTTACTTTTGTTTAACCTGTAATTTAGGAAAAAATAAATTAGCAAGTGTTCGTGCTACCCCAATACATTCTGTAGGTGACGTGGAAGCTAGGTACTGCCCAGGACCTCCTGGCTTTGTCTGCCAAAGCTGGCCGTCCAAGCCCTTGCTCTGGGAGGGAGGGGGATGAGTTTGATGTCTGTAAGCAATCCCCACCCTGTGGGGAGGAGAGAAACAGTAGCACACATGGAAGAATTAGGTTCTGAGCAATGAGGGGACTGAGAGTAAGTGGAGTTGATACTTAGGAGAATTTCCTCCATTTTTATGGACAATGGGTTCTTGATCCCGGATGAATAAGGAAATATTTGAAGAAGAGAAAAAACCACAGAGAAGAGAGAGGTCAGGCCTAGAGACCTGGAATGGGTCATAAAGAGGGGATTGGCCATGAAAGTTGGGGGTACACAGGAGAGACTCTCCTGACTAGAAGGTTGGTGGTACCAGCTGGGTTTTTAGAGAATGAGGACATATCCTGGAGGGCTTTGGAAGCCAGACTCTGAGATATTTCAATGATGATGGAAACAACATAGTCCCATGAAGTCTTCCATAGATAACTTCTGGGTCTTCCTTTGTCCTTTATTCTGTGGAAGAGAAAAGAAAGTGGAATAGGTGTATTAAGTCCAGTGAGCCTTTATTTTTTAAACAGAATAAACGTGTTTATTCCTCATTGTACAGTATTGACCCCAAGTCTGAGAGCATTCAGCTCTCTTTATGAGCATAGAGAACTCGGGACTTGTCTCCTTATGGGGTTTAGAATTTTCAGGGCCTTACTGAAGACAGAGATGTAACACCAAGATTGTTTTAGCCATTTTACCCCTTAGAGCTTTGTTGCACTACTGGTCCAAACTGCTTATTTCTTATTTCACCAGTAACACAGTTGAAATTAAGAGTATGTCCATCACAGGTGTACAAAGATGTGCCTGTAATCCATCAATAGACAAATGACACCATCTGTTGGCAATGTAGAAGATGACACCATGAAGATGTCATTGAGGGAGGGTCAGGTGTTAAATCCGCAGTTACAAAGAGATCTGACTTTTGGGTTGCTGCTAGGTTATAGAGAATGCTAATTTTAAACAAGTTGCTCATAGAAACTGAACAATTCATATCTACAAATTACTGTCATTGCATTTCATATGCACCTTTTCAAACAGGTAAAATGTTTGGGTGTATAAATCTCACAATGGTAGAAAAAGAACAGACCAGAAATTGTGGCCCTGTGTTGAAGGTGATGGTAAATAAAATAGTTTTTGCCATATACTATTTGGCATAAGTTAGGGAAGTATGAATGCATTTCTCAACCTGGAAGAGATCCTGGAAGAGATGCGAGGGGTAGAGGTGGTTGAGAGGGTGAGAGAACACCTTGGTTCTTGCCACAGTGACCCAAAAATCCAATTCCTGAGTAAAATGCAATCTTCTTAAACCTCTTGTGTTCACCCCTGATTTTCATATTTATGAGGCCCATATGTGTATTAAAAAAATAAAACAACAGTGACCCAGTGTAGCAGAAAAACTAGCCCATCTCTTTGACAGAGGATTTTCGGTTAATTTATGCAGGCCCCTTTGCACTTCAGCATTTTTCCTGCTGGTTGCTAAGCAACCGTTTGAGTTACTGCGCATGCCTTTTTTATGATAACTGTCATTATGATTACTTTTTAATTATACAACTGGGACTATGGATTAAAACAGCATATTGTCACTGATGCTTTGCCACTGCCTTCTAGTATTCTCACAAGCTCCTAGAATCACCTTCTGAAATTTTCATGGCAGGGATTTATGATTATTTTTTGATATTTCTGGCTTCACAAAGGAAGTAGAGATGGCATCATAAGGGGAGTGAGATTTTTGTGAAAAATGACTGTATCACACACCACAAGCTGTTATTGATCTGGGTAGGCCAAATCAGATATTAGGATCTTGAACCTAAATTGTGAATTTCTTTGTGCCTTTAACCACATCTGCTTCCAACAGTAAGTGATGTTAAAAGCTCATATTGCTTTGTAGCCTGTGTTTGAAAATTACAAAAATGCTAAGCATTGGTTGCTGTTAAACCTGCTTTCAAATAAACCTACCATGAATTTGGGGGGGAGGGTATAGCACTAATCCCAGAAACGTGAAGCATCCACACTTGCGAAACATGTTCTTCTTTCACCTAAATTGCTGCACACACATAGAAGGGCAGTTAGGCAAGATGAAGGGGTTCCTCTGGCAAATAATAATAAAGGTATATGTGGTTTACAGTATGTAAAATACCCTAAAAGGAATAAGACCAAGAAGATGGTCAGTCACTAGGTACATACAAAAGCCTTTCACTTGAATCTCCAGAGTATATTCTAACATATTTTGAGTTACTTTCTAAATACTATGTGAATTTGAAAACAAAGGAGTATGGAAATAAAGTGTTTATATGTATATACACACACACATATATATTTACCAATTCATTCAGAAATGAAATTTTTAGCTAACAAGGATATTTTAAATATTTCTATCAAAATAAAGAGAGATATTTGCTCTGAAAGGGAAATCCACAGTAGATTTTCCATATCGTATGTGTGACAGAAGTGGGGACCAAATTGTGTTTTACTGTGATTTTGAAATTAGCACAAGGGACATTAATCTGCAGTACAGTTGTGGGATTTTTCCTGACTTAAAAAGCTCCATATCTATATGCATGGAATATAATTTGCTTTGTTGACATTTTCTGAAATAAAAATAAAACCTTTCCTCAGTAGTGTTTGATGTGGTTTGTTTTTGTTTGTTTCACCCATCCTACAGTTCAGGGCGACAGCTCAGTGAAGTCTTCATTCAGTTACCTTCAAGGAAAGAATTACCAGAATACTATGAATTAATTAGAAAGCCAGTGGATTTCAAAAAAATAAAGGTAGATATTTTGTTTACCAACTTTATTCTTCAAGTAAATTAAAGGAGCAGTGTAAATTCATTGAAATGGTTGTAGTTGGAGCTGACCACCACTGATGCCCACCCAGGCCTCGCCACGGGAAAGGTTGGGATGTCCTTGTGCTTTTCTGTGAATGTTACTTAATCACGTTGAGAGCTCATGTTATATTGCATTTTATTGAAGACCTTTCAGGCTCCCTGCTCCCCCCGCCCACATTTTTGCTCTTCTTATTTCCCGTCATATGCTCCTCGTTGGCAAAAGGAATGACAGTGGGAGGGTGGACTTGGTGAATGGCGCCTCCTGGGGTTGTGCAGTCCCACAGCCCTGGCAGGGCTTTATGCTGTGAAGACAGAGGGAAAATCAGGCTTTGGTAACTGAGTAATGATTGCTGAATTTTCCTCTCCCTCTTTGTTTTCTCCATCTTCTCTAAAATTTCCATTAGGAAAGGATTCGTAATCATAAGTACCGGAGCCTGGGCGACCTGGAGAAGGATGTCATGCTTCTCTGTCACAACGCTCAGACATTCAACCTGGAAGGATCCCAGGTCTGTCTTCAGTTGTCTAAAAGTTCTTAACTGTAAATGTGCCCATGTTCTTTTTAAGTAAAATAATTCATTTTCTACCTTTTGAATCATTGCTAGTGGCAGAAGAAAAATAACTAAAAACCTATGTTCCTTGCCACCTATGTAAGAAAATAGAGGCTTTGACATCTTCAAATTACCTTTGTACCACAGCTGTGCTAGTGCCTACTCACACTTCTCTTCAAAGCCTATATTCTTTTTTTTTTTTTTCTTTCCTTTTTTGAGGCAGAATTTCACTCTGTCTCCCAGGCTGGAGTACAGTGGTGCCTTCTCGGCTCATTGCAACCTCCGCCTCCCGGGTTCAAGCCATTCTTCTGCTCTCGGCCTCCCAAGTACCTGGGATTACAGGCACCCACCACCATGCCTGGCTGATTTTTGTATTTTTAGTAGAGATGGAATTTCACCATGTTGGCCAGGCTGGTCTCGAACTCCTGACCTCAGGTGATCTGCCCACCTCGGCCTCCCAAAATGCTGGGATTACAGGTGTGCACCACTGTGCTGGGCCTCAAAGCTTATATTCTGATTAGAGGAGGGATTCAAGTAAATCATTGAAGGTAATGCTGAAAGGCTGGCAGTAGCATTTTTGCTTTTTTGGAGATTGTATATTTGATTATATTTACATTTATTTTTCCGATTGTACTCTTGCATCAGGAGCTGAAACTACTAGAATGTAAGACAAAACAAACTATAGGAAAAAAATAAACACTGCCTCTAATTGCTTTTTAATCTTTTTTATCAGCCCAATTGCAATTCTCTTTACTCCCCTTCTCCATAGTTAACAAGTCTAAGAGTATATAAATGATCTGAATTTATTAAAATAACCAAGGGGAGGGCACTTTAATAACACCTCAATTACTGTCACATTTTGTAGGAATTTTTTCCTGTCTGTATGTCTGGCCTGGTGCCTTCAGACCCATGAAGAAGAAAGAAAAAGACAAAGATGTACCCCTCAACCAATGCAATATCAAACCACCTTTAAATTCCTTAAGCCTGCACATCAATTTCAGTCATCAAACAGGAGAATATAGAAATCTTCAGAATGTGCCTTGAACAGACCTAAACAATTTCTAAGTTAATAGCAGTAGTATCTTGACCAAAACAGGAGGTCTTGAAAGCAAGCCTTCTGTTACTCAAGGCACTCTCCAAGGAAAGTTAAGCTGGAAGCCAGGACATAGAAAGTAGAAGAATCAACAAAGGTTTTGTGAATGACAGTTTATTTTAGTCTCTGGATAGATATTTGGATTCTTTATGTCAATATGGCATTATTATGATATACATCCAGTCCTTTTTTCTACAACCTTCCTATCTGTTTTCAGTCTCACTGTCACAACTGAAATGAGGTGTTAAGTGGCCTCTTGACTGGTTTCTCCCCCGGGCCATCTGGACGCTAGTTTGTCTTTCTCTAGCCACCTTCCTATCCTGTTCATTTACTGCCCCTTTCCCAAGCTTTGAGGTTCCCCAAAGAACGAATTTATCTCTGTAGACTGCTTGCAGAAGTCTAATATAAGTCTTTGGCTTCATCTGCTGCTCCTCAACCTAAACAGCCCATAGTCCGTTCAGACTGATACCATAATCACCTGCTTCTCCAGTTACATTTCTTTTACTCTTTAAGATCAGAGAGATTCTGTGTACCTTTTACTTCTCAAGATGGAAACATCTTCTTTTTTTTTTTTGAGATGGAGTCTCACTCTGTTGCCCAGGCTGGAATGCAGTGGTGCCATCTTGACTCACTGCAGCCTCCTCCTCTCAGATTCAAGTGATTCTCCTGCCTCAGCCTCCCGAGAAGCTGGGATTAAGGCATGCACTACCATGTCTGGCTAATTTTTGTATTTTCTTTTAGTAGAGATGGGCTTTCACCATGTTGGCCAGGCTGGTCTTGAACTCCTGACCTCGTGATCAGCCCACCTCAGCCTCCTAAAGTGCTGGGATTACAGGCGTTGAGTACCACACTTGGCCCAGGACAATATCTTAACCAGGAAATTGACATCAATACAACCCCAGATGCATCTCTTGTATTCTTGCCTCCTCATCTTTCTCACTTGTTTTCCTTTTCTAAAAAGCCCCTCTCCTTTCTCACTGCTGAAGGAATTCTTCTCACCTTTAAGATCCAGCTCAACTCTGATGCCTCTGGCAAATTCTGCCCTGATGGTCCCATCCTGTGTCTCTCTCGTGGGTCTTTTGTTCTGCCATAGTCATACTCACTGCCTATATTGTTCATTTGGTGCATACCACAATTTGCCCGGTCACTCTTTTGAACGTGTAGGTCTTCTTTACAATAAAAGGAATATGTTCCTAAAGAGCAGGGCTTGTTTTATTTTCCTTTTAAATTTTTAAAAAATTGTGATAAAAAGACATAACAAAATTTATCATAATCAACAAATCTTTAGAACTTTGTTGTCTTGCAACTCTGAAACGGTGTGCCTATTAATAACTCTTATCTCTTCCTTCCCCCAGCCCCTGGCAACCACCGTGGCACTGTCTGTTTCTATGAATTTGCCTATTTTAGATACTTCATATAAGTAGAATCATAGAGTACTTGTCTTTTTGTGACTGGCTTATGCACTTATGGACTTAGCATAATATTCTCCAGTGTAATCCATGTTACAGGATTTCCTTCCTTTTAAAGACTGAATAGTATTCCATTAAATGCATAGCCCACACCTGCTTATCCACGTACTCGTCGATAGGCCCGTGGGTTGCCTCCACCTCTTGGCTATTGTGAATGCTGCTGCTAGGAACATGGGTGTGCTAATGTCTTTTCAAGACCCCTCTTGTGATTCTTTATATACCCAGAAGTGGGGCTTATGGATCATAGGGTAGTTATTTTCAATTTTTTTTTAGGAAAAGGACCATTTTTGAACTTTTATCTTTCAGCACCTACCCAGGGCCATGCTCAGATAGGTGTATCCATTAAAAATAAAGTGTTAATTGGATGAGTATTGGCTGCTAATGATAAACTCAGTAATAAGGAATAGCCCCTACTTGCTAGGGGCTTTGCATTTTAAAGAAGATTGCTTTACCACTGTCTTACCACAGTATTTGGTAGAACAATCCAAATAAGAAATGTGGTTTTTAAAAATACCGTTTTTGTTGTCCAATATGAGGATATTTTATCTACTCTTCTCCTCTAAGCATCCATGCACTTTTAAATAATTTCAACTGCATTTGGACTTTGTATATGAATTTGTATGTCTGTATTTGGGCGTGGCATTTTGCTCTTGGGTTTTCATGTGGGCATAAAAGCTAACGGTGACATTTCTACTAAGATTCATGTAAAGTAAGCTTGTGTGTTGCATAAGGAGGGGTTCACTGCCATTTTAAATCTTAGGCCCTCAGCTTGCAGTTTTAACTGATACCCCTTTGACTATTTAGATCTATGAAGACTCCATCGTTTTACAGTCAGTGTTTAAGAGTGCCCGGCAGAAAATTGCCAAAGAGGAAGAGAGTGAGGATGAAAGCAATGAAGAGGAGGAGGAGGAAGAGGAGGAAGAGTCAGAGTCGGAGGGTAAGCCCAGACATTCGGGTGCTCTGCATCTTTGCTGCTCCTCACTTGCATAGCTGTCTCCGCAAATGCTCGCAGAAGAGACTTGAGAGTGGGGCAGATCTGGATGGGAGCCCTTAGTCCACTTTGTCCTTGCTGGGCAACCGGGGGCCATGTACTTAACCCTGCTCATGCTCAGTTTTCTCATCTGTAAAACTGAGGTCCTAAAAATGACCTCCAAGCATGTAAAATGTTTAGCATAGGCTGGGCTCTGTAGCAAACACTGTTTGCTTGCTTAGTTTTTTGAGACAGGGTCTTACTCTGTCACTGAGGCTGAAATGCAGTGGCATGATCTTAGCTGACTGCAACCTCCACCTCCCGGGTTCAAGTGATTCTCCTGCCTCAGCCTCCTGAGTAGCTGGGATTACAGGCATGTGCCATGACATCTGGCTAATTTTTATATTTTTAGTAGAGATGGGGTGTCACCATGTTGGCCAGGCTGGTCTCAAGTGATCCACCCACCTTGGCCTCCCAAAGTACTGGGATTACAGGTGCAAGCCACCACACCTGACCTGCAAACACTTTCTGAATGTTGCCTTTGAATACTGCTGTTAATGCCACCTATCTTCTATTCTTTACCATAGTGGTTCTAAAACCTGGAGGGCTTGAAGAGTATGTCAGTGTTTGATCCAGTAGCCTGTGGTGGGGCCTGAGAGTCCACATTTCTGGCAAATTCCCAGGGGAACTGACGATGTTGGGCCAAGGACCACACTTTGAGAATCACAGCTTTAGAAAATAATTGTCAAACTGAGTTGGAACTGTGAATTTTGCATAGAATTTTTTTTTTTTGCCAGGGGAAGAGGGGTGATGACAGGGTACTGTCTTTATTTAAAATGTTGATATTTTGTGTATCATGGATTTGGGGGGGGCATTAATTTGGGTTTTTAAAATATCACCTTTTAGGATATTAGTTGATTACTGGGGTTTGGTACTCCCTTCAATTTTACACCCAAGGTGAGTGCCTCCGTTGTTTTACCCTAGTTCCAGCCCTGACTGATAACCCAAATATTCCAAAGGTTAAGGGTGCTGTCAGAAGTCGAAAATTTCTTATTAGGGCATAGTGGCTCACAACTATAATCCAAGCACTTTGGGAGGCTGAGGTAGAAGGATAACTTGAGGCTAGGAGTTCAAGACCAACCTGGATAACATAGCAAGACCCTATCTCTACAAAAATTTTTATAAAAAGAAATAGCCAAGTGTGGTGGCACATGTCTATAGTCCCAGCTACTCAGGAGGCTGAGGCAGGAGGATCGCTTAGTCTAGGAGTTCAAGGCTGCAGTGAGCAATGATCACACCACTGCCCTCCAGCCTGGGCAACAGAGCAAAACCCTACCAAAAAAACAAATATTTAAAAACTATAAAATTTCTTCTTTCCTATGTGTGTCTTCACCCTGTACTACTCAAAGTAATAAAACCTAGTAGTTATGGGCTACTATAAGCCAGGCCTGGTGTCTCACGCCTGTAATCCCAGCACTCGGGAGGCTGAGGCGGGTGGATCACTTGAAGTCAGGAGTTTGAGACCAGCCTGATCAACATGGTGAAACTTCATCTTTACTAAAAATACAAAAATTAGCAAGGTGTGGTGGCGGGCACCTGTAGTCCCAGCTACTTGGGAGACTGAGGCAGGACAATCGCTTGAACCCAGAAAGCAGAGGTTGGAGTGAGCTGAGATCATGTCACTGTACTCCAGCCTGGGCAACAGAGTGAGACTCTGTCTCCAAAACAAAAAAGTATAGACATGCTTTTAAAAAATTATTAGGTTTCTACAGATGACTTGGAAAATAGATTTTCAAAGGTAAAAAATGTGTAATTCTGTATCTCAACATACTTGTAATATTTTGAGAAGTTACCTTCAATTTTTTTCTATACATAAATTTGTTTATAAAAACGTAGCACACTGTTTTGTGCCATGATTTTTATACTTACTATGAACACTCTCCATGGCAATGAGGGTTTTTTTACAGCAACATATATTAACATGTATATTATATATTAACATTAAGGAATGTACTAAAACGTGTTAATTATACTCTGTTCATCAGGCTGTTTCCCAATAATGCTGTCCTGAGCATTTTACCCATAGATTATTGAAAAGATGTAAAATGTATGTGATGCATACACATTGCCACAGAGAATGGAGTTTCCATTCTTGCCCTCAACATCCATAAGTGACTCTTTCCCAACATCCTTTTCTGGTCTCTCAATATCTAGTTAGTGATTCTGCCTTTTATGAATTTAAACTTTCCCAAATTCATGTAGTTATTCCTTTGTTCTAGCATTTGAATACATCTGCATCATCTATCTTAGCTATATATTTCATTATTTTAGAGCCAAATTTCTAATCTCTTCAAAGAGCTGCTCTCTTACCCCATCTATCAATTTAATTTCTCAAGCCTTGGTATATTAATTTTCTCTTGCTGCTATAACAAATTACCACAAACTTAGTGTCTTTAATACAACACACACTTATTACCTCATGGTTCTGTGGGTCACAGATTCAGCATGAGTCTCCCTGGACTAAGATCAGTATGTCAGCATCCTGCGTTCCTTTCTGGATGCTCTAGATGGGCATCCCATTTCCTTGTTCATCCTGGTTCTTAGCAGAGTCCAATTTCCTGTGTTTGTAAAAGCAAAGTTCCCACTTGCTTGCTGGCTGCCAGTGGAAGGCTGTTCCCAACAGTGTTCTTTAGCTCATTGCTCCCCCCTCCCCACACCTCCACCCCTTGCTTCAACTGTAAAGCCAGCAATGACAGGTACAGTCCTTCTCATGTTGTGTCTCCATGAATCTCTCTTCCACTTTTAAGGATGCAGGTGATTAGATCGGGCCCACCTCGATAATCCACAATAATTTCCCCATCTCAAGGTCAGACAATTAACAACCTATAATCCCTTTGGCCATGTAATATAACATATTCAAAGATTCTGGGATTAGGATATGGACATCTTGTGAGGAGACAATATTCTACCCACCACACTTGGTAGCTAGAACTTTTCATAGGTGCATATGGTTGTATCATAAAACCTTAGGAAGCTGTTTACAGGGCTCACCTAATGGTCCAGTTTATTAACCTGCTTGTCCATAGTCTGTCAGGTGGGTTTTTTGGAGAAACATATCCACTGACGCATGCCTGACAGCATTAGAGTGCACCACACTCGAAAGCGCATTTAGATTATGCTCTCAAGGATACATTTTCTTACCCCTGTTGCCCGTCTTCTTCCTGTTCATTTTCTGTACTCCTGTGTCAGGGAGAGCCCACACCTGGATAAATGGACGTATTTCACTTTGCCTTTCCACATTGTTTAGAAATGCCCATTATGGCTGGCTTCTGGCATCTATTTCTTTAGATATCCCACATCTTTCCATTTGCATTAATAGATAGGCTTTTTCATCTCCAGTCTCTTCTTCTTGTCCTAAGTTACCCCACCGAAAGCAAAGGGCCCCACCTCATTGCTTGTTAAGCAGCAGACATTGGGTATAATAGATAGAAGGCTTGGCTAGGAGTACTATTTTGTGTACTAGGATTTGCCAGCCTTTGGCCCGTTTGGGATGGAGGAAAGGCAAATGCTACCACCACACTTGAGTACAAAACAGCACAGCTCTCATCTCTTCTGTTAGCTTATGTTTCTGTGGGAGATTTTAGTTTTGGAAATATTTTGTGGGTCCCTCTACTTCACAAAAGAAGTCTGGAACATTCTCCTCTCCAAGATTCCTTCTGGAACTAGGATTCCCTCTATGACATCTATTTCTAGATGCCTTGAGACCCACCAGACATGGTAGAGTCTAGCAAAGCTGGCTTGAATGAGAGACCCACATTTTCAGTGCCTTCATCATCAAATACCAAAAATGGTATTCTATGGATATCTATCCCAAATAGCTACCGTGGAGCAGATTGTCTTTGATGGTCTTTGTTCCTTGGGAGAGGTACCTATATTTATGATATTGTACCTTGAACTCTTCCAAGTGTTTTCACTTGTATCCCCAGAATAGTCTTGTGAAGGTGGAAATGGGTGCGATCTTTCTGAAGGCTAATCTGGCAGAGCACTGTTAGAAATTTACCATATGGACATGTCCACCATACCTCCCTCAAATTCTGCCAAGATACATTGAAATAGGTTCACAGCAGCTTTGTTTATACTGGCGCACACACACAAAAAAAGCAGGAAACTTCAGCCCTCATCATATGAGACTGATTAAGTAAATTATAGTATACCATACGATGGAAAATTTTCAGGTATTTAGAAGAATTAGACAGGTATGTATGAGCCTTTACCTATAAATATCCCGCATATGTGAGTAAACAGTCAAGTGTAGAATATGGATGTGTATAAAGATCCCTTTGAGATAACTATTTAAAGAATTCAAGTACATATGTGTGTATATACACATACTTGAATTCTTTATATTCTATAAAGACTTTTATAGAATATGTAGAATTATACATACACACAGAGAGAGAGACAGAGAGAGAAGAATGGATGTACTTGCAGGTATGGACATAAACATTTGTTTTCCTGGAAATAATTACCAGAAAGAGAGTTGTAGGGAGAGAAACTAGGAATGGGGGAAAGGAGGCATTCAAAAGTGTTTTCTTTTTACTTTCCATTTTGTACCTTTATGTTAAAAATGTTATTGAACTATTTGAATTTTCTTTTTAAGTCAACTGGAGTTATCTACGTAGTAAAATTATTGGCCTTTAAAAAACTATATTTTTAATGTAAAAGTTCTATTAAATGATTGCCCAAACACCTCCACAAAATAGGAAACTCTTCCCCTCATTATCCTTGGTCAGCCATTGGGAGACAGGTAAAGGACCCAGCCCCGCTGTCCTCCATGGGACCTCGGTCCCTCTTGTTGCCTGTGACTATATCATTTACCTTCCAAAGGGAGACAGGTTGGCAAGTGGAAGGGATCGCTGACTAGACAGAACCACACAGAACAGGCATAATCCAGGAATGTTCTGGGCACTCCGGGATGTTTGTGTTGTCTGTAGGTTGGTGATAGTCTTATCACCTATACAGATACCTCCCTTGTGATTACTCATTGCTATCTATTTCATTTGCTTTGGTTTTAGCAAAATCAGTCAAGGTGAAAATTAAGCTCAATAAAAAAGATGAGAAAGGCCGGGACAAAGGAAAAGGCAAGAAAAGGCCAAATCGAGGAAAAGCCAAACCTGTAGTGAGCGATTTTGACAGCGATGAGGAGCAGGATGAACGTGTAAGTGTAGCTGACTGGGACTGAAGGTGGAGGCGCCCTCTCCACTGCTCGCTGGCCTCTTGCATTTCCATGCCCCTTCAGCCTTTTCACTTTATTACCTAGGAGTGGAAATGTCAGGATTTAGTGAGATTTCATTATTGAGGGATGTGAATGGAGCTGTATGATTTAGAACAAAGAATTGGGGGCTTTGTTTATTGCTTTTTTAATAGTCTTCAAAAATGAAAAACTACTAAATCAAACTCTCTTTTCCCCCTTTTTAATCTTCCCACATGCTTGCTTATAAATATGGTTTTCCCCATAGCCAGTTAATATTTTATATCCATCACACCCAGCATAGCGCCTGGTACATAGCAGTAGATTAGATAGAAGAATGAGAAAAAGTGATATGACGTCAGAGTTACTGGCTCGAGTTGCTACTTAAGGGACCGTGTAAAAAGTCAAATGACTTTTTTAAGTACCTAGGGGTGTTATTTTTAATATTTGAAAAATGCAGTGAGCATCTATTGAGCCAGGCCTTGTAATATAGGTACCTCACTGTGTGGTAGCATATTAAATACTGATGTCAGCATCATGAGATAGATGTCACTCTCAAAAAACATGTTACAGAAATAGTTAGGTTATGTGTGTTTTGCTACAGATCACATAGCAGAGGTGGGATGCGGACCCAAGTAGAATAATTCAGTCTAGTGTGCTATGCCTGACTGGGCAGCAAGGTAGAAGAGTGGGCAGAAGCTCCTAATACCTTGCCTTTTGAAATACCCTTCATTTCATCCATTTACTTTCCAGAAGATGGCTTCCTGGCACCCACATTCTTTGCTTTCTGGAAAGATAAATTTCCCTTTTTGTGTATGTGCTAGTTTGATTTTCCTTTAACACATTACCATTTTGGTAAAATTTCAGAATTATGATCTCACCCCAGCCTTAACCCTTGATGCAAACATTTTCAAATACATTTAAAATACTGTATTTTCTTTAGGAGATATCAAATGCAGGGTATTTTTTTTTCTCCCATGAATTTTCTAAAACCTAGGACTGAAAAAGAGAAAGTATTAGCCATAAACCTTTCAAGCCGAAGTGAAAGGGCACAAACACCAGCTTAGAGGGTGGGCTTTGCTTTGGGGTTTTCAGTAAGAAAAACTTCTCAGCTTCGAGGCTGTCGATGCCTCTTTAATGTGTTTCTGTCCTTCCACGGAAAGAGATTTGGCGGGTTGTTTCCAAAATGTCATTTTTTTCCTAATGGCCTCTTGATGGTTTGTTTTGTTTTATGTATTCTTTTTCTTGCATGTGATGTTACTTCATTTTATCTTATTTTTACTTGTAGGAACAGTCAGAAGGAAGTGGGACGGATGATGAGTGATCAATATGGACGTTTTTCCTTGGTAGAACTGAATTCCTTCCTCCCCTGTCTCATTTCTACCCAGTGAGTTCATTTTGTCATATAGGCACTGGGTTGTTTCTATATCATCATCGTCTATAAACTAGCTTTAGGATAGTGCCAGACAAACATATGATATCATGGTGTAAAAAAAAAAAACACACATACACAAATATTTGTAACATATTGTGACCAAATGGGCCTCAAAGATTCAAAGATTGAAACAAACAAAAAAGCTTTTGATGGAAAATATGTGGGTGGATAGTATATTTCTATGGGTGGGTCTAATTTGGTAACGGTTTGATTGTGCCTGGTTTTATCACCTGTTCAGATGAGAAGATTTTTGTCTTTTGTAGCACTGATAACCAGGAGAAGCCATTAAAAGCCACTGGTTATTTTATTTTTCATCAGGCAATTTTCAAGGTTTTTATTTGTTCGGTATTGTTTTTTTACACTGTGGTACATATAAGCAACTTTAATAGGTGATAAATGTACAGTAGTTAGATTTCACCTGCATATACATTTTTCCATTTTATGCTCTATGATCTGAACAAAAGCTTTTTGAATTGTATAAGATTTGTGTCTACTGTAAACATTGCTTAATTTTTTTGCTCTTGATTTTTAAAAAAGTTTTGTTGAAAGCGCTATTGAATATTGCAATCTATATAGTGTATTGGATGGCTTCTTTTGTCACCCTGATCTCCTATGTTACCAATGTGTATCGTCTCCTTCTCCCTAAAGTGTACTTAATCTTTGCTTTCTTTGCACAATGTCTTTGGTTGCAAGTCATAAGCCTGAGGCAAATAAAATTCCAGTAATTTCGAAGAATGTGGTGTTGGTGCTTTCCTAATAAAGAGATAATTTAGCTCGACAAATGCAGCCTGTTTCTTTGAATTCTAGAGGATTGACACCCTTGTGCCTGAAGTGGCAGTTTTCTGTAGAGGGTTGGGCAGGCTCTTGCTACAGAACACTTGATAGGGAAAAAGAGAGCTTGAGAGAGCCAGTCTCCTTGGTGTGGTCCAACTGTGTCACCAGTTGCACCTATGACTTTAAACTATTAAACAGCAGAAGAGATGCTGCCATGGGCCAAGCCATATGAAGTCCCTGCCCAGCCTTAAATTCTGTTTCTTAGTTGGAAAATCTATATTGCTATTTATGTCTTTTGATTTTGAAAGATTTCAGAAATATTCCATTGAAAGACTGGTTCAGTGAACACCTATATACCCTCCACCTGAGATTCAACAATAATATTTCATCCTTACCCTGTTTTAATAAACCATCGGAAAATAAGTTGCCGTCATTATGATACTTTGCACCTAATATTTCAGCACAAATCTAAGAATAAGGGTATCTCATAGCCAACCACAGTCCTATAGCACACCAAAAGGAATAAACAATGGTTCCCTGATATCTAAGAGACAAGCCATAGTCGCATTTTCCCCGATGTCCTAACATTATCTTCTATTTGTTTGGTTTCAGCCAGGATCTTTTCAAGGCTCACACTTTGTGTTTGATTGTAACATTTCTCAATATCTTTTTTAAAGTTCTCAAAAAAAAAAAAAAAAAGTAGCACAAAGATGGGCACATTCTTTAAGAAGCTGGTGATGATAGGATCAAAATGGGAGTGTTTTCCTTCAACACTACTGGATTGATGAAAGCTTCCTTTTTTAGAATTAATTATCTAAGGAGAACTCCAGGATCTTTGCTTTTATATATATTTGCCAATGCTGTATCCTGCTTTGAATCTTGAAGGAAATTTGATCCACACAGAGTACAGTCCTCCTGAGAAACCTCTTTGTCTCTCTAAATAGCAGTTCATGTATTAATTTCCAGTTAGTCCGAGCATTCAGGAGGAGGAGTTTCCCTTCTTGGTTGGTTTCTCGGACTTGCTAACCGCAATAGGATTGGAGACCTCCACAGAAGAGTATACCCATATTAGTTCCTCATACTGAGATGATTTGGTATCAGTTCAAAGAAAACATTCGTCTTTCCCTGCTTCTATTTCTATATTTTCTATATTTTTGTGCTCTTTGCAATCTATCCTTGGCTTCAGAAGCATTGCTATTGCTAAAGCCCTCAAAACCACTGTCTTCATGGTTCAGGATTTCTGTTGTGTGAAGAATGTCCTCTGATCCTTCTGTTGCTGTGTTTGGTGTAGTATTCTCCTTAGCTATGACGGAAATGAGAGCCAGGGATGATCATTGAGAACAGGAGTCTCTTCTCCTTCGGCGGCAGGGGACTGGTGGTGAACAGTTCAGCTGATGATCTTCCCGGTGTGAGGTGGCAGCAGAGTGAGCATGCAGTAACAAGAAGGCGGGCCATCCCGAGCATGTGCATATGCGGACCTGTTTACCACGTCGTGGCAGCCATCTTGTTCAGCTCTAGTTGCTGAGCCCATCAGCCTAGTTCTTTGCAAGGTCAAAGGTTTTTTAGGAACAGAGGAAGGAAGCTAAGAGTATCAGGCTATGTACTGATTGCATTATTTTATTCAATTACAAGAACCATGTGAGGAAGGCGTAGTTCTTGTTCCCATTTTACAAATAAAGACAACGCAAAGAAGAGATTGAAGAGCAAAGAGCTGTGCACCAAAAGTTGAATTTGTTTGACACCAGACCCCATATTCCTTGGAGTTTCCCCACCTCCCCTCAGTGAGTGAGGTCCGGAACTGATCTGTTGATAAGCTTCAGGCACCATTTACCTGGCACTTGCTGACACAATTGGGCTTACAGACAAGTCCTGGCTCAAGTTTCTAGTTCCCGTGGCTGAGCCTTTCCACTGAGACCCAGTTTTCTTGGCTGGGCCCTGCTACTCTGGCTCTTCCTTCACAGTCCTCTGCAAGGGCCAGAACAGGGCCCTTAGGTCCCAGCTACTCATGTTTCCTAAAGGCTACTGACTTAGATATCACTACTACCATCAGATATAATGCCATACGTATACGTAGTGACCAAGTTCATGTTTGCCCCATGCATTGATAAGACCAAGAGTTTTCTGAGAAAGAGGTTTTTACACCTCATCATCTCTGTAGGTGCTGGACAGAGTATGCTTAGCGTGCAATTTTATCTTCAAGTCCTCCAGTTCCATATCCAACCAGACTGGCATTCCTAAGCACTTCCCATGTGGAGAGGGTAGAGCCATCACCAGTGCCACCTGAAGGAATAGACTCCGGACTGCCCCCTATCCCATCCTGGCCTCTTAGCTCTAGTGTCAATCTGCTACGTGGACCAGAGTTGGCACACATCACAGCTGGGTCTGCCTGAGTTATGCCACCAGAAACATGATTCTCAGACTATTTTCATAGGTCACACCCTTAAAATGGGGTGTTTTAAATATGAACCTCTTAATTTCCCATTAGAGATATTATATAGGCAGAATATACTGGAACCAGATATACTGTAGCAGGAATGTAAAGGTTTTAAAAGACGTTTATCCCTCTAAGGCTGCTTATTTATCTTTAAGTATAATTATTCAGATGAGAAATTAGGATCATGGCCCTGAATTGGGAGTCAAATGTGTGGGTTATTCTGGATTTTGCCACAGCCTTATTTGAGTTTTGATTTCCTCTATAAAACGTGAAGAATAAGTGAGTCGTCCTGTAACTGCAGGCTATGTAGTTGAGACATACTGTTGTGTTGTCAAAGGTTTGCATTATGTTAGAAAAAATGACTTGTAAATTAAATGTCATTAAAACATCCAGAAAGATTCTCAAAGTCAAGAAATAGACTGGAGATGGCTTTTAAGGGCCCTTCAAGCATTGACAGTTTTGAAATCTGTGTTTCTCAAAGTGTGGTCTCCAAACTAGCAGCATCAGCACGGCTTGCAAACGGAAATGCAAATTCTCATGCCTCATCCCAGACCTACTGAATCAGAAACTCTGAGGGTGGGGCCCCCTAATAGAACATGCCCTCCAGGTGATTCTGATACATGCTCAAGTTTGAGAACCACTAGTCTATCAGGCTTTTAATCATCTCTATTATTTCATTCCTGAGGAACAATATGAAGCCATACTGGTCTTGATTCAGATCATTGGTTCAGGCATATATACCCAGCACACAATTGTCATTCTTGTAAAAAGAAAGTCAACATCAATGGGAATAACAGGAAAGGCTGAATATTTTTTTTCTCTCTCTGAAATGGCTTTTCTGTCACCTACATTACAAGGCAGCAATCTTCATTTGTGCTTGACTTAACCTTCATTGAGAGTGATGTGGTGTAATGCTTGGGGGAAATATCATTGGGTTACTTAGCAGAAAGGTAGAGACGTACTCTCCCTTTATGAATAAATGTTTTTCCCACAAGAATTTTATATTGGGAGTCAATCTTACTCTTAAAGAAATGGGCAAATCTAATCCTTTTCTTAAAATGTACTAAGAGCCTGCATCAAACTAGATAAAATAGAATTTCTGTTCTTATTTGTATATACTGTCATATAGTGTGTGAATCTGTTTTGCTTGGGGAAGAGTAATGAAAAATGATAGAGCAAAGGGTGAGGAGTAATGACTGATAGGGCTAGAATTGCTAAACCTTGGTCCAGGTGAACTGTATTCATCCCTGGTGTTGTTTTAGGATACTGAGCTTCATGGAAGGCAAGTGACGTGTTCCAACTGCCTGAGCCCCTTTATGCAAGAAGGTGTTTGTGTTCTGCATCAGTTTCCGTAAGGGCTAAGTTGAATAATACAGGCAACTAAGTCTGGCGACTACAGGGAAGCAAGTTTTCTGTTTTTAAACACTGATTTTGTTACACACAATAACGAGGCCTCTTTGTGAACTCAAATGCAGTTATGAAGCAAGGCTCACTGTGGGATTATAAACCTCCAAGCGAACAGACTCATAGTCCCTCAAGCAAATACATGTATTTCTTAATTCTCTTGTAAAAATTTTAATTAAATTCCTCTTCTAGGATTATAAAATGGACATGTATCCACCACAACTAGCGAAATAATACAAAGAAAATTAATTTAGCATTCACCACGCCTACCAGGCAGTCAGCTTTAATAGTCTGATGTGGTTACTTCTATACCTTTCTTCTTGCACACATTAACACATACAAGCCTAGAGGCTGTCAAATGCCACTTCCCCAGTTGTCTCAATACAACCTGAGACTGGTGCAGTGGATCATGCCGGTAATCCCAGCAGTTTGGGAGGCCAAGGCAGGTGGATCACTTGAGGTAAAGAGTTAAAGACCAGCCTGGCCAGCATGGTGAAACCCCCATCTCTCCTAAAAATACAAAAATTAGCCAGGCATGTTGGTACACGCCTGTAATCCCAGCTACTTGAGAGGCTGAGGCACAAGAATTGCTCGAACCCAGGATGCAGAGGTTGCAGTGAGCTGAGATCACACCACTGCACTCCAGCCTTGGCAACACAGTGAGACTCCATCTCAACAACAACAAAAAAACAATAACATATAACCTGATAATAAGATTAAGTTGAATTTATTGTTTGCTGTGGTAAGGGAGGCCACCACCTTGAAGGAGTCTGGTAGTTTCTTTGAAGGAGGTCAAGATCAGATTTTATTGAAATTTAAAGTGTGTCAATACAGGGATTTGGCTAGGGCAGGTCATTATATAGTTTAAAATTTGTGGAAATAGCAAGGTGAGAATTTTGAGAACAACTTGCCTAAGTAAGAGTCTCCTGGAATAGTATAAAAATAAAGACAATGGAATAGGAAAGTAATTTTAATGTAGCCAGTAAACTTTGTGAGGGTAGATGGCTTTAGCTCTCAGCTCTACTTTAAGGATGTTTCAGGGTTTTATTCTTTTTTTTTAAGTGCTATACTATTCCTGCAACTTGCCTTTCCCGCGTAACAGTACATTGAGTATTTTCCTCCAAGTCAACAGTTAGAGATTGAACTCACTGTTTTTTTTTTCTTTCTCTATTATAAAGAACACTTTAACTTTTTAATTGTAAAATGGATTATAGAAAAGATGGAAAGAAAAGTACAAAGAAAAAAATTTACTCATAATATTACCACTCAGAATCACTCATATTACTACTCAGAAAAGATTGAAAGAAAAGTACAAAGGAAAAAAATATTACCACTCAGAGAGAATCACTGGGGACTTCCAGTTTTAGGTACAGCTTGTATGGAACTTGGAAGTTATCTCTCACATACAACAAGTACAACAAAAAAAGCTGAATGAACTGAAAATTAACAACTCTTGTGAGATTTATCAAAGAACTCAGTTCACAGGGCAAACCACTGCCCCCAAAGCAGAAGAGACAGTCAGGCAGTATATTAGTCCATTCCTGCAGTGCTATGAAGAACCACCTGGAATGGGGTAATTTATAAAGAAAAGGGGCTGAAATTGGCTCACCATTTCACAGGCTGTACAGGAAGCATGACTGAGAAGGCCTCAGGAAACGTATAATCATGGTGGATGGTGAAGGGGAAACAGGCACATCTTACATGGCAGAAACAGGAGGAAGAGAGCAAAGGGGAAGGTGCTACCTTCCCATACTCTTTTAAACAACCAGATCCAGTGAGAACTCACTATCATGAGAACAGCAAGGGGGAAATCTGCCCCCATGATTCAATCACCTCCCACCAGGGTTCTCCTCCAAAATTGGGAATTATAATTTGACATGAGATTTGGGCAGGGAAACAAATCCAAACCATATAAATCCACCCCCAACCCCTCCCAAATCTCATGTCCTCCTCACATTGCAAAATACAATCCTCTCCACAGTCCCTCAAAGTCTTAATTCATTTCAGCATTAACTCAAAAGTCCACAGTCCAAAGTCTCTCTAAGACAAGTAAAATAAAAAACAAGTTAGTTACTTCCAAGATACAGTGGAGGTACAGGCATTGGCTTAATACTCCCATTCCAAATAGGAGAAATTAGCCAAAACAAAGGGGTTACAGGACCCATGCAAATCCAAAACCCAGCAGAGTAGTCATTAAATCTTAAGCTCCAAAATAATTTCCTTTGACTTCATGTCTATATCCAGGCCACACCAATGCAAGGGATGGGCTCTTAAGGCCTTGGGCAGCCCCGCCCCTGTGGCTCTGCAGTACTCAGCTCCCATGGCTACTCTCAGGTGCTGCCATTGAGGACGTGTGGCTTTTCCAGGTGCACAGTTCAAGCTGTCCGTGGGTCTACCATTCTGGGGTCTGGAGAACAGTTGCCTTCTTCTCACAGCCCCACTAGGCAGTGCCCCAGTGGGGACTGTAAGTGGGGGTTCCAACCCCACATTTCTCCTCTGCACTGCCCTAGTAGAGGTTGTCCATAAGGGCTCTACTCCTGCAGCAAACTTCTGCCTGAACATCCAGACATTTTCATATATCCTCTGAAATCTAGGCAGAGGCTCCCAAGCCTCAACTCTTGTCCTCTGTGTACCTGCAGGCTTAACACCACATGAAAGCCACCAAGGCTTATGTCTTGCACCCTCTGGAGCACCAGACTGAGACATATCTGGGGCCCTTTTAGCCATGGCTGGAGCTGGAGCAGCTGGGATGTAGGCAGCAGTGTCCTGAGGTGGGGCAGGGTATCAGGACCCTGGGCCTGACCCATGAAATCATTCTTCCCTTCTAGGCCTTTTGGCTTGTGATGGGAGAGGCTGCCACAAAGGTCTCTGAAATGCCTTCAAACATTTTCTCCATTGTCTTGGCTGTTAACATTCAGCTCCTCTTTACTTATGCAGATTTCTGCAGCTGGCTTGAATTCCTCCCCAGAAAATGGGTTTTTCTTTTCTACCACATTGTCCCGCTGAAGCAGAAGAGACAGTGTAGAAAACTTTTCCAAACTTTTATGCTCTGCTTCCCTTTTAAGTTCCAGTTTCAGATCATCTCTTTGTATACACATATGCACATGTGCTGTTAGAAGCAGCCGAGCTACTTCTTGAATGCCTTGCTGCTTAGAAATGTCTTCTGCCAGATGCCCTAAATCATCTCTCTCAAGTTCAAAGTTCCACAAATCCCCAGATCAGGGGCACAGTGCCACTAGTCTTTTGCTACAGTGTAGCAAGAGTGACCTTTACTTCAGTTCCCAGTATGTTCCTCATCTTCATTGGAGACAACCTCCGCCTGGACTTCATTGTCCATATCACTATTAGCATTTTTGTTTCAACAATGTAACAAGTCTCTAGGAAGTTCCATACTTTTTTTTTATCTTCCTGTCTCCTTCTGAGCCCTCTGAGCTGTTCCAACATCTGCCCATTACCCAGTTCCAAGGTCACTTGCACATTTTCATGTATCTTTATATTAATACCCCACTCTCCGTACCAATTTTCTGTATTAGTTTGTTCTCACACTGCTATTGAGAACTATCTAAGACTGGGTTATTTATAAAGAAAAGGGGTTTAATTGGCTCATGATTCCACAGGCTGTACAGGAAGCATGGCTGAGGAAGCTTCAGGAAACTTACAATTATGGCAGGTGGTGAAGGGGAAGCAAGCATGTCTCACATGGCAGAAGCAGGAGCAAGAGAGTGGGATGATGCTACATACTTTCAAACATCCAAATCTTGTGAGAACTCACTCACTATCATGAGAACTCCAAGGGGGAAATCCACTCGCAAGATCCAGCCACCTCCCACCAGGCCCCTTCTCCAACATTGGAGATTACAATTTGACATGAGATTTGGACACAAACCCAAACCATATCAGGCGGATACATAGAATCATGACCTACAGGAGCAGAAGTCCAAGAATAGCAAACTCACCAATGCCAGAGGAGGAAAACTTAATCTATAACTAATGAATTGCTGGAGGTTCTGTGTGGACAGTTTGAGAGTAAAAAACTCCAGGGGATCCATCCTTTGTGAGCTTTACCCCCAGGAGCCTTATTAGATTCTCATAGAAGATTAGAACAGTATCACTTTCTATTTCCAGCAGTGGGAAGGGAAAAGCAAACATTTAAACATACACCAGAATATTCTGTTCTTCTTAACAGGCCTGCCTTCAAGAGAAACTATTGTGCCAGAGCCTAACCCATGTGTAGGAAGGGAAATCCCAACTAGAGTATTATCTAGCCTTCCTGTCTCTCTTACAGGGGCAAAACAAAAAAACAAAACTGAGAAGCACTCATGAAGGTCACAACCCAGGCGCACAGGCTCACTAAGAGACTGAGACCTAATTATAAGACAATCAAATGCTTTTTCTCCTCCCAACGCCTCATCGCCACATCAATAGGGCTCCTGTATAATAACAGGGCAATACAATGGAAAGGACTATACATCGCAGGTGATATTTTTAAAATCTCTAAAGAAACTCAAAAGCAACAAGAAAGACAAAAACAAGGACACCAGAGGAAAGTTTAACTTCAGATACTTATAGCTACAGCAACCAGTAAAAACAGCCTAACTCCCAGCCAGATAAACATAAAACCTCACACTAAGGCCTATTTATCTCAGTTCTTTCTACCCTGTACATCCTGTGTGGCTTGAAACAAAAAATTACACTAAAAAAATAAAAAAGAAAAAAACCCATATTTTGAAGAGACAGAGCATGCATCAGAACCAGACTCAGGTATGGCAGAGATGTTAACCATAAATTTAAAACAACTATAATTAATATGCTAAGTGTTCTAATGAAAAGATAAACAACATCATGAAAGAACAGATGGGTAATGCAAACAGGTAAATGAAGACTCTAAGAATCAAAAGGAAATGCTAGAAATCAAAATTACTGTAACAAAAATAAAGACTGTCTCTGCTGAGCTCATTAGTAGGCTGGACACAGCCAAGGAAAGAATTAGGAACTCCCAAAACTGAAATCCAAAAAAAAAAAAAAAGAAATCCCAAAAAGCCAAAACAAAGAACAGACCATCCAAGAACAGTAGAACAAGTATAAAAGGGATAACATATGCATAATGGATATACCAGAAGGAGAAAGAAAAAGGAACAGAATATTTGAATCACTAGTGTCTGAGAATTTCCCATACTAATGATAAATACCAAACTACAGATCCACAAAGCTCAGAGGACACCAAGATTAAAAAAATATATTTTATATATATATATATATATATATTCTACATCTAGGCATATCATAATTAAACTGCAGAAAATCAAAGAAATAGAAAAAATATTGAAGGAAGCCAAAGCAGGGAAAATGCCTTACCTACAGAGGAGCAAGTGTAAGAATTACATTAGACTTCTCTTCAGAAACCATGCAAGCAAGAAGAGAGTGGAATAAAACACTTAGTGTTGAAAGAATCACCAACCAAGAATTCTATACCCAGAGAAGTTACCCTTCAAAAGTGAAGGAAAAATAAAAACTTTCTCAAACAAAAACTGAGGGAATTTATCACCAGTAAACCTGCCTTGCAAGAAATGTTAAGTTTCCTTTAGAAAACAGGAAAATGCTATAGGTCAGAAACTTGGATCTAGGTAAAGAAAGGAAGTATTAGAGAAGAAATACAGTAAAATAAAACCGTTTATTTCTCTTATTCCTAAGAGACAGGTAACAGTTTGTTCAAAATAATAATAGCAATAATGTATTCCATGATGTTAGCTTATGGATAAATGAATGACAACAGTGTTATAAGGGATGGACAGTGGCAGATGGGAACACTTTATTATAAGGTACTTAAACTGCCCATGTAGTTGTCTAGTATTATTTGAAAGTGAAATTGGAATAGTTGTAAATGTATATTGGAAACTCTAGAGCAACCACGAAAAAAGCAATAATAAAAAATGTGTAATTCACATGCTAAGACAGGAGAAAAATAGAATCATACAAAATAGTCAAAACCAGAGGAGGCAGAAAAAGTAGAAGACAAAAAAAGAAAAAACAAGGGCAACAACTGGAAAACAGTAACAAATATGGTAGGTATTAATCCAACTCTATCAATAATCACTGAAACAACACTTTTATTTATTTTTTTATTTACTTAATTTTTTGAGGCAGGGTCTCACTCTCTCACCCAGGTTGGGGTAAAGTGGTGCAATCATGGCTCACTGTAGCCTCGACCTCCTGGGCTCAAGTGATCCTCCCACCTCAGCCTCCTGAGTAGCTGGGACTACAGGCATGTGCCACCACACTGAGCTAATTTTTAAAACCTTTTGTGGAGACAAAGTCTCATTTTGTTTCCCAGGCTGCTCTTGAATTCCTGGGCTCAAGCAATCCACTGGCCTCAAGCTTCCCAAAGTGCTGGGATTACAGGGATGAGCCACTGCACTGCCCTAAAACATTACTTTAAATATACCAAATTAAAAGACACAAACTGTCAAAGTATACTAAAAAACAGGACCTAGCTCTGTGTTGACTATAAGAAACTCACCTTAAATATAAAGACATGTACAGATTAAAAGCAAAAGGATGGCGAATGATCTACCATGCTAACATTAATCAAAAGAAAGCTGGAGTAACTGTATTAATATCAGACAAACCAGACTTCAGAACAAAGAAAATTATCAGGAAGAGGTGCATTACATAATGCAAAAAGAGTTAATTCTCCAGAAAGAATCACTCTTTAATATTTAATTTACTTCCTTCCCATTCTCTTCTTGTTATGTATCTTTGCCCCAGGTTGATTAAGATAAAATTCCCAAACAATAAAATGTGTTTATTGTAAAAGTAGAGTTATGGTACTGTGTACAGTAACATAAGATATAGAGCATTTCAACACCCTAAAAGGTATACTCATACTCCTTTGCAGTCAGGCTCTTTCCCTCACCCCCAACCTCAGGCAACCACTGATCTGCTTTCTGTCACTGTAGTTTTACTTTTTCTAGGACCTCATATACATGGAATCACACATTATGTAGTCTTTTGTGTCTGATTTCTTTCAATTAACAAAGTTTTTGAAATTCATTTCTGTTACGGTATTTTTGTGCCTTTTCTAAATGTTGTTTCCAGCTCTTGGCTATTAAAACTAAGGCTGCTGTGAACATTGACACACAAATCTTTGTGTGAACATGTTTTCAATCCTCTTAGGTGAATACTGAGAAATGAGATTTCTATATATGGTAAGGATTTAGCTTTATATGATGATAGCAACTGAATATCTATATGGGAATAAAAATGAACCTCAACCTTTACCTCATACCATGCACAAAAGCTAACTTAAAATGAATAAAAATGGATCATAAAATTAAGAGATAAAAGATTACATTTCTAGAAAAAATATAGGAGAAAATTTTTGTGGTATTGAATTAGATAAAGATTTCTTAAACAGGACACAAAAACATGAACCATTAAAGAAAATGTTGATAAAATATACTTCTTCAAGATTAAAAATCTTTGCTCTTTGAAGGAGATGGTTAAGAAAATGACAAGGCAAGCCAAAGACTAGGAAAACATATTCACAGCATATATCTGAAAAAGGGCTTGTCCCTTGAATTTTTATATGTAAAGATATCTTACAATTCAACAAACAAACAAGCTACGCAATAAAACTATGGGCAAAAGATTTGAACAGACACTTTACAAAGGAAGATGTATGAATAGCCAATAAGCACATGTAAAGATGTTCAACATCTCTCATCAGAGAAAAGCAAAATAAAGCCACAATGAAATACCACTACATAGCTACTAGAATGGCTACAGTTAAAAAGATTGACAGTAGAGAGCGTTAACAAGAACGGAGCAACTGGAATTTATACATTGCTGGTGGGCATGCAAAGGGGTATAATCACTTTGAAACTCATTCTTTTTAATAGCTGTATGATATTCCAATGTGTAAGTGTGTCATGATTTAGATAACCTTTGCTCTTCTTACAGAGATTTGGGGTGACACCAATTGGGGTTCTTCCCTTCCATTATAAATAATTCTCACAAATAATTGAAACCCATTCTTGCTAAAATTTTTGTCTCTATTTTTTTAAACAATAAGCCAATTTTCTTTGTTTCTTTCTTTCTTTCTTTTTTTTTTTTTTTTTTTGAGGCAGAGTCTCAGTGTTGCCCAGGCTGGAGTTCAATGTCAGGATCTTGGTTCACTGCATCCTCCACCTCCCAGGTACAAGTGATTCTCATGCCACAGCCTCCCAAGTAGCTGGGTTTACAGTCATGCACCACCATGCCAGGCTACATTTTGTATCTTTAGTAGAGTTAGGGTTTCACCATGTTGGCCAGGCTGGTCTCAAACGCCTGGCCTCAAGTGATCCGCCTGCCTCAGCCTCCCAAAGTGTTGGGATTACAGCCATAAGCCACCCCATCTGGCCCCAATTTACCTTTATATCATTGCTGGAAACATTATATTTCCAATTACAGTGGATAAAAAAAAAAAAAAAAACAAAAAAAAAACCTAACAATGATTACTTTTTTCCTCAATCATGTTTATGCTTGGTTAAAGCTTCCGGATACTTATTTTCTTAAAAAGTCCATCTTCCTCTTCTTTTACAGAGGACCTGGAAATTTATGTTCCTTGTGTTCTTTTCCTTTAAGCCCCTGATTTGTTAAAGGAGATACTGAGTTTTCTCTCAGCTGCTTCTGCTCCTTAATTTCCTTGCACATAGAAAGGGTTTCTTCAGAAAGCAAGGAACCTGTATTTTCCCTACCATTCAACTTTGTAAAATGGTCAGTGTGCTTCTGGAAAGCGACGTTTTCAAATAGCAGGGCCTTGAGCCTAGTTCTTTGCCAGCATCTACCATGCTAACATGAATCAAAAGAAAGCTGGAGTAGCTGTATTAATATCAGACGAACCAGACTTCAGAGCAAAGAAAATTATCAGGAAGAAAGAGGTGCATTACATAATGCAAAAAGAGTTCTCCAGAAAGAATCGCTCTTTAATATTTAATTTAATTCCTTTCCATTTTCTCCTGGTTATGTACCTTTGCCCCAGGTTAAGATATAATTCCCAAACAATAACATTTGTTTACTGTAAAAGTAGAGTTACGGTACTTGTGTACAGTAACATAAGATATAGAGCAGACAGGAAGAATCTTAAGAAAAAATACAGGCTTTTTCTTCACCCCTAGGCTTCTGGAGAAATTTCCTCAGGCTGGTAGTGTTTGGAAAAACTGGCCCATAAAGGTGATACCAGTTTAAATTACCTCTCTGTGGTGAGGATACTAGTTTGCTGTTTGCTAAGGTTTCATAGAAATACCATTATTTCACTCATTTTGAGTAGGTTTGGCATGTGGAATATTTGGAGTAAGTGTGACTGCAAGTGAATATGTCTCTGGAGAGGGACAGCCTGATAGTAATAATGTACATTTAAATCAGTCCAGATACTTTACACTCATTATAACATTTTTAAGCTGGTTGATTTGGAGATGTAGGCTCTATTTAAGAGCATTCAACATTACACAGATTCAAGCATGAGCCCCACATATAAATAACTGCTACTTCCAGGAAAGGACCACCCTAATGGACTGTCAGAAAACCCAATGCAGTTTCTTAGTCCTATAAGAGCATTAGAAAGGGATTGCACTATATTTGCAGGCCACAATGTATTCCAGGTATGTAATTCTGAACACACTTTCATCAGTGGGCATTTGAATCAGCCAACCTAGCAGAATTTCTTCTTCTTTAAAAAAAAACAAAAACAGAGTTTTGCTCTGTTGCCCAGGCTGGAGTACAATGGTGTGATCTTGGCTCACTGCAACCTCTGCATCCTGGGTTCAAGCGATTCTCGTGCCTCACCCTCCAAAGTAACGGGATTACAGGTGTGCAACACCACGTGGGCTAATTTGTGTATTTTTAATAGAGACGGGATTTCACCATGTTGCCCAGCCTGGTTTTGAACTCCTGACCTCAGGTGATCCACGCACCTTGACTTCTCAAAGTACTGGGATTACAGGCATGAGCCACTGCACCTGACCAACCTAGCAGAATCTCTACAGACTTACTGGAAACATCACCGGGAGTCCAGGTTCTTAATAAATACCAAAATAGGGACAGTTTCCCTAAGGTCAAATATCAGTTTCCATTGCTTTCAAAGTCTGTTCCCAACTTTCAGCCTGTTTCTCTCCTTTAATGATCTTCCTTTTAAAAACATATTGAGGGTACCCCATGCCATGTCCTTTGCTCAAAACTGGGGAAAAAACCAAGGCTAGTAAACTCAGTAGCTGCATCTCCTGAAAATCACAAAGAACCCCTCCCTGCCCATTCCAGTACACTCCTCTCCAAAGCCAAAGCCAACTTTTTTTTTTTTTTTTTTTTGAGATGGGGTCTCACTCTGTCACCCAGAGTGGAGTGCAGTGTTGCAATCACGGCTCACTGCAATCTTGACCTCCCTGGGCCAAAAAGGTGATCCCCCACTTCAGCCTCCCATGTAGCTGGGACTACAGGAGCATGCCACCACTCTTGGCTAATATTTTTTGCATTTTTGTAGAGGATGGGGTCTCACTATGTTGCCCAGGTTGGTCTTGAACTCCTAGGCTCAAGCAATCTGCCTGCCCTGACCTCCCAAAGTGCTGGGATTACAGGCATGAGCCACTGCGCCTGGTCTCAACATTCTTATTGAAAGGAAAATCTGATGTGGTAACTACCTAGCTTAAGACCGTTGCAGTGGTGTCTCATCACCCAATGAGTACCAAACTCTTTTACCTGCTTTATAAAGCTGAGCAAGTGTAAACCACAGCATCTGGCCTTCATTACAAAATGGATGATAATCACAACTTGGATTTGGTTCAAAGTTGTTTCACTTCTGTTAACTTCCAAGCAAGCAAGCAAGCAGTCTAAAGGTTGTACACCAGATAAGGATACTAGTACATCAGCACCCCAGGCAAAGATACCTGTATGTGACACACTACTCTGCAGCCTCCCGTCAGCAGCTTACAGAGGGATATTTATAGTCAGCACAGCCCACACAGAATGAGAAGCCCACTGGGTCAGAGCAGCTCAGTCCCCAAAAGATCTTATAGGATGTGAGAACTGCCGACATACCATATAAGCCAGTATAAATACACTAAACCCACATATTTTTACATCTTTGAAAAACATCAATGCCTTTCAATCTATGATGTCATAATTTTAATTGGCAACAATGGTTCCTTTCTTAGTGATAAAATAAAAACACGTTTATAATTTATGGTGCCTTAGATTGTGGTTTTCTCTTCCTTTTTAAACACAGATTTTATGTAGCATAATATACGCACTTTCCTGCACCTTACTTTTTTCACATAATTTACCTTATTGAACGTTCATATCAGTGCATAAAGAGCTGGCTCATTCTTCCTCACCACCGCATGTATTTCATTGTATTGACAGTTCCACATTGATGGGACAGTCTGGTCATTTGTAGTATGTGTTTATTTATTGCTGCTGGAAAGGATGAATGCTATATGGAAGTGAGAGCCAAGTGCAATGAGGACAGAGAGACTAGGGGTGAGGACTTGAAGGTTTTGTTGTAGATGTAAAATCAGGTTTGAGACTGGAGGGAGCGGGAGACATGAGACAGGACAAACTGTTCTTGAAATTTCCATCTTGGTAGGCCATCAGAAAGTAACTCACCATCTGTCTTTGAAAAAGTGGGCTTAGAATGTGCAGCTTTCAAACAATTCGCATGAAATGTCTGCTCAAAGCTTCTCTTATCTGCTCAAAGCCCATTCGGCAATCATGGAAGATGAATCCTTATCTCCCTATCTTCAGATGGTATTGGAAATGGTCATTACTCATTTCCTTCATCAGGCTGGCAAAGGACACGTGGAAATAGATCTGAAAGGGGAAATAGTGAAGGGCTTTATTTGATGATGATGATGATGATGATTTGAACAAGACTGAGAAACTTGTGGTGGGCTCTTGGACAGAAGTGAAAGCATGAGTGCTGAAGAATGCAGGTTGGGGTAAAATAAACTGACAAAATGAAAAAACTTAAAGTGACCCCAGCCTGAAGAAACTCTAGCCATCCTGTTCTTGTTCATTCCGATTCAGGAATAGCAGCGTTTTAAAACACCACACAACACCAGCAGAGTAAAGGCTGGCCAATTCCTTAACTTCGCTCCTTCTTCCTACTCTAGTTCCACTTGGATTGTGACCAAAAATGGCAACACACACACACACACACACACACTTATTTAAGTCTTTGCAATAGATTTATGAGGTAGACACTATTATTATTTCTCTTCTACAGACAAGAAAGTGGAGGCTTAGAGAAGTTAAGTCACTTGCCCAGGGTCACTCAGCTAGTAAATAATCGAGCTGGGATACAAACTCCAGGCAGACCAGCTCCAGGGTCCTTGCTCCTAACTAATACTTCAATTAGAACTCCAAGCTGCCTCTAAGGGTTTTCTGTACTAGACTATACACTCCTTTGAGGACACAGACTATGTTATTCCTGTTTGGGCGAACCTTTCCCCTTCACCCAGCTAAGTAATATGCACTGAATAAATACATTAATTGAATATACAGAACATCAACGCCAGTCCAGCATCTTCCCGCTGGATTATTCCATCTGGTTTCAGTATGTGTAATCTGGCACCCCTTCATTGTATGAGACATACTCCAGTCAGTGTTTGTCTAAAACATCAATCTGATCTGACTTGTCATCCTACTTAGATCATTTTGAGGGTTTTTTTTTTTTTTTCCCTTGCTCTCAAGATAAAGCATAGGTCTTTAAGATGACCTACAAAGTCTTGTAAGGCTTGTTGTTCACTGCCTCACAAAATATACTCTAGACTAGCACTCGGCAATGGAAATAAAACACATGTAATTTTGAGTTTTCTAGTAGACAAATTTTTAAAAATAAAAAGAAACAGATGAAATCAATTTCAGTTATATATTTTACTTAACCCAATACATTCAAAATATAATTTCAGCATATAATCAATATAAAAATATTATTGAGATAGTTTACATTTTGTTCATACAAAATCTTTGAAAACCAGTATGTATTTCACATGTGGTGCATGTCTCAGTGTGGAGAAGCAACATTTCAGGTATTTAATGGCCCATGTGGCTACCATATTGAATAGCACAGCTTCAAGCCTATGGGTCTCAAACTTTAGCGGCATCAGAATCACTGGGAGGGCTGATTAAATCACAGATTGCTGGACCACCCACAGCATTTTTGATCCATTAGGTGTGAGGTAGACACTGAGGATCTGCATTTCTGAGAAGCTCACAGGTGATACTGGTGCTGGTCTCTGAACCCCACTTGGAGAATCATTGCTCTAGATCAGAGATTATCAACTAATAGCCATAGGTTGGATCCAGCTGGCAGACCATGTTATTGGACCACACTGTGTTTAAAAAGTTTCCTAATAACCAACATTTAAAAATTGGCCAATTTCTTATAAAAATCCAGACTCCAAGTTTCTGTTGGAAGATTTGTAAATATAATAATATAGGGCTATCCTTCTGCCTGGCAGTAAGCAGCAGGAGCCAACTTGCAGGCGCCCTTTTTTGAAAGGTCATGAAGGCCCACTTTACTTATTCACATTACTGAGGCCCCCGTTGTAACTGAGCCTCCATTCCAAACCCTAGACCTTCTGGGCTCCTTTCACTTCCTAAATACATCAAGCTCTCTCTCTAGCCTCTGGGACTTTGCACATGTGGTTTTCTCTATCCTGGCTAACTCAGTCCTCTGGCTTCAGAACAGATACCACTCTCCAGAAAGCCTTCCCTGCTGTCTTCATGATTGAGTGTAAATGCTTCTTCTGTGCGTTTGCACAGAAGCCCTGAGTTGCTCCCATCAAAGCCATCACACCTTACTATAATGTCTCAGTGACTTACCTGCCCTCCCCATCATTCTGAGTTTTGCCATCATTATGAGTTTTCTGAAGGAAGGGAACCACTTCTTTCTTATTCACCACTGTATATTCACAGTACCTAGTCCAGTAACAGACTGACACATGGCAGGTGTTCAATAAAGACTTTTTGACCAAATGGATGAAGATATAAAACAGCCAGAAGAGGTCTTTAAATAACACTGCCCAACCTTTGACTTTCTCCTAGGTGGCTGCAATGGAATCTCAGTTTTAATCCTAATTCTAGAAGCAACAATAACAAAAAGCAAATTGCAAATTTTAATTAAATTACTCTTAAAACTGAAGCGCAAGAAGAAAAATGAATTTAAACTCCTTAATTACTTAAAATATTCCACAAGTTTGAGCTTGAGCTTTATTTCACCCTGCTTGGATTTACTTAAAGCCAAAAATAAAGAAATGAAGTATAATACCATTACATGATCAAGTTGCAGACTCCTCCTGCATATCAGCTGCACTGCCCCATCATCTTACCAGTTTAAAATTAACAGAAAACTATTTCCTCAGAATAGAAGAGTTAATATTATTTTAGAGACTTGGAAAAAGTTTAGAGGGGCAGGGGAGAAGAAATAAGGGAAAGAAATCGAGATTCTATGTCTGCACTAACATAGTCAGTGTAATAAGCGCTTAGGGAATTGGAAAGATATGAAAGAAATTCTCCTCTTAAGGAGCTCATTGTCTACTAGAGGTGATAAGACATGGACCCAAGTAAATGTAATATAAGATGGGAAGAGGCAAGTGTTATGTGATAGGTGAAGAATGTCTTACGGGAATTCAGAGAGAAAGGCTCTTCCTGCCTGGGGAGAGAGTTGGAAATTTTGCCTGGTGTATGTCACATTTGACCTGGTCTTGCAATAAAATTTAAAATATACATGTCCTTCAGGAAATTAGATTTCTTGTCAAGTACATTCAAACATATTTTTTTCAAAATGTATGAGAAAGTAGGTTAGCTTAAGTAAAAAGAACACTGTGCAGAGGCCCTGGGAAGTGAGATTTTAGACCCAGATCTTTCTAGGCCTGAGTTTTCTCATCTGTAAGCTGAGCTTTATAATAAATTATCTCTAAAGTCCTTTCTGGTGCTGTCATTCAGTGAGTGTCTATGTTCTATTGTTTATGCTGATCAGACTTTTGTGGTTAAATGCAATTAGTTTTGCTATGTGCTTCACAGTAAATCCAGGTTTTTGGAATCCTTCATTATGCACAGAGGCAGTCGTGTCTTATTGCTTAGGAGAAAAATGAATTGTCAACTTTATTCTGAAGAAAATGATTAGAGATTATGTGTCTGGAGGGGAAAAGCAATTCTTATTCAAAAGTGAAATAATAACTTCAGATCTTGCAAAAATACTGAATGTTTGGAGTCAGATAATTAAAGAAAAAAGATTGCATGCTTAAGTTCCCACGTGCAATGGAAATAGGCAATGCATATGTCATTAAATACGTGGTATTTTATTAGTCTTGACTAGGTAAGGACAGCAAAGGAAAAAAGAACTTGCTGATATATTTTGTCCAGTTTATTAAATCCTGAAAAATTGCACTCAGTCTATTGCAAGAAAAGCCTTTGCTAATGAGCATGACCAGAATTTGCATACTTTCTTGTTTACATAACACTTATTCTTTACTAGTGGCCATATTTGCATATAAGCTCTTAAGCAGGGTATTGAAAGGCCTCTATGCAACTTCACTTACCAGTGATATTTTGCTTAACCTAACTACATGCCAGGTATATAGTTCAGTGACACTTAAGGACAAAGGTGGAGTCACTCCCCAAACTTAACATCAAAACAGCTCTCTAAGAAGCAAGGCTGTGGACATAAGAAACCTCAAATTGATTTGTTATTTTGAAAAGTCACTTGCTTCACTGAAATTTAGGAACACAGGGAAGATTCCCCAACTATGGGATGCCTAAAGCAATACTGACGCAGCATCTTTCCTTTGGAGCCACAGTAAAAATATGGTCTTCTCTCCGACCCATGGAATGAAAACAAGTCAAAGGCAAGAGGAAGTATACACAGCTCAGGGCACACCCAGGGGCCTGGGCTCCCTGTTCGTCCCAGCTCAGGCACTAGTTTAGCTGCTTCACATTGGATTTGGCAGTTGAAGCACCATGGCCAACAGGGTCCAGAGTTAGGGAGAAACAGGACCGAGATAGGGAGAAACCGAACCGGGACAATGAGGGGCATGAGTATCTGGAGCTAATCTTAGATGAGTCTGTCCCACGAGAAAAGAAAAGAGAACTAAGGTGGAAAACAGGAAGAGATAGAGGGCCAGAGAGGGCCAGAGAGGTCACTCAAGGTCACAATGACCGGGCAGACTCAAATCCACAGTCATGCCTTCTTACACTTCTTACACAGTTTACTGGATAAAGTTGGGCAGGAATTTTGTTTTATTTGGGAGAGAGAGTGGGACAGCAAGATTTGGACTGTGCAGATCTGGATTGAATGCCATGAAAACTGTGTGAGTTAATAAGGCAATTTCCATAAAGTGCCTGGCATGTAGATGACCCTCAACAAGGGCTGGTTTTCTTCTCTTGCCCCCTCACCCCCATCTATCTGTGTAATGGCAAACCTTACTCATAAGTATTTTCCATTTTCACTACAAAGTTTAAGAATTATCTTTCTTGACAATATGCAAGCACGTGGAAAAAGCAGTTGATGTTTACTAGCGATTGATGCATTATTTTTAGGCTTTTCATCTACTTCTTACTAAATGACGATAATACTTGCTAACTTGATGGTGACTTACTATGTGCTAAGCACAGGTCTAGGTGCTGTTCTAGAAATAATCCTCAAAATGAGTCTGCAAGGCTGAGTATTATGATTTCTATTTTACAAATGAGGATAGCAGGCATGGAGGGTTAAACAACTTGTCCAAGGTCACTCAGTAAGTGGCAGTGCCGGGACTCAAGTAGACAGTGTGGTGCCAGAGCCCCTCCTTGTTTTTAATCCCTCTGTCAGGCTGCCTCCCAATGCGTACATGTCATTCTTTATTAAGTGCGTAGCATCTAGATCTAAGACAATCAGACTAGAATCAACAGAAACACGAGAAACGTCTAAGCTGATTCATTATCAACCTTAGAGACAAAATTTATCCTTGGGAAACAGGATTTCAGAGTGACTACAAATCTTTAACAATGCAGTGAATTAATTGACCTGTAGCTGTCAGCACCTCCCTTCTTCCTGCATATTGCTAAGTGTCCCCAGTTGAGCCTCAAGGGAAGCCAGAATTTAGCAAACCACTTTGTCCTACAAAATATCATCAATTCACCCCACAAAAGTTATTTAACTTCTAATATGAACAGAGTACAGTTGACCTTTGAACAATGCAAGGCTTAGAGGTGCCAACCCCCACACAGTTGAAAATCCATAATATAGCTTTTGACTCTCCAAAAACTTTGCTTATAGCCCACTGTTGACTGAAGCTTTACTAGTGACAAAAATAGTCAATTAATACATTTTTTTTGTTATATTTGTTATATACTCTATTCTTACAATGAAGTAAGGCCAGAGAAAAAAATGTTACTAAGAAAATCATGTGGCTGGGCACAGTGACTGATTCCTGTAATCCCAGCACTTTGAAAGACCGAGGTGGGAGGATCACCTGAAGTCAGGAGTTTGAGATCAGTCTGGCCAACATGGTGAAACCCCGTCTCTACTAAAAATACAAAAATCAGCCAGGTGTGGTGACACGTGTCTGTAATCCCAGTTACTTGGGAGGGTGAAGCAGGAGAATCGCTTGAACACAGGAGGTGGAGGTTGCAGTGAGCCGAGATCCAGTCACTGCACTCCAGCCTGGGTGACCAAGTGAGACTCCATCTCATAAAAAATAAAAAAATAAAAATAATAATGAGAAAGAGAAAATACATTTATAGTAGTGTACCGTATTTACCAATACTGTAAATTTATGTTATCTGTTTACAAGATGAATTGCCTCTCTGACACAGTGGGCAACCACAGCTGCAGACCTCAATCTATGGTACATATCAAACAGTTCAACTTTTTCTTGTAGAGTCATGACTTTTCTCTGCTTCTTGGAAGCACTCTCAGCATCAATAGTAGCACTTTGTATGGGTTCCATAGTGTTATTCAAGGTTTATGGTATTGATAAAAACACGATGGAAAATACCCAAGAACTTCAAGAGATCGCGTTTTACTGCAATATGCGATTTACTGAAAAAACGAATGTTCACGCAGAGATAATTAGCATCAGGGCATTTTAAGCAGATAGTCACAACACTTGAGCTCACTGCAATAGCAACAGGAGGCGGCTACAAAATCACTACAGTAGTACAGTATGTACTGCAGTTAATTTTATGCAGTTATGATTTAATAATGCATCTATCTCTGTTTGCATTTCTTTCTGCAGGGAATGGTGTCATGTATGGTCAGTAAGTGTGCAAGTTTTGATACATCTTAACTTTTTATAATAGCTATGATAGTAAACGATAAAATAAACTAGTATCTACATAAATATTATGCATTTATGATATATCTATTTTTTAATTTTTTTTGATATTTCTAGGCTGTGTGGTTCATCTGTAGGTTTTTTGAATTATCACAAATCTCCAAAATATTTTCCAATATGTTTATTGAAAAAAATCCATGTACAAGTGGACCCATGCAGTTCAAACCCTGCTGTTCAAGGGTCAACAGTATTGTATAAGACATGCTAAGACGTTGTTAAACTAAATAGCAAAAGGCCACTGGCCTAAGGCTATCTCTGTACTTTGAGTTTCTACCTAACAAACTGCAACCCAGCTTAGTACATAAACCAGAACATAACTAGGAGTGGATTTTTTTTGATAACAAATAGCCAGGTTTCAGCCAGTCACGAATAGCCCATCTTCACCCAACCAAAGGCAGCCAACTCATCACACCATGCACAAAGAAGGCAGAAGCTTACCTGAAGCCAATCGGGTGATTTCCCTGCTTTGCTTCCATGTTTGTCCTATAAAAGCCCACTGCTCACATTGTTGAGTGGAGTGGTCTAAACCTCTTCTGGTTTCCATTTTCACTACACAATTTAATAATTGTCTTTTCAACAATATGCAAGTACATGGAAAAGACAGTCTACATTTATGAGATAGCATTGTATTATTTTTTAGGTTTTTCACCTACCTTTTACTAAATGATGATAACACTTTGCTAATATTATGGTAACTCGTGTGAGTGTTGCCCAATTCATAAATTGTTCTTTGCCTGAATAAACTGTGTTAAATGTAGTGGCTCTAACCTTTTTCTTTTAATAACATGTAGAAGAAAATAAACAGGAAATAAGATCATCTCTTGTAGTCTTTCAGTACTTTCATTACAGTATTAATTGGGTTCTTCCAGAAGTAGACCTGAAACAAGGTTTTCAGGGAAAGTAGTTTGTTTGAGAGGTGGTCCCAGGGAACACTGGCAGAAGAGTGGGAAATTGAAACAAGGAAGGAAAGAAAGCCAATGTAATGTGTGTGGATAAGAAGGTTACTGCTGTGGGCCACTGGGGTACAATCTCACTGGGGGCCTCTCCAACATGCCTCAGAGTTGTCCCATAAGAGCAGTGAGGAGCTGAGTTATTTATCCACCAACTTCTGCCTTCCATTGTTTGAGGCTCCTCTGCAGGGATAGATAACTTCCCAACACTTCTGTCCTAGCCAGCATAGACCTCACATGCTCCTACAGCCAGAGATAGTTCTTAAGTGGACCTTCACTAAGAAGCCATCGGCATGTAAGAATCAGGAATGCTGAGGAAGTATGCATGGGACACTGAGAGCATTTGCTCTCCTCATGCATGTCCCTTTACTTAAGCCAGAGTGAGTCTCTCTTGGCAACCAAGCCATCTCTTACGAGAACAGTTCCACTGGAAAAGCCCTTGGTAGCAGAGTGCAATTCATGACATTTCTTAATATATCTTCACTTCAAAAAACATGTTTTTTATTCGTACTGACTGGTTCCCCTCCAACCCCCTCAAGCCTCTACAGTCTGAATTAGTGTTATTTTATTGCATTACTGAAAGTTGATTCTACGTTGTAAAAATTTCAATAAAAAGTCACAGGAAGGGAACTGAAATTGGACTTCAATCTAACAGGCCTGACAGTTTTCTTCACTAGAAAAGTCGGTGTTCATTAATTATTTATACACTAGTGACAATGCTGTATCATGAATTAGAATAGCTTCACAGGCTATCCATCTTTTAAACTAACACCTAATGACAAGGCAAGACCAGACAGAGATGACTAGACACCTGATACGCAAATCTCTTAATGTTTACTATTAAAAAAGCGGGATAGAAGTCAATGAGGAAAAAAGTTGATTTTCCTTTACTGAAAAATGGAAGTGACTAAAAAGGCTAGGGCTTAAGTATTGATAATTTCTAGTCTTACTTCAGCATTACTCTTGCTACTAGAATGCAAGCTGTCACTTAACACTACTATGTATTATTAAAGAAGCATGTTAACCCCACTATTAAATCAAGGGATGGACTTTATAAGTCATAGAATAATGATATGATTCAAGAATATGCACGGGGAAGGCTAGGATTTACCACTGAGTAGGAGAAAGAGTTGACTATCCATTTCTTCTGACCCTGGGTTACTCTCTCTACTAGTTAGTAACAGGGTTTAAACCAAGCACCTCCAAGTGACCTGGAAGAAAACCTTCCACATTCTATCTTCAAGGGTCTCTTCATAAAAGAAACACGCAGTCACTCCTTTAATGTCAGATTTAGAGTACTTCATCCTCTAGGCTCTAAGCTTAGTAGACCTTGTTTATGTGGCACCTCATTCTGTCCTAGGGTCTGGCCTAGTGTTTGGAACTAAGGGCGCAATGATGTGTTTGTTGACTGACTGAATGAATGACAAGTGTTAGCCTTCCAATTTAGGGAAATTTCAGTTGTAGCAAAGATAAACAATGAATAAATAAAATAAATTAAATTAAATAATAATAAAAAAATGAAGAGGCTTCCATTACATCTTTTGGAAACTGATAATATTATACTATTTTAATTCAATTATCTAGAGTCCTCAAGCATCTGAGGATTGACAAGGACCTCAGAGTGCAGAGGTAGGAAAAATCGGAGGATAAATGCTAGGCAGAATTTCAGGGTCTCGGGGTTCTAGAATAAACTTTGTTTCTAATTATATGGGTAATCATAGATGCATCACTTCCTCTCTCTGTTGTGCTAGTTGAGCCCTGTTGATCCTTCCAGTTTTATTTACGCCAAGCTGTGTGTCATCCTGTCTGTTCTTCCCCACCATTCTAGGTTAGAAGAGTCAAACATAATGAATTGAGGTACGGAGAGTCAGTGCTCAAAAGTTTATCACTAACTACTAAACTGCTGAACTGAAGGATGTTCCCTCTGGCTCTTCCCAAGACAGATGAGGACTGAAGAGCCATCTTGGTGGCTATGTCTTCCTTCAAAGAGAATTATTGAAGAGAGAAGTTTCTGGAGGCTTAGGCCTCCATTCAGCTTGCTTCTAATCACTGCTCCCAAATGGGGGAAAGAGATACTCTAGTTAAGTCAGTAAAACACATTTTGAATAACTTGAAAACTAAAAGTGGTGAGAAACAGCCACTTTCAAACTTTAAACAGGTTATCTCTTTTTCCTGATAGCTGAGTTTTGGGTTCACCTTTGTGAGCCTGCAGGGACTTTGGTGGGAAAATGGAAGGAGTGGGAAGATCATGTTTTGGGTCTTTCAGTCTTACAAAGTAAAGACCATTATCACGGCATGGTTTGAGAATGAGAAAAGGTAAGTGTTCTCTAGGTATCACAGTGGAACATTTTTATTCTAGGTTCAGGGGAACATGTATATATAGGTTTGTTGTGTAGGTAGATAAATTACGTGTTGTGGGGGTTTGGTGTACAGATGATTTTGTCACCCAGGTAATAAGAATGGTACCTGATAAGTAGTTTTTTGATCCTCACCCTCCTCCCTCAAGTAGGCCCTGATGTCTGTTGTTCCCTTCTTTGTGTCCATATATACTCAAAGCTTAGCTTCTATTTACAGGTGAGAACATGTGGTATTTGGTTTTCTGTTCCATAGTAGAAAATTTTATCTATGGGCAGAGCTGCAGCTCTGAAATATACTTCATTTACTTTTTATTTTTAAATAAACTTTATCTTTTAAAGGAGTTTTAGGTTCACAACAAAATTGAGAGGATGGTACAGAGATTTCCCATCTACTCCCTACACCCCCTACATACATAACCTCCCTCATTATCAACATCTTCCATCAGAGTGGTATATTTGTCATAGTTTATGAACCTACATTGACACATCATTATCACTCAAAGTCCATAGCTTTCAGTAGGGTTCATTCTTGTTGTGGTAGTTTTGACAAACATATAATGACATATATCCACCATTATAATATCATACAGAATAATGTCAGGGGACTTCCACCCTGGAAGTCCTCTATGCCTTGTCTATTAATCCCTCTTTCCCTCATAACCCCAGGTAACCACTGATCTTTCTACTTTCTTCATAGTTTGCATTTTCCAGAGTGTCATACAGTTGGAATCATATAGTATGTAGCCTTTTTAGACTGGCTTCTTACACTTAATAATACACACTAAGTTTCATCCATGTCTTTTCTTGGCTTGATAGCTCATTTCTTTTAGCACCAAGTATCCCATTGTTTAGATGTACCATGATTTATTTATCCATACACCTATTGAAAGACATCTTGGTTGCTTCCAGGTTATGACAATTATAAATAAAGCTGCTATAAACACCCACGTGCATGTTTTTGTGTGGACACAATTTTCTACTTCTTTGGGTAAATCCAAGGGGCACAGTTGCCAGGTTTTATAATAAGAATATGTTTACTTTTGTAAGTAACTGCAAACTGTCTTCCAAAGCAGCTATACCGTTTTATATTTCCACCAACAATGAATGGGAATTCCTGTTGTTCCACATCCTTGTCAGCATTTGGGGTTGTCAGTGTTCTAGAGTTTGGCCACTCTAATAGTTGGGTAGTGGTATCTCAATGTTATTTTAATTTGCATTCCCCTGATGTTACAGGATATGGAGCATCTTATGTGCTTATTTGCCATCTGTATATCTTCTTTAGTGAGATGTCAAGGTCTTTGGCTCATACTATTTTTATCAAATTGGTTTCTTATTGTTGAGTTTTAATAGTTCTTTTTGTGTTTTAGATAACAGTTCTTTATCAGATATCTTTTGCAAATATTTTCTCCCTGTCAGTGGCTTGTCTTCTCATTCTTTTGACAGTCATTCACAGAGCAGAAGCTTTTAATTTTAATGAAGTTCAGTTTGTCAATTATTTTTTTCATATGTTGTGCCTTTAGTGTTATATCTAAAAGGTCATCTCCAAATCCAAGGTCATGTTGATTTTCTCTCACGTTATCTTCTAGGAGTTTCATTGTTTTGTTTTACATTTAAGCCTATGATCTTTTTTTTTTTTTTAGATGGAGTTTTGTTCTTGTTGACCAGGCTGGAGTACAATTGCGCTATCTCGGCTCACTGCAACCTCTGCCTCCCAGGTTCAAGTAATTCTCCTGCCTCAGCCTCCTGAGTAGCTGGGATTAGGGATTACAGGCATGTGCCACCACACCCAACTAATTTCACATTTTTAGTAGAGACGGGGTTTCTCCATGTTGGTCAGGCTGGTTTTGAAGTCCTGACCTCAGGAGATCTGCCCGCCTCAGCCTCGCAAAGTGCTGGGATTACAGGCATGAGTCACCACACCCTGGCCCTATAATCCATTGTGAGTTAACTTTTGGGATGGGTATAAGGAGTCTGTATCTAGGTACATTTTTTTTTTTTGCATGCAGTTGTCCAGTTGTTCCAGTACCATTAATTGAAGACTATTCTTCTCCATTGTATTGCTTTTGCTCCTTTGTCAAAGATTAGTTGACTATATTATGTGGGCCCATTTCTGGACTTGTTTTGTTCCACTGATCTATTTGTTTATTCTTTCACCTGTACCACACTGTCTTAGTTACTGCAACTGTACAGTAAGTCTTGAAGTCAGGTAGTGTTTGTGTTTTCACCTTTGTTTTTCTGTGCTAACACTATGTTGGCTATTCTGAGTCTTTTATCTATCCATATACTTTAGAATTCCTTTGTTGATATCAACAAAGTAACTTTCTTGGATTTTGATTGGGATCACATTGAATATACAGATGAAGTTGGGAAAAACTGAAATGTTGGTAATATTGAGTCTTCCTGTCGTGAACATGGAACATCTCTCCATTTATTTAGTTCTTTGATTTCTTTCATCACAGTTTTGTAGTTTTCCTCATATAGATCTTATATGTATTTTTTTAGATTTACATCTAAGCATTTTACTTTTAGGAGTGCTAATGTGAATGGTTTTCAGGTTTAAATTTCAAATTATCCTTCATTATTTTTGTTATATAGAAAAACGATTGACTTTTGTATGTTAATCTTGTATCCTGAAAACTTGCTATGATCACTTGTTAGTGCCAGGAATTTTTTTTGTTGTAGTTGTTGATTCTTTTGTCTTTTGGATTTTCTTTTTTTTTGAGATGGAGTCTTGCTCTGTTGTCCAGGCTGGAGTGCAGTGGTGCGATCTCGGCTCACTGCAAGCTCCACCTCCCGGGTTCACGCCATTCTCCTGCCTCAGCCTCCTGAGTAACTGGGACCACAGGCGCCTGCCACCATACCCAGCTAATTTTATTGTCTTTTTAGCAGACACAGGGTTTCACCACGTTGGCCAGGACGGTTTCAATCTCCTGACCTCGTGATCCGCCCGCCTTGGCCTCCCAAAGTGCTGGGATTACAGGTGTGAGCCACTGCGCCCGGCCAATTCTTTTGGATTTTCTCATAGACCATATGTCATCTATGAACAAAGACAGTTTTGTTTCTTCCTTCTCAATCTATAACTCTTTTATTTTCTGATCTTACTGCATTATCTAGGACTTCCAGTTCAATTTGAAAAGCAGTGATGACAGGGGACATCCTTGCCTTGTTTCTGATCTTAGTGGGCAAACTTTGAGTTTCTCATCAATAGTATAATGTTTTAGGTTTTTTTGTTGATATTATTTTTCAAGTTGAGGAAGTCCCCCTTTATTCCTAGTTGTATTAGGCCATTCTCATATTGCTGTAAAGAAACACCTGAGCTGGGTAATTTATAAAGAAGGGAGGTTTAATTGGCTCATGGTTTTGCAGGCTGTGCAGGAAGCATGATGCTGGCATCTGTTTGGCTTCTGGGGAGGCCTCAGGAAGCTTACAATCATGATGGAAGGCAAAGGGGAAACAGGCATTTCACATGGCCAGAGCAGGAGTGAGAAAAAGAGATGGGGGAGATGCCACACACTTTTGAACAACCAGATCTTGTGAGAACTCACTCACTATTGTGAGGACAGTAGCTAAGGGATGGTACTAATAACTATTCATGAGAAACCCACCCCCATGATCCAATCACCTTCCACCAGGCCCCACATCCAAAACTAGGAATTACATTTTAATATGAGATTTGAGTGAGGACACATGTCCAAACTGTATCACTGTTTACTGAGAGGTTTTTTTTTAATTTATAAGTCATGAATGAATATTGATTTTGTCTAATTTTTTTTCTGTGTCTGTTGATATGTAATTTAAAAAATTTAGCCTGTGATGTGATGGATTGCATTAATTGATTTTCAAATGTTGAGCCAGCCTTGCATACCTGGAATAAATCCCACTGGTTATGATGTATAATTATTTTTATACATTGTTGGATTCAATTTGCCAAGATTTTATTGAGCATTTTTGCATCTGTATTTAAGAGAGATATTTTCTTGTAATATCATTGTCTAGTTTTGGTATTAGAGTAATGCTGGCCTCATAGAATAAGTTAGAAAATATTCCCTTTGTTTCTATCTTCTAAAAGAGATTGCATAAAATTGGTATAGTTTCCTTAAATGTTTAATAGAATTCACCAGTGAACCCTGATGGGCCTGCTGCTGTTTTGGAAAGTTATTAATTATTGATTCAATTTATGTAACAGATACAGAACTATTAAAGTTGTCTTTATCTTCCTGTATGAGTTTTGGCATATTGTATCTTTTAAATAATTGGTCTACTATATCTAATTAATCACATCTGTGGACACAGAGTTATTTGTAGTACCCCTTTATTTTCCTGGTAATGGCCACTGAATCTGTAGTGATGGCCCCTCTTTCATTTCCTTATTGCCTTTTTTTCTAGTTAGTTTGGCTAGAGGCTTATTGATTTCATTGATCCTTTCATTCAAACAACCAGCTTTTTGTTTTGTTGATTTTTCCTATTGACTTCTTATTTTTAATTGTATTGATTACTGCTCTAATTTTTATTATTTCTTTTCTTCTGCTTACTTTGAATTTAATTTTTTTTGAGACAGGCTCTAACCCAGGCTGGAGCACAGTGTCATCATCATGACTCACTGCAGCCTCAAACTCCCAGGCTCAAGCAATCCTCTTGCCTCAGTCTCCCGAGTAACAGTGACTACATGCCCATGCCACCACACCCGGCTAATTTTTTATTTTTTGTAGAGATGGGGCTTCACCATGTTACCTAGGCTGGTCTTGAACTCCTGGGCTTGAGCTATCCTCCTGCCTTGGTCTCCCAAAGTGCTGTGATTACAGGTGTGAGGCACCGCTACTTTGAATTTAATTTGCTTTTCTTTTTTCTAGTTGCTAAGGTGGAAACATTGATTATTGATTTTAGATCTTTCTTCTTTTCTAGTATGTGCATTCAATGCTGTACATTTTCCCCTAAACACTGCTTTTATTGCATCTCACAAATTTTGGAAAGTTGTATTTTAATTTCCTTTTATTCAAAAATTTTAAAAATTTCTCTTGAGATATTTTTGACCTACGTGTTTTTCAGAAATGTTTTATTAATCTCCAAATATTTCAAAACTTGTGTGCTATTTTTCTCTAATTGATTTATAGTTTATTTTCACTGGGGTCCAAGTGGAGACATTGCATGATTTGTATTATTTACAATTTGTTAAGATGTACTTTATGGTCCAGAATATGGCCTATTTTGGTGACTGTTTTACGTGAGCTTGAAAAGAATGTGTATTCTGCTTATGTTAGAGGAAACGGTCAATAATGTCAATTATATCCAGTTGATTGATAGTGCTATTGGGATCAGCTCTGTCCTTACTGATTTTCTGCCTCCAGGATCTGGTCATTTCTAGTAGAGCGGTGTTGAAACCTCCAACTATAAAAGCGGATTCATTTATTTCTCCTTGCATTTCTATCAGTTTATGCCTCATATAATTAATATTTTCACACTCTTGTTAGGAGCACACACATTAAATATTATAATATTAAGTTTTCTTAGAAAATGAGCCCCTTTATCATGATATAACGTTCATCTTTATCTCTAATAACTTTCCTTGCTCTGAAGTCTGCTGTCTGAAATTAATGTAGGTGCTTCTACTTTTCTTGATTAGTGACGGCCATGACATACCTTTCTCCATGCATTTACATTTAATTTCATTTAATTTATATGTGTATATATAATATATAATATATCATTTATATACACATATACACATTATATATGTTATAATATATAATATATTATAATATATAATATATGTGTATATATTATAAATAATATATTATATATTATTAATATATAATGTGTATATAAATTATATATAATATATAATTTATATATTTATATTATATAATTATAAATTATAATTTATATATAATATATAATTTATTTTTATATATTTTTTCTCATCCATTTTTAAATATATAATATATATTATATAAATATATAAAAATAATTTATATGTTATATAAATATAACATATTTATATATAATATATATTTATATACACATTATATATTATATATAATTTATATACACATACAAATTTTATATATATTATTTTATATATTATAAAGTAGATTTATATACCACTTTATACATTATAAAGTGGGTTTCTTGCAGACCACATGTAGTTGGGTTTGATCCATTCCAATAAGTTTTGTCTTTCAATTGGTGTATGAAGTCCATTGCCATTCAAAGGCTTTATTGATATAGTTGGATTGTTATCTACCACATTTGTTAATATTTCCTATTCATTGCCTTTCTTCTTTGCTTCTATTTTGTCTTCCACTTTTTGTCTGCCTTTTGTGGTTTTAATTGAGCATTTTAAATAATTCAATTTTCTCTCCTTTTAAAAAACATTTAAATTATACTTTTTATACATTTTTAGTGATTTTATACTTCTTTTTACATTTTATAAAATATTTATAACTAATCCAAGTTCATACTGAAACAAAATTATACCACTTGATAAGTAGTATATATGAAGTGAGTATACTATACTAAATAACAAATAATATAATAAAAATTATAATAAAAATACTAATAGAAAAAATACCATCTGAATACAATTTGGTTAAATTTATGGAAATGTAACACTACAGAAAAGTCATACTTGAAAATTTAGCCCCATAAATTTTCACCCGATGAACACACCCAATGCTCAAATCAAAACTCCCCCACCCCTTTCCCTTTCCAATGACTATACTACCTCCCAAAGGGAATGGCCACTCTTTTGATTTCTAACACATAAGTGCATTTTTATTTTTAAAAACTCCTGCAATTCACTTAAAGCATGATTCCCCAGTCTCCTTTCCACAATGAGTTTGGTGTGGTTTTTCTCATCCATTTTTTAAATACATGTACATACAACGTAAGTTATCTACCTGTGGAAATGTATAGTTTTGCTTTCTCAATACATTGTAATTTTTACATTTATTTACGTACAATTTGGTTTCCTGCCTCTGCCACTAAACTATAATCACCACAAGGAGCAAGCCAATGGCAATACCTGCACCTCATTTTCTCCACGGCAGCCATACATGTTCCATAAATGTGGTAAATAAAGGAATGAGTCTGCCAGGTGCTGGGGCTATAGAAGTGTACAACACAAACATGTTCACTGCCCCCCTCCTCTTCTGTTATAGAGTGTGATCGACCAGAAATTTGTCCTAAAACCTCTCCGAATGCCCTAAAGTAATGTCCTGAAGCCACAATCTTCATCCTTCCCAGTGATGTCCCATACCTCAGCAAGCTCCTCCTTGCTGACTGACTCCCTTCCTGGGCTAATAAAGGGGCCCCAGGTCAACTTCCCCATGCTTCCCACCCACCTTCACTGATCTCAGCCCCTCTGTGTATAAATATTGTCCTTCTACCTTCATTCTACAAAGCTCAACATGTCTCCTAGAACTAGCTAATAAGACAAATGTGGTGAATAGGATTTTGTGCTTGAGAGTTAGAAGACATGGGTACAAGTCCTAAAGCTTTCACTCTCTGGGTGACCCTGGGAAAATCACTCCACCTGTCTGGTGTAAGTTTTTATGTCTATCAAATGAAGTGATGCACTGAAAAGCTCTAGGGCTCCTTGTAGCTCTAATATTCTATGATTTTTATGATGAAAGGTATCAACACTTAAGTGCAGACAGCTCATTTTTCTACTGATAGCCTAAGTCCCAGTGATCATTTATTTCCCCTAGGGGAGGCTTAACACTTCTGAATCTCTGTTCGGCTTCTTCATTACACAGGTCTGTCTCACCCCAGCCCTCTACTTTGATAAGGCATACTGCAAGTGGCAATAGTGGAAAGTAGACAAACAGTTCTTCAGGAAGGTTGACATGGATGATCAATACTATCCTTGTGAAAATGCCAGCAAGTTTGAACACTTCTTTAAAACACATCTTCCTTTAGAAAACTGTCTTTTGAAACACCATGACCTAATTTTCAGGGAAGAACTGATTACAAAGCCTGGGGTTTCTTACTAAGGCAGTGAGTTTTTGACTCCCACTTGATGATTAAAGACTAAGGGAAAAGCAAAACAACAAGGGCCTCACATCCCTACTGATTGCATCGTGCTAGTCTGAGATCCATGGAAACTGAACTGCTATCTAGAGAAGAGGCTAGCCAATCAACATGCACGTGGGATCAGCTGACCATGGGGACCCCAATTTCATACAAACAACACTTGGCACCTGGCAACACAAGTGCCCCCTGTTCTGAGCCATCGCAGTGTGTCTGGGTCTGAGGAATAACTCTCTAGGAGTGGGACTGGCTTAGTCTCAACTCTATTTACTGGCTGAGACAACAAGGACCCTCCAGACTTTGGAGACTGAAAACGGGTCATATGAGCTTCTCCGGGCCATTTTGAAGTTCATCTCTAAATCACTGTCTAATTTTATTCTAACAAAAGCATTCAAATTAGCCATTATTGGCCCCATTTTACAGATGAGGAAATTTAAGCCACTTGTCTAATGTCACTGGACTAGGGCAGAGCAGAATGAGTTTTCATTTCACACCTTAGGATTCTTAGCCTCAAGTTACACTAAAGAAAGCTTCCAGGGACTGCAGTCTCCCCTTCCCCTGACCCCTAAATATTAGAAAAGTTTAGGGTACATGTCATTCAGGCTGGCCTCCATGGGCCCCTCAGTTCCCCTTATCTATTAGTGAGCAGGAATGAGGCCCTTTGGGTACCCCTGGGGGGCGCCAAACCATCAGGTCCTGTGGGCTTTGCCCAAGGCATAAAACACATGGTAAAAGCACTTCCTCTGACCCTTCTTCAAAACAAAGGAAGTGATACAGTTGGAAAGACTTGACTTTGAGTGGTTGTGACCATGAGGCAGAAGCACACCTCGAAGTGGTTTCTGGGAAGGAGTTCAGGGAAGAAGAAAGAGTGGAGAGTGAATTTTTGTGTGTGTGTCAGGGGACATCATTTTGTTCCAGAGTCTAGCACTGGTCTAGTGCATAGTAAGGAGAATGGGATAAATCAATAGATCAATGTGCAAACACATGTACTGATACCATGGTACAAGTACCTTGAAAGACACTGTCGGTTTCTCCTCATCCTCAACATGGCTCTATCATTTACTAATATGTTCAAGCACTCTTACCCTCAGACACACACTACAAATTCTTCACTCAACATTGCAATCACCTGGAGCTACATTTCTCTTCACCATTAAACTTTTGGAAAAGAGTAGTTTACATCTCTAGTTTCTCAGCATCACCCACTTCCTCTTTAACCTTATGAAGTATTGTTTGCTCTATTAGAACAGCACTGAGTCTTATCATTTTTCCATTCCCAGCACTTGGCACATATCTGATGATAGGGAGGGTTGGTTTGTTTGGAAACAGGGTCTTGCTCTGTCGCCCAGGCTGGAGTGCAGTGGCACAATCCCGGCTCACTGCAACCTTGACCTCCTAAGCTTAAGTGATTCCCCTGCCTCAGCTTCCTGAGAAGCTGGGACTACAGACATGCACCAGCATGCCTGGCTAAATTTTGTATTTTTAGTGGAAACAGGGTTTTTCCATATTGTAGGTTGGTCTCAAACTCCTAGGCTCAAGCAATCCACCTGACTTGGCCTCCCAAATGCTGGGATTACAGGCATAAGCCACCTCACCAGGCCGAGAGAGAGTTCTTGCTTTGACAGTTCCTACATTCTCTAAGTGTGTTCCTCCTGCCCCACACAGGAACTAGACATCCCTTTGTTATTTCCTCTATGTTGTTGCATTCGAATAGGCCTAGAAAGCATTTTCTTTTTCACATGAAGCCAGCTGTCTCCCTGCCCCATTCCTCCACCTGAACTAATTTGTTAGCTTCTGGGAGAGGCATTATCACAGGTATTAGGGAAATGCTAGCTAGAAAAACTGGAAGGTCTACTAAGGACTGACATTGTGACCAAAGTGCTATTTTAAGCCACTGGAGTACGATGGTGGTATCTGTAGGAACCGAAACAATTTGCTCAACGGGAAAAAGCATTTAGTGACTGTTGTATTTGTATGTTCTATGGCTTGTGAACATTAAACCAAACAAAACAGGGTTAAGGAACACTGTTGCCCTGCTAGACATCCTCTGCCTTGCTTAGACCACCAAATTTTAAAAACCGCACACACTTTGTATTCATTCTTGAACCCTCCACAGCTTGTGTCGAAGGTTCTCAGCGAATCAAATCCAAAGCAATAGCCAATCAATTATTTACTAAATGATAGCTTTTTCCAGAGAATACTATTTTCTATCCCGAGGCCTAGCAAGGCAAAGGAAGCATGACCTTCCTAAGAGGGAGATTTGAAATTCCTCTCAAAGGAAAAACCTGCTGATTAAAATAAAGTCCAAAATCTTATTCCAGTAGAAAAGCATTTAGCTAAATGACTTAGATCTAGGACTGAAGCATGAGTACTTTCTTTGTCATATATGGATTCATTGTCACCCTCTACTTGGCTTATCTGGAGGGTGAGATGACCTCCACAATTCAGGAAGGGCAAAATTCTTCAATATCAGACCAAACCCAATACAGGTTTCCCGAAAGCAGGAGTTTCTTCTTTTCCCACACCTCTGAAACAATGAATCATATCTGGAGACACCAAGGGGTAGCTTCTGGGAGAGGCATTATAACAATTTCTGTTAACCCCCAGCCTCTAAAATCTGCTCTGAATAAGCATATAAGCCAAATATAGCACGCTGGCCATGTAATTGTAGTTTTGAGTTTCCTGTTTTTATCTAACAAACGAGTTGCCACTTCTAAAACTCTCTTACACAGAAATTCCAGGGGTCTCACTGCCTTAGCGGTAGTAAAAAAAAATCATTTCAAAAAATCCATAGTGTTGTAGAATAGATCCAAAAGAAATTTTAGAGATCACTGATGTTAGCCCCTACTTTTATTGGTGATGATTCTAACCTAGAACCTACTTGGTTCACTAACCTGGAGAGGGCACCAAAAGGAAGTTGATCATTTGTCTTACCTTCTGCCAGTTTTGTTTCACAAGTAGTACTGTGTAGTCTTAAGTGAACAATCTCTGTGTTAGATTGCCAGGATTTGAAGCTCCTCCCTTCTGCTAATTATGTAACCCTTGTAATAGAGTGAAATAATAAAATGAGTTAATTGTTTAAGCACACTTTTGAGTGCTTAAAAATGTCTGGTATACAGTGAATGCTCATAGGCTACTAGCTAATTGATCCCTCAAAGGGTTGTTTCTAGGATTATGAGATGACACTTATTAAAGTTTTAGCATAGTACCTGGCATATCATGCTCAATGAATGTGTCCTTACAGCCTTACAGCAAGGGTGGGAGATAGCTTTCTTGAGCTCAGGCCATTTATTGGTTAGAGAGGCTGTAGTACTGAAGACTTTTATTTCAAAGTCTGACCAACTTGGAGAAACCCCGTCTCTACTAAAAATACAAAATTAGCTGAGCATGGTGGTGGGTGGCTGTAATCCCAGCTACTTGGGAGGCTGAGGCAGGAGAATAGCTTGAACCTGGGAGGTGGAGGTTGCGATGAGCCGAGATCGTGCCATTGCACTCCAGCCTGGACAACAAGAGCGAAACTCCATGTCAAAAAAAAAAAAAGACTGTGTAAGCTTGAGCAGATTACTTAATCTCTCTGTCCTTTAGTTGCAAAATTGGGTATATTTAGAATATGCCTCATGGAGTTATTGTAGAGATTAAAATAAAGGAGGTTATGCATAAGTGAAAGATTTAGCATAGTGCTTGGCACAGGTAAACTCAATCAATGCTATGTAACACTTTAAGTTTAGGTCCAGGATGCCCCTGCACACTCCACAGCTGAACATCATTTAACAAGGTGTACTAGCATCCATTCCTGATTATTAACAGCTTCTCAGTTAGGAATGTCCTGTTCTTCTGCTCTCTGACAGTTGTGTTTTCCCAAGGTATCTGGGTATGTTCTGGGGTCAAATGTGTTTGTAAAACACTGGGTAAATGGATGTTTTCTTTACTGTAGGACATTTTAGAGTCTTTACTATGGTAATTTGAATTAAGAAATCTCCAAATACCAAAGGGCTATTTGGTATTTGGTGGTTCCCAAACCTCGTGGACCATGGAACCCTTTTTGTACACATATTAACATTTTTTGACATTCTGTATGCAAAATGCAGCCTTGGAAACTCTGCCCTGCAGCAAAACTCTATCCAAAAGGCTCCAGTATGCTGATGAACAGGCATATTCAGAGATGTCCTACGGGTCCTGTGAATCAACACTGTGAACATGGTGATAAGTAATACGTCATGTTTAGCTGGGTAGTAGTTGCAATACATTGTAATGGATGAGGATGGAGGATAAAAGCTATATTTTGGCAATAATTTAGAAAATCATTTTCAACTAGAAGAGATAAACGTTTTGAAATTGAGGTGCTCTGTTCCAGTCTCTGCTCTGTTGTGATTCAAGGAGAGTGTTAGGAGTTGGGGAAGTGGTGCGTGAATGTCCTGTTCTCAGTAAAAGGAGAGCATGGAAGAGTGTTAGTGGTAACAGGTAACATTTTATGTAAGAGTAGGGGAGGGTGGCAGTGCCTCAGACGGGCTTGGGCTCAGGTAACAGCTCTCATTGCTGATACCTGTTGTGGGTACTTGCAGCATTACCAGGAGGTTTTTATGTCCTAAAAAATAATTTTAGAGTGTTCTAGGTCAATAACCAACCTTAAGTGCGGTGAAGATTATATCAGATTTATCTGTTATAAAAATGTGATACTGATGATTAAATCAGGAGAGAAAGTGGTTGCCCTTTTTAGAATAGCGCCTAATGCAAGTGGGATCTCTGAAAAATGCAATATAGCTGATGCTTGGGCCAGTTACTCTAATTTGAAGAGTCTCTAAGTTCAGTGAAGCTGCTGTGTCAGCATACTTTCGTGAGATTATATGTGATTTGCTGAACTCTCTCAAGAATACAAAACAAATTAAATTAAAACTGTGATACCATCATCACAACTTTTTGTTCCATACTTCATAGGTCTGGCTGTCTTACATAATTAGGAGGAGCTGAACTTTAAGGAGGCCTTGAGTATAGAAAACGGGTTGCTGGTGTTGAGGTGCTCATCATTAAAAAATAAACACATTGGCCTTACTGCTAGCAGCAAGACTGTGACTCCCCCGCCCTCTCCCTGCTTCTCAGGCTCCAACTCAAACCAGCTGGCCTGTGTCATCTCTCTATTAGTGCAGGGCTTGAAAAGTTCCACCACAGATGGACTCAAGATTGGGGGATCTGCCACTTACATTTGCTGAAATGCATTACGCACATTTTTGAGTGTGTGGCACACGAGGTTGCAGACTTTTAATTGCAAGGAGTGGAAAGGGTTTTTAAGGCAGCTGGCATGTCTCATGGGAGCCCCTGCCAAGGGAGCCTCCTACAGCAAACTTCATTTACCCCAAGGCTGAGGCGACTCATGTGGCTCCTTATTAAGTCATTCTTTCAGCTGCCCCCTTCTGTGTCTGGCTTTCCTTTCTCAGGCTCCTAGATGTGCTCAAAAGCCTGCCAATGCTAAACTCGGCCTGGGCATAGACTGACTTTCCTCCCCTCTGTAGCAGGGGCTGTTGGTAACTGGATCAGTGTGGCAGGTTGTCCTCACAGCTGGGAAAAATCTTCGGCTCTCCTGCACCCAGTGTGCTGACAGCAGGTTCAGCTCATTGCATTCTCATTTCATTTCTGTGTGTCACTAAATAAGATTCTTAAAAGCCACTGCCATGGGGCTTGTAGGAGAAGGAGGGGTGAGGGCAGGAGAGCATAGAAATACTGGGATGTTGGGGAGAAAAGCGGCAGCCCTGCTCTTGTGTATTATGGCAGGATTTGCCAGAGACAAACCAGACAGAAGGCGGGAACTCGCCATTTCAGATGAGGGCTTAAGGTGACAGAATTGGTTAAGAATGACATTGGCATGAAGAAGACCCTGGGTCTGACGAGTGGTCTGCCTCCCTCACTGGTCAATACCCATGTTCAGCTCCTCTTCCCACCAGCTAGCATGTAATTGGAATCAGGAATCAGCGAGCTCAGTGGCCCACTGAGGAGCCCACAGGTCCTGCCCTCAAAGTGTTTAAAGGATCCAGCACTGACCAATTGGTATCAGTGGATAAATGCACAGAGCACAACTGTGACATTGTTGGGATACAGCGGCAGCGCTGTGGTTATACCACCGCGTTATACTAATGCTATACCGTAGCACTGAAGATGCATCGGTGATTCCTAAACCAAAAAGACAGCGCTGAACTGCAACTGCCTATTTGATACAATACTCACTGGGTCTGAATATTTGTTACTTGATCCCTATCTCTGAGCTTGTCTACCTCTTCTCCTTTCTGGGGACAAGAATCTACATGTAGTGGAAACCACCAATAAGATGTATTGGCAGGAAGGCTGTCCGTGGGATCTCACTGAGACCAGAATAAGTGTCTTACTCATCTTTGGGCTCCATGTGTTAAGGGTAGCAACTGGATTCTAGGGGACTAAAAAATATTTGTTAAGTGGCATCAGATCACCATTATCTTTCATCTGTGTAGCACCTTTCTACTTTTATAAATCAGCTTTGTTGTTGTTGTTGTTTGTTGTTAGAGATAGGATCTTGCTCAGTTGCCCCAGGCTGGAGTGCAGTGGCACCATCATAGCTCACCACAGCCTACAACTCCTGGGCCCAAGTGATCTTCCCAGCCTCCAGAGTAGCTTGGACTACAGGCACACACCACCATGGCTGGTTAATTTAAAAATTTATTTTTGTAGAGATGAGAGCCTTACTACGTTGCCCAGGCTGGTCCCACTCTCAAACTTCTGGACTCAAATGATTCTCCCACCTTGGCCTCCCAAAGTGCTGGGATTACAGGCGTGAACCACTGTGCCCACCCAAAGAAACAGCTTTGTATGCTTCTTCTTACCGGAAGCCTTTGTGGTAGCACAGATATTTTTCAGTTTTTCAAATGTGATGACACCAAGGCACGGATGGGTTAAGCGACTTGCCCGGGATGACAGAGCAAGTGTGCATCAGGGTTGGCACTCAAGCCAGCTATCAAGGCCGGCTAGGGGGACACTTTGGGAAATGGAACAGAATCACCTACATCTGTGTCCTTACTTTATTTATAAGTCTTTAATCTGACATAATTGATAAAATATTGAGTTTTTTTCCGTTGTAAAGTAAAAGTGAAAATACATATTGAGGCCGGGTGTGGTGGCTCATGCCTGTAATCACAGCACTTTGGGAGGCTGAGGAGGGCAGATCACTTGAGGTCAGGAGTTCGAGACCAGCCTGTCCAACATGGTGAAAACCTGTCTCTACTAAAAATACAAAAATTAGCTGGGTGTGCTGATGTGTGCTTATAATCCCAGCTACTTGGGAGGCAGAGGCATGAAAATCGCTTGAACCTGGGAGGCTGAGGTTGTAGTGAGCTGAGATCATGCCACTGCATTCCATCCCGGGCAACAGAGCAAGACTCCATCTCAAAAACATAAAAAATAAAAGTAAATAAATAAAATATATAATGATAAGGATCTCTGTAGCTTATGGATGAATAGATATCCGCTTCTAGGTTAACACTCATGCTAAGAGTTTTTTTCTTTAAGCTGGTGAGTAATGGTAAAGTATCAGACACCACCATAAAGCACAAAGCTCCATCAGAAAAAAAAAAATCAATTTTGTTAATAATAAAAAATAAAAATAATGGCTGAGTAATTGGGGATTATTTACCATAGAAGCAGTTTCTTTTGCTAGGAATGTAAACATTTTCACTTCTTAGTACTTATCTACCAGCAGGGGACCATCACATCAGATAGCACCCGGTTCAATTAACAGCTTCCCTTAATTATTTCTAACATCTATTAACAACATAATCGAGTGAATCTGTGGCCACAGTGCTTAATTTTGTACCTCCACTGCTATGCTTACAGTCGCAGTTTTGCTTTCAAAGAGTAAAGTATTAACACCCGAATCTCAAACTGTACCAAGTATTATTTTTGTTACGATAAATCATTCTCTAAAAGCTATTTCTTGTTCTCTAGATCATGGATTCTCAACAGGGCCAGTATTGCTTTCAAGCGGGTGAAAATTGGTCAAGGGCTGTGAGATGGAGGGAACTGACAAAATTTTACCCTTTTTGTGTATAAAGTACAGATATACATATAGCACATAAATACATACACAGTATATCTGTGGTATTAAAATTTCATGGGGTGGCAATTGGGAAAACATATATCTTAAAAGGATCCTGGAAAGGCTGTGGTGATGAGGGTGTGGCAATAATGAAAACGGGTTTAAGTAACACTGCCCTAACACCTATGCATCTCAAATCTGGCCTACTCATTGGAATCACCTTGAGGGTTTTGAAAAAATATGGATAACTGGGCCACTCCCAGAGTTTCTGATGTAGTTGGTTTGGGTGGTGCCTGGACTTGGTATATGTAAAAGCGCCCCAGATGAGTCCCCTTTGGGACAGCCAAATTTGAGAACCACCACTCTAGATTGCAGATGACAGAACTATTCACCCACACCGCAGCAGATGTGACTGAACTGTCATGACAGTCTTTCCTAAACCCAGGTGTGACTTTGGAATATTTTTCCATACATCATTGCAAATTGGAATTGACATGTGAAATGAAACCAATTTGCCATTCCTGTTCTAGATGGTCCCCTGGGCTAGAACAGAATCCAAAACCATATCCTAATGTTTTAGCACTTAGAAGGTTCTCATTAAGTGTCATTATGCCTGACATTTCCTCATTATTCTATTGATCAAGGAGGAAAACACAGAACAAAAATTGGTGGCGAGTGAGCAGAGAGTAAGAAGTTTGCTAAATGCCCAAATATAGTGGTACAAAGGTGTGTTTGGTCACACGTGGGTAGGGCTGGCTGATATTCTGTTTTCATTATATGTTCATTAGACATGAACAGACAAATCTACCAGGCAAAAACAAAAAACAAGAAACCACAAAAGTTTTCATTTCATGACAGGCCCTTTTTGAAGGATATTTGTTCACCTTTATGCTAGCATCTACGGTTAAGATGTATATCACTCAATAGGCATGAAGCAAATAGTTATTTTCTAAGAGCAGAGATTAATGTCAAGTTTTAGTGAAGTTAGGCAGATCTTCAAGTGGAAAGTCAAATGAAATAGTTTCAAGAGTAAGAGTTCCTAATTAGCACCCAAAGTTTTAAGAAATGATACCCGCTGAGGTAAATATAGACTAAAAAACAAATGCATTTTGTAAGAAAATTTGAACACAATTTTCCTTGAATTTGGTGGTTGAATAAAACATGAAATTTGATCTATTTATTTTGATAATTTAAGGTAAACTGTTAATATACACATGCGTATGTGTGTTTGTGTGTGTGTGTGTGTGTGTGTGTGTGAGAGAGAGAGAGAGAGAGAGAGAGAAAGAGAAAGAGAGAAATAGTAATTCGTTTTTGGAAACAAAATGTCCAATACAAATATGCAAAGCTGCACACCTCATCAGTTACCTGGTAATCATCAAAACAACAAAGTCACTAGATGGGCAAAAGCTAAAAAGATGAAAATAGCAAGTTTGGAGAGGAGGTTGAATAACAGAATCTCTCATACTCTCTGTTAGGGCAAGTGGGGCTGTAGATTGGATCAACTACTTTGGAAAAATAGTTTGACATTATCTAGCAAAGGTAAAGATGTACATAACCCTATACCCCAGCAATTGTACTCCTAGAGATTTCCCCTGGAGAAATGTGATTTCATGTATCAAGAGACATAAACAAAAATGCTTATAGCAGCACTGTTTGTAATAGTCCCAGTGGAAACAATGCAAATGCTTGTCAGGTATGAAATGAATAAATAACTGTGATATGTTTACAAGTGGACTATCATACAGCAATAACATGGATAACCTACTTCTACACATAATAACATGGATGACTCTCACAAATGTAATGTTGAGTAAAGACAAAATCCTCTTTCCTTTCACACAAATGTTAAAACAGATGAAACTAAGCACATGTGTAGGGATACATACCTCAGTGATAAAACTGTAAAGTAAAGCAAGGAAATAATGATCAAGAATGTCAGCAGAGTAGTTAGGGAAAAGCAAGTTGGTTTTATCATTAAGGAGAGGTATGCAGTGGGTTAGAGAAGGCACCTAGGCTACTGATAACATTCATTTCCCAACCCAGGTAGTAAACACATATGTAACATTCACTTTATAGTTGTTCGTAATACACTTTAGTGAAGTTTTCTGATGTATATTTCACAAAAAAATAATTTTTTTCTAAACTTGCTATTTTCTGTATGACTTGTGTATTAATATGTTAATTGAAGTTAAACAAGAACAAAAAATGTTTTTTGAAGCCCACAAAATGGAGAGAAATACTCAAGAATAAGTTTTGGAAGGTACCAGCAACAGGGCGGTTCCAGGGTTCACAACCCTTAGGAACCGTGTCCTTAGGGTGTAGTTACGGGATAATTTGTTCAACCTCTTATATCCTGGGTCTCTCTATTGAAAATCCCAGTTCCTGGAAGAGAGGATAGGATTGGCCTGGTCATATTCCGTGTTGGTCACATGTCCTGATTTACCCGAGCCACGTGGAGTCAGAGAGGGGTCATTCTTCAAAGATCAGGGAGTGAGAGGGAAGGAAGCCTGCATGGATGAAAATAACCTACAATCTGGACACAGTCAAAGCCAACAAACAGAAAACACCAAGATCCAAGAAGGCATGCAGGTAAGAATCACTGACAAAGTCAAGACTGTTCCTGAAGAATTCATCCCACAGAAGGGCGGCAGTTAACTTGCTGCATTCTGTTGACCTTTGCATTCTAGGACTGGAGTACATAACTAATGTAAAAGAGTGAACAATGACATATGGATGACATTCTTCCCATGGTGCCTTAACTCGCCATATTCCCTGTCTGGGAAATGTGTGCCAACCCCAAATGGTCACTCTGATCACCTCTGCTGTTCAGAAAACTAGACTTCAACCATCCTTTATGATCTCTTCTCTTGTGAACTTTATCGTGGTCAGAGTCACAGCAAAGAGCTAAAAGTGGATTAAGAAAGGCCAAGAATCAGTGCTCCTGTTTGCTGGGACCAGGAGGCAGAGGACTAGCCTGTCATTCACAGGTCTTCAACTTCTTCCTAGCTTCATTTGTAAATTGGGGAAGTGGGTGGGGTGGTGGGAAGAAGGCAATATTGCCAGGCCAGCAGGAATCCTGACTCTCTTGGTTACTTATCCTGTACCAAGATAATTTTTGAAAGTACAGACTTGTGTGTGGAAACGTATCCTTCCCACAGCTCAACCTCAGCTTTGAAATGCTTTTCAGCAGAAAGACGGGAAACACACAGGTAAACAGTACCTTTCTGAAGCACAATGAGTGGCCTCTGCTACAGAGACCAATTTGGAAACAGCCACATAATTCAATTTAAATTAAGCATGATTATCTTTTTTTTTTTTTTTTTTTTTTTGAGACAGATTCTTGCTCTGTCACCCAGGCTGGAGTGCAGTGGCACGATCTCAGCTCACTGCAACCTCCACCTTCCTGGTTCAAGCGATTCTCCTGTTTCAGCCTCCCAAGTAGCTGGGACTACAGGCATGTGCCACCACGACCGGCTAATTTTTGTATTTTTAGTAGAGAATAACAGGCGTGAGCCACTGCACCTGGCCACATGAATATCTTTATTCATGAGCCTGGATCCCTAAGAATGAGGGTGCCTGTGACTACTCTTATTTCGTTCAGCAATCACGTTCATCACACAACACTCAAAGACATATTTGGTGCGCAGTTCACATCTATTCCTCTGGAGCTTTGAGCAGTTAATAAACATTAGCTCGTTAGCATTAATTAAAAAGCATCTTATTACAGCAGGATCCAGAGTTACCACCTAGCCACTCTAAAAACCAGAGATCGGCTTGACTTTTAGCAAAGCCTCTTCTATTGATGGCTTCTGTGGGTGTAGCTAACATCCGCCATCCCCCATCTGATCTCATTATTTCAGATCCTTGCATGCTGGCTGGCTTTGCCTTCTCTCTCTCCTCGATCCTCCCTTTACATAAGTGCGATTGTTTCGTCGCTTCCTTCCTCGGAGACCGGGTTTTGTCCGGGCTTGGCTCGGCTTGCGTGTTTAAGGACGAACGCCTAGGCCTCTGGGCAAGGGTCTAGAGCTCCCGCAGCCCTTCATCGGGTGACCTCCTCCTGTCGGGGCCATTTGTCTTGAGGGCCTGTCTTGGAGGCTCTGAACAGGACGCTCCAAATGGGGCCCTAGCGCTTGGCAGACAAGCCCCTGGATTGTTGCTAGAGACCCCCAGGTCGCTTTGGGGCGGAGCGCGCCTTTCATGAATCCGGGAGCCTGGGATGCGCATGGCGAGGAGGGGGGAAACGTGCTGGGGAGAAGGCAGGCCTTGATGTATGTCCCGGTGGACAAAAGCTGCTAGTGTCAGCTTGATTTGCAAGATCAACATTCATGAGTTTCACCGCTTAGAAAGGGGGATTATCTGCAAACCGGAGACTGAATGGAAGCCATAAATAAGTGATTTCACACTACCAAGCAGGAATAATATTCTCCCTCCTAAATTATTCTGAACAGCATGTTCGGCCCCTTCCAGGTTCCCACCGCTAGCTAGCCCTCAGGGGTGGTGTGCGCAAACGGTGGACCTTTCGGCGCCTAAGAGACCGGGTGCTGAGCCCGGGAGCAGCGCCCGCTTTACTTCCGAAGATCCACTCCGGGTTTTGCCTAGCACTGCTCCGGGAACCCATTCCAGACGCAGGTAACGCCAGGCAACGTTTTCCTTCTCACCCGCCCACAGCCAGCCCCTAGCCGCCGGCGTTCCCAGGCCCAACACAGCACAGATGCACGTTTCAAAATGTGTTCGAATATGCAGCCTGTATCAAAGACATTGGGAGGGTCTTTCATCCTTTCAGCTGCTTAAGTAGGGACATGATCCTAGCTACCCTCATTTGTGGCTGGGTTTATTCTGGAATGAAAATGTACCTCTGGATGCAAAAAGGAAGGGTGGAAGGTTTTTTTCCCTACTCCTTGCACCCGATTTCTCATTTTGCCTCGCCCTCATCCTCATCCTTTGTTTACGCCAGGCTGTGTTAACCCTATGAGGACCCCCGTGGCTTGCTCTTTTCTTTCTTCCTTACGGTTGTCATCCGGTTTGTAGCCTGACTTCTTCGGGCTGTCACGTACCCCTTCCTTTTCCTGGAAGTGGTTTTGTTGTAGGACAGCCACAGGTGGACCTTACCAAGCTTTGAAGGGCAGGGACGGGGGAAGGCAAAACCCGGGAAGGCTCTGGCTGTTGCCAGAGGACGGGGCGGTGCAACCACAGTCACTGTGGTTATTATGTCCAGCCTCCTGGGACTTCCACTTAGCTTGGCTGGCACCCTGCCCCCGCCCGCACCTCCCCAGCTGATGTCGGGAGGCAGCCCTCCCTGAAGGGCTGAGGGCAGGACCCTGGCGAGCGGAAGTGAAGGGTTTAAGAGCCATCCCGCTACTAGAATGGTGCCCTGATGTTTAATGGCAAATTACCCAGCAAGCACCTATTTTTAAAACTTTCACCCCTTTTCCTTGGGAGCCCCCCCCCCACTGTTTTGGAAAATTTAAGCCTTTCAAGAAAACACGTGTGTGTTTGCATGCGCATGAGCATGAGAAAGAGAGAGAGGAGGAGAGATAGTTGCTGAGGTAAGGTGAGAGATGGAGGGGAGGGGAAGGAGTTGAGCATCATGAAGTAGTACAGGAGGAAGCTTTGTTCCTGGAGGATTGATTTTGTGAGGGAAGGCAGAACCAGACAACAAGGAGAATTTAGATAATATGTCTGTACTCCGAAAAGGTTAGGGTCTACAACAGTCATCTAAGGCAGTGACAGACAAGGGTCTGCACATTGAAACCACAGGGTGTCAACACGGCACAGAAAAGAGTGCAATGTAGAGCGCTGCCTTTTGGCTGGGCAAGGCATGAAGCATTCCTGAGAAAGGTCTATACTATGAAGCCAGCTCACTGTAGGCTTGGGACTCACTGATCAGCTTTGGCTCTCCGTGGAGACTCAGGTGTTGCTGAATGAACCTAAGATACTGTGGAGAAGGCTGCTAGTCTCCAAAGCTCATGGAAAGTGTTTCTTCCTGACTAACTGCAAAAGAGTAGATATATACTGTGCTAACCTTTGTGATGAAAAGGAAAAATGGGAGAAATACATGTACCTGCATATCTTTCAAAAAAAGAGAAATATAGGAGGAATAAACCAGTAAAGAATGAAGTGAGATGAAGCAGGTCACCTAACAAGAAGGTGGGAAACAGGGTGGAAGGAATATGAGAAGGAGAAACACTTCTATGGTATAGCTCTTCGTATTATTTTTAATTTGGGGAAGTTTATTAATGTTCTATTTATTTAAAAGATTAAACCGACAAGGATGGGAAAGGAGAAAAAACTAAAAACCAAACAAAAAAATAAACCCAATTGTATTTCAAATGAATAACCACACTGAAAGGGGGGAAAAAGAAATCTAAGTAGTTTATGAATACACGTTAGACCATATTCCATTAGACTTAGGTAGCGTGGGAGTTGGAGAGGACTTAAAGAAACACTAAACTCTTTTTACTGGGTTTGTTTTTGTAGCAGCATAGACACAGAAGGATTCTGAAATGATTTTAGGTATTTCATAGTATTGAGCAAATCAGTAAATACATTGATGTTGATAGCCAGGGTTCTCACTGTGGAGAAGAAAGTTACAAATATAGAAAGAGAAGACCTGGATGTAAGAAGAATGGATTGCAATTGGAGGTATTGCTGTGGACTCATAATTTCTGAAATGTGTATATATGCAAGTGTATGCATTAATGTGATCGATCGATCGATCTATCTATCTATCTATCTATCTATCTATCTATCTATCTATCTATCGATAGATATCTCCTGGCTTTGCCCACTGAAGCAGAAATCTTGGTAGCAGCCATACCTAACAGCCACACCTTGCTTTTGAATGTAGTATTCTAACTAAGAGGAACAAGGGATCCTTAGAGAAAAAATGTTTCCAGGGCAGAGGCAGGAAATATGCAAGATAAGCCTGGAACTTTTTTTTTAATCGAGGTGAAACTCACATAACAAAATCAATCATGTTAAAGTGTATAATCCCGTGGCATTTAGTACATTCCCAGGGTTGTGCAACCACCTCCTCTATTTAGTGAGAGCCTGAAATATCTTGTTATTCCAGGATGTAAGGAATTGTACAAAACATACTAGGGGCATATCATGAGGACAGAGGAACCAGGCTGGAGCGGCTTCCCCTGCCCATGTCTGGGACAGTTTGAACACCAAAATAATTATTGGTAGTAACAAATTATAAACCATTGAAAAAGAAAAGTATATAGAATCCATTCTATATACTCATAAGCATAGAAATAAATAAGTAAATGTATGAGAAGGATGGCTCTTTTTACAGTAGAATACTGTTATAAACAGAATCGTGTCCTCCTAAAATGCATATGTTAAATCTATAACCCCTAATGTGACTGTATTTGGAGATAGGGCCTTTAAGGAGGTAAGTAGGGTTAAATGGGGTCAATAGGGTGGGGCCCACATCCAATAAAACTAGTATCCTCAAAGGAAGAGGAAGAGACACCTGGGGCATGTACACAGAGAAAGACCAGTGAGGGCACAGCAAGAAAGATGTCATTTACAAACTAAAGAGAGAGGTTCAAGAAAAACCTACTGGGCTGGCACCTTGATCTTGGATGTCCAGCCTCTGAACTGTGAGAAATAAATGTCTGATGCTGAAGCCACCCAGTATGTGGCATTTTGTTATGGCAGCCTGAGCAGGCTAATACAAATACCTAGTGTCAACTGGTAGATGTGGCAGGAGAGCTGGAGTTGGGGAAAAAAATTATTTTACCACCATTGTGTATTTAAGATTGTTTGTGGCAAGAGTCACCCGATGTTCAATCTAGATAAAATTTTGGTGATGAATGAGCAATTTACATGTTCTTAAAGTGTCTCCCCATTGATTGCCTTTTGGTTGCAAGTGAAAAAAATAGTAATTATACAGTAGAGAAATCAGATACCCCTTTGACTAGTGATTGAAACAAACATCACCAATAAAGGACAGACAGACATCATGTGCTTCTGGATATGATGGCCTAAAGAGGAGATACTACTACTTTTGTACTATTTAACTGGAAATGCATAGCCTGAATTTAATAATGAGGAAGCATTATAGAAACCCCAAACAAGGAACATTCCATCTTACAAACAGGAACTGTGTTTTTAAATGTCAGTATCATAAAGAAGAAAAAAAATCTAAAGAGATATGTTAACTATGATATATGATTTTAGACTGAATCCTGTACTGAAAAAAATTACTGGGTCTGGTAGGCAGCCACTAAAATGGTCCCACTTCCTGATATTTGCCCCTTTGTATAATCATTTCTCTTCAATGTGGGCTGAACTAACGACTTACTGACTTGCTTTTAATGAATAGAAGATAGCAGAAGTAATAGAATGTCACTTCAAATATAAGGTTACAGAGAATTGCTGGAAGTTTCCATTTGTGGGGCTTGTTCCCTCACTTATTCTAAGGTACTAGTTGCCATGCTGTGAGCAGCCCTAAAGAAAGGACCATGGGGTGAAGAGATGAGAGAAACTCCTGGTCAACAGCCAGTGAAGCACTGAATCCTGCCAACAACCACGTGAGTGCGCAGGAAAGTGGATCCTCCCCACATTGAGCCTTCAGATGAGACCACAGCCGTAGCCTACACATTGATTATAACCTGGTCAAAGGACCCAGCCAGGCCACACGCAGACACCTGACGTACAGAAACTGAGATCATAAATGTTTGCCATTTTCAACTGCTAAGTTTTGGAGTAATTTGTTATGCAGCTATAGATAACTAACATGCCATGTTCCTTGACAAAATTGGAAGCTGGATAGTAGATTATATTAAAGTATTATATCAATGTTAAATTTCCTGAAGTTGGTAATCTTACTCTGGATATGTAACACTGTAAGATGGTATTCTTATTCTTAGGAAATATACACTGCACATTGATAAATTAGGTACAGGGACATAATATTTCCAACTTTCAAATATGTATTATCTGTCTCAAATGTTATATACTGAGATAGATATATGTAAATATAAATACATTTATATATATACATAGAGAAGAGAGAAAGGGGAGAAGAAAGAGAAAGGGGATGGAAAGAAGGGAGGAAGGGATAAGAAAGGAAGAGAGACAGCACAAGCACAAATGATAAAGTACAGCACAATGTATAGATGAGTGTTCTCTGTACTATTCTTATATCTTTTCTGTATGTTTGAAATTATTTCTAAATACTTTTTTTTTTTTTGAGACGGAGTTTTGCTCTTGTTGTCCAGGCTGGAGTGCAATGGTGCAATCTAAGCTCACTGCAACTTCCGCCTCCCAGGTTCAAGTGATTCTCCTGCCTCAGCCTCCCAAGTAACTGGGATTACAGGCATGTGCCACCATGCCCAGCTAATAATGTAGTTTTAGTAGAGACGAGGTTTCTCTATGTTGGTCATGCTGGTCTCGAACTCCTGACCTCAGGTGATCTGCCCATTTCGGCCTCCCAAAGTGCTGGGATTACAGGCATGAGCCACCACACCCGGCTCTAAATAAGTTTTTTTTTTTTTTTTTTTAAAAAGGATCCGACTTTGATATATCTTTAACAAGGCATTTACAAATAATAATTCCATGCTTTTAAGTTATCAATGTAAAATGACACGTAACACTCCATTTTCACCCTTATTTCAGGTGTATCTTATAGGATTTGTTTTTAATTCTTTATACAACATTAAGAGAAACAAAACTCCAGACAGAATCTTGTTTCTATGAATCTCCTATATTTTGCCCATTTATTTTCTTCATTTCTGAGGTGTCTCTTTTGTAATTGTACTCTTAGGAGTTAGCATTCTTAGCAACTTTGAGAGAGCTATTCATTCTAGGCTTTTTCTTTAACAACTTTATTAAGATACAATTAATGTACCATAAAATTTATCTTTTTAAATAGATACATACTGTGTACAATTTAAAGTGTACAATTCAGTGATTTTTTTTAGTATATTCACCAAGTTGTACAACCATCACCACTCTCTAATTTTGGAACATTTTTATCACTCTCCCAAAAAACCTCATCTGAACCTGTTAAGCAGTCACTCCCTGTTCTCTACTCTCTCCAACTCCTGGGGATCACTAATCTGTTTTCTGTTTGTACGGATTTGTCCATTCTGAATATTTTATATGAATAGAGTCATGTAATATGTCATCTTTTGAGTATGACTTCTTTCACTTAGCATAATGTTTTCAGACTTCATCTGTGTAGAGTATGTGTCAGTAGATAATTCCTTTTCCTTGTTCAGTAACATTACCTTGTATGGATATAACAATTTGTTCATTCATCAAGTGATAGACATTTAAATTGTTCCCACTTTTTGGCTATTGTGAGTAATGCCACTATGAGCACTCATGTACAAGTTTTTGGGAGGACATATGTTTTCAGTTATTTTCAGTATATACATGTGAGTGAAATTTCTGGGTCACATAGTAACTTTATCTTCAATATTTTTAAATTCTTGCCAGGGTTTAATATACTTTTAAGTTATGTTATTTTTTCTAGCAGTGCCTTGGCCCATTTTATAGCATTGCTGTCCTATGTATATATGTTTGCCTAAATTTCTCTTCATGGATTGATGGTAAGTATACTTCATTGTGAATTAAAATGGTTTACAAACAAAGACCCCACAGGTACTAGCACGTCCTTCCTCATCAATGAATCCCATTGCAGCCCACCCTTGTTTTCTCTTCTAACAAATGACTGTTTAGACTCTGCAAACCATTCAGGCGCTTATATTTCCTGCCTAGGAATATTTAAACATTTTAAATATTTCAAGTGCATGTCTTTTATTTCCCACAAAACCATGAGGTCTTAGAAAGCCAGGTCCATGTATTATCTTTCTTTCATGTCTTTCACCACCCTTAGTCAAATATGTAAGTTAATTAGATGCTGAATGCTAAGTAGGGACTATCTGTTATACTTATTTAATGTCCTTCATAGCACTTAGCTGAGGAATGGTATCTAGAAGGTGTTTAATTCTAAATAAACGGATTTTAAGTTCCTAAGACTTTACCCTAAAATTATTTTTATTTTTGGATTTCTTAGCATGACTCCCATTTGACAAATATAGGTATGGCAACCAGCACGTTCCCTCCCCCGGTACCCAGAAAAGATGTTCATTTCTCTACAAAGACGCTGCCAACACATTAAATACCAGTCTTCTAGTATGTTTGGAGGGGAAAAGAGAAAGAAATGGGCAAGGCACTTCCCTCTTTTCTCCTGCCCCATAGCAATTTCTCTGAGGCGGATCTGCCCCCTCTTTTCTCAACTTTTTCTCATGGTACCATTTCTCAGCAAGATTTTCACCATTTTGCTGGGAACCAAGAAAGAGAAGAGGGAAAATATTAAATAAAAGTGGTATTCTGGAGACCTAAAAACATGGACTTCAGCTCTAACACTACCATGACAAATGAGCTCTCATATATCCCCTTTCCTTTTCCCATCCGTTTCAAACCAAGACATCTTGTCTTGCTATCTAGAAAAAAAAAAACTTGCTTGAAAAATTATTTGTTCTGGTATATCCTAGTTAATGATTATTCAGGTTACTCAAGCCTTACCACATACACAATACCTGGCTCATCGTTTTTAAAGAACTAGAATACATAACATACTCAACACCACAGCTATCCTGACATAATTTAAGCCCCTTTTGATGATTCAAAGTATTTTAAGATTTCCATGACATTTAATTATTTCAGTGCATATGTGCAAGAGTGCCAAAGAACAGAGCCTTGTGGGGAGAGGAATTCCAGATCACAAAAGAATTCCCATATTCAAACATGATGTCCATTGTACATTCCTTGCTCATCATGAAGAATAGAACAATGACAAGGACCAAGTGAAATCAGAAGGTGGGAATGGGACAGCTCTGACAATCGCTTTTTTTTTTTGACAGAGTCTTGCTCTGTCGCCCAGGCTGGAGTGCGGTGGCATGATCTCGGCTCACAGCAACCTCCGCCCCCCGGGTTCAAGTGGTTCTCCTGCCTCAGGCTCCCAAGTAGCTGGGTTTACAGGCACGCACCACCACATCTGGCTAATTTTGCATTTTTAACAGAGACAGGGTTTCGCCATGTTGACCATGGCTGGTCTTGAACCCCTGACGTCAGGTGATCCACCCGCCTCTGCCTCCCAAAGTGCTGGGATTACAAGTGTGAGCCACCGGGCCTAGCCCACAGTCACCATATTTAAAAGTCGTACCTTTCTTATCATGGAGTTCCCAGTTCTCCCTGTAATGAGATTTCTTTCTGTTCAAAAATAGAATAAAATAAAATAAATTAGTGAAACTTGGTTTGTTTGTTGAAACAAAATACAGTGAAAAAGCATAAGACAGTTTTCTCTGGGTTTTGTGATTTATATTCAAAAAGTTATTCTTCACATTTACCTTTGCGAAGATCCTTCTATTTGAATCACTCACCTATCTTTAGAATTGTGCCATAGCTTGTCAAGCTTCAACTGCACATTCCTCAGTCTAACAAAGGGGCGATTTGTTTCAAGGGTTCCTCCCCTAGTGGGATGATTATTTAGACAGAAGTTGTCCCCCTGAGTGTCTCCTCAAGAAATTTGAAACATAAAGACTATTACAAGGTTGAACTTTGTCTTCAATCAGCTATAAACGTTCTTTGTTCCTCTTCCACATGCAAACTGTTTACATGTCAGTAATTTTTTAATTTTTATTTTTAAAGGGACTATGAGAATGTATCTATGTGTTAAGACTGGATTTGAATTCCTTACTCATTAAAAAACCTTTTAAGTAATCTACCATTCAATAAATTGAACAGCCACATTCTTGAATGCATTTGGCTACTGAAGTCATTAGACAATGGAAACATTTAGGCCAGGTTTGCAAACCTTATCTGCATGGTTCACTCTCTTGCTGCATTCAGATCTCTGTTGGGATGTCACGTGCTTTGAGAAGCCTCCCTTGATCATCCTCTCTAAACTAATTATCCTCACCACACTTTATTTTCTTATTCCGCTTGATTGTTCTTTCTAGTGCTTATCGCTATCTAATATAATAGCATATACGCAGCCTGAACAACAAAGCAAGACCCCAGCTCCACAAAAAAATAAAAAAAAACTAGCCAAGTATGGTGGTGCATGCCTGTAGTCCCAGATACTTGGGAGGCTGAGATGGGAGGATGCTTGAGTCCAGGAGGTGAAGGCTGCAGTGAATCATGATCACACCATGTACTCCATCCTGAACAACAGAGTGAGACCCTGCCTCAAAAAAAAAGGTATGTTTTATTTGTCATCTTTATCTTCCAGAATGGAAACTTCCTAAAAATAGAAATTTATTTTGCTTGTTGCCGATCCCTGGAGCCTAGCACTTAGTAGATGCTCAATTAATTTTTTTTTTTTTTTTTTTGAGACAGAGTCTCGCTCTGTTGCCCAGGTTGGAGTACAGTGGCACAATCTTGGCTCACTGCAACCTCTGCCTCTCGAGTTCAAGTGATTCTCCTGCCTCAGCCTCCCAAGTAGCTGGGATTACAGGCATGTGCCACCATGCCTGACTGATTTTTGTATTTTTAGTAGAGACAGGGTTTCACCATGTTGGCCAGGCTGGTCTCAAACTCCTGACTTCAAATGATCTGCCCACCTCGACCTCCCAAAGTGCTGGGATTACAGGAATGAGCCACCGTGCCCAGCCAATAAACATTTGTTGAATGAATGAATAATTATTTCAGTCTTATTAATTAACCTATATTTCAGAAATTCCTAGTTGATGCTAGAAGCAGCAATTTCCTTTTTAAACACCACAGAGTTTAATTGAAAACAATGTGCTGGCTAGTAGAAAGGGTTCAAGAAACAGGCTGAATCCTCCAGGCACTAAAATCTAATACATGACATGTGATAGATCTACCTATCAATATGATCAATAGCAAAGCCAGAAGCCATTTTCCAAATACTGCAAGATAATTACAGGTTAGCCCTACACAATGTAAGAATTCAGAAGATTTTTTTTTTTAATTGAGGTAGTCAGGAAAGGTTTCCTGGAGGCAGTGTTGAATTGCATCTTGAAAGGGTGCAAAAGTTGACTAACTGCAAAGTTAGGGGAACAGCTCACATAGGACTACACTCTTCTGAAATCAACTGTGAGTTCAAGGTGTTCCCAAAACCACCCTTGGTTTTGATAACTCATTAGAAAGACTCTCAGATGTCACTGAAAGCTATTTTATACTCATGGTTATGGCTTATTACAAGGAAAAGATGCAGATTAACATTAGCCAAGGGAAGAAGTAAGTCATAGGGCAGAGTCAAGGAAAGGTAGCTGAAAGTGGAGTTTCTAATTATTCTCTCTCCATGGAGTAAGGAAAGTGCTATTTCAAAGCATTGATGTGTGACAATGTGCATGGAGTATTGCCAACAAGGGAAGCTTGCTAAGCCTTGATATCCAGAATTCTCACTGGGGCTGCATCACGTAGGCACGGTCAACTGCCCACATGATTTTTCTCAACGTTTAGCCCCACAGGAAGTCAAGCTGATACTACACAACCCAAAACTCCCACCCTAAATCACAGTGTTGTTGTGGCTCAGGGCTCCTACCTTAAAACACATGGTCACTACATGGCTGACCCAAGACACCCAGACAAAGACACTCCTGTCCAGTATGATAATTCAAGGACTTAGAGATTACCTCCCACAATCTGTCTTTGGGCTGGGTTAAATTCTTTACTACACAGGGAAAGAGTTTAGATAAACCAATGATCCGAACAATAGTAAATTACCCAATAATAAATGATCAATAAGCCTGTGACTATATTGTTCCAGGATAATTCTGTCAGAATTTGTCAGTTTTACACATAATTTTTATAAAAATAATTGCTTTTGAGAAATGAAGGTGGGTATTCAGAGCGAGCATGTATGAAGGAATCAAATTGTTTGACAGATTGTTTACATTTTCTAAATAATGTCTCCAATCCTCTAATGTTGTCTCAAAGATTTAGTAAATGGGAATACTTCATTGCTTGAATATTTTTTGTAATTGAATATGATTTTCTTGATTTCTCAGATGAATCAAGCACTAAACTAGAAATGAATCCTATGGCAGTTATCTATTGCTATGTAACAAACCACTCCAAAATTTCATGGCTTAAAACAACCAAGTATCTTATTTGCTTATGATTATCTGGGTCAGTGCTTTGGGCTAGGCTCAGGTAGATGGTTTGATATGGTTTGGCTGTGTCCCCACCCAAAGCTCATCTTGAATTCCCATGTGTTGTGGGAGGGACCTGGTGGGAGGTAATTGAATCATGGGGGCAAGTCTTTCCTGTGCTTTTCTCGTGATAATGAATAAGTCTCATGAGATTCAGTGTTTCTATAAAGAGGAGTTCCCCTGCACAAGCTCTCTCTTTGCCTGCCACCATCCATGTAAGACATGACTTGCTCCTCCTTGCCTTCTGCCATGATTGTGAGGCCTCCCCAGCCATGTGGAACTGTAAGTCGATTCAACCTCTTTCTTTTGGAAATTGCCAGTCTTGGGCATGTCTTTATCAGCGCACGAAAACAGACTAATACATGGTTCCGCTGCTTTAGCCTGAGGTCACTTATGCAGCTGCAGCCATCTGTGACTTGACAGGGGCTGGGTGGTCTAAGAAGGCCTCACTCACATTACTGGTGGTTGGTGACATTAATCAGGGTGCCTCAGTTCTCCTCCATCTGGTACCCCCAGCAGACCAGCTCAGACTTGTTCATACTGGGCAATATCCAAGAGGGTGAGAGAAGAAGCTACAGGCCTCTGGAAGCCAAGACGAAGAAGTCTCACAACTTCACTTCCAATGCATTCTGTTAGCCAAAGCAATCTTCAAGACCAGTCTAGATTTAAGAGCAGGGGAAACAAACTTCACCTCTTGATAGGAGTAGCTACAAAGAATATGTAGCCATTAAAAAATGTCACAAGTCCTAAACACAACTTCTTTTTCTTCATTCTTTATTACAGCTTTGTAAGTAGATGGCTAGGCCCTCCCTTCCCTATTAAAAAGATGAGTGTTAATCCTGCATAAGTAGAAGACAACATTGGTTTGACTTCTCTAAGTTGTCATTTAAAAACATTTTCAAAAGCATTCGAATGACTGTTTAATTTGTAGTGTTATTTTCTGAGTTGTTACCAATTGGTAAAAGGTTATTTTTCTTTTCTTCTTCTTCTTTTTTTTTAAATTTGGTATTTTACTCAGGCAGAGTTTTCCATGGTAGAGAAACTTGCATCTTTTAGATCTTTTATAAAACAACTCCTCATCCTGTCCGTAATGAACACACCCACCTTCAGAGCCTGGCTAATGGGGCTGCCCTGAAATGCTGAACACCTGTGGGGAGGCCACTGCCCTGGAGAACAGGCTTCTGAAAGTAATCCCCTTCCCTGTGGGAAAGGCTTCCTGGAAACAACTGGAGCCACTCTATAGAGAAAAAATATTTAATAGATGTTGCAGCTGGGCTGTCAGAGGAGCTTAATTCCAAAGGAAGGAGAAGTGACTTGAGGATGAAATAGATGCACAGAGTTAAGTGAGGTGCTGGGTTGTGCCGTGGCTTTTACCAAGGCTTTGTGCACTGCGATTTCCCCCAGTGCCTTGAGACTTGCATTTCTGGAGAAGTAAAAATTAGTCACTCATAGAACAGAACAAAAATTTCAAATAGTGTAAGTTGTCACCAGTGATCTTTATCAATGCAGACCTGAGTCTTATAACAAAATGCTTTATTCCCTCTGTGGTTATTAAAATTTCATTGCTCCAAATGACACTTCCCTTTTCTGGCTCCCCTGGGGAATCAACTGTATTTGACAGTTGGTCAGCTGGATGGCTATGTTTTCTGATGTCTACTTATTCAGATTTCTCTTTCCTGCTGCCTGAAAGCAAGGCTCAATCTGCCCTGGTGCAGAGGAAGTGATTAGGAATGTAGAGGAACCACCCTGCTCATATCAGCAGTGAAATATTTTCCAGGAATTGACCTTGGAGTTTCTGCCAGTTGGAAACCATGGTAACCACTGCTTGCCCCTGGAAAATTATTTCTCCTCACAGCATCCCTGTCAATCAGCACATGCTTCCTCCAACCTTCAAAGCTGTGATCCTTAAAAAGGATATCGCAGCTAAAACCTATGATTCAAAAATGTGGATGACCCTTGGTGTTTGAGACCCAGGGAGGCACACGTGCTTCGTGCTCCAACTCAGAGGCCTTAGGCAAATAATAGTAGCTAGTATTTATATGGGACTGAATATCCAGCTAGAACTTTTAAAATAATTTTATACATGCTGTATTAGATCATTTAATGCTTACAATCTCCTAAAAGAGGTGTGATTTTCTTCATTTTGCATGTGAGGAAACACGGCACACAGATGACATGGGATCAGTGAGGCAGGCTAACTAACTCAGGCAGCCTGCTCGGGAATCCATGTAAAAATCACTGTTTTGCCTATCATTAAAGAGAGTAAACCATTTCAGGGTGGAGAGGAGATAGCAACCCTTTGCCAATGAGTTCTCCCTTTTGGAACATATCACTCTTTGCCACCTCATCATCCTGGCTGTTAAGACCCTTGTATTCATCTGGGTCTAAACAGAAAAACAAACAAACAAACAAAAACACTTCAAGTATTTATAAAAGAAGAAATTTACTACAAAGCCATTGGTTACCCAGGTGATAGAGGAGTTGAAAGCCAAATATAGGATGACAAAATAACCTAAAACTAGTGACAGCAGGCTACAAAGCCAGAGGAAAGGGGTAGAGTTTCAGGACCCCAGCCGCTGATGTCACCTAGCTAAACCTGGAACCACAGCAATATCTTCTGAAGGCAGCTGGAGCCACAGAAGAGTCTCTCAACTCCCTCTTTCCAGTTTATTATCCACATTGCTGCCAGGTTGGCCCTTCTAATATCAGATCTAATCCTGTAATGTCCTGACGCCATAGTGTACAAACATCTGATACTTCTGCCCCATCAGAGAGCGCCTTATACTACAGAATCTCTGAACCCTACAATGGCCCCCAAACACATTGTACGTTTTTCAACTCTTTGTCTCTGATCTGTTTGTCCACTCATTCTCAAATGCTGCATTAGCCAGAGTACCAACTGGGATAAGGTAGCACACCCAAAATGACGTCTAAAGGGATTTATGTATAAAGGGAAACTTTCACAGGAGGGGGAATGCAGGGAGCAGAACCTCAAAGGCTGATGCAGTAACATAGGGTCAGCCACAGTGGAGACATTACCACTCATGTGCTGGAAGGGAAGAGGGGAGAATATTTACCGGGACTCAAAAAGAGAGGTTCCTGTAGGGTCACTTTGAGAGGAGCCATGTCCTTTGATTTAGAAACAGCCCTCCTGAAGCAACTTCTCAGCAATGAAACCAGGGGAATAAAATATCCTGACCTCACTCTCCTCTTCCACCAATTGCCTGTTTGGGCTTCCCGTTCACCATCATAACTTAAAGCCAAAGGGTTCAAGAACCTGTCGATATGATTCATTCAGGTCAGAAGTGTGGGATCTGGAAGGGCAAACAGGATGTCTAGCACACATGCCTTTTCCTGACATTTCCACTGCACATTTCTGCCATCCATTCTGGAAGACAAAGCCCACATGTTACCTCTTAGTGCTACCTCCAGCTCTCCCTAGCTAAGACAGTTACTCGTGTCTCCCATAGTCTTTCTCACCTCTTGTGTCTGCATTATAGATGGCGTACATTCAGGGTATGTTCATCTCCCTGTTTATTAGACAATGAGTGCCTTGAGCACATACACCATCTCTATTTATATTCACAATATCTGCACCTAATGCTAGGGCGTTTTTTGCACTGAAAAACATTGTGGTTGAAGAAATAAGTGAATGAATGAGCCATCTACAATAATGGATTCTACACAGATGACACTTTCCATTAGCTCTGAGAACAGGGCATCTTCTTTCACACAGGGGTGTCACATCTTTATACGGGTTTTTATGCACTCAGTTAAAAAAATTCTTAAGAACCAGACAACTAAATTTTTTTTTTCTATGTAAACCCATCCAGATTTGATTAACCATGAACATTATCCACCTTAACTGGCCATTATATTTACAGAAGAAAGGCGCCAATAAAAACTCCAATTCTTCCTAAAGAGATGTCAATGTTTCAAGACGAGATTTCCTGTCACTTCTCTTCTAGAAGCCTTAGATAACTGGGATAGGTAGAGTTTAATATGATTCTCATGTGCAATTAATAATGTTTTTTCAGACCGGGTATAGTGGCTCACGTCTGTCATCTGAGCCCTTTGGGAGGACGAGGCCGGCGGATCACCTAAGGTCAAGAGTTTTAGACCAGCCTGGTCAACATGGCGAAACCCCATCTCTATTAAAAATACAAAAATTAGCTGGGTGTGGTGGTGGGAGCCTGTAATTCCAGCTACTTGGGAGGCTGAGGCAGGAGAATCGCTTGAACCCAGGAGGCGGAGGTTGCAGTGTGCCAAGATTATACCACTGTACTCCAGCCTGGGTGACAGAGCAAGACTCTGTCTCAAAAAAAAAAAAAAAAAAAAAAAAAAGGATTTTTTTCAACAAAGCCTTGCATTCAGCTCTAGCATAGGTATCTGTTCAAAGCTATTTTTTGTTTGATTTAACATTACATATCAGTAAACCAGCAAGTTAGGAGCAAGGAGATTTGTGACTACATTACAAACAAAATCTTTCTGAGGAAGAGGATTCCAACTAAGAACCTGGGTGTTCCTAGTGTCCACCAGTCAAATAAAAACTCTATTCCCTCCTTGTCCCTGTGCTGATTAAGACAGACCACTAATGAAACAAAATTATGAGTTTAATCCCAGTGTGAGGCAGGTGGTTTTGTGTTTATAGATTTGAAATGTCTGAGCTAGAAGGGGTCATAGAGGTCATCTAATTCAATTCTTTCCTTTTATAAATTGGAAATAACAAAAAAAAAAAAAAACAAAAAAACAAAATGAAAGTCAGAAAGGTTAAATGACTAGCTCCTTGTCATAATTATGTCTGCAGACTGCTTTTAACCCTGGCTCATCACACAGCCCATCACTTTTGGAGAAAAAAAAATTGAAAGCACATCTCTATAATGGTGTGCGTCCGATGTCTCATCATTCAGCGAGAAGGATAACACATTGCTCTGGGGAAAGATTTTAAGAGCTTACATACAATGGGAAGAGGTACCGAAGCAACATCCCGACCATGTTAATTTCTTTTTGACTCCCTTACATCTTGTTTCTTCAGTATGTCTACTGATAAATGGGCTCACAGCCCCCACACATTGTGTTGCTTTAATGCTCTGAGAGTTCAATGGTAAGCAATGACAAACATGTGATGCCCTGGCTGTTTCCTCTGAGAGCGCATTGGGTTGAAAAAATGTTCAATCATCAGCACGCTTCCTCTTTCTTGCACCTGCTGACAAACCCCAGGAGCACCTGTCTGCTGATGGACGCTAAGATTCACAGATAATGTTTTAATCTTACTATAGCTACTAGGAAGCATGGCTACTCTATATATCACTCATTTTATTCATACTCTTTGCTTAAGGTGATTTTAATGAGAGAGAAGAGAGGATAGGAAGAGAGGGAGAGGGATAGAGGATTTGTATAGAAGATCTGGAAAAGGAAAGGGGGTTGTGAATTAAATATTTTATTGTCCTGGTCTGTCAGTTTTGTAATTTTGAGAATTTTAAAAAACCATTTGTGTCTCAGTTTCCCTATCTATAAAATGGGACAGATTGGACTAGGTAAATTTAGTTAAAACCCTTTTTTAACTATAATACTCTGTATTTTTCCTTTAGAAAAGAGGATAGCGCAATAAGTCAGATTCTTCCATAGGTTGCACTGATGACCTGGAGGAGGAAACACCTTGACTCTAGTTTCCATTTTAATAAAGGGAACTGTAGCTCTTCTGCAGTCCTTCTCTACCTCTCTTAATCAAGTACTGGGTACATATGATTAATGACTTTTGTTATTCTTTTAAGGCTATCTTCACACTAGAGACTTGGACAGCAACAGAAGTCTATCAGATGGTAGAAGAAAACCAGAAGTGACCTGCAGCAAGACAATAAAACCTTGGCTCTGTAGACTGCAGTGTCTACAACACACACAGAAAAAAGTAAATGTCAAGTGCCATATTTTGGACTGCTTTGCCTTGTGCATCATCTTGCTCACCATGCAGTTTTTAGCAATTGAAATCAGTTGGCCTTTCCTGTGGAATACCTACGTTTCCATATCTGCTATCTTGGCAGGCCTCAGTTTCTTCTGGCAAGTAGAACTAGGTATCTTCCTCCCCACCGCCCACCCTATAACTATTTGTATCTACTCTCTATCTACAGAGACTTCTGGTCTTTGGGTAAGGAGGGAGGAGACATTTTGAGGTAGAGGTGCCTGGGGAAGAAAGAGAGATAGGACAAAGGCCACAAAGATGACGACATGGGAAAGGCCTTTTTGAGCCTGCCCACACCTGTCTTCACTCCTGTGGGACAGAGTAAGGAATCGAGGAGACTCACAAAGACGCTGGGAGGCTCTAGGCACAGGACTGGTACATCTAGGCTTGAAGTCAAGTATGATGCAGAGCTGGGGACAGGGATGTTTTGCCCACTCCTCCCAGGATTCTGCCTTTTGGCACCCTGACCGTACAGACATCCTGTCACAGAAGACAGCCGTGCTTAACACCAGGCACACGGGCAGCTACGAGGCGCCTTATGAGCCCAGCAGAGAGGAACATGGGCACGTTAGTCCCAGAGGTCATGGAGATAACGGCCAATGTTCGGACTTTGCAGCAAGACTGAGGTGCTGTCATTAAACAGATCTAGGCTCGGAGCTACTAAAAATTGGCAACTAATGGGATCACATGTATACATGGAAGCTGCTTAGTGCTTACCAAATGTTCTCTGAATGCCCCTACATTTCCCAGTTTTATTTGAAGTTGCACCATGGGACTAGTTTAAGCCAGTGAGCTGTGGGCAGAAGTGAGATGTGCAATTTCTGGGTCAAATGTTAAGAGCTGGTGTCTTTCTTCCATCTCTGTCTTCCCTTTCTGTAGGAAATCACAGAGACCAGGCATTGGAGATGAAGGGTCAGTAGATGGGTAAGGCTGCTCTGCTTGAATCATGTGGGACTTAATGTGAACCCAAAATAAGCCTTTCTTGTGTTAAGCCATTTAGATTTAGGGGTTATGATAGCATATGCTGGAAATTAAACTATTACAACTGGGTGCCAGGCCTGTAAAGGCAAGACCCTCTTTTCTCTTTGGAATATAATTCCTGCCTCAATAGATCTTCGGTACCCAAGAGCCACCAATTTTACCTTTCCAGAGTCTCCATTCCCATGCCACAATGTGTTAGGGACCTCATACAATAACCTCCTAAAACTATTCTCCCTACCTCTAATCTCCCCCTACCTGTAAGTCATTCTTTATCCCACGATTGGAATTATCTTTGTAAAACATTGCCTATAGTGTAAAACACAAACCCATTAGGTACACAAAGTCACCTTGGAGGAGCCCAGGAACCAGGGTGGCAGGTAAATGGAACAGCCTCTCAGCACACGTGTCACCATTGTCTCTGTACATGTCTGCCCGTGGTCCCACTCTCTAGATTCTGAAGTGACTTCCTCGATCAATGCAAATAGCTTTCTTGAGTTCAGAGATCACGAGTCCAAATTCTAGTTAAGTGAATCAAGACAATCTCATATTCTAACTCAATTAAATATTTAAGAAAATAACTTCAATTCCATGTCTCTTCTTTACATGAATATTTTTCTCACTGAAACAAATTATATTTATACTTGGTATTTAAACTTAAGTGTTTTTAACGATTTTGGTTTTTAACCCACTCATCAAGCATTTGTCTGCATTTGAGTAGCTTCAGATCGTATGCAAAGGGGGAGGGCAACAAACAGGTTGTTTTTAAAAAATAGGTCTATATGTTTGTGTGCATGTATGTACACAGGTATGTGTATGTACATCCATGTGTATGTGTTCTTTAATTATTGCCATGCCAGCAATGATCTTGTTCCTCTCTGTATAATCTACTGTCCTGTCAGTGATAGTCCTTCATAAGACAGCATTTCATTAGCATATGTTTAAGAGATTACTAAAATAACTCACTGGGCTTCTTCTCACACTGCAAATGTGTGTGGCCTGCCTCTCTGTAGTGTCCCTGGGGGGGGGGGGGCATTTATGGGCCATATCTGTACTTGTGGCTCTGCCTCTTTGTCCCCTAGAGCTTCTGATGTGCTTTTGCTCAAAATGGCTGATGGCCAGCTAAGCCAGTCCACCACTGTCCCTCCTCAGCTGCCTGTAGCCACAGCCACTTGTCATGTGGCTTAGTGTTCTACTTCAGTGCATCCTTGCACTATCCATTTGCCCCCTTTGCTTTGGCAGTAACTGGCTGTATTTTATCAATTAAATGTAGCAGGGCTTTACACAGCACTTCCCCCCCTCTGAGTCACCCTGCATGAAAGAAGGGATGAATCAGAGATGACAACACAGTTTCAGGCAGGCGCTGACTGGCACAGAACAAAGGGACCATGCCATACTTTAGGGAGGTCTCTTTTGCCTGGTGATTTGGCCCCTTGGGGACAGGCTATTTCTTGTTTCTGAGTCAGTGACAGTTATTTTGTTGAACTAGAGGTGTTCTATTCAGTCCCTGGTGACATGAAATCAATGAATCTCCAGATTTGGGGCAGGCTCTAAGGCTTGCCACATCAGAGGAAAACACTGTTTAAGGATTAATGTGATCTGGGGAACACCCAAGTCCAAACAACAGCATTGACACAGTGCCAATATGTGCTTTGGTTACCCAGCAGCATTCTGGGATCCACTGAGAGCTGGGGCTCTTTGATTTCTAACCTTTGAAGGGTGGGGGGAAAAGACTTGCTGGAAAGCCTTGATTCATGCTGTGGGTGGTGGTAATAAGTTCAGGATCAAATGACCACTTCATCTTCAAAGACTCCTGAGGCCATGCAGCACTGAAGGAGACTGGGGTAGGAAGTGTTATTTTAATAGTGATTCGATCAAGGGCTCAAGTAACTTGTTCTAAGTGCCTTGTACCAAGTGGATAGTGGATCTATCTTCTTTGTATACACCCCAGAACTGTCCAGCTGGAGAAATTCCAACCCAATTCATTAGGAATTGTCCTAGGACTCAATAAAGAAGCTTCCCTCCTGAATATGGACATGCTTGTGAGCACCTCAGTAGCATGTCTTCAAACATCTGTTATGCACACCAAAGGTGTAAGCTCACATATCACATGTCCTCTCTTCCTCCTTCCACGTGCTCTTGAAGTGATGTCAGATTATTTGGAGATCCATGCTTTCCTTTCTGACTTTTGAGCAGCTAGAAGTGAACAACAGAGGTCTCAGAAAATGGTCCTGAAGTGGCATTCAGGATACCTTTTCATTCTGAGGAGATGCATCCAGGCCTTCACTGGAAGATAATTTTATTGACATAACATTTTTCAGATAAGTTGCCTTCATTCTTCATAGAAGACTCCTAGGACTTTTTAAATTCTTGATATTATGCCAGGAGGAAAACATCAGATAGATGCTTATATCTATTAACATCCCTCTTTGATCACTTGCTAATCTCCTCCTCCAGCTCAGGACTGTCTGTGGGCATCAAAGAATAAGAAATAGTAAACACTGGGATCTGGTAATCCTGACCCCTGTGCACCAGGAGGACTCTGAAGAATTTGGAATGAATTTGATAAATGTTCTTTCTCCTTCTTTTTCTAATTTCATTACTTTAAGAAAGCAACTATTAGGCCGGGCGCGGTGGCTCACGCCTGTAATCCCAGCACTTTGGGAGGCCGAGATGGGCGGATCACGAGGTCAGGAGATCGAGACCATCCTGGCTAACACGGTGAAACCCCGTCTCTACTAAAAATACAAAAAATTAGCCAGGTGCGGTCGTGGGGTGCCTGTAGTCCCAGCTACACGGGAGGCTGAGGCAGGAGAATGGCATGAACCCGGGAGGCAGAGCTTGCAGTGAGCCAAGATTGTGCCACTGCACTCCAGCCTGGGCGACAGAGCAAGACTCCGTCTCAAAAAAAAAAAAAAAAAAAAAAGAAAGCAACAATTTATTTGACTTTCACTCAGTTTTCTCACCTGAAAAATGAACAGGCTAGGCCAGAAGGTCCCTAAGTATTTTTCTAGTTCTAAACACTCTTAGCATTTTCTACTGAGCATTATTCCTCAGTTGTCACAATCTGCAATATTTGCAACATTCTTAAGGCAAATAATAAAAACTGAAATTGTCCTCAGGACTCTTCAATTTAAAAAGCTTATTTATACATGTAATTTCATTTGTTCTTTCCCCAAAGTCATGTCCAGTAGGTTGCATAGGTATTACTATCTTTCCCACTTACAGATGGAGAAAGTCAGGCTCAGAGAAGTTAAATGATTGGCCTCAGATCCTGCCTCTGAGCAGGGTAAGAACTGGAATCAAGTGATCTAACAAGCAGAATTGAGGCCGCCTCTTCTCTGTGCAGCTGCGCCTTGGCTGACTGAGGTTGCCTCTATCAATCTTGTCTATTCCTTAACTTTGTGGGAGAGCGTCATGACCTCCTTGATCATTTTACACATGAACTAAAACTTGATTGTTAAGAGCCTGGGAAATTATAAAAGGGCTGCTAAAATATTCCATAACATCAATTCACTGTACAGTCTGTCAATCCCATATTGCATCTTCCATGCCAGATCTTTTTGTTAGGTTTTGTTAGGTGGGGGAAGTGGAGAAAAAGCTAAAGCTATCATCTTATTCCCTTTCCTTTAGCAACTGCCTGCAGCCTCCCGGGCTTTCCCTTTAAAAACAAAATCATCCACAAGGCAGAAGCAGTTTGTCATCTTAAGACCTTTGGAAGAATTGCTTGGAAAATGAACTTTGACAGCTCTGCAGGCATACTCCTGCAACAGGCTGCTGCACTGTTCTCCTCCATCAACCTTGCTTTCTTCCAGAACAAAGCCTCAACAGTTGGAGAAAGAGGGGCTTGAGCCAATATAAATAACCACGACCTATTCACAGGCCTAGGAGGTTACTCTGGGTTTCTCAACGCTTTGCCACTTAGAGAAGACTATTTAGGGAAGAGAGGTGGAAAGTGATTATACCAGGGCTTGGATAAAACTTGGGCACCAGGTGGGTCAGCATGCAGAGAACTGTACTGGGCTCAGGCTCTTGAAATGGGGGATAAGGTTTAATCTCAGGCATGCTCGCATAATGGAAAGTAGTCTAAAATGTCACTAGTCCCTAAGTAGTCTAATTGCAAATCTGGACTCTGAAGTCAGCACCAAGAGTTCTGGTCTGCAAAAACAATCTGTGAGCTGCCATTAAACTTATTTTTCTGGTCTTCCCTTTTCTCCTCCTCATCTGTGAAAGAAGGGTTTCTAACTAGCATTCAACCAACAACTATGAGCCTTCAACTGTAAGACACTATGTGCCCTCCACTGTGCCAAACACTGATGATACAAAATAGACAATAAATAAGCTCATTTGTTAGTGAATTCATGTCTGCATGTTTTGTTATTGTCATGCATTTTGATTCTACGTGTGTTTTAAACCCCTCTATCATTATTGTTTAAGACAGTCTATTGTAATTTAAAATTATCCATTATTTTTCTTTTTCATTGATCTTTATCACAGCCTGCATTTCTGTAATTCCTTTTGAATACAACTTTCCTCTTGCCGAAGAAACCTCCCTTCCTCTTTCCTTTTCTCCCTTTTGTAAGTGCAGTTCTGCAAGGGGTAAAATTCTCTCCATTTTTATTTGACTAGAAAGGTCTTCATTTTACTTTCATTTTGGAACGCTATTTTCTCAGGTGATAGATGCTAGAGTGGCAAGCATTTTCTCTCTACACTTTAAAGACATCATTCTTTTGTCTTTTAGCTTCCATCGTTTCTCTGGGGAAGTCTTCTGTTTGCCTAATTTTTGCTCCTATGTTATAATGAGTCTTTGGATCAGGCAGCTTTTAAAATTTCCTTTACTGTTTGGTAGTTTTATTATGATGTGTCTAGGTGTGGTTTTCTTTATATTGAGCCTGTTTATTAGAGTATAGGATTTCTTGAATCAAAAGTCTAAGAAAATTATCAAACATTTTCTCTTCCAATATTGCTTCTTTCCCATTCTCGTACCTCCTGTTACGGGGGGTCCTTGCTTCCAGAGCTCCCAAGATGGTGGCGGGCAATGGCTGTGGGCCACTTCCAAGATGGTGGCAAAGCCTCTTGTTCTCTGACCCTGGGTTCCTGGCCTCACAGATTCCAAGGAATGGAATCTTGGGCAATGCGGTGAGTGTTACAAACAGCAGTGGTGGATGGTGAGCGAAAGCTCAGCTCCAGCCGTAACAAACATGGACCAGAAGAGTGTGTAGTTCAAAGATTCAATAGAGTGAAAACAGAGCTCCCAAAAAATGGGAGGAGACCCAAAGTGGGTAGCCGTTGCTGACTGGAATGCCTGGGTTTATATCCTGATCATTGTCCCTCCCCCTGTGCTCTCAGGCAATAGATGATTGGCTATTTTTTTTACCTCCTGTTTTTGCCTAATTACCTTTTTAGTGAGCTCTCTTTATTACCTGATTGGCCCGGTGCGAGCTAAGTTGCAAGTCCCATGTTTAAAGGTGGATGCAGTCACCTTCCCAGCTAGACTTAGGGATTCTTAGCCCTAGAAAATCCAGCTAGTCCTGTCTCTCACTTCTGGTATTCCAATTATAAATATATTAGACTTTTTCCCTGTATATTGTCTCCTGCTTTTTTCATATTCTATCTTCTTTTTCCATCTCTGATTTAGCTTGGATATTTACAACTGACTCAACTTTTACTGAAGTAACCTTCAGCGATTTCAACTGTCTGTTAAATACACTTATTGAGATCTTAATACCATTTACATAATTCTCATTTAATTATTTTAAAAAATAAATTCTAGTTCTTGCTACAATCTCCATCTTATTGTTTTTCTGAACATGGTCAAGCTGATGTTTGATAATACTAATATCGAATTCACCTGTGGGTCTGTTTCTCTTTCTTTCTGCTTTGTCCTTCTTTTATTCCTACTAAATTATAGTTGCTTGCTAGACACATTGCATATGGAAAATTGGAGAGGCTCTGAATGACGTTATCTTCTTTCAGAGAGAATTTACCCTATCCTCTGGCAGGCTGCTAGATGAGGGACACTTGACTTCAGTACAATTAGGAACTAAGCAAACCTCAAGTTACTCCTGATTTTGCCCTACTCCTAGAGGGTCCCTTCAGATGAGATCTTGGGATGTATTCTATCCTGGACTCTGATTTTGGTCTCTCTGGGACTAAGAGACTGCTAAAAACTTCCCTTTGATTTTCAGATGGTATTAACCTGGTTTTTAAGCCTTTCATTCAGTCATCAAATGCCTGCCGGGGTAAACCACCTGCACTTCTTTGCATGTCCCCTCTTTCAGAGCCTGGACTACACGAGTCCTGGATGCACTGGCAGCCACAAACTTGCATTTTTTTCCTTCCTAGTTCCAGAAGGTTGCTGAAAGCTCAGCTGGCTTCTCTTAGATGCCACCCTTTGCCTGGCTTCTGACCCACGGCAAAACATGCCAAAAAACTACATACACTCTGAGATGAATGTTGGGGTCACATCGACAAACTCCCTTCTTCCTGGGGTCTTGGCCCCTTACAGCCTAATTTTCTTGGTTATTCTGATGTTTTCAAGCAGATAAATATTTTTAGTACAACATTTCTTGATCCTTGGTTTTGCTACAAGCTACTTCATAGAAGGAAAACAAAAAGCAAAGGAGCACCTAGAAGCTTCCAAAATTAAGTATCAGGAGTGTGTGTGAGATTGTGAAAAGTAAGCATTTCTATAAATGTTTCGGGAAAACACAAACTTCAAGCAGGATTTTAAAGAAAAGTAGACTATTAAGCACAAGCCATAGGAGTCTTCAGTAAAGGGAAGTGTATATTCACACAAGTAGATGCTTTTTCAAAGAAATGTTTATCCAGATCTTGCTGTATGTCATCCACTGGGATAGGTGCTACCTAATACATGATAAACCTTTAGAGCTTATAGGACATGGGGTAATACAGAAGTAATCAGGAAAGTAATCAGGAAATGGCAGTATGTTGTAATAAAGTATGTCAGACAAGGATCTGTTTGGGTGAAGCAATGGGGGTAGGTAGGGAAAAATACAAAAAATGAGAAGGTTAATAAAGTATTAGTGAGAGCAAGATACCCAGAAATGCGGTGGAGTGGTAGGAGGAAATAGGTGATAGAAGATTATGCCTGGAAGATGGCTTGGATTTGTAAGGCAGGCAGTACAGTGGCACTCCAGGTTGAGTTGGGAAGTGTATCATAGCATCATTGTCTGTAAGAAAGGCTATTCCTGATGTAAAATTTTTGGATAGACTGGCAACCAAACTGGAGAACCATAGGGGTGAAGCCCCTTTGATATTCAGAGTACAATAAAGGCATATTCTGTATCAGCACTTCCCCTACCTAGATTTGTGTGAATACTTTGGGTCCTATTCTACTTTAAAATCATGCTAAAAAGGTCCAGAAGCAATTAGGCCTCTGGCCCCACTAGAGCTAAAAACTGTGACCTTCTTAGTCCTTTGCTCCTCTTTCTCTTCTACTCTCTACCCCATATTCCTTTCCCTTTTCTCTGTCCTCACTTCTTCCCTCTTTCTTCCTCATTCCTCTTGTATTTTTTCTTTTCTCTTGCTTTATTACTTTCATTAGAAGCATCATCATTTGAGTAGTTTGAAAACCTCTAAGAAAAAATATTCTGGGAACCTTTTAATCGCTTCTGGATCTTTACAAACGGCACAGGCATGGGTTAGTGGCAGCCCTCGGGATTTACTGTCTTTCGCACTCCGTTTTCTTGCTTGGCTAAAAGAACAACTATTTTTGTGGTGCAGGTTTACCCTGTCTCCCTTTTTCCGTATCCCTAAAGAGAAAGAGAAAGTCCGATGACCAAGGCCATACTGCAATCCCTTCCGAGGACTGACTGCAGCCAAGTTTTGAGAATGTGTCCTCCTGGGTCTGTGTCAGCAGCTCAGTCAGCTCTGCTGGGAAGAGCATGCCAGGGTCACTCACTGTGCATTAACCTCAGTGGCTTGCTCACTCCATCTCTCATCAGCTGTTTCTTTTCCGTGAAAAGCACACACAGTTCAGATAATTAAACACTTGTGGGGCGTTTTACATTTTCATGAATCAATCAGCAGTGAATTATTTTTGAATATGCTCATGCAATATACTCCAAGTCTCTTAGCTATATTTTGCAGATGAACAGGAGTGGATTTATCATGAAGCAAATGAGGCTTAAGTTGGCCTCTTACGTACAGGGGCCCATTTCAAGGCCCCAGGAGAATCCCTAGTGATTTCATATTTGTAATTTATATTTTTTCTTAATGATACTCTTCCTTCATCCCCAACACCACTTTTACAAGCTTGAGATCCCACAGTAACTGAATCTATCCCTGGGAAAACTAAGATATTCTCATTTGGAGAATTACAAAATGAGAAGTAGCAAGACTCTCTTTCTTGTTATCAGGCTAGGTCTATCATCATGTGCATCAGATATTGCTTTGCCTTTATCACTGATTTCAGATGGATAACTTTTGCTTTGTGGGTAGTTTGCTTCTCATATGTAGGCCAGTTCACTTTTTCTAAAGATCTGTCTTCAGAGTGATGGTGACAAAAACGTGCCTGCTGAACCCAAACTACAAGGAGCTTAATTGATCAAGGGGCCAGCAGCTGAGCTCTGAAAATCCGTCACCTTATTTGTACCAAGGCAGTGCTCCGCAGGAGCTGGCTGCTCATGCAGCAGGAATACTAAGGCAGAGCTAGTCTGGGGAGATGCAGGATTCTTCTGACGGCTGGCTTTGACATAAGGATCCCCTGACAGTATTGCTGAAACCTCCTTAAAGTTCATGGCAGTTTAGTAGATGCTTCTACTTAATTTTCCTTCCCTTTCTCCTTCACTTGGGGTCAGACTTGCATAATGGTCTGATGGCTTTCCCTGGTTTGTCCCCATTTTCTGTCACACAGGCATTTCCCTTAATAAAATTCTTATACTCTGAATCCTATCTTAGTATCTGCTTTAGAAAATGCAAACTAACACACTGAGTTAATAGGAAAACCTAGGACTGGATGTTAGAATGCATTAATCAAGTCCCACTGAATTTTCAGGGATCTTAGTAAATTAAAATTTGAAAATAAAAATATTCATTGTCATGACCTCCCCGTCTTTCACTTTTGCCCACACTTGAAATTTCCTTTTTTTGCTTCTATCTATATCTTGTTTATAATGTGAATCCCAGCTCCAGTCCATCTCTTCCATAGAACCTTCTTGATTTTCTCTCTTCTGAGTTCTTATGGTCCTGGCCCTATGAACTTAAACATCATGGTAATTCTTGATTTAATGGTCAAATAGTCAATCTTCAAAATCCCCCAAGGGCTAGCTCAGGCTAACAACTTCTATATGCCCTTCTTCTATAAAGCTTATAGACTAGTATTTTAAAAATTATGTTCTAGTAACAGCAATAGACTATGTATATTTTAGAAGAGAAAGGGTCCATGGTCAAATAAATTTGGAGGAAATACCCATGATGTATATGGCCACTTCTCAGATACTTAACTGCATGCCAGTGCAGTAAAGACTTGGAAACAAACTATGGGAATGGTTTCAGTTAACTCCATGTTCCCCAAACCTATTTGATATTGCAAACCTCTTTCCATAAAATTACTATTAACAGCCACATGGATTTATTTTTTACAACACAATTTGAAAATATGTGTTGATATTTCTGAAGATATTTCTTTCAGAGGTGCATTTGTATTAAGTCAGTCTCTGGATGTATTGAATAGGGGTAAGGAGGAGGCAAATCAAGTGGCAACATTGGCAGGTGGGGAAGCTTCTGGACCTCAGCCATGAGATCAAAATGAAAGAGGGCAGGGTAGACTAAAGCCTGGTGTACAAAGCAGGGACTGGGAAAGCAGGTCCAAGAATGGCCTGAGCTTATTCTTACCAGTTAATGTTTAAAGGGGACAGTGACAGGTTATTTTTCTTTCTTCACAGGAATCACATAATCAGCACCTGTAGGGAATACCCTTCAAAGATGACCCAAGAGTTTCTGGTCACTGCTTTCCTTTGCAGGCTTTCTTAGCATTTATACAGTTTCCTTTCCAGCACGATTATAAGCCAAGATTAGGGAAAATGTCTTACCATTCTTTAATTTCCCTCGATATTTTGTATTCTTTCATTCATCCAATAAATCTTTATTATGCCACTACCGTGTGCCAGACAATGTTCTTGGTAATAGAGATACAGCAGTGAACCAAACCCAACGAGGTTCCTGTCCTCATGGAACTTACATTCTTATTGGGTAAACAGATAATAAACCCAATAAGCTGAAATACAACAAATATTAGTGGCAAGTGCTATAAAGAAAATAAAGTGGGATAAAGGATTAAAGAGCACACCAGAGACAGAGGAGACACCTAATAAATATTGATTATGTATAACTTTTGAATTGCCTCAGTGATTTTCTGCAGCCCTCAAAGAGAATGTAACAGGAGGAAAGTGCCACTGTGGCTTGCATAGGTGTGATCATTTTTTAAATGGTGACAAAACCTCAAAAGCGGGCAATACATTGATGCCTTGTCTCTGTTATTCATCAGCAGGCAAACGTTCTATCTGCAACCGTCAGAACTACATATTTATCACAGTTCCTCTTACTATTAGCATCTTCAACATGCTGCTACCTTCCCCACATCCTCCTACCCATTACCCCCTTGTAATTACTGCAATAATTTCAGATTAAGATGTTAAAGTCCAAAATGTTTGTGAAAAAAATTGGCAAGCTGTCACCTCCAAATACCCAGCTGAATTGCCAAATGAATAATAATGCACAAATGCTTGCTGGAACAATAATAAATAAAAGCTTTTTGTTGTGTAATAAATCCTTTTCTATAAATCACCCGAGGAAACTGGCTCTAGGCTTATCACATTTTCCTCCAAGTAAGCGGACCATTTTATTTCATTCTTTTCTACACTTTATTTTTTTCCAAGAGCTGCTGTATGGTCCTACCCCATTGTTTTTCATGAAATATGAATGCCACAGGAATGTATGGGGAAAGATGCCAGCTACATGGCTGTTGATAGGAGCCACTAGTGACTGGAATAAGTGATTAGTTCAGAAAGTGGCAGCCGAATGGGAAGTGTGCATTATGGGAAGACAGAGTTATTTTATTAACCATTAGCCAAAAGAGAAGACTAAAAAAAAAAAAAAAAAAAAAAAAAAAAACTCTGAGCGGCTGGATTTAAGGGCATCCATCCTGCCCATTGCAGAGCAACTCTGCTCATGAGAAAGGGGAAGAACAACACAAACCACTTGGGCTGGATTTGGACATTCGTGGAAGGCTCCATTATGTTTGGGGCAGACCATGGGCAAAGCTGTACCCAAGAGCTCATTGTCACACGTGAGGAATTGGCGAGGCATGACAGATAATCAGGCAATAACTGACAGTCTACATATACTATGTTATCTATGTATACAGGATTGGCACATATGTTGTCACCTCGTCTGATTCATCAAATAATCCTAGGAAAGGGATGATTTTGCCTGTCTTAAAGATGATGCCATTGAAGTTTAGAGATGTTAAGTAATTTTTTTAAGGTTACATAGCCAGCAAGTGGCAGAGCTAGAATTCAAATCCAAGTCTCTCTGACTCCCTAGCTGGGGCTTTAGCCACTCTTCAAAGTTCCCCACTCTTCTTTCCCAGATTCAGAGAAAGAGGCAGAATCTGGCAATACACAAGGTACACCCTCCTCCTCTCCACCGGCCCCATGCTCCTACACGAGGCAAGCATTGCTGAGCTATCAAGGCCACTGACATTGGGTGAAGCCAAAGAGGCCTGGGTGACCTGCTCATCACCCATGGGGCAGGTGCACCTGCAGCCACAGTACTGGTATCCTCAAAGACACAAAAGACCTCAGACAAAGATCTAGGAAAGTTTAGCATCGAAGAAAAGTAGATGTTAGAAAAATCCGTGGAAAGCTAGGTTGAAAATTCGACTAAGGAGAATCATTGATGGTTAATGGAGTGCTAGAGTCAATGGTGGGGAGAAAAGAGGATAGTAGGAACCTGTCCTAAAGAAATGTTTAATAATAGTTTATTGGAAAAGTAACTTCGGCATGGGACCAATAATTGAGGTTTAAAAGTATAGTGTACAAAAACAAAACAAAACATAGTGCACATGAGAAGTGGGACTTGAGGGTAGAAAACAGGAAGTTTAGGCTTCTGAAATGAGACATCAGGACTGGTGCATTGTAAGTCAGGTTGGCAGCCAAATAAACAGCCAGGGAAGGTGGGTGGGAGACACTTAAGCTCCACCTTCCTCTCACCTGATTGGGCCTAGAGTGGCTGGGGGTGGGACTAAATTGACAGATGGGCATTACCTTGGCTGTGTGGAAACCAACCAGAATATGTTTTGAGGCAGATTCCTTCCTTCCTCCTCCCAGATAGTCTATGTGCTCTAGTTTCCAGAGCCTCTACCTCTGTGCCATGCTCAAATCTTTCCTTCAACCCTGAGTCCTAAAAACTCCCCAGGTCTAATGCTAGTAGAAGTCCTTCTTCATTGCAAGAATTTCTCTCCACATTAGCAAGAAACAAACACTTGATAACTAAGTCATACTACTGGAAGAACGATGAACGTCTCCTTACTGCTGATTATGTTAACCTTCCCAATGACTTGTTTTCATTTTTTAAATAGAAGCTTGTTAAATCAAAGGAATGCTTTCCTAATAGTGGGATTATAGGAGAGAAGTTTTTTGAGAGTGTGGTGATGGGGCAGGAAACTGAGGTGTAAATGGGGTCCCTTAAAACTATTTGGTCTTCTTGTTCAGATTTTGATTCAGCTCATGTCTATCAAGACTTTAATAAGCACCAAGCCCCAAGCTGCTTGTCTTCCTCCCCACCATGATCAAGGTCTGGAGGACAGAGGTGGTTTCTTGAAAGTGAGTAAATGTTTGTTTCATATTGCTTTCAACAAGACTAAACTGGGAAAAAAACCCCAAAAACCCTCAAAGTCCTTTTAGTGATTTCTACAGTGCTGGGAATTACAGGCTTTTTAAGTCCTTGTCCTCTACTGTAGAAACTGCCTACTCATTCCAATTGCCTGATGTTTGCTAATTAAGCATCGTTAAAGGAAGAAATTAACTCATTTGCTAAATGCCACCTAAGTTTCTCTGTACATTCAGAAAAAGCATTAAATCCAATCCTGAGACTGTAATTTCAACCTAATTCCAACTCTTGCTTGCTTTAGGGATCAAAATAGTTATGCTGCAGGTTTACTAATATCAACAATGGCATCGATGTCAAAAACGAATGATGACCCCGACACTGATCATGATGCTGAACGCTGTTTATGTTACTTTTTAAATCCTTTGTTTCAAAAGCTACCAAAAATTCTCCACATTTTTAGAAATCTTTTATTGAAGCATCGTCATTAGTATAATTTCTGATCAAATAAATCCATTGCTGAGATGTTCATACAGCATTCTCTGTGCAAGACAGAGATGCAGAAAATAATAAATGAATATAGATAAGAGTCTGATACAGACATTCAGGATGAGATGCTTTTTAATTGAGAAAATAATTGGACAGATTTTCATTCATTGCACATCTGTTTTCAAATCTATTTACTGTATTTGTCATCTCCCTTTCTCCTTCTCTCCATTGTCCTGCTGTCTTTTTTATTCTTTTCTTTGGTTCTCGTCTCATCTTTCACTCTCCTTTTCAGCAAACAAATCAGGGAAAGAAACAGCCTCCTAGATAATGAATTGTATTTTAAATTTGGTTTGTTTTCAGGGACTGTAGTCCTGACTTAATGTATCAAATGAAGCTCCAGGATTTAATCAAGGAAAGGAGGCCATCAGGAAAAAGAAAATCAACTCTGCAGGTTGGCTGAAAACAATTTGCATTTTGGGAGCTGTGCATTAGGGATGTTTGGTCCAAGCTCTTTTATGGGGAGACAAAATGAAAATGATGCGCTTTATTACTTTAAAAGTCATACCCTTCTAATAACAGGGAGAGTAGGAAGCTTTTCTGATTTATTCTGCTGAACTATCACTATCTGGAGTCATTTGCACTCATGGACCACTGGGAGAACATTAATTGACCAAAAAGAGGTTGCTATTATTGTCGAGGCAGCATTGTGTATCCTCCTGAAATGGCTGATCCTGACCCAGGCTCTTGACTTTGCCCCCTCAGACTCTAGCTTTCATGGGACTGGATGGATTTACTGCCAGAGGTCAAGTAGTGCCAGACTGAAAAGCTTTATCAATTCCAGAACCTCACTGAGTACCTCCTACTAGGAAATTTGAATGTGAACACCTTGGTAACATCTCAAACACGCACTTGTGAGCCTTTGCCTATAATTCAAAGCAAACCGAAAAAGAAGTTATTCCCACTGTGTTGCAAAAATTGAAATGGAAAAAGAACTGTTGATTGTAATTCCTCAACCCAGGACTTTAGATGCCAATAAAGATTGCAAAGAATAAACACCCACTGAGTGCATCCCAGAAACTTAATTGTTTTCTTGTTATTTAACATTTACAGTAGTAAGAGTGTGTTGGCACTGCTGGGCTCCTTTAAAGAGCCGTGCCGGAAGTCCTCAGTGTACCCACAATGATGGCTGCACTTTAAGGTTAGGAATCCAGGAATACTAATATGGAAAATTGTTTTTCCCATTTCTTTTCTGTGCTGCCCTAGAAAGATCTTACACCTCTTGCCCTTTAAGGTAGTAGCACTAGTTCCCATTCTTTTGGGTTCCATGTATATTAGGTCATCCACATCTACTGTAAAAAAAAAAAAAAAAAAAAAAAAAAAAAAAAAAAGGAAGAAGGATTTTGAGGAAGAGCATAAAAGAAAGGGGGTGTTCGAAGAAGAATATGCTTCAGGGCAATTGGGGGGTTGCCTCCAGAGCAAAACGGAGATTAGAGGAGAGGTGGGAGAGAGATAGAGAAGGATTTACCTGATGAATAACCCAGAACTTGGAAGTGATTCTGGGTAGATCTCTCAAAAGAGGAGAAAATTATTATATTTAAAAAGTGGGTGGCCCTTGAAGAAGAATCATTTGAACATTCAGAAGCTACCTGGGTGCTGAATCATTGCTCTTCTCACTTCATTTTGCAAGAATGAATAATTACACATTCACCCCATTGCCTGTGCCCAGGAATGATGTAAAGAAGGACTTCATTTTGTTATATGCAGGACTGACCCTGGCTATGCACTGGGGCATCTGCTGGCTCCTTCAGATTTATCCCTCATGAAAAGAAGACATTCATACAGCCAACAGACACATGAAAAAATGCTCATCATCACTTCCATCAGAGAAATGCAAATCAAAACCACAATGAGATACTGTCTCACACCAGTTAGAATGACAATCATTAAAAAATCAGAAACAACAGGTGCTGGAGAGGATGTGGAGAAATAGGAACACTTTTACAATGAAGTTCGTGGGACTGCAAACTAGTTCAACCATTGTGGAAAACAGTGTGGCGATTCCTCAAGGATCTAGAACTAGAAATACCATTTGACCCAGCCATCCCACTACTGGGGATATACCTATACCCAAAGGATTATAAGTCATGCTGCCATAAAGACACATGCACATGTGTGTTTATTGCAGCACTATTCACAATAGCAAATACTTGGAATCAACCCAAATGTCCATCAGTGACAGACTGGATTAAGAAAATGTGGCACATATACACCATGGAATACTATGCAGCCATAAAAAAGGAAGAGTTCATGTCCTTTGTAGGGACATGGATGAAGCTGGAAACAATCATTCTCAGCAAACTATCGCAAGAACAGAAAACCAAACAGCGCATGTTCTCACTCATAGGTGGGAATTGAACAATGAGATCACTCGGACACAGGAAGGGGAACATCACACACCGGGTCCTATTGTTGGAGGGGGAGGAGAGGGATAGCATTAGGAGATATACCTAATGTAAATGACGAGTTAATGGGTGCAGCACACCAACATGGCACATGTATACATATGTAACAAACCTGCACGTTGTGCACATGTACCCTAGAACTTAAAGTATAATAAAAACAAACACACACAAATTTATCTCTCATGGATATGACCCACCCTTTCCACACCCAACTTTGCTGACTATGTATAAAGCCAAAAAAGGATAGGGGTCCTAGTTACCCGAGGTCTGTGTATGTATGGGAAAGTTAGGGCTGTAGGGAAACTTGGCCTCATCTCTACCTGGGGGCTGCTGAATGCTTATCACACCCACAAGGGAGAGTCAGTAGCTAATGATCCCCGTGTTAAAAATAAAAAACCAAAACCCTAGATTGTTAGCCCATGACTTGCCCTACCTTTGCCATCTATTCAGGAGGGATTTAATTCTGCTTAAAGTAAATGGCAACCACACAACATGCCATGTTTTTGGACCCCTTCATCACCTAATTTTCTCATTAGGCTTCAGTCCTGTTGGCACAATGAGGCTGGACCCTGAGAAGCCACATGGGCCGGTGTGAGAGAATGGGAACCACAGTAAAACATGCATTTTTGGGGAGACTCAATGGAGTGACCCAGAGCCAGCTTATTGCATCTTAGAAAGTTATAGGAAAGAAGATTTATATTCTGTAGGTTAGTTTGAAAGTGGGGGAAGAGGTTATAAACTGGGAAGTCAACGAAGTGCTTTTGAAAAAATATTTGCTGAACATTTTAAGGCGTAGGTTTCTGAGAGTACGGTGTTTTTATTTCTTCCCAGATACTCTGCCTTTAAATGCAGATCCAGCTGTCTGCTGTATGTAGTCTGAGACAAAGGTTAATTTCTAGTGCTTGAATTACCCACACCACTTGTGGCCCTTATCCTGTAGGCGGAATTTGTGAAACATCCAAATAGTCACTTGTCCTGGAGCTAATGTACCTGCCCTGATGAGGGAGACAGGCAAAACAAGGTCTGCCCTCTTCCTGTATGTGAACCCCTGAAAGTGTCACCAGGCAACGATTTGGAGAATGTGTGGGTGAGGGATGAATGTTTTGACCCCTTTAGTTATTTCAACTGGAGCAGAAGAGAAGAACCCATGGCAACATCCAATTACAAACATCTTTGTTCTTATTTGAGACTGATAGCTATGCTTTTTCTTAATCTTTGATAGAAACATATTTCAAAAAGCAAGCACACAAAATTCTGTTTTAACAAAGAACCTTTAGAAATAGTGTAATTTTCCAAAATAACTTTTCATCGCAGGAACTTTAAACATTGTGTTTTTCCTCCGTAATCAGATAGGATGATAACTGGAATGAGCTCATAGCCTTATTATTCCTTGCTCATAAGAGACAAAAGTCTGTTGATCCAATGGTTTCCATGGGGGGAAAAAAATTCCTATATGGATATGTCAGGCAAGTAGGCCTTAGGACTCCCTCTATCCCTATCCTGAAGACAATTCATTTAGTGCTAGAAAAATCACCTCATTGCCACCTCTGCACCTTGGGATCTGCGTGCATAATTGCTCATACAATTATTAGGATAAACACTGATTCACTGTTAGTCTGAAGCTATACAGCCAAGTTTAATATAAGATTCAAGGTTTTTATTGCCAGGATTCAAATGCTAAAGTCATATTCCAATTTCTGTTAAATTAGAGAAAAAAAAATAAGACCTAGTATTTTCTAAAAAGTTGGAGGAAGGAAACAGATACGGCCTAAGGCCTTTTTATCAAATGCAATTAGGTTCAGCTGAATATGGTAGACAATCCAACGTGGCTTAAGATAAGGATTTTAATTTTTTAGCAGGAAAAGGATGTCTAGGTAGGTAGGATGACTCGAAGCAAAGAGTGGAAACCCAGATTCTTCTGTCTTTATGTTCTACAATACTTAGGGCTTGATTTCTATCCTGAAGGTCATATTCTAGTCACAAAATAGTCACTGTGGCTCTAGCTAAAGGCAGTGGTTCTCATAGTGTGGTCTCCAGACCAGCAGCCACCTGGGAACTAGTTACAAATGAAAATACTCTGGCCGCACCTCAAACCACCTGCATCAGAAACTGCTGGGTGGGACTCACTGGTGTTTTGAAAACAGGTGCCCACCCCACCAGCTGAGGCACCTCCCTTGAAAGCCCCACCAAATGACTTCCAGATACTTTTCCCTGCGCCCCACCCCAGCCTTCCCAAACCTGGAGATGTTGGCTTTAGTTGAGCACATTGTCACTGTCAGGCCTGAGCCCAAGCCAAGTCATCGCATCCCCTGTGACTTGCACGTATATGCCCAGATGGCCTGAAGTAACTGAAGAATCACAAAAGAAGTGAAAATGCCCTGCCCTGCCTTAACTGATGACATTCCACCGCAAAAGAAGTGAAAATGGCGGGTCCTTGCCTTAAGTGATGACATTACCTTGTGAAAGTCCTTTTCCTGGTTCATCTTGGCTCAAAAAGCTCTCCCACTGAGCACCTTGTGACCCCCACTCCTGCCCGCCAGAGAACAAATCCCCTTTGTAGTTTTCCTTTATCTACCCAAATCCTATAAAACGGCCCCACCCTTTTCTCCCTTCCCTGACTCTTTTCCAAGGCAGCCCACCTGCACCCAGGTGATTAAAAAGCTTTATTGCTCACACAAAGCCTGTTTGGTGATCTCTTCACACGGATGCGCATTGACATTTTGTGCCATGACTCTGACATTTTGGTGTCATGACTCGGATTGGGGGACCTCCCTTGGGAGATCAATCCCCTGTCCTCCTGCTCTTTGCTCCTTGAGAAAGATCCACCTACGACTTCCGGTCCTCAGACCGACCAGCCCAAGGAATATCTCACCAATTTTAAATCGAGTAGGCAACCTCTTTTTACCCTCTTCTCCAACCTCTCTCACTATCCCTCAACCTCTTTCTCCTTTCAGTCATGACGCCCAAAACTTCAATCTTTCCCTTCTCTTAATTTCAGTTCCTTTCCTTTTCTGGTAGAGACAAAGGAGACGCCTTTTATCCATGGACCCAAAACTCCGGCGCTGGTCACGGACTCGGGAAGACAGTCTTCCCTTGGTGTTTAAACACTGGGGGACGCCTGCCTGATTACTCACCCACCTTTCAGATGTGTCTGACCACACAGGGACGCCTGCCTTGGTCCTTCACCCTTAGCGGCAAGCACCGCTTTTCTCCGCGAGCGGGGGAAGCATCCCCGACCTCTTCTCTCCCTGTCTCTACCCCTTCTCTGCTTTTCTGTGTTGGGGGAGTCGGCAAGGACCGCCCAACTTCTTACCTCTGCGCCCCAACCCCTTTCCCGCTTTTCTACAGGGTAAGAATCCCTCAACCCCTTCTCTCTGTGTCTCTACTCTCTCTTCTCTGGGCTTGCCTCCTTCACTATGGACAAACTTCCATCCTCCATTCCTCCTTCTCCCTTAGCCTGTGTTCTCAAGAACTTAAAGCCTCTTCAACTCACACCTGATATTGACCTAAAACCTAACGCCTTATTTTCTTCTGCAACACCGCTTGGCCTCAATACAAACTTGACAATGGCTCTAAATGGCCAGAAAATGGCACTTTCGATTTCTCCATCCTACAAGACCTAAATAATTTTTGTTGAAAAATAGGCAAACGTCTGAGGTGCCTGACATCCAGGCCTTCTTTTACACATTGTTCCCTCCCTAGTCTCTGTTCCCAATGCAACTCATCCCAAGTCCTCCTCCTTTCCCTCCCGCCTGTCCTCTCAGTCCCAACCCCAAGCGTCGCTGAGTCTTTCTAATCTTCCTTTTCTACAGACCCATCTGACCTCTCTCGGTCTCCTCCAGCTGCTCCTCGCCAGGCCGAGCTAGGATCCAATTCTTCCTCAGCCTCTGCTCCCCCACCCAATAATCCTTTTATCACCTCCCCTCCTCACACCTGGTCTGGCTTATGGTTTAATTCCCCGACTAGCCCTCCCCCACCTGCCCAGCAATTTCCTCTTAAAAAGGTGGCTGGAGCTAAAGGCATACTCAAGGTTAATGCTCCTTTTTCTTTATCCGACCTATCCCAAATCAGTTAGCGTTTAGGCTCTTTTTCATCAAATATGAAAAACCCAGCCCGGTTCATGGCTCGTTTAGCAGCAACCCTGACACGCTTTACAGCCCTAGACCCTAAAAGGTCAAAAGGCCGTCTTATTCTCAATATACATTTTATTACTCAATCCGCTTCCGACATTAAATAAAACACCAAAAATTAAATTCCGGCCCTCGAACCCCACAACAGGACTTAATTAACCTCGCCTTCAAGGTGTACAATAATAAAGTAGAGGCAGCCAAGTAGCAATGTATTTCTGAGTTGCAATTTCTTGCCTCCACTGTGAAAGAAACCCCAGCCACATCTCCAGTGCACAAGAACTTCCAAATGCCTGAACAGCAGCCAGGCATTCCTCCAGGACTGCCTCCCCCAGGAGCTTGCTACAAGTGCCAGAAATCTGGCTAGTAGGCCAAGAAGTATCCGCAGCCCAGGATTCCTCCTAAGCCGTGTCCCATCTGTGCGGGACCCCACTGAAAATCAAACTGTTCAACTCACCTGGCAGCCACTTCCAGAGCCCCTGGAACTCTGGCTCCTTCCCAGATCTTCTCAGGTTAGCAGCTGAAGACTGACACGGCCCGATCGCCTCGGAAGCCTACAGGACCATCACAGATGCTCTAAGTAACTCTCACAGTGGAAGATTCCCAGCCATATGAAGACACCCTAGCTGGATGATCAGTTCTTGTTAAGAATCTGACCCCTCAAACTCTACAGCCTCAATGGACTGGACCCTACTATAGTACCCCAACTGCCGTCCACCTGCAGGATCCTCCCCACTAGGTTCACCATTCCACAATAAAGCTGTGTCCATCCGACAGCCAGGCTAATCCCTCCTTTTCCTCCTGGAAGTCGCAAGTACTCTCCCCTACTTCCCTTAAACTCACTCGTTTTTCTGAAGAACAGTAACAACCCTTATGAGCCTAATGCATCCCTTCATTCTATCAGGTCTGTTTGTCCTTACCCTACTTTTTGCAACAGGGCTTTACGAAGTCACCCCCACCACTTGGACCGATCCCCAAAAACTAGTCATCCCTACTATCTTCTGTCTAGTCATACTCCTATTCTCCGTTCTCAACCACTTATAAATGCCCTACTCTTATTTACACTGCCGGTTTACACTGTTTCTTCAAGCCATCACAGCTGATATCTAGTGGTGCTAGCCCCAAGATGGACGCGCATGACGGTCACCAACAACGTGGAGATTCTGTTAGTAAAGAATAGACACTTGGTAAGCAACTAGCAGAAGAATCATAGCAATAAAGTGCAGGGCTAAGCACATTTTCATTGTTGATGAAGAGAGTCATTATCATTGTCATTGTCGATGAAAAGAGTCAAACTGTAAAATATTTGAAGAGATTTATTCTGAGCCAAATATGATTGACCATGGCCTGGGACACAGCTCTCAGACGGTACTGAGAACACGTGCCCACTCAAGGTGGTCAGGGTACAGCTTGGTTTTATACATTTTAGGGAGGCATGAAACATCAATCAAATATGTTTGAGAAATACATTGGTTTGGTCCAGAATCAATAGAAAGGAAATGTTCAGGTTAAGATAAAAGATTGTGGAAACCAAGGTTGTTTTTTTTTTTTTTTTTTTTTTTTTTTTTTTTTAAAGACAGAGTCTTGCTTCATTGCCCAGGCTGGAGTGCAGTGGCATGATCTTGGCTCACTGCAAACTCCTCCCCCAGGGTTCAAGCAATTCTCCTGCCTCAGCCTCCCGAGTAGTTGAGACTACAGGTAGGTGCCACTACACCTGGCTAATTTTTGTATTTCTAGTAGAGGCAGAGTATTGCCATGTTGGCCAGGCTGGTCTTGAACCCCTGACCTCAGGTGATTTGCCTGCCTTGGCATCCCAAAGATCAAGGTTCTTTTGCAGTCTCATAGTGTCTGCCATTAGAGACAATAGATGTCAAATGTTTCCTATTCAGACCTTTAAAAGGTGCTAGAGTCTCAGTTAATCTCTTCAGGATTGGGAGGGCCTGGAAGTAAAAGATCTAGCTATGTTAATAGAGATTCTTTACAGATGCAAATTTTCCCCCACCAAGTATGGCTTTGCAGGGCTATTTCAAAATATGGTAAAGAAACATGTTTTGGGGTAAAATATTTTGATTTTCTTGTCACGTAATGTTATGCCAGAGTCAGATTGGAAAGTAACTTAAGATATATAGGGTTAAATAAAACCCATCTGATGAGAATTTATGGTTTGTAGGGCATGACTCCCCAGACCCCTTAGGTAGGAATTTGGCAAGATAAGAAAAAATTAGAGCTTAGTCCTCATCATTATTGTTTTGAAATCAGGTATATTGGTGGTCAAACGAATTATTTTGGTGGGTAAATTATCAGATGCTTTCAACTTTTAATTTTGTACTGTGCCAATAATATCAAATGTCTGTGTAGATTATGTACGATAAGATTTAATTCAACTGAGCAGGAGCACTCAGTGGACCATTTATTAGTAACAGGAAATTTTTTGAAAGTTTAGTAACAATTTCTCTATGTTGAGTATTTTATATTTTTCAAACGTAGGAAAAGTGGATAATCAAATTCCTAGAAATTTCTCTTGTTTTAGCCTTGCTGTCACACAGGTTGGTGTGCAGTGGTGTAATCTTGGCTCACTGCAATCTCCACGTTTTGAGTGGCTGGTACTACAGGCATGTGACAAAAGGCCCAGGTAATATTTTTGTATTTTTAGTAGCTACAGGGTTTTGCTGTGTTGGCCAGGCTGGCAAACTCCTAGAAATTTCTACTTTTGGATGTTTATTCACATGTAGTCAAATATTGTTAATACAGTCTCTATATCCTTAAATGAACTAATTGACTCATGAGAACTAAAGGTAACTAAATTAGAGTAAAACCAGTGTCTAACTCATCAGAATACATTCCACCTCCTCTACCTTTCTTGTCAGTATTCCACTTTTAAAGAGCCCAGTGACAAAAAATGATTAGCCTATGCCAGGAATTTAATTAAAAAATTAACTCATTGATCAGAATAGGTTTGTCATCATCTTGTACTTCTCTATGTACAGGTACAGGCCTATATAACATAATTCATTGTTCACAATTGCCTTCAGTTGAGTTTACCAGGGTAGAGACTCTGATAGTCTAAGATTTGTGTGTAAGAGTTTTATTGGTTAGTGCTCTCAGGATCAACACTTGAGTAAAGTCCAATTCCTCACTGTGACTGACAGACCTTACAAGATCTGGCTCTGGATCACTTCTTGGTGTTACCCCTAACCTCTCAATCCTCTCCACCACTGCTTTCTGCTCCTTAAGCATGTCGAGTGCCTCAGGGCCTTTGCACATACTGTTCCCTGTCCTGGACCATGCTTCTCTCTAGATAATCATATAATATGCTGCCCCTTTCCATCCTATGTTTGTTCAGATGTCACCTCTGCAGAGAGGCTGTTTTGACCAGCCTTTCTAAAATAACTCCATCCTATAGTTTCTTCATCTTCACAATACTTAATCACTACCTGACAATATTAATGTACATTTTTTTTTCAGTTTTTTGTCTGTCCTTCTATAAAGGAAAATCCATGAAGTCAGGGTCTGATATGTTTGGTTGATGATATATAACACCCCTAAAATAGGTGTTATAGGGTCTGACACACAATAGAAATTCAGTAATATGTGGTGAGTTAATAAACTAATTCATTCAAATAAATTCTCTGATGAATTTACTGAAATAGAAGAGGTTAATTTTAGACAGAATTGAAGAAGGTTAATAATGAGCTTCATATAACCAGATAATTTTAATTAGTATATCACAACCTCACCAACCAGTCTTTTGAAGGAACTGTTACTGTGATAATTTGCATCAACTTGTAGTGAATATTGACTAAGTTAGTTTACCTGTAGTGAATCATCTGCATTTTCCATTTGGGATAGTTTCAACAGTTTTTATGCCTCTGTCACCTTAACCAGGTCCAAGAGGGAGAAACAGCTGTGACGAGCTGGCAGGTGTTAAGTATAAACCACAGCTAATTCCTCCCCACGAATCCAAACTTGTAACAAAATCAGGGTGCTAGTTAAGTTTATTTTTCTTTACAAGTTGATGAAAACTTCATTTTAAGTTTATAGACTACCAAGGCTGGCAAATGACAGCAGCACCTTTGGCTGGTGGAGCTGATGTTTACTCCCTGCTGGGAATTTCCAGCTTTACTACACCTAAGAATGGTGTTTGATGATGCCCTGGGGTCTCTTTTTGTGACCTGGGAAGGTGGACAGAGTGTGTTTGGGACTAGAACAGCTGAGGAGAAGGGAGGTGAAGATCTTGGAAGGGATAGCCTGGTCTCTGTTCCCTGTTGGGTCAACTAAATGTCTCTGAGGCATTGCCAGTTATGGCCAGAAAGTAACAGAACCAATTTCACAAGAGAGTTTTTGAGACCCTGGGCCACATAGAGTAGCTGCTGGGCCCAAGGAAACAAAGTGCAGTCGCTGGCTTACAGGGCTCACTCATACCACCTGTTAACAAAGAGTCAAACTCCATAAAATATTTAAAGGTATTTATTCTGAGTCAAATATGAGTGACCATGGCCTGTGACACATCCCTCAGGAGGTCCTGAGAACATGTGTCCAGGGTGGTTGGGGTACAGCTTGGTTTTGATCATTTTAGGGAGCCGTGAGACTTCAATCAAATACATTTAAGAAATAGTTTGGATCAGTCCAGAAAAGTGAGGCATCTCTAAGTGGGGGTGGTGGGGGCTTCCAGGTTATACATATATTTAAACAATTTCTGGTTGACAATTGGTTGAGTTTATCTAAAGACATGGGATCAATAGGAATGAAATGTCTGGGTTGCAATAAGAGGTTGTGGAAACCAAAGTTTTATCATGCAGATGAAGCTTCCAGGTAACAGGCTTCAGAGAGAACGGACTGTAAGTTCTTCTTATCAGACTTAAGGTCTGTGTTGATGTTAATGCCAGAGGTATAATGAGGCATATCCAACCCCCATTTCTCATCATGGCCTGATCCAGTCTTTCAGGGTAAATTTTAAGCGTGCCCTGGCAAGGAGGAACTTTATTCAGATGGTTGGAGGGGCCTTAGAATTTAATTTTTGGTTTATATACCTCTGCAGAGCACCTACTGTTACTTTGGCTCCCCAAGAACTGAAAGCTTTGGGATCTTGGTGTTACCAGCCAGGTCCAGGTCCTTTCTGCCTGTGTGCAGTAAACCAATCACTACGGCACAGGTTTTACAAAAGAGAGAAGATTTATCCTCAAGGTTGCCAAGTGAGGAGGTGGGAGAACAGCTCTCAAATCCACCTCCCTAAAGATAAGACTTAGGTATATTTATTGCTTAGGGAAGTCGGGTGGTCTAGGTCATGAAAAGGTGATTGTGAATGGGAGAGTTCTCTGACTTCCCTTGCAGGATGTGTGAGAAAGGTGTGGCTCATCTGTTAGGCTGCCATGTGTATTCAAACCAAATATGGGATGAGGAGCAGGCAGATGGGTAGGTGCAGGAGCCGGGTCAAGTGCCCCTGGGCTCTGGCCCCACAGGAGTGTCCGAGGTGAGTGCCTGCAGCTCCCAAAGCCCAAGTGGGCACATATTACAGTGCACTCCCTTAGACTTGCCATCCACAGATGGCTTATGTGTTAACTAGCTCAGTGCCCTCTTGGTACCCAGGTACTTGTCTGGCATCTGGGAAGAATCAGGTTGCACTTGGATTTGAAGGATGAATGTGGGGGTTTTACTGAGTGATGGAGGTGGCTTTTAGTGAGATGGATGGGAGCTGGAAGGGGGATGGAGTGGGATGATGATCTTCCCCTAGAGTTTGGCAGTTCAGAGGCTGATCTCCTCTCCAGCCATCCCCAGTTGAACTCTTCTCAGTGTATAGATGCTCCTTCTCTTGTCTCTGCTGTGGTTCCTGCAGTTCTTCTGCTCTTCTGTTCATCCTCTTGTCTTCTGTGCATATCATTTGGCAGTGGGGAAAAATGAAGTAACAGGTTCATGCTACACAAGCACAGGTGTTCATGCCATTTCATAGGACATATGTACAGAAAATGGCAGCGTTAACATGATCTGAGGGTGGAGTTTTTGGCCCTATGACATCAAAAAGCCACCTCTTGAGTACTTATGCAGGCCCAGTTGAAGGGTTGGGGGTTGATATGGTTTGGCTATGTCCCCACCCACATCTCATCTTGAACTGTAGTTCCCATAATCCCCACATGTCATGGGAGGGACCCAGTGGGAGGTAATTGAATCATGGGGGTGGGCCCTCATGCAGTTCCCATGATAGTGAATGAGTTCTCATGAGGTCTGATGGTTTTATAAGGAGATTTTCCACCTTTTGCTGGGCACATCTCCTTGCTGCCACCTTATGAAGAAGGATATGTTTGCTTCCACTTCCACAATGATTGTAAGTTTCCTGAGGCCTCCCCAGCCCTGGGGAACTGTGAGTCAATTAAACCTCTTTCCCTTATAAATTACCCAGTCTTGGGTATGTCTTTATTAGCAGCATAAGAATGGACTAATGCCTCAGAAATTGGCATAAGTAACGAGCTGAATGTTAATCACCAAGACAAAAGGGAAAATTCCTTCAGGGCATGTCAGAGGTATTCATGGCAGTTCTTCCAGTCACAGGCCCAGAGGTCTAAGAGGTAAAAATGGTTTCATGGGCTGGGCCCAGGGTCCCCCTGCTATGTGCAGCCTAGGGACTTGGTGCCCTGTGTCCCAGCTCCAACTGTGGCCAAACAGGGGCCAAATTATAGCTCAGGCCCTGGCTTCAAGCCCCAAGCTTTGGAAGCTTCGACTTGGTGTTGAACTGCAGGTGCACAGAAGTCAAGAATTGAGGTTTGGGAACCTCCATCTAGATTTCAGAGGACGTATGGAAATACCTGGATGTCCAGGCAGAAATTTGCTGCAGGGGTGGAGCCCTCATGGAGAACCTCTGCTAGGGCAATGTGGAAGGGAAATGTGGGGTCAGAGCCCCCACACAGAGTGCCCACTGGGGCATGCCTAATGGAGCTGTGAGAAGAAGACCACAGTCCTCCAGACCCCAGAATGGTAGATCCACTGACAGCTTGCACCATGTGCCTGGAAAAGCTGCAGAGACTCAATGCCAACCCATGAAGGCAGCTGGGAGAAGGGTTATATCCTGCAAAGCCACAGGGGTGGAGCTGCCCAAGGCAATGGGAGCCAACCTCTTGCATCAGCATGGAGTCAAAAAAGTGTGAGTCATGGAGTCAAAAAAGATCATTTTGGAACTTTAAGGTTTAATGACTACCCTATTGGATTTCAGATTTGCATGAGACCTATAGCCCCTTTGTTTTGGCCAATTTCTCCCATGTGAAATGGGTGTATTTACCCAATGCTTGTACTTCCATTGTATCTAGGTAGTAACGAACTTGACTTTTAATTTTACAGGCTCATAGGCAGAAGTTTCTTACCTTGGCTCAGATGAGACTTTGGACTTGGACTTTTGAGTTAATGCTGGAATGAGTTAAGACTTTGGGAGACTGTTGGAAGGACATGATTGAGTTTTTAAATGTGAGAACATGCAATTTGGGAGAGGCCAGCAGTGGAATAATGTGGTTTTGCTGTGTCCCCACCCAAATCTCATCTTGAACTGTAGTTCTCATAATCCCCATAGGTCATGGGAAGGACCAACTGAGAGGTAATTGGATCATGGGAGCAGCTACCCTCATACTGTTCTTGTAAGAGTCAGTGAGTTTTCACAAAATCTCGTGGTTTTATAGGAAATGCCTTTAGCTTGGCATTTCTCCTTGCTGCTGCCATGTGAAGAAAGATATGTTTGCTTCCCCTCCCACCATGATTGTAAGTTTCTTGAGGCCTCCCAAGCCCTGTTGAACTGTGAGTCTATCAAACATCTTTCCTTTATAAATTGCCCAGTCTTGGGTATGTCTTTATTAGCAGCATGAGGACGGACTAATACAGTGGTCTCAACCAATTTGAATTGAATAGGAACTGGCCCAAGTTCCTAAAAAACAACTGATGTGCTCATTACCCTGGTAACCTATGAATGTTATCTATAAAGTAAAAGTTAAGTTTCAGCTGTTCAGGTGAGAGACCTTTAGCTTCTGCAGCCTTCAGCTTCATTGAAAAAGAAAAAAATAACAAGAAGTAAATGACCAAAAGCAAGCAGGACAGGCAGACTTGATGGAATTAACTTCTCAGTTTCAAGGAGGGACAGCATACTTGTTGTCATTACTGGCATCCCATGAGAGGCATAGCATCAGGGGCAACAGAGTTTCCTTTATGGGCAACTAACCAGTGCAAGTGGGTTGTGGCAAGAGAGAGAACCAGGGAGAGAGATTGTGTGGCACCCGTAGTTCCTGTCCCCATGGGCACATGGAGACACCTCTCAGAGCATTCTAGCAATATCCAGGGCAAGGGGTACTCATAATTTGCTAGTGTGACTATGGGATTTCTAGAAGCACTGTAATTTTGGCTTTAATTTAGATGTAACCCTGTTTGTATCCACAGCCAGGTGACATTTGGGTTAAAGAGTAATTTGACCTAGAGTCCTTGCAATGTAATTATCCTGGAAAAGTTACCTCTTAAAAGCCTCTTTAAAGGCTTAATTTACATTCCAAATAGAATGCATCTGTTTTTCAGATTCTAAGTATTTTAATGTTGTTTTTGCAAAGGGTAATTTCCATAACTTGAATATTTGAAAAATTAAAGTTGTAACTATGTAGAATTGAACCAATACAGAATTAAAGGAAACCCAATGCATTCGTTTGTGAGGCATTGCCCTCAGGAGGTGTATAGTGTAGAATTTGCACTGCTCTTATTTTAAAAATGTCCAGAACTTCTAGGCTCCTACTGTGTCCCAGGCTCACTCATAAAAAGCTGCCTAGCAGTCTACTTTTTGCCCTTGTAGTAATGTCTAATTTTCTTTGAGCTAAATGCTTTATGCTTATCTCTTTTGATTGTAACCACCTGAAGTAGAAGACAGTTTTCTTTTTTCTTTTTTTTGAGATGGAGTCTTACTCTGTCACCCAGGCTGGAGTGCAGTGGCATGATCACAGATCACTGCAACCTCCGCCTCCCAGGTTCAAGCAATTCTCCTGTCTCAGCCTTCTGAGTAGCTGGGATTACAGGCGTGCATCACCATGCCCAGCTAATTTTTTTGTATTTTTAGTAGAAACAGGGTTTCACCGTGTTGCCCAGGCTGGTCTCGAACTCCTGAGCTCAGGCAATACACCCGCCTCGGCCTCCCAAAGTGCTAGGATTACAGGTGTGAACCACCTCACCCAGCCTAGAAGATAGTTTTGAACCCATTTTATAGAACAGGAAACTGAAGTGCACAGGTCAAAGCCGCACAGTGAATGAACAGGAAAGTGGGACTCTAAGGCCCCTCCCTAGTCTGCACTGTGTACTATATCCCATCAAGAGCCTTCTGTATGACAGACACACCTGACAGCAATAACATAACTTAGGCATACGCTGAGAATGATCCTATGGTCTTAAGAAGAATGTGTGTTTGTAGCTCTAAGCTAAGGAATCCAGAAGTAGCCAGCATGGAGATTCATTCCTTATCCCCTGGCCCATCCTGTGGAGCACAGACTGTACAGGGGATCAAGGCTCTTTGTTTTGAATTAAGTGAAGGTTAATGGGTAGAGGTTGCTAGGACGAGGGTGTTAAGTGAAAACACTATATAAACTGCATGCTTTATACAAATTGTTACAGTTCTCCTGTCTAGTCCACCACCACTGGACTAGGCTGCCCTGTATGTAATTTCCCTTAATAAACCCTCTGTCTTGTTCACTGGTTCCAGGTCTTTTCTTTAGTCTCTCAAACACGATGCCATTCCTATTGAAAGAAATCAACAGGGGCCCAGCTTGATACCTGCCAGTCTTGAATTCTTTTTACCTCATCTTGCAGCCATCCCCCTCCCCCATTCCATCCTTGAGTTCTAACTCTAAGAAGACACAGTAGCTGCTCAGTAAGCTTTGGTTGTGTCGTCAGTTAATCATTAATAAAATAACCCTCCAGCTCCCTTTTAGAGTATCACCAAAAAGTGTTTTATGAATACACCGTTTGCAAATGTTATCATGAATCTGGGCTGGATTCAGAGCCTAAAGGAGGATAGAGTGACTGCCTGGATACCTGCAGAGCACTCACCTGAGCTCCTCAGGAATGATTTCACATGTTTTTGCCAATTCTAGAGCCACTGAAGTCCACAGCAGGTTTCTTATTTTTCCCAGCAGTCCCCAGCCTACCTGATATTCTGACAAGCAATTTGATTTATCTCTTGGCTTTTATGTTGGCTGTGTCTGGAGTAAAAGTGGCAAGGTATTTGAAAGCAATTTAGAATGCACGGTTTCTTTTATTGAGCATGGGAGAACCCCTGGAACTGATTTTTTAATTAAAAAATTATAAAAGGCTGGCCAAGGAGGTAGAGGGCTCAAACAACCTAGCTTAGGGAAACTTGATTCCTGCCTTTCAGCTTGATGGAGTCTCTCCTAAGCATTTCAGACTGTACAGCTGTCCACAGTTTGGAAGTGAAAAATGCCATCACCCTCTTAACTAAGCTTCCCTTTGTCAGAAATTTGGTTTCCAGTCCTGAATCACTTAACTGCATTTCTATCTCCACCACCTTTATTGCTATTTCATTAACACACATGAAAATCCTTCTGAATGATGCTCCTGTGCTTTGTAAAAACTCATCTAGCATCCCACAGGTGATATAGACAGGAGACAGGGAAATACTGAGTAGAAGAGGGCGGTTTCCTGGCAAGAGCCCCACCCTCAAGCCTGAAGACCCGTGGCCCTAAAGGAGGACAGGCATTCCTGTTTTTGCACCCAAGAAGTTGCCTTTTGGGCTGCCATATTCCCTATCCTGTACCCATATAAACCCCAAACCCCAGGATCCAGGAGCAGACCAGCAGATGAAGAGACAAGCAGAGGGACAGCGGAAGGACGCAGCAGAGACAGAGGAAGAGGAATGTTCAGCTGGGGGTGGTTGGAAAGGAGTTTGGCTGCTGGACAGCCCAACTCCAGGGGAAGATCATGTTCCCACTCCATCCCCCACTTCTGGTTTCCCATCCATCCCGCCAAGGGCCATCTCCACCACTCAGTAGAACCCCGCATTCATCCTTCAAGCCCATGTGTGACCTGATACTTCCGGGATGCTGGATACAGAAAGCTTTCACACTGGCCCTCTGACCTTACAAAAAGGCAGAGGGTCCATTGAGCTGGTTAACACTTAAAGCCATCTGTGGACAGCAAGGCTAAGAGAGCATTGTAACGCTGGGATTGCAGGCACCCACCTTGAGACCCTACCATGGGGCTGGAGCCCGAAGTGCTTGCCCCAGCCTCTGCATCTGCCCGTCTGTGTGCTCCCCTTCCCACAAGGGGTTTGAGAAACAGCAGGGCGGTGACCTATCAGGCAAGCCACACCCCTGTTGCAGGTACTGAGAGGGGGAACCGGGAACTCTCCCATTTCACAGGGACTCTAACTCACTTCTTCATCACTAAGTTTAGAGTTGCTCCACACTTGCTTTTTTCTTCTATGGGTGTAGGGGAGTTGGAGTTGCTAACATGTGCTGTAACCCATGTTTTCCCTTTAGTCTGGAGTACTCTTGCTTGATCCCTTCCCTCATCCTACTCTCGCCCTACAGTCATACTCCCAAAATTTGCCTGGATATGCGTTACTTACTGTACCCATTCTTCATGTTACCTCCTCAAAGCCCTCTTTGAAACTCTCCACCTTAAAGATCAGGTATCCTGTAGTACTGATATATGTAGTTGGTGCTAAGTAAATGTGATTGGGTGGATGAATGAATAGATGGACAGTTGGATGGAGACCAAGCAAGGTGGTGGAATCCCATTCTGTGAAAATTTTAGAAAATAAGAAATTGAACTCACAAAGGGACAACAAACATTTTGGTTTCCCAGGAAGGAAAAAGAACATTCTATATGTATTGTGATTATTTTTTCCAGGACCTGTTTAATTCCTAACTTCCTAGCAAGGAGTGACCAAGATGGCTTTTTGAGCTATCATCTGGCTTCATGCCTGTGGTGTGAGGAGGGTTTGCACTTGGTGCCAACACAGAAAAATCACCCTGTCTAGAGTAGAGGGGATGAAGGAGGAGGGGAGAAATCACATCCCCTGAACTCTCAGCTATGGAAAGGCCCTGCTCTTGGCACAGTTACCAGGTACCAATGTTTGTCTTGGATGACCCCAATCCTCTCTCCCTCTACTCTTCCCTTGTCCCTCACTCCCTGATCCCCACCTCTCTGGGCACCAGCAGAGGGAAGCAGGGGCCTCTGCCATCCCATCAGCCTGTACATTCCTGCCAGACAGACCTGGAGGTGATTGTCACTGCAGTGGCATCTGGGGAACCCTGCTTTCCTCTGTCTTGGCTCATAATCTTCCAGAACAGGAGGGGCAGCCACTCTAAGTAACTCTGCACTGCTGTGCTTGGCTGCTCACAGTTCAGACACGTCAGCTCCCTCCTCAGCAGAGAACATGCTCACATAGCTGCTGCACAAATTTATGCCTCAGCCTGAACATCCATTAGCTATGCTTCCCTTTTATTTTTTAAAGATGTTAATTATACAAATCATACAGGAATACATTTTGGTTGTAAAATTTAAAATCTAAGCACAAAAGTAAAGCTGAAGTCTACCTTGACTATATGCTTTCTAGACCATACCCCTTCCTAGAGGTAACTGTTGTTACCTTCTTTTGTGCATTTAGGCTCAAATACAAAAATACAGAAAAAATGGTTTTCATTTTTAAAAAACTTAAAAATCATATTATGTATAGTATTCCATAAATTGTTTTCTTATTTCACTAATTTTTTTTCCTATTAATATATACAGATTGACCTCATTCTTCCTAACTGCTGCATACAGAATGGCTATGGGTATAGTAGCATTTATTAACCTATTCCTTATTCATAGATAGACTCATTACAGTTTTTTTTCCCACTAGAGACAACACAGCTACGAAGATCCTTGTGAACTCTAGTTTGTGCATGAGTGGTTTCCTGAAACAGTGTGGTAGGCACATGTGAAATTTTATTGCATACCAGCAATTGTCCTCTAAAAGTGCTAAAGCAATTTACATTCTACCAGCAAGATATTTGAGTACAATTTAGTACATCCTAGATAACACTTAATTATTTCATATATTAAAATCTTCATATTTGGTATGCCTTTGTTATTGTTATTCATGTAATCATTCATTGGCTTATTCAACAAACATGTATTGAGTTTCGGATATGTATCACCCACCAGGCCACAGAGTTGTAAAGCTAGCAGCTCTGCAAACAGCAACCTGCATGATGATTTCAGTGTCAGGAAAGCCTCTACAGCAGAGCAGCCCCCTTCTTCTGCTTGCTGTAAGTGTCTTTAGCAGGGGATCTCAGCTCCCCTTGCCCAGTGAGCCATTAGACTGTCAGTGCAAACCTGCTCTAGGAAGTCACATTCGCTGGAGTCACTCATATATGCTAGAGGCCCTGTGGGATCATTCCTGAGAGAGGGCTGTTGGAGGAGTTAGGAAGGCAGGAGGGAAAGCTGCCGATTGTAGGCAGGGGTGAAGATGGGAGATCTTGTCTACTTCAAACCTCCCCCTTGAATCAGCAGGTTGCTACTATACATATGGTGGCACATTAGTGTGTTTTTTCTTAAATTTTAAAGATAGTTTACATGGATTTTTTTTTTTTTTTTTTGAGACGGAGTCTCGCTCTGTCGCCCAGGCTGAAGTGCAGTGGCGCGATCTCAGCTCACTGCAAGCTCCGCCTCCCGGGTTCCCGCCATTCTCCTGGCTCAGCCTCCCGAGTAGCTGGGACTACAGGAGCCCACAACCGCGCCCGGCTAATTTTTTGTATTTTTAGTAGAGACGGGGTTTCACCGTGGTCTCGATCTCCTGACCTTGTGATCCGCCTGCCTCGGCCTCCCAAAGTGCTGGGATTACAGGTGTGAGCCACCGCGCCCGGCCTACATGGATTGTTATAAAGGGCCTAGTATAATAATGAGGATGATGATGATAATGATAATAATAATAATGTTTCATTGACTCTTAACAATCCATTGATTGTGACATGAGCCATTATTTTGTGAGCCACTGAGAAAAAAATGCTGTCAATTATAACATGCTATTGATTATAAATCACCTTCTGATTTCACAGATGTAAAAATGTATAAAAGCCCTAGAGTCTATGAAATACAGTAATAATTTATAATTCTCAAGCATCTACTATATGCAAGGAACTATAAAGCTCTTTAACATGAATTGTCTTATTTAATCCTCACAAAAGGATTAACAGCTGGCTCTCCAAAAAAATTTGCTCTGATTTGTAGCATTTACTGATTTCATGATGTAAATACTCCTACCTGGCCATTTTGACCTATGTGAAGCCAATGAACTCAGAGTCTGGAAGAGAAGCAGATAATCACCTCTTGCAAGCCAGTGAAAGCTGACCCCAGAACACTAGATAGATTTAATTATTATTACCATTTTACAGATAAGATAACTGAAGTTTAGAAAGATTAGATATATTGTGCAGGACTATATAGCTAGTAAGTAGCAAACTTGCCATTTCACCACTGCATCCTTACAAAACCCTCACTAACAGGGGCATGAGTAGTATGGATGAAGGACTTGGAATCATTCTTACAACAACCTGCTCTGGTGAGCAGTCAACTTCAGCTGACTCCTAAATCGCTCTGCTGGATCATTCTTGGAGATTATCGGAACAACTGAGTTCTGTTCTGACATAGTCCCTACCCTTTTCCCTCTGTGGATATATTTATCCCTTCTTCTTAATTCAACACAACAAATATTTATTGAGCACTTACGGTATGCAAAACATTGTCCTAGGCACTATCCCCTTGGCTTTCAAAGGGTATGGGAAGGCACCGCTCTAACTTCCCAGTGGAAGCGGAAGAAGATCTGCCTACTAAATATTAGAACTACCTACAAAAGTACATGAAAACATCTATGAAAATTTTGAAAAATAAATCAGGATTCTATTAGTGTTGAGATAGAATAATAGAACATTTTCAGCTAAGAAGGAAAATTAAAACCTGCTCCTACCATATATCCTCCTCCTTCCCCCTAAACACTTTAATTAAGCTCTCCATGAGAGGTCACCAGGATGAAGACGTAGCAGCTCTGACTTTTCTCATTATTCATCTCCTAGAGACTAGCATGTGATTAGACTGATGGAATCTTTTGAGCCCAGGGAAGCATCAGGAAATTTGTCCCTGAAAAGATGTATCTGAAAAGATATTATCATGAGTTGTGCAACTATCCCAAATAATGGAGCACTATAGATAATTTAAACTTTGCAAGTTCGCTGATGGACAAAAATTCTGCATGTGTGCAGCTGTCACTTCTTGGATATCTGACTCTGCTTCCAAGGAGTAGATTATATCCAGATGGGTTTCTGTCACCTGGCTACAACAACAGCATGCAACATTTTAAATTTATTTATTTGCAGCCATACCCTGTGTTCTTTTGTTTTCCCTGGCTATTTCCCTCATAGCCCAGAGGCAGGTGTTACAATCCCAGTAGCCTGATCCTCTTGTAAGAACACCACCAGCACACCAGGGCATGATGGCCTAGGCCGCTGCCAGATGGGGAGATCTTAAATGGAAATATTCACACATTGAAATGGTGCCAAGTAGCAGGCCGTCTTGCAAAACCAACATGGCTTTGGAGACACAATACCTCTGATGAGTGAGAGGCGTGGTGGTATTTGTGGAAACCCAGCTGTTGCAGACGGTGGCATTAACTTGCCCAGCTTTGGCGACAGTTGTCTGAGTTTGGGATCACTGAACCTTAATATAGGATTTTTTTTGGCCCTAGTATTCTCTGAGGGTAAACCATAGTCTTGGGTCCCAGCTGCAGCTGTATACAATATTTCTAAAGACAGACTTTTCCAGTTCTACTAGCGAGAATGTATTAAATCACATGGCCATGTGTTCACGTCCAAACTGGAAATTCAACTTTAGCTGGGAACTGGCCTAGCAGGAGAACAAAGGCCATATAAAAGTTCCAAGGAAGAGGAAATTGCTCTCTTACATGACTGTGAACCCCTTAAATGAAGCAAACTTGCAAGATTTAGCCAGGAGGTTGAGTGAAAACAGAAGCCGTGCGTTGCCTTCTGGCCACTTTGAACAGAGAGACATAAAGCATGTTTAGGAGGAAGGAGTGTGGATTGAGCTTTGATCTTCTGGACACTGTTATACCCACTTTTACATCCAAACATAAGAAGGGCTTAACTCTCTCTAGTTTCCTTCCTTGCTCCATCTTCTCAGTAGGAAAATGAGTGGGTTTATTCTCAACTCCCTTTCAGCCTCATGACTTTACAAATGATCTATTGGATGCCTGTCCTTGTGCCCAGCTGTGTGCCAGGAGGACTGAATGATATAAAGGACTTCCAGTTTTGAGAAGCAGTCGAACAATGAAGTATGCACTCACTGTACAGCACCAGTAATAAAAGTGAGGGAGAGAGGAGAGACTCACTTAGGTGTGGTCTAGTTTTCTCACTGTAATGATGGCAGGCTCTGACCAGCCTCTTTTTCTTCTCTCTTTAATTCCTCTGTTCTTTCTGTCTATGAGAAAGGAGCAAGAATTAAATGGATGACAGGAGGTAGGATCCAGAGAGCTCCAGAAAATTGAATTGTCTGGGCTGTAGTGGCTTGACTGGCTGGCTGAGATAATCAGCCCTCCAAATTGGTCCTGCAATCTTAAACTATGCTTTGGTAGACTATGCCAAATCCACACATGGTTTTCACTGATCTCTCTATTTGTTCTCAGTTTCCACCTACCTCCCAACTCCTAAGCCTTTTCCCCCAGATGTCCATGGCCCAGGTTCTTTAACATTACTCTTTAGCTGCCATTTACCAAGCTCTGCAATGTCCCACGTGCTATGTGGGTGCTCCGTGATTTTCCAAGGAGGCAGTGTTGTACCCCATTTCAAAGGTGAGAAATATACTCTGCCTGAATATCCAGTAGGTGCTGGAGTTTTAATGCAAACTTGGAATTGCCTGTGCTCTTTTTCTTAGATCCTGTGCTCTTTTTCTCTTGAAGTTTGTACAATGTGAGATTTTTTAACACAGGGAATGACTAATGCTAAAATACCCACAGGGCACATCTGAGACTTTGCCTGGCAACTTACTAGGATGATAAGCTTCCTTTGTTGCAGTTTCTTTAGATCTCAGATTCCCCAGATATGAAATAAGTGGGGTTGGACTGGCTGATCCCACTCTAACCTCTTAGAGTCTGTGAGAGCTCAGGACAGACCAGTTACATTTCTGTTAATCCTGGGAATTCTGCCTCTTAGGCCAGAGTCCTGGAAACTTAGCTATTGGAGAGTAATCCACTTCAGACAATGAGCCCTCTAAATGAGATTTTTTTCAGACTAGGTCATAGTATTTCAGCTCTTTGTTCCCATGAACACACACATGCTTGGAGGTCCATGAGACTTGATCTGTTCTTTGGGAAAAATGATACCCCTCTTTCTTTGGGAAAGATAATATCCCGTCTTTGGGAAAGATATCAAATGCAGGAATGTAAGCAATTCTTGCATTTGAAAAAGACCAAATTTGGGGTACATCCTGGGGGAAACTGTATTTGAAGAAGAAAGTTTATTACAAAGCTTTATGGAAGGAAAGAAACTTAAGCAGTCCATGTAGATGAACTCTAAGGCACTGCTGAAATTGGGGCCTAGGAAAGAAAAAGTGATTTTACCTGATCATATGGAACAGAGGTAAAGCAGCAGCACTTTTACTGCCAAGATAGATGAAAGGGATGAAGAGAAAAAAGCCAAGGGCATATTACAGTAGGCTTGATAAATGTCATCCTGAAATCTAACTCAATATTTGAATGCTATAAATTGTGTTAAGAAATATAAGGCCAAATAAACCTTTGGGACTGTTTGTGACTGATTCAAGGCGACTGAGTTTAAACTGCTGCTGATGAAATGGATGGGGGTAGAATAATGGTATTAGCAATTTAACAAAATCCTAATAAATCAGAGATGAAGTTTGATTTAAGTTACACAGAAAGCCTTGCCAGAGCACATGGCCTCAACTCAGCTGAAGCCTGTGATTAGGATGGGAGCCGAAGTTGGAGCATGGAATCACTGCTATTTTGGATTCACTTCTACATCCTAAGGAGGTTCCGTCAAGTGATAACAGGGCAGGCATCTGCTCTGAATACACTCACCACATTTGCAAGCCTTGTGTTTTTATCACATGTGAATCTTACCTGTGTACTCCCATTTTATCAACTCTCTGGTTTGGAATCATCTCATCCATCCCTCAGTTACCACCTTAGGAGAAAAGATTTCATCCCCAGTTAAGAAAGGATCTGGGAAAAAGGTAATAGGAAGTGAATATTTTATCAGCATAAGAAAGAACTTTCATCTTATTTCTTAACCCCTAAGAGCCCTGTAATGTCAATATTTGTATAAAACATGAAAACAATGTTTGTAACATACATGCATATGAGGGCTAATAATTTAAAATACAATTTCTGAAGTATTCCATCTCCTAGAATGATGGTTGCCCTGGGGCCTTCCACTCATTGAAGCAATGGATTTAAGATCTTCAGGGAAAGGGTGGAGGCCAACTCTAGCAATAGAATTATTTCTCATCTTTGACTAGCAAATAGGATTTTTGAGTCACTAGCAAGATAATTGTCTTCAAAGTCAGGCTTTGGTGACGAGAAATAAATTTCTAAATTCCTTGAGCTCCCATTAACATGTCAGGAATCACGGCTGGTTGACTGGCTCATAGAGTTTCTATAAACCTTGATAGAGAAAACTTAGCATGTAATGTAAGGGAAGCCTTGGCTACACTGGAAAGGCAGGGAGAAATCTTACATCTTTAGGCCTGAGGAATTATGGGGAGAAGAAGATAGGAACCAGGGGACAGTCAAAGAGGTAAACACATGTGTTCACAGTTTCCCTTCTTGAGAGAATCTTGAGTGAATCCAACACTGAGGTTGGTGGCCTGCTACCCTCACTGGAACCTCTGTGCTTTGCAACTGCAGGGGCATCAGTTACATTGTATTCTTTGTGAATGGCCATTCCTGGAGTTGTGTAATGCTGTGACCCTTTTTTCAAGCATGGCCTTATGAGGACTTCAGGTCTCTAGGAAAAATTTGGTAGAGGGATATGGGGCAGCACCAGTAGAGGAAAGTGGCTTGAGGGGCAAGCCTCTGAAAGCTCTCTTGGCTCTGCGGAGCTTTGATGTGTTGGGTAAAAGGTCTGAAACTTGCTTCATGGACTGGTGAAAACTCACAGAGCTGCTAAGAAGGGCCTGGCGTCAGAAATAAGCAACTACCAAGGATAGGAAAATCAACAACAAAGGCCAGCCATGAGCATTAGATGATAAACTTTATGCCATAAGTCCAGATGAAATTGTCCTCAGCAAATGTCAATCCTGAGATCAGATTGACACCCCATGCCAGGTCGGCAGAGAGAGGCAGTACCCAGGCCAGCTTCCTCTCACCACCTCAACCCCCTTCCTATGTCTCCACTTCCCTAATTATCAGAAATACTCTCAAGCTTTCACCTCCACCCAGAAGCCATCTTGAAAAGCAGGAAGAAGAAGAAGGGGGAAAACAGCTCTGTTCAAAGAGTTTAAGTTAAAATTATATGAATGTTTGTCCCCAAAAAAGCATTTGAATATGTAGATACTATTAATTTTCAAATTCTGCCCTTATTCTCACCCCATCTCCCTACTATCTAGCAAGATTGGGAGGGAGATTGACATTTAATAAGGAAGATTGGATCAGTTAAAGACTATAAAGAAGCTTGTATTTTGTTTTGTTTTGTTTTTTCTTGCCAGCTTAGTGAAGTATGCATTTGCAATCCTGTTCTACCATGTTGGTGCATAGCTCTTAGTCCTTTAGACAAACAGCTCTTACTATTCTACTGTGATTTGTCTGAGATTCCTGGAAATCTTCTACCTTCCAAGTAAAGAAGGGATTAATGACTGAGTATATACACTCTGGGATGGAATTAAAGCATGAGACTCTTGGGACTGGAGCCATCTGGGAGACTATCTCATTAATGAAAGATTTTATTTTCAGAGAAAACTACAACCCAAGAAGCTTCCACTTCTTGTCTTCTGGAACTCTATCTGGGATCTCTGAGTTGCTGAAAAGAAGCCAGACTACCCACCTACACATGCCAGAGAACATCTAGACACTCCATTGCCGCCAATGTGTTAAACATTGAGTGAGCTGTCTTAGACCACACTTACTCATTCACCAGATGAATTCCACCTAGTGACTTTAGCTTATATCACATGGAGAAGAAAAATTGCCAAGCTGAGCCCTGTCCAAATTCCTGATCCAAAATAATTAGATAAAATAAAATGCCAGTTATTTTAACTTGTTACATTTTGGGATGGTCTGTTATCCAGCCATAGGCAACTAGTATAGTAGAAAGAAAGAGCAATAGGGTGTTAGAAAAGAAGAAATTAATGCGAATTTGGTAGATCTCTGGGATAGCTGGAGGTAGGGTATAAGTATAGCTTTGGAAATGGCCAGACCTTGGGCAAGTGGTGAGAGGCATGGGGAGGAGAGTAAGAAAGCAGTGGAAGTGGAAGCACATAGAGAATGTTCTGAGCTTGCCCAGGGTGACAGGAGTGAGGCTGGCATGAATGGGAGCAGCAACAGGGAGAGATTTTTAAAAAAAGAAATCACTGGCTAATGCCAAGACTATGCATGAACTTAAGGATCCTTGTTGCTACCAAAAAGGAAGTTTTAAAGTGAAGGTCCTGTCTCTGGTTATTGCTCCAGTGTCAGAAGCTGTCTATTGAAATATGTCACAGTAATAAACAAATAGGTTCATGGGTTCACCCTGAACCCTAATGTGAGTTTTCTTTCTCCAGTGGAAGTCCTAAGCTCTGGCTTGCACTAAATCTATATGAGCTTTGGGTGGTTTCCTGGTCATGAGTTAAACCTAAAACCTACATCTTTATAAGTCCCAGAAAGAAAATCTGATTTACCCTTTATCAGTCTGTTCTCACACTGCTATAAAGATACTATTTGAGACTGGGTAATTTCTAAACTAAACAAAAGAGGTTTAATTGATTCACAGTTCTGTATGTCTGGAGAGGCCTCAAGAAACTTACAATCATGGCAGAAGGCAAAGGGGAAGCAAGGCACATCTTACATGGCAACAGGAGAGACCAAGCAAGCACGAGGAAGTGCTGCACTTTTAAACCATCAAGATACCATGAGAACTCCCTCACTATCATGAGAACAGCATGGGGGAAACCATTCCCATTATCACCTCCCACCAGGTCTCTTCCTGAACATGTGGGGATTACAATTCAAGATGAGAGTTGGGTGGGGACATAGAGCCAAACCATAACAGAACCCTTGGTTAATCTCCCTACAATGTAGGGATGGCCATTCCTAGAGTTGTGCAATTTGTGCAATTCTGAAATTCCAGCTATGTGTGTAATTCTGAAATTCCTGTATTAATGGCTGTTCCTTTTCAGGTTTCAGAATCCCCTTATTAAAGCATCACCATTCTGCTCATTTATTTGTTTAAGAAATGTTTCTTGATAGCCTACTACTATATGCTTTAGACACTTCCCAACATCGAATAAGATAGACAAGCCCGTGGTTCTGGAAGGCACACCATTGGAGGAAACCAATGGTAAACAAGTAAACAAGCAAGCAAACAGGATAATTGCAAGAGCTAAAAGAAAAGTAACCAGCACATGTAACACAAAACCAGCACATGTGATGGAAGGCAGGGTACAATATTTGATAAGAGGTCATGGAGTGCCTCTCTGGGGAGACAATGTTTGAGTCAATACTTGAATCATGAAGAAGAACCAGCCATGTGAGACCTGGAGGAAGGGCTTTTAGTGAGCAGAAACAGCCAGTAGAGAGACCCAGAGGCTGGAACCAATTTTGCCTGTCTGAAGAACAGAAAGAAAGAGAGTGTGGATTGGTAAGTGAAAGGAGGATGGTCAGAACAGATCAGAGAGTCAGGCAGTATTGGCCATGGAAAGTCTGTGGGGCTTGGGCAGCAGCTGGTTTTCATTTCAAGTGTAGAGGGAAGCAGTAGGAGAGAGCATGAGTAGGTTTATTTTTAAGCAGATCTTTGACTGATGAAATGAATTGTCAATATTAGTTATAAAGTTACTGGGGATTCAACCAGAGGTTGCCATACTTTTTTTCTGTAAAGGGCCAGAGAGCAAATATTTCAGGCTTTGGGGCAATTTAGTCTCTGTTGCAACTACTCAATTCTGCCTCATAAAAGCAGCCACACACAAGATGTGTAACTTTAGTTACAAAAACAGGTGGTGAGCTAGATTTGTCCCTTGGGCTGTAGTTTGGAGAACACTATATTGGATAATGGGGTGTGGGAAAGTAAGTAGTTGAGTGCACCAAGCAGAGTGGGTATGTATGGTTAGTGGGAGCATGGAGAATTCTAAAATGCAAGGCCACAGGCTCTGTGAAAAAAGGCAGGTGGAGGAGAAGAATGTCAGTGACTTTGCATTTTCTAATTTCGCAAGGGCTGACCCCTATGAGCATGTGTGTGCATGTTTGTGTTCAACCTGGTGGCAATATGGGCCAAAGGCTCTGGTGTACTGGGGTGGTTGGTTTTGTGGGCCATGAAACTTAACAATATGGGAGTGCTTTTTAAGAAAGTGAATATAAAATTACAAATACAAAATTGAGGACAGGGCCTTGAAAGAAACATAGGCAAGTGACAGGCCCTGAAGCATGAGGCTTATTAGCTCCAGGGTAAATCCACCTCTGCTTGTGTATACGTACTCCCTCCCCGCAAGCTCACAGCAACAATCTGAGCCTCATTAAGTCAGACTATTTCAAATAAAACCTATTTAGTGACATCTGGTGCATGACCGATACTTTGAAACACTCAGAATTCTAAACAAGGAAAAGGGCACCTGCTCTGGGTCCTGCTGTGTCTGATTTGTCATCACCAGGGTGCAGGTGCTCAGGCCCCACCCCACCCCACCGTCCTTAGCAACACAAACAGCTGTAAGTGGAAACCACACTGCAGCTTATGTGGCTGATGTTTGCTTTATATCCTCGTACTTCTATTACTGGAAATGACACTGGAACCCAGAAAGAATGTATGCTGGTGCTTTAGGTCATGAAATGGGAGAAATTTTGTGGATTGTGTTTATTCTATCTTATCTTGAAAAATTTTGTCTGTGAGACAGCCCCTCCTCTGGATTCCACAGATCTGTATTGGGAAAATACTGTAATAAGCACCTGCAGTGGGAGCTTAGTCTCCAGTGCATCTAGACATGAGTGGAACTGCCCTGTGGAATGTTGGAGGAGGTGGTGTGATTGGTAGCTTAGGAGAAGGAGAGAGAGGTAAGGGCAAGGGGGCGAGAGGGATGGAGCCAGTGGATGGTGAAAGGCCTTGCCCTCTGCAGTGTGAGATCCCTTCAAATCTCTGCTCTGTCCTTTCCCTATTATGCAAATTGTCAGTTAAATTTATGAAGTCAAGGAAGAAATGAGGGACATAAAGTGCTTGATGCTCATGATTTTCTTTAGAAACAATAGAAGTAGCTAAATTCTTCAGCAAGCATGTGGAGGAGGATGTTGGAAGTGGGTGAGTGGTAAACAAAATGGATAAGGAGGATGGAAGCCATGGAAACTCATGGGAATTGTGGGGGAGGCTTAGGTTGCTACAGCTCTTGGTTTAAGGTTGGCTCCAAATTTAACCACATGTATGAAATACAGAGAGGCCCTCCCTGAGAGCTCTGGTGGTGGCAGATGGCACGTGCCTGGGTCGCACAGCAGCCAGCAGGCACAGCATATTGATGAGCACATGTGAGATATCCCTTTAGGCCTCCAGAAACATTGGGCAATTTAGCAAGGGGCTGATTTTCTGTGTGGGTAGATGGGTCTATGGAAATCAAAGAAATGTGGGTATAAAAGTCCTGTGACCTCATTGGAGACCACAGGGGAGTGAGGCCTGGGGACATTTAGGCTGCTATGGGTTGCATATCTACCTATCCCACCTGATGAAAAGTCACTGAGGCTGCAAACTTGTCTTATTCATTGTCATAACTCTTCCTGTCCCCCAATCACGTTTCCCAACTTACCCAGTGCCTAGCATAACCCCTGGCATATATTGTATTCAGTCAGTGAATATATGTGCAATGAATAAATGAATAAAGAATGCATGAATAAAACACTCTTATGTAGGAGCCTGTACCCTGGTCCATATTATCCTTCATTCTTGATCAACTCTAGCTTCTTCCTGGACTTTTGGTCTCTATCTGCCATGAAAGAATTAATGGTGCTATCACAGCATCATTCAGGCTGACATTTAGAATTATAGAATGCCAGAACTGGAAAGGACCCTAGAGCAGAGTCCAATGCTTTTGATGAAATCTGAGCTCCTTAAAAGAAAACCCAAGTGACTTCCATTTATCTGAAATCAAAACAAGCAAGAAATGCAAATGACTAGAATATTTTTTATATACCTTATGTTATATTTTTATTTATAAGAATACCTTATATATGTGAAAGTTTTTATGGGATATCAAGTTCTCTCACTTATATTATCTCACTGAATTTTCATAGTATATTTTTAAGTAGTCATTGATCTCCTCCATTTTAGAAAGGGTGAGCGACTTAACCCAGATCATTCAGCTGGCTAAAGACAGCCAGGGTTCGAAGTGGTTGTATTAGTTCTTTCTCACACAGCTACAAAGAACTACCTGACACTGGATAATTTATGAAGAAAAGAGGTTTAATTGGCTCACAGTTTTACAGGTTGCACAGCAGGCATTGCTAGGGAGGCCTCAGGAAGCTTACAATCATGGTGGGGGTGAAGGGGAAGCAAGCAAGTCTTCACATGGCTGGCAGGAGAGAGGGGGTTATGGTGGGGGGAGAGAGAGAGAGAGAGAGAGAGAGAGAAGGGGGAGGTGCGACATACTTTTAAACAACCAGATCTCATGAGAACTCTATCATGAGACAGCACTAGGGGATGGTGCTAAACCATTAGAAACCACCCCCATGATCCAATCACCTCCCACCAGGCCCCACCTCCAAACCATGAATTACAATTCAGCATAAGTTTTGGGTGGGGACACAGAGCCAAACCATATCAGTGGTCTACTGATTTCAGGTCCAATGTGATATCCACCATCTGGCAGGAAGCTTACCAGTTCATGGATAACAAATAGGCAAACTGATCTCAAGCATCTCCTTGGTAAGAAACACAGCTTCTAGGTGCTCTCAGTCTCCTGTTTCTTAGATAGCTCCAGAGCTATATGGAAAAATTATAGATAAAAGACACATGCTGTTCCACTAATTCTGTTGAGTTGTGAGAGAGTCTGAGTTTCCCATTACCCCTGTAACAAATTACCACAAACTTAATGTTTTGGAAGTCTTATGGTTCTGGAAGTCACAGGTCTGAAATGAATTGTACAGGGCTGAAATCAAAGTGTTAGCAGGGTATATTTCTTGTGCAGATCTCAAAGGGAATCTGTTCCTTTCTCCTTTCAGCTTCTAGAAGTTGCTGGCATTCCTTGGCTTGTAGCCCTCTCACTCCAATCTCTGGTTCTGTCCTCACGTAGCTTTCTCCCCTGACTACTCTTGCATTCCCTTTATAAGGACTGTTTTGATTATATCAGGCCCGGAATAATCCAGGATAACCTCCCCATTTCAAGATCCTTGATTTAACCATCTTGGCAAGGACCTTTTGCCATATAAGGCTAAATTCACAGGGTCTGGAATTAGAGCATGAACGAATTTAGGGGATATTATTCAGCCTACCACAGAGAAGAATTTTATTTTTCTAATGTGTCAGGTTCAGTGGTTTTAAAAGAAATATTTAAAAATTATACTTGCCAATGGGTTTATCTGAGAAGAGAATGGGAAGATTATGGTATAAAAGCCACTGTACTCCCAATAGTGAAGAAGTTATCTTCCTCAATTTCTCTAGGGCATGGACTGTCCTCCCAGGTAGCCTCCTTAGTCTCTGAGTTCAGAGTAGAGACGGAGGTAGCCAGACTGGTATCTATGAATAGAGACAAAATTTATCAGTCCTGGCTTTTGAGCCTCTACTACCTATAGGTGTAATGAGTGCCAAATGCCAGTATTTACATGCATATTAATCAGTCTTTGGTATCAATGCATTTTTCAGTGTGAGGTTGTGAGTCTCAGCTTGAGAACCTGGGCTGTCTCTATCCTAGGATTTAAACCTGTCTGAGCATGTCCAGAGGGCCCAGCAAAGCCCTCTTTGCCTGTGGGACCCAGGAACCTGCAAGATGAGACACCCTAAAGAAAAAGAGCATGGAAGCTGTGTGCTTGGAGCACAAAAAGTCTAAAGGCATTGGAGAACAAGGGCCATGTCTCTCAGTAAGATCACCCCTTGCTCCAGCTCTATAGGCTCCCAGCCAACAAAGTTAAACAATGAGTACAAGCTAAAAGGGCTGTTTCTCTGAAATCCCTGGGGGACACTGAGAATGCAGAAAAGCCTTCACTGACTTGGCAGCATGGTGCTGCTGGTTTGAGCAGCAACAGGAAATGTAACAGGCAGCTTTTACAGTGGCAACTCGTGCTTTTTAGGCTTTAGAAGGCAGTTAGTATGTGTATTAGTTCATTTTCATACTGCTATGAAGAAATACCTGAGACTGGGTAATTTATAGAGAAAAAGAAATGTAATGGACTCACAGTTCCACATGACTGGGGAGGCCTCACAATCATGGCAGAAGGCAAAGGAGGAGTAAAGGCATGTGTTTCATGGTGGTAGGCAAGAGTGTGTGGGCAGGGGAACTGCACTTTACAAAACCATCAGATCTCATGAGACTTATTCATTATCATGAGAACAGCACGGGAAAAACCTGCCCCCATGATTCAATTACCTCCCACAGAGTCTCTCCCATGACACTTGGGGATTATGGGAGCTAAAACTCAAAATGAGATTTGGGTGAGGACACAGTCAAACCATATCAGTAGGGGAGGAAAACAATAGTAAAAACACCTTTTAGAATTCCCCAAGGATGAGTTGAAGGGATGAAGAGCTTTGAAGATGAGCTGAAGCTCTTGAAATTGCTAGTTGCAACAAAACCAGAGAATATTTGTGGCAGAATAATATTTTTAAATATTAACAGGAATAATAATTTTCCTATTATTTTCTGTTACCCTGAAATCCCATGACCCTTTTTTGTTTCAAGCCCAGACCCAGACTTTGAGGTGTTGATTACCATGGACAACTGATGTTATTACAACAGCAGAATAAAGGCTTTGAGTTTCGTAAGCCTAGCCTTGAGGGCACTTAAGGCATAAACAGTAGATTTGGACTAATATCTGATGAGTTAGAAAAAGGTGGTTTACTTCCAGACTAGAAAAAGATTCCCTGAATTTGGGGAGAAGGGGATGGTGGTGGGGTGATGGTAGAGAGGAATAGAGGGGAAGCCAATAATGAATGTATGTAGTGGATTTGGGGAAGAGGATATGGGAGTTTATTCCATTCTACTCTATCTGTTACTAACCCGGGAGGTGATAACACCTCCGGTTCGATTAGGGAAATCTGAGGACAAAGACTCCTTGAGCCTCCCTGTCCTAAGTAGCTCCCTAGGAAAAAGACTACACCCCACACTACGCTCCTCTATGTTGTTTTGGTACATGGGATTCTACACAGCCTTGTGGATCTTACCATGGCTCGGCATGGTGTGGGAGCCCACAGAATTGCCCCTGTCCCTCAGCGGAGCATGGCAGTAGGCATGAAGGACAACCCAGTGATTGCTTTCATGGACAATTGATGTACCGATGGAAATGGGAATGTCTCAAACGATGTTGGTCTGGAGAGATGATGATATAGAGTGTCTCCTTTTCACAATGATACCATTTAAACCCCCTCCCCAGACTTACACACAATCCCAGGGAAAAGGGAAATCCAAAATAGAATGTGATTCAGTCTATGCTATTTTGGCATAAAGGGAAATTGAAATAGATATCATATTGTTCAGTTGCAGAAAAATAAATACAATCACATTTTGTTGACATCTGAGTTAGGGGACCACACTTTGCATTCTCTACATTCTGTAGATGCATTTGCAGGTGACCTGAAACTCCCTGGTGCATAACAAGGTATCATTCTGATGAGGAAAGAATTTCAATCCTTCATGTATGGTAATGAGATATTTATCTGAAATGTGCTTTTACTTGACCAGCAGAATCTCAGCATTGCTCTTGCATATGAAGTTACTCTCAGTGAGGGTCTGAGCAGATTACATACAATTTAATTTTTATTTACCTAATATATTGCCCAGGACTTGGGGGAATGTGATCACAGCAAATTCTATGCTGTAATGATTTTGTTAATCTGAATATTTGGAACAGCTTAGGAATATATTTGAATCATTTGTGATGTTTGATGTCTTCAAATATTGATTAGCAGTAGAGAATATTTAGAGAAAACAGATTATTTTTTGAAAGTCTTATGCAAAGTTTTGAACACACCACAAATAAGAGAGAACAGTATAATGTTCCCGCATGTTCCCATTCCCCAGCTTAAACTATTAATATTCTGCCAATCTGAAAATACAGAATTTTAAAACGGGAAACGCTTTATTTGAAAAGTGAGGAAACAGAGTGGAGAGGCACAAGGGATCTTTCCACTCACACATCAGTGAGCTTTCTGCTCTGAAGTGAATAAAATTATGCACTAATCAATATTTAATAGCCATAATATTTCATAGTTCAGTCATTCTGAATAAATGGGAGATTGCCCCCAAATCTTGATTGAGCGTGAATCCTCTGCAATTTCTGAAGAACTCCCAAAGTGAACGTGGTTAAGCACAGGGTTGCCAAACACTGGGTCTGAGCTTAGGCAGTGAGGCACCTAGGATGCAACATTTAAGGGGCCCTGAATCTCAGGTTCACCCATACACAGGGTCAGCACCTCACTCAGTCCATCCTATCCCTTGGGCTACCACATGCTCATTCCAGTTTCTGACTCATATTAATCCCAGAATCCCCGAACTAGCTGCTCAACTGCCTTGCCTCTTGGGATCACACACTTTTGTGAGAAGAGGTGGTCGACAAGGCACGACTGACTCCTCCTGCACTCACAAATTCACTTGATGTGAAGTGACTCCTGGGTGCCAGAAATGAGGCTAGATGCCAGGGTGTGAAGATGAATAAGTCAATGGCCTTGACTTTGAGGACATTGCAGTCTGCTAGGGATTCTCTCTAAACGGTTTTTTTTTCCATTTGCATTTGAAGCAGTACACTCTAAACCAGTATTAATTCCAGGGAGCACATGGACTACGGCTGAATGGAAACTATTTATTCCTGGCAATTTTAGAGCATGCTGGAGGGGGCAGTAGTAGTTGACAATACGTTTTTCCTATAGGTGTTTATACCTGATTCTCACAGCAGTTCTATGAGATGGGTATTACCTCATTCTTTTAGAATTGACAAAATGTTTGCTTAGAAGTATTGAGTAATTTGCAAAAGATCTAGTAACAAATGTTTCCCATTGGGATTTGAACCCTAGCCTTGTGCCTTAAATTAAATATACCATGACATGGTAACTACAACAGTCAAAAGGTCCCCACTAGAAATGACAAAGGAATATTGGAAAGCTGGGGACTTGGAAGGAACATGTTACAAAGCAGCTACCAAGGTGGTGAGAGAGGCCTCGGGATGGCACAGACACACCAAATTCTCATCCTCACCTGTAGTTCTTCCCTCGCCATCCTCAGATTATGATCCATAAAACCTCTCTGAAGAGGTAGCCTGCAGCCCTGTGCTTGCTAACAACCTGCGTATCCTCTGAATAGTATCTTCATCCTCTCCTGACAATGGGGAGTTCCTGTTACTGCCTGTTGTTAGAGCAGGAAGCCATGGAGGAGAATGGCTTCCTCCTAGCTCGAATGCTTCGGTTCCCTAATGGAGCTGACTTCCAGGCACTGATGGGGCCTGGGCTAAGAAGCAGTGTGGAATGGGGACTCTTTCCAGGAGGCAAAGGATGCTGGGATTTCATATTTGAAAGTGAATTCAATTCATCCCAGCATCACTGATGACTAGTAAAAAACCAATTTTGGGGTGCTTTGTTGGTGCAGTTCAGGATTCACGTGCCCAATACCTAACCTAGTCATGCAGTGATGTGTCACAGTTTCTACATCTAGGTCCCTGTGATGGTCCTTGGTGCTGTTCACCAGCTATTTCCAGGCATTTCCTGTTTGCCTTATGATGGGGAGGCCGTGTGACTTTCTCTGGCTGAATTTTAACTGAAAGCACATGTTCCTAGGCCAGACCATTTAACTCCTGACATAATACCTCTGGAGCTTTCTTTGCCATTTCTGGGGTAACCAGGAACCTTGCAGACTATGGCTGCTCCATCAGCTTAAGTCTTGGAGTTAGGATGATCTGGAACATAAAAGATAAATAAACTTTTGTTGTATTAAGCATCTGAGATCCTTTTTCCCCTATAACATAGCCTACTCCATATTGACCAGTAGAGAATGTACTACATTTCTTTTAATTTTTTAAAAAACATTTTTGTTTTGTGGATACATTGTAGGTCTATGTATTTAGAGGGTACATGTGATGTTTTGCACAGGCATGCAATGTGTCATAATCACATTATGGAAAATGGGTATCCATCCCCTCCAGCATTTATCCTTTGTGTTACAAACAATCCAATTACACACTTTTAGTTGTTTTAAAATGTGCAATAACATTATTATTGACTATAGTCTCGCTGTTGTGTTATCAAATACTAGGCCTTATTTATTCATTCTAGCTATTTTTTTTTTTTTTTTTTTTGGTACCCTTTAGCCACCTCCATCTTCCCAGCATGCCTCCCTTCCCCAATACCTTTCCCAGACTCTGGTAACCATCCTTCTACTCTATCTCCATGGGTTCAATTGTTTAATTTTCAGATCCCACAAATAAGTGAGAACACGCACTGTCTGTCTTTCTGTGCCTGGCTTATTTCACTTAACATAATGATCTCCAGTTCCATTCATGTTGTTGCAAATTACTGAATCTCATTCTTTTTTTATGACTGAATAGTAATCCATTGCGTACAAGGACCACAGTTTTTTCATCCATTCATTTGTTGATGGACACTTAGGTTGCTTCCAAATCTTGGCTATCGTGAACAGACCTGCAAGAAACAGGGGACTGAAGGTATCTCTTCAATATACTGATTTTCTTTCTTTTTGGTATATACCCAGCAGTAAAATTGCTGGATTGTATGGTAGCTCTATTTTTAATTTGCATTTCTCTGATAATCATTGGTGTTGAGCATGTTTTCATATGCTTGTTTAGGATTTGTATGTCTTGTTTTGAGAAATGTCTATTCAAATATTTTGCCTATTTATTAATCAGATTAGGTTTTTTCCTCTAGTGTTGTTTGAGCTCTTTGTATATTCTAATTATGAATATCCTGTCAGATGGGTAGTTTGCAAATATTTTCTCTTATTCTGTGGGTTGTCTCTTCACTTTGTTGATTGTTTCCTTTGCTGTGCAGAAGCTTTTTAACTTGATGTGATCCCATTTGTCTATTTTTGCTTTTGTTGCCTGTGCTTGTGGGGTATTACTCAAGAAATCATTGCCCAGATTGTTGTCTTGGAGAGTTTCCCCAATGTTTTCTTGTAGTAGTTTTATAGTTTGAGGTCTTAGTTTTAAGTCTTTAATCCATTTTAATTTGATTTTAGCATATGGCAAGAGATAGGGGTCTAGTTTTATTCTTCTAGGTATGGATATCTGGTTTTCCCGGCACTATTTATTGAAGAGGCTGTCTTTTCCCCAGTGTACGTTCTTGGCACATTTGTCAAAAATGTTCATTGTAAGTGTTTGGATTTGTTTATGGGTTTTCTATTGTGTTCCATTGGTCTGTGTGTCTATTTTTATGCCAGTACCATTCTGTTTTGGTTACTATAACTCAGTAATATAATTTGAGGTCAGGATAGTTATTTTCTATGTCTGTGAAGAATGTCATTGGTATTTTGATAGGGATTGCATCAAATCTGTAGATTGCTTTGGGAAGTAGGGACGTTTTAACAATATTGATTATTCCAATCCATGAGCATGAATATTTTTCTATTTTGTGATGTTCTCTTCAATTTCTTTCATTAGTATTTTATAGTTTTCATTATAGAGATCTTTCACTTCTTTGATTAATTTCTAGGTATTTAATTTTATGTACGGCTCTTGAAAATAGGATTACATTTTTGATTTATTTTTCAGGCTGTTCCCTGGTGGCATATAAAAATGGTATTGATTTTTGAATGCTGAGTTTATGTCCTGCAACTTTGCTGAATTTGTTTATCAGTTCTAACAGTTTTTTGGTTGAGTATGTAGGTTTTTCCAAATATAAGATCATACCATCTGCAAACAAGGATAATTTGACTTCTTCCTTTCCAATTTTGATACCCTTTATACCTTTCTCTTGTCTGATAGCTTTAGCTAGGACTTCCAGTACTATTTTGAATAACAGTGGTGAAACTGGGCATTCTTACTGTATTTCAGATCTTAGAGGAAAAGCTTTCAGATTTTTCCCATTCAGCTGTGGGCCTGTTGTATATGGCCTTTATTATGTTGAGATATGTTCCTTCTATATAGAGTTTTTTTTAGGGATTTTATCATGAAGGGATGTTGAATTTTATCAAATGCCTCTCAGCATCAATTAAAATGATCATATGGATTTTGTCCTTCATTCATTTGATATGATGTATCACATTGATGGATTTACATATGTTGAACCATCCTTGAATCTCTGGGATAAGATCCATTGGTTATGATGAATAATCTTCTTAATGTGTTGTTGAGTTTGGTTTGCTAGTATTTTGCTGAGGTTTTGCATCAATATTCATCAGTGATATTGGCCTATAGTTTCACTGTCGTGGTTTTTTTTTTTTTTTTTTTTTTTTTTTTTTTTGCTTGATGTGTCCTTTGTCTGGTTTGGGTATCATGGTAATACTGACTTCACTGAATTTGGAAATATCCCTCCTCCTCTATTTTTCTGAATAGTTTGAGTAGGAGTGGTATTAGTTCTTTATATGTTTGGTAGAATTCAGCAGTGAAGCCATCAGCTCCCGGGCTTTTCCTTATTGGGAAATTTTACTTATGGTTTTGATCTTGTTACATGTTATTGGTCTGTTCAGGTTTTGGATTTATTTATAGTTGAATCTTGGTAGGTTGTATGTGTCTAGAAACTTGTCCATTTCTTCTAGATTTTCCAATTTATTGGCATAGAGATGCTTATAGTAGCGTAGTCACTAATGATCATTTGAATTTCTGCAGTATCAGTTGTAACGTCTCCTTTTTCATCTCTGATTTTATTTGGGTCTTCTCTCTTCTTTTTTCAGTTTGGCTAAAGGTTTCTCAATGTAGTTTAACTATTTGAAAAACTAGCTTTTAGTTTCATTGATCTTTTGTATTGTTTTCTTCATTTCAATTTCATTTATTTATGCTCTGATTATTATTGTTTCTTCTACTAATTTTGGGTTCAGTTTGCTCCTGCTTTTCTAGTTCTGCAAGATGCATTGTTTGGTTATTTATTTGAAGATTTTCTTCTTTTTGATGTAGACATTTATAGCTATAAACTTCCCTCTTAGTACTGCTTTTGCTGTATCCCATAGGTTTTAGTATGTTGTGCTTCCATTATCATTTGTTTCAATAAATTTTTCAAATTCCTTCAACCCATTTATGCCTAGTATTCCATTATTGGAACACTAAGCATGTGAAATTATTTATAGTCTATTGCTCAAGGTCATTGCCAAAGTCTGATTTTTCAAATTAAAAAAATTGCAACCTCAGGTATTAATGGGTTAATTTCTTCATGAATCTACTGGTCATTCAGTACCATAATGTTTAATTTCCATGTATTTGTATAGTTTCTGAAATTCCTCTTATTATTGATTTCTAGTTTTATTTCATTGGGTTCAGTGAAGATGCTTGATATTTCATTTTTTTAATGCTTTTCAGACTGGTTCTGTGACCTAAGATATGATCTATCCTTGAGAATGATCCATGTGCTGAGGAAAAGAATGCATATTCTGTAGGTCTTTGATGAAATGTTACATAACTATCTATTAGATCCATTTGTTCTGTACTGTAGATTAAGTCCAATGTTTCCTTGTTGATTTTCTGTCTGGAAGATCTGTCCAGTGCTGAAAGTGGGGTTTTGAAGTCTCCAGCTGTTATTGTATTGGGGTCTATTTCTCTCTTCAGCTCCAATATTTGCTTCATATATATCTGGGTGCTCCAGTGTTGCATGCATATACATTCAAAATGTATATCCTCTTGCTGAATTCACCCCTTTATCATTATATGCTGACTATCTTTGTCTCTACTCATAGTTTTTGTCTTGAAATCTATTTTGTCTAATATAATTACAGCTAACTCTGCTCTTTTTTTTTGTTTCCATTGGCATGGAATATCTTTTCCCAACCTGTTATTTTCAGTCTATATATATCCTTATAGATGAAGTATGTTTTTTGTAGGCAAGAGATCAATTGGTCTTTTTTTTTTTTAATCCATTCAGCTGCCCTATGACTTTTGATTGGAGAATTTAGTCCATTTACATTTATCTTTATTATTGATAAATAAGGATTTAGTCCTGCCATTTTGTTATTTGTATTCTGGGTGCTTCGTGGTCTTCTTTTCCTTTCTTTTTCCTTCCTGTCTTTCTTTAGTGAAGGTGATTTCCTCTGGTGGTATGATTTAGTCACTTGCTTTTTATTCTTTTTGTATCCATTGTATGACTTTTGGTTTAAGGCTACCATGAAGCTTCCAAATACTATCTTATAGCCCATTATTTTAAGCTGATAACAGCCTAACACTGTTTGCGTAAACAAACCAACAAATAGCAAAAAGAAAACTAATAAAGACTCTATGCCTTAACTTCATCCCCTCAGCTTTGTTAATTTTTGCTGTTACTATTTATATCTTATTGTATTCTGTATGTGTTAAACAGTTGTTGCAGTTATTATCTTTTGTTGTATTTCTTATTTTTTGTTGATTCATTGTTCAGTCTTTCTACTTAACATAAGAGTAGTTTACACACCACAGTTACAGTGTTATAATATTCTATGGTAGATATGGTTTGGCTGTATCTCCACCCAAATTTCATCTTGAATTGTAGTTTCCATAATCCCCATGGGTCATGGGAGGGATCAGGTGAAGATAATTGAATCATGGGGTGGTTTCTCCCATCCTGTTCTCATGATAGTGAGTTAGTTCTCATGAGATCTGATGGCTTCATAAGGGGTCTTCACCTTCACTGGGCACTCATTCTTTCTCCTGCCATGCTGTGAAGAGGAACCTTCCATCATGATTGTAAGTTTCCTGAGGCCTCCCCAGCCATGCAGAACTGTGAGTCCATGAAACCTCTTTCCTTTATAAATTACCCTGCCTCAGGTATTTCTTCATAGCAGAATGAGAACAGACTAATACAGTTAATTGGTACCAACTAGTGGGGCGCTGCTGTAAAGATACCCCAAACTGTAGAAGTGACTTTGGAACTGGGTAACAGGCAGAGGTTGGAACAGTTTGGAGGGCTCAGAAGAAGACAGGAAGACGAGAGAAACTTTAGAACTTCCTAGAGACTTGTTTAATGGCTTTGACTAAAATGCTGATAGTGACAAGGACAATGAAGACCAGGCTGAGGTGGTCTCAGATGGAGATGAGTAACTTGTTGGGAACTGGAATCAAGGTGACTTTTGCTATGCTTTAGCAAAGAGACTGGAGGTATTTTGCCCCTTCCCTAGAGATCTGTGGAACTTTGATCTTGAGAAAGATAATTTAGGGTAGCTGGTGGAATAAATTTCTAATTGGCAAAGTGTCCAAGAAGTGAATTGAGTGCTGTTTAAAGTATTCAGTTTTATGCATTCACAAAGATATGTTTTGGAATTGGGACATACATTTAAAAGGCAAGCAGAGCATAAAAGTTTGAAAACTTTGCAGTCTGATGATGCAATAGAAAAGAAAAACCCACTTTCTGAGGACAAATTGAAGCCAGCTTCAGAAATTTGCATAAGTAATGAGGAGCTAAATGTTAATTGCCAAGACAATGGGGAAAATGTCTCCAGGCCATGTCAGAGGTCTTTGTAGCAGCGCCTCCCATCACAGGCCTGGAGGCCTAGGAGGAAAAAATGGTTTTGTGGGCTGGGCCCAGGGCCTTGATGCTTTATGCAGCATCAGGACTTAGTGTCCTGTGTCCCAGCTGTGGTTAAAAGGAGTCAATGTACAGCTCAGGCCATTGCTTCAGAGGGTTCAAGGCCCAAGCCTTGATGGCTTACATATGGTGTTGGGCCTGCAGGTGCATAGAAGTCAAGAATTGAGGTTTGGAAACCTCCACCTAGATTTCAGAGGATATATGGTAATGCTTGAATGTCCAGGTGGAAGTTTGCTGCAGGGGTGGAGTGCTCTTGGAGAACCTCTGCTAGGGCAGTGTGGAAGTGAAATGTGGCATCAAAGCCCCCACACAGAGTCCCCACTGGGGCACTGCCTAGTGGAGCTGTGAGAAGGGCACCACCATTATCCAGACTGCAGAATGGAAGACCCACCAACTGCCTGCACCATGTGCCTGGAAAACCCACAGACACTCAACACCAATCTGTGAAAGCAGCTGGGAGTGGGGCTGTAACCTGCAAAGTCACAGAGGTGGAGTTGTCCAAGGTCATGGGAGCCACCTCTTGCACCAGCATGGCCTGAATGTGAGACATGGAGTTAAAGGAGATCATTTTGGAATTTTAAGGTTTGATGACTGCCCTGTTGGATTTCAGACTTGCATGGGACCTGTTGCCCCTTTTGGCCAATTTCTCACATTTGGAACCAGAGTATTTACCCAATGCCTGTACTCACTGTGTATTTAGGAAGCAACTAACCTGCTTTTGATTTTACAGGCTTATAGGCAGAAGGGACTAGCCTTGTCTCAGATCTTAGACTTGGACTCTTGAGTTAATGCTGGAACGAGCTAAGACTTTGGAAAACTGTTGAAAAGGCATGATTGTGTTTTGAAATGTGAGGACATGAGATTTGGGAGGAGCCAGGGGTGGAATAATATGGTTTGGCTGTATCCCCACCCAATCTTATCTTTAGTTGTAGTTCCCATGATCCCCACATGTTGTGGGAGGAACCCAATGAGAGGTAATTGAATCATGGGGGCAGTTATTTTCATGTTGTTCTTGTGATAGTTAAGTGAGTTCTCATAAGATCTGATGGTTTTATAAGGGGCTTTTCCCTTTTGCTCGGCACTTCTCCTTCCTGCCATCACGTAAAGAAGGATGCGTTTGCTTCCCCTTCTGCCATGATTGTAAGCTTCCTGAGGCCTCCCCAGTCATGCAGAATTGTGAGTCAATTTAACCTCTTTTCTTTATAAATTATCCAGTGGTGGACAGCTCTTTATAGCAGCATGAGAATGGACTACTACAGTGTTGTTCTGTGTACATACTACTACCAGTGAGTTTTATACTTTTGGATGATGATTTCTTTTGGCTCATTAACATCCTTTTCTTTCTGATTGAAGTATTCCCTTTAGCATTTCTTGTAGGACAGGTCTGGTGTTGATGAAATCTTTCAGTTTTTGTTTGTCTGGGAAAGTCTTTATTTCTTCTTCATGTTTGAAGAATAATTTTGGTAGATACACTGTTCTAGGGTAAAAGTTTTTTTTTTTCCTTTAGCACTTTAAATATGTCATGTTATTCTCTCCTGGCCTGTAAAATTTTCACTGAAAATTCTGCTGCAAGATGTATTGGAGCCCCATTGTATGGAGCTCTTGCTGCTTTTAGAATCTTTTCTTTTGTCCTCAACCTTGGGAGTTTGATTATTAAATGCCTTGAGATAGTCTTCTTTGAGTTAAATCTTGGTGTTCTATAAGCTTCTTGTACTTGGGTATTGATATCTCTAAGTTTTGGAAGTGCTCTGTTATTATCCCTTTGGACAAACTTTCTACCCCATCTCTTTCTCTACCTCCTCTTTAAGGCCAGTAACTCTTAGATTTGCCCTTTTTAGGCTATTTTCTAGATCCTGTAGGTTTGCTACATTGTATTTTATTCTTCTTTATTTTGTCTCTTCTGACTGTATTTTGTAACATCCTGCCTTCAAACTCACTAATTATTTCTTCTGCTTGATTAATTCTGTTATTAAAATACTCTGTTGTATTATTCAGTATGCCAATTGCATTTTTCAACTCCAGAATTTCTGTTTGATTCTTTTTATTTCAATCTCTTTGTTAAGTTTATCTAATAGAATTCTGAATTCATTCTCTGTGTTATTCTGAATTTCTTTCAGATTCCTCCAAACAGCTATTTTTAATTCTCTTTCTGAAAGGTCCCATATATCTGTTTCTCTAGGATTGGTGCCTGGTGGCTTATTTAGTTCATTTGGAGATGTGATTTTTTTCTGGATCATCTCAATACTTGTAGATATTTGTCTGTGCCTGGGCATTAAAGAGTTAAGTATTTATAGCTGGGTAAGGTGGCTCACACCTGTAATCCCAGCACCTTGGGAGTCTGAGGCAGGCAGATCACGAGGTCAGGAGTTTGAGACCACCCTGACCAACATGGTGAAATCCCATCTCTACTAAAAATACAAAAATTAGCTGGGCATGGTGGCATGCACCTGTAATCTCAGCTACTCAGGAGGCTAAGCCAGGAGAATTGCTTGAACCTGGGAGGCAGAGGTTGCAGTGAGCCAAGATTGCACTACTGCACTCCAGCCTGGGCAACAGAGAGAGACTCTGTCTAAAAAAAAAAAAGAAAAAAAAAGGTGTTTATCGTAGTCTTCTCAGTGTGGGCTTGTTTGTACCCAAACTTCTTGGGAAAACTTCCCAGATATTCAGAAGGACTTGGGTTTTGTGATCTAAGCTGTATCTACTTTAGGGGTAACCCCAAGCCCAGTAATGCTGTGGTTCTTGCAGACTTGCAGAGGTACCAACTTGATGATCCTGGTTGAGATCCAGAAGAATTGTCTGGATTGCCAGACAGAGACTCTTGTTCTCCTCCCTTACTTTCTCCCTAACAAATGTTGTCTCTCTTTTGTTTCTAAGCCACCTGGAGTTGGGGTTGAAGTGACACAAATACCCCTTTGGCCACCACCTGTAGCACCAGACTGGGTCAGACCTGAAGTGAGCACAGCACTGGGTCTCTCTCAAGGCCTTCTGTAACCACTCCCTGGCTACCACCGTGATCACTCAAAGCCCTGTGGCTCTACAATCAACAAGTGGCAAAGCCACCCAAGCCTATGTACTTCCCTTCAGGGCAGCGAGTTCCTCCAGTCCCTGGGTAGGTCTGGAAGTGCGATCCAGGAGCCAGGGACTAGAGTCAAAAATCTTAGAAATTTACCTGGTGTTCTGTTATACTGCAGCTGAGCTAGCACCTGAACCACAAGATGCAGCCCTTCCCATGCTTCCCTTCCCATTCCAAAAACAGAGAAGTCTTACCAAAGGCAGAAGAGTCTCACCTCGCGGCCACTATCACCCCAGGCCCATCAGGAGTACTGCCAGACTACTGCTGATCTTCCGTTAAGGCCCAAGGGCTCTTCAGCCAGACTGTGGTAAATACTGCCTGGCCTAGGACTCACCCTTCAGGGGAGTGTGGTCCCCTCTGGCCCAGGGAAGGTCCAGAAATCCCATCCAAGAGTCCAGTCCTGGAATCAAGGACCCCAAGAGCCCACTTGGTGCCCTACCCACTGTGGCTGAGCTGGCACTTAAAGCCAGAAAGTCTCAGAGTCTCATCCAAGGCACTCAATGTACCTGGGTATTGCTGCTGGTTATTCAGGGCCCAAGGGCTCTTAAGTTAGTAGATGGTGAATTCTGCTAGAACTGGGTCTTTTACCTCAAGGAAGCAGGTTCCCTTTGGCCCAAGGTGTGTCTAGAAATGTCTGGGAGCTTGGGCCTAGAAAGGGGGCCTCATGACTCTGACCAGTGCCCTATCCTGCTGTGGTTGAGCTACTATTTAAGATGCAAGACTAAGTCCTCCCACTCTTTCATCTCATTTCTTCAATCAGAACAAAGGAGTCTATTTTGAAGTTGCAAGCTGTGCAGCCTGGGGTTAGGGATGGGGTGGTGCCAGCACTCCCTTAACCTTGTGCTGGCATCTTAGTAGATCATGTATGCCTCCCCACCAATACCGCACCCAGTCCACTGTCTTTGGGCCTAGTTCAGCCTGAGGACTCATCTAGGTGTTGCGTTCCTTGTGGCCTAGTCTGCCTTTCAAGTTTACTTGGGGTTCCAGCATACTTTAGCGCATGGTGGTAAGGCTTGTGGGAACTCAAGTTCTGACCCCTGGGATCAGTTATTCCCCTCTGGCTAGGGCTGGTTTAGATGCTTCCTCCATGGATGAGTGTCAGCTGAGTTTGGTCTGATTTTGTTTTCTGCCATAACAAGGGCAGCACTGAGTTCAATGCCTTAAAATTGCTGGCTCTCCCCAGGGCACAGAAATGCTCTCCATACCACGCTGCAGGGGGAGGGATGGCATGAGTGATTCAAGGCTGTCTTTCCTATCTCTTCAGTGCCTCTTTCAGTGATACAAAGTTAAAACCAGGTACGAAGAGTGCTCACCTGATTTTTCGTTCTTACTAAAGTGTTTTTCTGTGTGTAGATAGTTGTTAAATTGTTGTCCTTGGAGGGATGATTGGTGGAGCCTTCTATTCTGCCATCTTGCTCCACCCCTCCAGTGCTATATTTCTTAAAGAAAACTTTAAAATCACTTAGGTGCCTTGTTAGTCTGAAAGATTACACAATTTTATATTCTTTTTATATATTTTTATCTCTTGCATCAGGACAATCATATAACATCACACTAATACTAATGAACAGCTTTTTCTTATGGATACGAATAATTACATTTCTATTTACATTTGAACACCTCTCATCAATATTCAAATAGGGTCTACATTTTATTATAACTTCACTTGTTTTTAAAGCCTCCGTTTCCATCAGAGCTAAAGGATGGGAGATGAAAAGGTTTTATGGGGGGAGGTAGGTAGTTTTAAATACGGGCTGTGCCACTGTAACCAGAGAAGCAGGTCAATCATCTCTGTACATTGCGCTTCTGCGTAAACTGTGGTTGAAGAGAATATTCTACTGTGTGAAATAATCCCATCATATGAAACAAAGTTTAAGGTCTTTCTGATGACTTCGACAGTTATAATTCTTAATCTTGTGCTTATAGAATATTCTAAGAAATATATCGTGAATTAAGGAGAGTGTACAGTGGGATCATACAGACCTGGGATCAAATTCCAACTACTAAACTGGCTAGTTGTGCGGTCTTAGGCAAGTAGCTTAATTCTTTTTTTTTCTTTTTTACGGAGTCTTGCTCTATCACCAGGCTGGAGTGCAGTGGCGCGATCTTGGCTCACTGTAACCTCTGCCTCCCGGGTTCAAGTGATTCTCCTACCTCAGCCTCCCGAGTAGCTGGGACTATAGGCACACACCATCGTGCCCAGCTAATATTTGTATTTTTAGTAGAGCCGGGGTTTCACCATGTTTTCCAAGATGGTCTTGATCTCTTGACCTCATGATCCGCCTGCCTCGGCCTCCCAAAGTGTTGGGATTACAGGCGTGAGCCACCGCGCCAAGCCTGGCTTAATTCATTTATCCTTACTCCAACAACTGTAAAAATTGAGGTAATAAGATGCTGTTGTAATGATTAAATGAAAGGTTACCTGTAAAATGCTTAGCACACTAGGTAAGTGTTTAATCAGTTGTGTTACTTGTTTTTGTTATTATTATTATTTGTCAGATTTATTAAATGAAAGCAATACTAAGGTAGAAAACTCATTTTAAGAAAGCAAAAGAATAGAGCCTGGATAGAATCTAAACCTATTTACTTTGGAGTGATTGAGATATCCAATATCAGCATTGGGGTATGTAACACAATACAATCTTCTATAATGAAATAGCTTGTTTCAGCCAGGGGGTGAAAAAAAATAGAATGGAGCTGTGTTGGCTCTTCTGTTGCATCCAGTGAAACACAATTTGTTGAGCACACAGGAGGAAGAGACAGTGTAGTAGAGAGAGGAAGGTGTGCAGAATTTAGAAACAAGCAGGACTCCTTAGTTTGAGTCCTAGCCTTTCCTCATTCCAGCTGTATAAAGTGGAAGAATATAGTTAATTTTCTTTTCATCTCAGTAACTCTCATCTGTAAGGAGGTATTGGCAGTCCAATTGGAATGCATCCCTCCAATTTAGCCTGATTTGATAGGGATGTTGGGAGTATTAAGAACAGCCAGTATAGAGGAAATCCTTACTAAGTACTTATATGTATTATTGCATTCACTGTGAACCCATGAGGTAAGTTACTACCCCAATGAGACAGATGAGATGATTGAGGCACAGACATCTAATAAGTGGTAGAGCTAGGCTTTGAGACTGAGACATTTCCAGAGGCTGTGCTCTTAACCACTAGCCTACATTGCCTCTCATGATAAGCGAATGCCAGGTCAAGTAACCTATACACAGAAGCTCTTCCAGAACTATACCATATCTTCTCTCTCATGGGAAAATCACTTTGCCTCTGTCTCACACATTCTAAACATCAATCAGGATGGAGTCAAAGGCCACTTTATGAAGTCTTCTCATATTACCTCAGCCCACTCAACTCTCAGCTTTTCTTGAACCCCTGTGATACTCACTGAAATACTAAAATGATCTATTAGTCAGAACTATTTCTATTTAAGGAGGCTTAACATCTATGGGTCAAAGCCATTCTAAATATTCAACATGGAAGACATAAATTTGGTATTATGAAAAACTCCAACCTGTTAACAGCTGGAGGAAGACAATCTCATCCCAACAACTGAGGGTGCACTTTCAGTCTGACATGGCACCTAACAGAAAGTTCTGTGACCTCTGGAATGAGTGCATGTTCATGCTGTTTCAGGAGCTTCCAGCCTGGAGTTCATGGAGGTTTGGATGAATTATTTTTTTGACATTTTTTAAAGTTCGAAAGGAGCCATAATGAGTTATTGGCTCTCTGACACAACAATTATTTTATGTTTTTGGTGGGAATTATATCCATTTAATGCCTACATTGGACACTCTGATTGGCTCTTGATGACTGGATTTGTGAAACATAAATGATTAGTGGTCTCGACAGGGTTATTGGAGCCAGGATCAGGGAGTGACGATAGCTGACAGCATGCTTCCAGGATAGGTCAAAGTTGGACAGCACCTCAAATAAAGGAAAGGGTAGCAGCGACTGCCCAGAGTTGGTTTGCTTACTTGACTTATTGTGTACTAACCCCACAGTCCAGCCAGGGTTTACCTGATTTCACAATGTATCACCACTTTCTTGGTGTCTTAGTTGTTTTGGCTGCTATAACAAAATAGCATAGACTGGGCAGATTAAGCAACAGAAATTTATTTCTCAGTTCTGGAGGCTGGGAAGTTCAAGATCAGGGTGCCAGCCGATTAATTTCCTTTTGAGGGCCCTGTGCATGTCAGCTGTCTTTTTGCTGTATCCTCATGTGAGAGGTAGAAAGTGTGGGAGAGAGAGAGGGGGAGATGAGGAAGGGAGGAGGGAAAGAGGAACTGTAGGGAGGAGAGAGAGAGAAAGAAAGAGGGAGAGGAGGAGAGGAATAATGAGAAGCAGAAGAAGAGGGAGGGGTATGGGAGGTAGAGGAGGAGAGGAATAATGAGAAGCGGAAGAAGAGGGAGGGGTATGGGAGGTAGAGGAACAGAGAGAGATGAACAGAGAGAGTGAGAAAAAGAAAACACTAGTCTCTTCCTCTTATAAAGACACTAATCCCATAATGGGGGTTCCATCCTTATGACTGCATCTAAACCTAATTACATTAAAAGTCCCCACCTCCCCAAATCCCCTCATCACACTGGGATTAGGGTTTCAACATATGAATTTTGGGGAGACACAAACATTCAATCCATAATGTTTTGCAATTATGAATCCTTATTGAACATTGAAATTATTAATTGCATTATAAGGTTTTCTCTGTTTTCTCTCATTCTCTGATCCCTGAGTTTCAATCTTCTCCCTTCTTTGCCCTGCTCTTGCTCTGAAAGGCCAACCTTAACAACTGCAACACCTGGGCACCCTGAAGCACCACCAGAAGATTAGAAGGTGGAAGGAGAAAAAAATGTGGTATTTTTTTCTACTTCCTCACCCTCTTAGTGCTGTTCTGGGAATGCCTACTTCCTTCTTTGACCATAACTTCTGTTAGGCAGTCCCCTTTTCCATCACCAGATCTCACCTGGGTGTTTGAAACACTGTCTCATTTCCACCCCCTCAGACCTAGAGGTGGTAATGGCTTCCTCCTGTTGCTAGCTCCTGAGCACCTTACCATCTCTTGTCTATTACCTTAAGGCAGGATTTCTCAACCTCAACACTACTGATATTTTGGGCCAAATAATTCTTTGTTGGTGCAGGCTGTTCTGGGCATTGTAGAATATTTAGCAACATTCCCAGCCTATGCCCACTAGATGTCAATAGCAACTGCCCCAGTTGTGACAATCAAAAATGTCTACAGATATTGCCAAATGTCCCTTGAGGGGCAAAGTTGAGACCCACTGTCTTAAACCTATCTATATTTCTGTAAATGGTCCTTTCATTTAAAAACACGTCTTTAAATATTCCAATTGTGTTGTCTATTTAAATATTCCAATTGTGTTGTCTATTTAAACATTCCAATTGTGTTTTCTAGGATGCAGATGAAAATATGGGTAAATAATAATAGAACAAATGGAATTTATTGATGATTTATTACATGTTGATCAGGATAAGAATCTTTCAAAATGTGGGATCCAAAAATGAAAACAACGTGAAAAAGGGTATTGCTGGTGGCAAGCCTAGAAGTACTGATCATCTCAATGGCACAACAGCCATTGGTCATCTAAATGGTTGCCACACTGAAGCTGTGGTTTCAAACAGGGGCCACAACATAGGGAGGAGGTACATGGTGTAAGGCCTTGGTTGCATAGTGATTATGATCGGTGCTCTCGGATTAGACTGCTCAGATTCAAATCTTCATCCTATTGCATGCTAGTCCTGTGATGGTGGGCATATTAATCTCTCTCAGATGGGATGTAGACAGAGTTATTGGTGTCAGTGGTTCTTTTCTTATCTGAAAAATGAGTCTAATATTTTCTCAGATTATTGTGAAGATTGAGTGGTCTAATGTTTGTAAAGTGCTTGGCACAATGCCTGGTACATTGTAAGGTTTGCAAAAATGATCATAATAGGATTATTTCTGAATTATACACATACACACATATACATAACCACACTAGGTGTACACATATTAATCATGCAGACATATATCACAAGGTAAGCAATTATTACTCATAACAAATATGTCAAATATGGAGTTTTACTTTTAAAACATTAAACATTTTATTCCATGATACATAAATGCATAACCCCTATAAAGACTTAAAGAATACTATAAAATGTGTTTCCCTAAATGTACCTTCTGTATTATACTCCATTTAATTATTTTAATAGTATCTTGAACCATATGACATTGCTTTTTTTTTTTTTTTTGAGATGGAGTCTCGCTGTCGCCCAGGCTGGAGTGCAGTGGTGCGATCTCGGCTCACTGAAAGCTCCGCCTCCAGAGTTCACGCTATTCTTCTGCCTCAGCCTCCCAAGTAGCTGGGACTACAGGCACCCACCACCACGCCCGGCTAATTTTTGTATTTGTAGTAGAGATGGGGTTTCACCGTGTTGGCCAAGATGGTCTCGATCTCCTGACCTCGTGATCCTCCCGCCTCAGCCTCCCAAAGTGCTGGGATTACAGGTGTGAGCCACCGCACCCGGCCAACATTACCATTTTTTAGGTCAAAACTGTCAAATATTACAATGTCATGTAATTCAATCTAATAGCTCTGTGTCTTTCTCTAATTTTGTTCCATGCATTTACACACACTTATAGGCACATATGCTACATGACTTTTAAAAACATGAATGGCATCGTAACTACTTATCTTTTTTGTTTTAGAGATAGCGTTTTGCTCTGTTACCTGGGCTGGAGTGCAGTGTCCTGATCCTGGCTCACTGCAGCCTTGAAATCCTGGGTTCAAGTGATTCTCCTGCCTCAGCCCCCTGAGTAGCTAGGACTACAGGAATGCACCACCACATCCAGCTACATTTTAATTATTTTGTTGAGGTGGGGGGTCTCACTATGTTACCCAGGTTGGTCTCAAAATCCTGGTTTCAAGTGATCCTCCTACCTTGGCCTCCCAAAGTGCTGAAAATAACTACTTTCTTTACCAATAATGTGCTGTGGCAGTCTTTCCATGTCTATCTTGCTCTTTTCAAGGTTGGCAAAGTATTCCATCTTATGAGTGAACTAACATTTATTTAAATTCTCCTTTATTGATATGAATTTTCCAAATTTATTGCCATGTACAAATTATAGTGCAATCAACACCTATTACATAAATATTTGCACATATGGGTGAGCATCTCTGTAGAATGGAATCGAGGAGTCAATTTAAAATTGATATATTTAAAATAATAACAGGTTTACCAATCTATATTTAATACTATATCTATATCTATATTTATACTAATCTGTTTAGTTGTTAGTAACCCTACATTTTCTTACATGTATAATTCTATATTAAAAGAGTTTGATACTGTACAAAAGTGCCAGGTCCTCAAACTTAAATTTTTGCAAATGTGAAAAGAGAAAAAGATAGGTTATTATGGTTTTAATTTGTATATCTCTGATTACTAATAAAGTTGAAAATCTTTTCATATGTTTGTTGAGTTTTTGCTTTTTCATCTGTGAATTGCTTATTCATTTCTCAAATCCATTTCTCTGTTGGGACATTTGTCTTTTTCACATCAATTCGTAGGTGCTCTTTATAGATTCTGGATATAAATCCTTTGTTGTACATGTTACAAATATCTCTGTTTGCCATTTGTCATTTAGCTTTCTTTATAGTATCTTCTATCACCCAGAAGTTATAATTTTTGTGTAATTGCACGGCAGACATTTCTTTGTTAACTGTGGGGTTATCAAGCCTGACTTCTAGAATGCTAGGGTGTTATACCTAGGGAACCCTCAAGCCAGAATCTGGATACTGCCTTGAACTGAATTATTTGTGGTTTATTTTTTTCCTTCCTATTTATGATGGTATATTTTTGCTTGGGAAAAAGAACCTACTATATGTAAGCAAAACCAAAACCCAGAGCGCTAGTACTTGTTTACACCAACTGAAAAATACACTAAGAATGGAGACTTGTAGTCTCATAGCAGACAGTCTTCTTACAGAACAGTAACAACAATAACCACAAACACACACACACACACACACACACACACACACACACAGAGTTCTCTGTGAATCCACAATTTTTAATTTGTTCACTTCACCATGTCGAGAGCTCCAGATAAAATGGGCACGCAGTAGAGCAAGGATGATAACACAGAAGCACTAGCTAATTTATCATTATAAAGATAGGCAACCTACAGGCAAGTCTGGAGGGACTCTAAGTTAATGAAGCTGATTTTCTATTGATTGGGAGCATGTTCGAGGTCAGTGAGGATTCTTCTATTTTCTTTGCGGGAATTGGGATTTGCAAGGTTATAGAGTTACTGTATGGTTGACCTGGTCAGGTTTTGATGGGGTTATCCCACCTGGTTCAAGGGGAATACGGCATTTCTGGTCCTGGTAGTAAGGAAATGTACAAGATTGCTGCTCATTCCTCTGAAGAGAAGGAGGCCTAGACAAGGAGGTAGCCAAAGGTGCAGATAGGTTGTACACTCAGGCCAAAGGATGTCTGCACGTATGAGGTCAGCCTGGAAAGAAAAGCCATCAGCAGGGAACAAGATGGGAGGGCAAGGTGGAGGGATGAAACATGTATTTCATGTCTACCAGGTTGAAGGCTTGTCATACATCACACCTCCCACTTCTGACAGCACTGACTGATTCTGAATCCATGCTTTACACTCAGCTCAGGTTACCCTCTTCCAGCAAGATTCCCCTTGTCTCCTTATCACAGACCAGGGGTCTCTTTTCCAGGCTTTCAGATCTCTCAGTGTACATCCTTTTCTCCCTCCCCCCCACATTTAACTACGTTAGATTCTAAGTGTCCCTTCATGCATCTGACTCCTTCACTATAAGCTTCTCATTCATCTCAGTATTTCCAGGACAGACACAACTCAATAATAATAATAATGGCCATCTTTTATGTAATGGATTCTGCATCCCACATCCTCATCTAAAGCTTTACATATTTGAATGCATTTAGTGCTCACTAGAATCCTGAGAGGGACATACCATTAATATCCCCATACAGGTGAAGAAACCGAGGCACAGAGGAATGTAACCAAGGTTAAGTACTTGCTCAAGGTCTCCTAGTTGGTGAGTAACAGAGCTGGGTGTAGGATTTCTGCTGTCTGGCTCTTACTAAAGATACAAGGCTATACAAATGTAGCATCAGGGATGAAAAATATTTAAGTAAAGGAGTAAATGACTTATTTCATCCTGACAATGGTGCCTCAAAGGAAGACAGCACTAAGAGAATAACCACATAGCTAGGAAGAGGAAAAGCCTGGGTTCTCACTCATGTCTATACTCTGAAATCCATGTTCTTTCCAGAATTATATTAACACTAATATCTGGGAAGGGTATTAGTGAGAGTGAGTTAGCCTAAGACGTGTGTAAAGGATCTCCATTGCATGTATATTTGGGAAGAAGTGACCAGAGGGACAGGCTGATGATATTGGAGTGATGAGAACCCAACCAGGCCAGGAGCTATACTCTGTATTGGGTCTTTTCTAAGTAGCCTTTTAGAAAACCTCAAAATTATATTTATTTATTTTCATGGAAAAGAGGTTAAACCCAGGGAGAAATTTTTCTTGAGGCTTCTTGAAAGCATGAGATGGTGATGATGATAATGACAGAGATGCACAAACTGATTGGGTTCAAATTCTAGATCCATGTTTTTCTAGCCGTGTGACCTTTGACCAGTTACTTCACTTCTCTGTACTTCAATTGTCTCAGCTTTAAAATGAAAACAATAAAAGTAGACATCCATCTCGCAGGGCTGTTGCAAAAATTAAGCAGATTAATTCATATGAAGCACTTAAGATAATCCCTAGCATCTGTAAGCACTCAAAAATGTTACTACTATTATGTTCATGCATCCATGCGGTATTAGGAAAGGGCACTAGATTAGGAGTCAAGGCACTTGGGTCCCAATTCCATCTCCCTTGCTAGAGGTGTGACGTTAGCCATATCCTTCTTTTCTAATCTGATTAGTTGTTAGTAACCCTCCGTTTTCTTACATGTATGACTCTATGTTAAAAGAGTTTGTAAATAAACTTCTCCTGTTTTAGGTTTGTGAACATCCACATGCAGAGATTGGATCTATGGAAACGGCACTGCTTCAGAGACTGCGCTGAACCAGCAAACAATGAACTGTGATAACAAGCAGGGAGCTCTGTCCCTGAGAGCACCTCACAGAAAGACTGAAACCACAGTTGCTGACCTGAGAGGGGAGCAGGAGGTGAAAACTGGAAGGCAGTAGTCTCACATGAGAGCTGAAGAGGCTACACAGAGATGGGAAGACCTCCTAATGCACTGATCATTGGCTGTCTCCTGTGGTTAGGTAGTTTATCATACCACCTGCAAATCATTACAGTTTTGTCTTTTTCTTCCTCATATTTATACCTCTCATTTTAAAATTTATTTTTATCATTTTGCCTAGGGACCTCAGTGCAATTTTAAATAATCATGGTTACAGTAACCAAACGTATCCAGCTTAGATGGAAATGTCAGTGTTTCAACATTAAGTATGCTGTTTATTTTAGATTGCAGCAGATACCCTTATCAAATTCAAAAAGGTTTGTTCTAGTGCTAATTGACTAAGAGTCTTTCTTTCTTTCTTTCTTTCTTTCTTTCTTTCTTTCTTTCTTTCTGTCTTTCTCTCTCTCTCTCTCTCTCTCTCTCTCTCTCTCTTTCTTTTTTGTTTTTGGTTTAAAATTAGGAGTGTATCAGTTTGTCAGGGCTCTCCAGAGAAACATTACCAAGAAGATGGATGATGGATGGATGGATGGACAGGCATGCAGGCAGATGGACAGATGGATGGATGGACAGATAGATTAGATAGATAGATAGATAGATAGATAGATAGATAGATAGATAGATAGATATTTTAAGGAACTGGCTTACACCATTGCAGAAGCTGGCAAATCCAAATTCTGCAGGGTAGGCTTGCAGGTTGGAGACTCAAGGAAGACCTGATGCAGCAGTTTGAGCTTGAATGTGGTCTGCTGGGAGAACGTCTTCTTCCTCTGGGGAGGTCAGTCCTTTTTCTCTTAAGGCGTCCAAATGATTGAATGAGGCCTACCCACATTACAAGAGGTGCTCTGCTTTACTCTAAGTCTATTGATGTTAATGTTAATTTCATCTAAAAAATACCTTCACAGAAACATCTAGAATAATGTTTGACCAAATATCTGGGTACCATAGCCTAGCCAAGTTGACACATAAAATTAACCATCACGAAGAGTTGGATTTTATCAAGCACATGTTTGATATGTATTTTATTATTTTTATCCTCTGTTAATTTTAATTTTATCCTCTACCTAATTTTATTAATACATCTTGAATATTAGACTCTCTTTGCACTTGTAAGAGAACCCACACAAGTCTTTCCCTAAATATTTGTAAAGATTCTATATATTTTACCCAAATACTTCAAAAGGTTCAAAAGAACAAGTTTTGGCATGGATATTTGATACGGATGTAAAGTGGCAAAGTCTTTTTGGAAAGTACTTTGACAGGATCTATAAAAATTTAAATGCGCACCTTTGACTTGTTGGTTCTATTTTTTTCTTTTGGATACTCAAAAATACCTTTGCATATGAATAAAGAGGCATATGGCAGGCTGTTCATTATAGGGTTGTATGGAAAGTAAAAAATTGGAAACAGACAAAGTGTCATGAAGAGAGGAATAAATGAACAAACATCTAAGAAATCCTGGCAGCAGTCAAAATTAATACATATATACTAGCCAGGCATGGTGGCTCATGCCTGTAATCCCAGCACTTTGGGAGGCCAAGGTAGGTGGATCACTTGAGGTCAGGAGTTTGAGACCAGCCTGGCTGGCCAATGTGGTGAAGCCCCATTTCTACTAAAAATACAAGTCAGGCGTGGTGGCACATGCCTGTAATCCCAGCTACTCAGGAGGCCGAGGCAAGAGAATTCTTTGAACCTGGGAAGTGGAGTTTGCAGTGAGTTGAGATTGTGCCACTACCCTTCAGCCTGGGTGACAAGTGGAAACTCTGTCTCAAAAAATATATGAATATATTTATTTAGAACTCTCTAACATATTGATATTTGTTTTTATAAAAGCAAGTTTTAGAACGAAATCTCAAAATGACATGACATATTAAATAATCAAATTTTTGTATATACATTATGACATAAATGCAAAGAAAATCATTTAAATTATATTTATTACTCTGATAATAATTGTTACCCCTAGAGGCTCAGGGAGGACTATTTATCTGTATTGTTTACATTTTTTGCAATGAGAAGGTACTAACAAATTACTTATCTAATTTAAATTTAGTACCAAAAGCTATAAATTAACAAGACATTCTTTTATCTCAAATACTAGAATTTAGTCTAGAACCCTGATGTGCTAACTACATATATTAAAACTCATTACAAAATACTTTATGTCGTATTTAAAATTGAAATTTATATTGAAATGTTAACCGGATTCTTACAATATTACTTTAATTTACAACATACAATGTGTAATCTCTAGGCAAACAGTGAATGCATTTCATGTCAGTTGATAATGGTACTTTGGCAAGAATTTTCTTCTAGTTTGGTTAACACAAATAGATGTAACATCTAACTTTAGCTCACAGAGTAGTAATTTGAAAAGCAAAAAGATATATTACTCTTTCATAAAATGTTAGCTTTGTTACAAAACAATCCCCAACATAGTAGGTGTTTTGCCTTGGAATTTTATAGTAATAACCAAGGGGAAAAAGAAAGTAATAACATTATGATTTAATAAACATGGTTTCATATAAAAAACTTACAAACAAGTGGAAATATTTCTTTATAATTTCATTAAAGAAACTAAAGTATCCTCTAGGCACTCGAGGCTGAAAATTATTTTCTGATAACTTTTATTACACTGATCAATAACATATATAGCTTTTATGAGATAGTTTCTTGCTTTTGCGAGAAAATATAACACATGAAAGTAAAATAATCTCACATTTACCTTGAATCTTATGTATGAATTTAAGCTATATTTTTAATAGAGGAAAGGGGGGGGGAAGAGCCTTGCCTCATGATTGAGGGTACTGTTCTCAAGAGAATAAGCTATTCCCAGCTAGCTAGATCCCTGGACCTTGGATCCACTCACTACATAGGTCTACACATCACTACATAGGTCTAACAGAAAGCAAGCCTCTTTTGAGATAGAACATAGGTTTCCCCAACATTTAAAAAAATTTTATTTTAAGTTCCAGGATACATGTGCAGGACATGCAGGTTGGTTACATAAGTAAACGTGTGCCATGGCGGTTTGTCACACCTATCAACCCATCACCTAGGTATTAAGCCCAGCATGCATTAACTATTTATCCTGATGCTCTCCCTATCCCTGCCCTGACAGGCCCCAGTGTGTGTTATTCCCCTCCCTGTGTCCATGTGTTATCATGGTTCAGCTTCCACTTATAAATGAGAACATGCAGTGTTTGGTTTTCTGTTCCTGTGTTAGTTTGCTGAGGATAATGGTTTTCAGCTTCATCCATATCCCTGCAAAGGACATTATCTTGTTCCTTTTTATGGCTGCATAGTATTCCATGGTGTATATGTACCACATTTTCTTTACCCATTCTATCATTGATGGATTTCCCCTACATTTTTATGGCACTGAATGTGTGCTTTCCTCCACGCCCTCAATCTCACATGATCCTCTATCTGGAATGCCCTCCATAATTTTCTATTTTCTGCGTCATCATTCTAGCACCCAAATAGGCTGGCTTTGTGGGTATGCAACACATGCAGGGCACAGGGCCCCATGCTCAGAAGAGCCCTATGTATGGTTTAATGCTCTATGCTCCCTGTCTTGAAATTCTCAATAATTTTATCTTTGAACTTGTATTTTGTAAGTGAAGCCTGATGGGACAGTAGAGCATGCACACGGAGATGCACAAAATATGAGTTTCCTTCCTTCTTTCTTCCCCTATTCACATAAAGTGTTCAAGATATTCCATGAGCACAGGATTTTAGTGGACCCTTCATGCATGGCACTTCAAAGTGAGTGAGTACAAGGAAAGCATGTTAAGTATGCCCAAGTAGGAGGGGTGCTGATATCCTGCAGAAGCCCTGATTTCTGCTCTAACCAGAGCTCACTTCCAACACAGAAAGAAGGCAGTGGTGTTGTAAGAAAGACTGACAACGAAATCTTATACCCATTCTTACCCATGTTACTTCCCTGTATTAGCTAACCACTTAACACTGAAAATGGTAACACAGAAGGCAAGCGAAAGATAGGGCAACCATAGTTTCTTTTCCTTCCATCTTTCCTTTCTGATCGATAAGCTGAAGGTAGAGAGTGTTGATGGAATGTGCACATGTAAAGAAGTGAAACAAAAGAAGCTTGGTTTTGTGCAGTGTTTTTCCTGTTTTGGTAAGAATGAAATACACACATATGTAGGAACTCTGAAATATAAATTGTGTTATATCAGTGATTTTGCGTATAAATTAAATGCTCTTAAATTTGCATTCAAAGCTGACATTGCACAACATAAAGATGAATGGTGGCCAGGCGCGGTGGCTCACGCCTGTAATCCCAGCACTTTGGGAGGCCAAGGCAAGGGGATCACGAGGTCAGGAGATCAAGACCATCCTGGCTAACATGGTGAAACCCCGTCTCTACTAAAAATACAGAAAAATTAGCCAGGCATGGTGGCGGGCGCCTGTAGTCCCAGCTACTCAGGAGACTGAGGCAGGAGAATGGCGTGAACCTGGGAGGCAGAGCTTGCAGTGAGCCGAGATTGCACCACTGCACTCCAGCCTGGGCAACAGAGAGAGACTCCGTCTCAAAAAAAAAAAAAAAAAAAAAGCAAATAATTCAATTTTTAAAAATTTTGAACTTCATTAAATAGCAAGTGAAAATCAGCATAACAAGTTGAGAGACTGAGAAAGAAAGGAAAATGTTACATTTTAGTGTCATTAATATGCTTTTCCTGCCTTTTGAGCAAATGACCCCAAATTTTCATTTTGCACTAAACTCTGCAAATTATGTGGCCCAAATGTGTCACTGAAGTCATCTTTGGTTACTGCCATTGACCATCAAAAATTAATTGCTGGCCCGGTACAGTGGCTCACACCTGTAATCCCAGCACTTTGGGAGGCCAAGGTGGGCGGATCACCTGAGGTCAGGAGTTCGAGACCATCCTGGCCAACATGGTAAAACCCTGTCTCTACTAAAAATACAAAAAAAATGTAGTTGGGCGTGGTGGCACGTGCCTGTAATCCCAGCTACTCAGGAGGCTGAGACAGAAAAATCACTTGAACCTGGGAGGCAGAGGTTTCAGTGAGCCAAGATCGCACCACTGCACTCCAGCCCGGGCAATAAGAGTGAAACTCCGTCTCAAATAAAAAAATAAAATTAAAAAAAAATTGCTGTCTGTCATTCACATTCAATTATTTTAAAACTTGTATTTTGTACTTCATTGTGCCATGCTGTTTGGAATTACAGATACTATGCACTTACCCGTAGCTACTGTTGGCTGACATAATTCATCCCAAATATACCTCTGGGTCACCTACATCAGAATCACTTGGGAGTGGTGGTGGCAGGGTACCCTCCTAACAAGTTCCCTCTTAGGTTGGAGGGCATTGATACAGTGCAGTGATTCTGCAAAGTGCGATCTGAGGACATCACTTGGGATCCTATTAGACATGCAAATTTGTGGGTCCTCAGCCCTGGGGTGGGAAAGGGACTGGCAATCTGTGTTTTAACCAGTCCTCCAGGGGATTCTGATGCATGCTGTAGGTAGAGCTGATAGAGCTGGAAGAACGTAAGCTCTTGAAGCAGCTAGACTTGGGGTTGGTCCTGGCTGAACCACTTACTACCTCTCTGACCTTGGGCAAGCTCTCTCTTCCTGAAGACAGCCTGAGAGAACCTGAAACAAGGGAAGAAAACTTGTAATACCTGCAAATGCCCTGTTAAGAGTCTTTCTTTGTTTAGAAACTATACTTTGCCTATTTTTTTTTTTTTTTTTTGAAGATTAGGGAGAAACCTAATCCGAATGCACTGAAAGAGTTCTAATTAGACATTTCATGGGCCTCTGAGGCTCCCTGAGGAAAGTAAGAGAGAAGGCCAGAACACATGTCCCTCTTGGAGTGGGGCCTGAGTCCATGCTGCAGGGAGCTGGCTGTGGAGAATGAAACCCTTTCAGAGGTCAGCACCCACTGACCTGAGCCACTGAGTAAGTCGATCCAGCTCACAGGCAATAAACTGACGATGGATGAATCCCTCTCTCAGAGGTGAAAAGGAAATCCATCATGTATGAATACTGCTTGCACTGCATTTATTAAGGGCTAAAACAATGAAACCCTTTTGGCTCGTTTCTAGCTCCTGGTATCCTGTAATTTCTATTCGATTGTGACACAGGATCAATCAAAGTATGGTTTTAATCAGATTGAGATGATAGTCCTTATTTTGAGAAGCTCTGAGAAACTTGTTTAGCATTCAATTTAACAAATGGTGGAAATTGGAATATAAGGGGGAAAGATATAGAAACCAGTTCTATACCTTAAATGTTCCCTCTGCATCTATATATGTGTATAAATGTGTGTGTGTTATGTGTATAATTATGGGCTTTTGTTTTATTATTTTATTTATTTATTGTTTATTATTTATTGTTTTACTATTTGGTTTATTTAATTACAATACCAAAGCAAAATGCCAGTTTCAGTAACTTGATATTTATTTTGCATAACATTAAAATACTAGTATTGATACTGGCATTTTATGTTTTTTAATGTATTCAGAGTTAGTGAAGCAAAAAATTAAACCAAATATTTAATATGTAACAACTAAAAATTCAATACACCTTAAGACAAGTAAAAATGCAAAGTTTTAAATGTATGTATACTAAACATATTGTTATTGCAAAATTATTTATTAGCAGTAAATTAATAAAATTACTAAAAAACTTTATATAAAATAAAAACTTTAGTAATCCCAGAAAGTTGAAAATTAGGTATTAAATAATTAAGTATTAATTAACTTATTAATAAATTCAGTACTTAACAATTTACCAAAAAAAAGGTGTCATAATGAGAGTCTACTGTCCTGCAAATTTGTTTAGCTGTTGAAAAATCTTTGACATTGTACTGGAATGTAAGACATCATGAATGGTGACATTAGGTTATAAACTAACTCCAAATATTTTCCTTTGGCTTAACATTTTCAAATAATCCTTCCTTTTATTTAGCAACTTTGAGGAGGTGTTTCTGCAAAACGCTTCCTTTTTCAAGGATCTTTCTGTGGCTTGTGAGCTACAACCTTGTTTTAAAGAGAGCATTGCCAGTTTATCTCAGACTCTTCCAGTCTCATCATCGTAGATGGAGTATCTGATGCAGTTACCTGCATCAACTTCAATTTTGTATTGTTTATATTCCACTTTTTCAAAAAGTCTTTGAACTGGAATGAGAAATATTCCTTGCAATAGAAGTTTGGCTTCATCGATTGTCATTTTCATTCTCCTCTCGAGGATTCTGGAGGTATAGAAGAGTACTTTCTAAATGAGTGCAGTTTTGTTGGATTAGAAATTGCAATGCAGCAAATAGCTCTCTGGGTATATCGCAAGTTGTAAAAGATTCAGATTCAGAATTTCAAAAAATATTAAAAAAATTGTTCCAAGAAAAATATAAGTATTTCAGTCTTACGATTCAGAATTTAAAAAAAATATCAAAAATATTGCTTCCAGAAACATGGCAGTATTTCAATACTTAAAAATCATCCACTGGGCTGGTTGTGGTGGCTCATGTCTGTAATCCCAGCACTTCAGGAGGCTGAGGCAGGCGGATCACTTGAGGTCAAGAGTTTGAGACCAGCCTGGCCAACATGGTGAAACCCCATATCTACTAAAAAATACAAAAGGAAATAGCCAGTCATGGTGACGGGGGCCTGTAATCCCATCCCAGCTACTCAGGAGGCTGAGGCAGGAGAATTACTTCAACCTGGGAAGCGGAGGCTGCAATGAGCCAAGATCACACCACTGCACTCCAGCCTGGGTCACAGAGTGAGACTCTATCTCAGAAAAAAAAAAAAAAAAAAGAAAGAAAACCAAAAACAACAACAACAAAAAACACTGCATAGACATACACAGTATACTTGTATACATACGAACACATCTAACTATTTTTTAGTAAAGTTTCTGCCTATTTTAGTCATTGCATGATGATGTGACTCAACATAAAATGTGAGGAGAGGGAGCTTCTTCTGAGAACAGTTCCTGTGATGTCTGGCAATAGGAGAGTTGATTGGAGCATGTGGATATACCTTATCCACCATGAAACATTTGAAAAACTCCAAAGTTTGGACTCAGGCAAGTGCAAGTCCAAAATGTGTGTTACAGTCCACTCTGGCTTTGGAGGTACTTGTGGAGTGCCCCACAGACCTCTAGGGAGTAAAACATACTGGGTTTTACTTTACTGGACCACTTGGAGCTCCTGAGCCAGCCAAGAACCCTGCTCACCCCCAGCAGAGGTAAAGCCAGTTTGGGAGGTCTCAGGATTGTCATTCCTCCTGTTCACAGCATGATTCTGGGCAGCGCCACTCAGTGCCATCAAGGAACCATGCACCTGAAGTTTGAAACCCAGCTGAGTATGCAATACAGAGGAGGAGAAGACTGCAGTGGGGTTTTGTAAGGTGCTTCCAGCACAGCCTGCATCTGTTCCTTAACTCTGTAAAGCAGATGTGGAAACCATTCACAGTTTCCTAGCTTTCTTTCCCTTTATTCAACTCCCCTAAGTGCTGAGGCCTAACTGCTGACCACTCTGGCCTCTGGTCTGATTTCCAGTGGATATCTGGCCAGTGGTGGCTAGGTCCAGCATTTCCTCCTTCATGATAGCCAAATCATCCAGGGTAATCTCTTGGTGGCAAAGGAGGCTAGAGAAGTTACTTTTTCAACAGGTCAAATCAAAAGCATACGGGGAGAGGAAGTTCAGGACTAAGAGGCATGGTGATTCTCCATGCCTTACTTTCCTCTGGGAGGCTGGATCCCAACCAGAACTGCACACCTCCCAGAAACTATGCTTTCTGACTTTGTATCTCTATAAATGACTCTTTCCTGATTGAATTGATAACCAAGTTACGAGTCTAAAATCACAGTATGAAATAAACTGAAAAAATCTAGAGACCATATGAAATTTAATTCAATAAACATTTGCGTATCTTTTTATATCAGGCATTATATTAGACGTTGGGTTATAAAGACAAGTGGAATAAAAATCCAAGAGTCCAAGAAGCTCACGCTGCAGAAATATAAATATTTGCATGGCAATTAATGAGACAGAGGCATGGCTAAGATGCTTAGGAACAAACAGGAGGTCATGTAAGGCTTTAGGCTTCTGACACAAGAAAGGTGACCTCGGCTGGGTCTTGAAAAGTTAAGCAGGACTTCAGCAAATACTAAAAGGGAAAATAATGTACATAGAAAAATGAACAGATACAGGTAGTGGGCAAGAAAACCCGTTATTGTGTTTAGAAGACAACAGGAAGCACCGTGGGGTTGGGTATGCATTTGAGCAGGTAATGAATGACCTGAAATAGGTTGGTAAGTAAGCCTTGGACTCAGCTGCAAAGGGCAATCAATGTCTGGATGTCTGGGATTAAAGGAAGAATGCCAGTGCTAGATTTCCAGCAGGGGTTGCAGTAACAGCTTATGTTTTAAAAAGTTCACTTAGGTGGCAGTGCAAAAGAGAAATGCAGGCAGAGAGGAGATAGTTAAGCATGCCAAAGGAAGGAGATTGGGTGGTATGCTTAAGGGAGAACAGGACTGAAACCGGATTTTTTTTTTAAGATGGAGGAGATTTGAATATGCTGTAGGCTGAAGGTCAGTTGCCATTGGAGATGGAGAGATTGATAGTACAGGAGAGAGTGGAGATAATGGATGAAGACCTTTACCCATGCTAGCCTAGCATGCTGAGTTTCTTTTAAGTGACTGCATGCAGTGCATTAGCATGGTCTTTGTAAAAGAACACATGAAATACTCAATGTCATTGTGTAATAATACAAAAATACAATGAAAAGATAGCAGAAGTCATTAGAGAAATACCTTAATCTCAGGGTACATGAAATGACGTGAACTAAAATAGTCTATCAAGAAAGGGCAAAATGGGCCGGGTGCGGTGGCTCACGCCTGTAATCCCAGCACTTTGGGAGGCTGAGGCAGGAGGATCACGAGGTCAGGAGATTGAGACCATCCTGGCCAACACGGTGAAAACCCATCTCTACTGAAAATACAAAAAAATTAGCCGGGCGTGGTGGCGGGCGCCTGTAGTCCCAGCTACTTGGGAGGCTGAGGCAGGAGAATGGTGCGAACCCAGGAGGTGGAGCTTGCAGTGAGCTGAGATCGCGCCACTGCACTCCAGCCTGGGCGACTGAGCAAAACTCAGTCTCGGGGGGGTGGGGAGGGAAGGGCAAAATGATGAATGAGACAATGTTATATTACAGGATAGTCAAGTTACCAGTAAACCTAAGTGACGTCATGGGTGGTGAAGAGAGAGGGAAACTGGGGAGTAAGAGAGAGATCATGGAAATCAGACAGCACAAAGAAGAAAACAACAGTCAGAGGAGAAGAGAAACAGGAGCAGAAGAGTCCATGTGTGTGTACAAAGGAGAAAAATGACATGGGAAGTTTTAACCAGCTCACAAATCCTGCTGTCTCCTACTTCTCACCACTCTCACCTAAGGCAAAGGCTGTAAAAGAGCTCCCAGTTGTGGCTTGTAGCATAGGAGGCTGGGGATCTTTGGAGACAGTTTTGCAGCATCTCTGGGTCTTTTTTTAATCAGCCTACAGTAAATGGACTGCCCGTATTTTCAGCCTGGCTGACCACTACCCAGTTATAAAGAGAGCTGTTTGCAGGAGGAACTGGTCCTGAGATCCTTGGACACACAATGGTTTTCCCTTCACCTTCAATCACCTGTCACCTCCTAAACAATGAATAAAGAAAGTGCAATACCTCCTGGCTCGAGGAGTGTTTACCTTTCCCAAAGTGTTAGATGAGGACCATGATAGGCAAAGCTGTGTTTATACTAATGAGACTCCTCCATAAAATGTGTTCAGAGCCCGGCTCAGTTCTTCTCACATTTTAATGTCTACATGAATCACCTGGGAATCTTGCTAAACTGCAAGTTCTGATTCAGCAAGTGTAGAGAGAGGGCCAAGATTATCAATTTCTAACAGGGTCCCAGGTGACACAAATGCTGCTGGTCTTTGAACCACACCTTGCCTAGCAAGGGATTAGGAAATGCTCTATTATGAACTGAGAAAGGTGTTAGGTTAAAAAAAAATGGAAAGAGTTTTTTTGCTGTCTTTGTAGAGAATCCACATAGAAATATGGCAGGATATCATTTCTGCCTTACCACTAGCCACACACTGCCACGGAGCTGTCCTTGGCTCTGGGTTCAGTTTCCCAGTGAACTTGGCCTAAGTTTTCCTGACCACAATCAAATGAGTCTGGGCTTGAGGAAATCTGTAAGTACAATTTCCTCTTCTGTCTTAATGGCATAGAAAAGACAGGAGGGTGCTCCTGGGATTCACCCACGCAGCAGAGCAGAATAGATGAGCCCACAGAGAAATAAGATTTCCAAATGACTTTTGCTTATGACCTGATTTACATCTCCACAAAGTGTGAGAGAAATGAGTTACTTTCCCAGTCCAGGCCCTACTTACTTGCTGAATAAACTCTGTTTAGGGAGAAAAACCGAACAACCCAAAACTTGAGGATTTGTGCAAGGTTCATCTGACTAGTGAAAAGGATGAAGGTAACAGTTTTCTAGAATGTTTATATTTAGGTTCTGCCTGAGGGGAGCTCTTTTTATCACCTGAATAGGTCACTGTAATTTGATAAACAGCAGGAGAGGAGAGACTGGCATTGAAAAATGTTTAAAACACTCCACGATGTTTCAGTTAGCTCTGGCATAATGGAGTCTTATAAAAAGGAAGTTTTATTTTCAGTGCTGTCACCCAGCTTTGCTCAGTTCAACAAACATGCATTTGAGTGTCTGTTATGTAGCAGGCACTGTGCTGTGTGCTGAGCACACAGTGGTAAAAAGTGGTTGCTGTCCATGGGGAGCACTCCGTACTATGTGGGAGATAGACAAGTGGAGAGATAATGTCTATGCTGTATTGTCTATGCAATAATGGAAGTAAGTGCATGAAGTCTGAAGCACAGATGGGACCTTCTCACCCACCCTGCAGGTGGGGAGCACGACACAAGGAGGCATCTCTGAGTAGACAACATCTGAGCTGAATCTACAAACTTGAATAGGAATTAGAATGGTAAAAAAAAAATTTAGGAAGGTGCTAGTCATTAATGCTAACCATTAAGTATTTCTGATTTTTCCCTCTTTCATGTACATAGAATAGCCTGTCCCTGTCCTCTTACATGTAAATATAGCCACATGACATGCTTGAGCCAATGACATGTGGGTGAAAGCGATATATGTCATTTCTAGGCAGAAGCTATAAACACATATATGTGATTTACCATATTCTTTTCCCACTGCTACAGAAATTGTAGAAGCTTGTGTTAAAATAAACCCTCCATCAGTCTGGGTTCTTGAGTGACTACCATAAGCAGAAATAAACCTTTGTTGTTTAAAGCCATCAAATTCCAGAGTTGATACTGCAGTGTATGCTAGTCTGCCACGACTCACACAGAAGAGCAGGAAATTCTATCTGCAAAATCTCAGATGTGTAAAACCTTTGATTTGGAAAGTGCATGGTTAATAACACTAGAATATGTTATGCAGAGTGGGATAGATGGGGATTGGGATGATGTTTAACTTCTCTGGGTCTCAAGATAATAAAGGCTTAATTAGGTGATTGAATAAAGGGCTAGCCAAGTGAACTCTTGTTTCCTTTCTAACTAAAGACTTTGGTTTTACAAAATTGAATGCAGTTTATGATCTTTTCCTCTGGGAACTTGTCATGCTGGACTCCTATTGATTTCAGTATGGATGGCACCATGTTTGAGAGGCCAAAGAAGAGGCCCAGAGCCAGCAAATGAGGCACAGGTTTTTTTTGAGGGGACTTACATACAGGGCAGTCCAGTGGCAGCAGGCTAGACAGGAGAACCACTAGCATTTGTAAAAATCATGCAGTTCATACAGCATTTTTGCTTAACATCTTTCCCCTAGCTCCTTCCACCTAGCAAGGTACTTCCACCACCTTCATTTAACCCAAAACAAAGGGTCTTGATTCCCTGTATGGCCTGCATTCCACGGCTTGGGCCAGGGGTTTAGATGTTCCTTATAGATGAGGAATGAATCTGCAGGTTGGTCACTCCCAGATTCCCCAGCTCAAAACTCCAAATGCACATTATGTTTAAGTCATAGGGTCATTCTCAGGGTATGCTTAAGTCATTGCTGTCAGGAACATCTGCCAAATTTCTAGACATGACTGGACTTTCATTTACCTCTAGGAAGCCACAGCATTTTTTTAAAACCTATATTATAGTAGTAAGTATTTTACAAAATGTTTAGTTTTGTTATCTTCACTAGACAAAGTTTTTTGATCACAGAAAATATTCCTATTGTATTCCCAAGCTCGTGCACAATGACTAGGGGTGTAGTAAGTGTCTATTAGACCTAAGCCACTCTTGTGGCAAGGTGTCTCCCTGTTAGGACAACCAGTCACAGAGTGTCCAGCTCCTATTGTCACTTCCAGGCTCTGATGAAGTACACATGGCAGAGTTTCCCAGACACCTGCTGAAAAGACTAAGAAAACAACTCAGAAACAAGTCTTTGTAGCAAGGTTTTAAGAGCGGCAGATGGGAAGGAGTCATTACATAAATTCTCCTGTCCTCCCTACAATAGGTTGTTTCAAGGAAAAGCATGTATGGAGGTTTCCTGCATGACTGGGTAGGTGAAGCTGCTGAGTAATTGGCTAAATCTCTTCATGACTCATTGTGAACTATTGTCCAGGTGGTAACGCATTACCTTCTATTGCTTCCCATGCTTGTGTTTCAACTCTGTATTCCATTATTTTCATTGCCCTGGGCTCCAAAAATGTATATTCCCACATAATCTTTGGTGAAGACTTTGTTTTCTAAGAAACTTGGGCTAAAACAGTTTGTTTCAGAAATGGTTACAGAAAGCAGGTCCTCCGTAAGATTTGGAGTTTGACTGCCCACAGATCAGAAATTAATAAGGACTGCAATGCTGGTAGTAAATGGATTGTTAATAACCCCCGGTATGCAATGATGTTGCAAGTACTTAGGCATTCACTTGCAGCTGGTTGATGTGAGGTGCATGTGAAAAGGAAAGCATTGAGAGATCTAGTAATTGTGTCATTTCATCAGTATGAGGACAATGATAATTATATATATTTTGGAGTAATGTGACTGTACTGTACTCCTTGCAAAAAGAAAGTGTTTGTCCCAGGGCTTATAATTGCACACTGTGAAAATCTCTCCTTAGTGTCTTTAAAAGAAACTCTTAGTGCCTAAAACTTCAAGGTAGACTCTGATGAAAATCAGGCCCAGGATCTAATTATGAAGCACAGTTCCTGCAAAGTATACTTATATATGTGTAATGTGCACAGGCCTCTTGTGTGAAAATTGGGGCCTTGATTGAAACATAGAATGAGGATATCTGCATGGGTGAACCTGAGAATTTTAAACTCCCAAGTTCTTCTGCCCTTTCTCCAATAGCCCAACAGCCCACCTTGCCTGGATACCATTCAATGATGCTTATTCTTGTCAGTATCTTCCCTATCACCTCTCATTATTTCCAGGCAAAAAACACAGCCAGGAGTCAGCACAGCCCAAGTGAAAAAGTACAAGCTCTGCTTTTGGAAAACAATAGTTTACATACCAAGAGAATTATTTGGTCTGATATATACTGACAAGCTCCAGAAGAACACATGGTATGAAATGGATCCTGAGAATGTTGGGCTGAGAGAGATGGAGGGCACAGAATATACATTGAATACAGAAGAATGTATTGATATGGGGAATGCACCATGATTTGAGCTTCAGTGCTTTGGCAAGGATATCTGGAGTTCGTTCAATATTCTGTAGAAAGGGATATAGAATGTTGAACATGATGATGGTTTCTATAAAAATGAAGTTTAAGATGCCCAGATTTCCCTGGTGTAGTGTTAAGGAACACATCAGAATACTTAGGGAAGTGGAGTATCATTAACTTAACCTAGAAATGTCACAATCACAACTGTTAGGCCAGATGTAGTATGTTCAGTAGAGAATTTCAACATAGCCTTTGGTCCAAAATCTACTGCTATGGATTTAATGAATGCTTTCTTCTGGATACGCAACAATAGGGAGAATTAAAAGTAGCATGTCATAATATGAAGAGGATATCAGTATATGTTTACTGTATTGCTGTAAGGCTATAATGTAGTCCAGAGACCTTGATCATCTTGACATTCCACAGAACATCACATTGGTCCACTGTACTGATAATACCATGTTAAGTGGACTGGTGAACTAAAAGTGGAGTGTACACTAGCTGCTCTAGTAAGAAATATGCATGCCCAAAGTTGGGAAATGGGAAAAAAAGGAGATGTAACAGTCTGCCCCATCAGTGAAGTTTTCAGGTGTCCAATAGTTAAGGACGTGCCAGGGCATTCATTCTAATGTAAACGACAAGTTGTTCTACCTCTCACTTTCTGTCATTTGTGATGAGGCACAACACTTGTATCTCATTCTGGATTTTGGAGGAAGATATGCTATACTTGGGAATCTTTCTGCAACCCATTCATGGGTTGACTCAGAAGACCTCAAACAAGGCCCAGGGCAAAAATAGGGTTTTGCAGCAGCTTTAGACTCAACAAGCTGCAGTTTCAGTGGTGGCTAACGGTTTGGATAGATAAAGATAACGTAGGAAGTTTCTGGAAAGTCATTAAAAATGAGCTGTGGGCAGATCCATAGAGTTCTGGAGAAGGCCATGCCTTCTTCAGCAGAGAATTACGATGTTTGCAAAACAGCTCCTGTCATTTAAGTGTTTCCTACTGGAGACTGCACACGTCATCATGGAGCACCAAGCGCCTCTATGAACTCAGATGCTCTTTATGGTCTGGATATCACCAGGTCCATTGAACCAAGTAGTAGAGCAGGCACAACAGCAAATAACTGTATGATGAAAGGAGTTTATTGGGGACAAGGGTCCAGGACCTCCTAAAGAATGAGTAAATTACAAAATCAGATGGCCCAGATCCCTGTATTAACTACTTAAGTTACATTGATGCCTTTCCCTCACTCATCATACCTTTGACCAATGAGATTTTTTCCACAATTGACTAATAAAGGTCTAAAGGGTTCTGTTCCAATTCAGTAATGAGTCTGAGCAATATGTTGGTGCTAGTTGTAAATGGGCAGCCGCTACATGACAGCACCATGCAAGTTGGACCTGAATTGATGGCGAAGAAAAGGGGTAAAGGGAAACCCTCTAGTGGGCAGAGCTGTGTACAGTAGACTTGCCATCATTTCCTATGGAGGAAGAGGCAGCTTGAGGGATAGATATACACTGACCCGAGAGCGGTGGTGAATGGAGGCTTGAGGAGGAGACAGAGAATAACAAGACCAGAAAATCATTGACTACGAGGTCTGGTAAACATACATAATTTATGGCAAAGGAGATGACAAATGGACTCAATCATAGGCTTCACTGGTTTTATCATGTACACCATCATCCCGAAATCTCTAGATGGGTCTGTGAGAATCGGCACAAATTGTACAGATATTTGGATTTCGTATTAATGCCTACCATAAAAAAAAAAATCAACTGCAGAAAAATCTATCAACAGCCAGCCAGGTAGTCAGAGTGTTTTATCCTATGGGTACCAATCAGTTGTTTTTTTTTTTTTTTTGTCTTTTCTAGTGATTCTGCAATGGACTAACAGAGTAGCCATATGGTAGCAGGAATGGAAGCTTTGTATGGACCCAAATGGGCTCCCTTCATCAAGGATTGTGTAGCTATTGCTACCAATAAAGGTCAATCAACCAGCAGTGATCAACACAGAGCCAGCAATGTGACACCATCCTTGGGAAGACCACCAAGACACTTTGTGTCTTATTATTTTAGATCTTTTCCTCTCTGGAGAGGGTAGTGATTTACCTTTGAAGTGACTATTCCTGGTGTGGATTTATCCACAGTGCCTTCACAACCTGAGAGCTTACAGATTATCTAGTCTATTTGCATCAGATCCTATACAACACTGCCTCAGACCAACACACATAATTTACGGCAAAGGAGATGACAAATGGACTCAATCATAGGCTTCACTGGTTTTATCATAGGCTTCACTGGTTTTATCATGTACACCATCATCCCGAAATCTCTAGATCTCCCCACTACTTCTGAATTTGGATGAAGAATTACCCTATAGGACAGGGGTCAGCAAACTATGACCTGTGCCTTGAATCCAGTCTGCTGCTTGTTTTAGTAAAGTTTGACTGGAATACAATCATGCCCATTTATTTATGTATTGTATATATTTGCTTTGGCAGTATAATGTCAGAATTGAGCAGTTATGAAAGGAACTGCATGGACTGCAAATTTACTAAAATTGACTATCCAGCACTTTACAGAAAAAGTTTCTTGACCTCTGATTTAGGACATGAGCTCTTGTTTGCTAAGGGGCTTCCAAAGGGGCTGTGTGATATGACCAAAAGTGTGAAGATGAGTTAATTTTTTGTAGGGCAAACTTTGACTAATGGATACAGGAGATGAGAAAGAGCAAGCAATTCAATTCTCTTTTCTTCCTTCCTTCCCTGAAGTATGCTCTACCTCAGCTTACCTCATAAAGAAAGGTTTAAATAGCTGCTTTAAAGTTTTTACCTGATAATTTCAACATCTGCGTCACCTCAGAGTTCGCATCTTTTTCTTGGGGGGTGGGGGCGGGGAGTCTCGCTCTGTTGCCCAGGCTGGAGTGCAGTGGTACGAGTCCCATTCACTGCAACCTCCACCTCCCAGGTTCAAGCGATTCTCCTGCCTCAGTCTCCAGAATAACTGGGATTACAGGAGTGCGCCATCACGCCAGCTAATTTTTGTATTTTTAGTACAGACAGGGATTCACCATGTTGACCAGGCCGGTCTCAAACTCTTGACCTCAGGTGATCCACCCACATCGCCTCCCAAAGTGCTATGATTACAGGTGTGAGCCACCCCGCATGGCCAACGTCTGTCTTTTACTTGAGCATAGGTCAGATTTTCCAGGTTTTAGTATTTCTAGTAATTTGGATTTTGCCTGGACATTTTGTATATTACACTGTGAAGCTCTGGGTCTTATTAAAATCCTCTGGAGAAAATAGATTTTCTGTTTTTGTTTGTTTGTTGTTTTTTAAGCAGATAATAAACCTGTCTTGTCTTCTGTGAACAGTGGTTCCAAAGTCCGTTCCATATTCAAAGTCTATTTGGATCTCCTTCTCACATATGTCACAGAAAGGGTGAGTCTTGGATGTGATCAGTGACTTATATGGTAGTTCACTTCTCAAAGCTTGTGCTTCTTTGGGTGCACACATGCAGTTTGGGGTGAACCTGGGACTTGTATCAATTCATATGTGGAATTGGGGGATCTCTTTCTCCCATTCTCCCTTTTGCAATATTGTTTCCACCCTTTGGTTCTGTGGGGTGTATTTTTCCAATTCACTGGCTGGAAAGACGAGGTTTCTCTTGAAGTTGTGGCCACTATTACTACTACTCTCATAGAGAGATGAAGAGAACAAAAAGAAAGAAAAATATCAGGAATTTATCTTACATTCTTTGCACCACAGGGACCCATTTTCCTAATTCTTCTATTCAGAGAGATGGATGAATACTTACAGTATCAGGTTATATCTATATCCCTTCACTCCCACCCCAGATTCCTTTTGCATATTTTTCTGTCCAGATCAACTAGAGGCTCATTTGCTTTTTGGAAGAGAGATTACACAGGTCATGGAGGAGGGCACAGAAAGTCTACAGGATGGGAAATGAACTGGGGCGGATTAAATAGTCTTGTTCTGTGGAGTACAACCTGGAAATTCCTCCCAGTTGCCCTGGTATTTCCAAAATGATTAGTGTCTGAATGAAAAATTAGTCAGGGTATGAAACATGTGGATAACAAAATTTTTATTTGACACAATCTTTTCAGAATAACTAACAGACTACTAAGAAGAGAGGAGATCTCCGAAGGATAGCTCAGGTGAACCTGGGGTATCATATGCAATGAAATTGTATAAATAAAGGCAGTTCCCCACCCTAAAAATGCTGCACAGCTGAGTGATCATTTACAAAGGTCTGAAAAGTAGATTCCCTCTACTCAACCAGAAGCACTTTCTTCTGAGGGCTTGAAATCTGAAATCATGGCCTGTTTTTCAGTTCTCTGCTCTCAGGAGGCCACTGCAAAGAGTTGAGTTCCCCTATGGCCATTGCTGACACTCTGCTACAGTCATGGGCATGCCTAGTCTTGGCCTTCTGTCTCACTCACACCTACAGTGAAGTGCAAGCAGAACTCGACGTTGGGTTGAAGAGGGCCAAGGGCATGTGCCTTGCAGCAAGCAGACCCCAACTGTGGCTGTTTACTGTTCAGGGAGGCTTGAGCTAGGCCCCTCTCTTCCTAAGCCCTTATCTGTATTGCCTATAAAGTGGGAATAATGACAGCCATATTGAAGGGCTGTGGGAAAAAACAAGATAGTGCGTAAAACTAAAACTTCCTCACCTCTAACTGATCTCCCCCTCTAGGCTCCAAATAAGACTTGAATTAGACATTATCTTATTCAAAAGTGAGATTTATATCCCCAAATGTTAACTAAACTCTGCCTATAAAATGTAGCATGGTAAACACACTTAGATCTCCCTTATTGAACAGATAAGAATGATTAATAATCAACATGCATTATTTATGTAAAATGTAACTGGGTGTTTCAAAAATTGTGAAGCTCACTATCTAAAGTAGGTTAGCATTCCCTGTCTCTACTTTATGATATAAATTGTTGGCATACTAATCTCTTTTTTCATAGGAAAATTCTAAATTGAAAGGACTGGAATTAATTACATCTTACTTTCTTATTCTAAGTATTGGTTTACTTTGTGTTATTCAGTTTTTAAAGTAAAGTCATGACTTTTATACAGTTTTTCTTGTACCATGCATAGAGACCAACATCATGTTTTGCACTTAGCAGGCACCTAATAACTATTGATCAAATTGATTAATGATGAGTGACACACTCTGAGATATGATTTCTCCTTAGACTGAAGTAAGAAGATCCAGTCAATGCAAACATTGACATCAAGAAGGGAGAAAAAAGAAGCTAAAAAGTATTGGTTAATTAATTAATTTGCATATCTCTTAAATTTTGGTCACTTGGAAATTTAAAATTACTGAGCATAATTGTTAATGTGCAACAGAATTTGATCATTGAGATTCCTTAGCTGCATTTATAATTCTACTGTCTTCTAGCTGAGCAGCTCAAGACTAAATCTGTGGTTTACAATTATTAGAGAAATGTAGTATAAGGAGAGTAAATGGCCTTTGAGACAACAAGTCATTTATCACTATTTACATCTTTTAGGTGTACTTTCCTTTATGATGGCACACTGTCAGGGAAAATGATTCTGAAACTTTGTTGAGAAGACAGGGAACATTTGCCAGCAATGAGGGCTATTACTAGGTAGGTGATACGGGAATTGAAAGAAGAGACAGAGAAGGACATGCATATTCATTGAAGGCCTGCTCTGCTTCAGTAGCTTTAGATGCATTATTTCATGTACTCCTCTCCATAGCAGTACTATGAGAGAATAATAAGTGATGTTTATTGAGGGCTTCCTCCAGGCCCACCATTGTATCTTCTGCCTGAGCACCTAGGCTTTCTGACACATTGTCTGAAATCTAGGTAGAAGCTTCCAACCCCCTCCTTTACTCTTGCATGCCATGTGCCTGCAGGCTTAACACTATATAGAAGTCACCAAGCCTGATGGCTTGTGACCTCCAGCAAAGTGTCCTGAGTTGCACCTGAGCCTCTCTGAGCTGAAGCTATACTTGGAGCAGCCAGAATGCAAGGAGCAGCATCCTCAGGCTAAGCAAGACAGCAGTGTCCTGGGCCTGGCCTCTAAAAACATACTTTTTTCTTAAGTTTCTGGCCCTATGATGGAAGGGACTATTCAGAAGACTACTAAAATGTCTTGGGGCATTTTTCCCATTGTCTTAGATATTAGCACTTGACTCCATTTTAGTCAGGCTAATCTCTCTAGCAAGTGGTTGCTCCCCAGCCTGCTTGCATTCCTCTCCTGAAAGGGACTTTTCTTTCTCTGGCACTTGGGTACTTTTTAAATGTAACTTCCAACTTTAGGTCATTTATATGCTCTCACACCTGATCCAAGGCTTTTAGAAGCAGCCAGGCCACATCTTGAACACTTTGCTGCTTAGAAATTTCTTGCACCGAATACCCTAAGTCATCAGTCTTAAGTTCAAACTTCCACAGATCCCTTGGACATGAACAGAATGCAGCTAAGTTTTTTGCTGTGGTGTAACATGGGTGACGTTTATTCCAGTTTCCAATAAGTTCCTCACTTCCATCTGAGACCTCCATCTAGCCTTCACTGTCCCTATCTCTATCGCTATTTTGGCCACAACCATGTAACCAGTCTCCAAGAAGTTCCAAACTTTCCCATATCTTTCTGTCTTTTTTGAGTCCTCCAAACTCCTCCAACCTCTGCCCATTCCCCTATTCCAAAGCCATTTCCACATCTTCAAGTATCTTTATGGCAACACCACACTCCTTGGTATTAATACAATTTTTGTTGTTAGTCCATTTTTCCATTGTTTTAAAGGAATACCTGAGGCTGGGTAATTTATAAAGACTAGAGGTTTAATTGGCTTATGGTTCTGCAGAGTATATAGGAGGCATAGTGCTGGCATCTGCTCAGCTTCTGGTGAGGCTATAACCAGTACTCTCATCTTTCTAAAAGATAGTTTAATTATTTTTTCTCTCTCTTTTCTCTTTCCTCCTATCCCCCACTTCCCACTGAGATAATATGGTTTGGATCTGTGTCCTTACCCAAATCTCATGTCAAATTATAATCCCTAATGTTGGAAGTGGGGCCTGGTGGGTGGTGACTGGATCACGGGGATGGATTCTTCATGAATAATTTATTATAGCACCATTCCCTTGGTGCTGTCCTCATGATAAAATTCTCGCAAGACCTGGTTGTTTAAAAGTGTGTAGAACTTCCCCCCGCCACTCTTGCTCCTGCTCCTGCCATATGAGACACCTTGCTTTCCCTTTGTCTTCTGCCATGATTGGAAGCTTCCTAAGGCCTCCCTAGAAGCCCAAGCCACTATGCTTCCTATACAGCCTATAGAATAGTGAGGCAATCAAACCTCTTTTCTTTATAAATTTCCCAGTCTCAGATATTTCTTTATAGTAGTACAAGAATGGGTAAATACAGAAAATTGGTACCAAGGAATGGGGCATTGCTATGAAGATATCTAAAAATGTGGAAGCAGCTTTGGAACTGGGTAACAGGCAGAGGTTGGAAGACTGTGAAAGGCTCAGACGAAGAGAGAAAGATGAGGGAAATTTTGGAATTTCTTAGAGACTGCTTGAGTAGTTATGACCAAAATGCTGGCAGTTCTATGGACAGAGAAGGCCAGGCTGATGAGGTCTCAGATGGAGATGAGGAACTTATTGGGGACTGGAGCAAAGGTGACATGTGTTATGCCTTAGCAAAGAACTTGGCTGTATTGTGCCCCTGCCCTAAAATCTGTGGAACTTTGAACTTGAAAATAATGACTTAACGGTATCTGGTGGAAGAAATTTATAAGCAGCAAAGCATTCAAGAAGTGACCTGGCTGATTCTAACAACTATGTTCATCTGTGTGAGCAAATAAATGACCTAAAGTTGGAACTTATATTTAAAGGAGAAGCAGAGCATAAAAGTTTGAAAAATTTGCAGCCTGGCCATGTGGTAGAAAGAAAAGTCCATTTTCAGGGGAGAAATTCAAGCAGGCTGCAGAAATATGTATAATTAAAAAGGAGCCAAAAGCTAATAACCAAGATAATGAAAAGGGCTTGAAGACATTTAAGACCTTAAGACCTTCACGGCAGCACCTCTCATCATAGGCGCAGAGTTCTAGGAGGACAGAATGCTTTCTTGGGCCAGGCCCAGGGCCCCACTGCCCTGTGCATCCTCAGGACACTGCTCCGTGAATCCCGGTTTTTCCAGCTGTGGCTCAAAGAAGCCGAGGTAAAGTTTGGAGAACAGGTTAATACATGAGCTTTTTAGAAATGCAATCATAACTTTTTACCTCTTCTTTACCAGACAGCCTGCAGGAGAAGCTCATTATGCTTAGAAACTCCAGGGCAGAACTTTCTCCCACCAGGAGATTGCCTCAAGAAACAGTCAATTTACAACCCAAAGTATGCCTGCTATGAAACTTTCTTCCACCTGGAGAGTTTTGACCACTTTTACAACCTAGTTCTGCCCACAAAGATGCCAGCAGTGGCTAGCTCGATCACCCAGTGGGATACAGCATCAAAATGAGTTCATGATCCCCCACTTGCATTGCCCTCCTCTGAGTGCCATTCGTGCCATATGCCTTTTAAAATACCTGCTTTCTGCTCCAAAAGCAAAAGTGTATAATTTTTCCCCTAAGCTAGCTTTGGAACAAAAAGGCACTTTCTTTATACTAGACTTTTCTTTTGTTAATTGGGTGAGAACTCACTTATTACCATGAGGAGGGCATCAAACAATTCATGAAGGATCAGCCCCCATGACCAAAACATTTCCCACCAGGCCCTATCTCTAACAGTGGAAACTACATTTCAACATGAGATTTGGAGGGGACAAGTATCCAAGCCACATCACTATTTTATTAAGTTCTAAAATTAAAATTTACGATTTACTTTATTACTTTGTTATTAGTGGGCACTCAAGTTGTTTTCATGTCTTTGCTCTTATAGTGAATGCTAAAATAACCCCTCACATGTATCATGTGTCTTTAAATCTAAGTACTAGTGTACCTGTTGAATGTATTGTTGGGTCAAAGAGTAAAGGCAGGCACTTATAATTCTAGCAGACACTGCCATGTTGACCTCCATGGATTGTGTGAATTTGTCCTCTCACTAGCAGAGTTTAAGGGTGCCTGTCTTTACATAGCCTCGCTGACACTTTTTATTGAACTTTTGGATCTTTGTCAATCTGATAGATGAAAAATTGATGTCAGGTATTTTTAGTTGTATGTCTTATAATTAATGAGGTCGAGCATCTTTTTATATGTTTGAGAAAAATTTATACTAAATATTTCCTTTCTAGTGCATTATCATTTGTATTCTGTTCATTTTCTACTTGTGCTTTTTTATATGTTAGGGAGTTAGTGTCTTGTGATTTGAGTTGCAAAAAGCTTTTCCTAGTTTGTCTTTTAGCTTTTGACCTTAAGCACAGCATATTTCCCATGGAGAAATTTTTCTACTTTTTTTTTAAGAGTCAAATTTACTAGTCGTTTCTTTGATCACTTCCAAATTTGAGTCCTAATTAGAGAGACTGTCACAATTCTAATATTATGAGATAATTCTCCCATGTTTTCATTTAGAACTCTTCTGTTGTCTTTTTTTTCATTTAAACCTTTGATCCTCTTGGAGACAATCCCACTGTTTGGATTGAAGCATACATCCAATTTTATATATATCTCTAGATAGATCTCCAATTTTGCCAGTATCATTTATTGAATCATTTTATGATTGACTTAAGATAAGTTTTTAATCACATACTGTATTGAAATATCTATAAATGTCTGTATATATGTCTTTTTTGGATTTTTTAGTCTACTCCTTCAGCCTATTCATATATTATTACCATACTGTTTTAATAATAGAGGATTTTTAATATGTTTTAATATCTACTATGGCTAATTCCCTGTGTCTCACCATTTTCTTTTTTTCAGAGTATTTCTGGTTATTCTGATTTATGTTTCCATGTGACTTCAGAATGACACTATCTAGTTTTTGTTAAAATAGGCTTTTGGGTATTTTCCTTGGGATTGCATCACAACTATAAATGAACATGAAAAATTCATATCATTGTCATGGTATGTGTTTGTATTTCCATTTTTAAAAAGTTGTTTTAGGCTTCAGAATTATTATAAACATTTTATTATGGGTCCTACATATTTTTATTAACTTAATTCCTGTCTTGGTTGCTATAGTGATGTGGTCTTTTCTTACATTATATCATCTATGTGATTATTGCATATATGTGCATATGTATGGGTATGTATGAAAGCTAATGTTTCTATCTATTATTTCTATACCCCTAATACTTTTCTGAATTCTTATTGATTGTAGTAGCTTTTCAGTTAGTTTTCTTGTTTTCCAAGTATGCAGTCATAGCCTCTGTAAATAATATTTTTTCCTTTCTCTTTTCTACTCTTTTCATAACTCTAAGAATTGTGATTCCTTTCTCTTCCCCAATTGTGTTGTCTGTGACATGTCAAGTTCTATTTCTGACTACAATGGGACTATTTTAGTGCTTCCCATTAAAGATAATGCTAGTTTTGGGGTTATGACCGAATTACTTGATGTTGCTATAGATTTGATTTGTCTAACATTATTTTATTGCAATTTTAAAAAATTAAGAATGAATGTTGTATTTTGTCTGGTGACATCATTTAATACATTTCCCCCCACGCTTATATAATCTCAAACACAGAGGGTTTGTCATTGACTTATAGAAATTGATAGAAATTGTTTTGTGTTATATACACTTACCTTTATCTTATTGCTCACTATATAATACTTTGTGGAGTTTTTTTCCAAATTAGATCTAGCTCATTGTTTTAATGTCTGCATAATAGTCCATGGTTTGGATATAGGCCATTTATTCAGCCATTCCGCTAGGATAAGCATTCATTTTTTTTTCATTTTTTCCCTCTTCTATAAACAAATCTGAAGTAATTATCCTTGTATTGTAGTTTTATGTGATTGGCCCTTTTATTTCTAAGGACTATATTCCCAGGGATGGGAGTGCTGAACTGAAGGTTTGCATAATTTTATTTTAATAGCCACTTTGCTATACTGTTCAAAATCTCACAGCTAGAACTGGCACTCAATGAGCATTCTCTAACTCCAAAGCTCATTAAACCAAACTGCTGCCCAAATCAGAACCATGGATAAAGCAAATCATATAAAATCACTGTGCTCGTAGTGAGGTTCCTGCTATGCTTCACCTAGTGGACAGCATATAAACATCAGATTACAGATTATTGCCTAACAAGAATCTTCACCTCACAAGCATTTGTCTCTGTGAATCTTTGAAGTTAGGTAGGCCTTGGTTTCTGCAATCTTGGACAAGCTATTTTGTCTTTCTGCGAATCCGTTCTCTCATCTGAGAAATGGGAATAAAAATAGTGCCAACTTTGCACAGTTGCATCTAAGGTCTATTGCCTCTAAAGCCCAGAGCAAGGTATCTGGAACAAATTTTCTTACAATACATAAAATAGCAATTCATTTGAAGTTACCAGGCTCAGGTAAAATTTTTGCTATGTACTTTGAAGTTGTCCAGGGTCCAGGGTCCAGGCTGACAGGATGTCGGTGATAGAAAGTTAGCTGTTGCAGGGCACCTGGACCCTTGGTCCTAAAGAGACCTTCACAGCTGTGACCAGGGTGAGCATCCACAGGCTAGAGGGGCCACACAGCACTCTCCTCAGGGCAGCCTCTGCCAATTCATGATTCACAATGGCCAGAAAGCCAGTGTGGAAGGTTGAGAAGAAGGGCTCAGTGGGTAAGGGAAAAGGGGGAGGGGGTTTGGTGGTGAAGAAAAGAGGACAGTAGGGAAGGGGAAGAGACTGGAGAGGAGAAGAGGAGGGCAGAGGGGAGAGCAGGGGAGGGGACGGGAGGGGAAGAGAGGGGAGGAGAGGGGACGGGAGGAGAGGGGAGGGAAGGGGAGGGGAGGGGAGGGGAGGGGAGGGCCAAAGGCATTGTGTTAGTTTCCTATTGCTCCTTTGACAAATTACCACAAACTTAGTGGCTTGAAACAGCACAAATTTATTATAGTACATTTCTGGAGGTTGGAAGTTTAAAATCAGTCTTTTTGGGCTAAAGTAACATGTTGACAGGGCTGGTTCCTTTTGGAGGCTCAAGAAGTGAACCTATTTTCTTGCCTTTTCCTGCTTCTAGAGGCTGCCCACATTTCTTGGCTCATGGCCCCTCCCTCTATCTTCACAGTGCATTACTCCAACCTTTGGTTGTATTGTCACATTACATTTTCCTTCGGCAATTCTCTTTCCTCCCTCTTTGAAGACCCTTGTGATTTCATTGAATCCACTTGAATAATCCAGGATAACTCTAACATCAAGGCCTGAGTCCTTAATCACATCTATGAAGTCCCTTTTGCCACTTAGGTAACATATTCACACGTTCAGCAGATCAGGACATGGGCATCTTTTGAGGGGCACATTACTCTGTCTACCACAGACATGATGTGTGTAACCTGTGGCACCAATGCATCCCCTTTCTGCTCTTTGGAGGTCATCTTAACACTGAAGGTACCTGGTTTGTTCATCTGCCTTCTTTCTGCTTCCCTAAGAACCTCCTTCTTGCTTAGTTGCGTCCTGCTCTCCTGCTCACAGAGAAAAGACAGGATCTATTTTATTGCACATGGGATGGGAAAAGTGTATATTAGACTTGGTAGTTTTTACTGGTCATGCCCGTTTACCAGAGGAAGAGTATGCTTCATAAGCCAAAGGGCTGAAAACTGTGGTCAACAGAATTTACCACCTGCTATACTTCAGGGCTGTCTTCTTGGCTGCATCTGATGATTCCTAAGACATTGATTGGACTTCTTGTTTTGTCTCACTCGATTCCCACCATCTTTCTCCTTGTGTGCTTGTTTCTTATCTCTGTCTTTTCTCTGTGCATTTGTATCCCCAGTGTCTCTCTCTGTATGTCCTAATCTCTTGTAAGGACGCCAGCCAGATTGGATTACAGCCCACACAAAAGGCCTCATTTTGACTTAATCACCCTGTTAAAGACCCTACCTCCAATATAGTCACATTCTAAGGTACTGGGAGTTAAGTCTTCAGCATATGAATTTTAGTGGACAGGCGGGGGTGCTGCTGGGGGGAGTACAAGTCATAACCTTCATGGACCTTTTTCTTCCCCTGCTTAAAGTCAGGCCACATGCAATGCATGACAACCCTGGTATCTTTAACTACCACCTGCCTCCATCTCTCCTGGTTGCCCAGTGGAACCATGGACAACCCAGCTGAGGTCAGCTGCAAAACACAAGGACCTAGTAAAATCAAATTAGGTAAACCCATAGGACTTATTCATCAGGCTAAGCCATTGTAGGTCTTGAATAATACAATTTGGCATTTGTTAGTATAACATTTTGATTCCTGCAAAGATAAGTCCCACCTTCTTAAAGTAAGTATAAACACTTTAAAACACAATTAACAGCCTAAGATCTAAAGGATACATAATGGCAGAAGGTCCCATGATTTTCCCCCCCATAGGGCAGCTACATCAGGTGACAGTTCTAGAGAACTGGGATCCTGGCTTCCAGCCTCGGGCTGCAGTCAACAGTGTAGTAAAGGGAAGTCTCAGAACCACTTTGCAGTTCAGGGTGTCCACCAGTAGAAGAGGGATAACCACATTTTGCAGATAGTATAAAGTAAAAGCTTGGGAAGTTCTTGGGATCTGAAGTAAATGTGTAACCATAATATTTCGTTAAAAGCATGTTATTGTTGCCCAGATTTCATCCTGTGTTAGTCGTGTCTCAATCCACACAGTGCCAAGTGCCTTGCTATTGTAACAGAGAAAGCCTAGAAGGCAATCATTCTTGTGAGCCCCTAATGCTAGAAGTGGCCACATAAAAGTCCTGGGTCATTTTTATTTTCAACTCCTTAAAACAGAAACATTAAGGAGGCCAGAAAAAGGGAGATAAAAATAAAACAAAGCTTTTCAAATCATAAAAGAAAAGGAACTTGGGTTTTGAGTGTGTTTCTAGAAGAACAAAAACAAGGCATAGATTCATTGATTCTGCCTCAAGTATTTCCTGTAGTGCAATAAAGCAACCCCAGGTGTGACCCCCAGATGCAGGTACTGCGAGCTGAGAAGCTCAGAGGCAAGGGAGGGAGGGCATCTGTCTCCATAACAATCTACAGACTTTAAACACACAGGGAGAGCTGTGCAGTTACCCTGAGGCAGTGGGGTGGGTGGGGAGGGTAGAGTCAGTGCCCATGCCCTGTCCTTCACCTGAAGGAGTGTGGCTTCTCTGTGGCTCTCTGTGTTTTGGAACTCGTTTGAGTCATTGAGATCAGCTGGGTGCAAGTGAGTTTTGTTTTTGTTTTACAGGGGAGAGAAAAGATTAGAGTGGGAAAAGGGAGAAAAGGAGTGCCAGAGAAAGATCGCTCATGGCCCAGCCCTCGACACATGTTGAAAACATCTTATAGGCTGATTTTAATTAGAACTCTCTATCTGGAGGGAGAAACTGAATAGTTTCCAAAAACCATAACCTTTTTTAAATGACATTCTTTTCATGAGCCTTTCCCAAACAAGTTTCTATGCATTTACTATTAGTCTAAAGACATTTCCTGTTTCCCCCTTTCTCAGTTTAAATTTTGACATTTTCGTATTTTCTTCATTCCTGTTTCCCATGGCCCTTTACTATGCAAAAATGGTGTGTACCTGTGCATATGTGCAAGAAATGAAGGAAAATTAATAAACTAGCAAGAGAATTGGAGTGCAAGTTATGAAAAAAGAGTGAAGAGCTAAATTTATATAACCTAGAAAAAGAGAAGGCTCTAGAGGAACATGATAAAGTTACACTTCACAGAAGCAATATAAATGAAGGGAGGGAATTATTCACAGTCTCAGAAGACGGCAGGACAGAAGGGCTGGCCCTAAGCCAAGGCGGGGAAACAGAATCATGAAGGATGATAAAGGCGAAGACCAGAGGGAGCGCCTGCTGTGGGGCCCGCGACCCCACCCTTCCAGTCCATTTCCGACGGACACAGGGATCCAGCAACATCAAGGTCAGCTGAGCAGTTCCACGTGGAACTTTCCCATCCACAGCTCCCTCCTGGTCTGGTAGAATCTCCCGCACTGCTGTGGACAGTGGGGTGAGGGAAAAAGGATATGTTTTTCCCCAACATGGACAAACTTCCTCTGAAAGTAACTTTAAAGAACCAAACTTCCCTTCCTAAACGCAGAAATAATTTCAAGCATAACACTCTAGTGACTCGTGTTCCTTTTTAAATTCTATCTTGCTCTGTTTAATTTTTGATCAATTGGAGCTATTTTAATGCTTGTGAAGTCTTTCGTCTGGCCTAAAAATGAGGACGATCCCTTTTACTCTGGGCATAATAGCACAGACATTTGGTGACAGATTAACAGGGCTCCACGCCGTCAATATCTACAGTGCATTGAGTGATGAATAGAAGGCCAGAGGTTGAGGTTTTACTTCTTACTCTGCCATTGTATTTGTTTAGAAGGCTATTAATATACAACAAATTTCCACAAAGGTAACAGCTTAAAACAACACACTTTTATTATCTCCCAGTTTCTACGGGTCAGGAATCTGGGTATGGCTGGGTAGGGTCATCTGCTTCAGAATTTCTCCACTGCTGCCATTGAGGTATCGGCCCAGGGTTTCTTAGAAGGCTGTTAGAAAGGCGCAGGCTGAGCCACAGGCATCTCATGGTTTGACTGGGGCAGAATTCACTTGCAAGTCATTCAGTGGTTGTTGGCAGGATTCAGTTCCTCTTGGGGTGTTAGACTGAGGACCTCAGTTCCTTGATAGCTGTTGGCCAAAGGCCACCCTCAGTTCCTTGCTTTGTGGGCCTCTCTAACATGAAAGCTTGGTTCATCAAAGTGAGCAAGCCAGGAGGGCAAACGATTGAATAGAGAGTGTCAGCAAGACAGAAGTTATGGTTTTTTCTTTTTTCCTTTTTTTTTTTATTTTCTTGAGACAGAATCTTGCTCTGTCGCCAAGCTGGAATGCAGGGGTGTAATTTTGGCTCACTGCAACCTCCGCCTCCTGGGTTCAAGCAATTCTTCTGCCTCAGCCTCCGGAGCAGCTGGGACTACAGGCGCCTGCTACCACACCCGGCTAATTTTTGTATTTTTAGTAGGGATAGGGTTTCACCATATTGGCCAGGCTGGTCTTGAACTCCTGACCTTGTGATCTGCCTGGCTCGGCCTCCCAAAGTGCTGGGATTACACGCATGAGCCACTGTGCCTGGCCCAGAAGTTACAGTTTTTTATAAGCTGATCTTGGAAGTAGCTTTCCTTTATTTTTGCCATCTTCTATAAATGTATAGAAGCAAGTCATTAGATCCAGACCCCATAGAAAAAGCAGGAATTACACAGGGAGTGGCTAACAGGATGTGGTGACAACTGGAAGCCATTTTAGAAGGCCGCCTACAGCATTAACCAGATAAGTGGCCTTGGGCCTTAGCTCTTTCATGTGTTTAATATAATAATAAAAAGAAAAGTTTAAAGGTGGTTTAACTGATCATGGTGCAAATTTGACTGCCTGCCAGAGACTTGTAGGTCACATTAATTTGTAAAATGAATCACATGTGAGATAATAGGCAGGGTTATGGGGACTCCAGTGAGCTATACCTGTTCTGCTGGACCTATAGTATTCAAAATCAAATCTCTTAAAAATACATGGGCCTATCAAAGGTAATCTCAGTCCAGATTGGACCTGCAGATCACCAGTGTGACACCATTCAAGCTAACATGTTGTTACAGATGATGACACATAGTAGGGACTCTACATATTTTTGTTTCCTTCCATTCTCCTATCAGCTGCATCACCTTCCATTTGGCCAAAGCAAAGTGCACAGGCCGTTCTGTAGGTCATCATTCCCAACTCCCGTGAGGAATCAATGACATTAAGAAGAATGTTTCGTTAAAACTCAGAACTGGTTCTTGCTAAAACAAGTGAACGTTGGTTACCAGAGGGAAGCTAAGCTGGCTCCAGGTTCTTCTAGTCAACACCTAGCCCTACTTATACCCTTCACACCAAAATAAAAAGAATGGCATTCACAAAAGTAGATTATGTTGAGTCAAAGCAATACTTTTTGATAATAGAAATGATGGGCATATAATCATTTCTTCAACTAACATTTCTTGAGCTCCCACTGTGCCACCAAGATGAATAAGATATGGTTCCTCAAATTCTCCCAGTGTCTTGAGGACACATTGACAACATGCTCTGATGACTGCCAGAGAGAAGGGTATGCAGGTGATAAGACCACAGGGGAAGGGACAACAGGGTCTATGTGGGATTAGTTATGGCTTCACAAAAGATACAGTGATGGGCCTCGCTCTCTCAGGGGTATGATCCATGACTCCCAGTTCTGTTTTTGATGGTCAAAATGTTTTACAATGGGATTATCTCACTAATCCTCCTAACCCGCTGGGACTGCAGGAAGAACACAGGTGTTATATTACTCTGCCTGATAGCCGAATGAGAATCCTATAACATAAAACAGGAGTTCCCCTAAAGACTACTCCAGTGCCTAACAAGATCACTAACAAGGTAGGGGTATAATCCAGTCTATGGCAACAATTGGATTTCTGAGCTCTGCTGAGCCAGAGAGAGGACCTGATTTGAAAAAATATTTTTATTATTATTATTTTGGAGATGCAGTCTTGCTCTGTCACCCAGGCTGGAGTGCAGTGGCACAATCTCAGCTAACTGCAACCTTCGTCTCCTGGGTTCAAGCGATTCTTCTTGGCTCAGCCTCCCAAGTCACTGGGATTACAGGCGCCCACCACCATGCCCAGCTAAGTTTTGTAGGAAATCATATTATACATGGCATTTACACATTGATATTTTGGGATTAGCTATCTACATTATTATCATTGATGTGACTAGTAAAATAAACAATTATAACAACCCTATACTTTGTATAGTGTTTTAAAAACTTCTCACTTGATAGCAGCACAGAAGTCTGAGTTTAGAAAGAAAATGCATCCTATTCTTTCATCAAGACTTAAATGGCCTGAATTCAAAGTTTTTAGAGAAATCAACTAAATATTATTGAAGTGCCAAGTCCAGGTGAAAGACAGAGTTTTTATGTAGGATGTATAATTATTTAATATTAGGTCTAAGAGATTCACATTTTTTCTTACACTATGCTATTACAAAAATTAAGAAAGCAGTGATTTTTACCCTTTAGCTCACCCAAACTGTCCATAATTCAGTTGTTTATTTGCAAAGCTGTGCTTTGCCATTAGATATCTGGATATTTCCAAAAAGAGCATTTACATATCAAAAATTACAGAGGAAACTGCTTCAGTTCCCCACTTACTTTAGGTCTATCAATGCATCCAAAGTGCTGCCTTTTTTTTGTGATCAGAGAGAAGGAAAAGGTGCATTTACTCATCTGGGAGGTGTATAATCAGTCACTATCTCCATCAGCCCCCAAAAGCAGTTCAAACAGCATCTATTTAGATTGAAGACCAATTAAATAATTATCAAAAGCATCAAAAAGACAGCAAGGCTAAGACTCAGAGGAGCACATAGAGTCTGATAAAAAAAACATAGTTGCTGTTGTGAATTTTTACCTCACCATTTATTAGACCATGTACTGCCAGTGACCTCTGCATATCAAACAGGTCCATGGGCAGCTTCTTTTGAGTGTATGGACCTCCCTGAGCACAAAAATGTTTCCTAGTTTTTGCAGACTTAGAAGGAGATGCATTTTTTGTTTTGTTTTGTCTCCAGCTAAGCTGCCAGGCCATTTGGCTTTGCAGAAATGAGCCCTTTGGTTCAGGATTGAGTGAAGCCTGCATTCTGGTCACTATGCATGAGGAGTTTTCTCCTTTGAACCCTGCCCAGCACACCCACTTGGCCAGCCTGATGTGTATCTGTACTCTTCAGAATGTGCCAGTAGAGTGCTAAACTCAGATCCTTGTTTTCCACGGATAATTTGCTTCTTCTCTGACTCTTTTTCATTGTTTCTGCCTTGTTCCAAGAGGCAAACCCAGGAGAAAGTAAACCAGCACCTTCTGAAAATACACCCAAACTGGCTGCCTGGAAGCCATGCACCTGGCTGGTGATCTTCCTAAGGGCTGCCCCCGAGGGCTGGCCATTGTCTTGCTGCTGCCCCTGTACTCAGGCAGGAGTAAGACAATGTGCAGCCGTCCTGCTGCAAACAAGCCCTATGCATTCACCCTTGCTAGAGAAACAAATGTCAGCAAATGGCCTATTCAGAGTGGGTTTGGAACTCATCATCTGTCTCTGAAAACCAGAATCTCTGAGGTGGCCTAACACAAAAGGATGCAAATGACAAAGGGTCAACAGCAGATGCTGAATAATGGAGTGGGAACAAATCGCATTCATGGGCTTCGTGTTTTTTGTGTCTCCTTCAGATGGTGCCTCATTCTTCCCACATCATTTTCAATTTCAACCATTCCTATTTTCATCACCAAGGGAGTCACTTGAGGGGCATCTGGATGGATTTCTGCTTGAGGTTTTCTGCCTTTGGATTGAAGCTGGCCTCTCTGCCCTTCAGTTTTGTTTTGTTTTTTTTTTTTCTTGCAAAACAGTGACATATGTCTGCAAAAGCTTTGTAACAGCCACTTCCTCCTGCCCTGTGTGGCAGAGATGGCTATATTTTCATGCTGAGTGGAAGTGATACATTGATATAAAGTTTGCAAAGCAATTTAAAATCTGGAATGAAGAAACTATAGGCTTGCCAGAGTTTTTGCTGACATTGAGCTTAAAGATAAACTATTGGATCTATAATTTTTATTAAAACCAGGCCATTCTTTGGTGTCAAAAATCAAGGAGGAAACATGTATACAAATACACACCTACGACTCTCACCTTTCTACAGGTAAGGAGGAAGCAAAGGCTACTAGCAAGGAGCTCCCCCTTCATCTGTGATGTAGGACTCAGATGAGTAGAACTTGAGCAGTTTAAACGAAACAGTAGATATAGCAACATTGAAGATAGCCAAACAATCAATACACAAACAGGTGTTCTTCTTTCATGTGTAATGATAATACGGGTCATAACAAAAATAACATTTACTTAACGAAGATTGTGCCAAGGACTATTCTAAGGACCTTATAAGTATTATCTAATTTGATCCTCTTAATTACTATGAGGTAGGTGCTCTAATTATTCTATTCCTCATATGAGGAAATTAAGCAGGCACAAGGAACTTGAATAAATTGCTCAAGGACACAAGATAAGTATGGGGCAGCTGGGGATAGGATCCCAGGAAAACTTGCTCCAAACCCAGCTCACCACCAGAGGACTTCATCAGTTCTAAGTAGAAGAAGGTGCCAACTAACAGAAGACTGAAAATAGCAAGAGCCAGTATGATTACAGGTTTACTTTTCTCTCTAGTAATAAATGTCTGGAAGTAGCAAGTCCAGGGCTGATACAGCAAATCCTATCAGAGGAATCAGATTCCCTCTTACCTTTCTGCACCCCTATCCTTGCTTAGTGCCTACCTTCAAACCTTAAGTTCACTTTAAGGTACAAAGTACTTTTAGAACCTTGGCCATTGTATCCAATTCCAGGACCTAAGGAGGAGGGAGGAGAAGGGCAAACATGTACCTGAGCTTGGGTCTCTTTCCACTTTAAGGAGAGTTCCTGAAGCCCCACCCAACCACTTCCACTTCCATCTCATTGGCTGGACCTTAGTTGTATGGTCACCCCTATCTACAAGAGAGATTAGGATACACAACTTTCAAGCAGAATACATTGTCACTCTGAATAAAATTAAATTTTCATTTTCTAAAAGAAGAGGAGAGTAGATATCGGTAGGTAGTCTGCAGGGGATACCAAAGACCTCAGTTGGGCTTAACCCAAGATGTGGATACAGCAGTCATAGAGCAAGACAAGTGAGCCTTCATCCTTACTGCCTACTTGACTACTTCACCGTCTTGTTATCACGGGAGCCAAGGAGTCTATTGGGAATACTTCATACCAGCCTGAAACTGAACTTTAGGCATACACCACCTGGCACGTCACACAGCCTGGGCAGAGTTAGGTAAACAGATCCTCAGAAGTCTGTTAGAAAATGTCAGGGTTGGGCCGGGTGTGGTGGCTCATGCCTGTAATCTCAGCACTTCGGGAGGCCAAGGCGGGTGAATCACCTGAGGTCAGGAGTTCGAGACCAGCCTGGCCAACATTGTGAAACCCCATCTCTACTAAAAATACAAAAAATTAGTTGGGCATGGTGATGGGCACCTGTAATCCCAGCTACTCAGGAGGCCAAGGCAGAAGAATTGCTTGAACCCAGGAGGAGGAGGTTGCAATGAGCCAAGATCGCGCCATTGCACTTCAGCCTGGGCAACAAGAGTGAAACTTTGTCTCCAAAAAAATTAATTAATAAAATAAATAAATAAATAAATAAATAAATAAGTCAGAGTCCTTGAGAGAGAATTCACCATGAGGAAGAAAATTTTGCATGTGAGTGTGAGGTAAGCATGACTCTGGGTAAATCTTGGCAGCTGGTATTAAGATCCATCCTGACTCCCCTACCTGTGTGTTAGTCCACGCTTTGCATAGAAACTCAAGTGGCTATATTATTAAACTCAGTAACATGTCTGGACATAAACAGTCTTGCCGTGGCACTCCCTCTGAGTGTGACAGAGTGAATAAGGCATTCTTATTATTGTGATTTCATCTGTTGAATTAGTGAGGTGACTTGAGGATTAAGCACATGACAGCCAGGTCTGGTGTGTTGGCTCATGGCCATAATGCCAACACTTTTGGAGGCCAAGGAAAGAGGATCACTTGAGACCAGGAGTTCAAGGTTGCAGTGAGCTATAGTTGCACCACTGCACCATAACCTGGATGACACAGGGACACCCTGTCTCTTAAGAAAAAAAGAAATGGCAGTTAAGGATATCCACAGGATGTCTACCTCATTGCAGCTGACAAGAAAGGCGACATGGTAAAGATAAAAGGGACAGAGGACAATGTTGAGTGACGTATGTAGGATAATCCTGAATACTCTTCCAAGTTACTGGTACGGGGTTCTTTTCATGGGGCTGGAAATTCTGTATGTTGTGGTCTGGATACTAGGGTTTGTAACATTCAGATTTAACTATAATATGATATTTGTTCATAAACATATTGAGAGCTGGGTTATTTGGGTTACTTTAAGGTCACACAGGTTTCAGCTGAGTTCTGTGGGTAGCTCAAATACTAATCCCTGAGCCGGGAAAACACAACTTGAAACTAACTTAACTTCCTCACTTTCTCTCTTCTAAATTCCCCTGCTCAATTTCATTCAAATGCAAATGGAAAGCTCTCCATAAAAAACACACCACGGCCGGGCGCGGTGGCTCAAGCCTGTAATCCCAGCACTTTGGGAGGCCGAGACGGGCGGATCAGAAGGTCAGGAGATCGAGACCATCCTGGCTAACACGGCGAAACCCCGTCTCTACTAAAAACACAAAAAATTAGCCGGGCGAGGTGGCGGCGCCTGTGGTCCCAGCTACTCGGGAGGCTGAGGCAGGAGAATGGCGGGAACCCGGGAGGCGGAGCTTGCAGTGAGCTGAGATCTGGCCACTGCACTCCAGCCTGGGCGACAGAGCGAAACTCCGTCTCAAAAAAAAAAAAAACAAAAAACAAAACAAAAACACACACAAGAAGAGAGAAAAGAAAGAAGAAAAGCAAGACAAGAAGAATACAGTAAAACAAGAAAGAAGGGAAGGATATAGTGAGGGAGATGAAGGAAGAGAGAGAAGAAAAGGTGTGAGGAGGAGGGAAAGAAAGCCAGATTGTTAAACTCTTAATCATTGTTAGTAGAATGAGTGGTGATAGTAATAATAATAATAATAATAATGGTGATGTTCGCTTTTATTTTCAGGATGGGAAATTACATACCTTGGGAGAAGATGGGCTTGTGACAATTGTTAGAAAATACACTCTCATTCTCACACCTCAGTAAGATTGGACTATTTATTAGGCAGTACAGCTTTTATGGTTTTCATTTTGAGAATATTCTACATTAGAGTTATGCTGATGATGAGCATTGTGGCTGAAGAGAGCTAAATCAAGAGAACAGGCTGGGCGCGGTGGCTCACGCCTGTAATCCCAACACTTTGGGAGGCCGAGACGGGCGGATCAGAAGGTCAGGAGATCGAGACCATCCTGGCTAACACGGTGAAACCCCATTTCCACTAAAAATACAAAAAATTAGCCGGGCGTGGTAGCGGGCGCCTGTAGTCCCAGCTACTCGGGAGGTTGAGGCAGGAGAATGGGTGAACCCAGGAGGCGGAGCTTGCAGTGAGCCGAGATCGCGCCACTGCACTCCAGCCTGGGTGACAGAGCAAGACTCCGTCTGAAAAAAATAAAAAAAATTAAAAAAAAATAAAAATAAAAAAAAATAAATAAAAGAGAACAGTCCTGGCTCGTAGGTTCCACCTCCTTTCTCTGTGGAGCACTATCCTCCTCCTTGGAGCACTTTCCACAGAGGAGGGAGGTGGGGCCTAAGAGCCAGGACTGTTCTCTTGTCCACTACCTTATCCACTTGTCAGTGAATAAGGAGAGCAGTCCTTATCCACTATCCTTCCCTTGCTTAGCTGACAAGGATGATGTGAGGGTTAAATTAGAAGACAATGCGTAAAGCGCTTTAGAAACTCAAAAGTTTTGTAAGGATATAAGTTGTTGTATTTAGCAAAGATTTTTAAGACCTAGTACAATCAAGCCAAATTCCTTAAAGTTAGAAGTCATCTGACAATCAGTTTTGCTTAAGGATTTTGTAAGCATTGCTGAGCTCTACCAACATAAAGGGACAAAGCATGATTCCTATATTCTGAGAGAAATGTAGCATTTGGAGAGGCAGAAGGCAGTCTTATGGATTTCAAGCCTGACAAGTGGGTCCCAAAATAATACCCCCTGGCCATGTTAGGATCTATCATTTTAGAGGCTCAACCATATTGTATGGGACACCCCCAAAACATTCATACAGACACACATACACATACATGCATAGATTTGATTTTGAGAATGGAAAATTAAGTTATCTAAACCCCAATTTAATTTACAAAAATTCTTTAAAATATCAAACAGGTCATATGATAAAAATGAACTACAGTCTAAGTGAAAAATAGAACTTGGGAAATTAAGAAGAACCTGAATGAGTTTCATATACTATGTTCTCTGACACATTGCAATTAATCTAGAAATCAATAGCAAAAAGAAAATTAGAAAGTCCTTATTAATATACAAACTAGGAAATCTATTTCCAAATAATCTATAGGTCAGAGAACAAATTATAAAATGAAAATAGAAAATACTTTTAATTGAGCAATGAAAATGACTTTATTGACTTTCTGTAAGGGGACAAATGTAGCAGCATTTGGAGATTTATAATTGTAAATGCTTCTTTTAGAAAAAAATAAAGACTGCAAGCTAATGAAATATAATTTATCTGAAGACATCAGAATAAAAGCTAAATAAACTCAAAGAAAGAAATAATGATAAGATTAGAAATACTTTAACAGTTAACACACAAAATAAAAAGAATCCATAAAGTTAAAAGCTGGTTTTTTGAAAAGATTATTAAAATTGAGAAATTTCAGGCAAGACTGATCATAAAGAAAAAAAACACAAGTCATGAGTATCAGAAATGAAAAAATAAATATTTAAAAGGTGTAGTAAATATTTAAAAATGTGATAAGTATATACTTATGCAAATAAGTATATAATTTATATAAGTAAATAACTATGTAAATTGGAAACATTTAATAAAATGATTAAATTCTTTAAAAATGTAATTTATCATTACTGTCTTACGGAGAAATAGAAAAGCTGAAAAATTCTACAACCATTAATAAAATGGAATCAGAAGTCCTATGTCTTCTTACCAAGAAAACCATTGGTGGGTTCCACCTGAAGTCTTAAAAGAATAAGTTTTAAAATATAATAGAAATTCTTTTTCATAAGAGAATAGAAAAAGAAGGAACATACTCTAGGGGTAATTCATGCTATGCCTCAGTGCTTCTCCATCTTGGAATTATACCATCTGGAATGCAAATGGCCTACAAGAGAAAATGTGGAGAAGGTGCAACCACTCTTATAGGACATAGGCTATAAGCGCATGTTCTTTGTACTCATATTTCTATTTCAACTGCAATGGAAGTTGAAAAATACTGTCTTATATATAGAAGATGTCAAAATGGTATGGTATAAACATAACATGTCTTCGTCGCATGATACTTACATTTTATGAATATAACTCTCTTACTAAAGCTTTACAAGGACGGTAATAAGAAAGGAGCACTATTGGCCAATCTCCCTCATTAATATAGGTGCCAAAATCCTAAACAAAATACTAGCAAACTGAATCTAGAAATATATAAAAAAGATAACGCATTAGGACTAAATTGGGTTTATTCCAGAAAAGCAAGGTAAGTTTAAATATTGGTTTGGAATTAATGTAATTAGCCACACGAAGATATTAATTTTAAAAATCAAATAATCATATCAATGAATAAAGAAAAAGCTCATAACAAATGCAATATCACTTGTGATTTTTTAAAAAATCTGTTAGCAAATGAGTAGTAAGAAAGGAACTACCTAATTCAGACAGAGTATATAAAACGCCATTCAGCAGATACCATGCTTAATTGTAAAATGGTATATGCTTTCCCTTTGAAATCAGAAGCAAGAAAGTAATTATTATGACTGCTTCTAATTGTTATTTCAAATTGTACTGAAGATCCTAGTCAGTGCAGTAAGTCAGAGAAAAGAGTGTTAACAGTTGAAAACAAATCTCCCACCATTTGTGGGTGTTATAATCTTTATCTTTAAAATAAAATGATACGTAGAAAATTTCTAGAATTAATTTGAGAGTCTGGCAAGTGTTTAGATACACAATTTAATATAGAATCATTTATAGTCCTATAAATCAGCATCCAAGAGAAATTTTTAAAAAATAAACTTCAGAATAAATTAACAAAATACATGTAGCACCTATAATGAGAAAGGAATTAAGCCTTATTGAAAAATTTTAAATATGATAATAAATGTAGACATACTATGATTGTGGAGTGAATGACTCAACACTGTAAATATTGTCAAGTCTCCCCAAATTGATTTATAAATTTAATAGAGCTTGTGGAAGTTGGCAGGTCAATTATAAAATTTATACGCAAGTACAAATGGCTAAAAATAGACAAATAGACTCTTGAAGAAGAACAATGGAAGGTGTTTTTCTTCAAGAATGGGAAGAATTGTTGTATTAGTTTTTACAACTTATTTTATATTTATTAAGTGTATTGGTGTGGAGATACACACACCAATAATATTGGTATGGTGATTCTGTGCCAATGGGATGAAATAGACAACGTAGAAAGCACATCCATGCATACATGGTCCCTATGTATATGAAAGAGGGGCCCTGAAGAAAAATAGGAAGGAAAGTATTGTCAGTAAATTCTGTTGGGACAAACGGGTGCAATATTGAAAAAAGAAATTATTGGATCTCTATGTCCTAACATACACAAAATAAATTCTAGTCGAAGACCTAGTATGAAAGTCAAAGCTATAATGCTTTAACGAGATAATATAGGAGAGTGTCCTCAGGGTAGGGGAGAACTTAAGACACAGTAAAGCACTAATCATAAAATAAAAGACTGATAAATTTGACTACCTTAAAAATCAAGAACTTTTCTTCATCAAAAGGCAATATAAAAGGAGTGAAAAGAAAAGCCATAGAATGAGAGAAGTGATTTGCCTTACATATAACTTACAAAGGACTAGTATCCAGAATTTATAAAGAACTAGAAATCAATAAGAAAAACATAAATTGTTAGGAAAAAGGGTAAGAATTTCAGAAAATAAGAAAATTCAAGTGGGCAATAGGCATATGAAAAAGTCCTCAATCTGTAGTTACGAAAACACAAGTTAAATCACAGTGAGATAACTTTATCTCCAGGCATCCTTAACAAACTGGCAAATAAAACTTCATATATTTGATAGTATTACTGTTGATGAGAATGTGGACCAACGGTTGGAGTGTAAGTCTATAAAACCTTTTGGAGACAATAGAGAGAGTGCTGTCAATAAGATGGTTTACTAGAGATGCCTGGGATTTGTACCTCTCACAAGAAAGCACCAAGGCAATGAATAAACAGCTAAGCTTTGACTGGAGTGTTGAAGGGAGAAGGCTGGAGTGCATCAGGTGAGTAGAGACACACCTGTGGTGATCAGAAGTCCGGGACGGCAGTATGGAGGCATCTGAACTGTGTGGCCCCATCTCTCTCACCTACATCAAATCTGCCTAGAGTTAGGAGGAACTTTCCTTTGGGAGGTGTGGAGGAAGGTAAGCAGAAGATCTCCGCCAGCCCCTATTACCACCACAAACACCTACAGTCCTTACAACAGAAGAATCCCAGTCTCCCAGTTTGAAGAGGTGCTAAGGATTCATACAGCTGCATTGCCCTGGATTGGGAGTACAAGGTTTAACTTCTCTACCCTGCCATCTATTCCCTGTGAGCCATGCTGCTGCAGCATGGTGCTATCTTGAGACTAGAGCCACCTCTGGGGTATGCCCTGCTCTGGAGACCAGTAGCCACTGCACTTCTCCAGCACTGGAATTCCGTCTTCATTCTACTGTGCCCATACCAGTAGCTGAACACCACAATCCCAGCAGTGTGGAGTCTGGGCCCAAGATTGAATATGAGGCTGATCCTACACAGCAAAGAAACCAACTCCTGCTACCCTTACTTCCAGCCAGAGGAACAGACTGGCAATCCTGCCCAGAGTAAGCCTACCTTTGGGCTAGCCTGAGCAAGAGAGACTCTCAAGCCTCCAAGCAGTTGACATGCTCCCAGGTCAGCAGAATGGCAATACACCTGGGCCCAGAGCCTGAGAAACAGCCCTGAGGTACCCCAACCCCTGCAGACAGGCCTATGACCAGTTCATCAGCCCTGTATCTACAATCAGTCTGAGAAACAGATCTGTGGGCTTCCGCTAACAGGAACTCCCTTAGGCTGGCCAAGGAGCTGTGCACACACACCCTGGGACTGAGAAATAACTCCACAGGCTGCCCCTAGTGGTCAAGGCCCCAGGCCAACCAAGCAGTGGTATACCAGCATCCTGGACTCATGAAACAGCTCGGTGGGCCACCACCCACAGACAACCCCCCTAGGCCAGCCAAGCAGTCATGCAGCTGTGTCCTGGGCTTTAGAAACAGTCTCATAGGTTGCCCCCAGCAGACATGCCCCCAGGTTGGTTAAGCAGAGGTATGCCTGCATACTACGCCTAAGGAACAGTCCCACAGGCCGTTCCTGGTGCGCATTCCCTCAGGATGGCCAAACAACCATGGACCTGTGCTCCCAGTCAGAATAACATGCCCATGACCACAACTCCAGAGAGCCAGACCCCAAATTGGCTGATGCATCATGTGCAAACCTGTGCACCTAACCTGAGAAACAGCCTGGTGAGCCTATCCTTGGACAACTCACACCACTTCCACCACAAATGCTCTCGGACTAGGCCACTGAGAAGCTCACAAACATCACTAGTGTGGATTACAACTAAAGACACTACTTGAAGACTACACTACTGAGTCTACCTAAAACCAACACCAACACATGCCACCAAACTGACAGTCCAAGACCCATTCATCTGAGTAAGTCATTCCATATGAAACCTCTGCAAAATTGGAAGAGGTGACTTTTCTCCCAGATGTGTAGAAATCAATGTAGGAATATGTCAACCACGAAGAAGCAAGGAAGCATGTAACCTTCAAAGGAAAACAATAATGCTCCAGTAATAGATCTCAATCATAAGAAAATATATGAAATTCCAGAAAAAGAATTCAAAATAATAATCTTAAGGAAGCTCAGTGAGATACAAAAGAATTCAGATAAACAATTCAATTAAATCAAGAAAATAATTCATGATTTGAATGAGAAATTTGGCAAAGAGATAGATATCATAAAAAAGAACAAACAAAAATCCTAGAGCTGAAGAATTTAATGAATAAAATTAAAAATACAATCAAGCACCTCAACAACAGATTATACCAAGCAGAAGAATTTCTCAGCTTGCAGACAGGTTTGAAATAACCCAGAGAAAAATAAGTAAATAAAAAAAAAAGAATGAAGAAAGCCTATGAGATTTATGCATCACTGTTTAGCAAATAAATATTCATACTATGAGTATTCCAGAAGAAGAAGAGAAGAAATAAAGGTGAGAAAGATGTATTTAATGAAATAATAGCAGAAAACTTCCCAAGGTTTAGAGAGAGAGAGACATCTGGGTCTAGGGAGCTCAAAAAACTCCAAATAAATTCAACCCAAAGAGGTCATCTCTGGGAAACATTATAGTCAAATTATCAAAAGTCAAAAAGAAACAAGGAATTTTGATCCAGTAAGGCCAGATTTTTTTTAACTAAAAAAAAAAAAAGAAAAAGAAAAGAAAAGAAAAGAAAGAATATAAAGAAACAAAGATTTTTAAAGAGCAGCAAGAGAAAAGCTTCAGGTTACAAATAAAAGAATCCTCATTAAACTAACAGAGGACTTCTCAGCAGAAACCTTAAAGGCCAGGAGAAAATAGGATAATATATTCAAAGTACTGAAATAAATAAACTACCAGGCAAAAGTATTATACTTAGCAAAACTATCCTTCAGAAATGAAGAACAAAATCTTTTGTAGACAAGCAAAAACTGAGGGAATTCATCACCACTGAACCAGCCTTATGGAAAATGCTCAAGGTAGTCTTATATCTGGAAGTACAAACACTATCATGAAAACATGCAAAACTGTAAAATTCACTGGTAGAGCTGACACACAAAGGAGAAAGAGAATCTAACCTTATCACTACAGAAAAGACCCAATAACAAAAGTAAACAATAAGAGGAAGTAAGGAGCAAGCAATTAATAAAATATCCAGAAAATAATCAATAAAATGACAGAAGTAAGTCTCATCTATCAAATTTTGAATGAAAATTTGAAGATATAGATGGGCTGAGTGGATTAAAAAAGAGGAACCAACTATATGCTGTCTACAAGAGACTTATTCCACCTGTAAAGACACATAAACTGCAAATGAAGGAATAGAAAAAGATATTCCATGCATATGGACACCAAAAACAAGAAGTAGCTATCCTTATAGCAGATAAAACAGACGTCAAGTTAAAAGCTGGAAAAAGACAAATAAAGACATTATATGATAATACAGTGATAAATTCAACAAGAGAATATTTCAATTATAAATATGTATACAACCAACACTGGATTGCCCAGGTATATAAAGCAAATATTATTAGATCTAAAGGGAGAGATAGACCTCAATACAATAATAGTTGGGGACTTCAACACCCCAACAGATCATCTAGACAGACAATCAATAAGAAACATTGAACTGAAACTGCACTATAGACCAAATAAACCTAACAGACCTTTACAGAACATTTCACCCAATAGCTGAAAAATACATATTCTTTTCATCAGCACATGGAACATTCTTCAGGATTGACCATATGTTAGGACAAAAAACAAGTCTCAAAAAAATTTTCAAAATCAAAACCATATGAAGTATCTTATCTGAACACAATGAAATATAACTAGACATCTGTAACAAGAGAAACATTCAAAACTACACGAATATGTGGACATTAAACAACAAGCCCCTGAGTGATCAGTAAGTGAAAGAAGAAATTGAGAATAAAAGTTAAAAATTCCTTGAAACAAATGAGAATAGAAACACAATATACCAAAATCTATGGGGGCAAAGCAAAAGCATTATTAACAGGCAGGCTTTTAGCATTTAATGTCTACATCAAAAACCTAGAAATATTTCAAATAAACAGCCTAATGAAGCATCTTGACTAACTAGGAAAGCAGGAACAAAACAAACCTAAAGTTAGTAGAAGAAAAGAAATAATGATGATTAAAGGCACAGAAATAAAATTGAGACTAAAAATTGCAAAAGATCAATAAAACAATAAACTGTTTTTTAAAAACAGATAAACAAAGTCAACAAACCATTAGTTAGACTAAGAAAAATTAAGGAAGACTTAAAAATCAGTAACAAAAATGAGATGGCATACTGAATGGCAAAATGAATACTACAGAAATACAAAGAATCATTAGAGAGTACTATGAATGTACATGCCAATAAATTTGAAAATCTAGAGAAAATGGGTAAAGTCCTAGACACATACAACATATGAAAATTGAACTAAGAAGAAATAGGAAACCTGAATAGACCAATCACAATTAACAACATTGAGTCAGTAATAAAGTCTTCCAACAAAGAAACATTCATGAATGGATGGCTTCACCACTGAATTCTACTGAAACCTTAAAAAAGAATTAATACCAGTTCTCAAACTATTCGAAAAAATTGCAGCAGAGTGATTTTTTTCCTAAACTTATTCTATGAGGCCATCCTAACTTTAACACCAAAAGAAGACAATGACACAACCACCAAAAAAGGTCTAATATACCTGCCAAACATAGATACAAAAATCCTCAACAAAATAATAGCAAACCAAATCCAACAACATGTCAGAACAATAATAACCATGATCAAATGAGATTTATCCCAGGAATGCAAGGATAATTCAACATTTGCAAATCAAAAAACATCATACATTACACCAATAGAATAAGGAACAAAACCCATAATCATCTCAATAAATACAGAAAAAGCCTTTAATAATATTTAATATCACTTTATGACAAAAACTGATAATAAATTACATACAGAAGAAAAGTACCTCAATATAATAAAATTCATATATGATAAATTCACAGCTAATATAATGAAAGGAGAAAAATGGAAAACTTTTCCTCTAAGAACTGAAAAAAGACTTATTGCCCACTCTCACCACTCTTGATGAACACAGTGCTGGAAGTCCTAACCAGAGCAATTAGGCAAGAAAAAGAAATAAAAGATATCCAAATTGAAAAGGAAAAAATCAAATTGTACCTGTCCGCAAATAACATGATCTTATATATAGAAAAATGGAAAGACTTTACCAAAAAAACTCTTAGAAAAGATAAATGAATTCAAGAAAGTTGCAGGATACAAAACTATCATACAAAAATTTGTAGCATTTCTATACATGAACCACAAAATGGCTGAAAAAGAAATCAAGAAGGCAATTCCATTTGCAATAACTATAGAAATAATAAAATACTTGGGAATAAATTTAACCAGGAAGGTGAAAGACCTCAACAAGAAAAACTACAAAACACTGATGAAAGAAGTTGAAGAGCATATAAAGAAAATACTCGTAAACTGAATCCAGCAGCACATCAAAAAGCTAATCCATCATGATCAAGTAGGCGTTATCCCTGGGATACAAGGTTGGTTCAACATACGTAAATCAATAAATGTGATTCGTCACATAAATAGAACTAAAGACAAAAACCACATGATTATCCCAACTGATACAAAAAAGGCTTTTGATAAAATTTAACATCTCTTCCTGTTAAAAACTCTCAATAAATTAGGTATTGAAGGAATGTACCTCAAAATAAAAGCCATCTATGACAAACCCACAGCCAATATTATGCTTACTGAGCAAAAGCTGGAAGCATTCCCCTTTAAAACTGACATAAGAGAAGGATGCCCTCTCTTACCACTCCTATTCAACATAGTATTGGAAGTCCTGGCCAGAGCAATAGGTAGGAGAAAGAGGGCATCCGAAGAGAAAAAGAGGAAGAAAGAGGAAGTCAAACTATCCCTGTTTGCTGATGACATGATCCTATATCTAGAAAACCTCATAGTCTCAGCTCAAAAGATCCTTCAGCTGATAAACAACTTTAGCAAAGTCTCAGGATACAAAATCAATATACAAAAATCACTAGCATTTCTATACACCAAAAACAGCCAAGCCGAGAGCCAAATCAGGAATACAATCCCACTCACAATTGCCAAGAAAAGAATAAAATACCTAGGAATACAGCTCGCCAGGGAGGTAAAAGATCTCTACAATGAAAATTACAAAACATTGTTCAAAGAAATCAGTGATGACACAAACAAACAGAAAAACATTCCATGCTCATGGATAGGAAGAATCAGTATCATTAAAATGGTCATACTGCCCAAAGCATTTACAGATTTAATGCTATTCCTATCAAACTATCAATGACATTCTTCACAAAACTAGAAAAAACTATTTTAAAATTCATACGGAACTGATAAAGATCCTGAATAGTCAAGGCAATCCTAAACAAAAGAAGAAAGCTGGAGGCGTCACATTACCTGACTTTAAACTATTAATATACAGCAGGGCTACAGTAATCAAAATACCATGGTACTGGTAAAAACAAAAGAAAATGAAACAAAACAAAAAACAAAAACAGATGTCTAGACCAATGGAACAGAATGAAGAGCCCAGAAATAAGGCCACACATCTACAAAAATCTGATCTTTGATAAAGATGACAAAAAAAAAAAAAAAAGACAGTGGGAGAAGGGCTCCCTATTCAATCAATGGCACTGGGATAACTGGCTAGCCATATGAAGATGATTGAAACTGGACCCTTTCCTTACACTATATACAAAAATCAACTCAAGATGGATTCAAGACTTAAATGTAAAACTCAAAACTATTAAAAATCCTGAATGACAACATAGGCAATACCATTCTGGACATGGGAACTGGCAAAGACTTCGTGACAAAGAGGTCAAAAGCAGCCGGGCGCGGTGGCTCACGCCTGTAATCCCAGCACTTTGGGAGGCCAAGGCGGGTGGATCACAAGGTCAGGAGATCGAGACCACGGTGAAACCCCGTCTCTACTAAAAATACAAAAAATTAGCTGGGCGCGGTTGTGGGCGCCTGTAGTCCCAGCTACTCGGGAGGCTGAGGCAGGAGAATGGCGTGAACCCGGGAGGCGGAGCTTGCAGTGAGCCGAGATCGCGCCACTGCACTCCAGCCTGGGCAACAGAGCGAGACTCCGTCTCAAAAAAAAAAAAAAAAAAAAAAAAAAAAAAGAGGTCAAAAGCAATCACAACAAAACCAAAAATCAACAAATGGTATTGAATTAAACCAAAGAGTTTCTGCACAGCAAAAGAAACTACCCACAAAGTAAACAGACAACCTACAGATTGGGAGAAAATATTTGCAAACTAGGCGTCTGACAAAGGTCTAATATCCAGCATCTGTAAGAAACTTAAACAGATTTACAAGAAAAAAAAAACCAAAAACCCAGCCCTATTAAAAAGTAAGCATAGGACATGAACAGACACTTTTCAAAAGAAGACATACATGTGGCCAAAAACATATGAAAAAAGTTCAATATCACCGATTTTTAGAGAAATGCAAATGAAAACCACAATGAGATACTATCTCACATCAGTCAGAATGGCTGTTATTAGAAAGTCAAGAAATAACAGATACTGACAAGTTTACAGAGAAAAGGGAATGTGCAAACACTGTTGGTGGGAGTCTAAATTAGTTCAAACATAGTGAAAAGTAGTGTGGTGATACTTCAAAGAGCTAAAAACAGAACTACCATTCTACCCAACAATCTCACTCCTGGGTATATACCCAATGAATATACACTATTGTATCATAAAGACACATGAACTCATATGTTCAATTCAGCACTACTCAAAATAGCAAAGACATGGAATCAACCTAAATGTCCACCAACAGCAGATTGGATAAAGAGAAGGTGGTATATATACACGATGGAATACTATGCAACCATAAAAAAGAATGAGATCATGTCCTTTGTAGGAACATGGATGGAGCTAGAGACTATTTCCTTAGCAAACTAATTCAGGAACAAAAAATCAAATACATGTGTTTTCATTTAAAGTAGGAACTGAATGATGAGAACATATGGACATAAAAAGGGGAACAACAAACATTGGGGCCTACTTGAAGGTAGAGGGTGGGAAGAGGGAGAGGATCAGAAAAAATAACTATTGGGTACTAGGCTTTGTACCTGAGTGATGAAATAGTCTGTTCAACAAACCCCTGTGACATAAATTTACCCATACAACAAACCTGCACTTGTACTCCTGAATCTAAAATAAAAGCTTAAAATATAAAATAAATAAATAAATAATAACATAAAAGAAATTGAAGAGGATAGAAGCAAGTAGAAGGACATCTCTTGCTCATGAATCAGAAGAATTAATGTTAAAGTGACCACAGTACTCAAAGCAATCTACAGATTCAATGCAATCCCTATCCAAATACCAATGACATCTTTCACAGCAATAGAAAAATATAATTCTAAAATTTGTATGGAATCACAAGACCCTGAACAGCCAAAGCAATCCTGAGCAAAAAGAACAAAGCTGGAGGTACCATACTTCCACACCTCAAAATATACGATAAAGTTGTAGTAATCAAAACAGCATAGTACTAGACTAAAAACAGACACATAGAATAATAGAATAGAACAGAGAGCCCAGAGATAAATTTATGCATCTCCAGCCAACTGATTCTTGATAAGAGCACCAAGAACACACATTGTAGAAAGGACAGTCTCTTCAATAAACAGTGCTGGGAAAACTGGATGTCTATATGCAGAAGAATAAAACTAGAACCCCAGCTCTCACCCTATACAAAAATCAACTTAAGATGTGAAACAACAAAGATGTGAAACAATAAAACTACTGGAAGAAAACAGGGAAAATGCTTCAGGACAGTAGTCTGGGGAAATATTTTATGAATAAGACCCCAAAATCATAGGCAACAAAGGCAAAAGTAAACCAATGGGATTATATCAAACTAAAACCTCTGCACAGCAAAGAAAACAATCAACAATCAACAAAGACAACCTACAGAATGGGAGAAAATATTTGCAGACTATTCATTCGACAGAGTGTTGATATCCAGAATATACAAGGAACTCAAACATCTCAACGGAAAAAAAAATCCCAGACAATACAATTTAAAAATGGACAAATGATCTGAACAAACATTTCTCAAAAGAAGACATACAAATGGCCAACAAGTATATTAAAAATGCTCAACATCACTAATCATAAGAAAAGTGCAATCAAAACTACTACGAAAGAACATCTCACCCCAGTGATGTTTATTATCAAAAAGACAAAAAATAACAAATGCTGCCCAGGGTGCGGAGAAAGGCAAATGCTTACACGCTGTTGATGGAAATGCTAACTAATACAATTACTGTGGACAATATGGATATCAGTATGGTGGTTCCTCGAAAACCTACAAATAATTCTACCATATACTCTAGTAATCTCACCACTTAGAATTTATCCATAGGAAAGAAAATCATTATATTGAAGAGATATCTGCACTCCCATGTTTATCATAGCACTACTCATAATAGCCAAGTTATGGAATCAACTTAAATGTCTAACAAGAGAAAAATGGATAAAGAAAATATGTTGTATATATATGCAATAAAATACTATTCAGTCATAAAAAATGAATGAAATCCTGCTATTCGCATCAACATGGATGGAGCTAGAGGATATCATATTAAGTGGAATAAGTCAGGAACAGAAAGATAAACACTGAATATTCTCACTCCTATGTGGAAGCTAAAATAAGTTGATCCCAGAAGTAAAAAGTAAAGTAGAGGATACTAGAGGCTGGGAAGGGTAAGGAGAAGGGAGGGATAGGGAGAGATTTGTTAAAGCAGGGGTTGCCAACCTTTTTGGCACCAGGTACTGGTTTTGGGGAAAACTGTTTTCCACAGACTGTGGGTGGGGGATGGTTTCAGGATGAAGCTGTTCCACCTCAGATCATCAGGCATTAGATTCTCATAAGATGCACACAACCAAGATCCCTTACATGCACGTTCACAATAGGGTTTGTGCTTCTATGGGAATCTAATAATGCCACTGATCTGATAGGGAGTGGAGGTCAGTTGGTAATGCTTGCTCACCCACTTCTCACCTCCTGTGTGAAGCCCAGTTCCTAACAGGCCACGGATTGGTACCCGTCAGTGGTCCAGGGGGTGGGGACCCCTATTTAAGGACAGAAAATGACAACTAGATAGAAAGAATGTGTTCTATGCCACTGTAGGATGACTATAGTCAACAATAATACATGTTTTCAAATAGCTAGGATAGGAGGATATTGCATATTTCCAACAGAAATAAATGATCAATGTTTGAGCTGATGGATACGCTAATTGTCCTGATCTGATCACCATACATTACATGTATCAAAACATCATTATATACCCCATGAATATGTACAACTACTGTCAATTAAAACAAACAAACAAGCCAATAAACAAAAACCCTTTGGAAACGAACCTGGAATGATCTACTAAAGTTGAAGATAACACACACCCTATGACCTAGAAAGTCTATTCTTACATATATACCCAACAGAAACCCATGTACATGTGCAACAGGACACTTGGACAAGTAATCTATTATCATTCTTTCTTACAGTAAAAAGAAAAGGCAAATCTAAACTATACTGTTTAACAACATGTAGGAGAAAAAGAAAACAAGGACCACAAAAGGCAGGATAGTGGTTACTGATGGGGAAGAGAGACGGACGGGTTTATCAGCAGGAAAGGCATATGGAAGACTTCCAGGTTGCTGCCAGCGTTCCTTTTTCTCATCTAGGTTGGGGTCAGCATATCAGTCAGGGTTCTCCAGATAAATGTAAATAATAGAAAATCTATCTATCTATCTATCTATCTATCTATCTATCTATCTATCTATCATCTATCTATCTAGATATGGAGAGAGATTTATTATGAGGAAGTGGCTCATGCATTTATGGAGACTGAGAAGTTCCACAATATGCTGTCTGCAAGCTGGAAACCTAGGAAAGCCAGTGATGCAATTCCAGTTTTGATCAGAAGGCCTAAGAAGCAAGGAAACTAATGGTATAAGCATCAGTTCAAGGATAAGTGAAGATGGATGTCCCGTCTCAAGCAGGCAGGCAGGAAGAAAAAGGAAAAAATTCCTCCTTCCTCTGCCTTTTCTGTTCTATTCAGGCTCTCAGGAGACTGGATGATGGCCACTCCCATTGGAGAGACCATCTACTCCTCTGAGTCCACTGATTCAAATGCCAATCTCATCTGGAAACACCCTCACAGATACACCCAGAAACAATGTTTAATCTGGACACTCTGTGGCACAGTGAAGTTGACACATAAAATTAACCATCACAGTCAGCAAACTTATTCTGAAAAGGGTGAGGCGGTAGTTATTTTAGGCTTCATAGGCCATATGGTTTCTGTCACAACTACTCAACTCTGCCATAATAGCCTGAAAGTAGACATAGACATTATGCAAAAGTATTGGCACGGGTGTATTCCAATAAAATTCACTTACAAAAAATGGCGATGGGGTGCCTTCAGCCCATGGGCCATATTTGTCATCCCCTGTTATAGGTAATGTCATGTGTGTGTGCTGTATGCAATTTGTATACGTCATATGTCACAAAAAGAAATGAAGGACTCAGAAACAAGAAAGAAATTTAGCCCAAGTGCTACATTTGAGGGTTGTAGAGTCAGAAAGCCAGGGTGTGACTTGTGCCTTACCTACTCACAAGGTACTGGGCCTTGGGCATAATGCACACCTGTGAACTAGAGTAGTGGTAGCGCCCATCTGTTTTGAGGATTAACTGATGGATAAGGTTAGGTGTTTAGTAAAACTCCTAGCACATATTAGCTCAAGACTTTTTTTTTCCTCTCAGATAAGAGGGTCTTTAAAGTATGTTCAACCATACTTACCAATACTTTAAGGACGTACTTGTTTCTTGCTGTAGGCAAAAATTAGCTCCTACGGAAGAAATTTATGGAAGAATAGAAAATATACATAATCCCTTCTATACATAATGTGGAAAAATCACAAGTAAACATAGTATGCTGCCTACTATTTCTTGGAAAGCACTTTTTCCTTAGCATACTTTGGGTGCTAAGCAAAGGACTTGTAAAAAAAAAAATTAAAATGCATTCCATATGTAAATTATAAGAGGAGAAAAGAGTGTGAAGGGAAAAGTTCACTCCTGATTCTGAAACCAGAATGACTATGCTTTATTTCTCAGTAAAGTCTTATTGAAGGGGTAAAACCTGACCATTTACAAAAGGGTAGGCTTTCATAGTAGGCGGAATAATGGTCCCTGAGGTTTCCACATCCGAATTCCCTGAAGCTGTGAATATGTTATCTTACGTGGTAAAAGCTGTAATTAAGCTAAGGATCTTGAAATGGGGAGAATAGTCTGGATTACCCAGGTGTTTTTAATGTAATCATAAGGCTCTTTATAGGTGAAAGAGTGACGCAGAAAGGTCAGAGTGAGAGAGAAATTTGAAGATGCTATCCTGCTGGCTTTAAAGATGGAGAAAGGGGCTCCAAGCCAAGGAACATAAGGTCTTTAGAAGCTGGAAAAGTCAAGAAATGGATTCTCTCCTACAGCCTGCATAAGAAACACAGTTCTGCAGTCATCTTAACATTAGCCCAGTAAAAATCATTTCAGACTTCTGACCTTCAAAGCTCTAACATAAACATGTGCTGTTTTAAGTCACTAAGTTTATGGTAATTTCTTATAGCAGCAATGAGAAACTAACAGAACTGTATAATGGATAGAGTGTTCAGTTGGGCTAAACGTAGCTCCTTAAACTGCCCTGCCATTTTATTATGTATTTTTATAATTTATCCAAAAAGTACTTATTAATGACCTCCTGAGTAACAGGAACTAGAGTTATAAAGATGAATAAACTTAGCCCCAGTCCCTAAAGAGCCCACAGCATAGCAGAGTTGGAAAACTGTCTAGTGTTTCTGCACATCTTGTGAGCAGAGGTACCGGTTGCCTTTGTTCAAGACTGTCATTTCAAGAATGTCTGTCTGTTTAACGAACAACTTTGAATTGTGAAGACAGTATCTCCCTCCAGAGCAAAGGGCAGACATGCTTATAGTTCAATGGGAAAGATTCAGGATCCCTAAGCTCAAGGTTCCTGTCTTGTCAGGCAGCCTTGACAAGACTTGTGTGAATGTATCATCTTGTCCTCTTTGTGTCATCCTGTGGAAACTGGGATTGGAAAATCATCTCAAGAGATTGCTGACACTCTGGCTGCTGCTATTGCTGAGTAACGAATTGTCTATTTTTCTCTAACTCAGCTATTTTGTGTCTTCTTTTAGCATCCATGAGCTGTAGTAGGTTAACTTGTTAGCTTGCAAATGGAAAAATCTCGCATCCTTCACAGTTCTTAACAAATAGTAAACAAAACAATGCACACATCTTTATCAACATCCTGGGTCAGGGTCTCCTAAAAAGGTCTATAATAGAAATGAAAAAGAAAGAGGTACTATGTGTATTAGGTACTTTATATGTATTCTTATTAAGTTTTCATACTACTCTGTAAGATTTATTTTAACAGCCATCTAGATATCCTGTTTACTTATGATTCAGATAAGAATGGACCACCACACTCCAATTATCTCCGCCATTACATGTCCTTAAGAAAATCCAGGGCACCTAGCAGATTCGAGAGCAGTGGTTTTCAAAGGAAGTAATTTGCCCCTGATATGGTTTGGATGTTCCTCCCCTCCAAATCTCATGTAATGCAATCCCCCATGTTGGAGAGGGGCTTGGTGGGTGGTGTTTGGATCATGGCAGCTGATACCTCATGAATGGCTTAGCCATCCCCTTGGTGATGAGTGAATTCCTGCTTTAGTAGTTCATATGAGATCTGGTTGTTTAAAAGAGTATGGCATTTCCTCCCTCCCTCTCTTGCTTCTGCTCTAGCCATGTAATATGCTGACCCCCACTTTGCCTTCCACCATGATTGTAAGCTTCCTGAGGCCCTCACCAGGTACAATGCTGGTGCCATGCTTCCTGTACAGCCTGCAGAGCCATAAGCCAATTAAACCTCTTTTCTCTATAAATTACCCAATCTCAGGTATTCTTTTATAGTGACACATAAAAGACAAATACACTCTCCATTTGGCAATGACTGAAGACATTTTTGATAGTCACAACTTAAGGTAGTGGTATTAGTGGTATCTAGGGTGTCAGGAATATGGCTAACCATCCTACAATGACTATGACAGCCCCCATAAATACTCATCTAGTCTAAAATGCCAGTAATACTGAGGTTGAGAAACTCTGCCCTGGAGTATAATCATCTCTGACTTCCATTTCTGCCTCCATTGATATCTTTTGCTCTGTTTTTTATCCACTAATGTATTTATCTCATCTTGGCATGTATACAAGTTTCCATCTCTCCCTCGCTAAAATAAAGTCACCACCAATGTAAGCCTATCGCGTGCGGGAGAAATTTTACTAAAGATTTATAGGTATGAGGTGGGAGGTTACAGAATCATATCAAAAGCAAATAAATTGAAGAAAATATTAGACAGCCCTGCTGTTAATGTCCTACTAGTCCCTGCACTTCTGGACTCGGGCTTTCTCACTGCCCATAATAATGGTTGCCCATGTCAACGCATTCAATGCCTTAGGCTTTCACCATCTTACTGGTTCCAGTCTTCATATCATCCCCTTCCTAGATTGTACTTAGGAACTCCAGGTTCCTCTCTCTGTTATGTAGCAACTATTCAATTCTCTCAATTCTCTACATATAAACTCAGGTTGAAGCCTTTCTTTAGTTTGTCTAGCGGTTTTCAAATTCGAGCATGCATCAGTCATACACAGCTTGTGGGAAGAGGCAGATTTGATTCTGTAGATGTGGTTGAAAATTTGCATATCTTAGGCTGGGCGTGGTGGCTCATGCCTGTAATCCCAGCACTTTGGGAGGCCGAGGCGGGTGGATCACTAGGTCAAGCAATCGAGACCATCCTGGCCAACATGGTGAAACCCCGTCTCTACTAAAAATACAAAAATTTGGCCCGGTGTGGTGGCGGGCGCCTGTAATCCCAGCTACTTGGGAAGCTACTTGGGAGGCTAAGGCAGAAGAATCGCTTGAAGCCAGGAGGCGGAGGTTGCAGTGAGCTGAGATCGCGCCACTGCACTCCAACCTGGGCAAAAAAAAAAAAAAAAGAATTTGCGTATCTTAAACATTTCCAGGTAATGTTAATTCCTCTGGTCTGGGACAACACTTTTAGAACCACCATATAAAAAACAAGAAACAAAAAAACATAACAAAAAAACCCAACTAAACACACAAACCCATCCAAACAATAGAGCCATTATTTCTGTAGCAGGATAAAAAAACCCCGCAGAAACCTTGACATGAATGCCTTTCTCTTACTTTGATTCATGCACTTCAGAAGACAGTAGTAATTCTGTATAGCATTTGCCAGCCTTCTCAGTTACACACAGAAGAGGAACTGGGGGCTCAGAGAGGTTAAGTAACTAGAAAACTATGACCCAGAGCCCAGGTCTGTTGGATTCTGAAACTCCTGTTTGTGTAAGTGGTTAAATGGGATGTGAGAAACATTCCTTTCTTAGGATCATGTGCAATTTGTTCAATGGTACGAAGCAGCTTTTGTGGTAGAATTCACAAATATATCTCAGGAGTTTGTTTAAAAATAGTTCAAATACAGTAATAGGGGTGTGAACCTTCACTGCAATGTTTCATTATAAGTAATTTCTCAGGAAAATTATGATAACAATGCCTTCAAATAAATGGCACTTGACAAGAAGCTGTGAAGCTGTCCTCAATGACAACTAGTAAATCTATATATGCTATAGCATATAGAATATCTGTAATTAGTACATCTATGGATGTTAGTGTGTGGAGGAAACCTGGCCTGAGATGATTGATGCCCCTACAAAACCTTTGGGAACTGAGGCATAATTACCCGCACAATGAAGACCGAAGGAGTTGCAAGATGTCGAGACTTCAGTTGTATTTTTCAGAGAAAAGATCCTACTGATGCTCCTTCCTCTTGTTCCCCAAAGAAACAAAGGTTAAGTTTATGTTTACTACTGGAGCTTTAAGTTTACTATTTGGGTAGTGCAGTCTAATCCTGGCTGGGAATGCTGCTGGTGAGATCTCATCTTGACAAATCAGAACACAGTACTTCCTGGAAAGTACTGGTTTCAGAACTGCCTGAGATGTTGCTTGGGATTTGTTTTGTCTTTATTCCTGACAGATTGCTATGTAAAATCAAGCTTATACACAATGTTGACTGCTAAGATAAAAAGCAATTCCTGTGATCATGAAAAAGTCTGTCTGCTGGGCAGAAAGTAAAACAAACAGCACAGAGGTGCTTGACGATCACAGATGATGGCCAATAAGTGATCATTTGTATGAAGTACAGAATGCAGTGTTATTTGATGAATACGATGTTCTGCATGCATCTGGCCATTATTTAGGAGGTGTTTGCTCAGATATGACTTCGGATGTACACTATATGCTACATAGAGTCAAACACACTGGCTTTGGTAAGGCCTGAAATATAAATTAAACAAAAACACAATGACTAATAACAGTGATGCTCCAAACAGGCTTTCTTCTTCTTTGGAAATTTCCTACGGTCTGGCTTATTTCGGTGAACACTCTGACCACATTTTCAACTAATTGGTAAAACCCAGAGCAGAGGAGAGGATTATATATGAGTTTCCACGGACAAGAAAAGTCAGAGAGAGGAAGTAGGGGAAAAAAAGGCATGGAAAGATAAAAATTGAGAAAAGTTCAGGGCAGGGGAGGGGGCATATAATTTTCCTGGGCTTGCCATCATAACACAGTACCACAAACTGGGTGGCTTCAGCAACAGAAACTGTCTCACAGTTCTGGCAGCTAGAAGTCTGAAATCCAGGTGTCAGCAGGGGAGGTTCTATCCTAGGGCTGTGAAGCAGAATCTGTTCCATGCCTCTCCTCTAACTTCTTGTGGACCTGGCCATCTCTTGCCCCTTACATGGTGTTTTCCCTGTGTCTATACATTGTATTCCCTCTGTGCATATCTCTGTGTCCAAATTTCCCCTTTTAATAAGGATGCCAGTCACACTGGATTACAGCCTATCTTAAAGACTTTATTTCAACTTGATTTGCTTTGTGATGACCCTATCTCCATATAAGGTCACATTCTGAGAGACTGGGGGTTAGGACTCCAGCATATCCTTTTTTTTTTTTTTTTTGGGAAAGTGGTAGAGAATAGAATTCAACCTATCACAGGAAGAACGAGAGAACTGTGGGTAGGCACAACACTGAAGTCACACCGCACCTTCGTGCAGTGCCCAGTCTGCACAACTGAATACTACAGCCCTACCAAAATGGTTCTTTGAGCTCCACATCCCTGGTGTCTTCTAAGACGGAATTCTCCTTTTTAAAAGCTGATACAATAAATGGAAATGCCATGAAGAATTTGCTAGGTTTTGGGTTACTAAAATTATTGACCTCTGCAGATTTTTGTTTTGCTTTGTATGTAGCCATAGGGGACACCATTAAATGAGATGAACAGTACTATTTACCCATCAGTCTCATTTTCAAAAGTAAAAAAATAAGGCCAAATCACAGATTTTTAATATTCATAGGTCCTATCATCTCCTATATGGTAGACATGTGCATTAGGTCATTCTTACATTGTTATAAAACCTAAGACTGGGTAACTTATTTTTTTATGAAAGAGGTTTAATTGGCTCACAGTTCTGCGGGCTGTATAGGAAGCATAGTGGCATTTGCTTCTGGGGAGGCCTCAGAAAGCTTCCAGTCACGGTGGAAGGGAAGGGAGAGCAGGCACATCACACAGTGAAAGCAGGAGCAAGCAAATGAGGGAGGAGGAGCTACACACTTTTAAATGACCAGGTCTCATGAAAACTCATTCACTACAGTGAAGACAGTACCAAGACGGATGGTGCTGAACTATTCATGAGAAATCCACCCCCATGATCCAATCACCTCTCACCAGGCCTAACATTGAGAATTATATTTCAATATGAGATTTGGGCAGGGACACAGATCCGAACTACATTAACATGTAAAATGAAAAGAAGTCCAGGATTCCAAATTAACTCTTCTTGGCTCCCTGCTTTTCAACTACATTGCAAAAATGGGGAGAATTTTATGGAAAAATAAATATTTGTTTTTAGAATGTATTTGAAATAATTAAAAGGGCCCATAACCTGAGTGGGAGCCCAGACTGAAATGGTAGAGCTACATGACAGAAAATAATCTTCCTCTCTAGGTTCCAAAGGAAGCACATGTGAAAGAGTGCAAAGGAGTCAGCTGAGACTAAACTGGGTTTGTCAAGCTTTTCTTGTGTTTGTTTCCTTTTCAATGTCTTTGTAAAAATTACTAAAGTCATACATTTTTGTTGCCAAACATCAAACAGAACACTCATGTCAATGAAAAAAAAGCAATTTTTCTTCCTCTCTCACTTTTAATCCATCTTCCCAGAAAAAGATCACTTTCCCAGGTTAGTCTAAATACTTCTAAACATTTCCCTGCAAAATCTATATACTATATAGGTATGCAATTTTGTGTTTTACAAAGCGAGATCATGATATATGTATCATTTTCTCATGCCCATTTTAGAAAGTATGGCTAACACCGTAAGACAGAAGTAAGAGTAAAAACCTATCCATCCCTTACACTATGTCCCAAAGAAAACCCAGTAGTGGTGCGTATATTTTCTCATTGTCTCTTCTCCGTTCATACACATTTGTTTTGTTTTACTTAATCTTGATCCTCTCAAGTGCTATCCTTTTTTTCTTGTTGTACCAGTAATATATGCTCATAGGAAAAATAAAATTTAGAACATAAGCAAAAGAAGAAAATAAAAATCATCTCAAGATCTACCTTTCCTAAGCTTTGGTCATTGTTTACATTTTTGTATATACCACAAAGACATTTTTCAACTACTTCAATTTAAACAGAAAAGGATAAATACCACCAACAAATCTCAATAGATTTGTTAAAAGTTCAATCCAGTTTGGGTTACGTATACAAGACATCTAAACGTGGCTTTATTTTTGTCTTGACTCAAGTGGGGAGAAAGAGTAGAGGAGTTTTCACAACTTAATATTATCACAGAATCAGCATTTAGGGAAAGTTGTCATTTTCTTCCCATCTCTTCACTTCCAGCTCCATCATCCCCTTTCCCCCTCCAAGAGCTTTTCAGAGAATGTGACATTTGCTGCCTTTTCATCCCTCAGAGTTGTTGTTTAGATATATTTTGTTTGTTTTATAAATCAGATTAAAGCAAAACGTACTTAAAGCACTTCCAGGTCAGAAGTGCAGTTTCTTGATTGAGAGCAGGGTGTTTGTCCTCACTGACATTTAAAAGGCAGATCTCTGTTAAGCCTCTCTTAACACCCAGAATTACAATCTTGAATTTTCCACACACATCTTGTCAGGAAAATGTTTTAGTGGCATTAAATAATTACTACTGCTTTACACCAACATTTTTCAGGCTATAAATATTTGTTACTTAAACACTTTGGGAAAATAAAGAAAATATAGGAATGAAAATCAAAGTCATCCATAATTCCACTTCCTTGCGATAATCATTGTTACTTAACATTTTAGTGTGTTTTCGGTTAAACTTGTTTTTATGTGTATACACACACACACACACACACACACATTATAATCAAATCTATACATGATTTCAATGGCTATGTGGACTTTTATGTTATAGCAACGACTATTGTGAATGCTATTGTTTAAATAAAAAATTTAAAACTCAGCCACATTTAAAAAATCTCTCACCAAATATTAACACATCTTTCATCAGTTTATTCCTATCCTGATTACCTTGATTCAATTATTCTTATGATCCCCATCTTGACTTGTAGCCAAAACCCTAGAGCCCCCAAGTAGGGTTTCAAAGACTCAATAGACTGTCCTTTCCATCTTTCAGATGCAGACTTTGATTTTTTGCTTTTTGTCTTACTCACAGTTTTGGGAGGTTTGTTTTGTTTTTCTTCTGCTTTTTAGCAACACCAGCCAATCAAAGATGTGTTTGCCTTTACGGGGGTCCCATTAAACTTCTAGTTCCAAAATGGACTGCCTCACTGCCACCGCCTGCAAGGCTGCAGAAAATAGGGAAAGCTTCACTTATCTTTATCTCTCAATTACCTATTTAATCTCAACAAATTTTATTGCGCTCTATGAACCACAGGCTTTCTGTTGGCGCTGGGCTACAGCAGCAAATAAGGTCCCTACTAGCCTGGTGCCTCCTGTCCAAAAGGTTGTACTGCTTATTCCACTGTAAGCTGTTTAAAAGCAAGATCTATGTCTGTCCCATCTGGCCATCCATCAGCTCCTGGCAAAGTTCCTCTGTCACAGTAGTAACTTAATTCAACAGCAATTGGCCAAATGAGGGAGTGAAAAGCATATTGCTTAAGAAAATAAATCAGTTGGGCCCGGTACAATGGCTCACGCCTGTAATCCCTGCACTTTGGGAGGCCGAGGCGGGTGGATCACGAGGTCAAGAGTTTGAGACCAGCCTGGCCAACGTAGTGAAATCCATTTCTACTAAGAATACAAAAATTAGCCGGGTATTGTAGCGCGTGACTGTAATCCCAGCAACTCTGGAGGCTGAGGCAGGAGAATCTCTTGAACCCAGGAGGTGGAGGTTGCAGTGAGCCGAGACTGCAGTCCAGCCTGGGTGACAGAGCAAGACTCCGTCTCAAAAGAAAAGAAATCAGTTTTGCCACAATCTTCATAGATTTATTTCTTTGAATGAGGGCAAATCAGTTCTGGTAAAAAATACAAATCTCTCTAGAAGGAGTAACATATGAAAAACCTTTCAGCCATTAACAGGTTAGTGAGAAGACATTTTCCAGCCAACTGACTTCCAAATTTGAAATGGGAGAGAAAAAGGAGAGAACACCTGCTTTAGATCATGAAGGGGTGCTTGGGACAAATATGGGAGTAATTTGGGAAACCCAGGGATCAAAAGGTGGTGCCTATGAGGGTCAAAATGAGGGACAAGAGAACTTAGAGAATCAATTTTACAAATTTCACTATTCTATTATATTCAAAATTCTTACAAAAAGACAGAAACCAGAAAATATGAGGTATGTTTTCAAAGAGCTTCCAGCAGTAACTAAGGAAGTGACAAATCACACGCCTGGATCCATTTGGGATCTGGGAGACAAAGACAAAGTGAAGTTTCTTCCCCTTCAATCCCACTGCAAAGATCCTGCCCTGCAAACAGATATCCTCATATTGTAATATATTTTCAGATTTACAGAAAGTAACCTAGTGGGAAATTCTCTTTTAAGCAATATTTAACTGCTTGAAGTCTTGGTTTTATGACAGCCAGAATGTTGGCAAACTGAGAAATATGATCAATGGGGTAGAAGCCACAGCTTGGAGGTAAGCTGAAATGTGATGGCCTTGTAAATAGTCCCTGTGATTTCTCCTTCATTGAGATCCTATTTGTTAATCATTCATGTAAATGTTAATGGAAAACATGCAGAATCAATTAGCAAGTACTGGCATTCATTTAAAAATCTATAAAGATACTTTTACTATAGTGACAAAAACACACAATTCACAATTACAGACCCTAAATATAGTTTTTAAATTTGGAACTGAATTGATGTGAGAACTAAGAGTATTTTAAAAAACTAGACAGAACAAATTTCAGGCAGTATCTGGTAAATTTCCAGAGGATTTATTGACTTGCCAACTTAAAACTGGAGTTTCTTAGGTTTTACGTTCCTTTTGGAAGTTTTTGATGGTCTTTGGCTGGTTTGTAGCCTTTTGTTTCAAGTGGCGTTATCTCAGTGTCCAAAGCAAGAAAACAGATAATGAAAGAAAAGCAACATCTAGAATTTTCTAGAAGACATATATGTGTGTAAATTCATTCATGTAGGTATGACAGACAAGCAACACAAATAGTTTTGTATTGCATTTATTAAAATAACTTAGTATAGTTTAAGTAGGGTATCTATTTAGAGCATCAGACTTTCTAAAATTCGAATTTAATTACTTCGCTTTCCTACTTTAAAAATAGGAATTCCCATTGAATTTGGATTACAGTTTAAATAAATGGCATACTATATCCATCATAATCTGTTATTCAGCCTTATTTCCTAGTCATCCACCATCCTCACGATGAGCCCTGGGTGCCTTTCTTTTCCTGGCACAAAGTGCACTTCCTTCAGAAAGTCTACTCTGAATTTTCATATTGGGCCTAGGGCCTCTTCTCTCTACTCCCCCATTACCCTCTGTATAGCTGTCTTATTCATTAATATTACTAATTATACTATAATAATAGTAATTAATATTATTCAATAGTGATCTGGTTCCATGTCAGTCTTTTTTTTCAAACTGTCTGTTCTCCAAGTATGTGGACACTGTGGCTCTAGGATGTAGCCTCACAGAGCATAAGTTCAAAATAATAACTTGTTAAACATAACTACATTTATTAAAACACTTATTGTATATAACTGGATGAACACTACCCAAGTGGAGTGGATGCTAAGACGATTTTCCCGACACTGGGCAAATTCTCATTTGGATAGGCCACCTGTCAACATGTACACCTGAGCTGGAATAAAGAAGGACTGGAGACAGGGCAGAACTGGAACTGACAGGTGCCATGTTTTTCTGTTTCTTTTCTTGCGTCTTGCCCTTTTATCTCTCCTTCTGCTCCCTCAACATTTTTCATCGCAACACACATGCACTCTCAGGTACCCACCATGGTAAAATGGTCAACTGCCCATTAGACCAACTCTTGGCTTGAAAGTGGGAAGGATTTAAAGTCTGACTAGCTTGTATGCAGAGCTGGCTTAGATTAGGGGGCACAGATTTAAATACCTTCAAGAGCTAAGGAGGAGAGGTAACTATGTGAAGAGTATTTGTATTAGTCCATTTTCAAGCCGCTGATAAAGACATACCTGAGACTGGGCAATTTACAAAAGAAAGAGGTTTAATTGAGCTTACAGTTCCACGTGGCCACAAAGCCTTCACAATCATAGCAGAATGCAAGGAGGAGCAAGTCACATCTTACATGGATGGTGGCAGGCAAAGAGAGAACTTGTGCGTGGAAACTCCCATTTTTAAACCCATCAGATCTTGTGAGACTCATTCACTATCACTAGAACAGTGCAGGAAAAACCCATCCCCATCATTCAATCACCTCCCACTGTGGGAGTTACAATTCAAGATGAGATTTGGGTGGGGACACAGCCAAATCATATCAGCATTGAACTCAGATTAAAAAAAACAAAAATGTTTGCAAACCAAACCAAATAGGACTGACTGTATTTCACCGGCTGGCTGCTAATTTGGGACCTCTGGCTTTAACTATTAGTGAAGCTCCAACAGTGGACTCAGGAGCCAATGGCTGGGAATTCACATCACAAATGTAAAGAATTTTAAGGCAGAATGCATTGAAAGAAAGAAAAATGATGCCCTGGCATAAATATGGTTGAAAAGATATGCCTCCTGCCTATCAAATGACCTTAGATTGAAGGTGGTGGTGAAACACACACACACAGATACATACCATCTCAAAGACCAAGGCTTCTGGGCCCACATGCTTGTAGACCCAATCATGCTGGTTCTCTATTTTGTTAATTCTTGATTGTCTATGTTTTTTTTTATAGGGCATCATCTGTAAGCTGAATGGGCTAGATATTGGGATGGAGAAATGAATAGAAATGATTACTGTCCTCAAGGACTTAATGGAATTATAAAGGAAGACAGACATTTATATTTTAAAATGTACTAAAATGGTTGAGGGAATAGTAAGGTCTACAGAAGAGTGTCATTTCCACCTTAAGAAGCCTCCCTGAGGTGATAAGCCTTCTGCTGAATTTTTACAGATGAATGAAATTTACTAAGGAGATGGGGAAGGGGGTTGGCAGGAAGGCACACAGAGAGAGAAGTTTGAACACAGTTGCTTAAGCATGAAAATGCCTTAGAAGAATGTGGGGGAACTATTAGCAGTTCTGCAGAGCATTAGAAATACAGAGAATGATAAAAACTAGAAAACCAAACAGAAACCAGATAATGCAGGCCTTAGAGGTCAGGCTATGGATTTTGAACTCTATTCTATTTTTTAAAATGAGAGTATTTGACAGTGTGGCAGTATAATTTTATGACTATTAATTTGCGTTTTCCATTTATACCTACCCAATCCACTGCAGTCTCCTTTCAAGAAGACAGCTTGAGCTTTTCTCTTTCCTTGCCCTGGAGCTTTGGCAGGGCCAAAGGAGAAGCTGTTGAAAGAACAACGTTCTTTGTGCATGTGTTCAAAGACTCTGTCTTTGGGGGAGATTGTGTTCAGTATTCTGGCTGGGGAGAGGAGAGAGAAGAATGCCTGGGAGCGAGAGACAGGAGAGAGAGGTTTCTTCAGGTAGAGAAGGGACTAAGGTTGGCAGTTCACCAAAGAGTCAGGGATGCAAACCTGGTGACCTAGATAGTGAGAACTCAGAGAAGTGATTCAGAGAAGCCTGCCCCAGGCACTGCTGCTTCTTGCTAGGCAAATGCCTCAGTTGGCACAGTAGCTGTAGAGATGTCAACACATCAGATGCCATGTAGGTTTGGAGAGTGAGGCTATCAGTGGCATCTATGACAGCACATTAGAAGCTACGTTCATTTTTTATGGGCACCATGTAAGGTTTCTGGACTACTCTAGGCAGAGGGAAGAACTCCCATTAAGTACTGTGATTGAATTTTCTGCCAGCTATAAAAATTGGGTCTTAGAGTTAGATTTAATTGGATTTTTAAAAATGTGATATCTTTAAAATCTGTAGGATAAAATTTATGTGCTCACCACAAAGTCTTTTACAAGGGAAAATGACATGATTGGGCTTGAGTTGTGAAAGGATAACGTTTGAGAAAATTCACCTGGCATCCATGAACTTTATTGCAATTTGGGAATCAGATTTTTCCAGAAACTGAAAAAGGTGGACAAGGGACCAAAGATAAAATCCATAAAAGAAACGGAACATTAGTCTTTAAGAAAAGTCAGCCCTTCCCAGATGGAAGAAGTATATGCTAAAGTTTGTGCTTAAGGAATGAGAGCTCAGAAATGGAGACCAGCATTTGTCCCACTCTCAACAGCGAAGGAAATGATGACACTAGTGCAGCCTTCTCCACATCAGTTCAATCTTGCAGATATATGTGTCTAGTAAAACATATTTTTAAAAGTCTTACATGTGATAATGGATCTATAAAAAGCACCACAGTGTCCTAACCTATTTTCTGCTGCTATCACAGAATATCATAGACTGAGTAATTTATAAGAAAAAAAAGTTTACTTAACTCACATCTAAAGGTTACGAAGTTTAAGACCATGGTGCCTGCATCTGGTAAGGGCCTTCCTGCTGCATCATAAGATGGCAGAGAGCATGAGCAAGACAGCCAGTAGGAGCTCACTTTTATAACAAAGTCTCTCCTGTGATAACAAAGCCATTCCTGTGATAGGACATTAATCCACTTGTGAGGGCAGAGCCCTCATTAATCCACTAATCCATTCATGAGGGCAAAGAGATTAAGATTCCAATACATGAACTTTTAGGGGACACATTTACACAATAACACTTAGTATTATTGGATCCAATCCATGCTTTCAGAGATAAAGTACTGTCATTCCTATTTTAGAGCTAAAAATATGAAATCCCAAAGAGATTACAATTTTTAATTAAATTATTTTTCAATAAATATGGGCTGAGCTCCACCATATTCCAGACACTCTGATAAGAGCTTTGAGGAATTCTAATGATGGGAAACAAATATATAAGTATTTATTATATATATTGATAAGTGGTATAGCATGTTTTACACTTTTCCTTTGCAGTGTCTGTTTCCCACGTAACCCCATATCTCTGAGAACTTTTCACTCTCTGCTCAGTACTGACCCCTGGCAGACATATTTTTGTGATTTAATGCAACATTCTTCTTTTAATTGATTGTGTCTGGCATCATCATTGAACTGAAGAGTGGCCAGTTAAATTCTTTCTTCGGGGAATTTAGAATTGGGCTTGAGAAATAGTCAGTCTGAGCTGGTCTCTCAAGTCAAAGACAGTTCTAGTTAATGATATATTTGTATGAATTTCATCAAAACTTTTAAATGAATCACATAAAGTTGTGCAGAATAACTTATCTTTTTAATATCTGTAGCATCTATGGTGGTGACCTCTCTCATTCCTAATATTGGTTATTTGTGCCTTATCTCTTTTTTTCCAGATTGCCCTTGCCAGAGATCTGTTAATTATATTAGCTTTAAAATAAAACAACATTTGGTTTTTTCATCTTCTTTATTTGTTTTTGTTTCTATTTAATTAAATTCCGCTCTTATCTTTATGATTTCATTTCTTCTATTTCTTTGGGTTTATTTTACAGTTCTTCTTTCTGAAGTTTTGAGATGGATACTTTGCTCATTAATTTTTAACCTATCTTTTTCTCTAATACAAGCATACAAGGCTATAAATTTCTAGGTACTGTTAAAATTGCCTATTGTATGGTTTGAAACTGTTTTGTTAGAATTAAGTTGAAAAGGTTTCTAATTTCCCTTATAGTTCTGCTTTGAACCTTGGGCTATTGAGAAGAATATTTCCTAATTTACAAATATATAGAAAAATTTCCAGATATCTTTTTGTTACTGACTTCTAGTTTTATTTCACTCTGGTCAGAGAATACAGTTTTAAATACTCAGAAATTTGTGAAGACGTGCCCAGACTATGGCCAATTTTTGTGAATGTTACATGGTTGTTTATAAAAAATAAAGGTATTCTGCAATTCTTGAGTATGATATTCTATAAATATGCATTAAGTCAAATTTCTTAACCATGTTGATCTTCTATGTAGTTAGGGCTTTGCTTTTTGCTTTTTATTTTTGTCCTTTTTGTTCTGTGAATTCCCAAATGAGGTGTAATGTTAAAAACCTCCCAATATGATTCCAGATTTGCTTATTTCTCTTTAGATTTTGTTGTTGTTTTTTTTCTGTTGGGAACAGGCCCCCCAAAATCTGGTCATAAGCTGACCCCCAAACTGGCCATAAGCCAAATCTCTACAGCACTGTGACATGTTCATGATGGCCATGATCCCACACTGGAAGGTTGTGGGTTTACTGGAATGAGGCAAGGAAGACCTGGCCCACCTAGGGCGGAAAACCGCTTAAAGGCATTCTTAAACCGCAAACAATAGCATAAGCGATCTGTGCCTTAAGGACATGCTCCTGTTGCAGATAACTAGCCAAACCTTTCGGCCCATCCCTTTATTTCCCATAAGGAATACTTCTAGTTACTACATAATCTATAGAGACAATGCTTATCACTGGCTTGCTGTCAGTAAGTACATAGGTAAATCTCTGTTCAAGGCTCTCAGCTCTGAAGGCTGTGAGACCCCTAATTTCCCACTCCACACCTCTGCATTCCTCTAGCACCACTGGGTTAGGTTCTCCCTGACTGAGCTTGTCTCAGCATTTTTCCTTTATTTATTTTGAGATTATATTCTTACATGTACACACATTTTTAAATGTTACATCTTTCTGGTAAATTGAGCCTTTATTTTTATAAAGTGATCTTTAATTAACATAATGCTTTTTGATTTAAAGATAATTTTGTCTAATATGAATATACTTACACGCTTTTTTCTGATTGTTGTTTATATGACATATATTTTCTATTCTTTAACTTTTTAATCTTTCTATATCCTTTTATTTTGGATGCATCTCATAAACAATACATACTTGGATTTTAATTTTTAGTAATCCAGTATGACAATCTTTCTCTTTTAACTAGAGTAATTGGTTCATTTACAATTAATATAATTAGTCACATACTCAGATTTGTGTACCATCTTATTGTGTGTAATTTATCTTCATCTGTTTTGTTTCTTTTTGTCTTCATTTCTGCCTTCTTTTGTATTAATTAAGCATTTTTGTTCTTATTTCCTTTTGTTCCTGCACTTGCTTCAAAGTTAGACACTCTAATCTACTCAT